>NC_053039.3:259219676-260469676 GCF_002575655.3 Aegilops tauschii subsp. strangulata | reverse complement strand
CTCACACAGTATAAGGTGGCTATACCAAACAAAAATGGGACCAACCCAAATATCCTGTCCTGATGTTTGTTGCCCCGAGCCCCTCTTATGTAATGCCACTGGTAAAATGTAGCAGTCACACTGTTAAAAGTAAGGACACGTTAAACCAATGTTGTTTTCAATGTAATACCTCCAGTAATATGAATCAATGGCACTGTTTTTCATGTCCTGCTAAATTTCCCATTAAGATAAGTTGCTTCTTTTTGTTAGAAATGCAACTGTCCTGGTCCGCCTACTCTCCTGTGCCCAAATACCAATTCTTTAGCAGCTATTAATGTAATGTTGCTTGTAAAATGAAGCAATGGCACCATTAAAGTAATGTCATATTTAACGGTTGTCATAGTTAATCCTAATGCCCACACTAATATCTAGCAATGCCGATGCTTTAGAAATTTCTACTGTCCTTGTAGGATCGCCATTCAGATAAGGAACATGCTTCTTTTCATTTGATGCATGTTTCATAACTTGTTAGTCATCCTCCTTTCCACCTTTTTGTGCAAACAGAGATATACATTTCACGCTTGATCTTAGTTGAACTGCACAAATGATATCCAAATTATAGCTGAACATTCCACGAGCTTCACAACCAACCTTGATGTTGCTCAATTTTGTTGCAACTAATGAAGAAGAAGTTGCTAGCTCATGGGACATTGCTTCATTTTAGGTGAACTGCACAAAAAGATCCCATGAATTGAATCATCCATGTTGGTGACTGGTGTCATCCCTTCTACGATGGTGTTGACTGCAGATATGGTTCCCATCACGAGGTATCACTACTGTAGGAGACTGCTAACGCGACACTACGATCAGAGACCCTTTGCCGAAACTGTGTGCGATGCAATAATCGCAAACGGTGGTGTAAAAAACCGTCGAAAAAGGTGCAAAACGTTTGCGATGATGGATGCATCAAACACGGTTAAGATTTTAGTTGCGTGTGCAATGTAGGGCATACGGTTAATCCATTCAAACTATCTGCAATGAGGCAGAACAACAGAAACGGGCAGCCATAACAATGTGTGTGCGATGCAGGACACACGGTTAATCCATTCGAACTGTTTGCGTTGAGGTAGAACAACAGAAAGGGCAGCCATATCAATGTGTGTGCGATATACGGCATATGGTTAACTCAGACGAACTGTTTTCGATTAGGGAACACAACCAAAAGGTTCAACTTAACAAGATGTGTGTGATATGCAGCATACAGTTCACATGGATGAACTGTTTGCGATGAGCCAAAAGAACACAAACGAGTCGTGTAAACAAGATGTGTGTGATACGTGGCAAATGGTCGACTCGGATGAACTGTTTGCGATGAGAAATTACAACACAGACGGTCAATACAGTTACTTCATGTGTGATTCTGTGTGTACAAAAAACTTTGAAAAATGCAAACTAGTTGCTTGCGGTGGCTAGGAGGATCGCACACGATGTGTCTGCGAGTACTCGTGTGCGATGATTAGTATGTTACACATACGTTTCCTTATGTGAACATGTGTGTGAATTTGCAATATGGACAGTTAATATGGAAATGCCTTGTGGACATCGGGCACACACTTAAACTCAATGAACTGTGTATGATACTAATACTTTCCATGAAAATTTATGAACTTGGGTAACAACATTTAAGTAACATATATATAGTGGTTACACTATTCGACAAAAGAAGGATCTTCGTAACACGGTTTTGACAACCATATGGTCCATATCTACATACTTAACATAGTAAAAACTATCACATTTTAAGAGGCTAAGGGCCAACAACCATATGGTCCATATCTACATAACATATATAGTAACAGCTAGCACATTTTAAGAGGCTGAGGGCCAACAACCACAACTATCCACTGGAAGCAGCTTGATCACGGTGACTCGGCATCTCTTCAATGAAAAGGAAGAGCCCTCCTGTGCCTTGGTAGAGCAGGAGTAGAACAGTGTCTCCAATTTTCCAATATGGATGCATTTCCACAAGAAACGAGAACTTGTTAATTTGAATGGTTCCATTTTTGCGGGAAATGCAGTACCTTGCAATCACTTTGGCGTTATTAGCAGGCACAAGTGTAATTCGACCACGCCGGGAAATCGATCCAGGAATGGCTACAGGGGGCAATTTCTGTTGACATGTAGAATAAAAAACAATTGTAACATATCGTTGAAGATATATATAGTTTATGAGCATCAACATTAAAATAAGACTTTTTACCAGCACTTTGTGCACACAATTGGTCTTGTTCAGTGTGTGCACCATAGGTCTAATTAATCCCATCCAAAATCCAGCGTTCATACCCTATGCTATCTCTGTCAGATTATCAACAAAGTTTATGACATGCTTCAAGTCCTTCCAGTGAAATTTGGTACGCTTAGTAACATACAGATCATTCACTATGCATCCAACATATCCTGCTTAAAAGGTGGAAAGGTATTATTTATTCAGAACATGGCAGAAGAATATATAGTGCGCATAAATTGGTAAACAGAATTTGTTACTGCCTAGGAACAGAGTCAGAATATGATATCACAATTGGTTGCTTAAATAGTGATTAATTGGTTGCTTAAATAGTAATATGACAGCATGGAGAAAGTTGAAAGGACACTAACCTCAATCAGACTTTGATTGACTGATGACGTTGGGGAAGTAAACATCCATGTTAATTAGACCAGGCTGTGGTGCACGCACTAGAATTTTATTGCCAGCTTTCAGTTCATAACACTTAGACATTTTTCTCCAAAGGTCCGCATTAAAATAGGAGTGGCCATCTTTATCAAGTTTTACACTAACCGTCATTGTAAATCCATGTTGCGTTGTCAATATGACATCCTGGGAGTCATCAACAAAGTAAAGCCCAAGATTTCCTTCTACTCCCGTTCTTCCAAAGCAAGGGATGTACTGCTTGAAATGAAAATTAAGATCGTAAATTAGATATATTGAAATAACCGAGCAAGATGCAAATATGAGAGTAACTGATAGAACATATCCGTATATAGATGCAACCAAAGTACAAAATATGGAATTAAAAATAGATAATGTAACAAAGATTTGATGCAAATATATAGATACTGTAGCAACAAACGGTATAAGTTCACAAATTTAGGCCATGCCGACCATGGTAGGTTGAGATTGAACATTTCGAGCGCTCCTTGAAGTCATCTGGAATGGTGAGATAGAACTTCGTTTCCGACTGGCCACGACCACAGTTGCCCGATTTGTGCTCGCACTGTGCACACATGAATGTACACCCACGAATCAGCTAGAACAAAAACGATTCCACGGCGATTTCCGCCGGTTGATTACCTTCTCCATGAGAAAAATCCCCGGCCCAATCCCGCAGAAAACCCCAGTCGACCAGAGTCTAGAATGTCGGTGCAGATAGGTGGTGGAAGCGAAATCCGGTGCCGTTTGGAGCGTGACCTACGCCCGCCGCCAACATCCGTCGATCTTAGGGTGCAGAGTTGCGGAGGAGTCCGCGACGAGTGAGTGGGGACGAAGTGGGCGAGGGTTTTATTTTCCTACTGCATGTGTGAGTGAACACGCATGGTTCGCAGAGGCGACGGAGATGAATCGTGTGCGATAGTAAATCACCAAGATTGAATGGGAATCCAAATTTCCTTTGTCCTTCATCCATGAGTTTTTTTCTACGATGAACATAAACCCTGCTAATCACCGTGTTCAAATTTGACACTTTTCCGGGTTCATTTACAATATTTAGGGGATTATGTGCATTTTGTAGGCATTAATGCACGTAATTCAAATTCAAACAATTGGTGCATGAAAGGGTGCACAAGAATGGTCTGGAAAAACCATACTCGTGGTATTTAGTAATTTCTCAAGCCTTTTACAAGGAATGGGCAGAGATTTCAATGGAATGCGTGGCAATAGTCAACCACAAACGCGTCATTTACTTGATTATCAACTATAGAACAATGAAATATGTTCTTGAAAAACATGACGGCTGGCATGGTGCCATGGTATGGCCTCACCGTGCCCTGGTTAAAAGCTGAGAAGGTTTGATTTATGTTGTCATGCACACCCTTCATAAATCAAACCATCACCGAGGAAGTTCAATGCTTTCGAGAGGGAAATCACCAAGATTGAAGGGGAATCCAAATTTCCGTCCTAATTTGTCATTCAATTTTTTTCCAACGATAAAGATACTGCCTCAAATGAAACGTGTTCAAATTTGACATTTTTCCAAACTCATTTACCATATTTAGGGAATTGTGTGCATTTTCTAGGAATTAATTATGCACACAATTCAAATTCGAACAATCGGTGCATGAAAAGGTGCACAAGAACGGTCTGGAAAACCATGCTCGTGCTATACAAAAAAATGAAACACATGGTTGGAAAACATGACGCCTGGTGTGGTGCCATGGTATGGCCTCACCATGCCCTGGTAAAAATTGGAGAATGTTTTCCTTATGTCGTGATGCGCGCCTTTCATTAAACGAACCATCATTCGATGAAGTTTCATGGTTTCGAGGGGGAAATCACCAAGATTGAAGGGGGATCCAAATTTCCTTTGTCCTTTGTCCACGAGTTTTTTTCTATGACGAGCATACAACCTTGTAGCGACCCGACCTCAGACGGTCAAGTCTCTGTGCTGAAGTGTCATCCCTGGATCGGTATGCTGACACACATAGTACTCGAGGATTTATAACAGAGGTAAATCACATGTATAAAGTAACGTAAATACTATTACCTCAATCCAAATAGCGGAAGTAACAAGGTTGTGGATTCCCATCAACACCAACGGCAAAGTTGAGTGTAGAAATCGTAACCCTAACGTATCACTTACTCGTCGTAAGATCCTGCAACATGAGACGTTGCAGCCACAAAGGGTTAGTACATTGAATGTACTGGCAAATTCACACCATAGAGCAATGATGAATAAAGGCTATCACTACATGCATATTTGGCTGGTGGAAAAGCTCTATGGTTATAATGTTTTTGCGAAAAGCCAATTTTTCGCTACAACAAAGGAATAAATTTTATTTAACTATCATGGTGGTTGTTAAACATTGAGAAGGTACCTCCAACTCAATCCCAATTAAGAACGTGATTAAACCCAATCAAATTTAAATTAAAGTAACATGATGAGATACACATGATAATCCATAAACTAGATACTCAAGATGTCCATAACCGGGGACACGGCTAATCATGATTAGTTTGTACACTCTGCAGAGGTTTGCGCACTTTTCCCCACAAGACTCGATCTCCTCCGTTGGATTTCTCGCACTACTTGGTGTTTGAGAAACGGATGATCGAGACACAGTCTTTCAAAAGCATTTACTCTCTACTCCGGACATACCGTTACACCTACAATCCCCTTACATCTGCTAGTCCACCTCTTCAAGAGCTCACACAACTTACTCAACTATGCCAGAGCCCATAATGGCTTGTGGCTGCACACGAAAGTTTCTAGCATGAATAATCTTATGATCCCTTTGAGTCTAGGTGGCGGTCCATAGGATGATCACACGGGTACTCCGGGATATCCAAAAATACAGGCAACACTGGGTTCTCCAGGTGCCTCAATCCACCCAGATGTGAATTAAAGTAGCCACCTTAAGTTAACCTTTAAATAATAATCTCACATCTGTCATGGATTCACTCAAACCCAATCCACGTCTACGAGCATGGCATGGCAATATACGCATAACGTAATAGTAACTCCCGAGGTTTGAATGCAGGGCAATAGGTTCCTACCTCATCAACTACTTCCCAATACCCACATGTTATCAATCCTACTCATGCAATGTTTGAGGGTGAAACTAATGCATAAAAACTGGGTATTAAAGGGATATGATCAAAGTGTGAACTTGCCTGTACTGTCGATGAAGATGACTCGCACTCATAACTCCTGATAGTTCTACTCGTCACACTCCGGTCAATCTATTGTAAGCAAGCAATAGTAACCACACATAAGCAATCACTCAAAAGATCAGAAAGATCGAAGAAGACGAGTCGGAAAACATCAAAACCAAGCAAATAACTCTTGCAACACAAAACAATTTCTAACAGTACCAAAATTATGTGAATTTGGCCTTATCAGAAAGTTTAGGTCAAGAGCTTCAATTTGCAAAAAGAATCAACTAAATCGGAGTTACGAAACTCAAGTTACGATCAAACGAAGTTTGATTTCAAATCTGGTCTAATTCAAATTTTTAAACTTTCAAAAACATGTTTGAGTTGGATTACTGGATAGAGGGGATCATAACGAAGAAGTGGGCGTTGGTTTCGTTGGATTTGGATAAACGAGTGAAAAGTAGTGATCATTTGAAAAACAGGGATTAATCTGTAAATTAGATATTCACGGACGGGTCCCTGGCCGAAAATTTAAATAAAAATAAAAATCCTATCGAACGAACGTTCGCTACAGAGCCCAACAGAACGAAATCGTTCGCTACCGAATACTAACGGACGAACGTCCACTTAATTAACCTAACTAAAATATAAAACCGGTTTTAAAAGAAAAACCGAGGAAAACCTAAAAAATAATAATAAATCGGACCGGGGAGATTTATACCGGTTCAACGGAAGAAAACCCGACGACGGCGGCCTGGTTCGTCGGCGTCGGAGAAGACGGCGACGGGCGGCTCAGGCTCGACCGGAGCAGCGGCTCTGGTGGCGTGCGGCGAGGGCGGAGTGGACGGGGAGGGGCGGGGCGGAGTGGCGCGTCTGGTGGCGGTGGAGGCGGCCGCCGAGCGCGGCGGATCTCGCCGGCGGTGGCGAAGAGGGCGGCGGCGGCGGTGGCTGCGAGTGCGCGGCGGCGGGGCGTAGCGAGGAGGGAAGGCGGGGCCCGGGGTGGCGGATTTATAGGACGAGGGGAGGCAGCGCGATGCGTGGGGAAGGGGCACGGCGAGGCGGCGGCGGAAACCAAACCAGGCACGGCGGCGGGCGCGTGCGTGCTCGGGAGTCTGAGGACGGGGGCGATGCTGCCGGGCTGGCTGGGCCGCGGCCTGGCTGGTGCTGGGTTGGCCCAGTCGGCTAAGTCTTTTTTTTAAACACACTTTTTTTAACACAGACAATTAAAAACAAAAAACAAAATAAATGAAAATACTATATAGGCATATAATATATCAAAAGTTTCAGAAAAAGATTTCCTACAGCGTGAACATTTTTTAACGTCAAATAAAATCCACATAAATTCGAATAAATCAAACAATGCTACTGATACAATAAAACCCACTAAAAATCATTTTAAAAAATACCAAAATGATTCAAATTAATTTCTCTCCAATTTTCTATTGTAGGGAATCATGTCACCCTATTTTCCGTATATTTTATTTTTGGAGAAAAATAATTTGAATAAAACCCAAATAACTCCAAATTGAAATAATTTCCAAAAGGACTTTGAATTTGATCCTTTTAAACTCCCAACTCATATTTCATAAAATTTGAAGAAGTCATTTTATCTTCTCTCGTGAAAATCATTGAGTTGCATAAAGTTTCAGAATTTGGAAATATTTTCCCAAGTGAAATTGAAATATTTTCAACACCCCTTGTCATTTAAATAAATGGAAGAAGTCATGTCATCTTCTCTCCAGGGTTTTGTGGTGAAAAGAATTTGAATTCACGGAGATCATAGAAGCAAAAATAAAAGTTTGGGAAAGTCCTTTTATTCCCTCTCATTTAACTTTCAAAAAGTTTCGAATTTCACTCAATTTCACTCAATCAATAAAACAATCAATCAAATCTATATATTTATTATAACTTTCCAAAATTTAGGATTTTGGGATGTTACAAACCTTCAAATCTCCGTGTTCAAATTTGGCACTTTTCCGGGTTCATTTGCCATATTTAGGGGATTATGTGCATTTCCTAGGCATTAATGCGCATAATTCAAGTTCAAACAATCGATGCATGAAAGGGTCCACAAGAACGGCCTAGAAAACCATGCTCGTGCCATTTCGTAAATTCTCATGCCTTTTACAAGGAATGGACAGATATTTCGATGCAATGTGTGGCAATAGTCAACCACAAATGTCTGTTTGTTGGGTTTTCAACTATAGAAAAAATGAAATAAATGCTTAAAAACATGACGCCTGCCATGGTGCCATGGTATGACCTCACCATGCCCTGGTAAAAATTTGAGAAGGTTTGGCTTATGTCCAAGATTTCCTTCTACTCCTGTTCTTACAAAGCAAGGGATGTACTGCTTGAAATGAAAATTAAGATCATAAAATAGATATATTGAAATAACCGAGCAACATGCAAATATGGGAGTAACTGCTAGAACATATCCATATATAGATGCAAGCAAAGTAAAAAAATATGGAATTAAAAATAGATAATGTAACAAAGATTTGATGCAAATATATAGATAATGTAGCAACAGACGGTATATGTTCACAAATTTAGGCCATGCCGACCGTGGTAGGTTGAGATTGAACATACCGAGCGCTCCCTGAAGTCATCCGGAATGGTGAGATAGAACTTCGTTTCCGACTTGCCACGACCACAATTGCCCGATTAGTGCTCGCACTTTGCACACATGAATGAACACCCACGAATCAGCTAGAACAAAAATGATTCCACGGCGATTCCTGCTGGTTGATTAATAGCGTCGGATGGACTGCGATAAGAGATGAGTGAATATTTCGCTAATTAAGTTGATTACCTTCTCCATGAGAAAAATCCCCAGCCCAATCCCGCAGAAAACCCCAGTCGACCAGAGTCTAGAATGTCGGTGCAGATAGCCGGTGGAGGCAAAATCCGGTGCCGATTGGAGCGCGACCTATGCCCGCCGCCAACAACCGTCGAGCTTAGGGTGCAGAGTTGCGGAGGAGTCCACGGCGAGTGAGTGGGGACGAAGTGGGTGAGGGTTTTATTTTCCTTTTGCATGTGTGAGTGAACACACACGGTTCGCAGAGGCGACGGAGATGAACCGTGTGCGATAGTAAATCACCGAGATTGAATGGGAATCCAAATTTCCTTTGTCCTTCATCCATGAGTTTTTTTCTACGATGAACATAAACCCTGCTAATCACCGTGTTCAAATTTGACACTTTTCCGGGTTCATTTAAAATATTTAGGGGATTATGTGCATTTTGTAGGCATTAATGCACGTAATTCAAATTCAAACAATTGGTGCATGAAAGGGTGCACAAGAACGATCTGGAAAAACCATACTCGTGGTATTTAGTAATTTCTCAAGCCTTTTACAAGGAATGGGTAGAGATTTCAATGGAATGCGTGGAAATAGTCAACCACAAACGCGTCATTTACTTGGTTATCAACTATAGAACAATGAAATATGTGCTTGAAAAACATGACGGCTGGCATGGTGCCATGGTATGGCCTCACCGTGCCCTGGTTAAAAGCTGAGAAGGTTTGATTTATGTCGTCATGCACGTCCTACATAAATCGAACCATCACCGATTAAGTTCAATGCTTTTGAGAGGGAAATCACCAAGATTGGAGTGGAATCCAAATTTCCGTCCTAGTTTGTCATTAATTTTTTGCAACGATCAATATACCACCTCAAATGGAACGTGTTCAAATTTGACATTTTTCCGAACTCATTTACCATATTTAGGGGATTGTGTGCATTTTCTAGGCATTAATTATGCACATAATTCAAATTCAAACAATCGGTGCATGAAAAGGTGCACAAGAATGGTCTCGAAGACCATGCTCATGCTATACAAAAAATGAAACACATGGTTGGAAAACATGACGCCTGGTGTGGTGCCATGGTAAAAATTGGAGAATGTTTTCCTTATGTCGTGATGTCGCCTTTCATAAAACGAACCATCATCCGAGGAAGTTTCATGGTTTTGATGGGGAAATCACCAAGATTAAAGGGGGATCCAAATTTCCTTTGTCCTTTGTCCATGAGTTATTTTCTATGACGAGCATACAACCTACAAATCACCGTGTTCAAATTTGGCACTTTTCCGGGTTCATTTGCCATATTTAGGGGATTATGTGCATTTCCTAGGCATTAATGCGCATAATTCAAGTTCAAACAATCGATGCATGAAAGGATCCACAAGAATGGCCTAGAAAACCATGCTCGTGCCATTTAGTAAATTCTCATGCCTTTTACAAGGAATGGACAGATATTTTGATGAAATGTGTGGCAATAGTCAACCACAAATGTCTGTTTGTTGGGTTTTCAACTATAGAAAAAATTAAATAAATGCTTAAAAAACATGACGACTGGCATGGTGCCATGGTATGACCTCACCATGCCCTGGTAAAAATTTGAGAAGGTTTGGCTTATGTCCAAGATTTCCTTCTACTCCTGTTCTTGCAAAGCAAGGGATGTACTGCTTGAAATGAAAATTAAGATCGTAAATTAGATATATTGAAATAACCGAGCAACATGCAAATATGGGAGTAACTGATAGAACATATCCATAGATAGATGCACGCAAAGTACAAAAATATGGAATTAAAAATAGATAATGTAACAAATATTTGATGCAAATATATAGATAATGTAGCAACAGACGGTATATGTTCACAAATTTAGGCCATGCCGACCGTGGTAGGTTGAGATTGAACATACCGAGCGCTCCCTGAAGTCATCCGGAATGGTGAGATAGAACTTCGTTTCTGACTAGCCACGACCACAGTTGCCCGATTTGTGCTTGCACTGTGCACACATGAATGAACACCCACGAATCAGCTAGAACAAAAATGATTCCACGACGATTTCTGCCGGTTGATTAATAGAATCGGACGGACTGCGATAAGAGATGAGTGAATATTTCGCTAATTAAGTTGATTACCTTCTCCATGAGAAAAATCCCCGGCCCAATCCCACAGAAAACCCGAGTCGACCAGAGTCTAGAATGTCGGTGCAGATAGCCGGTGGAGGCGAAATCCGGTGCCGTTTGGAGCGCGACCTATGCCCGCCGCCAACAGCCGTCGAGCTTAGGGTGCAGAGTTGCGGAGGAGTCCGCGGCGAGTGAGTGGGGACGAAGTGGGCGAGGGTTTTCTTTTCCTTTTCCATGTGTGAGTGAACACACATGGTTCGCAGAGGCGACGGAGATGAATCATGTGCGATAGTAAATCACCGAGATTGAATGGGAATCCAAATTTCCTTTGTCCTTCATCCATGAGTTTTTTTTCTACGATGAACATAAACCCTGCTAATCACCGTGTTCAAATTTTACACTTTTCCGTGTTCATTTACAATATTTAGGGGATTATGTGCATTTTGTAGGCATTAATGCACGTAATCAAATTCAAACAATTGGTGCATGAAAGGGTGCACAAGAACGGTCTGGAAAAACCATACTCGTGGTATTTAGTAATTTCTCGAGCCTTTTACAAGGACTGGGCAGAGATTTCAATGGAATGCGTGGCAATAGTCAACCACAAACGCGTCATTAACTTGGTTATCAACTGTAGAACAATGAAATATGTGCTTGAAAAACATGACGGCTGGCATGGTGCCATGGTATGGCCTCACCGTGCCCTGGTTAAAAGCTGAGAAGGTTTGATTTACGTCGTCATGCACGCCCTTCATAAATCGAACCATCACCGAGGAAGTTCAATGCTTTTGAGAAGGAAATCACCTAGATTGAAGGGGAATCCAAATTTTCGTCCTAGTTTGTCATTCAATTTTTTTCCAACAATCAACATACCACCTCAAATGAAACGTGTTCAAATTTGACATTTTTCCGAACTCATTTTCCATATTTAGGGGATTGTGTGCATTCTCTAGGCATTAATTATGCACATAATTCAAATTCGAACAATCGGTGCATGAAAAGGTGCACAAGAACGGTCTAGAAAACCATGCTCGTGCTATACAAAAAATGAAACACATGGTTGGAAAACATGACGCCTGGTGTGGTGCCATGGTAAAAATTGGAGAATGTTTTCCTTATGTCGCGATGTGCGCCTCTCATAACACGAACCATCATCCGAGGAAGTTTCATGGTTTCGAGGGGGAAATCACCAAGATTGATCGAAATTTCCTTTGTCCTTTCCCCACGAGTTTTTTTCTATGACGAGCATACAACCTGCAAATCACCGTGTTCAAATTTGGCACTTTTCCGGGTTCATTTGCCATATTTAGGGGTTTATTTGCATTTCCTAGGCATTAATGCACATAATTCTAGTTCAAACAATCGATGCATGTAAGGGTCCACAAGAACGGCCTAGAAAATCATGCTCGTGCCATTTAGTAAATTCTCATGCCTTTTACAAGGAATGGACAGATATTCCGATGAAATGTGTGGCAATAGTCAACCACAAATGTCTGTTCGTTGGGTTTTCAACTGTAGAAAAAATGAAATAAATGCTTAAAAAACATGACGCCTGGCATGGTGCCATGGTATGACCTCACCATGCGCTGGTAAAAATTTGAGAAGGTTTGGCTTATGTCCCAGATTTCCTTCTACTCCTGTACTTGCAAAGCAAGGGATGTACTGCTTGAAATGAAAATTAAGATCGTAAATTAGATATATTGAAATAACCGAGCAAGATGCAAATATGGGAGTAACTGATAGAACATATCCATATATAGATGCAAGCAAAGTACAAAAATATGGAATTAAAAATAGATAATGTAACAAATATTTGATGCAAATATATAGATAATGTAGCAACAGACGGTATATGTTCACAAATTTAGGCCATGCCGACCGTGGTAGGTTGAGATTGAACATACCGAGCGCTCCCTGAAGTCATCCGGAATGGTGAGATAGAACTTCGTTTCTGACTAGCCACGACCACAGTTGCCCGATTTGTGCTTGCACTGTGCACACATGAATGAACACCCACGAATCAGCTAGAACAAAAATGATTCCACGACGATTTCTGCCGGTTGATTAATAGAATCGGACGGACTGCGATAAGAGATGAGTGAATATTTCGCTAATTAAGTTGATTACCTTCTCCATGAGAAAAATCACCCGCCCAATCCCGCAGAAAACCCCAGTCGACCAGAGTCTAGAATGTCAGTTCAGATAGGCGGTGGAGGCGAAATCTGGTGCCGTTTGGAGCGCGACCTATTCCCGCCGCCAACAGCCATCGAGCTTAGGGTGCAGAGTTGCGGAGGAGTCCACGGCTAGTGAGTGGGGACGAAGTGGGCGAGGGTTTTCTTTTCCTTTTGCATGTGTGACTGAACACACACGGTTCGCAGAGGCGACGGAGATGAATCGTGTGCGATAGTAAATCACCGAGATTGAACGGGAATCCAAATTTCCTTTGTCCTTCATCCATGAGTTTTTTTCTACGATGAACATAAACCCTGCTAATCACCGTGTTCAAATTTGACACTTTTTCGGGTTCATTTACAATATTTAGGGGATTATGTGCATTTTGTAGGCATTAATGCATGTAATTCAAATTCAAACAATTGGTGCATGAAAGGGTGCACAAGAACGGTCTGGAAAAACCATACTCGTGGTATTTAGTAATTTCTCAAGCCTTTTACAAGGAATGGGCAGAGATTTCAATGGAATGCGTGGCAATAGTCAACCATAAACGCGTCATATACTTGGTTATCAACTATAGAACAATGAAATATGTGCTTGAAAAACATGACGGCTGGCATGGTGCCATGGTATGGCCTCACCGTGCCCTGGTTAAAAGCTGAGAAGGTTCGATTTATGTCGTCATGCACGCCCTTCATAAATGCTTTTGAGAGGAAATCACCAAGATTGAAGGGGAATCCAAATTTCCGTCCTAGTTTGTCATTCAATTTTTTTCCAACGATCAACATACCGCCTCAAATGAAACGTGTTCAAATTTGACATTTTTCCGAACTCATTTACCATATATAGGGGATTGTGTGCATTTTCTAGGCATTAATTATGCACAAAATTCAAATTCGAACAATCAGTGCATGAAAAGGTGCACAAGAACGGTCTGGAAAACCATGCTCGTGCTATACAAAAAATGAAACACATGGTTGGAAAACATGACGCCTGGTGTGGTGCCATGGTATGCCTGACCATGCCCTGGTAAAAATTGGAGAATGTTTTCCTTATGTCGTGATGCGCGCCTT
This sequence comes from Aegilops tauschii subsp. strangulata, assembly GCF_002575655.3. Taxonomy (NCBI): domain Eukaryota; kingdom Viridiplantae; phylum Streptophyta; class Magnoliopsida; order Poales; family Poaceae; genus Aegilops; species Aegilops tauschii. Next base: position 260,455,664 of record NC_053039.3, on the reverse strand, counting down.
TCATAAAGCGAACCATAATCCGAGGAAGTTTCATGGTTTCAAGGGGGAATCACCAAGATTGAAGAGGGATCCAAATTTCCTTTGTCCTTTGTCCACGAGTTTTTTTTCTATGGTGAGCATACAACCTGCAAATCACCGTGTTCAAATTTGGCACTTTTCTGGGTTCATTTGCCATATTTAGGGGTTTATGTGCATTTCCTAGGCATTAATGCGCATAATTCAAGTTCAAACAATCGATGCATGAAAGGGTCGACAAGAACGGCCTAGAAAACCATGCTCGTGCCATTTAGTAAATTCTCATACCTTTTACAAGGAATGGACAGATATTTCGATGAAATGTGTGGCAATAGTCAACCACAAATGTCTGTTTGTTGGGTTTTCAACTATAGAAAAAATTAAATAAATGCTTAAAAAACATGACGCCTGGCATGGTGCCATGGTATGACCTCACCATTCCCTGCTAAAAATTTGAGAAGGTTTGGCTTATGTCCAAGATTTCCTTCTACTCCTGTTCTTGCAAAGCAAGGGATGTACTACTTGAAATGAAAATTAAGATCGTAAATTAGATATATTGAAATAATCGAGCAAGATGCAAATATGGGAGTAGCTGATAGAACATATCCATATATAGATGCAAGCAAAGTATAAAAATATGGAATTAAAAATAGATAATGTAACAAAGATTTGATGCAAATATATAGATAATGTAGCAACAGACGGTATATGTTCACAATAGGCCATGCCGACCGTGGTAGGTTGAGATTGAACATACCGAGCGCTCCCTAAAGTCATCTGGAATGGTGAGATAGAACTTCGTTTCCGACTGGCCATGACCACAGTTGCCCGATTTGTGCTCGTACTGTGCACACATGAATGAACACCCACGAATCAGCTAGAACAAAAATGATTCCACGACGGTTTCCGCCGGTTGATTAACAGCGTCGGACGGACTGCGATAAGAGATGAGTGAATATTTCGCTAATTAAGTTGATTACCTTCTCCATGAGAAAAATCCCCGGCCCAATCCCGCAGAAAACCCCAGCCGACAAGAGTCTAGAATGTCGGTGCAGATAGGCGGTGGAGGCGAAATCCGGTGCCGTTTGGAGCGCGACCTACGCCCGCCGCCAACAGCCGCCGAGCTTAGGGTGCAGAGTTGCGGAGGAGTCCGCGGCGAGTGAGTGGGGGCGAAGTGGGTGAGGGTTTTCTTTTCCTTTTGCATGTGTTAGTGAACACACACGGTTCGCAGAGGCGACGAAGATGAATCGTGTGCGATAGTAAATCACCGAGATTGAATGGGAATCCAAATTTCCTTTGTCCTTCATCCATGAGTTTTTTTTCTATGATGAACATAAACCCTGCTAATCACCGTGTTCAAATTTTACACTTTTCCGGGTCCATTTATAATATTTAGGGGATTATGTGCATTTTGTAGGCATTAATGCACGCAATTCAAATTCAAACAATTGTTGCACGAAAGGGTGCACAAGAACGGTCTGGAAAAACCATACTCGTGGTATTTAGTAATTTCTCAAGCCTTTTACAAGGAATGGGTAGAGATTTCAATGGAATGCGTGGCAATAGTCAACCACAAACGCGTCATTTACTTGGTTATCAACTATAGAACAATGAAATATGTGCTTGAAAAAAATGACGGCTGGCATGGTGCCATGGTACGGCCTCACCGTGCCCAGGTTAAAAGCTGAGAAGTTTTGATTTATGTCGTCATGCACGCCCTTCATAAATCGAACCATCACCGAGGAAGTTCAATGATTTCGAGAGGGAAATCAGCAAGATTTAAGGGGAATCCAAATTTCCGTCCTAGTTTGTCATTTAATTTTTTTCCAACGATCAACATATCGCCTCAAATGAAACGTGTTCAAATTTGACATTTTTCCGAACTCATTTACCATATTTAGGGGATTGTGTGCATTTTCTAGGCATTAATTATGCACATAATTCAAAATCAAACAATCGGTGCATGAAAAGGTGCACAAGAACGGTCTGGAAAACCATGCTCGTGCTATACAAAAAATGAAACACATGGTTGGGAAACATGACGCCTGGTGTGGTGCCATGGTATGGCCTCACCATGCCCTGGTAAAAATTGGAGAATGTTTTCCTTATGTCATGATGCGTGCCTTTCATAAAACGAACCATCATCCGAGGAAGTTTCATGGTTTCGAGGGGGAAATCACCAAGATTGAAGGGGGATCCAAATTTCCTTTGTCCTTTGTCCACGAGTTTTTTTTCTATGATGAGCATACAACATGCAAATCACCGTGTTCAAATTTGGCAGTTTTCCGGGTTCATTTGCCATATTTAGGGGATTATGTGCATTTCCTAGGCATTAATGCGCATAATTCAAGTTTAAACAATCGATGCATGAAAGGGTCCACAAGAACGGCCTAGAAAACCATGCTCGTGCTATTTAGTAAATTCTCATGCCTTTTACAAGGGATGGACAGATATTTCAATGAAATGTGTGGCAATAGTAAACCACAAATTTCTGTTTGTTGGGTTTTCAACTATAGAGAAAATGAAATAAATGCTTAAAAACATGACGCCTGGCATGGTGCCATGGTATGGCCTCACCATGCCCTGGTAAAAATTTGAGAAGGTTTGGCTTATGTCGTCATGCACGCCCTTCATAAATCGAACCATCACCGAGGAAGTTCCATGCTTTCGAGAGGGAAAATCCCCAAGATTGAAGGGGAATCCTAATTTCCGTCCTAGTTTGTCATTCAGTTTTTTTCCAATGATCAACATACCGCTCAAATGCAAAGTGTTCAAATTTGACATTTTCCCGGGCTCATTTACCATATTTAGGGGATTTTGTGCATTTTCTAGGCATAAATGGACATAATTAAAATTCGAACAATCGGTGCATGAAAAGGTGCACAAGAACGGTCTGGAAAACCATGCTCGTGTTACTTAGCACATTCTCATGCCTTTTACAAGGAATGGGCAGATATTTCAAAGAAATGTGTGGTAATAGTCAACCATAAACGCGTCGTTTACTCGGTTAACAACCATACGAAAAATGAAACACATGGTTGGAAAACATGACGCTTGGCGTGGTGCCATGGTATAGCCTCACCATGCCCTGGTAAAAATTGGAGAATGTTTTCCGTATGTCGTGATGCGCTCCTTTCATAAATCGAACCATCACCGAGGAAGTTTCATGGTTTCGAGGTTGAAATCACCAAGATTAAAGGGGGATCCAAATTTCCTTTGTCCTTTGTCCACGCGTTTTTTCTATGACGAGCATACAACCTGCAAATCACCGTGCTCAAATTTGCCACTTTTCCGGGTTCATTTGCCATATTTAGGGGAGTATGTGCATTTCCTAGGCATTAATGCTCATAATTCAAGTTCAAACAATCGATGGATGAAAGGGTCCACAAGAACAGCCTAGAAAACCATGCTCGTGCCATTTAGTAAATTCTCATGCCTTTTACAAGGAATGGATAGATATTTCGATGAAATGTGTGGCAATAGTCAACCACAAATGTCTGTTTGTTGTGTTTTCAACTATAGAAAAAAATGAAATAAATGCTTAAAAAACATGACGCCTGGCATGGTGCCATGGTATGACCTCACCGTGCCCTGGTAAAAATTTGAGAAGGTTTGGCTTATGTGGTCATGCACGCCCTTCATAAATCGAACCATCACCGCGGAAGTTCCATGATTTCGAGAGGGAAAATCCCCAAGATTGCAGGGGAATCCTAATTTCCGTCCTAGTTTGTCATTCAGTTTTTTCCAATGATCAACATACCGCCTCAAATGCAACATGTTCAAATTTTACATTTTCCTGGGCTCATTTACCATATTTAGGGGATTATGTGCATTTTCTAGGCATTAATGGACACAATTCAAATTCGAACAATCGGTGCATGAAAAGGTGCACAAGAACGGTCTGGAAAACCATGCTCGTGTTATTTAGCACATTCTCATGCCTTTTACAAGGAATGGGCGGATATTTCAAGGAAATGTGTGGCAATAGTCAACCATAAACGCGTCGTTTACTCGGTTAACAACTATACAAAAAATGAAACACATGGTTGGAAAACATGACGCCTGGCGTGGTGCCATGGTACGGCCTCACCATGCCCTGGTAAAAATTGGAGAATGTTTTCCTTATGTCGTGATGCGCGCCTTTCATAAATCGAACCATCACCGAGGAAGTTTCATGATTTCGAGGGGGAAATCACCAAGATTGAAGGGGGATCCAAATTTCCTTTGTCCATGAGTTTTTTTCTATGATGAGCATACAACCTGCAAATCACCGTGTTCAAATTTGGCACTTTTCGGGGTTCATTTGCCATATTTAGGGGATTATTTGCATTTCCTAGGCATTAATGCGCATAAAATTCAAGCTCAAACAATCGATGCATGAAAGGGCCCACAAGAACGTCCTAGAAAACCATGCTCGTGCCATTTAGTAAATTCTCATGCCTTTTACATGGAATGGACAGATATTTCGATGAAATGTGTGGCAATAGTCAACCACAAATATCTGTTTGTTGGGTTTTCAACTATAGAAAAAAATGAAAAAAATGCTTAAAAAACTTGACGCCTGGCGTGGTGCCATGGTATGACCTCACCATGCCTTTGTAAAAATTTGAGAAGGTTTGGCTTATGTTGTCATGCACGCCTTTCATAAATCGAACCATTACCGAGGAAGTTCCATGCTTTCGAAAGGGAAATCCTGAAGATTGAAGGGGAATCCAAATTTTCTTCGTTCTTTGCCCTGGAGTTTTTTTCTACGACGAACATACACTCTGCAAATCACCGTGTTCAAATTTGGCATTTTTCTGGGCTCATCTACCATATTTAGGGGATTATGTGCATTTTCTAGGCATTTAGCGCATATAAATCCAATCCAGCTACAGGTGCACGGGTGTGATGTGAGGGACGTGGATTGCCGTTCGATCGCGGCACATCCAACAGTGCACACGCGCGATCCGCGTGGCTGGGGTTCCGGCCAATCATAACGCAACACACAATAGGCTCGGCACACACTGTTTCCGGAAGCGACGGAGATGAACCGTGTGCAATAATGAACGAACAAAATTGGAAGGGAAGCCAAATTTCTGTTGTCGTTTGTGGTTGAGCTCTTGAATACCACCGCACTGTACGGCTGCCCGGCCCCTCCGTCCCAGAGCTCTCTCCAGGCGTCGTCCATGGCACCGTGGCGCACAGTAACTGGTAAGGAAGTGATGGCATCCCGCCGCGCCACGTTCCTCGCCGCCCGCAACCACACACATGGTAAGGAAGCGATGGCATCTCGTCGCGCCAAGTTCATCGCCGCCGGCGGCCAGACAGTTACATGTGCAGAATTTGAGGCTGCCATGGCCGAATGGGTGGTGGATCTAGAGGCGGCCAAAGCCGCACAGAAGGAGCAAAAAAGGCAGAGCTGTCAAGAAAAGAGAGTCCTGCCGCCGCAAGAAAAAAGGGGCCGCACGCCATGGTGAGGAGAGCTTGGCGGAGATCGAAGCACGGTGGGCTGCCGCCTACAAGGCCGGGAAGGAGAACGTCGGCGTCTGGCCAGCATGCCCTGATGGCAGCATGTGAGAAGTAGTTTAAGTTTGTAGTATTAGAGCAAATTAACAGTAGCACTTTAAGTTTGTAGTATTAACGTACAATGTCGGTAAGAGCATCCTTTGAGGGCTTTGAGCGTTGATTAGCATGTGTGCCCGTGTGCATTTTTTGGCGTTAATCATTAGAAGATCACAAAACACACGGTTTCTATGCCGTACCCGTCTGCGTTTTTTGCATTAATGACCCATAAGTCAGTTACCTGTGCGATATTTCCTAATAAACCAGGCGTACCATTGACCGAAAAAAATCAAGTACACATGTACATTTTTTTGGAGACGGGATCTGCCAACATTCTTTTTTCTCGCACACGAGTATTTTTACGCGCTTCATCTGTGTTGTGTGTTTCCCCCGCCCAAGTTTCAAATTTCGCACCGAAATTTTCATTAGGTGTGTGATTTTAGAATTTATTCGTCCAACCACATCCCCTTCCCCTCAGTATCCCCCCTCCCACGCGCCTTCCCCTACCGGCATCTGAAACCGCCGCCGCCGCAACCACAACTTCAACCACATCTACGTTCTGCTCGGATCCAGTCAGGTAACCCACCGATCTCTATCACGTCCCCGACCGGATTGCTTAAATGGCGCCTGCGAAACATCCTCATGCCTCCAAATCCCCTCCGCCAGGAGCTGATGGCGGTCCATGGCGCGATGCCCGCTGTGCGTGTTGACCCGGAGGAACACCTCGCCTCCGCCGATGCCGCCGACATGGTGCAGGCTCTGGCCCAGATGAAGTCCCCCAGGGACTACCCCCAGGACTTAACAGGTAAGATCTGACCAGCTAAATCTTACCAATACCACTTGCAACGGCTATGATTTGTACGGTTGATGTATTAAGCATGTTTGCGCCTTGTTTATTTCAATACTACACACTGTGTGATGTTCAAATATTACCGTGTCCAGCTCAATTTCACCAATACCAGCAACAAACTTACAATACATGACTCAGGATATCACTAGAGATGCTGTCCATTTGCTATTTTTAGTGGATGCTAACCCTGTAGCACTTAACATGCCTGTCCATGCACTTACGCAGGGTCATACCGGCCGATGCTTTTGTTTGCCGTCGAGGTGAGCTGCATCCCATGTCTTACAGTATTTCACATAATTTGTGCAATTGCAGTTTAACTTCTACACATTTACTGGTTGCCTGTAGGTACACATGTCAGTTGCACTGATCCACGCTTCGACCCGGAGGAACAGCTCGCCTCCGCCGTCGCTGACTTTGGGCGAGCTCTGGCCAAGATGAAGTGCCCCAGCAATTACCTCTCAGGACTTACCAGTATGTACTCACCAGTTCAATCTTACCAATACCAGTTGCAATTAATGGCTATGTTCTGTATGGTCAATGTATTAAGCATGTTCTAGTAAACATGCCTAACACGTTTTTGCTACTTTCCCTACCTTTTTATAGACATTTGGGCCATTCTCTGCTCTGGCAGCACCTGCCTTGTGATGTTTGACTATGCCAATTGCATTTTTATCAGTACCGGTTTCAATGTCTATTAAGCCTGTTGCAATTAACAGTTTAATCCATTTTTAAATAGTTTCATTTCAATGGCTACAAACTTACAAAACATGACTTAGGATGTTGTTAAGCCTGTTGCAATTAACAGTTGTATCCATTTTTTAATCTATCCATTTGCTACCATGCTACTCTCCGCAATGAAGATATACTAGAGATGCTGCCCCATTTGCTTTTTTTGGTGGATGCTAACCCTGTTGTACTTAACATTGGCTTTCGATGTACTTACACATGTCTACAATGGGCGATGCTGTTGTTTGCCGTCGAGGTTAGTAGCTGCATCCCAAGTCTTATACACCATCTATTCCTAAATATAAGTATTTTTAGAGATTCCAATATAGACTACATAAGGAGCAAAGTGAGTGAATCTAGATTCTAATCTAAACTATATCTACAATTCTATGTACATCCGTATGTAGTTCATATTAAAATCTCAAAAAAAATACTTGTACTTAGGAACATAGGTAGTTGTATTTTACATCATTTGTGCAATCTCAATTTAGCTTCTAACATTTACTGGTTGCTTGTAGGTACATATATGAGGGGTACTGATCCACGCTTCGATCCCTTTTGCGTATGGGGCAATGAGATATTCATGAACAAGCGTCAAGTGAGGAAACTAAGAAAGATTGTTAGGCGAAAGAAACGGGTGATTGGAATTAAGCTCTTTATTTACACTTTGTCGAAGACAATAGTGAACTTTAGGATGGTAAGTAATGTGTTGTCTTTTCCCCCTGCCCACAACAAGTTACTCTATTAGACCTCATTATCTGGTATTTTTCTCTTTTCAGTTGTTTCCGAAGCTATTTACTGATGATTACCTTGCAAACTACATGACCGGAGTGGAGGCAACTAAGGTTAAAGTATATAATTCATTCTACCATGATAATGCTCTAGAAGTCTTCCTGAAGGCGGTGAAGGATGGGCGGGCGATCGTCACAAGGGGTTGGACAAAAGTGGTTCGTGCCTATGGCATGCAGGAAGGCACATTATGGGCATTCCGCTTCTTCAACACTGTCGGCAGTCAAAATGATTTACACTTGTCTCTTCACCTTTACCGCCTTTAAATACTGCGGTTCATCATAGTTAATTGCTGCCTAATCCTGTAATTACTGAACATATTGTACTGGCAATTTTATTTATGGATTCGTTGTTGAACCATTGTGCTGAGAATTTGAATTGCACGTTTCGTATTTCAAAATTTCGAATTAGAATAATAAATTACAGGAAAAAATGAAAATAGAACAGATGGTCATGGACCTTTGCAAACGGTTCTAGCAGTAAAAGCGCTTGCGATGGATAGCCCAATGCCACATAGTTTTCTACATCAAATCGTGTGTGATGTAGTTAATGAAAGCAAAACAGTTAACCAAGGCAGAGCGTGTGTGATAGTTACACCTTTCACACACGAGCGTATACATAAACCGTGTGGGATGTACATCCGAACGGAAACGTTTTCCCTGGATTGACTGTGTGGGATGTACATAAGAACGGAAACGTATTCCTTGGATTGACTGTCTGTGATATACATACGAACGGAAATGGTTTTCTGGGATTCTTCGTGTGGGATGTACATACCTACGGAAATGGTTTTCTCGGATTACCGTGTGGGATGTACATACCTACGGAAATGATTTTCTCGGATTACCATGTGAGATGTACATACCTACGGAAATGATTGGGTTTCGATGCCTCGCCCGATCGCACACGGCCCCAGCCTGGGTCCCAGGAGGGCCTATCCCTGATGATTTCTGGGTCGTGTGGGAAGGACACCCTATCGCACACACTCACTTGGCGACGGTTCCAAATGCCATCACGGAAAGGGGTAAAAAACCGTTTGTTTAGGACCGACGTGCACCAGTGTATGTTCCTTTTTGGTCCGACCGTTTGCCAAAGATCCTGCATGTTGAGTCTGCTCTTGTGCTATTGTTTTGGCACTGCCATGATAAAGCAGTAATGTTATTATTTTGCACCTTAATCTAGTGGAACTATTAATTTGAGGCAATATTTTGGCACCGCTAGTGCCACTGATTTTTTTATATATTGAAAGAGGGGGTTCCCTCCGATTTCATTAAAGAAACCCAACCATTATCCGAGATCTAGTGTAAACGGGCAGTTATGAACCTACTACTAGAACGGACTGAGTACTAGCAGGAGACAAGTTTGCCACATAAGCGAGGCAGGTAGGGGGACGCAGCACCAGCTCGACCAAGTTTGGATTACAACCCAAATGCTACCACAGAAACATCAGGGGGGAAGATAGGGACTGAAAGAGCTAGCTTCAGCATCCAGTCTAAGCACCCCTGGCCTCCATCCTTGCGACGCACAGTACACCTCGCTTGCAACCTGCTCAACCCTAGTGCCACTGATAAAGTGAAGTAATAATATAGTTAAAATAGAGAGAGTGTCCTCTCTATCATTTCATTTCCAATGTAGATAAAGAAAGTGCTTCTCTTTGTTAGTATATGTTTCATCAACTAGTCCCATTGTTAATGTTTAAGTGTTTCTGCAATCTGGGGTGCTTAATTTTAGTTGATCTGCACAAAAATAGAGTTTGGAATGTCTCAAGGCCCCTCCTTGTACTACCGCTGTACACTGATGTTCATCATTGGCGGAAGGTGTGTCGGGTGGTAGGTGCGACATATGCCAACGGGTGGCTTATCATTGTGGGAGCCAGTAAGACATCGCCGGTGCCTGGAAACGGGATAAGGCGAAGACATGCACGTCGGCGAATCTTACCCAGGTTTGGGGCTCTCCTTGGAGATAACACCCCTAGTCCTGCTCTGCAGGGTCTCCGCATGATCACTAGATCAACACAAGTGGCTACAAGAGGCTCCTTGAACTGTTTGGCTAGAGGAAGAAGAAGGGCAAGGCTAGCTCTCCTCTTCTCTCTATGTCGTGTGTCAAACTCTAAGAGATCAACCCTTTGCATGGGTGCCCTGGGGGGTTTATATAGGCCTACCGCCTGGTGGTACAATGATAATCCGCCTGGACGTGGGTCTAGGCCGTCAGTGTCTGTAATCGCCGGCTTCTCCGCCGGCCGCTGGGGCCCGCCGACTGGTGGGTCCCGCCGGCTGCCGGCCTCTTGACCGACAGGCTGGCCCCACCGCCCGGGGTCTTGTCGGCGGCTGGTTACTGTGGCCTCGCTCTTGATGACGAGGGCTTTGTCGGGGTAAACATGGCTATAGTGCTGCCGCCTGGCGGGCTTTCACTGTAGCCTTACCCCGTCTCTTCGGCTTAATGGTACACGAACTTCGAGGGAGGGGGGTAGCCGACTATTGGGAGCCCGCTACCGCCCAGGCCGGCTTGGGGAGGCTCGGCCGCCTTCTGATGTCTCTCTGACTGGAGGGGCCTGCCGCCTGCGGGCCATACTGACAGCCTGTCGTGGGTGGCGTCATGGTCAACATGGCAATAGTGCTGCGCGGGACGAGGGATGGCCGCCCCGTACGGCGCACTGTGACCATGTGTGCTCCGGGATTCGGGGGTGGCAGGCTTCACTGTAGCCACGCCCTGTCTCATCACCGTTATGTGGGTGCAGACTTTGAGGGTGCGATCTTGGCCGCCTGCTAGGAGCCGGCCTTCTGGTGGCCGGCTTCTAGGAGTCGGCCCTCTTCGCGAGAGCTTTCGGAGCCTTGCCGCCTTCCAGAAGCCGGCTAGTGGGATAGCCGGCCAGGAGAAGGCGGCCCTGTGCCTTGGACGTTTGAGGGCTTGACCGGCCCGATATTTTTTGAAGATCAGGGGGAGCTGGTTAGGCTACCCGTGGTCATTTACTGCAACAGTAGTCCCGAAGCTGGTTGGGCTTTGCGGCTGAAAGGAGGACGAGAAGCTCGAGCAGCTTCCTATCTTGAAGATCCAGCAGCTAGGAGCCGGCTTTGATCAGATGCGCCATCTTGGAAGGGTTTTGAAGCCCGAAGGCGGGAACCAGCTGGCGTGCGCGTCGGGCTGTGGGCCGGCCGCCCGCCGCCTGCGCGCCATGTGACACCCTTCGGCTGGAACAGCCTGCCAGCCCACGCGCGCGGCGGGACGTCGCCGCAGGCTGGGACCCACCACTTCCACGCCTCGGCCCACGCGTGGATCCTCTGTGGCCCAAACGGGTGACTTGCCTTCCAGCGGCAGTTTCCGCACGTTGTTAAAGGCGTGATAATCGCGGGTCGTGGGGGAGTGGGTGCAATTAATCCCACGCCCGCACGTCCCGCCCCCTCGGCTTCGCCGTGCCGAGGCTATAAATAGGGGGAAGAGGGGGAGCGGCAGATGCTCGCACGCTCGTCCCCGCTCCGCCATTCTCTTCTTCTTCTTCCTCTCCGTCACTGCTGCTGCTCGCCGCCCCGCCGTTCCACCGGTCTTCTAGCTACGCCGCAGTGGGGTCATTCTCTCTTGGCTACCGCGCCTTCTCCGTCAGTCTTCTGACCTCATGGCGTGCGCCGGATCCTGGGACGGCTCCAACATCCACGAGGACCATATCGACTGCCTCTGCAAGACGCGGCGACTGCCCGGCGAGGATTACGTGCGGGTTTGTCTTGCGCCAGAGGGGAGATGTCGCCGGTGCCGGAGGAGGGCGAGCGGGTCATCTTCCGCTCGCACAGCCTGCGCGGCGTTGGCCTGCCGGCGAGCGGCTTCTTCCGCTCCTTCCTCAAGTTCTACCAACTTCAGCCGCACCACCTCACTCCGAACACGGTGGTGCTGCCGTCCGCCTTCGTCACTCTGTGCGAAGGCTTCCTTGGCGTCCTCCCCACCCTCGAGCTCTGGGGGAGTTCTTCCAATCCAAGCTCAGCACCGTCATCAAGGGCATGCCGGCTCAATGCAGCGCCTTTATCATGGTGCGGAGGCCGGTAAGCGACAATCCATTTCCCTCCATCACGCTGATCCAGTCGGTGAAGCTGTGGCAAAAATCCTACTTCTACGTGAAGAGCATCGCCCCGCAGGGCGACTAGGTCAACTTGCCGGCTTACGTAGCCGGCCCCCAGCTGGGAGGCGGCCACAATGGTCCTATCAGGCCAAGACACTGTCGCCTTCTGGAGCCGCCGCCATCGCGCGGCTCCGGGTGTTGGTCCAGCCGGAGGGCCTGACCGGGCCCGACCTACTGGCCGCCTTCGTGGCACGCCGGGTGCTCCCGCTCCAGGGCCGCCCTCATATGATCTGTCAGATGAGCGGGCACCTCGATCCGAGCCGGCTGTGCACCAAGGAGATGCCTCACGCAGAGGTAGCTCACATGGTGAACTACCTTGCGAACTGCAAGCTCACCGAGGAGTGGCAGTTTGGCAAGGAGCCGTATTCTCGTGCCAATCCCCCGCCTACAGTAAGTTTCCTTTTCTTCTCTCTTTTTCTTCTGTTGCCGAGTTCTTCTTGGCCGACTCTGACCAATCGACTTTTTTTAACAGAGCCCCCTCCTTCGACCGGCAGCCAGCGCCGCGGGGTTGGAGTGCCAATATCTCCCCGACCGGACGACGAACGACTTGGACGACCCCGACTTGGGGGCAGCCGCCCTGGACGACGACGCCGTGGGGAGGCGGCAAAGCAGGCGGCTCTGGGCTAGGAGCCGGCCTCGAGGACTGGCCGGACGATGACGAGGCGGAAGTCATCCCGCGCCGCTAGCCGGCGTCCGATCATCAGGGCGCGGGTTCATCTGCCGCGCCGGCCGGCCGAGGCGGCGCGCAGAAACGCCGGGCCACACCGATTCTGTTCGGCAGTCGGCCGAAGAAGCCCAAGAGCTCGGCGGCGGCGAGCAAGCGGGACGAGGCGGCCTGCGAAGGCCGCCCGCTTCCGCAAGGCGGTGAAGCAGCCGCAGATGGTTTCTGCGTAAGTGCCGATTTTCTTATACGTTCCCTTCTTCTTTTTTGTTGATATTCCTCTGAATTTTCTTTGTCTTGGTTTGAAAACAGGGCTCCGCTTTCTCTTGAACGGACTGCCGCCGCCTCTGTGGTCGGGGCGGTGGGACGCTCTGCGAGCGCCACCGCGTGGAACCCCGCGCCGAGCTCCAGGCGGCAATGGAGCGGAATGCGCGGGAGGCGCGGGAGGAGCAGGAGGCGGAGCAACAGAAGGCGGCTGCCGCCAAGGCGGCGCAGGAGGCAACGGAGGAGGCGGCAAAGGCGCGGGCCGACGCAGCGGCCAAGGCCCAGGCGGATGCTGCAGCCGCGGCGCAGGCGGAGGCTTTACACAACCAGCCTCCGCAGCTCGTCATCCCCCTCCGCTCTGTGGCGCCTGAGATCCTGGTGACACCGCCGGAGGGAGCCGGTGGCGATCAGCCGGTGATGGAGAGGGAGGAGGGCGATGTCGTCATCCTGGAGAGGGAGGCGGCTCTGCCATCGCCAACCAGGGCGGACCAAGGGAGCCGACCCAGCGCGCCGCTCGTGCCGCCGGCTGGAGGTGAGCCGACTGCAAAGGCGGACCTTGTGGTTCGGTCGCCATCACGCCAGCGCGCAGGGAAGGCAACTTCGGCGCCGAACCAGCAGAAGGCCGCGGGCTCAAGCTCGTCGGCCCAGGACCTGTAGACGGCAAGCGCCAGCTCGTCAGGGTGGACGCCGGGTGGCCGGACGGCCGTGCTGAATGCGGCGGCGCAAGATGTCCGGAACCGACTTCAGTCTCAGGCCACCGTGCTGAAGCAATACACTTAGGAGTTTCTCGCGATGCGGACAGCCATTCGGGTGAGTCTTCTCGCTTTTTTGTTTCTTGTTCTTGAATTCTTCCGTGGGGGCGCGTCAGCGCACCCACTGGGTGTAGTCCCCAAGTTCCGAGCCGGCTGCTGAGCAGGCGGCTTGGAACTTCTCAGTAGACTTCGAATGCTATCTTGTTCTCATTCGCTCTTTTGTCCTATATGCAGGACTATCATAACCTCCGCGCGGCTACCTTCAAGTCCCAAACCCGGGAGCTGAACCAGAAGACAGCAGACTTGTCTGAGAGCCGGAGTAACTGTTCCATCTTGTATCTCTCGTGGGGGCGCGTCAGCGCACCCACTGGGTGTAGTCCCCGAGATTTGGGCCGACTGCTGAGCAGTCGGGCCGGATATTTTCTAGCGACTTCTTTCTTATTGCTTTTCTTCTTTGCCATCTCTGCAGAGGCCAACGCCGACCTGCGGTAGCAACTGGGCGAGGCCCAGACCGTCCTTCGCGCCAAGGAAGCTGAGTACAACGCCTTGGCTCAGGAGCGCGACCGCCTATTCAAAAGGCTGGCCAACCAGGAGGAGATACACAAGGCGGCCTTGAAGGCTGTGAAGGATAGCGAGGCTGCCCTCCAAGCTGAGTACGAGACCGAGCTGGCGAACTGGGCTGAGTCGAAGCAGGCGCTGAGTGATGGCTATGGCCAGATTAAGGACCTGATTGACAGTAAGCCGACTTCCTCTTCGTTCCTTTTTGCCGCCTGTCGCTTGGTCCGACTTCTGACTCAGTGTTTTTTCTTTTCTTTCCTTCCTCGTGCAGAGTACTTCCCCGGCTATTCTGTTGCCGCCAGTCAAGTCATCGAGGCCCACCGCGACACGCAGAGGCAGGCTGGCGTTGAGATTGCGCCGGATGCTCGCCGGTCGCTCGAGGAGCAGCTTCTGGCCATCCAAGCCTGCCTCCAGCCGGCTCACCGCATGCTCCGCCGTCTTCAACACCTTGGAGCCCAAGTGTTGTCCGCCCTCTGGCCTGGCGAAGCAATTCCCCGCACCCCCAGTCGGACTGCCGACTGGCTGGAGGTGGCGGTTGGCCGCTTCGAGGCCTGGAAGGCTTCTGCAGCTCGGGCAGGCGCCAGGCGGGCGCTGGAGTTCGTCCGAGCGTGGTATCCTGGGCTGGACCTGGCCCAGCTGACCATGTGGCGGCAGGAGGCCAACGAGGAGCTGGAGGCGGTGCGGCCGGCTATCATCCAACACGCCTCGGCAATCGCCGAGTACACTGACACCAGCGCCTTTGCCCCTGAGCTAAATGATGACGGTGTTGCTCTATCGGAGGAGTGGTTTGGGCTGAACCCGGCGGATGGTCAAGACTCGGCGGAGGAGATCAACTCCAGCGACGAGGGTGAAGAGGAGGAGGGAGAGGACGGTGAAGACGCCGTGCCGGACGATGGAGCAACCGGCCAGCCTCAGCTTGATCGTGTCTCCAGCAACGAGGCGCGTGCGAGCGCGCCGCCTGCCACTGGCGATGATCAAGCCGAGACTCACCAGCCGGCCACTCCTCCAGCCAGCGCCGCCGTCTCCACGGACCTGCCCAGCTCGCCCGTTGCACCTTTGGCCTGAGCCGCCGTCTTTACCTTTGCTTTCCTGTTTGTTACTCTTTGAACAATGTTTGTTAAATTTGCGCAGTTCCACCCACTGGGGGTGTATTCAAACTAAGTTGAATGCCGGCCCTTCGAAGGCCTTTTGTGTAAATATAATCTTGCATGTGTTTGACTTCCGACTGTTCTTTGCTTTTCATCTTTATTGGCTGTTTCCTTTGTCGCCCTCCTTTGGTCGCCGCCTTCCCAGCCGGACAACTGTTCTGCATTCTGTGACTGGGAAAGTGCTTGGTCATATGGGAGGGCAAGTACTTTAGCTTTCTTAGATTGTAGCAAGGTGAGTGGGAAGCCGGCCAGCCGGCTGTTTAACAGTCGGTTGGCGGGGTGGGGAGTCGGCTTGTGATATGTAAGTTCGTTGGTCCTTAGCCATTTTTCATGTGGGCATCCTTTCCTGCCTTTGACTCTTGCCAGTCGGACAGTCGGTTCTGCGAGCTGCGACTTTTGACAAGAGAGGGCTTGGGTGCCGACACACTACTTGTCTGACTATAGGTGGAACTTAGCATAACTCAAGGCGGCGAGTCCCCGGGCCGACTGGTCGAACCCGGTGCCGGACAGAAGAACAAAATGTGGTAACACATTCATGGGCATGATACTCATCATATATAGACAAAAGAGGGTAGTCCCCGAGTGCTCCTCGGGGGGCCCGATGTCTTGTACTTAATACAAAGGTAGCATGGTACATACTGCATTTAACTGTGAAATCTTCGGAGGAGATTGGCGTTCCATGGTCGTTCCGACTCCTTGCTGGAATCATCTCTCTTGCGCGTCTTGGGCTTCTGTGCGTCGATGAGGTAGTAGGAGTCGTTGCCTAAGGCCTTGCTGATGACGAAGGGGCCTTACGAAGGGGCCGAGAGCTTGTGCTGGCCGGCTGTTCGCTGGATCAGCCAGAGCACAAGATCGCCCTCTTGGAAGGATCTTGGCTTGACCTTCCGGTTGTGATAATGGCGCAAACCCTGCTGGTAGATGGCGGACCGGCTGAGTGCTAATAGCCGGCCCTCTTCCAGCAGGTCAACGCCGTCTTCTCGCGCTTCCTTGGCCTCTGCTTCCGTGTACATGGTGACCCGAGGTGAGTCAAACTCGATGTCAGTTGGGATGACAGCCTCGGCACCATATACAAGGAAGATAGGAGCGAAGCCGGTTGACTTGTTGGGGGTGGTACGCAGACTCCAGAGGACGGCTGGCAGCTCCTCGAGCCAGCAGCCGGCCGAGCGCTCCAGTGGTACGACCAGTCGGGGCTTGATGCCGGATAGGATGAGGCCATTTGCTCGCTCGACTTGACAGTTTGACTGAAGATGGGCAACGGACGCTAAGTCCAGTCGGATGCCCTGTGTTGCGCAGAAACGTGTCAGTGCTCCTTTGGCAAAATTAGTGCCGTTGTCGGTGATGATGCTGTGTGGTATGCCATACTGGGTAGTGATGTCTGCGATGAATGTCACAACAGTCGGCGCATTCAGCTTTTTGATTGGCTTCGCTTCAATCCACTTGGTGAACTTGTCCACGGTGACAAGCAGGTGTGTCATGCCGCCGCGTGCTGTCTTGAATGGGCCCACCATGTCCAGCCCCCAGACGACAAAAGGCCAGGTGAGGGGGATGGTCTTGAGTGCGGAAGCCGGCAGGTGTTGCTTGGAGCTGAAAACTTGGCACCCTTTGCAGTGTTTGACTAATTCTTTGGCGTCTTCCAAAGCGGTCGGCCAAAAGAAACCATGGCGGAAAGCTTTGGCGACAAGTGATCTTGAGGCCGCGTGGTGGCCGCATTCGCCTTGGTGGATGTCCTTGAGGATTGCTATGCCCTTTTCTGGCTCGACGCAGTGCTGGAAGACTCCAGTGACACTGCGCCTAATGAGTTCTCTGTTCACTATTGTGTATGCTCCGGCTCGGTGTTGAACTTGTCTTGCCGAGATCTCATCAGTCGACAGCTCTTTGTTTACCAGGAAGTTAAGGATGGGCTGGGCCCATGATGGAGCTGTGACTTCTTCTATTGCCAACACGGCTACTGCGACCAGGGTGGGTGGGCTAGGTGGTGAAGAGTTGGAGTCGGCCACCGCCTGTTGTGTCGTTGCAGTCCCCGGGCCGGGTTTTGAAGTCCCCGACCGGGTGCGACTACAGCAGTTCCCGAGCCACCTGTCGAAGTCCCCAAGCCGCCTGCTGGGTTCCCTAAGTCGGATCCGACTGCATCAGGGTCAGGCAGTACGAAGATGGAGTCTGATTCTGGAGACGGTTTGATAGACGGCTTTAGGAGGCGTTGAAGAGAGACGCCGGTTGGCATAGCTTGTCAGGTGGAGCCGATTCGTGCCAGGGCATCTGCTTGCTCGTTGTCGGCCCGTGGCACGTGGAGAAACTCGCATCCTTCAAAGTATCTGCTGAGTTGCTGAACGAGGAAGCGGTAGCTCGCCATGTTTGCATCCTTGGCGTCCCAATCGCCAGATGATTGTTAGATCACTAAGTCCGAGTCGCCATAGCACAGGACCCAGCGGATGCCGAGTTCTTTGGCTAGTAGGAGCCCATGTATGAGCGCCTCATACTTGGCCACGTTGTTGGAGGCGGCAAAATGAATTTGCAATGTGTATCTGAGCTTGACACCCTTGGGAGAGGTGAGGACGATGCCGGCTCCCAAGCCGGTGCGCATCTTGGATCTGTCAAAGTGCATCCGCCAATGAGTGGAGTCGGGAGCCGGCGGCAGGTACTGGGTCTCGGCCCAGTCGACAAGGAAGTCGGCCAATGCTTGGGACTTGATGGCGGTGCGAGGCTGGTAGAAGATCGTGTAAGGACCAGTGCAATGGCCCACTTGGCCACCCGGCCGGATGCATCCCGGCTGCCTATGATCTTGGCAAGCGGGGCAGTGCATACGACCTGATGGGGTGCTCTTGAAAGTAGGGCTTGAGCTTCTTGGCGGCGAAGTACACACCATAGCACATCTTCTGGTAGTTTGGGTAATTTTGCTTCGAGGTTGACAGCACTTCGCTCAAATAATACACCGACCTCTGGACTAACTGAGCTCGGCCTTCTTCTGGGCGCTGAACCACGATAACAGTGCTGACCACCCGGCTAGTGGCAGCAATGTAAAGGAGCATGGGCTCTTTCTCAGTCGGTGCCGCCAGGACAGGCGGCGTGGTCAGCATCTTCTTCAACTCGTGAAAAGCTTGGTCCGCCTGGTCGTTCCACTCGAAGTGCGTGGATTTCTTCATGAGCTGGTACAGGGGGAGAGCCTTTTCTCCTAGCCGACTGATGAAGCGGTTAAGGGAGACCAGGAACCCGGTGAACTTTTGGACATCTCGCAGCTTGGTAGGAATCTCCATCCTTTCTATGGCCTTGATCTTCACTGGGTTGCACTCGATGCCGCGTTCAGAGACCAGGAAGCCTAGAAGCTGGCCGGCTGGTACTCCGAACACGCATTTCTCAGGGTTGAGCTTGATCTGAAATCAGCGCAAATTGTCAAATGTTTCTTTGAGGTCTTCCAGCAGGGTGCTACGCTTCTCCGTCTTCACCACAATATCGTTTAGATAGACATGGACATTTCTGCCGAGCTGCTTGAGGAGGCAGTTCTGCATGCAACGCTGAAAAGTGGCACCGGTGTTTCTCAAGCCGAATGTCATAGTCAGGTAGCAGAAAGCTTCGAATGGTGTGATGAAGGCGGTCTTTAGGCGGCCGGCTGGATCCAACTTGATATGATGGTAACTTGAGTAGGCATCCAAAAAACACAACAGCTCGCATCCGGCTATGGAGTCTATCACTTGATCGATTCAAGGCAAGGCAAACGGATCTTTGGGGCAGGCTTTGTTGAGGCTGGTATAATCTGTACACATGCGCCACTTCTTGTTTTTCTTCAACACAAGGACCGGGTTGGCAAGCCATTATGTAAAGAACACCTCCATGATGAAGCCGGCTGCCAGAAGCCGGGCTATCTCTTCTCCAACAATTCTTCTCTTTTCCTTCGACAGTCGGCGGAGGGGCTGCTTGACTGGTTTTGCATCTGCTCGGACGTGTAGCTTGTGCTCGGCAAAATCCGTCGGAACTCTCGGCATGTCCTTCGGGGACCATGCAAAGATGTCCCGATTCTCACGGAGGAAATCGACGAGCTCGCCTTCCTATTTGCTGTCCAAGTTTGCTCCTATGACAGCAAACCTCTCCGGGTTCTCTGGGGCCAAAGGTATCTTCTTTGTTTCCTTGGCCGGCTGGAAGGAGCCTTGAGTATCAGAGTCCTTGGGGTCAGGTGACAGGTCCGGCTGCTTGCCGGCCATGGCCACAACTCGGTCCAGCATCTTCTTCTCTGCAGCAATCACGAGGGACTCGGCCAGCCGGCTGCTGGCTGCAGCACATTCAGAGGATTTCTTGTAGTCTCCGGCTATGGTGATGATGCCCATGGAGCTCGGCATCTTCATCTTGAGGTAGGCATAGTGGGGTACATCCATGAACTTGACCAGGGTAGGTCGGCCAAGCAACGCGTGGTAAGGGCTCTCTAAATCCACCACTTCAAACCAGACTGCTTCTCGGCGGAAGTGATCCTTGTCTCCAAAGAGAACATCTATCTTGATCTTGCCGATTGGAGAGCAGGACGGGCCGGGTACAATGCCATGGAACACAGTCCGACCAGGCATAAGTTGCTTCGTCTTGATGTTCAGCTTCTCCATGGCATCACGGTACAGGATGTTGATGCTGCTCCCACCATCAATCAGAACTCTGGAGAAACGGGCAGCTCGCCTTTCTGTCACGAGGGTGGCGTCCAACACCAATGCATAAGAGCCCGGAGACGGCATCACCTCTGGGTGATCGGCCCGGCTCCAGCTTATAGGCTTCTCAGACCAATGCATAAACTCTGGATTGTTGGAGGCGACCTCGTTGACTTCTTGGTGTTGTCGGCGCCGGCTGCGCCTGTCTTCGGTCTGGCTCGTGAAGATGACGTAGGTGGCATGCTCGTCAGGGAAGTCGTCTTGAATGGCTCCGACTACTGGACGAGCGGCCGGCTGCTGAGGAGTTGGAGGCGGCTGGCCAGCAGGCGGAGGAGGCACTAGCCCTTTGCCCTTGGAGATTCGTGTGAGCCAAATGGCACTTCCGAGTCGTGTGGTTGGACGGCTTCGCGCCGCTGTGGAACTTGCAGCGGGCATCAAGGGTTTGCTCGTAGGAGAAAGCCGGCTGCCAAGCCGGCCTGCCGCCCTTCGGTTTTTTGGGCATGGGCCGCCCTTCAGGCTGCTCGTCTTCGACTGTGGCCACCTGCCGATTGGTGGAAGGCGACATAGGAGCCTTGCGCTTGTTGTCGTTCTGGTGCGCACATCAGCTGGAGTCGCCGGCCGGCGTTCTTGGAGCCGGCGGGAGCACCTTTCCAGTGGCGTCCACTCGGAGCTGGGTCTTCATCGAAGAGTCGGCCGTGGCGTACTTGTCTGCTATGTTAAGCAGTTCGTCGAGTGTAGTCGGCTCATCGCAGAGAAGTCGGTGCTTGAGGAGGGTGCCCTCTCGGCACCCGGCGGTGAAGTACTCTGTCAGGACCGGTTTTTCGGGATATTAATTTTCTAGAAAATGGCCCTTGTGCTCACCAGCCCCAGGATTACTGTTAGCTGATGAGGCACCAACTTGATACAGAAATTCCAAGCAAAGTACAAAATATGTAGTACAAGACCATTGTGGCCTATGAGTACAACAATTGGTTTCTAGTGGTTGATGGCGGAAGAGGTTTGTGGTTCATCTGCGTCTATGGGACTCCATTTCCCACAGGAACAGCTGACCAGGATAACTCCTATCTTCGCGAGGCTGCTATCATCATTGCGTAGGTTCCAGGGCTGTCATCGCAATGCTCCTCTCCATGCGAGAAATCTGGCCAAGACAATAGCCAGGGACAAGCCAGTGTGTACTTTTGAATGTACTCGCAAACATTATGAACACGGGTATAATATAACAAGGGATAATCATGCTCCGAAATATTCTATGATCATAACATCTGTCACGAAATAAACGAAATCCATGATGCACGCATGCGGGTAAAATATGAATATGCAATACGGGAGTAGAAATAGAATGCACCGTTCGAGTGTCTGAAGCGACGCCTCGGAAGGATAAAAGATAAATCGTGCCTCAGTCGGGCGTCTGAGCGACACCACATAAAGGGCTTATAAATAAAAGAAATAACAAGCCTGCCACAGTCGGGCGTCTGAGCGACACCACATAAAGGGCTTATAATATAAAAGAAATAGCAAGCATGCCACAGTCGGGCGTCTATGCGACACCACATAAAGGGCTTATAAGAGAATAATCGCAGTGAGTATCCAGGAGGTAGAACCGTCCCAGGGATACTCAATAATTCAAATAATGTAAATGGTTAGTCCACAATAATAATAATCATAATCCTCATATGTCACAGGTCATAATCAATGTTCTGGTTTAGCCGTTTCTCCTCCGAAGACCGACACTATGACCGACACTAAGATCAACACTAAGATCGACATTAGACCCATCTCAGACTGTAGTCCTTACCCATGGACACGGCTATACGAATAGGTTAACCTCTGCAGAGGGTGTACTCTTTGCCCACGAGTAACGGATTTCTTTAGTCCATCGGGACTAATTCCGTCTTCGGTCTTTTAATTGAAAACACGCCTGACCCGCACACACCAGCTTAACTTACCGGCGTCTGGGATCACCCACGACACCTGTCAAGCAAAACTCTAAGTGGGGAGGCTACAACCTCGACTTAGCATGGGATCAAATTTATATCGCGCGCTCTAAGGGGTGCCCCCCTCTCGGTCCCAACCGGAAACACCCATGCCCCCGGACCAGGTGGCATGCCTACCGGATGCATCCGGTATCTTCCACCATGGCCTCTCTGTACGGTGTGTGCTAGGAAGGGGTTGACAACTTACTGAACCGTACCCTACCTGCGGCAGGGAGAAGTGGTAGTACGAAACAAGTATGGGGGTTACTGGACCAAGAATCGATCTACGGCCGACTCAGGAGGTTCAAGTATTCCCAGTATGATTGGCATAACAACTATATTTCCATTAACAGATAAAATCACCGCTCATCATACCTCACCATGCCATACCGGACATACTCGTCTCGACGAGGAAGTAGGGACAAGCTCGTGTCTACCCAAGACAGCGACTTTCCCGGCTTCCTTTCGGTATGCATGAAAAGCTCACGAGGATGATTACTATCACCAGCATATCCAATTCCAACAGCACAGAATCTCCTTATGCACTCACGCGTATGATCATATCGTCACATAAAGTAACGAATGTTCCATGTCAAGGTGGTGTTGTAACCGTATCAAACAACACACAAAAATATTATGCCAGGGTTCAGAATGCTTGCCTTCAAGAGTGTGCAAGAGGGAGTGCAATTTTTGAAAGTTGCCTTCTTCTTCAAAATCCTATTTTAAGTAAATTTATATTAACACGTAATTTTAAAACAGTACAAAAAAGTTGTTTGGAAAATTTTCAAATAAATACTAAAATAAACTAGACAGAATTTGAGAAAGGTAGGAAAAGGAATCAACTCATTTGGAGTTATAATTAAAAAGTTACAGCCAGTCAAAGTTTCAGTCAAATTCTGTTTTTAACAAAAATTCAGAAAAAAGAAAACGGTTGGGGGTTAATACGTTTTCGAACAGGAGGAAACGTACTCTGGGTTTTACGCTGTCACTTAAAAATAGCGCGGGCCGGCTCGGGGTCGCTGACAGTGGGTCCACGGGGCCCACTGGTCAGGTTTGACCAGTCGCCGCGCCATTCTTCTCCTCTGGCCGAGCGGTGGCGGGGCTCCGGCGATCGCCGTCGATGAATGGCGGCTCCCCACGGGGCCCCGAGGGCAGGGATGGATCCGCGGTACCAGGGCGGTCGTCCCGGTGGTCGATAGGGTGGCGGGGACGGAGGGAGTCGCCGGCGGCGAGCTTCGCGGCGGACGGTGTTTCGGTAGGATTTGGGGCTTTGGGCTACGGTGGTTCCCGAGCGAGTTTGAGGTGTTGGGCAGCTCCGCATGGTCATGGGGAGTCGGACGGTGGCGCTGGAAGGATGGGGGAGGCTCTATTTGCGACGAGCGGGACCGGAGGGCGGCGGCGGCCGAACTGGCCGGAGATGGGGAAGAAAGCTTCCCACCGTCGCTTGCTCGCCGTGGGGGCACTGTTGGGGTGCAAGGAGGTTGCCTGATTGCAGGGCCGGGCTCGGGTACTCCTATTTATAGGGGTCGAGGTCGGTTCCGTGGCGGCCGTGGATAGGATCGCCGGTGAACTGCCATTCTGTAGTTGGGGGCGTGTTGAGGATATAGACCTGGGAGTCACCCGCCAGGAGGGCCGGGTTACACTAAGGGTCATTGCCAGAAGCCCGGAGCTAAGCTTCAAGATAATGGGCCAGAGATGGGCTGAGACCCGGCGATGGCTTAAAGCCCGTAGTACAATCTTTATTGTTATAGTAGACTTGTAGTGTAAGGCAAGTATTGTTTAGAGTCCGAGCCGGACACTCTTATGAGCCGGCCGGGACTCTAAGGCCGCTGGGTGTCAACCTCCCTATATAAAGGGATGACCCAGCAGCGGTTTAGGGGCGACAACAATCTGATCGAGAGTCGGGCATAGCTGTTTAGCTGCCTGGTTATCGAAACCCTAATCAATAACACCTCGAACTGGACGTAGTCTTTTACCTTCACCGTAAGGGGCCGAACCAGTATAAACCCTCGTGTTCCTTGTCCCACTTAACCCCTTCAAGCTTCCCAATTGCGATGGCTCCACGACTAAGTCCTAACCCGAGGACATCTGCCGTGACAATTCCACGACAGTTGGCGCCCACCGTGGGGCTGGCGCACGGTGGATTTGAGTTCTTGAAGGGCAGCTTCGAAGGGCTCAAGGGATACGCTGTGGGCCGGATGACCAAGAGTCGTCGCGGCAAGCTCTACGTCGACGATGCGGACTGGGGCCCCGACGCCGGCTCAGTGGAGTACGAGTACCGGGTCCCCTTCGGTGGAATTCATGTCTTCATCGGCAAGATTGGAGAGCCGGGCCCCGGGCCGGATCTCCGCGCCGGTCTCATCGAAACGGCTCAGCGCGCACGACCCGCCCGGGCCCGGCCTGCCTTAAAGCGCGCTTTTGTGGGATGCATCCACGGAGGGCCCTCTGATCCATCTGGGTCTGGGGATGAGGCGGCCGCCGGCTCTGACGGCGAGTCGGCCACCGATGAGTCAAACTCGTTATACCAACTTCAAGATGGCAGGCTCATGGGTTGTTCCGATGGCGACAGTATTCCGGACCTTTTTGAGTCGCCAAGTCAGGTTGGAGTCTTTATGGCTGGTGCACAGCCTGTTTAGAACCCCGCTGCTGGATCGGGAAACCCGGTGCCTTCTCCGGCTCAGGCGCTGATGGATCTCACGGACAAGATGACGGCCCTGTTAACCGCCACGGTTGACCCGGCGGATCAAGCCCAGCATGATGCGGAGGTGGCACAGTTGAAACTGGATTTGATAAAAGCTAAAGAGGATCTTGCAGCAGAAGGAATCAGGCTGGCTGCGGAGCGGGCGGCTCTCGATGCCCAGACTCAGCTGATTCAAGCGCAGTCCTTCCAACTCACGATGGATCAGAACGCGGCCAATGAGGTCATGAGAAGGAGGCATCAAAAGGTTCAATCTCGACTCCCACCGGTCTACGATCCGCGCAACCTCTTCAACTCGCCAGGTGCAGGGTCCAGTCACCCGCCAGGGGTCGTAGCACCCGGGTCTGGACCCCTTGTTCAACCACGAGTGATGGGGCCTCCCCAGGGGCCCCCCGCCCCGCCTCAGTATGTGCCAATACCCCCGGGCCATTATAATAACCCGCTGGAGAACATGGTCGCCGCAGCGGCACGGCTGGCGGCTCTGCCCGTTGATGGCGACTCTCCGATGGCTATTGAGACCCGCCGGGTCAGAGAACTCCTCCAGACAGCGCTGGCGCAGCAAGAGGCGTACTCCTACAGCCGGGATAGGATCCATTCAACCCGTCGTCCAGGGCAGAGCCCGAGTTACAGCCGGCACATGGTCTCGGCGACCGGCTCAAGTAATGTCCGACGCCATGACCCGCCCCCTGGTCATGGCCCGACTCATAATGGAGCCTTCTATGTAGCAGACCAAGCACGCCAGGAGGCGGAGCAGGCGCCTCAAGTGACGGCTTACCAGACCCCCCCGGCTTATCCGACGATGTCCGTTGATGCGGGTATCCCTACTAGAACCGGGGGTGTCCCGTGTTTGATGCCAGCTATCCGTAATGAACGTCTACCCAAGGACTTCAAAGAACCTAGGAAGGTGCCTAACTACACAGCAGACTTACAGCCGGCGGCCTGGATCGAGAGTTATGAGATGGCTATGGAATTGCTGGAAGTCAGCGAGGCGGCCATGGCCAAATATTTCACCATGATGTTAGATGGAACTGCCCGCACGTGGTTGAAAGGGTTACCGCCGAACTCCATCGGGTCTTGGGCTGAGCTGAAAGCCCGGTTCATTCAAAACTTCAAAGATACCTACAGGCAATCTATGTCAATCGTGGATCTGACTAACTGTAAGCAGCAGGAGGGTGAATCCACGACCCATTGGGTTCGCCGGGTCAAGGAGATCATACATTCATCGGATAAGATGGATGCCGGCTCTGCAGTCTTAATGTTGGAACAAAACTATCGCTTTGTGCCCCTAAAGATGAAACTCGGGCGGCTTAAGCGTGACTGTACTGATATGGGTACACTGATGGCAGCTCTTGTCAAGTACGCCGATTCCGATGGTACCAAGGATCCCCCTTCAGATGATGAAAGGGCAGGGAAGGGAAAGAAGAACGGCAACGGCAAGGGTCCTCAGTTTAGCCCGGGGAACCAAGGAGGAGGCAAGCGCAAGGCCGATGGCAGCCTAGAGTTTGTAGCCAACACCAACTCTCAAGGTAATAACCAGCGACGCAAGGGGAGGCCCCCTCCCCGAGGCGGCGGGTCAGGACCTTCTCTGGAACAGCTGTTGAATGAACCTTGTCCGAGACACGGTTCTAGAGAGAAGCCAGCGACTCATCTGTGGAAGGATTGTGCTATCATGAAGGCCTTTAAAAACTACAATGGTCCGGGTGGCGGCTCAGGCGCCGTCGGCTTTCGTGGCCCGGGCGGCGGGTCAAATTCCGGTCCTCAGAACGGTCAAGGGGGCTTTAATCAACAGTCTGGTCAGGGTCATCAATAGCAACAGGGGGGCTATCAGACCAACCCAAAGCAGCTCAGCGGTGGACAGTATCACGTGTTCACCACTAGTTTGTGCAAACGAGACGAGAAGCTTCACAAGAGGGCTGTTAATGCTGTTGAGCCGGCGATTCCACGCTACTTACGGTGGTCGGAGCAGCCCATAGTGTGGAGTAGGGAGGATCACCCTCCCCGGGTGGATAACCCGGGCCACCTGGCCTTAGTGGTGGCTCCTCAAGTGGGGGGCTATAAGTTCACAAAGGTACTCATGGATGGAGGCAGCAGCATCAACATCCTCTATTATGAGACTTTCCGTCGTATGGGGCTAGTTGATAAGAACCTCAACCAGTCAAATACTATCTTCCATGGTGTGGTACCCGGTAAATCGGCTTATCCAGTCGGCAAGATCGAACTGGAAGTGGCCTTCGGTGATGAGAACAACTACATGGTGGAGAAGTTGACTTTGAGGTGGTCAAGATAAGAAGTCCTTACCACGCCATATTTGGACGGCCGGCTTACGCCAAGTTCATGGCACGGCCGTGTTATGTGTACTTACAACTCAAGATGCCGGGTCACAACGGGACCATTACGGTTCACGGCAGCCGGAAAGTTGCTCTGGAGTGTGAGGAAGGTGACGCGGCTTATGCAGAGTCTGTTTGTGCCACAGAAGAGTTGAAATTTTATAAAGACAATGTTGACCCAACAGATATGACCTCTCTGAAAAAGCCAACCACGGAGAATGAACCAGCAATGAAGTTTAAATCAGCTGATGAGACTAAACTTGTTGATTTTGTTCCAGGTGACTCGTCTCAGCAGTTCAGCA
Organism: Aegilops tauschii subsp. strangulata; assembly: GCF_002575655.3. Classification (NCBI taxonomy): domain Eukaryota; kingdom Viridiplantae; phylum Streptophyta; class Magnoliopsida; order Poales; family Poaceae; genus Aegilops; species Aegilops tauschii. Next base: position 260,428,330 of record NC_053039.3, on the reverse strand, counting down.
TCAGTGCAAATCTGGACCCGAAATAGGAAGGCGCGCTCATCGAGTTCATCCGTGAGAATAGGGACATCTTCGCTAAACCTTCTGACATGCCAGGTGTACCTAGAGAACTCGCTGAGCACACTCTCAATGTTGATCCAAAATTTAAGCCGGTCAGACAGTTCCTTCGACGGTTTAACGAAGAGAGGCGGAAGGCTATTGGTGAAGAAGTGGCCCGGCTTTTGGCGGCCGGGTTCATTGTTGAGGTTTTTCACCCGGAGTGGTTGGCTAACCCGGTGCTTGTACTTAAGAAGAACGGCACCTGGCGGATGTGTGTGGACTACATGGACTTGAACAAGGCGTGTCCGGCTGATCCTTTTGCTCTCCCCCGTATTGATCAGATCATTGATGCTACGGCAGGTTGTGCACGCTTAAGTTTCTTGGATGCCTATTCCGGGTATCATCAGATTAAGATGGCAGTTAAGGACCAGGAGAAGACGGCGTTCATCACTCCTTTTGGAGCCTTCTGCTATGTCTCTATGCCCTTTGGGCTCAAGTGTGCGCAGGCGACTTACCAGCGTTGTGTACAGAATTGTCTCCATAAACAGATCGGGTGCAATGTTCACGCTTACGTGGACGATATTGTGTTTAAGTCCATCAAGGAGGAAACCCTGATAGATGACTTAAGGGAAACCTTCGATAATCTCCGGGTCTAAAAGATGATGCTTAACCCGGCCAAATGTGTTTTTGGTGTTCCTGCGGGCAAGCTATTGGGCTTCTTGGTTTCTGACAGAGGAATTGAAGCTAACCCGGAGAAGATCAAAGCTATCACTTCTCTAGCTAAGCCGGCATGTATAAATGATGTTCAGCGTTTGGCAGGTCGCATCGCTGCTTTAAGCCGGTTCATAAGCCGCTTGGGTGAGAAGGCTATGCCCTTATATCAGTTGATGAAGAAAACGGATAACTTTGTCTGGAATGATGCAGCTAATACCACCTTCGAGGATTTGAAAAAGCAGCTGGCAGAGCCCCCCGTCCTTGCTGCTCCGGTTGATAAGGAGCCCTTGCTACTGTATGTGGCGGCAAACACACGAGCCGTCAGTGTGGCGATGGTGGTGGAGCGTAAGGAGACGGGTAAGGAGCATCCGGTTCAGCGACCGGTTTATTATGTCAGTGAGGTGCTTATTGAGTCCAAGCAGCGATACCCGCACTGGCAGAAGCTTGTATATGGTGTGTTCATGGCGAGCCGGAAACTCAAGCATTATTTTCAGGGTCATCCCATCACTGTGGTCAGTTCTGCCCCTCTTGGGGATATTATCCAGAACCGAGAGGCTACAGGGAGAATTGCTAAGTGGGCTATTGAGCTTGGGCCTCATGGCCTCAAATATGTGCCACGCACTGCTGTTAAGTCTCAGGCTTTGGTGGATTTTATTAATGATTGGACAGAGTCGCAAGTGCCTGAGCAGAAGCCGGATAACACCTATTCGACTATTCACTTTGATGGGTCCAGGCAGCTGGAGGGCTCGGGGGCTGGTGTTGTATTGGCTTCCCCTAGGGGTGACAAGTTCCAGTATGTGCTACAATTGATGTTTCCTTGCACTAACAATGCGGCTGAATACGAGGCCTTACTCCACGGTCTTCGGGTGGCTAAGGAGATGAGCTTAAGCCGGGTACGGTGCTTTGGGGACTCAGATTTGGTGGTTCAACAAGTATCAGGCACTTGGGATTCTAAGGATCCCCTCATGGCGGCTTATCGCCACGAGGTTGATGCCATTGCTGGGCACTTTCAGGGATATCATGTGGAGCACATTGATCGCAGGAAGAACGAGGCGGCTGATGCTTTAAGCCGGCTCGGCTCTCAGCGAAAGCCGGTGCCGCCTAACACTTTCCTGGATGTCCTATATAACCCTTCGGTTAAGTTGCCTACAGAGGAGGACTTGGCTATCCCTGACCCGGAGGCACGACTGGTGGCGGCTCTTCATGTCATACCAAACTGGACAATGCCGTACTTGGTTTATATAACCCGGGGAGAGTTGCCTGAGGATGAAACTTTGGCCAGGCAAATAATCCGGCGGGCCAAGTCAATGATTGTTATCAACGGCGAGTTGCATCATCGCAGTGTTTCAGGGGTATTTCAGCGTTGTATTTCCCCTGAGGAAGGTCAAGAGATCTTGCGCGAGATCCATGAAGGGGATTGCGGCCATCATGCCGGCTCAAAATCCCTTGTGGCCAAGGCATTCCGTCATGGTTTTTATTGGTTGACGGCTCACGCTGATGCGGAGGACTTGGTCAGTAAGTGTGATGGTTGTCAGAGGTTCTCCCGACGGGCTCATGTGCCGGCTCAGGAATTGAGGATGATCCCGATCACTTGGCCCTTTGCGGTCTGGGGGCTTGATATGGTCGGGCCTTTTAAACGGTCCAAGGATAAGAAGACCCACCTCTTGGTGGCAGTGGACAAATTCACGAAGTGGGTGGAAGCTGAGCCAGTTAGCAAGTGTGATGCAGCCACGGCGGTTCAATTTATGAAAAAGGTGATCTTCCGCTTCGGCTTTCCGCACAGCATCATAACAGACAATGGCACTAATCTGTCCAAAGGCGCTATGGAGGAGTTTTGTCAACGAGAGCATATCCGGCTTGATGTTTCTTCAGTGGCTCATCCCCAGTCCAATGGTCAAGCTGAGAGAGCTAACCAGGAGATTCTGAAGGGCATCAAACCCCGGCTTTTGGTCCCTTTGCAACGGACGCCGGGTTGTTGGGTGGAGGAGTTGCCCTCCGTCTTATGGAGCATCAACACTACTCCTAACAGGTCTACTGGTTTCACGCCTTTCTTCATGGTTTATGGGGCAGAAGCGGTCCTCCCTAGCGACATCCGTCACGATTCACCTCGTGTGGTGGCTTATGTTGAGACGGACAATGAACAGGCACGCCAAGTTGCTCTGGACTTGTTGGATGAGTAGCGTGATGTGGCAGCAGCCCGTTCAGCAATTTACCAACAAGACCTGCGCCGTTATCATAGCCGCCGGGTCAAGTCCCGGGTCTTTCAGGAAGGCGACCTGGTGCTCCGGCTCATCCAGGATCAAACAGATGCACACAAGTTATCCCCACCTTGGGAAGGGCCTTTTGTGGTCAGTAAGAACTTGCACAACGGGTCATATTACCTCATTGATATCCGGCAGCATAAGGACTCGCGTAAATCTGAGGAGGAGACCCGTCGGCCGTGGAACATAGCTCAGCTTCGGCCTTACTACACTTGAGCTACCGGCTCTTGTGGTGTATATATTTATCTCAGCCATGTATATATTATGATAAAGCAATAAAGCAGGGCCTCTGTCCTTTGCTCTCTTCCAAATATGTGTGTTGCAGACTTACAGAAGATCCGGCTTATGATCATCTTCGAATCTAGCCGTAAGCAGTAAAGTCACTTGGGGGCTTCCTGTTCACACATGGGTCGTATTCGAACCAAAGAGAACATAGCTGTCGATACCCATTTTATTGGCAAAGTGCCGAGCTCATTGGGAGGTTGCCTTTGGTCATATTTGAATCATAGTGTAACCCCTCTGAGAACCGACGTGGATCGTATTCGAATCAGCGTCGTTAAACAATTTTCAGAATCACTTGGGGGCTTCTTGTTCAAACATGGGTCGTATTCGAACCCAAGAGAACATAGCTGTCGGTACCCTCTTGATTGGCATCGCCACACCCATTGGGGGCTATATGATCGTATCCGAATCTTGGCTTAAACCCCTTTCGGGCCGGGTCTCTGGTCGTATTCGAACTGGAAGCCCGTAAGTTCCGATTTATCGCAAGGTCTACTCTGATTATGACAACGTGTGCATGGCCGGGTTTCGCTTGACCGGCTTAATTTTGGAGTTATCTTGTTAATTGAACATCCTGGATGTCATCAAGACAAGTCCATTAGAGTTAAGATACCAACCATGCTACCCGGGTCATTTAATCCGGAGGGTGGTAAGCCGTCTTGAGACTTGTGATTTACCTTTCTATGCAGATGCTTGAAGGTACTTTTTTAAAGGTTGAGAAGCACGAAGGATAATTATGACCCGGAGGAGCATCAAAAGAATGACTTCAAAAGGATTTCAGCATTCATTACGTGCACGATGGCACGGCAGAGATAAATTGTTGCACTTATTCTATTACAAAAATCTTTCAAAGTTTCAAGGGTGGAGCGTTGTTCGATGAACCGCCAGCCGCCTTACGATGCCTGCTGGGTTGAAGTCCCCGGCTCGTCCTCTGCTCCGGTGGATCCCGAGACCTCGAAGGTTGACGACTTCCAGTCGATGCCGCGGAGAGCTTTGAACTGAGCTTCTTCGTCGATTAACCCGGCCGGGTTAATCTCCGGGGCGAAGGTGTGCTGGCGAGCCAGAGGAATCAGATTGATAGCTTCATAGCGAGGGGTTGGAATCCTCTGATTCTCCGCGTTGTACCCCGGCTGATACTTGGTTAAGTCGGTGTCGTTCCCGATGATGGTGGCCACCGGGCGTACAGCCTTAACACATGCCGCGAAGTCCTGCTGGTCGAAGGCGGAGCCGTCTTCCTTCATGCTCGGGTAACCCAGTGCGATGTCTGCCGGGTCTAGCTCCGGCAGGAATGCTTTGGCCCGGCTCAGCGCAGCAATTGCTCCGGATCTTGCGGAGGATCGGCGTAGCTCCTGGATCCGCTGTGGTAGAACAGCGAGCCGGCGCAGGACTTCGGCCAGATGGGTTGGCACCTCGTTGGATAGGGCCACCACAGCTAAAGTGCGCTGTGACCCGGTGTAGAGTTGTTCCACCAGGGTGTACACGGCCTTTAGCTTGGTGACCACGCTCTGGTTCAAGTTGGCGCTTCTGGAACCTGTTTAACAAACAATCAGATGACCCGGTGATAAGGATGAATCAGGAGATGTAAACATTCTAACATGAATGAAAGCCGGTGAGGCGACTTACCGAAGATGGCAGCTACCATTTGGGACACTTGGCGCTTTAGGCTGGAGAGTTCGGCGGTTTTTTCAGAGAGTGCTTTCTCCGCCTGTTCCGCCCGGGTTACCAGTGCTGCTTTCTCTTCAGCCCAGGCCTTCCGCTCAGCATCAAATTCGGTCTTCAGCTTTTCTTGAGCAGCGATGCTGGAGACAAACTTGGCGTTTGCCTTCCGGGTCTCCATCTCTTGTGCCTTCAGCCGGCTCTTGAGATCCGCCAGGTCCGACTCTAATTTCTTGCCAACAGCCTGCATATATTTCCGGGTTATTAACAGTTATTCTATAAAGTCCCAAGCGCTTTCCAAGCAAAGACACTTGACACTTGGGGGCTAATGCATATTGAACGTATCTATCTATGTACGGCCGGCTTAGTTCAGTAGGCCGGAATCTAAGTCTACAACATATTCAAGTATAAGTGCTAGACTTGGGGGCTAGGATGACAAGGGTCACTATGCAGAAATAAGAAAACAGCAGAAGGTTACCTCAGATTTCTGTTGGATCTGGTTGACAATGGCGATCTCGGCGTCTCGGCTCTTGTGAACTTGGCTGATGTAGCCTGAGACAAGCTCTCCAATGCTTAAATCGGTGTAGCTGGAGAGATCCAGATTCACCCGATGGGGTTGCAGCAACTCCCCCTTCGCGGAGCATTTGGCCAGTGCGGTCGGCCTCCCCGGCTCAACATACTCCGTCCGGGTAATTACCACGTCCGGGTCGTTAGCTGGTGGGGCTGAGCCGGACGCCTCCGGGTTAGCTGACGCTTCTGTTATTCTCTTGGTGGTCGGGGCAGGGGCTTCAGGCGCCGTGTCCATGGGAACGGTGGCTTCGGGGGCGGAGGCGGCTGGCGGCTCTTGAGCTGTCGTCTCCGGCTCAGGCAAGTCTGGCATTCTGGCTGACCTGGTCTTCTTTGCTCTTTTGGTGAGCTTTGCCTGGGCACTGAAAAGACAGAAGTGTTAGGTATACAAAAAGTAAGTACAGACAGATAATGTAAGGAGATTGTTATTACCCGGGTGCAGTCTTGAAGGCCGGCAGACTTGACTGCATGGAGTCACCCGAAGAGGGGGAGGTCTCCTAGTAATTGGAGTCAGAAGAGTTGAGTGGCTGACGGATGACACCCGCCAACGGATGAAAAGGGTACAGGTGAGAAAAAACCTCAGTGCGGCGCTTCCTTGTCGCGTCGGGTAACCCGGCGGAGAGGTCGGTGTCCTTGCGGGCCCGGGTGAGACGCCGGCTTTCGTGAACCTGCTGCTTCAAAAGAAATTGAGGGTCTTGATGAGCTAATGGATGAGAAAAGCTTACTTTCCGGGTTACCCTTCGGACTTTCAGCTGTGGCAAAGGCTCCGAGTCAGAGGAGAGTAATGTTACCTCTTCAATCACCGGGTTACTGGCGCCGGTGTCATCCTGTCAATAAACAAAATGATGGTAAAGTGGACCGCAGCAAACAACAAATATGGCAAGAGTTTAAAGGTTTAAGGGTTACCTCTGACTCGGAGCTATCGCTTAATTGCAGCAGCTCCGAAGCAGTGGGTCTGCTTCCCTTTTTGCGAGGGGCGGCTCTCTTGGCGGCTTTCTTCGCCTTCCTGGCCTTCTTGGCCGCCTCATGGTCATACTTGACCCGCCAGAATTTATCATCAGCCTGAGAAATACAGTAATGAATTCTTGAAATGGTTCAGAGCAAGGTGACATATCAAAGAAGCTGAAAGGTTAAAGTCAGCGGCTTACCGTTGGGGCTGGATTGGTCTTGCAGAACGAGGCTAGCCCGGTTCTTCCACAGTCTGCCAGGCTCTCGTTTAACAGAGCCTTGGTCTCTTCTTCAGCAACGTCTTCTGGAAGATCATTGCGACTGTGCCTCTGCGGGTCATCCTTTCGCCCGGTGTACTCACACATTAAGCCGGGGTGGCGGCTCAATGGGATCACCCGCCATGAGATCCAGACCCGGACCAGGTCTATTCCGTTCAGACCGTTGCCTAGCAGGGCCTTGATCTTATTGATCGTTGGAAGCAGAGGCTGGCGTTCCGCGGCAGTCAGCTTGTCGGATAGCGGATGAGTCGGCTCCAGGCGCGTTGGGCGAAAGCCGGGCAGCGGGCTCTCATCAGCCGGGGACGTGTCTTGGCAGTAGAACCAAGTCATGTTCCAGTCCTTGGGGTGACTTGGCGGTTCTGCGTAAGGAAATAGACAGTCCCTGCGCCGTTGGATGGAGATGCCGCCTAACTCTAGACTTGGACCGTTTGCACACTCGGTTTGGCGGTTCAAATAAAACAGCTCTCTGAAGAGCAGCAGACTCGGCTCTTCTCCAAGATATACTTCACAAAAGACTTGGAAGTTGCAGATGTTGGATATGGAATTGGGTCCTATATCCTGAGGTCGAAGGTCAAAGAAGTTGAGCACATCCCGGAAGAATTTTGAGCCGGGCGGTGCGAAGCCCCGGCTCATATGGTCCGCAAAGATCACTACCTCCCCCTCCCCCGGCTGTGGTTTTTCTTCTGACGGATCAGGGGCACGGTAGGACATCACTTCCTTCCTGGGCAGATATCCGGACTTAACGAAGTTGGCCAGGGTCTCATCAGTGACGTTGGATCTCATCCAGTTGCAAGTGATGGGAGCTTTGGGAGGCATGGTGACGGTTGGTGATCTATGATAAAGAGGAAAGTGTCCGGGTTAATTATAGGCCGGAGTTTATCATTCAAACTACAATGACGGCTTATGAAGGGGACTAATGGTATGTATTGATACGGTGGGTTATCTAAGCCGTCGGGGCATTCAGGATGAGTTGGTCATCTACGGCTTACTGCGGTTAAGTCGGAAGATACTACAGAGCATGGTTCTCTTTAAACCGGAAAGTTCTACGGCGCGTGTTTTCTTTAAGTCGGAAATATAAGCCGCCAAGATTCAAGGGCTGCAGTTTTTACTAAGTGTGGTAAAACAGATTTCACATATTACAGTAACTTTTTCGGATCAAAATGGTCGGGCAAGATGAAAATTTTCTAGACCTAAAGAAACAGAAGCAGGAGAAGTTCTTAAGGTGGAACATGGTTTTTAAGCAGTAAAAAGAGGATTTTTTGCAGATGGAATGGATCTCGAACATTTACCGCAAAGGTTCTACGAAGAGTTAAGATCAACGGGGGCAGTGACTACAGGGGTTACTGAAACTTGCGGCAATGGTGAAGAACGCGAAGAACACAAGATGAACCCTACCACAGATTTGTTCTAGCAAGGCAGAGAAGACTCACCGGAGTTGAGGAAGAGCGAAGGTCGCAGCCGTTATCTGGTCCGGGTCAGGGTGATGCAGCGGCCGGGTCGATGAAGATCAGGGGCGCGACGGCGGCGGCGGCGGCAGAAGCTCGGGCAGAGGAACGACAGCGCGAGGAAGAAGGAGAGTGTGAGAAGAGAGTGCCGGGCCGGCCTATTTATAAGGCAAGTCATAAGTGGGCGCGATATTCAAGGAGACCACGGCGTGGTTATCTCCCCCTCACGGCGCCTCGATTTTCGGAAAGACAGTAACAGCAGAGATCCGTTGCGGATCTGGCGGAGTAAAAAACGGACTTAATGGAGGATGACGTCACAGCGGATTATCCGGAGTCCGGAGAATGACGTCACTCCGGGTTATGGCCTTCACACGAACGGTAAGCCGGAGATTTTTTCTGTCGGCAGAGTTGAAGATTGACACGAGCCGGCTCAAGTCAATCTGGGGCCTAATGTTGAGGATATAGACCTGGGAGTCACCCGCCAGGAGGGCCGGGTTACACTAAGGGTCATTGCCAGAAGCCCGGAGCTAAGCTTCAAGATAATGGGCCAGAGATGGGCTGAGACCCGGCGATGGCTTAAAGCCCGTAGTACAATCTTTATTGTTATAGTAGACTTGTAGTGTAAGGCAAGTATTGTTTAGAGTCCGAGCCGGACACTCTTATGAGCCGGCCGGGACTCTAAGGGCCGCTGGGTGTCAACCTCCCTATATAAAGGGATGACCCAGCAGCGGTTTAGGGGCGACAACAATCTGATCAAGAGCCGGGCATAGCTGTTTAGCTCCCTGGTTATCGAAACCCTAATCAATAACACCTCGAACTGGACGTAGGCTTTTACCTTCACCGTAAGGGGCCGAACCAGTATAAACCCTCGTGTTCCTTGTCCCACTTAACCCCTTCAAGCTTCCCAATTGCGATGGCTCCACGACTAAGTCCTAACCCGAGGACATCTGCCGTGACAATTCCACGACAGGGCGCGTGGCGGTGACGGGCGCTAGCGGACGTGCTTCAGGATAAGCTTGAGCTGCTCCAGGGGGCAGCTGGCGCGCTGATGTGGCTCGGGCGGCGCCGTCCAGGGCAGAGGTTGTCGGGGTGGCGGTGGCGGCTTGCGGTGGCGGCACTGTAGGGCGCCAGGAGGGGGCCTGGGCGGCTCTGCAGCGAGGGAGGGGTCGGGGCACGTCGGCTGCGAGCGGGAAGGGCCAGCACGAGCACGGGGGTGGGCGGCAGCGAGACGCGGCGGCTCGGTGCACGCGCGTGCAAAACGTGCGCTCTGGGCGCGCCTAGAGCGTGCACGCCAACCGTTCGGCAAAATGCCAATGCGTGCCACAGGGCTTGGGTGAGGCTGGCAATTAGCAGACCTAGGTTAGGAGTAGCTAGGATCTTAGTGGACAAGGTTACTGGGTCAGTGGATTAAGTACACGGTGCAAACTAAAAATCATGTCAAAACTTACTATGCACACCAAGTGTTTGACAAAATGATAAGGGCTTCTAGACAACTCTTGTAGTGGCCAAAATCTCCAGATCAGGGTCTCCCTAGATGTAGGTGATGATGGCAAGATCATTTAGGCAAAACCAGAAACTTGCTAGTGCAAGTTTTGCAAACCTTCAGTTTTGGACAGAAAGAAAAAGGCCTTATTGCATGCACTTAAAACCCTCCAATGGGTCCACTCTCCTAGACTTAAGGGTTTTGCAGGATGGTCTATAAGTAGGAAAAAGCTCATGGTTACTAGAGCAAGATAATCTAGGGTTGCAGTACAAATCACTAAGCTGGACCAGAATGAAGATGAGGATGATTTTCTCAAATTTTTCAAAGAACACCAATGGGTTTTTGCATAAAGTTGAATTATATGCATCTACTGACATCTCCAAACACTTGGAAGAATTTTTAGAGGAATATTTAAATAGGTTGTAGTCCAAAAATACCTACTGGACCAGATTTGAAAAGTTGATGTAGAGCTCAAAATCTCCAATAACCAAAGGATATTTTTGCATAAAGGTGATGTGGAAACATCACATGACATCCCCGAATTTTGGTGAAAATTTTAAATGCATTTATCAAATGGTTGCAGTGCAAAAGAGGCTCCAAATTTATGAAAAATCATTTTAAAAGAATAAAGCTCAGGAAAAACAATTATGCAAATAAATCCACTGATAAAGGATTGTTTATCAAGAGAGTATACAAGTCCAATAACATTTTTGGAAAGTTTCCACTTGAGGTAAAAACCCACAATATTAAAGAGGAGATGGGTCCTGAAATCAAAGATAAATCCAGAAAATAAAAATTTAGTTTCCTGGCAAAATTTTAATTATTAAAACAAGGTCAAAATTTTGGGGTGTTACAACACTACCCCCCTAAGAAAAATCTCGTCCTCGAGATTTGTTAAAAGCTGTTTTGAACAAACATCGCTCTTACCAAAAAAAACATCCTACTTATGCAATAACAATGTATCTACAGTAAGGGGCAATAAGTGGTGTAAAACTACAGTGTGGTGAAATGGCATTGCGTGGAAAAATCCATGGTTGGGGAAAACGAGATATTTCTACGTGGATACAGTAATTTAAAAAAAATCTAAATTATTAAAATACGCTGGTCGTACCCGAGAGCACAGTGCTCTCTCTGGCTGACAGGTGGACCCGGGGCCCACTGTCGGCCTCTTCTTCTCCCTCTGGCTCTCTCTTCTTGCTCTCTCTCGCGGGCTTTCCGCGCTTTCTCCACCGGCGACGTCTAGCGCGTAGGGCATCTAGGCCGTACTGCGGTAGTGCGCGGCGTGCTAGCTGCCGGTGCAGTGTGCACTCACCTCGCGGGCCAGTGCACTATCGGCACTGCTCGCGGATTCGCCTCCGAACACCGGCGATCGAGCGACGAGCGGCGCTGGTGGACCTCGCCCACCGTACACCGATCTCGAGCTATAAAATGACCGCGGTGCTCCTTTCTTCTTCCTCACACCTGGCCTCGCTTCCTCTTCTCCTTCATTCTCCACCATTTCTGTTTGCAGGAGCTCGAGACGAGGCTCTAATGGCGGAGGTGATGCCGGACTGGTACGTGGTCCTGATGTGCGGAGGTTTGGCGACGTTGCTGGGGTTCTTCGTGCTCCTGTGCGCCATGATCCTTGATGATCGTCGTGATGCTGCCGCTCGAGTGTTAGCTCTTCGCGGTGGCGGTGATCACGAGGATTAGGTGCGGCATCGAGTGCTAACTGCTGTCGGTCTGCTGGAGCAACTTGCGCCCGAATGATTACTCACAAATCTCTCTTACTGAGACTGTGGTGTCCTCGGGTGTGATCAGTTAGGTGCAAGATGTGTACGGGGATTTGTAATTAGTGCACGAGGTCGAGTGGTTGTGGTTGTGAGTCTGCCGTTATGGTGCTGCGTGAATAAAAATCTACGTCATGAAGAGGCATATGCTGCAGCAACTCAGGGAAAGAAATCTCACTACAAAATTTATCGTGAGTGGAAATTAGTTAAATCAAAAATTAACAGCAGTAAAACTGCTCACATAATTGAAACCAAAATATTTGATCCGTCGCACACATTCTGGGTACCATGTACAAGTTACACACACAAATAAATGCTGGAATAATAAACATAGCGGTGACGTGTACAATAAAAATCATAAATAGACATGGTCCTGAGAAAACGTCTCTGGTACTGGGGCACACTCCTCTTCTATCGGGGGAAGCGGATTGACTAGCCGATGAATGCGTCTCTCCTGGTCAGGCCTCAGTGGTCTGCCAATAGCGATATGAGGATTTAAATCAGCGAGGCTCTGGAGATAACCCATTACCCGCTGAGTCAAATGCTCTTGAGCGATAATATACTGGGCAAGGTTGGCCAGTACTGGATCTCTCTCAATTCGTCCACCGGGAAAAGATGCTACTTCTCCGGGTGCTGCATGACTCAGAAAGTAATAATACCCTCGTTCGCAGGCATAGGGTACCGCGAATCAAAGACGAGCGAGCGCTTCGTACGCAGCAGCTTCTATGGCCATATGCGGAGTCAGCATGGATTTCCCCACGAAGGAGACTTCCGTTGGGTCTTGGTTTGGGTTTGCGGGAGGGATGTGCACCACTGCCCAATATTTCGAGGTGGATGGGGTGATCCTCGATTTGAGCAACTCGTACTGGGGTGGGTGGATAGCACTCATGGTACTGCAGGTAAAGTCCCACAATATTTTGACAAAACTACCTAGGGTTGCGTCTGGAGTCCTCAGATAAATACTGGGGGTCGGCATGGCAAGGAAATGGCTGTGAGTGTTGTGCACAAGGTGAGGGGTACATGGCAAGGTCACGAGGTGGCATTTTATATAGCATTGGGGCTGGGTTATTTACCGTGGTGAAGGGAAACTAGTCTGTTGGTTCTGCTCTTGGGGCCGGGGTCAATGCCACAGATACACATATCTCATAAATGTGACACATTGCTGTGGGTGTCGTCGGGGGTGGTTTTGGTAGCTGTGCCCGAAATTTAAAAAATGCAACTGTACGCTAACGTACTTATGCATGGCTACTATTCAAAAATAGGGGCGCACAAGGAGATATCATTTAATAATGGTGATACAAGATCACACGATTACAAGGCGTAGGAATACTAAGGCTCGGTACTACTCGAGCGACTTAGTCTACTTTGTTAATATCTAAGCGGGCTTGTCTGGTGGATGTCGAGGCTTCTCCACGGGTTTCACCGTCGGGATTAGCTGGATGAGGTTGAGGGGCTGCAGGGTCGGGGTAGCGATGATGACCATCGCGGGGGTTGTTGGTCACAATCCCGTTGGAGCGTGTTCCCAAAAGGCGACGAAGCACTTCCGGGGACACCAACGTATTTTGGTCGATGGCTGGGGCAGACCTCAAGGACTCGATCGGGTGTCCGAACATCACGACTGGGTTGTCGGCGTCGGGCTCATCTTCTCCTCTAGCCGGGGCTCGGCGAACCAGTTCTCCACGAGCTGCGATCAGATCAAGGGTGATTTGATCGAACAGTTCCTCTAGTGCACTTACATAGCGCACCAGATGCAATAGTGCAGGATCCGTCTTGTGATCTCCGTTGGCAACCTGGGGCGGCCTACCATACCCGTCACGACTGGGGTAGTAGTAGAACGAGCGACAGTTAACTCTGGGCGACGAGTGCCGGAGTTGAACTATAGCCTCTCGAGCTGCCAGTTGGATGGCTTGTGGCTCAAAGGAAGTTGTCCTTCCAGTGAAGCTGTAGGGGCGTTCTGGTGATAGACCCCTACCATAGATGTGTACAGTGGCCCAGAATTGACGGCTCTCACCGCTCATGGGTCCTTGGTACACAACATATTCTGGGGGCTCTTCTAATGCATAGGCACGGCGGGTGAGGTTTGCGTGCACGGTCACAAAACCTCCAAGGTTGGTTGCTGTGGTCTCATTGTGAACAATGGGTCCAGGCATCGTAGCTTGGTTTGGAAAGAGGCTGTGTTGTGCTGTGTTGAGGCTAGCGTGCCCTTTTTATAGAAAAAGGAGACGGAGCCTTCCTTCGCACGCTTGCGGATGAGACATTTTAGGTGTCCGTCACTGGCATGTGATCGACGGGCTAGGCTGATAGGTTGGGCACCGACTGCCAAAAGTGTCGGGGTCACTGTGTGGCTATCTTACACGAGAAGCTTGGCCGGGGTTGGTTAAGGTCTGGTGAGTTGGTTAACCTTGGTTTTTCGACCTGGCTAAGATAGGATTAACCAATGGTCAGCCTGGCTCTGATACCAAGTTTGTCAGGACCGGTTTTTTGGGATATTAATTTTCCAGAAAATGGCCCTGGTGCTCACCAGCCCCAGGATTACTGTTAGCTGATGAGGCACCAACTTGATACAGAAATTCCAAGCAAAGTACAAAATATGTAGTACAAGACCATTGTGGCCTATGAGTACAACACTTGGTTTCCAGTGGTTGATGGCGGAAGCGGTTTGTGGTTCATCTGCGTCTATGGGACTCCATTTCCCACAGGAACAGCTGACCAGGATAACTCCTATCTTCGCGAGGCTGCTATCATCATTCCGTAGGTTCTGGGGCTGTCATCGCAACGCTCCTCTCCATGCGAGAAATCGGGCCAAGACAATAGCCAGGGACAAGCCAGTGTGTACTTTTGAATGTACTCGCAAACATTATGAACACGGGTATAATATAACAAGGGATAATCATGCTCCGAAATATTCTATGATCATAACGTCTGTCACGAAATAAACGAAATCCATGATGCACGCATGCGGGTAAAATATGAATATGCAATACGGGAGTAGAAATAGAATCCACCGATCGAGTGTCTGAAGCGACGCCTCGGAAGGATAAAAGATAAATCGTGCCTCAGTCGGTCGTCTGAGGGACACCACATAAAGGGCTTATAGATAAAAGAAATAACAAGCCTGCCACAGTCGGGCGTCTGAGCGACACCACATAAAGGGCTTATAATATAAAAGAAATAGCAAGCATGCCACAGTCGGGCGTCTATGCGACACCACATAAAGGGCTTATAAGAGAATAATCGCAGTGAGTATCCAGGAGGTAGAACCGTCCCAGGGATACTCAATAATTCAAATAATGTAAATGGTTAGTCCACAATAATAATAATCATAATCCTCATATGTCACAGGTCATAATCAATGTTCTGGTTTAGCCGTTTCTCCTCCGAAGACCGACACTATGACCGACACTAAGATCAACACTAAGACCGACATTAGACCCATCTCAGACTGTAGTCCTTACCCATGGACACGGCTATACGAATAGGTTAACCTCTGTAGAGGGTGTAGTCTTTGCGGACGAGTAACGGATTTCTTTAGTCCATTGGGACTAATTTCGTCTTCGGTCTTTTAATTGAAAACACGCCTGACCCGCACACACCAGCTTAACTTATCGGCGTCTGGGATCACCCACGACACCTGTCAAGCAAAACTCTAAGTGGGGAGGCTACAACCTCGACTTAGCATGGGATCAAATTTATATCGCGCGCTCTAAGGGGTGCCCCCCTCTCGGTCCCAACCGGAAACACCCATGCCCCCGGACCAGGTGGCATGCCTACCGGATGCATCCGGTATCTTCCACCATGGCCTCTCTGTACGGTGTGTGCTAGGAAGGGGTTGACAACTTACTGAACCGTACCCTACCTGTGGCAGGGACAAGTGGTAGTACGAAACAAGTATGGGGGTTACTGGACCAATAATCGATCTACGGCCGACTCAGGAGGTTCAAGTATTCCCAGTATGATTGGCATAACAACTATATTTCCATTAACAGATAAAATCACCGCTCATCATACCTCACCATGCCATACCGGACATACTCGTCTCGACGAGGAAGTAGGGACAAGCTCGTGTCTACCCAAGACAGCGACTTTCTCGGCTTCCTTCCGATATGCATGAAAAGCTCACGAGGATGATTACTATCACCAGCATATCCAATTCCAACAGCACAGAATCTCATTATGCACTCACGCGTATGATCGTATCGTCACATAAAGTAACGAATGTTCCATGTCAAGGTGGTGTTGTAACCGTATCAAACAACGCACAAAAATATTATGCCAGGGTTCAGAATGCTTGCCTTCAAGAGCGTGCAAGAGGGAGTGCAATTTTTGAAAGTTGCCTTCTTCTTCAAAATCCTATTTTAAGTAAATTTATATTAACACATAATTTTAAAACGGTACAAAAAAGATGTTTGGAAAATTTTCAAATAAATACTAGAATAAACTAGACAGAATTTGAGAAAGGTAGGAGAAGGAATCAACTCATTTGGAGTTATAATTAAAAAGTTACAGCCAGTCAAAGTTTCAGTCAAATTCTGTTTTTAACAAAAATTCAGAAAAAAGAAAATGGTTCGGGGGTTAATACGTTTTCGAACAGGAGGAAACGTACTCTGGGTTTTACGCTTTCACTTAAAAACAGCGCGGGCCGGCTCGGGGTCGCTGACAGTGGGTCCACAGGGCCCACTGGTCAGGTTTGACCAGTCGCCGCGCCATTCTTCTCCTCTGGCCGAGCGGTGGCGGGGCTCCGACGATCGCCGTCGACGAACGGCGGCTCCCCACGGGGCCCCGAGGGCAGGGATGGATCCGCGGTACCAGGGCGGTCCTCCCGGTGGTCGATAGGGTGGCGGGGACGGAGGGAGTCGCCGGCGGCGAGCTTCGCGGTGGACGGCGTTTCGGGAGGATTTGAGGCTTTGGGCTACGGTGGTTCCCGAGCGAGTTTGAGGTGCTGGGCAGCTCCGCATGGTCATGGGGAGTCGGACGGTGGCGCTGGAAGGATGGGGGAGGCTCTATTTGCCACGAGCGGGACCGGAGGGCGGCGGCGGCCGAACTGGCCGGAGATGGGGAAGAAAGCTTCCCACCGTCGCTTGCTGGCCGTGGGGGCACTGTTGGGGTGCAAGGAGGTTGCCTGAGTGCAGGGCCGGGCTCGGGGACTCCAATTTATAGGGGTCGAGGTCGGTTCCGCAGCGGCCGTGGATAGGATCGCCGGTGAACCGCCATTCTGTAGTTGGGGGCGCGTGGCGGTGACGGGTGCTAGCGGACGTGCTTATGGATAAGCTTGAGCTGCTCCAGGGGGCAGCTGGCGCGCTGATGTGGCTCGGGCGGCGCCGTCCAGGGCAGAGGTTGTCGGGGTGGCGGTGGCGGCTTGCGGTGGCGGCGCTGTAGGGCGCCAGGAGGGGGCCGGGGCGGCTCTGCGGCGAGGGAGGGGTCGGGGCACGTCGGCTGCGAGCGGGAAGGGCCAGCACGAGCGCGGGGGTGGGCGGCAGCGAGACGCGGCGGCTCGGTGCATGCGCGTGCAAAACAGGCGCTCTGGGCGCGCCCAGAGCGTGCACGCCAACCGTTCGGCAAAATGCCAATGCGTGCCACAGGGTTTGGGTGAGGCTGGCAATTAGCAGACCTAGGTTAGGAGTAGCTAGGATCTTAGTGGACAAGGTTACTGGGTCAGTCGATTAAGTACACAGTGCAAACTAAAAATCATGTCAAAACTGACTATGCACACCAAGTGTTTGACAAAATGATAAGGGCTTCTAGACAACTCTTGTAGTGGCCAAAATCTCCAGATCAGGGTCTCCCTAGATGTAGGTGATGATGGCAAGATCATTTAGGCAAAACCAGAAACTTGCTAGTGCAAGTTTTGCAAACCTTCAGTTTTGGACAGAAAGAAAAAGGCCTTATTACATGCACTTAAAACCCTCCAATGGGTCCACTCTCCTGGACTTAAGGGTTTTGCAGGGTGGTCTATAAGTAGGAAAAAGCTCATGGTTACTAGAGCAAGATAATCTAGGGTTGCAGTACAAATCACTAAGCTGGACCAGAATGAAGATGAGGATGATTTTCTCAAATTTTTCAAAGAACACCAATGGGTTTTTGCATAAAGTTGAATTATATGCATCTATTGACATCTCCAAACACTTGGAAGAATTTTTAGAGGAATATTTAAATAGGTTGTAGTCCAAAAATACCTACTGGACCAGATTTGAAAAGTTGATGTAGAGCTCAAAATCTCCAATAACCAAAGGATATTTTTGCATAAAGGTGATGTGGAAACATCACATGACATCCCCAAATTTTGGTGAAAATTTTAAATGCATTTATCAAATGGTTGCAGTGCAAAAGAGGCTCCAAATTTATGAAAAATCATTTTAAAAGAATAAAGCTCAGGAAAAACAATTATGCAAATAAATCCACTGATATAGGATTGTTTTATCAAGAGAGTATACAAGTCCAATAACATTTTTGGAAAGTTTCCACTTGAGGTAAAAACCCACAATATTAAAGAGGAGATGGGTCCTGAAATCGAAGATAAATCCAGAAAATAAAAATTTAATTTCCTGGCAAAATTTTAATTATTAAAACAAGGTCAAAATTAGTAAGACATCGCCGGTGCGTGGAAACCGGATAAGGCGAAGACATGCACGCCGGCGAATCTTACCCAGGTTTGGGGCTCTCCTTGGAGATAACACCCCTAGTCCTGCTCTGCAGGGTCTCCGCATGATCACTAGATCAACACAAGTGGCTACAAGAGGCTCCTTCAGATGTTTGGCTAGAGGAAGAAGAAGGGCAAGGCTAGCTCTCCTCTTCTCTCTATGTGGTGTGTCAAACTCTAAGAGATCAACCCTTTGCATGGGTGCCCTGGGAGTTTATATAGGCCTACCCCCCGGGGGTACAATGGTAATCCGCCTGGACGTGGGTCCAGGCCATCAGTGTCTGTAATCACCGGCTTCTCCGCGGGCCGCTGGGGCCCGCCGACTGGTGGGTCCCGCCGGCTGCCGGCCTCTTGGCCGACAAGCCGGCCCCACCGCTTGGGGGTCTTGTCGGCGGCTGGTTACTGTGGCCTCGCTCTTGATGACGAGGGCTTTGTCGGGGTAAGCATGTCTACAGTGCTGCCGCCTGGCGGGCTTTCACTGTAACCTTACCCCGTCTCTTCGGCTTAATGGTACACGAACTTCGAGGGAGGGGGTAGCTGACTATTGGGAGCCAGCTACCGCCCAGGCCGGCTTAGGGAGGCTCGGCCGCCTTCTGATGTCTCTCTGACTAAAGGGGCCCGCCGCCTGTGGGCCGTACTGACAGCTTGTTGTGGGTGGCGTCATGGTCAACATGGCAACAGTGCTGCGCCTTACGAGGGATGGCTGCCCCGTA
Organism: Aegilops tauschii subsp. strangulata; assembly: GCF_002575655.3. NCBI lineage: Eukaryota > Viridiplantae > Streptophyta > Magnoliopsida > Poales > Poaceae > Aegilops > Aegilops tauschii. Next base: position 260,409,544 of record NC_053039.3, on the reverse strand, counting down.
CGGCGCACTGTGACCATGCGTGCTCCGGAATTCGGGGGTGGCGGGCTTCACTGTAGCCACGCCCTGTCTCATCACCGTTATGTGGGTGCAGACTTTGAGGGTGCGATCTTGGCCGCCTGCTAGGAGCCGGCCTTCTGGTGGCCGGCTTCTAGGAGTCGGCCCTCTTCGTGAGAGCTTTCGGAGCCTTGCCGCCTGCCAGAAGCCGGCCGGTGGGATAGCCGGCCAGGAGAAGGCGGCCCTGTGCCTTGGACGTTTTAGGGCTTGACCGGCCCGATATTTTTTGAAGAACCAGGGGGAGCCGGTTAGGCTACCCGTGGTCATTTACTCTGACAAGGTGTATCAGGGAGAATTGGGTTGATTTCCAGTATGAGGCCTACCATATGAGGCGTTTCAGGGCTCATCTCGCCCTCGCAGCATGGCATACTATGATACTATCGCAATTTTTTTCTATTTATCAGTGTATGTTTCATCAACTAGTGCCACTATAATGTAATCACGCTTTTTCATTATCTGTGTAAATAGTGTTATTCAGCTGCATTTTGGTGGAACTGCACAAATGTACGGATGGAACCGGCATATATGCAGAGTGCGAGGTGTGCCAAGTAAAAATTACCGACACCAACCATGCTCCATGTAAGCATTGGCATCCACCACCACCAGTGGGATGTGTGGCGCTCTCTGTGGACGGATCTTTCTCGGCAGCAAATCCTCTAACCAAATACAAGTAGCATATATTGGCACTTTTCTAGGGAGTACTCTTTTCTGAAAGAATCACCAATCTATTTCTTTATTTGTACATAATGTCACAACTTTGTTTTTGGTCCAGAGCTATTTTAGGGTGATTGGCGTAGTACTCGGAGACTGATTGTAAGCATGATTTTCATTAGCCATCACACTGATTGTATCAAAATCAGTTTACCCTTCAATTAAGAAAACGACCTCACATTAACTAGTCTCCCTTTTATTCTGGGTCATAATTGACCATGATTTTGACAAATAAAATATATGTTATACGTTGCAAAAATAATATAATTTGAAAGTACATTCAGATACGAACCAAACGATACAATTTTTGGTGACATGCATTCACATTTTGCTTTTCAAATACAGTACGTGATCAAACTTTGACCCAAAATACGCAAAATAAAAAGAAAATACTTCCAAGACCATCGCTGCTCCTCCCCTCTTAAACCACCGCCGCTCCTCTCCTGTTCCAATCAAAATCCAGCGCCGCTCCTCTCCTCTTCCATTTCAAAATCACCGCTCCTCCTCTCCTATTCCAATCCGAAATTGGCGCCGCTCCTCTCCCATTCTAATCCAAAATCAGCGCCGCTCCTCTCCTCTTCCATTCAAAAACCACCGCCGGTGAGTGAAGGTGTTGTGGAGAAGTAGATCAATGGAGGAGTACAACCGATACGTGAGCATCGCAGACGGCAACCCTGTGAAGCTAGCTAGGATGTTGGGGATATATTCTTGGTTTGACAACAAGGACCAACTAGCGGCGACGGTGACATCCATGGCCAAATATCTGCAATAGAGCGAAAAGGCGGCGATACTCCCGAAGGGAGTCACGCGGGAGTACATAGAGCTGCTCCTCTGGGCCATGGAGCAAACAGATTCACCGAATCCGATCGTGAGGCAGCGGTGGTGGGAGTATCAATCAAAGATGGAGCATCCACTAGAGATTGAAGGACCGAGAATCTACTGTGTGCCGTTTGTGAGGGTGTCGTGCCAGAGCGAGACAGTGAAATCTTCGTCGACCGAACCCAACTGCAAGAGGAGAAAAGCAGTTGGCCCGATGATGCTTCCCTGACATCCTCTCCCTCACCGTTCACATCGTCTCACGGGGCGGCTGTCTGCCACTGAGGAATAGGAGGGGACTCCCCCCCAACCCAATAGTCGGGCAGGTTGTAAATTGTCAGGAGGATCTTAGGGTTGTCAGTATTTGCAGGTTGTGAATTGTGTTTTGTGTTGTGTATTTTGAGAGTGCTTTCAGATATGAATGTCTTTTTAATTTCATATTTGCAGTATTGAGCACTTAAAAAAATGTAGTTTCCTATAAAAGTGCAGACAATGTGATTCTCAGAGAAGAAACTGCAAGTTTCAGTTTAAGATAAGAAACTGCAAGTTTCAGACTAAGAGCATTTATATTAACACACCCTTTTCAAACAGGGATAACATCATGTTGGAAGTTTTATTCATGGTCGAAAATGGAACTTCCAGCCAGTAAACATCATGCTGATCCACATTCATGCATAGCACATCTTCATATGATGCATAGTAAAAAAGATATGCTATTTTTGAAATGCCCACACAATGTCGAGTGTACGAAAAACAGAGAAAATGAGGGACGAAGTTTTGGCAAGTGTTGGACATGGTGTACGTAGATGACAATGGGGACCCACATGTCAATAATGGCAAATGTAAAAAATTTGGAGATATTTTCACTACATCAGGTGGAATCGAACCCGGGCGGAACAACTATCGGGTAGTGTCAGTTGGCCACTGGGCTAGTTCAGTAGTTTCGGTAGAAATAAGGCACAACATCTACCATTACTGTAGCATGGCTTCCCCGGCTCCGGTGGTTCGTTCTCGTCCTCCGCCTTTGTGCGCTCGTCGCGGCGCCGCTGTTTGCCGTTGTGAACATGCTGAACAAACAAGAGGAATCTGAAGAGGACTGTATGTGGAGAGGCGGACAGTCGGGACCCGCCAGGTGTATGGCCGTACGCAAGCAAGTACCTCATTGAAAAAATACTTTCTCCTAATGCTATACTGACATTGGGGCCCACGGGTTTGTCAACATAGTTACATTTTTTAGGTGCTTCAACGTAGTTACTAAAGGAGATAAATTTACAACGAAGCTGGGGAGCTGGCAAGTATCATTTAAGGACCAATGTAATAATAAAGCACTTATTATTTAAATATATTTATAATAAAATGCTCAGCCACTGTCTATTTTTTCATAACATTGTTGTGCCCAACCCAACATTATAATTAGAACCAGCCCAGCAAAATCGTGTATTTCAAGAAAGTGCAAATGGGCTGTAATTTTTTAGGAAAAAATAAATGGGCCGCGTGGACGCTACATTATTTGTTCAGCCACCCCAGCAAATTCGTGTATTTCGAGAAAGTGAAAATGGGCTGTAGTTTTATAAAAATGGGCCGCATGGACGCTACATTATTTGTTCACGCAGCCCAGCAAATGGACTGTAATTTAAAAAAAAGATCAAATGGACTGTTAATTCTGAAAAAATGGGTTGAATATGTGCCACATTTTTGGAGGCTGAAATATGGGCCAATAGGTCGAAGCCAACGCAAGTCGTTGTCAACTTAGTCAACAAATGATTATAACATCGATAGCCGTTGGATTTACATCCAACGACCGGCATCCATCTTCAATCTCTTGTCTTCTTCCTCCAGCGCCGCCGGGACCACCTGCTCCCACCTCCTGCTGCTAGCAGCTCTGCTTAGCACGCTTCGCTGTGAAGCGCTACCCCACCATTGGCCAGGCCATACCTCCACCCCTCCACACCTCATGTTCTTCTCCACCGACTGCCGAACCACGCCACACCAGAACCAGTTAACCCTCGTACACCTCTCCGTCTGCAACTCCACTCCCGCGTCTTCCCATCTTCGGCTCGTTATTGTCCGTGGCCTCGCCGTCGTCCACCACCTTGGATGAGCTTGGCACGGCTTGGTCATCACAAAAAAATGAATACTCCCCCTGCTTGCTGGGACCCACCATAGTGGGAGGCTGACTTGCGGGCCTACTAAGTTGACGCGAACGGAGGCCTTTGTCAACTTAGTCAATATGAACGATTCTAGCTCCAGTGACTGTACGATGTCCATCCAACGGCCGTAGTGCTTCTTCAACCTCTGGTCTTCTGGCTCCAACCGCCCAAACCAGCGCCGGTCGTGTCGCCTACTACTGCCTCCCGTGGTCGGCTGTGCTGCCGCAGAGGCCTCACCGCCCCCTACTACTCCCACCGCTGGCCAGGCCATCCCTCTACTCACCCACACCCCCTGTTATTCTGCGGCTACGGCAGCATCACACCGCAGCCGAACCATTCAACCCTCATACTCCTCTCCACATGGGCATCCACTGCCACGTCTTCCCTGGCTCCGCGTCGTCCCCTTCCTACGCCTCGCCGTTGTCCACCGCCTTGGTGCTCTCCGCGCGGCGTGGTCAATGTGGTCAAGGAACGACTTCCATCAGAAGAGTACTATACGTGGAGAGGCTGACAGCTGGGTCCATGGCCGCAGCAAGGAAGTGCAACCTTATTACGCGTAAAATAATTATTCCTCTACCTGACAGCGGGGACCCATCGGACGGGCCACCGTATTTCGCAAAAAAAACATTTCCCCCCTGACTGCTGGGACCCACCAGCTACATCTTTGCACGCAAGGAAGTGCGTCCATATTACAGGCAAAAAAATGATTCTCTCCCTGATAGCTGGGACCCACCAGCAATAACTTCGCATTCAAGGAAGTGCCTCCTTATCCTCCCTGACAGTCGGGACCCACCTGGTCGAAGTACGTAGCGCTGTCATTCTGGTCGCGAACGTGTATGTACATACTGGTCGATCGGTCTGTCTGCAGGCTGCAGCGATGAACCGTGGCCGAATAAGGAAGGGCACGTGTTGTAGTAGAGGCGCGGACGTAGCATTTCATGTAGTCCCGTCAATATCATGTACACATACGTACAGCCAGGGTGCAAGAAAGTAAATACGACCACATACGTACATACGGGCAGGGTCTCGAACGCCTACTCGCGCATACATACAGCCAGGGCTCGTGTACATGGAGAGGGCAGCGGAGAGCAACGATGGCGTCCTGTTCATCAGGAGCGAACCGGCTGGGTCGGAACAGCCGAAACGAGGCCTGGGGTACCGCAGAACAGAGGAAGCGGCCTTGTGTTCGACCGCCTACGGTCGAAACGGGATCCTGTTCACCGGGAGGGGTCTGGCGTACTGCAAAACGGAGGAAACAAACTTCTCTTCGACCTCCTACGGTCGAAACGGGGGTCCTGTTTATCAGGAGAGGTGTGGCATACCACAAAACAGGACTCCACGGGCTACTGTTCATCCACCATCTACTGCCCCGCTCTAGCCTCCACGGGCTACTATTCATCCACCGTCGACCTCCTCCAGCCTCCACATGCGACTGTTCATCCACGGCGTCTCCCTCGTGCCTCCACCAGCTACTGTTCATCCACCGGCTACTGTTCAACCAGCTCTCTCCACGGGGTCCTGTTCAACCAGCCCTCCACGGGCTACTATTCATCAAGCCCTCCACCGGCTACTGTTCAACCAGCCCTCCACCAGCTGCTGTTCATTCAGCCAACCACGGGGTCCTGTTCATCCACCCCCAACCGGCTCGATTGGGGTCCTGTTCATCCAGCGGCAACGACCTCTGCTACCACGGGGTCTTGTTCATCCAACCCCCACCAGGAACTGTTCATCCAACCCCCAACAACACTCACTGTTCATCAAGAGGTAGCAAGTTCGATCGGCTTTAGCTAGCAGCAGTAGCAAAGGAATCGCTGGATCGGGTTTAGTTAACAGCCAGATCGATCGATTGCTCGGGTTCAGGAACGCGTAGCCTGCAGTGCAATCGCTCGGGTTCAGTAGGCGAACGCCTCGCTCGGGTTCAGTTAGAGCGCCTCGCACCCACGTGCGTACATGTGTACGAGAGAAATGTGCAATCCCTCCGTGCATCGCTCCGCCCCGAGCACCCACTGTAACCAGGAATTCCCCGATATTTTCCTCGCCCTCGCTTCTACCATGGTTTTTTCCGTCATGGATGACCCGAAGAATGTCATGCAGCTGCGTCTTTGGCCCGCCCAGGACGGAAAGACCATTTTCTGTCATGATTTTTTTTCATAGAAGTAGGAGCCCACCACATCTATGATGATACCGGGTGTTGTCACAATTATCGTCATAGAAGTGTCATAAGCATGACAGAAAAAAATTCGTCCAGCCCAAAATGTCACGCATGTGTCTTTTTTTGTAGTGCATGTTGAGGGATGGTTATATGATCCAATTAGATTAGCATTGTTGAGAGATTGCACTAGCGAAAGTACGGACCCTAGGCCTCATTTTCAAGCATTGCAATACCGTTTGTGCTCCATTTTATGAATTGCTACCTTGCTGTTTTTTATTGTTACCATTACAAAAATCAATATCTACTATCATTAATACACTTGTATCAACATCTCTTCACCGAACTAGTGCACCTATACAAATTACCATTGTATTTGGTGTGTTGGGGACACAAGGGACTTTTTGTTATTTGGTTGCAGGGTTGTTTAAGAGAGACCATCTTCATCCTATGCCTCCCACGGATTGATAAACCTTAGGTCATCCACTTGAGGGAAATTCCTACTGTCCTACAAAACTCTACACTTGGAGGCCCAACATGAGTCTACAAGCATAAAGTTGCGTAGTAGACATCACGGCACATCAATCATGGTCACCACCAGGATCAGTACCTGGACCAAGGTCGTGGTCTGTTAGTTCCTCAACATCACCGTGATGACCGCTATCGAATGCCGACGCCCCTCCGAGGGGCGGGTCATACGCGCCCCGGTGGTATGACGATAGATGTCCATATGGAGATGAGCGGATAAATCCTGTCGACCCCCGAGTGCCTGGGTTCGACGCAAGGTCATTCCTTGTGCAGGGCCTAGTCGACAGGGGTAGGTCTCACCGAGAGGGTCTGGATGGAGATCGTCCGACAGGAAGTGGTGTGTTTGTCTCAGGGTTCGAGTGTTTCAGCAGGGCCATACGACTCTCTTAGATACTGCCCAATTTTAGATTGGCCACAAGCGTGAACAAATTCACTGGTGAGTCAAAGCCAGACACGTGGTTGGAGGATTACCGAGTGGCTGTACAAATTGGTGGAGGCAATGATGATGTTGCCATGAAACACCTTCCCTTGATGCTAGAAGGATCGGCCCGGTCGTGGTTGAACCAGTTGGCTCCTGCCAGTATTTTCTGCTAGGAAGACTTGGTCCGAGTGTTTATCAAAACATTCAAAGGCACTTGCAAGTGACCTGCTGGATTGACTAAGTTGCAGCACCGCGTCCAGAAGCCGAGTGAAACATTGAGGGATTAAATACAGTGGTGGACCATGCTTCACCACGTGGTGGAAAACGTCACAAGCATCAAGCGGTCTGTGCCTTCAAAGAAGGCGTCAGATACAGAGAGCTCATACTGAAGTTTGGGCGATGTGGGACCCTGACCATGTACCGAATGATGGAGATTGCCACTCGGTACACAAATGGTGAAGAAGAGGACCGCCTCCGTAGCGGAAAAGGAAAAGCTCATGAGCATGACCCCAACAACACTAATCCTAGTCGGAAGCAGAAGCGGAAGGCTAAAGGAGCAGGTCAGGCAGAAGCAGCCGTTGTTGCTGCGCAGGGAAAGTTCAAAGGGAAGCCCAAAGGTCAGTGGACCCCTACAAAAGTGAAAGATCAGTCAGGACAGGACGTCCTTGATTTGCCGTGTGCCATTCACACCAAGAAAGACGAAGAGGGTAACTTGATATTACCCAAGCATACCACTCGACAATGCAGATTTCTGATTTAGCAGTTCCGTGAAGGTCAGTCGAGTGAAAAGGGCTCTGACAAGGATGATGATGAAGAAAAGGCAGAAGATTACCCGAAGCTAGGTCAATGCCACTCTGGTGATTTTTTCTAACGTTGAGAGCAAAAGTCGACTGAAAGTCATCAACCGTGAGGTAAACATGGTTGCTCCGGCGACTACAATGTACCTCAAGTGGTCAAAGACTCCCATTACCTTCAACCAGTCGGACCACCTAGCTCATGTCGCTACGCCAGGGTGGCAAGCTCTGGTAGTGGATCCAGTCGTAGGAGGCACCTCGTTGTGCAAAGTTCTCATGGATGGCGGCAGTGGTTTGAACATTCTCTATGCTAAAACCCTCAAGGGGATGGGCATTCCGATGTCCCGACTCAGTGAGAGCAACATGCAGTTTCACAGATTCATTCCATGGAAAAAGGAAAATTCACTTGGACAGATTGCTTTGGATGTGGTTTTTGGCGACTCGGAGAATTTTCGGAAGGAAAAGTTGACGCTTGAAGTGGTGGATTTTCACAGTGCCTATCATGCTATTTTTGGTCGACCGGCTTATGCTCACTTCATTGCTCGTCAATGTTACGTGTACCTTAAGCTGAAGATGCCCGGACCCAAGGGTGTGACCACCATCACACGGAATAGGCAAAGAGCCAAGGAATGTCTTCAGCAGGGATCCAAAATTGCTGACGAGTAGATGGCAGTGGTGGAATTGGAAGAATACAAGAAGAACGTCGATCCAAGTGATTTGCTCCGCTCTAAGAAGCCAGCTTCCGAGTCAGCTTTTCAGTCGGCAGGAGAAACCAAGCAAGTTCACGTTCACCCAGAAGACCCTAGCGCTGCCCCTACCAACATTTCATCAACACTCGACAGTAAATAGGAAGCCGCGCTCATCCAGTTCCTCCGTGAGAACTGGGACATCTTTGCATTGAAACCATCCGACATGCCTAGTGTGCCCAAGGGACTGGCTTAGCACCACTTAAGAGTTGACTCGAAGGCCAAACCTGTTAAAGAGCATCTCCGCCGCTCTGCTGCGGAGAAGAGGAAGGCAATTGGTGAAGAAGTGGCTCGGCTCCTGGCGGCATAGTTCATACGCGAAATATACCACTCCGAGTGGCTAGCCAACATCATCATGGTCCCCAAGAAGGACAAGTTGCTCCGTATGTGCATCTATTTCTAACATATCAATCAGGCCTGCCCGAAAGATCATTTTCTACTCCCCCGTATCAATCAAATAGTTGATTCGACTGCGGGATGCGAGCGTCTTTCTTTTCTTGATGCATACTCCGGGTACCATCAAATCCGACTGTATGGGCCAGAAGAAATAAAAACTGCCTTCATCACCCCTTTCGGGTGTTTTTGCTATGTCATTGTGCCATTCGGTCTAAAAAATGCAAGCGCCACATTCATGCGCATGATTCAAAAGTGCCTGCTCACTCAGATCAGTCGGAATGTCGAGGCTTGCATGGATGATATCGTGGTCAAGTCACGCAAAGGTTCCGACCTGCTGAGTGATCTCGTTGAAAGCTTTCCCAATCTGAGAAGGTACGACATCAAGCTGAACCCCTCCAAGTGCACCTTCGGAGTGCCTGGAGGCAAGTTACTCGATTTCCTTGTTTCTGAACGAGGGATAGATGCCAATCCCGAGAAGATCGGTGCAATTGTCCGAATGAAACGCCCTGAGCGTGTGCATGACGTCCAGAAGCTCACAGGTTGTCTCGCAGCTCTGAGTCGGTTCATTTCTCCTCTCGGTGAAAAGGCACTGCCTCTTTATCGACTGATGAGGATGTTCGATAAGTTCGAGTGGACTCCCGAAGCTGAAGCAATGTTTGTTGAGCTCAAAGCCATGCTCTCCACCCAGCCAGTGCTTGCTGCTCCGAATAGCAAAGAGCCCCTACTTTTGTACATTGCGACCACTGGTCAAGTTGTCGGCACAGTCCTCACAGTGGAACGAGAAGAAGAAGGCAAGGCCTACAAAGTTCAACGACTAGTGTATTATATCTCTGAAGTTTTGACCCCGTCCAAGCAGAGTTATCCTCATTATTAGAAGCTTCTCTATGGTATTTACTTGACAGCGAAGAAAGTTGCACATTATTTTCAAGAACACTCGGTTTCAGTCATCAGTGACGCCCCGTTATCTGAAATCATGAACAATTGTGATGCAACTGGCCGAGTGGCTAAATGGGCAATTGAACTTCTCCCTTTGGATATTAAGTTTGAAGCAAGGAAGGCGATCAAATCCCAAGCACTTGCAGATTTCTTGACCGAGTGGATAGAACAGCAACAGTCGACTCAGGTTTACTCGGAGCACTGGACCATGTTCTTCGATGGTTCCAAGATGTTGAACGGTTCAGGTGCTGGAGTGGTTCTGGTGTCCCCAAAAGGTGACCTACTCAGTTATGTCCTGCAGATTCACTTTGATTTCTCTAATCATGAGGCTAAGTATGAAGCACTCCTCTACGGGTTGCGTATGGCCATTTCACTCGGCGTCCATCACCTGATGGTCTACGGTGACTCGGATTTGGTGGTCAATCAAGTGATGAGGGAGTGGGACGTCAGAAACCCTGCTATGACAGGATACTGCAATGCAGTGAGGAAGCTAGAGAAAAAGTTCGAGGGTTTGGAGCTTCACCACATTCCTCGAATCAAAAATCAAGCAGCCAACAATCTGGCAAAAATCGGTTCCACTCGGAAGCCTATCCCCAGCAATGTGTTTCTTGAGCACCTCCATTCCCCTCAGTGCAGGAGGATCCTTTCACTGAAGAGCCTCCCCAAGCGATAAGTCCTACTGAGCCGACTGAAATCGAGATCCCTGCAGTCATTGACTTGGTTATGGAGATTCTGGTAATTACCCCCGACTGGGCAGTGCCATACATTTCATATTTGCTCACGCAAGAGCTCCCAGAAGATGAAGTTGAGGCACGTCAGATTGTCCACAGATCCAAAGCTTTCACTGTGATGAACGGACAACTTTACAGAGAGAGTGTCACTTGCGTAGCCCAACGATGTATTTCTCCTGAGGAAGGTCGACTGATCTTAGAAGAGATCCACTCGGGGACCTGTGGTCATCACGCGTCCTCTCGGACAATCATGGCCAAAGCATACCTAGCTGGATTTTACTAGCCACTAGCTAACGAAGCCGCCGAAGAGATTTATCAACACTGCCAGGGGTGTTAGTTCTATGCAAACTTGTCCCATAAACCCGCATCTGCTTTGAATACCATTCCACTCGTCTGGCCATTTGTTGTGTGGGGATTGGACATGGTCGGACCACTCAGGACTGACAGGAGTGGCTTCGCTCATCTGCTCGTAGCAGTCGATAAATTCACCAAGTTGATTGAGGCTAAACCTATTAAGAAGCTAGACTCATGAACAACCATCAAGTTCATGAGGGAGTTCATATTCAGATATGGAGTCCCACACAGTATCATTACAGATAACGGCTCAAACTTCGATTCGGAAGAATTTAGAAACTTCTGCGCCACCCAAGGCACTTGGGTAGATTACGCATCCGTTGCGCACCTGCAGTCAAATGGTCAAGATGCGAGGGCGAATGGTCTTATCCTTCAGGGGTTGAAACCACGACTCATGCGTGACCTCAAGCATGCAGCTGGAGCCTGGGTGACCGAACTGCCGTCTGTCCTGTGGGGTTTAAGGACGACTCCTAACCGGTCCACTGACCGCACCCCTTTCTTCATGGTGTATGGAGCCGAAGCCGTGCTGCCTAGTGATCTCCTCCATAATTCACCCTGAGTGGAACTCTACTCAGAAGCTGAGGCGGAATAGGCACGACAGGACACCATCGATCTTTTGGAAGAAGAACGAGAGATGGCCCTGATACGGTCGACTGTTTATCAGCAAGACCTTTGTCGATTCCATGCAAGGAACGTCAAGGATTGAGCGTTTCAAGAAGGAGATCTTGTGCTCCGAGTGGATCAGCAGCGACCACACAAGCACGCCCCCACGTGGGAAGGTCCCTTCATCGTCACCAAGGTGCTTCAGAACGGGGCCTACCACCTCTACAACCTCGCGAAGAAGATTGACGAGCCGCGTGCCTGGAACGCAGATCTTCTTTGTCGATTCTATACTTAACAATCAGATTGTCGAGATGTAATAAGAGTACTTTTAGATTGTTTATCAAAGACATGACTCCTGCAGTCCTATGATGATTTCTCTCGCATAAGTGCATGAAACCCCCAGTGGGTGGCTTAGCTGCGAACAAGTTTTCCTCCTACGTTAAAATATTACTCCGAGTGAGAGGATCCCTCCCTCTCGGGGGCTTAGCCGCGAGCCAGTCCTCGCCTAAGTTAAAAATCTACTCCGAATGAGAGCATCCCTCCCACTCGGGGGCTTAGCCGCGAACCAGTCCTCACGTAAGTTAAAAATCTACTCCGAGTGAGAGCATCCCTCCCACTCGGGGGCTTAGCCGCGAGCCAGTCCTCGCCTAAGTTAATAATCTACTCCGAGTGTGAGAATCCCTCCCACTCGGGGGCTTAGCCGCGAGCCACTCCTCGCCCAAGTTAAAAATCTACTCCGAGTGGGAGCATCCCTCCCACGCGGGGGCTTAGCCGCGAGCCAGTCCTCGCCTAAGTTTAAAATCTACTCCGAATGAGAGCATCCCTCCCACTCGGGGGCTTAGCCACGAGCCAGTCCTCGCCTAAGTTAAAATATTACTCCAAGTGAGAGCATCCCTCGGGGGCTTAGCCGCGAGCCAGTCCTCGCCTAAGTTAAAACTCTACTCCGAGTGAGAGCGTCCCTCCTGGTGGCTTATCTGCGAGCCAGTCCTCGCCTAAGTTAAAAATCTACTCCGACTGAGAGCGTCCCTCCCGCTTGGGGGCTTAGCCACGAGCCAGTCCTCGCCTAAGTTAAAAATCTACTCCGAGTGAGAGCATTTGTCGGATTCGGGGTTCCGCAGACCCTTGAGAGGTTTGAACTCTGGGGTGCACACGAAGGACTCTCTCTCTCCCCAGCCTGCCTACCCAACGATTCCGCGGCCTAGCTCGACGAACCCAAAGAACACAAGACACAGAAGTTTATACTGGTTCGGGCCACCGTTGTAGTGTAATACCCTACTCCGGTGTGGTGGTGGTGGATTGCCTCGAGGGCTAAGGATGAACTAGTACAATGGGCGAACAGCCTCCAGAGGAGAGGTGTTCTTGAGCTTGATGAGCGGGTGAGATGGTCTTTGTGGAATGGATCCAATCCAAGATGAGATGCCTTTTATGGTGGTGGCTAGTCCTATTTATAGTGGCCTTGGTCCTCTTCCCAAATGTAGGCGGGAAGGGATCCCACAACGGCCAATTTTGAAGGGAGACAACTAGTACAAGCTATCCTGACAAAAGTAGTCTTCGCATGCCAAAGGCTCTGGTGGTGACGCTACCGTGGGCTCCGCGATGACCTCCGTCCTGCCGTCCTGCTGGTCTTGGTCTTGTTACACCGATATGGAAACCTTTGCCTGATGCCTCGGGACTCCTCGCCTGCGCTTGCCTCTTTAGCACCAAAGTGGAAACTAGTACACTGCGCCCACTAGCGCCCGCCTGGCCTTGGTCGTCATGGCTCACGTCACGTGAACCTCGCGAGGTGCCTGCTTCATAGATATCTCTGCTCCTCGGGAGCCAGCCTAGCGAGGCCGCCCCCAGGGAGGTCTTGGTGTCGTTCCCCTCGTTAGGCTTGGCCCCTCGCGAGGGTCTTGAGTTGTTGTTGCCGAAGCTGGGCCATACCGGGTTGTTGGTGGAGCCACGCTGTGGGCCGCAGGCAGGCAAGTCTGGGCAACCCCGTTCCCAGGACGCCGACAGTAGCCCCCGGGCCCAAGGCGCGCTCGAACTTGGCTTTGTGGCGAAGCCAAGGGGCAAGTGCGGAGCGCCGCGGGTCCCAACCGCCTGCGGCCTTGGTCGACGCCTGGCGATTGACGGGACGTGGGCGCCTCCGCTTCCCCATGCCGCCTCAGTAACCGTTTGACTTGACGAGACCCTACTGCATGCAGAGGAAAACCATCATTTCGTGCGATCGTGGAGGTCGACGGTTGGCCTCCTTTTGGCTATAAATGCGGAGAGGGGCGGAGCCCCCATTACTCATCTCCTGCTTCTCGCTGCCCGCTCCTCCTCCTTCTTCCTCTCCTCGCCGCCCTGCAGCAGTCCCATGGCGCCCAAGAAGAGGTTCTCGGCTGCGGAGAAGGGGAAGGCTTGCCAAGAGGGGCCCGGCTCGCCACCGCCCAAGAGGGGGCGAGGCCGCCCCCGCAAGCATACTGCGACCCCCGCTGCGGCCCCTCGCGGGTGTGGTCATACTCCTTCGGGGGCCGGTGTCATCCTCGGCGGCCGTAGCAGTGTCTCCTCCCACGGCGGGGGCCGCTCTAGGCGGTGCAGCCCATGCGCCGAGGGGAGGCGTGCTGTGGTTGCCCGGCCTCCTCGGCCATGCTTCCACGCGGCAGAGGTGCTTCCGTAGTTCTTCGTGTGGTCGGAGAGTCCGGCTGACACCTGGCTCCAGCTTTCGCGCTCCTTTGCCGACGAGCTGCCGGCCGGGGGTCTTGACGGCCTCTGGCTGCAGGCCGACGTTGCTGCAGCAAGGCCTCGTGGGTCACGGTGGAGGTCTCCATCGCGGGCAACGTGGCCCTGGCTCGTGGCTGGTAGACGTTCGCCCGAGCGCGCGTGTAACACCCCGCATGTAACCTGCCATATTTGTAACTCCGACTCTTACCATTTCCGGCTATGTGTTATGTTTTTCCCTCCGTTGTCGGGTTTTGTCTTTCGTTTTGTTTTTTTGTCATGTCATGCATTTTCATATCATGTCATCAAGTGCATTGCATTTGCATATGTGTTCGTCTCATGCATCCGAGCATTTTCCCCGTTGTCCGTTTTGCAATCCGGCGCTCCTATCTCCTCCGGTGCACCCCTCTTGTTTTCTTTCGTGTGCGTGTGTCAAACTTTCTCGGAATGGACCGAGGCTTGTCAGGTGGTCTTAATATACCACCCGGAGACTACCGGTCAAGTTTCGTTCCATTCGGAGGTCGTTTGGTACTCCATCGGTTAACCGGGCATCCGCAAAGTCCATTTGAGTGTCCAGCAAAACCCCCTCCAAAACCAACCCAAAACCCACCAAACTCTCTTCCATGCTCTAGGTCGTTCGATCACGATCGTGTGGGCGAAAACTGCACCTCATTTGGAGCCTCCTAGCTCCCTCTACCTATAAATAAGTGGGCATCCCGAAAAACGGAATCGCAGTCTAACCCTAGCAAAAATCCCTCGCGCCGCCGGACAGCGTCCGCCCGCGCCGGACACGTCCGCCCGCGCCGGCGGACGAATCGCCCGTCGCCACGTCAGCGTCCGCCGCCGCCGTCCCCCCGCCGGCTCGCGGGCCCGACCCCGGCCCCCACGGCCCACGCCCGCCGCCGGGCGCCGCGCGCCTGCCCTGCCGCCGGGCGCCGCCTCCGCCGCCGCCTCCGCGCCGGCCGGCCCCGCCGCCGACCGCCGCCGCCGCCGCGGTCCCCGCCGGCGCCGCCCTCCTCCGCCCGCTCCGGCCATCGACCGCCGCGCCTCCGGCTCCTCCTCCCCTCGCCGGACCGCGCCTCCCCGTCGCCTCCTCTTCCTCCCGCCGGCGACCCAGCCCCGATCGGGATCTGGATCGATCCCTGTGGTGAGGCCCGTTGACTTTTTCCCCGATTCCCGTTTTTTCTTCCAAGTCATAATGTTTTATCAGCATGTGCCTTTGTTCATAGCTCCGTAACTCCATGCATGTAGTTCTGATTCGCGCGTGTAATATGTCAAATTGTTAGTCTCGTGATGATCTTCATTTTGTTCAATTGCACCATGTTCATTAGAGGTCATCTTGATGCCCAAATCTTCGTTGGAAGAGGGCTAGTTGCTGTTAATCTCTGGTTCTTATTAGAACTTGGAGATTTGTCATTTTTGTATCATTTATTCTGTGCATCTTTTGAGCATGAGCTCTACATGTGTTTTGAAGTATGCATGCCATCTTTCCAGTGGTGTAGTCCATGTATTTTTGTGATCTTTGTGGTGACTAGCACAAGCATGAAAAGTAGGCCCCGTAATATTTCTGATTTCAGGGACGGTGATTTCTCTAAGTCCTCGTCTGTTGTAACTTTGTTGCCATGTAAACTTGATGCTACAGAGAGATCCATGCATATTTTGGAGATATTCAGTAAGGATGTTTTGTAGATATAGTTGTAATTGATCCATTCCTGCAATTTTTTCAATTTTAGGGTACCATAGCATGACTCAATCTTGCTCTACTTTTGCTATAAAATATTTCTGGCAGATTCTTGACATGATTTGCAATCTTGCCAAGCTTATTGTAGTTGATCCATACATGCTATGCAATTGTTCTTGCCATGGATAGCTTCATAAACATGCCATCTTGCTGTAGGTATGATTGGGTTGTCATGCATTGCTCTGTAGTGAGTGCATCAAGCTCACAAAGAGGCCTACATATTAATAATTCTGCCATGCTCTGTTTTCTGCCAAGTCTGAAACCTGATAACGAAACTTGCTATGTTTACATACTTGCCATCATATCTTCTGTTCCTTTTTGGCTTATGGTCAGTAAGGGACTTTTGTCATGTGTATTTAGTAGAACACTACCATGCCTTGTTTTGCTATGTTAAGTTCCTGTAGCATGTTGATTTTGTGCTCTGAACATTGCTACCTGATGCTAATTTCTGCCATGGTCAGTTTTTCACTAAGTCTGTGAACCTGTAATCTTTTGCACTTTTGCCATGCTTGTTTGAGCTTGATATGTTGTGAACTAGCCGTAGCTCGGTGTTCATCTTTTGTCAAGAATTTCCTGTAGATTACTGCCATGTGCTTTGTTGCTATGTTGGGGTGCTGTAGCGATGTTACTTGTTGCATTTTAAGTGCTGTTTTTCGCAGATTAGTGTCATTCTTGTTTTGCTTGTCATTTGCAAACCGTGCATCCGATTCCGGTGATCTTTATATCGATTTCGACCGAAATCATCTCATCTTTCCAGTGGCATGCTTGGTTTGCCAAGTTACTGCCATGTTCATTATTTTTTCTTCCGGAGCACGCATACGCATCGCATATCATATCTTGCATATCATACATGTTTTGCATCATGTTGCTTGTGCATTTCTCGTTGTTGATTGTGGTTCCGTTGTTTGTGTCTTTGTCTTGGGTAGAGCCGGGAGATGAGTTCGTGAACGAGGAACCTGTCGAGTACGCTTACGAGGATCAAGCCTTCGTCAACTTTGAGAATCTTGCAGGCAAGATGACCACCCCTCGAAATCACTTCTATCTTTGCTATGCTAGTTGTTCGCTCTATTGACATGCTCCGCTACCTATCACTTGCTATATCATGTCTCCTATTTTAGCCATGCCAGCCTCTAACCATCCTCTCCTTGCAAACCGTTGTTTGGCTATGTTACCGCTTTTGCTCAGCCCCTCTTATAGCGTTGCTAGTTGCAGGTGAAGTTGAAATTTGTTCCATGTCGGAACATGGATATGTTGGGATATCACAATATCTCTTATTTAATTAATGCATCTATATATTTTGGTAAAGGGTGGAAGGCTCGGCCTTATGCCTGGTGTTTTGTTCCACTCTTGCCGCCCTAGTTACTGTTATACCGGGATTATGTTCCTTGAGTTTGCGTTCCTTACGCGGTCGGGTGATTTATGGGACCCCCTTGACAGTTCGCCTTGAATAAAACTCCTCCAGCAAGGCCCAACCTTGGTTTTACCATTTACGACCTATACCTTTTTCCCCCGGGTTTTCTAGAGCCCGAGGGTCATCTTTATTTTAAACCCCGGGCCAGTGTTCCTCTGAGTGCTGGTCCAAACTAGAGCCACTTGCAGCGCCACCTTGGGGAAACTCGAGGATTGGTTTTAGCTGTACGTAGTGTTCATCCGGTGTGCCCTGAGAACGAGATATGTGCAGCTCCTATCGGGATTTGTCGGCACATTCGGGCGGCTTTGCTGGTCTTGTTTTACCATTGTCGAGATGTCTTGTAAACCGGGATTCCGAGACTGATCGGGTCTTTCCGGGAGAAGGTTTATCCTTCGTTGACCGTGAGAGCTTATGATGGGCTAAGTTGGGACACCCCTGCAGGGTATTATCTTTCGAAAGCCATGCCCGCGGTTATGAGGCAGATGGGAATTTGTTAATGTCCGGTTGTAGATAACTTGTCACTTGACCCAATTAAAATACACCAAGTGCGTGCGTAGCCGTGATGGTCTCTTTTCGGCGGAGTCCGGGAAGTGAACACGGTCTGTGTTTTGTATGACGTAAGTAGGTGTTCAGGATCACTTCTTGGTCATTGCTAGATGACGTCCGTTCCATTGCTTCTCTTCTCGCTCTCATTTGCGCAAGTTAGCCACCATACATGCTTTTGCCGCTGCAGCTCCACCTCTTTGCACCTCCTTGTCCTATAAGCTTAAATAGTCTTGATCTCGCGGGTGTGAGATTGCTGAGTCCCCGTGACTCACAGATTCTACCAAAACAGTTGCAGGTGCCGACGATGCCAGTGCAGACGATGGCGTCGATCTCAAGTGGGAGTTCGACGAGGAACGTGGTCGTTACTATGTGTCTTTTCCTGATGATCAGTAGTGGAGCCCAGTTGGGACGATCGGGGATCTAGCATTTGGGGTTGTCTTATTTTCATCTGGTTTTTGACCGTAGTCGGTCTATATGTTTGTATTTTGGATGATGTATGAATGATATTTATGTATTGTGTGAAGTGGCGATTGTAAGCCAACTCTCTATCCCATTCTTGTTCATTACATGGGATTGTGTGAAGATGACCCTTCTTGCGGCAAAACCACTATGCGGTTATGCCTCTAAGTCGTGCCTCGACACGTGGGAGATATAGCCGCATCGTGGGCGTTACAAGTTGGTAATCAGAGCCATCCCCGACTTAGGAGCCCCCTGCTTGATCGAATCGCTGGCGTTGTTGAGTCTAGAACAAAAATGTTTTGAGCCTTAGGACTATATATATCAGAGAGTAGGA
The DNA here is from genome assembly GCF_002575655.3 of Aegilops tauschii subsp. strangulata. Taxonomy (NCBI): domain Eukaryota; kingdom Viridiplantae; phylum Streptophyta; class Magnoliopsida; order Poales; family Poaceae; genus Aegilops; species Aegilops tauschii. The sequence continues at coordinate 260,390,979 of NC_053039.3, read as the reverse complement.
TTCTTTTTACTCCTCAGTCCCTTCGTCGCTCTGGTGAGGTCTCCTGACGTAGAAGTTTTGACTACTCTCTCCTCAAATTTCACAAAAAAAATTTTAGGATCACGCGGGTATCTTGGAATCGTTCCGATGGATTTGTGACGAGAACATTGTTCTTGGTGCCTCCTGTCATTTAGGGGTTGTGGCAGTGTCCCGGGGAGTTGAGCTCCGAGGTGTTGTCGTCACAATTTTATCGTTGCAGTTCTGGAATACCTGAGTTTCGCCGACATCGAAATCTCTTTTATGCAGTTGTTGGTGAGATCACCTCGACGCCACCCAGTACTGGGGCGGGAGTTCGGGAGTATTGCCATAACTTGTATAACGGATGTTTTTCGAAGGTTGAGGTAAACGATTTCCGAAGGTTTCTTGGTTATGTGTTGACGGATGGATACAGCTGGATCTAGGGATTGCTTGTTTGGGTGATATATATTTGTGTCCCCTGTATCCCCTACACCAGATTGCATAACCAGAAAGTTTCGGGAGTTTATAAGTGGGAATTCAAGTAGCCTTAGGATATCTTTCCGACAGACGCATGATATGAGATTGGGGTTCGACGTCTAGTGGTCCGCCTGTATACGGTTGATTTTACAGTGGTCTCGTTGTGTCTTAAAGAGTCCATGGCTTTGCCGACTCGGGGACGCTTCGTATGTCATGTGCACAGCCTTGTACATGATGGTGCTGTACGATTGAGCCCGTGTGGGCCCCACCACGAAAATTTCGGACGAAATATCTATCATATGTTTGTTCCGGCTTATTCTGCAAGCCAATACTTTTTTTTATTTTGTATTGTGGTATTCGAGTTGCTTCGAATTCATATGTTCATTCCATATCTTTTTCAAGTGGCTTCTCAACTTATGGAAGTGTGATGTTTTACTACGGAATTCATTCGTTCATCTTCGTTCGAATGTTTATTGTGAAGACTATATGTTGCAATTTCTATCCGTTGATTCTACTTATCTTTTGTCTATCAAGATGCTAACGGATGTCACCCTCTTCAGGATGGCTCCGCCAACGCGTCAGAATCCGGATCGCAATGAAGGGAGTCAAGCGAACCCTCCGCCACCACCTCCACCTCCGGAGGCATGGCAAGCAATCATGGCAGCCACCAACGCCAATGCTCAGATGATTCTGCAACTCTTGCAAGAACGTACTCAAGGGCAAGGCAATCAAGGCAATCAAGGCAATCAAGGTCAAGGCAACAATCAGTTTCACTTTGCCACTCTCAACCAGTTTCTCGCAAATCAGCCCAAGTCTTTCAGCTACTGTGCCGAGGCCACGGATGCCGACGATTGGCTCGTGGACATCAACAAGCATTTTGAATGTAGCAATGTCAGGCCTGAGGACTTTGTCAAGTTCGCTTCTTTCCAGCTCAAGGACCAAGCTGCTGATTGGTTTCAGCAATACAAAGATTCCAGAGGAGGTCGTGTGATAACTTGGACTGACTTCTGTCGGGACTTCAAAGCGCACCACATTCCACAAAGTGTTGTTGAGAGCAAGCGTGAGGAGTTCCGCAATCTCAAGCAAGGAAACATGTCTGTGTATCAATACAACATTTAGTTTCAGAAACTTGCTCGCTTCGCTAAACAAGACGTTCCTGATGAGAAGAGTATGATCTATCACTTCAGAGGTGGCCTTAAAGAGGATCTGCAGTTAGCTCTCGTTCTTGTTGAGCCTACTCACTTTGATCAATTCTACAATATGGCACTGAAGCAAGAGGCTGCTCAGCTCAAGTGTGAGGCTTCTAAGAAGAGAGTCAGAGACGCAGTTCAGTCTTCTTCTTCCTCACTTGTGACAGCTAAGCAACAGAAGTTCTGGTTGCCTCCTCCTCCTCCATTTCGTCAGCCTTACCAGCAGAAGAACAAAGGTGGCCATGGTTCTTCAAACTCTTCCAACTCTGGCTATCAGAACAAGTCTCAGAATCAAACTCCCAAGTCCAATGCTCCTTATCACCGTCCACTCTCAGAGGTGACTTTCAACAAATGTCAGCAGAAAGGTCACTATGCTAACAAGTGCTTCAACCAGAGGCGTCTTCCTCCTCCTCCTCCTGTCAGATCTTCCAGCAATGCAGTGGTCAAGCATAATCCAAAGTTTGCAAAGGTGAACATGTTGAATGCAGCTCAAGCGGAGGAATCTACTGATGTGATAATGGGTAATCTTCCTGTTAACGATATTCCTGCAAAAGTTCTTTTTGATACTGGTGCATCTCTTTCTTTCATTTCAAGACCTTTTGTTGCCAAGCATGAATTTGTGACGGAAAAGATCCCTATCCCGTTGAAGTTTGTGTCTCCGGGCAAGCAAATGACTTCTAATAATTGTGTCCCGGATGTTTCCATCAAGTTAGGCGACTACAAATTTCAGTCTTCTCCAATTGTTCTTGGTGACTCGGATATTGATCTAATTCTCGGGATGGACTGGCTTTCTAAGCACAAGGCTCAACTTGATTGTGCTGCCAGAGAAATTCAATTGGCACACTCGTCTGAGGATGTGATTGTTTTTGCCGCTCGTGATGAAACCATTCGGTTTTTCTCTCTCAATGAGAAGGGCGAATTGGATGCCATCTCTCAAATTCCAGTCGTTTGCGAGTATCAAGATGTCTTTCCAGAAGAGCTTCCGGGTATGCCTCCTCATCGGCCAGTTGAGTTCGTTATCGAACTAGAGCCTGGCACTGTACCCGTTTGCAAGCGTCCATACAAGCTTGGACCAAACGAGCTGAAGGAATTGAAGAAGCAGCTCGATGAACAAGAACGTCTGGGTTTGATCAGACCGAGTTCTTCTCCATGGGGTTGTGGTGTTCTTTTTGTCAAGAAGAAGGATGGCACGGACCGACTTTGTGTCGACTACCGTCCATTGAACAAGAGGACAATCAAGAACAAGTATCCACTTCCCAACATCAATGAGCTATTTGAGCAACTCAAAGGTGCTAAAGTATTCTCGAAGCTTGACCTTCATATGGGTTATCATCAGATTCGCATTCGTGAAGAAGATATTCCCAAGACAGCATTCAGAACAAGCTTTGGTTCTTATGAATATACTGTCGTGTCTTTCGGCCTTGTCAATGCTCCTCCGGTGTTCTCTCGGATGATGAATTTCATCTTCAACCCCTATACCAATGAATTCGTTCTGGTGTATCTGGATGATATCTTGGTCTTCTCCAAGAATAAGCAGGATCATGCCAAACATTTGCGATTGGTGCTCGACAAGCTCAGAGAGTATCAATTCTATGCGAAGTCTCTAAATGTGAGTTTTGGCTTGATGAAGTTCTTTTCCTTGGTCACATCATCTCCGCCAAAGGCATCGCTGTTAACCCCGAGAAGGTGTCCGCAGTTCTGGATTGGGAACCTCCTCAAAATGTCAAGCAGCTCCGCAGTTTTCTGGGTCTTGCAAGCTATTGCCGAAGATTCGTTGAGAATTTCTCCAAAATTGCAAAGCCTCTTTCCAACCTCCTACAGAAGCATGTGAAGTATGTCTGGTCTCCTGAGTGTGATGTTGCTTTCAACACTCTCAAACAGAAACTAGTCACAGCTCCTGTCTTGACTCCTCCTGATGAATCCAAGCCATATGAAGTTTTCCGTGATGCTTCTCTCCAAGGTCTCGGTGCTGTGTTAATGCAAGAGAAGAGAGTTGTGGCCTATACCTCTCGACAGTTGAAGCCCAACGAGAAGAACTACCCCACTCACGATCTTGAGTTGGCAGCAGTTGTCCATGCATTGGTTACGTGGAGACATCTCTTGTTGGGAAGACAAGTGGACATTTTCACCGATCACAAGAGTCTCAAGTATATCTTCACTCAGCCCAACCTCAACCTCAGGCAGACTCGATGGGTCGAAATGATTCAAGAGTACAATCCGAGTATTGAATATACTCCAGGCAAGGCTAATGTCATTGCAGATGCTTTAAGAAGGAAAGCTTATTGCAACAGCTTAATTCTCAAGCCTTTCCAACCGGATCTTTGTGAAGCTTTCCGCAAGCTGAATCTCCAAGTTGTTCCTCAAGGCGTTCTTGCCAACCTCATTGTATCTCCTACTTTGGAAGATCAAATTCATGAGGCACAACTCCTTGATGCCATGGTGAAGAAGGTGAAACGTGGTATCGACAAGGGTCTTTCCAAATACAAGTGCTATCGCATTGATGACATAGACACTTTGTTCTTCGAGGACGGGATTGTGGTTCCGAAAGGTGATCTAAGGAAAGTCATAATGAACGAAGCACACAATTCTCTCCTTTCCATTCATCCTGGAAGTACGAAGATGTATCATGACCTCAAGCAGTCGTATTGGTGGACTCGAATGAAGCGAGAAATTGCTCAATTCGTGAATGAATGTGATGTCTGCCGAAGAGTGAAAGCAGAACACCAACGACCAGCTGGTCTCCTCCAACCTCTTGCTATTCCGGAATGGAAGTTTGATCATATTGAAATGGACTTCGTGACTGGATTTCCAAAGTCCAAGCGCGGAAATGATGCTATATTCGTTGTCATTGACAAGCTCTCTAAAGTGGCTAATTTCCTTCCTATCAAAGAATCCATCACAGCAGCTCAGCTGGCAGAGCTCTACACCTCCAGAATTGTCTCTTTGCACGGCATTCCACAATTGATTTCTTCTGATCGTGGAAGCATCTTCACCTCTAAATTCTGGGACTCCTTCCAGAAGGCCATGGGCACAAACATTCGCTTCAGCACAGCTTTCCACCCTCAAACTAGTGGCCAAGTCGAGCGAGTCAATCAAATTCTTGAAGATATGCTCAGGGCTTGTGTCATTTCCTTTGGCATGAAATGGGAAGATTGTCTTCCATATGCTGAATTCTCCTACAACAATAGCTTCCAAGCGAGTTCGGGCAAGGCCCCATTCGAGATTCTCTATGGCAGAAAGTGCCGTACTCCTCTCAATTGGTCAGAGACTGGTGAAAGCCAACTTCTTGGCAATGACTTAATCACTGAAGCTGAAGAAATGTGTAAAGTCATCCGTGATAATCTCAAAGCCGTGCAATCGCGCCAGAAGAGTTACTATGATAGTAAGCATCGTGATTTGGCTTTCGAGATTGGAGACCATGTCTACCTCCGCGTCTCTCCAATGAAAGGCACTCGTCGCTTCGGTATCAAATGGAAGCTTGCCCCTAGATACGTGGGTCCTTTCAAGATCATTGGCAAAAGAGGCGACCTCGCCTATCAACTTGAGCTTCCTTCCAACTTCGCGAACGTGCACAATGTGTTCCACGTGTCACAGCTCCGCAAGTGCTTCAAGACGCCTGAGCGCACTATCGACTTTGAAGAGATTGACCTCCAAGAAGATTTGTCTTATCATGAGCACCCCATTGCTATTCTTGAAGAAACTAAGCGCAAGACTCGCAACAAGTCTATCAAATTCCTGAAAGTGAAGTGGTCGCACCATTCCGACCGGGAAGCCACCTGGGAACGCGAGGACCATCTCCGTTCCGAATATCCGGAGTTCTTTCAGTCCTAGATCTCGGGACGAGATCCTCTCGTAGTGGTGGAGTGTTGTAACACCCCGCATGTAACCTGCCATATTTGTAACTCCGACTCTTGCCATTTCCGGCTATATGTTATGTTTTTCCCTCCGTTGTCGGGTTTTGTCTTTCGTTTTGTTTTTTTGTCATGTCATGCATTTTCATATCATGTCATCATGTGCATTGCATTTGCATACGTGTTCGTCTCATGCATCCGAGCATTTTCCCCGTTGTCCGTTTTGCAATCCGGCGCTCCTATCTCCTCCGGTGCACCCCTCTTGTTTTCTTTCGTGTGCGTGTGTCAAACTTTCTCGGAATGGACCGAGGCTTGTCAAGTGGTCTTAATATACCACCCGGAGACTACCGGTCAAGTTTCGTTCCATTCGGAGGTCGTTTGGTACTCCATCGGTTAACCGGGCATCCGCAAAGTCCATTTGAGTGTCCAGCAAAACCCCCTCCAAAACCAGCCCAAAACCCACCAAACTCTCTTCCATGCTCTAGGTCGTTCGATCACGATCGTGTGGGCGAAAACTGCACCTCATTTGGAGCCTCCTAGCTCCCTCTACCTATAAATAAGTGGGCATCCCGAAAAACGGAATCGCAGTCTAACCCTAGCAAAAATCCCTCGCGCCGCCGGACAGCGTCCGCCCGCGCCGGACACGTCCGCCCGCGCCGGCGGACGAATCGCCCGTCGCCACGTCAGCGTCCGCCGCCGCCGTCCCCCCGCCGGCTCGCGGGCCCGACCCCGGCCCCCACGGCCCACGCCCGCCGCCGGGCGCCGCCTCCGCCGCCGCCTCCGCGCCGGCCGGCCCCGCCGCCGACCGCCGCCGCCGCCGCGGTCCCCGCCGGCGCCGCCCTCCTCCGCCCGCTCCGGCCATCGACCGCCGCGCCTCCGGCTCCTCCTCCCCTCGCCGGACCGCGCCTCCCCGTCGCCTCCTCTTCCTCCCGCCGGCGACCCAGCCCCGATCGGGATCTGGATCGATCCCTGTGGTGAGGCCCGTTGACTTTTTCCCCGATTCCCGTTTTTTCTTCCAAGTCATAATGTTTTATCAGCATGTGCCTTTGTTCATAGCTCCGTAACTCCATGCATGTAGTTCTGATTCGCGCGTGTAATATGTCAAATTGTTAGTCTCGTGATGATCTTCATTTTGTTCAATTGCACCATGTTCATTAGAGGTCATCTTGATGCCCAAATCTTCGTTGGAAGAGGGCTAGTTGCTGTTAATCTCTGGTTCTTATTAGAACTTGGAGATTTGTCATTTTTGTATCATTTATTCTGTGCATCTTTTGAGCATGAGCTCTACATGTGTTTTGAAGTATGCATGCCATCTTTCCAGTGGTGTAGTCCATGTATTTTTGTGATCTTTGTGGTGACTAGCACAAGCATGAAAAGTAGGCCCCGTAATATTTCTGATTTCAGGGACGGTGATTTCTCTAAGTCCTCGTCTGTTGTAACTTTGTTGCCATGTAAACTTGATGCTACAGAGAGATCCATGCATATTTTGGAGATATTCAGTAAGGATGTTTTGTAGATATAGTTGTAATTGATCCATTCCTGCAATTTTTTCAATTTTAGGGTACCATAGCATGACTCAATCTTGCTCTACTTTTGCTATAAAATATTTCTGGCAGATTCTTGACATGATTTGCAATCTTGCCAAGCTTATTGTAGTTGATCCATACATGCTATGCAATTGTTCTTGCCATGGATAGCTTCATAAACATGCCATCTTGCTGTAGGTATGATTGGGTTGTCATGCATTGCTCTGTAGTGAGTGCATCAAGCTCACAAAGAGGCCTACATATTAATAATTCTGCCATGCTCTGTTTTCTGCCAAGTCTGAAACCTGATAACGAAACTTGCTATGTTTACATACTTGCCATCATATCTTCTGTTCCTTTTTGGCTTATGGTCAGTAAGGGACTTTTGTCATGTGTATTTAGTAGAACACTACCATGCCTTGTTTTGCTATGTTAAGTTCCTGTAGCATGTTGATTTTGTGCTCTGAACATTGCTACCTGATGCTAATTTCTGCCATGGTCAGTTTTTCACTAAGTCTGTGAACCTGTAATCTTTTGCACTTTTGCCATGCTTGTTTGAGCTTGATATGTTGTGAACTAGCCGTAGCTCGGTGTTCATCTTTTGTCAAGAATTTCCTGTAGATTACTGCCATGTGCTTTGTTGCTATGTTGGGGTGCTGTAGCGATGTTACTTGTTGCATTTTAAGTGCTGTTTTTCGCAGATTAGTGTCATTCTTGTTTTGCTTGTCATTTGCAAACCGTGCATCCGATTCCGGTGATCTTTATATCGATTTCGACCGAAATCATCTCATCTTTCCAGTGGCATGCTTGGTTTGCCAAGTTACTGCCATGTTCATTATTTTTTCTTCCGGAGCACGCATACGCATCGCATATCATATCTTGCATATCATACATGTTTTGCATCATGTTGCTTGTGCATTTCTCGTTGTTGATTGTGGTTCCGTTGTTTGTGTCTTTGTCTTGGGTAGAGCCGGGAGATGAGTTCGTGAACGAGGAACCTGTCGAGTATGCTTACGAGGATCAAGCCTTCGTCAACTTTGAGAATCTTGCAGGCAAGATGACCACCCCTCGAAATCACTTCTATCTTTGCTATGCTAGTTGTTCGCTCTATTGACATGCTCCGCTACCTATCACTTGCTATATCATGTCTCCTATTTTAGCCATGCCAGCCTCTAATCATCCTCTCCTTGCAAATCGTTGTTTGGCTATGTTACCGCTTTTGCTCAGCCCCTCTTATAGCGTTGCTAGTTGCAGGTGAAGTTGAAATTTGTTCCATGTCGGAACATGGATATGTTGGGATATCACAATATCTCTTATTTAATTAATGCATCTATATATTTTGGTAAAGGGTGGAAGGCTCGGCCTTATGCCTGGTGTTTTGTTCCACTCTTGCCGCCCTAGTTACTGTTATACCGGGATTATGTTCCTTGAGTTTGCGTTCCTTACGCGGTCGGGTGATTTATGGGACCCCCTTGACAGTTCGCCTTGAATAAAACTCCTCCAGCAAGGCCCAACCTTGGTTTTACCATTTACGACCTATACCTTTTTCCCCCGGGTTTTCTAGAGCCCGAGGGTCATCTTTATTTTAAACCCCGGGCCAGTGTTCCTCTGAGTGCTGGTCCAAACTAGAGCCACTTGCAGCGCCACCTTGGGGAAACTCGAGGATTGGTTTTAGCTGTACGTAGTGTTCATCCGGTGTGCCCTGAGAACGAGATATGTGCAGCTCCTATCGGGATTTGTCGGCACATTCGGGCGGCTTTGTTGGTCTTGTTTTACCATTGTCGAGATGTCTTGTAAACCGGGATTCCGAGACTGATCGGGTCTTTCTGGGAGAAGGTTTATCCTTCGTTGACCGTGAGAGCTTATGATGGGCTAAGTTGGGACACCCCTGCAGGGTATTATCTTTCGAAAGCCATGCCCGCGGTTATGAGGCAGATGGGAATTTGTTAATGTCCGGTTGTAGATAACTTGTCACTTGACCCAATTAAAATACACCAAGTGCGTGCGTAGCCGTGATGGTCTCTTTTCGGCGGAGTCCGGGAAGTGAACACGGTCTGTGTTTTGTATGACGTAAGTAGGTGTTCAGGATCACTTCTTGGTCATTGCTAGATGACGTCCGTTCCATTGCTTCTCTTCTCGCTCTCATTTGCGCAAGTTAGCCACCATACATGCTTTTGCCGCTGCAGCTCCACCTCTTTGCACCTCCTTGTCCTATAAGCTTAAATAGTCTTGATCTCGCGGGTGTGAGATTGCTGAGTCCCCGTGACTCACAGATTCTACCAAAACAGTTGCAGGTGCCGATGATGCCAGTGCAGACGATGGCGTCGATCTCAAGTGGGAGTTCGACGAGGAACATGGTCGTTACTATGTGTCTTTTCCTGATGATCAGTAGTGGAGCCCAGTTGGGACGATCGGGGATCTAGCATTTGGGGTTGTCTTATTTTCATCTGGTTTTTGACCGTAGTCGGTCTATATGTTTGTATTTTGGATGATGTATGAATGATATTTATGTATTGTGTGAAGTGGCGATTGTAAGCCAACTCTTTATCCCATTCTTGTTCATTACATGGGATTGTGTGAAGATGACCCTTCTTGCGACGAAACCACTATGCGGTTATGCCTCTAAGTCGTGCCTCGACACGTGGGAGATATAGCCGCATCGTGGGCGTTACAGCGCGGCCTGAGCAGGCGGTGCACCCTCCACTTCAAGTACGATGGCGCCGCGACCCTCTTCGTGAGGGTGTTCGGGGAAGATGGCCGCCGCGCAGGGTGCTGCCCCGAAGGCAGCGGTGGCGATGACGAGCTCAGCCCGGGCGACGGCCGTGACAAGGCTGAGGGCGAACTTGCCCTTGGCGACAGCCGTGGTTCACCTAGCGGCGGCAGCTTCTCCGCCAGCGAGAGCACCAGCAGCGGCGGCTACGACCAACTGCCTCGCCGCCGAGCTTGCTTCGAGGATGGCGGCGGGTCGTCCCTTCGCCACGCGACAGTGAAGCGCGAGAGGGGCTTAGACTGAGCTGAGTCCGGGGATCCTCGAAGCCGAGCCTCGTGAGATGCCACAGCCGTGCGGGCCGCTTTTGTTTGACTTTTCCTTTCTTCCTGCATTTTGGAAAAGTAGACGGCCCTGCTGCTATGTTACGCTTGTTGCTCCGATGTTGCTCATGCTCCTCGTAGATGTAAAAAAGGGTAACTTAGCTCGATATGCTCAGGGTGGTTTCCTGTCTCGTGAGGGTGCGCCTTTTGGCGTCTGGTGAGACCTCCTTGTTGCCGGCTCGGGAGCCGCTGACCTCGGGAGTCATTCCGAAGCTGCAGAATTTGTTAGGACATCCGCCGGGTGCCTTGTTCCTCCTTGCGTGAGCCCTCGGGCATGGGCTAATCATGGCTTAGTGCACCGCGTCACGGTACCCATGGGGCACGGACTTAGGAGGGTGCACCAGTCACGAGCTCATTTGAGGGTGTCTCGTGAAGATCAAGGGAGCCGAAGCTCTGGGGCGACAAGGCTTCGGCGAGGTGTGTCTGTGGTTTAGGCTAGCCCAGCGCACGCGCACACCTACCTAGCCCCCATGCGAGGCGCACGAGGGAGAGCATCAGGCAACTGCCGTCCTCCCTGTCGCAAGACAAAGAAGCGAGCGAAGAAGTAAACGAAAGGGGGACTCAACAAAGCAATCGAGAAATGCCAGAACTCCAAATTACATTAAAAAGGTTGCAAACAAGCTACATAAAGCAAATGAACAGCCGCGTCCGGCACCTAGTCTAGTCTTCTCACCAGCGCGGAGCTAAGTGCTGCCACTAGGACATGGGAGGGAGCCCCCAAGGCCCAAGGGCAGTGCTCCGGAGACTCTGGGGCGTGTACAGCCCCACTCATTCTTATGTGAGAGTGTCACGAGCAGAGACCTTCACAGGCACTGGGCCTTGCTTCATGGGTAGAACTTCCAGAGGTGCTGCATATTCCAGGCGTTCTGGATGGGGATCCCGTCCTGCGTCTCCAGGCGCACGGCACCAGGCCTGGAGACACGGGGAATCCTAAATGGGCCCTGCCACATGGGTTAGAGCTTATGCAGCCCTTCCCTAGAGAGCACCCGCCTTAGGACGAGATCGCCCACGTCGAGCATCCTGGAGCGGACGCTGCGGTAGTGGTACCACCGCAGCGCCTGCTTGTACTTTGCCGCTCGGAGCGAGGCTTGGCGGCGGCGTTCCTCCCCTAGCACGAGGTCCATCCCTCGCATGGCGTCCTGATGTTCCTCGTCAAACGCCAAGACCCGCACGGAGCGATGCTTGACCTCGTGAGGGAGAACCGCTTCGGCTCCGTAGACGAGGAAGAACGGAGTGTCGCCCGTTGGCTTGGTCGCAGTGGTGCGTATGGACCACAACACGGACTGGAGCTCGTCGTGCCAGCCCCTGCCACAGGCCTCGAGCTTCTTCTTGAAGGTCCTTGTCTTCAGACCTCTCAGGACCTCCGCGTTGGCGCGCTCGGCCTGGCCTTTGCTTCTGGGGTGTGCCACTGAGGCATAGCATATCTGCGTTCCAAGGTTAGCACAATATGTTTTGATGAGATTGATAGTGAACTGCGAGCCGTTGTTGGTGATGATGCGATTAGGGACTCCAAACCGGCTCACGAGTCCCTTGATGAACTTGACTGCGGAGCCGGCTGGGATGGTGCGGACGGCTTCCACCTCCGCCCACTTGGTGAACTTGTCGATGGTGACGTAGAGGTAGCGGTAGTCCCCGGGCGCTCGAGGGATTGGGCCCAGGATGTCCAGCCCCTAGACCGAAAAACGGCCATGAGAGTGGAATAGTCTGGAGGCCCTGAGCAGGCTGGTGGATTTGCTTGGCATGGAACTAGCAGGCCTCACAGGATCTCACCAGCTCGGTTGCGTTGTTGAGTGTCGTGGGCCAGTAGAACTCGCTGCGGAACGCCTTGCCCACCAAGGTGCGCGACGACGAATGATGCCCGTAGTCTCCGCCATGTATGTCAGCTAGCAGCTCGCACCCTTGCTCCCTAGAGATGCATCACAAGGAAACATCATTCGGTCATTTTCCGTATAGCTCACCGTCCTGGATGCAGTAGGCTGTAGCTTGACGAGCCACGCACTCTGCGTTTTCCTCCTTCTCTGGCAAGGTCCCTTGCAGCAGGTACGCCTTGAATTCCTCAGTCCAACACCCCTCCTGGGGTTCGATCGCGAGGAGCAGGCGCGCTCCTGAGGTCGGGCCGCAGGCGGGAGCTCCTGAGGTTGGTGGCGGGGGAAGCTCCTCCTGAGGCGGCGTAGGTTCTGCAGCCGGGGGGGGGGGGGCTGCTGAAGGCTTGAAGAGCCGCTCCTCGAAGACACTGGGCTCCTGGGGCTGACACCTTGACGCCCTCTTGGCGATGTCGTCCGCTTCCTTGTTCGTGCCGCGATGCACATGTTGCAGTTCCAGGCCCAAGAATTGCTTCTCCATTCTGCATTCCTCCGCGAGGTATGCCTCCATGTGCCCGTCCTTCGGCTCGTACACTTTGTTGGAAAAGTTGATGAGGAGCTGAGAGTCGCCCTTGATGGTGAGGCGATGGTGAGGCACCTTACCCCCAAGGCCGCCACTGCCTTGAGGCCGGTGATCAGTCCTTCGTACTCCGTGATGTTGTTGGAGACCTTCTCGCCCCGCTAGAAGCAGAGTTGCACGGCGTAGTAGAGCTTGTCCTGAGTGGGCGAGATGAGCACAACTCCAGCCCCCACGCCCTGACGTGCGAAGGCATCGTCGAAGTACATGACCCAGCCGTCGGGTGCTTCACTCCCTGGCGAGAGAGACCGGTCCTCGCCTGCTTCGGGCGTTGGGGCGTCAGTCCACTCCGCCATGAAGTCGGCGAGCGCAGCTCCCTTGATGACCCTGGTGGTGCTGAACTCCTGCTGGAATGCCTACAGCTTGATGTTCCACTCGGCGATCCTCCCCACATCATTGGGGCTCTGGAGTACCCTCTCAAGTGGGTAAGCTGAGACGACCTTGATGGGGTGACCCTAGAAGTAGTGACGCAGCTTGTGCGAGGCCACGAGGAGCACGAGTAGAAGCTTCTGCGGCATGGGATAGCGTGCGCTCGCGTCCCGTAACACCGTGCTGATGAAGTACACGGGGTGCTCGACGAGGGTGGGAGTGTTGGTGGAGTCTGAGGTCTCAAGAGGCTGGGATGCCTCCTGAGGCCGGGGGACCTCAGGAGTTTGGTTGCCCATCGAGGCCACCACGGCCTCAGGAGTGCCGTCTTGGTGCCGCATCATCCCGACTGAACGTGTGGCATTGTGTGGCAAGTTCTTGACCTGGCGATCCTCCCGGACGACCACCAATGCTGCGCTAACTGAATGAGGCATGGCCGCCACGTAAAGCACCAGGGGCTCGAGGGGACGAGGTGCTAACATCACCAGTGGGCTAGTCAGGTATCTCTTGAGGTCTTGAAACGCCAAGTCGGCCTTCGGGGTCCACTCGAACGGGCCCTTCTTCTTCATCAGCTTGAAGAACGGTAGGGCACGCTCCCCCAGCTTGGAGATAAAGTGCCCCAACGAGGTCACACAGCCCGCGAGCTTCTACATTTCCTTGAGAGTTTGCCGCGGGCTGATGTCTTCTATTGCCTTGACCTTCTGCGGGTTCGTCTCGATCCCCCTGTGCGACACGAGGAAACCCAACAGCTTGCCGAAGGGGACTCCGAACACGCACTTCTCCGGGTTGAGCCGCAGGTCCACCTTGCGCAGGCTGGCGAAAGTCTCCTCCAGGTCCTGAATGAGGGTCCTTGCCTCCCGAGATTTTACCACAATGTCGTCGACGTAGGCTTCAGCGTTCCTCCCGAGCTGCTGGCCTAGAGGATGTGCGTCAGTCGCTGGAAAGTCGCCCCAGCATTGCGCAGCCCGAACGGCATGCATGTGTAGCAGTACACCCCGCACGGGGTCAGGAATGTCGTCTTCTCGATGTCCTGCACCACCATCTTGATCTGGTGGTAACCCGAGAAGGCATCAAGGAAGCATAGCAGGTCACACTCGGCGGTGGAGTCAACAATCTGGTCGATGTGCGGAAGCGGGAATGGGTCTTAAGGGCAGGCTTTGTTGAGGTTGGTGAAGTCGACGCACATGCGTTCCTTCCTGCCTTTCTTGGGTACGACGACTGGGTTTGCCAGCCACTATGGGTACCGCACCTCACGGATGACACCTGCTTCTTGTAGCTTGCGGGTCTCCTAGATGATGAAGGATCGCTTCTCCGCGGACTGACGTCGTGCCTTCTGCTTTACCGGGCGTACGTTAGGGCATACACTCAGGTGATGCTCGATCACTCCCCTTGGGACCCCAACCATCTGCTTGGGCTCCCAGGTGAATACCTCCTTGTTCGCGCGCAGGAAATTCACCAACTCCTTCTCCTGGTCCGGGGCGAGGTCGGCACCAATGGTGAAGGTGGCCCCCCGAGGCGCCGACCTCGTCTACCAGCACCTGCTTCGTCTTGGCCCTATCTTGAGTGAACAACTGTTTATTTTTTGCTGGTGCAGCCCCCTCAGCCCCGGAGACAGCCTCATCGGCTGGGCGTGCTGCCACTGCGGCCCTGAAGGCGAGCCTGAGGGCCGTCAGGGCTTCTTTGGTGTCTCCAGCCATAGTGAGGACGCCGCTTCTTCCCGTCATCTTCATGAGGTTGTAGGCCGGATGGGTCGCCGCCATGAACTGAGCCAGGGCAGGGTACCCGAGGATGGCATTGTACGGGAGGCCGATGCGAGTGATGTCAAAGTCGATAAGCTCGGTGCGGTAGTTGTCGCAGGTACCAAAGGTGACCGGGAGGCGAATCTGCCCTAGAGGGCTGGTAGAACCGCTGCCAACTCCGGAGAAGGGCTTGGTGGGACGGAGCCGACCGTACGCTATGTGAAGCAAGCGAAAAGCTTCCACGGAGAGCATGTTGAGGCCGGCCCCGCCGTCGATGAGGGTCTTGGTCACCGCTACATTGCATATGGTGGGCGTGCAGAGCATCGGGAGTGCGCCCGAGCCAGCGGTGGTCGCCGGGTGGTCTCCAGAGTCGAAGGTGAGGTCGGCCTTGGGCACCGCCCATCCCGGAGGAGCACCCTGCTGCATAGAGGTGGCGCCCATTTGGCGGAAGAACTGCTTGGCGTGGCAATCTGAAGGTAGTGCTTGCGAGCCGCCGAGGAGTGCCGCAACGGCGAGGGGAGCTGGTGCTGCGAAGCGCGCGATGAAAAGGCCACGCAGTTCTTCCCAGGAGGCACAGAAGATCTTGGCAAGTTGAGCAGCCAGGCACGTGGCGCGCCGGCGAGGGCCATGGGGAACCAGTTGGCCATGACCTTGTCGTCGCCCCTAGCTTCCAGTACGGCCTCCTCATATGCCAGCAGGAAGGCTGCTGGATCCGCCGCGCCGTCATAGCGAGGCGGCATCTCCAACCTAAACTTGTGCGGCCAGCGCACTTGCCGCAAGGCAGGGGTGAAGGCCCGGAGGCCCACGGCGCCTCCGCATACGCCCGTAGATCCATCCGGAGGAGTGGCGCCTGCCATGGGAGCCGGGCGGAGAGACAAAGCAGGTGGAGAGGGAAAGCTCCGGCGCACCCCTACCTGGCGCGCCAAATGTCGGATTCGGGGTTCCGCAGACCCTTGAGAGGTTCGAACTTTGGGGTGCGCACGAAGGACTCTCTCTCCCCAGCCTGCCTACCGAACGATTCTGCGGCCTAGTTCGACGAACCCAAAGAACACGAGACACAGAGGTTTATACTGGTTCGCCACCATTATGGTGTAATACCCTACTCTAGTGTGGTGGTGGTGGATTGCCTTGAGGGCTGAGGATGAACTAGTACAATGGGTGAACAGCCTCCGGAGGAGAGGTGTTCTTGAGCTCGATGAGCTGGTGAGATGGTCTTGGCGGAATGGATCCAATCCAAGATGAGATGCCTCCTATGGTGGTGGCTAGTCCTATTTATAGTGGCCTTGGTCCTCTTCCCAAATGTAGGCGGGAAGGGATCCCACATCGGCCAATTTTGAAGGGAGACAACTAGTACAAGCTATCCTGACAAAAGTAGTCTTCGCCTGCCAAAGGCTCTGGTGGTGACGTTACCGTGTTCTCCGCGATGACCTCCGTGCTGCCGTCCTGCTAGTCTTGGTCTTGTTGCACCCATATGGAAACCTTTGCCTGATGCCTCGGGACTCCTCGCCCACGCTTGCCTCTTTAGCACCAAAGAGGAAACTGGTACACTGCGCCCGCTGGCGCCCGCCTAGCCTTGGTCATCATGGCTCACGTCACGTGAACCTCGCGAGGTGCCCCCTGCATGGATATCTCTGCTCCTCGGGAGCCAGCCTAGCGAGGCCGCCCTCAGGGAGGTCTTGGTGTCGTTCCCCTCGCGAGGCTTGGCCCCTCGCGAGGGTCTTGAGTTGTTGCTGCCGAAGCCTGGCCGTACCGGGCCGTTGGTGGAGCCACATGTCGGAGTAAATGGCCACGGGTAGCCTAACCGACTACCAATGGTTCTTCAAAAATTATCAGGCCGATTGAGCCTTCAAGCGTTCGGAGCATTGGGCCGACTTCCCCTGGCCGACTACCGCAGGGGTCGGCTCTCCAAAGGCGACCCGACCCCGGTAACCTCCCCCAAGATGGTTGCGAGATGGCCGACTCCGGGAAGCCGGCGCCAAGAGGACCGACTTCCAAGAGCCAACCATGAAGCATGCCGACTCCACAAAGCCAGCCAAGACCGCACCCACCAAAACTACACCCACATAACGGTGACAAGATGGGGTGTGGCCACAGTGCGGCCCACTATCCCCGAAGCCCGAGGCAGGCATGGCCACAGGACGCCGTACGGGACAGCCATCTCCCGTCCGGCTCAGCACTGTAGCCATGCTGGTCTCAACGTCATCCACGACAGACGCCAGTACGGCCCACGGGCGGCGGGCCCCTTTGGCCAGAGAGAGGCGCGAAGGCGGCCCGGCCTCTCCCAGTCGGCCAAGGGCGTAGCCGGCCCCCAGAAGCCGGCTACCCCCCTCACTCAAAGCATGTGCCACATTAAGGAGACAAGACGAGGTAAGGTTACAGTGAGAGCCCTCGAGGCGGCACGCTGTAGCCACGCTTACCTCGACGAAGCCCTCGTCATCGGGGACGAGGCTACAGTAAGCAGCCGCCGACAGGACCCCTAGGCAGTGGGGCCGGCCTGTCGACCAAGAGGCTGGCTGCCGGCGGGACCCACCAGTCGGCGGCCCCAACGGCCGGCGGAGAAGCCGGCGAGGGCAGACACTGACGACTGGGACCCGCGCCCAGCCGGATTACAATTGTAGCCCCGGGGGTAGGCCTATATAAATCCCCCGGGGCACCCATGCAAAGGGTTGGCTTCTTTGAGTTACACACACACCATATAGAGAGGGAAGCGAGAGCTAGCCTTGCTCTTCTTCTCCCTTGAACCCGACAGCTCAAGGAGCATTTGTAGCTACTCATTCTGATCTAGTGATCATGCGGAGACCCCGCAGAGCAGGACTAGGGGTGTTATCTCCACGGAGAGCCCCGAACCTTGGTAAGATTCGCCGGCGTGCATGTCTTCGCCTCATCCCGTTTCCAGGCACCGGCGACGTCTTACTGGCACCCACCATGATAAGCCACCCGTTGGCATATGTCGCACCTACCACCCGACATTTGGCGCCCACCGTGGGGCCAGGTGCACCGTCGTCCGGAGACCTGTTCTGGACGGGAACCCTCTTCCTCCCCCGCGAGTGCAGCCAGCCTGCTGCGCCCGATGGCGTTTGCCTCGACGCGCTGCAAGGCATCAACGACGCCTGCGCGGCGAGCTGCCTCGCCGATCTTCTCGGCGAGACTCGCATCTCCGACGAGCCTGCGTCCGACGCGGGCATGGACTACCCCGAGAGCCGCCTCGTCAGCCTCCTCGACCAGCTTCACGTCTCCAGCGAGCCTGCTGCAGACTTGGAGTCGGTCGTCTGCACCGACCCGATGCTTGTCGATTCCGACACGGCATCGCTCGACGCCTACCCCTCCGACGTGGTGGTCTTCGACGATCCTCTCCCTCGAGCTGACAGTGGCAGCAGCGCTGTCACCGAAGTGTTGGTCATCAGCCACGTCGCCAACTCGGGCGAGAACGCCCACGATGCCCTGCAAGTGGCGATGCACGACCTATCCATCCCCATCCCGGCCGACGCCGACGCCGAGACCCTGGAGGCACGCCACCTCACCCTCGTCGCGGAAGGCCAGAAGATAGCCTCCATGAGACGCCTCACCGAGGCCCACCAGCGCGAAGTCGACCGCGCCACCTTCGGTACGCCGCCGCCTAGCGGGCCGAGCCGAGCCGGCTTTGTCCAGAAGCGCGGTGCGGCTATCGCCAGCATGCTGGGGGCAGATCGCCCTGTCTACGCCACCCCGCTCAAGAATCTGTGAGCCGCTCAGGCGGCCGCTGAAGAGCTAAATGGGCTGGTAGCCGACGAGCTCCCATACATGACAAGGCGGATCCAGCAGCTGATCGACGCGGCTGCAGAATGGCATGAAGCCGGCGCCCGCGCCGATAGTCATCCCCCGCGCCGAGAGCACACCGCGACGTCCTGCTCGCCGACTGCGAGCGACGCCCGCCAGAGGAAAGACAAGGAGCCGGCTGCTAGCCGCAGCCGGACTCGTATCACCATCGAGCGCGAAGCGGAAGGCCGCCCTCGAGCGGTGGAGCGCCAAGGAAACCCGCCTCCTCCCCCGCCTCGAAGGGAGAGACGTCTCACCCCGCCGCCCGTCATGCACCCGACTCTTGGTGACCAACTAGGCCGCCGAGAAGGAGTCGGCGAGAACGACGCCCGCCACCGGATCGACCGCCTTGCTCGATCCCTGGCGCTAGAAGAAGAAGACGATGTCGGCCCGCCATGCTTTGGCCCCCGCATCCGCGACGAGCCCTTCCCCAAAGGGTTCTCGCTCCCCAGAGACACGCCCAAGTACAACGGCTCTGTGAAGCCGGAAGATTGCCTCATCGACTACTCCACTGCCGTCAGCATAGCCAACGGCAATCGGTGCGTGGCCGTGAAGTACGTCCCCCTCATGCTGCAAGGCACGGCGTGCACCTGGCTCAACAGCCTCAAGCCCTACAGCATCAACAGCTGGCTGGACTTCACGGAAGTCTTCGTCCGCAACTTCACGAGCACGTACAAGCGGCCTCCCAAGCCTCGCCAGCTCTCCCTATGCGTCCAAGGGCCCAGCGAGTCGACCCGCGACTACCTCACGCGGTGGGCCGAGCTCCGCAACTCCTGCGAGGGGGTACACGAGGTCCAGGCCATCGAGTACTTCACCGCCGGGTGCCGAGAGGGCACCCTCCTCAAGCACCGACTCCTCTGCGACGAGCCGGCTACCCTCGACGAACTCCTGATCATCGCGGACAAGTACGCCACGGCCGACTCCTTGATGAAGACCGAGCTCCGAGTGGACGCTTCTGGGAAGGTGCTCGCTCCGGCTCCAAATACGCCGGCTGGCGACTCCAATCGGCGCCCCTACCAGAACGATCACAAGCGCAAGGCCCCCATGCCGCCTTCCACCAGTTGGCAGGTGGCCACAGTTGAAGATGAGCAGCCCGAAGAGCGGCCCGCTCCCAAGAAGAAGGGTGGCAGGCCGGCTTGGCAGCTGGCTTTCTCTTACGAGCAGACTCTCGACGCCCCCTGCAAGTTCCACAGCGGTGCGAAGCCGTCCAACCACACGACCTGAAAATGCCACTGGCTCACGCGAATCTCCAAGGGCGAAGGGCTGGTGCCACCTCCGCCTCCCGGCCCGCCGCCTCCCGGCCCCCCAGCAGCCGGCGGCTCGGCCGGCAGTCGGAGCCATCCAAGATGAATTCCCTGAAGAGCACGCCGCCTACGTCGTCTTCACAAGCCAAGCCGAAGACAAGCGCAGTCGGCGCCGTCAGCATCAAGAGGTCAACGCGGTCGCCTCTAGCGCCCCCGAGTTCATGCACTGGTCCGAGAAGCCCATCAACTGGAGCCAGGCCGACCACCCAGAGGTGATGCCATCCACTGGCTCCTATGCACTGGTCTTGGATGTCACCCTCGCGACAGAGAGGCGAGCTACCCGATTCTCCCACGTCCTGATAGATGGCGGAAGCAGTATCAATATAATGTACCGCGATACCATGGAGAAGCTGAACATCAAGGCAAAGCAGCTTATGCCAAGCCGGACCGTGTTCCATGGCATCGTCCCCGGCTTGTCTTGTTCCCCGATCGGCAAGATCAAGATGGATGTTCTCTTCGGAGACAAGGATCATTTTCGCCGAGAAGCAATCTGGTTTGAGGTAGTGGATCTGGAGAGCCCCTACCATGCTTTGTTTGGCCGACCTGCTCTGGCCAAGTTCATGGCTGTGCCCCACTACGCCTACCTGAAGATGAAGATGCCGAGCTCGAAGGGGATCATCACCGTAGCCGGCGACTACAAGAAGTCCATCGAGTGCGCCGTGGCCAGCAGCCGGCTGGCCGAGTCCCTCGTAGTGGCGGAAGAGAAGAAGATGCTGGAGCGGGTTGTGGCCATGGACGGCAAGCAGCTGGCCCTGTCCCCCAATCCCAAAGATTGTGATGCACAAGGCTCCTTCCAGCCGGCCAAGGAGACGAAGAAGATACCTCTGGACCCGGAGAATCCGGAAAGGTTTGCTGTCATTGGGGCAAACCTGGACAGTAAATAGGAAGGCGAGCTCGTCGACTTCCTCCGTGAGAATCGAGACATTTTTGCATGGTCCCCAAAGGACATGCCGGGTGTCCCGAAGGATTTCGCCGAGCACAAATTACACGTCCGAGCCGACGCAAAGCCGGTCAAATAGCCTCTTCGCCGACTGTCAGAAGAGAAGCGAAGAATCGTAGGAGAAGAGATAGCCCGGCTCCTTGCCGCTGGCTTTATCATGGAAGTATTTTTTCCAGAGTGGCTCGCCAACCCAGTTCTGGTATTGAAGAAGAACAACAAGTGGTGCATGTGTATAGACTACACCAGCCTCAACAAGGCCTGCCCCAAGGATCCGTTTGCTTTGCCACGGATTGACCAAGTGATAGACTCCACAGCCGGATGCGAGCTGTTGAGTTTTTTGGATGCCTACTCAGGGTACCATCAGATCAAGTTGGACCCAGCAGACCGCCTGAAGACTGCCTTCATCACACCATTTGGAGCTTTATGTTACCTAACTATGACATTCGGCTTAAGGAATGCCGGTGCCACTTTTCAGCGTTGCATGCAGAAATGCCTCCTCAAGCAACTCGGCAGAAATGCCCACGTCTACCTAGACGACATTGTGGTGAAGACAGAGAAACGCGGCACCTTGCTGGAAGACCTCAAAGAAACATTTGCCAACTTGCGCCGATTCCAAATCAAGCTCAACCCCGAGAAATGCGTGTTCGGAGTACCAGCCGGCCAGCTGCTAGGCTTTCTGGTCTCCGAATGCGGCATCGAGTGCAACCCTGTGAAGATCAAGGCCATCGAAAGGATGGAGATTCCCACCAAATTGCGAGATGTGCAGAAGTTCACCGGGTGCTTGGCCTCCCTAAACCGCTTTATTAGCCGGCTAGGAGAGAAGGCTCTCCCCCTGTACCGACTCATGAAGAAGTGCACTCACTTCGAGTGGAATGACCAAGCCGACCAAGCCTTCCATGAGCTGAAGAAGATGCTGACCGCTCCACCTGTGCTGGCGGCACCGACTGAGAAGGAGCCCATGCTCCTTTACATTGCCGCGACTAGCCGAGTGGTCAGTACTGTTGTTGTGGTCCAGCGCCCGGAAGAAGGCCGAGCCCAGCTAGTCCAGAGGCCGGTGTATTATCTAAGCGAAGTGCTATCCAGATCAAAGCAGAACTACCCGCACTACCAGAAGATGTGCTATGGGGTGTACTTCGCCGCCAAGAAGCTAAAGCCTTACTTCCAAGAGCATCCCATCACGGTCGTGTGCACCGCCCCGCTGGCCGAGATCATAGGCAGCCGGGATGCATCCGGCCGGGTGGCTAAATGGGCCATTGCGTTGGCACCATACACAATCTTCTACCAGCCCCGCACCGCCATCAAGTCCCAAGCACTGGCCGACTTCCTCGTCGACTGGGCCGAGACCCAGTACCTACCGCCGGCTCCCGACTCTATCCATTGGCGGATGCACTTGGACGGGTCCAAGATGCGCACCGGCTTAGGAGCCGGCATCGTCCTCACCTCTCCCAAAGGCGACAAACTCAGATACACGCTGCAAATCCACTTCGCCGCCTCCAACAACGTGGCCGAGTACGAGGCACTCATACATGGGCTCCGGCTAGCCAAAGAGCTCGGCATACGCCGGATCCTGTGTTATGGCGACTCAGACTTGGTGGTCCAGCAGTCGTCTGGCGACTGGGACGCCAAGGACGCAAACATGGCGAGCTATCGATTCCTCGTCCAGCAGATCAGTGGGTACTTCAAAGGGTGCGAGTTCCTTCACGTGCCAAGGGCCGACAACGACCAAGCAGATGCCCTGGCACGGATCGGCTCCACCCGACAGGCTATACCGACCGACGTCTCCCTCCAGCGCCTTCTCAAGCCGTCCATTAAGCTGTCTCCAGAGTCAGACTCTATCTTCGTACCGCCTGTGCCAGATACAGCCGGATCCGACTGGAGGAATCCCACAGGCGGCACAGGGACTTCGACAACTGGCCCGGGAACTACCGTAGTCGGCCCAGGGACTGCAACGACACAAGAAGCGGTGGCCGACTCCAACTCCACGCCACCCGACCCACCCACCCGAGTCATGGTGGCCGCATTAACAGAAGAAGAAGTCACTGCTCCATCATGGGCCCAGCCCATCCTCAAATTCCTAGTCAGCAGAGAGCTACCGGCTGATGAGATCTCAGCAAGACTAGTCCAACGACGAGCCGGAGCATATGCAATAATCAACAGAGAGCTTGTCAAGCGCAGCGTCACTGGAGTCTTCCAGCACTGTGTCGAGCCAGAAAAAGGAGTGGCAATCCTCAAGGATATCCATCAAGGCGAATGCGGCCACCACGCAGCCTCAAGATCACTTGTGGCCAAAGCTTTCCACCACGGTTTCTTTTGGCCGACTGCTTTGGAAGATGCCAAAGAGATAGTCAAGAGCTGCAGAGGATGCCAAGTCTTCAGTTCCAAGCAACACCTGCCGGCTTCTGCACTCAAGACCATTCCCTCACCTGGCCCTTTGCCGTCTGGGGACTAGACATGGTGGGCCCTTTCAAGACAGCCCGTGGCGGCTTGACACATCTGCTTGTCGTCGTGGACAAGTTCACAAAGTGGATCGAAGCGAAGCCAATCAAGAAGCTGAACGGGCCGACTGTCGTAACATTCATCACCGACATCACTACTCGGTATGGCGTGCCGCACAGCATCATCACCGACAACGGCACAAACTTTGCCAAAGGAGCACTGGCACATTTCTGCGCGATGCAGGGTATCCGACTGGACTTAGCGTCCGTTGCCCACCCGCAGTCAAACGGCCAGGTCGAGCGAGCAAATGGACTCATCCTCTCCGGCATCAAGCCCCGACTGGTTGTACCACTGGAGCGATCGGCCGGTTGCTGGCTCGATGAGCTGCCGGCTGTCCTCTGGAGTCTGCATACTACCCCCAACAAGTCAACCGGCTTCACTCCGTTCTTCCTTGTATATGGTGCCAAGGCTGTCATCCCAACCGACATCGAGTTCGACTCGCCTCGGGTCACCATGTACACGGAGGCGGAGGCCAAGGAAGCAAGAGAAGACGGCGTTGACCTACTAGAAGAAGGCCGGCTGTTAGCACTCAGCCGGTCAGCCGGTCCGCCGCTACCACAACCGCAAGGTCAAGCCAAGATCCTTCCAAGAGGGCGACCTTGTGCTTCGGCTGATCCAGCGAACAGCCGGCCAGCACAAGCTCTCGGCCCCTTGGGAAGGCCCCTTCGTCATCAGCAAGGCACTAGGCAACGACTCCTACTACTTGATCGATGTGCAAAAACCAAGAGCACGCAAGAGGGATGACTCCGGCAAGGAGTCGGAGCGACCATGGAACGCGAACCTCCTGAGAAGATTTTACAGTTGAAAGCAGTATGTATCATGCTACCCTTTTGTATTAAGTACGAAACAACAGGCCCCCCGAGGAGCACTCGGGGACTGCCTTTATTTTTCTATGAGTGACAAATGTCATATCCATGAATGTATTATTACATTTGATTTCTTGTCTGGCACCGGGTTCGACTAGTCGGCCCGGGGACTGGCCGCCTTAAGCTATATTAAAAGTTCTACCTAAAGTCAGACAAGTAGTGTGTCGGCTCCCGAGTCCTCTCTTGTTGAAAGTCGCAGCTCGAAGAACCGACTGTCCGACTAGCAAGAACAAAGGCAGAAAGGATGCCCACACGAAAAACGGCTAAGGACTAATGA
Organism: Aegilops tauschii subsp. strangulata; assembly: GCF_002575655.3. Lineage (NCBI taxonomy): Eukaryota > Viridiplantae > Streptophyta > Magnoliopsida > Poales > Poaceae > Aegilops > Aegilops tauschii. Next base: position 260,366,626 of record NC_053039.3, on the reverse strand, counting down.
ACTTATATAGCGAAAAGACGGCCTCCAACCACGCCCACTGGCTGTCAGAACAGCCGGCTGGCTGGCTTCCTAAACACTTAGCTATAATCCAACAAAGCTAGAGTACTTGCCCTCCCAATTGGCCAAGCACTTCTCCAGCTACAGATTGCAGAGCAACTGTTTGTCTGGGGAGGCGGCAACCAAGGGAGGGCGGCAAAGGAAACAGCAAAAGGATTAAAAGCAAAGAACAAGGAAAAGCCAAACACATGCATAGTCATATATACATATAAAGCCCCCAACAGGCCGGCAATCGACATAGTTCGAATACACCCCCAGTGGGTGGAATTGTGTAAACTTAACAGAATATTGTCCCAAAAGTGACAAGACAGGAAAATAAAAGATAGCAGACTAGACTAAAGGTGCGACGTGGGAGCCAGGTTGGTCGGTGGAGACGGCGTCGCCGACTGAAGGAGTGGCCGGCTGGCGGGTCTCGGCCTGATCACCACCGGTGGCAGGCGATGCACTCGCGCGCGACGTGTTGCTGGAGGCGCGATCAGGCTGAGGCTGGCCGGTCGCCCCCCCATCCGGCCCGGCGTCTTCACCTTCCTCCTCCTCTTCTTCACCCTCGTCGCTGGAGTCGATCTCCTCCGCCGAGTCTTCGCCGTCTGCTGGGTTCAGCCCGAACCAGTCCTCCGGCTGGGCAACACCGTTGTCATCTACCTCAGGGGCGAAGGCGCTGGTCTCGGTGTAGTCGGCGATCGCCGAAGCCCGCCGGATGATAGCCGGCCGCGCCGGCTCCAGCTCCATGTCGGCCTGCTGCCGCCAGGTAGCCAGCTGGTCCAGACTCAGGCCGGGATACCAGGCCTTGACGAACTCCAGCGCCCGCCTGGCGCCGGACCGAGCCGCCAAAGCCTTCCAGGCTTCAAAGCGGCCGACTGCCACCTCCAGCCAGTCGGCAGTCCGACTGGGGGTGCGGGGAACCACTTCGCCAGGCCAGAGGGCGGCCAGCACCTGCGCCCCGGCACGTTGAAGACAGCGGAGCAGTCGATGAGCCGGCTGGAGGCAGGCCTGGATCGCGAAGAGCTGCTCCTCCAGCGACCGGCTAGCATTTGGCGCAATCTCAGCGCCAGCCTGCCTCCGTGCCTCGTGGCGGGCCTCGATGATCTGGTTGGCGGCGGTAGAGTAGCCAGGGAAGTACTCTGCGCAAGAAAGAAAGAGAAAGAAGAGAAAACACCAAGTCAGAAAACGAGCCAAAAGCGGAGGCGGCAAGAAAGGATGAAGAAGTAGGCGGCTTACCGTCAACCAAATCTTCAATCTGGCCATAACCATTGATCAGAGTCTGCTTTGCTTCGGCCTAGCCAGCCACCTCTGTCTCGTACTCAGCCTGGAGGGTGGCTTCGCTGTCCTGCACCACCTTCAGAGCCGCCTTGTGGCCCTCCTCCTGGTCGGCCAATCTCTTGGCCAGGCGGTCACGTTCCTGCACCAAGGCGGCAAACTCGGCCTCCTTGGCACGAAGGGCAGCCTGAGAACCTCCCAGCTGCGCCCTCAGGCTGGCGTTGGCCGCTGCAAGGACGGCAGAAAAAGAAGAAGCAATAAGAGGAAGTCATCAAGGAAGTTCCGACCCGACTGCTCAGCAGTCGGCCCTAATCTCGGGGCCTACACCCAGTGGGTGCGCTGACACGCCCCCACGTGAGATAAAGGATGAAGCGCTTACCCCGGCTCTCAGTTAGGTCGGCGGTTTTCTGGGTCAGCTCCCGAGCCTGGGACTTGAAGGCAGCCGCGCAAAGATTGTGGTAGTCCTGCAAGACAGGCAGAAGATCGAAGTAAGAACAAGAATAGCAAAGCTAAATCCACTAAGAAGTTCCAAGCCGCCTGCTCAGCAGCCGACTCGGAACTCGGGGACTACACCCAGTGGGTGCGCTGACGCGCTCCCACGGAAGAAACCAAGATCAAGAAGAAGCAAGATAAGAAGACTAACCCGGATGGCCGCCCGCGTTGCAAGGAATTCGTCGGTGTATCGCCTCAGCGCCGTAGCCTGGGCCTGGAGCCGGGTCCGGACGTCCTGCGCGGCCACGTTCATCACGGCCGTCCCTCCGCCCGGCGTCCACCCCGTGGTGGCGCTGGCCACCTCCACATCCTGGGCCGACGAGCTGGAGCCCTCGGCCGGCTGCGGCTCCGACGCAGCCTTCTGTGGCTCTGACGCAGCCTTCCCCGCGCGCCGGCTCGGCGCCGTCCGGACCGCCAGCTCAGTCCTCGCGGCCGGCTCGCCCCCCGCTGACTGCGCAGGCGGCAGATCAGGCCGACCGCCTTGAGCCGCCCCAGTCGGCGGGGTCGGTACCGCCGCCCTCTCTAGGATGACGACGTCGTCATCCCTCTCCAGCCCTGGCTGGTCACCGCCGGCTTCTTCTGGCGGGGGCTCCGGGGCCCCAGGCGCCGCGACGCGCAGTGGGGTGACCAACAAGGCCCCCTCCGCCATCGCCGCAGCCGCAGCCTCTGCTTGGGCCTTGGCTGCGGCATCAGCGCGCGCCTTCGCCGCCTCCTCCTCCTGCGCCGCCTTGGCGTCGGCCGCCCTCAATGCCTCCGCCTCCCGCTCCTCTCGCACCTCCCGCGCGTTCCGCTCCGTCGCCGCCTGAAGATCGGCACGGGGGTCCACGCGGCGAGTAGTGCTCCCGGATCCTCCCGGCGACCCAACGACGAAGGTGGCAGCAGCCCGCTCGAGCGACAATGGAGCTCTGGTTATTTGGAGAAAAAGACAAGGATTCAGGAGCTACCAGAGAAAAGAAAAAAGAGTACACGAAGGAGTATGTACTTACGCCGACACCGTCTGCGGTTGCTTCACCGCCTTGCGGAAGCGGGCCGCCTTCACGGCCGCCTCCTCCCGCCTAGTCCTCGCTGCCCTGCCTCGGGGCTTCTTCGGCCGACTGCCGAACAAACCCTGTGCGGCACAATGCTTTTGCCCGCCGCCCGAGCAGGCGGCGCAGCAGAGGAACCCGTGCCGTGGCCAGACGTCGGCTGACGGCGTGGGACGACTTCAGCCTCGTCGTCGTCCGGCCAGTCGTCGAAGCTGACTCCAAGCCCGGAGCCGCCTGCTTCGCCGCCGGCTTGGCCACCGCCCGCCTCGGTGTTGTCGTCGATAGCGGCCGCCCCCAAGTCGGGGTCCTCCAGATTGTGCTCCGTCCGGTCGGGGACGAATCGGCGCTCCGCGTCCGACCCGCCTGCAGGCCGAAGAAGAGGGCTCTGTCGAGACAAGTTGACTAGTCAGAGTCGGCCAAAAGGAACTCGGCGACAAAACTGAGAGAAGAGGAAGAGACAAGGAGAACTTACCGTGGGCGGCGGATGGGCTCGGCAATATGGCTCCTTGCCGAACTGCCACTCTGCAAAGAGCTTGCAGTTCGCAAGGTAGTTCACCATATAGGCCACCTCGTCGTGCGGCATGTCTTTGGTGCACATCCGGCTTGGATCGAGCTGGCCGCTCATCTAACAGCTCACATGAGGGCGGCTCTGGAGCGGGAGCACCCAGCGCGTGACGAAGGCGGCCAGCAGATCGGGCCCCGACAAGCCCTCCGACTGGATCATCGCTCGCACTCGGGCGACAGCTGCGGTTCAAGCTGGCGTTAGCGTCACGGCCCCGTAGGACCACTGGGGCCGCCTGCCTACCGGTGGGCCGGCTACGTAAGCCGGCAGATTGACGTAGTCGCCCTGCAGGGCGACGTTCTTCATGTAGAAGTATGATTTTTGCCATCGCTTCACCGACTGGATCAGCGTGATGACGGGGAAGGGGTTGTCGGTAGCCACCCTCCGCATCGCGATGAAGGCGCCACTCTGAGCCGGCATGCCTTGCATGCGCGTGCCCAGCTTGGACTGGAAGAACTCCCCCAGAGCTCGAGGGTAGGGAGGACACCGAGGTAGCCTTTGCACAAGGTGACGAAGGCGGACAACAGCACCACCATGTTCGGGGTGAGGTGGTGCGGCTGGAGTTGGTAGAACTCGAGCCAAGAGCGGAAGAACGCGCTCACGGGCAGGCCGATGCCGCGCAAGAAATGCGAGCGGAAGACTACCTGCTCGCCTTCCTGCGGCTGCGGCGTAATCTCCTTCACCGGCGCGAGACGGACCTCCACCTTGTCCGTGCTAGGTAGCCGCCGCGTCTTGTGGAGGAACTCGACGTGATCCTCATGGACGTTGGAGCCGTCCCAATCCCCGCCATACTGCATCGTGGCGTGGGGCTGGCGAGAACGAGCGCGGCGGCGGAGGAGCGAGTGGTGGAACAGCGCGGCGGCGAGGCGCTGTTGCAAGAAAGGGCAGGAGGAAGAAGATGGTGGAAAGAGGAGGAGCGTGCGAGAGCCTGCCGCTCTCCCCCTCCCCCTACTTATAGCTTTGCAAGGTGAAGCCGGGGAGGCAGGGCGTGGGGTGAGACGTGGGATTAACTGCACCCACTCCCCCCCCCCCACGCCTCGCGATTATTACGCCCTAAAAGCGTGCCGAAACCGCCGCAGGAAGACGTGCGGGTGGCTTCGGGCCGCAGAGAATCCACGCCTGGGCCCGGGCGTGGGCGTGGCGGGCCCCCGACCTGTGGTGACGTCCCGTCGCACGCGTGGGCTGGCAAGCTTTTTTGCCACGTGGTTCCCAGGCGGCAAGTGGCCGGCCCGCGGCCCGGTGCGCGCGCTGGCCAGCTCCCGCCCTCGGACTCCCAAAAAAATTTCGCCGAGACGGCGCCCCCAACCAAAGTCGGCTCCCAGCTGCCAGCTCGTCAAGATAGGAAGCTGATCGAGCTTCTCGACTCCCACCCAACCTCGAAGCCCAATCAGCTTCGGGGACTACTGTCGGAGTAAATGGCCACGGGTAGCCTAACCGACTACCCATGGTTCTTCAAAAATTATTAGGCCGATTGAGCCTTCAAGCGTTCGGAGCATTGGGCTGACTTCCCCTGGCCGACTACCGCAGGGGCCGGCTCTCCAAAGGCGACCCGGCCCCGGTAACCTCCCCCAAGATGGTTGCGAGATGGCCGACTCCGGGAAGCCGGCGCCAAGAGGACCGACTTCCAAGAGCCAACCATGAAGCACGCCGACTCCACAAAGCCGGCCAAGACCGCACCCACCAAAACTACACCCACATAACGGTGACAAGACGGGGTGTGGCCACAGTGCGGCCCACTACCCCCAAAGCCCGAGGCAGGCATGGCCACAGGACGCCGTACGGGACAGCCATCTCCCGTCCGGCTCGGCACTGTAGCCATGCTGGTCTCAACGTCATCCACGACAGACGCCAGTACGGCCCACGGGTCGCGGGCCCCTTTTGCCAGAGAGAGGCACGAAGGCGGCCCGGCCTCCCCTAGTCGGCCAAGGGCGTAGCCGGCCCCCAGAAGCCGGCTACCCCCTCCCTCGAAGCATGTGCCACATTAAGGAGACAAGACGAGGTAAGGCTACAGTGAGAGCCCTCGAGGCGGCACGCTGTAGCCACGCTTACCTCGACGAAGCCCTCGTCATCAGGGACGAGGCTACAGTAAGAAGCCGCCGACAAGACCCCTAGGCAGTGGGGCCGGCCTGTCGACCAAGAGGCCGGCAGCCGGCGGGACCCACTAGTCGGCGGGCCCCAACGGCCGGCGGAGAAGCCGGCGAGCGCAGACACTGACGACTGGGACCCGCGCCCAGCCGGATTACAATTGTACCCCCCGGGGTAGGCCTATATAAACCCCCCGGGGCACCCATGCAAAGGGTTGGCTTCTTAGAGTTACACACACACCATATAGAGAGGGAAGCGAGAGCTAGCCTTGCTCTTCTTCTCCCTTGAACCCGATGGCTCAAGGAGCATTTGTAGCTACTCGTTCTGATCTAGTGATCATGCGGAGACCCCGCAGAGCAGGACGAGGGGTGTTATCTCCACGGAGAGCCCCGAACCTGGGTAAGATTCGCCGGCGTGCATGTCTTCGCCTCATCCCGTTTCCAGGCACCGGCGACGTCTTACTGGCACCCACCATGATAAGCCACCCGTTGGCATATGTCGCACCTACCACCCGACACCACGCCATGGGCCGCAAGCAGGCAAGTCTGGGCACCCCCGTTCCCAGGACGCCGATAGCGTCCCTCCCACTCGAGAGCTTAGCCGTGGGCCAGTCCTCGCCTAAGTTAAAAATCTACTCCGAGTGAGAGTGTCCCTCCCACTCGGAGGTTTAGCCGCGAGCCAGTCCTCACCTAAGTTAAAAATCTACTCCGAGTGAGAACATCCCTCCCACACAGGGGCTTAGCCACGAGCTAGTCCTCGCCTATGTTTAAAAACTTCTCTGAGTGAAATCGTCCCTCTCACTTGGAGGCTTAGCCACGAGCCAGTCCTCGCCTAAGTTTAAAAAGTTCTTCGAGTGAAAGCGTCCCTCTCACTCGGAGGCTTAGCCATGAGCCAGTAGTCACCTAAGTTTAAAAATCCGCTCACCCGAAATATTCAAAACTGGAAAGCAATAGTTCGGATAAATTCGTAACTTCAAGTTTGCAAACGCAGGCAAAAGTACTCGGGCAAAAAGCCCGAACGAGTTGAACGGTTACTAGACCACTCGACATTATGAGGCAAATAAGTTCGAATCATAAAGTTTTTCTTCACGCGCCGGGGGGACTCGCTGGCTCGACAAAGGTGTCCAGATTAATGCCATCAGCTATTCGAGTGGCGGCTTCGATGAAAGTCTCCATAAAATCTTCAAACTGGAGCTTGTTCATATTGGCCACCTGAAGAGCCTTCAGCTCGTCTTCCTTGGCATCTTTACAATGGACACGGACAAGTGAGAGCGCCACGTCGGCTTCGCAACGAGCAGCAGATTTCTTCCATGCCTGCACTCGACCAGGGATCTCATCGAGTCGAGTCATCATGGACTCGAGGTCGTTTTGAAGTGTATCCTCAGGCCACAGTTCTTTATCTTTCCTCGCCAGCGCGGCCCTCAGACGAGTGATGTACCCATGGACATCTCCGAGACGAGCTTCGAGTGGCAGCATATTCAGAGCCACCGCGTCCTGTACAAGCGACTTGGTGGGATCTAGATCTATCTGGATCCAATCAGTCTCCTCCTCAAAGTTCTAACAAAAATTTGCGCGAGGGAGAAAGAAAAAGATCAGTTATGCCATCACTTTCAAAGTCCGCAGAGATTTACTCGACTAAAGAAAAGTACCTTCAAGCATGCCGTACATCTTCTTCGCGAAGCCGCCCAAATATTTTTCCAGCGCATCCCTCATCTAGGTGAGTTGATCCACCTTGTCGTTCAGAGCCGTCTTCTCGGTCTCAAAAGCACTCTCTTGATCTTCCATTTTCTTGGCCTAGTCGGCCCGTTCTTTCTTAAGCTCTTCAACAGCAGTCTTCAGAGATGAGTTTTCTTCTTCCAACTTTCTGATTGAAGCCAACTTTGCCTTAGCAGCTTCAGTCTTCTCCTTAGCCACCTTCTGAGCTCCATCGAGTTCTTCGTCCTTCTTCTCCAACGCCTGCTTCATGGTGTCTAAAGAAATAACATTCCTGAGTCGCGCCTGAAGTTGATAGTTTTCATTATGCACATTTGTTCGAGTGAAACCACTCGGCTCAAAGGACAGAAAGAAAGAATAACAGTGTACTTAGTCGACAGGATTTACCTTCCATGGTCTTCGCCTCTGTCTAAGCACGCTCCAAGTTCCTTTTTGTCAGATCCAAGTCTAGTTGAAGTTGGATCTTCTCCTTCTCTAAGGAGACGTACTGGGTCCCGAGCTCACAAGTTTTCTGAGAACAACAAAGAACTCATTCACTCCATGATGATGAATAGTTTCAAGTATTCCTCCACTTCCGAGTGAAGAAGAGAAAATCCAATTGCTACAGACAAACAATTCTAAGACCCCCGCTGAATCGAACATTCGACAATGGTCTTGGGGACTACACCGAGTGGGTGCACTCAGAGTGCCCCCACTAAACTCATCAACATTCGGATGCGACTGACTGATCTGATTAAAAAAACAACTTGTTCGAAGACCCCCACTGACACTACAAAAAAATACACTTCTGTGATGATACGTGTTTGTCACAGTAGGTCGCGTTTTTTGTCATGCATGTACATCCATGACAAATTTATGACAGAATCAAGATAGTCATACATGTGCTGTCGTAGAAGTGTTCCATGACATTACCAAAATTATCATCACGGAAGTGTCCACTTCCATGACGATAAATCGCGCGTCACAGAAGTGCTTTCGTCAAGGGTGACCGACACGTGGCATCCACCGTAACGGAACGCCGTTAAGCTATCGGGTCGGGTTTTGGATCCGATAACCCGTTAACAGCCCTGACCAATGGGGATTTTCCATGTGTAAAATCATCATTGGCTGGAGGAAACACGTGTCGGCTCATCGTTGGGACAGATGTCATCCACTCATTAGACAGAAGGCGCCTATGATACGTCGACACATGGCACGGCCCAACAGAGGCCCATTCCTGTGAAAAGGCTGGCCCATTTGACTTGGTCAAAAGGTGGCGGGCCGGCCCATGGAAAGCCTGTTAACGGCATGTTCGCATATAGCCCATTTACAGCCCGCTAACCCAAGGCCCGTTACGCCCTATCCGAATTAGGCCCAGTAGCGTCATTTGGGCCATCCAATATGATTCCAGCCAGTTTTCACTTCTGGCCCATGACGTCTTTCGGCCCATATGAGGCCCTATGTAACTCTTGGCCTATTAACGGCCCGTGGTGAAACTGGCCCGTAATGAACAGTGTATCACTTTACACCCATTAACAACCCATGGTGAAACTGGCCCGTAATGAACAGTGTATCACTTTATACCCATTAACGGCCCGTTATTCCGTTGGGCCATTTCCAGCCCATGTTATCTTTCGGCCTTCTCAGAGCACATTTATTCTTGGGCTCATTTCCAGCATTCGTTTACTTATGGCCCGTTACTGTCATTTTCTGCTTGTGGGCCAAATTCAGCCCGTGGTTACAGTCGGCCCGTTTGTGGTCCGTTAATACATTGGGCCGTTTTCATAACGTCATCAAATACGGCCTATTAACGATGGCCCGTTATGGTCGGCCCATGAACGGACGATTCCAACTCTAGCCCATTTACGGCCATAATGCGGCCTGTTATTGGCCCATGTTTGGCCAATCGATCATACGGCCCGTATAAGGCCCATTGATGATACGGCCCGTAGAAGGCCCATTGTTTCTACGGCCCGTAGAAGGCCTACTGTTTCTACGGCCCGTAGAAGGCCCACTGTTTCTACGGCCCGTAGGAGGCCCAGTGTCACTACAGTAAATATTAGCCCATGGTTATTGTGGCCTAGTTTTAAAAAATAGGTTATTGCAGCCACTAGCAAACCGCGGAAAAAGAACTGCACTGACTACAAGCAAACAAATAAACAAGACAACAAGGAAATAAATAAGCAAGCAACTTATGCTAGGCTACCACGGCTATTACACATATTACATCCACTGGGCATCAAAGTTCGCCACCAGTGCAAATATAGGGAACAAAGCAGCATATAAACGCCGCAGCAAAACAAGTCAACTACTGAAACCACTTCAGAAGAGTTCAAGAAACAATATCCTGGGTACCCATAATGCTCACAAGATGCTTAGCAAGCTTATTAACTTCTCTTGTTTGGCGCTTAAATCCTCCAGCGCTTGCTGTTGCACAAGAAAGTACGCATCTGAATTCTGCAGGGACTTCCTCAGTCCTTCGGCTTCTTGCCAGAGCACAGCAGACTGATGCCTTTCAGCTTGTAGCTGAGACTGAAGAAGCCGAAGTGATTCAGGCAGCGAGTTCGAAGAGCTTGTGCCAGCGGTACTGGCCAGTAACTCGAACACTACATCAACGCAGGACTGTGGGGTTTTCTCACTGTCTACAAGATTGTTTTTATCACCTTTCTTGGAGACCAACAGGGTTGTCTCACTATCTTGAACCTTATCTGCATTACTTCCTCTACCATTGCATAGTGGGGTGCTCTTCTCCAATATTCTGTTTGCATACTACAAGAGAAACAAGCAGACACATCACAGGTTTAGCTTGTAGTATACGAAACTCATTTTGGTAAACCGGTTCAGTAGTAAGGTGGACAGGATAACATCATGAAACAAACATATATCTATGTACTATGGTCACTATATTGTCCATATCATTCTAGTTTATGTTCCCTAATCAATATAGAGACACAGTTCAACTCATATATTTTTAAGACATAGCAGCATAGACAGAATATAAGTGTGAGAAACTACATAGCATTGGCAGCACTTGTAATGTGCATCACATGAGAACATAACTGTTTATACAACTTAAACTGAAATCAACATAGAGCAAGAAGTTAGAACAGCAATCCAGTTAAAGAAATAGGTTTAAAACATACCTGTTGCGCCATTGGAGTTTGAATTGGATCCTTCAAATTCGAAAGTAGTTGGTATGAGTAAATACAGTGATGCAACAGCAAAGGAGTATGGACCATAGCTACGGAATCTGACCTAAGAACAGTTGCTCTTCTGCTTTAAACGTGGAGTTTGGGTTAGCTGTGGTGGTCTTTGTGCTTTGGGCACTGCAGTAGCTTTACAAACTGCTCGTGTGGGGGTACTCTGTGGTGGACATGGTGCTTTGTCAACTATAAGTGGGTTATTATCCGCTGGGGTTGCTATTAGATGGGTTGTAGCTAGTTCTCTGCCCAACGGTGTAAGTGTGCAATCTGGAAGAGTCTCGATTATGTGTGGTGGGGCTAGTTTGTGGGCCAGTACAACCATGGTTCTATCTGCATCGACGGGTAGCACTGTCTTTTGTGAAGAACGGGTTTTTGCTCCCTTAGATACTGCCATCACCCCCTCCAATTCAAATGGCTGATAAACAAGAAAAGAAATTGAACGTATAGACATTGTATGATAGACAGATGTGGTAATTCACATATATGTTGTCTAACCAAACAGGACAGCATGACACAATTTCACATATATGATGCGTAACTAAACAGGATAGCATGACACAGTTTCAGATATATGATGGATAACTTAACAGGATATAATGGCATAATTCAACATATGATGAGTACCTAAATAGGATGACATGACAAAAACTATATGATGTCTTTCTAAAATAGGTTGGGATGAAATAATTCACATACATGTTGTCTAAGTATACAGGATGGCATGATATAATTGGCATAATTGATTCATATACTAAGCAGCTGGCACTCGCATGTATGATCTCTAAACTAAGCAGATAGAATTCAATATTGTGCATATGATGTCTAAACTAAGCAATGCAAGACACCATATGCATCATATGAGAAATATAAACATTGCAACTTAGAGCATACACCTCAGGTGGGATATAGGACTGGTCATCTATCTCTGAATCCTCCTATGAGGAGCTCCCTATAACCATCGAGATATATGCTTCAACAGGTACCATTGCCTGCTCTGAAGACCTTGTTTTCACTCCAGATTTTTCCATAACCGGCTCAAATGGCTGATACACATGAAGAGTAGTTCAATATACACAGAATGTCGACAAATGGAATACGTAATGAAAAAAAAAGATGGCATGAAATAATTCACATATATGATGCCTGGCTCCATGGCGGTGCATAATTCACATATATGATAACTGGCTGAAAAACATGGCATTGCATAATTCACATATCTGATATAGAAAGCAAACAGGAGGCATTCACACAAAGCATGTCTAATCTAAGCAGATGGCACGGCAATGCAAGATACCATATGCATGATATGAGTAATATAACCCAGCCAAGTTAGAGCATGCACCTGGGGGGGAATACGACTGGTCATCTCTCTCTGAATCCTCCTCTGAGGAGCTATCTGTAACCAGCAAGAAATCTGCATCGACAGGTAGCACTGACTGCTCAGAAGACCTTGTTTTCACTCCAGATTATCCCATGACCGACTCAAATGGCTGATGCACAGGAAGAGTAGATGAATGTATAAACATTGTTGACAAATGGAATACATTATGGAAAAAATATGGCACAATACAATTCACATATACGATGACTGGCTAAACAGGATGGCATTGCATGATTCACGTATATGATGCCTGGCTAAAGAAGATGACATTGCATAATTCCCATATACTCCCTCCGTTCCTAAATATTTGTCTTTTTAGAGATTTCAAATGGACTACCACATACGGATGTATATAGACATATTTTAGAGTGTAGATTCACTCATTTTGTTCCGTATGTAGTCACTTGTTGAAATCTCTAAAAAGACAAATTTAGGAATGGTGGGAGTATGATATAGAAACCAAACAGGTGGCATTCACACAAAGCAAATCTAAACTAAGCTGATGACATATAAGATGTATAATGTAAGCAATGCAAGGCGCCATATGCATGATATAACCAACATCAGCACGCCAGGTTAGAGCAAACACCTCAGGTGGTAAACAGGCATGGTCGGCTCCTTCTGAATCTCCATCTGAACAGTTATCTTCCTCTGGAATACAATCTGGAAATGCAGGAGGGGGGGGCACTTCGCCCACCATGGAGCGGCGTCTGCATGACATTATATTCGCACGCAACGGTCTTCTCTTTTTCTCTACATGTTCAGTACGATTGTGACAATATCTAACATGCATAATAAAAAAAATAGTTAGATTTTGTAAGGCCTAAGGGGTGCATGCAAAAATCAAGACTGATGGTAGCAAACGAGTGGATGGATCCAAAACTAATGATAGCAGGTAGATTATAGCTTCAGTTTAAAAAGATAGACAATGGATCATCTATTGTTTGTTGCCCACCCAACATGAACCACATAGAAGACCCCAGATAAACCAGATAGTGGACAGATACTATTCGTTGCTGGCTCGATATGAGACCCATGGGCAATTCAAAACTCAAGATTGAACGATAAAGTAGCAGGTAATAATAACCGATGTATAACGTAAGCAAACACGAAAGACTACGACCTCTCTTCCGGAACTGTGCAGTCCTCAGGTTCATCTGCTCAGTCGATGATTGTAATGTAGTTGGCGTGGCTGCCGGCAACGGGGAAGATGATCTGAGGCGGCGAAAGGAAGTCTGCAGGCGGGATCTCTGCTGCAGTGAACGCTTCTGTCGATGGTGCACCTCAGGTGGGGTGGATGACGGCACGGCAGGAGCAGGACATAACACACAGAGTTTTCTTTGACGCCTATCTGAAAATGAAGTAAATCTGTAAGGGCTCCTTAGAATTGGAGGATTCTATAAACGCAGGGACAGGAAAAACACAGGAATATGATAGGAATGCACGTGCAAAACAGACCATTTGGAAACATATGATTTCAGTCAACCTGGGTGTTTGGCTCACATGAATTGGAAGAACAGAGGAATGGAGAAACAAAGTGATGCGACGAGTGTACAACCTCTTTGGCATAGCCTTGTGGACCTCAGCATCATTGGGTTGGACGTGGAGGATGGTGATGATGCTGGTGTGACTGTCAGAGGCTGGGAAGAAGATCTGAGGCCTCTGGAAACGGCGCCGAGGGTACTGCTCCGCTGTGATGGACGGTTCCGTCGTTGGAGCAGCTCCGCTAAGGTGTACGGCGACGAGGCTGAAGCATGACAAGACAGACAACGTTAATCTGAAGTGGGACCCTAATATCATCTGCAATAGATGATGTAAAATACATCACCAAAAAGTGCTAGATGTAAAACGCATCAGCCGCGCCACGACCGCTCCGACAGATGCTGTAAGTACTGTTCACTCTGAACTTAACTGAAGAAAATGAACTTCACAATCGAAACTGAATTTTTTTTTTGAATATTTACTGTGAGGCAAAGCCCCAAAGCCCTTTATTAAAAAAAGATCCACTGTACAAGTATAACAAACCATACAAGGAAGGAAAACAAAAGGGGAAAGAGTCTACCTATTAGCTAACTAACTGCACTTACTTTACAACAAAGAATCAATCCAAGCCAAAAGTTTCGACTTGTTACAATCCTTCACCCTGTGAGCAAGCAAGGAAATGTCATGGATGAAATTACACTTCCAAGCACTGAAAGTAGCTCTCTCAGCTCTGAAAATTCTGCCATTTCGCCGGATCCAAATATTCCAGGCTGCTGTGAGTATGACTTCAACGAAGAAAGGGTGTGTGAAGTTGGACCTGGCGTGCAGGAGACATTGCAGGATATCTGAACCTCCAGACCAATCAACACCCAAATAGTTCCAGATTCTACAGCTGAAGGTGCAGTGAAAAAATAGATGTATCCTATTCTCATACGCCAACTCACTGCAGATGAGGCAAAGATTATCATCCTGATTCAAACGCCAGTGTCTCCTAACCAGCATATCCTTGGTGTTAAGTCTGTCAAAGAACAAAAGCCAGCCCAACACCTTGCAATCGAAACTGAATTTTACTGTCGAAACTGATTGAACTAGTAATAGAGCATTGCAATAGATGTTTAGGACGTTCGAGTACTAGTAGCAGAGAAGCAGTGATCTAAATCAGCAGACGCTCGAGCAGGGAACGCACTAGCAGAGAGCAAGTCGTGCAGTAGCACCGTGAGCGAGTGCTAAAGCAGCAACTCCTGTAGCTGCCGGAGGTCGTGCAGCAGTAGCTGCAGCGCAAGCGAGAGCAAGAGCAGAGCAGCAGCACGAATGAAAGCAGGAGCAGTGCAGCAGCGCGACCGGCAGCAAGAACAGAGCCGCAGTGCGAGCGAGAGCCGGAGCAGCTGCAGCTAGTGCCTTTGTGGAAGTCGCTGCCGAGGAAGCAACGACATGGGGGAGAGACGCCGTGGATGATGTGGTCGGCGACGGCGCCGTCGATGGAGACACGCCATGTCTGCTCGGTATCGAGCACCAGCAGCCCCGTGAGATCGAATAAAAGATAAATTGCAGCGGTGAGTGCAGAGCCTCCTTGGTGGCGCCGAGTTGGCCTCGGCTTCATCGGAGGAATTGGTGAGCGTGCTACGGTTCCGGTGGGGCAGGTCAAGACGGCGCTGTTGGGATTGAGGTGGCGCGATAGACGAGGCGAACGTCGGGGCAGCTCCTTGGAGGTGGAGGACGGGGCAGCTCCTTGGAGGTGGAGGACGGGGCAGCTGATCCGGCGGGACGACGAGATCGACAATGGATCCTCATCTGGTGCGGTGGATGAGGGACGGCGAGCTGTTGCGGTGGACGACGTAGTCGGGGAAGAGTCTCCGGCTGGGCGGCGATCGGGAGGCCGATGGAGGAGCGTGGGGTTTCGCGGGTTTTGGCGGCCTCTGTGTACGAATGTGGGGGCGAAGGGGGAGGGGGGAGCCAAGCTTAGGGACGCGCTTGTCCGAAATGTAGGGTAAGTTACCAGCGTACCCCCACCGGTTTTGACACCGCGACGTGGAGCTTCATTTCCGGCTGAGGGGTAGAAGGGGGATTTCGCGTGTCTGGGCCGCGGGAGCGATTTCGGATGAGGAGGGAGTTCTCGCGCGCGTCGAAATTTCGGGATAACAAGGCGTGGCGCGGGTTGAAGAAGCGGGAGTTTCAAAGCAGGTGAGACAAAAGATACTCGAGCTTGAAAATTTCGGGATAACAAGGTGCGGATTCCTTGTTCGGCAGAACAAACTTAACGTGTAAAAAAACAATTCATACAAGACACAAGAGAGTCATGTCCCCTTTTACTATATTGCTATAGATGCCATTGAAAAAACTACAAGAAAAATGTAAAAAAAATCGGGAGAACAAGATTACCCTGCACAGTACCAAATCGATTCGCACTTCCCTCAACTACAACAAAAAACAAATCAATTCCCACCAAAGAAAGAGTAATGTCCCTTTTTTATATGATTACAGATGCCATGATCTCGAATTTCAATTTTTGAATCCACGTTATGTTGAATTTGAATATATCGTTAGGTGACCTTGCGGTTTATAATTGATGTAGTCGTACATTTTGATCTTCCATCATATATGAACATTTTACTCCACCATGTGAACATATATATTGTCGTCTACCATATGGACTAAATTTGAATCAATTTTCCTTATTTAAATACGATTGTTGTCAAGTTATAGAATAATTTAAATATTATCTTGATAACAAAAAACATACATATAGCAGTAATCATATTTCACTATGAACTACATGTACCATACGCTCTCCAATTCAAATATTTGTATCCATTTTAGGTTGAATTCAAATCATAGTACATTATTGGTCTAGGTAGCGAGATGTTCGGGATAAACTAAACTCTGTTTTCATACGTATAATTTTTGGCTGAATTTGGACAAGTTTTGGTATAAGCCTCTTGCAAAACCGGAGATTCTCTCAACAAGCCTCGTGGTTCCGAGAGGGAACGTTTCACCTTTGTGTGCGAAACGATATAGGCTGCCTCCCCCCTGATTTTATTTACAGAGGCAACATAGAACTATATGAGTGCCCTGTTAAATTTTGGAATTATTTCGGGTTCATTTGGCCTTTTTATACATTAATTGAGTTTCTGGACTTTTAATGTGCATAATCTAAATATGAATTGCATGCACATGCTCCGGTGCACCAAAGTGGGTTGAAAAATCACATGTGTGTCCTTGGTTGAATTTCTAGGTCCCATGGAAGAAATGAGAATGAAATTCAAACATCTGGGCGTCATGACTCGGTCGAGAACATCGAGAAACTTTGATTTTAAATTCATGTAAATCCAAAACTCGCCTGGAAATCATGAAACTTGGCATGGTGTCATGTCATGGCACTAACATGTTGTGGTAAAAAATTGGGCCGATTTGGAAGCTCGTGGTTCTAAGAGGGAACGTGCCACCTTTGAGTGTGAAACGATATACGCTGCCCCCCCCTTGAGTTTCTTAACAAAGGCAACATAGAGCTACATTAGTGCCCTGTTAAATTTTGGAATTATTCCTGGTTCATTTGTTGTTTTTATACATTAATTGAGTTTCTGGTCATTTAATGTGCATAAGTCAAATTTGAACTACAAGCACATGCTCTCGTGCACCAAAGTTGGTTGAAAAATCACATTTGTGTCCTCGGGTGAATTTCTAGGTCCCATGCAAGAAATGAGAATAAAATTAAAACATCTGGGCATCGTGGCTCGGCCGAGAACATTGAGAAACTTGGTTTTAAAATTCTTGTAAATCCAAAACACGTCTGAAAATCATGAAACTTGGCATGGATGTCATGTCATGGTACTACCATGTTGTGGTAAAAAAATTGGCCGAATAGGAACAGATTTTGGTACAAGCTTCTTGCAAACCGAAGCTTCTCTCAAGAAGGCTCGTGGTTCTGAGAGTGAATGTGCCACCTTTGAGCGCGAAACGATATACGTTGTCCCCCTTGAGTTTATTTACAAAGGCAACATAGAACTACATGAGTGCCATGTTAAATTTTGGAATTATTCCGGCTTCATTTGGCCTTATTTACACATTAATTGAGTTTTTGGTCATTTAATTTGCATAATACAAATTTGAACTACAAGCACATGCTCCCGTGCACCAAAGTTGGTTGAAAAATCACATTTGTGTCCTCGGGTGAATTTCTACTCCCTCCTTCCATCTATATAGGTCCTAATGCGTTTTTCGAGGCTAACTTTGACCAAACGTTAGAGCAATAATATATGACATGCAACTTACACAAAGCATACCTTCAAATTTTTATGTCAAAGGTTCCAATAATATAATTTTCATAGTATACATCTCATGTGCTATTAATCTTGTCAATAGTCAAAGGCTGTCTTGAAAAACACATTAGGCCCTATATAGATGGAAGGAGGGAGTAGGTCCGATGCAAAAAATGAGAATAAAATTCAAACGTCTGGGCATCGTGGCTCAGTCGAGAACATTGAGAAACTTGGTTTTAAAATCATGAAACTTGGCATGGTGTCATGTCATGGTAGTACCATGCCGTGGTAAAAAAAATTGGCCGAATAGGAACAAATTTTGGTATAAGCTTCTTGCAAATCGGAGCTTCTCTCATGAAGGTTCGTGGTTCTGGGAGGGAACGTGTCACCTTTGTGTGCATAATTCAAATTTGAAATACAAGCACATGTTCCAGTGCACCAAAGTTGGTTGAAAAATCACATGTGTGTCCTCGGGTAAATTTCTAGGTTCCAAACAAGAAATGGGAATGAAATTCAAAATTCTGGGCGTCGTGGCTGGGTTGGAAACATTGAGAAACTTAGTTTTTTAATTCCTGTAAATCCAAAACACGCATGAAAATAATGAAACTTGTCTTGGTGCCATGACATGGCACCAACATGCTGTGGTAAATTTGCAGTCCGATTTGCGAAGGCGCACACATTAACAATCAACAAAGTCATTTTGGAACAAGTGCTATCACGTTACAATCAGAAACACAAGTATTATTGAAACCGTGGGCGTTCTACTTACTAGTACCATTTACGTGCCGCCACGCGTCCCCATTTTTTATTAGCTAGGAGGCGTCGTGCAGGGTAGCTATTTGAGTACGAGAGGCGTGCGATCAGACCCCTGCGCGTGCTTATCGGGAGGAGAGCCCTTTGACCTCCATATGCCGTCCACCTCTCTCCCAAGGTCTCTATTAATGGCGCCCGAGCCTCTGTTTAATGGCGTGGCTATGTCTCACTCGACTGAGATTTAAGAGAGAAAAAATAAAATCTGAAAGCACGGATCTTGATGTAATATCCAACGGACCTATATAGCATCTACTGCGACTTATAGCAAGACTGATGAATATATAAGGATGATTAAATTTTTTTGATCAAAGAAGGGCTTGCAAATTTACTGAAAACCACCACAATTCACAAGAAGTTCAGCACAACTCCAGCCTAACACGAAGGACTAAAAGCTACCATATTGAAATCGCAACATCCCAAGAGGCCAACAAAGGCCAAACATCCGTGCTAGAAACATTTCACAACCAACGACACAATCCACATCCTAAACCGATTATTACATCAAAAGAAACCAGGAAACTGAAGGAAGCCCGGCAGCAACTAGAAGAACAGCAACGCCAGGGTCGCCACAGCAAGAGTTTTCTTCATTCCAGCCTCGCAACATTGAACTTCCACAGAAAGATAAGGACGCTTAATTGTCTTACATAATTAGAAAGATAATTAAAAAAGCCACACGCGGCTACGCCCGAAATACACAAGGGCAAAAGAAGAAGGAAGACAAGGATCTGGCTCACTGATCTCTACTTTCTTTGATGCGTTGTTGCAGGCCGCGGGAACTAGTCTCCGCGGCGAGCGGCGATGAGCTCTTTCGTGTCCTCAAGACGCTGCTTGAGAACATCCACGGATTCCTCCACCAGCCTTTGGCGCTCGTTGCGGAGCATGTCATTCTCATCCATAAGTTTCTTGACGATGATGCCGGTCCTCTTCAACAAGGCACTGGTCTCCTCCTGCTGGTCAGCACTTCGGATGATCTTCTCCCTCAGCAGGTCGCGCTCGGCCCGGAGCCTCTCATTGCCCTCGCTTAGTTATCGGATGACGCCGGTAGCCTGTTCAAATGAGGCTTTCATGTCGTCCTGCAACCTCGCCTAGCCGGAGATCTGATCCATCTGGCTATGGACGATCACATGCATGCGCCTATAACAGTCGTCGCCTGCCCGCGAGAAATTTTCCCAGGCCGCCGCCGTGGCGGGACATCTCTGCTGCATTCGTGGCACGGTGGGACATCTCTGCTGCTTTCGCGGCGCGGTCGGACCAGTCTGCTGCATTGACGGCGTGGCGGGACCTCCGTGCTGCTTCAGCGGTGCGGTGGGACCTCTGCGCTGCTACTTCCGCGCGGCGGGACATGTCGGCTGCTCTCGCAGCGAGGCGGGACATCTCTCGTGCTTCCGCTTCCATGCTCGCCTCTCCCTGGTGGCAATCTCTCGACCCAGAACTCACGCTGGCCATGGCAGACGCAAGGGAAGGATGCTGAATGACTTGTTTGTTTTTGTGGATGAGGAGTTGAGGCGGAATGTGCAGTCATCTTGGCATACTAGTATTTATAACCGAGTACTAATACGCTCCTAAGTGGGAAACCGTTTAGGTTGTGATTGATGTGAACAGGTTTGCAATTCAATATAGCGTGGTACTAATACGCTCCTAACTGGGAAACCGTTTAGGTTGTGATCGGTGTGAACAGGTTTGCAATTCAATATAGCGTGGAGTAATTTGGAATGTGACGAGACGCAAGCTCAAAATTTATTGACGGTGCTAGTTTCGAAGTGCGGCACTATTCCCGGATGGAGTACTTCTTTTTCTACTCCCTCCTTTCCGGTTTTATAGGGCTTGTCTCAAAATTTTAGTTTTTCCATTTTATAAGGCTCAATTTGGTTGTTCCCCAACACTTGTTCAGATTCCAAGGTGCATTAAATCATTGCATGCAAGTATTAAGAGAAAATTGACCAATGCATGTACTTTATGCATGCATGCATTGCAATTAATGCATTGCAATTAATGCATTGATAAACATAATTTTTTGAGAAAAACAAGAGCATTAATTAGGTGCTTTTGCAAACTACAAAAAATATTCCACCACTCACCATCTTGGTTGGTGAGATTTTTGAATTAAGCCCTATAAACCGGAAAGGAGGGAGTACTGCTGTGTACGTGCAATAACTAGCACCGTCGTATACATATCTTACGGTCAATGGGGCGTTCGACAGGAATAGCCGCGTGGCAAGCTCTCACACACGCGTCTATTTTTTCTCGAAAAGGAGGATGATGACCCCCGGCCTCTGCATCTGGGAGTCACACACGCATCTGTAGCTACGAATTGTAGTGTTCTTAACCATCCGATTGGCTCTATCATGGATGTACCTATATACTAAAACATGTCTAGATACATCTATATTTTGACAAATGGAAGGCATGTATTGTGGAACGGAGGGAGTGCTTGTCATCAAAATGGATAAAAAGGGATGTATCTAGAACTAAAATACGTCTACATACATCTCCTTTTATCCATTTTGATGACAAGTAGTACTTCTTACCCAACGGAACTTTATATCGAACAGACACAAAATATCCGTTCGACTGTTGGAAATTACTGATCTGATGTTGAAGTAATTGCTGCATCGCCACCAAAACCCACCATTTCTTAAGCTAAAGTAGACCAAGGTAATCCCTATATTAGCATATAACTAAGATAAACAGAAGGCACTTAGAAACATTTAGGACGTGAGCTTGTCAATCTGAATGTGGAGGGACACAAGCTTAGCCCCGGCCAGCAGCTTGGGCGGAACTGTCAAGAAGGTCAGCTCCTGCACGTCGATGTCGTCGGGATCCTTGCTGCTTATCACCTCCATTTCCAACTTGACGGCATCGGTCGTGCCTTTGGGCTCCCCCGGCGGGCCGTTCGCCCACAACTTGGCCACATAGTGCGGCAGTGGGGACGCCCCCGCTCTGATGCACACGACCGACACGGCGATAGGCGCGCCGATGTCGAGCACGCCGCCGACCAAGAAAAACGCGCGGCGATCCTCCTCCGCGAACAGCAAGAGCCGTGGCTCCGACAGTGGCACTTGCAGCTGGAGCACCTTGCCGTACTGGATCCTGTGCACGGGCATGGGGATGCGCAGTGCTGATGTGGTGGTAGAGCGCCGGCGGCGGGCCTTCGTAGCCGCAGACGGGCACGGGGCATTTGCAGTGCACGAGCGGACACACGCTCTGGTGATCGGCGAGCTTGTGGTAAGTGACGTAGAGCCCACAGCCTTCGTGCGGGCACTCCACCCTCACCGACGAAAGGACGGAGTCCACTGCCGTGTTCCGCACGTCGAAGCCACCGCCGCGCTCGCACTTCTGGCACTGCCGCTGGTTCCCGGGGTGCTCGACGCGGCAGTCCGCGCAGGCCAGGTGCCCTCCCTTGCACTGCAGAAATCAATCGAACAACACATCAATCAAGAAACCTGCACCTTGCTCAATCAGCCAAACGGACGAGGTTTATTCGAACCTCATACACTGGAGGCGTCAAGGGGCGGAGGCACAAGGGGCAGTGGAGCACGGTGAAGTCCATCGAGACCTTACAGAGATCCATCGTCGGGTCCTGTTCGGTCTGCATGATCTCGCCCTCCTCGTGCACAACCATCTCTCAACTTGGGCCGGGGTATTACAAAGCTTTACCGTCACATATTTTATACTACTTCAAGGTGCATTAAATCAACACATGCAAGTATCAAAAGGAGAGTCACGGCATGCATGCATGCGTTGTAATTAATGCATCGGTAAACGCAAATTATTGAAATATATTGAGTGAAGTGCTTTGATGTGTCGCGTCAACTCGTACATCAACGAGAAGTTTGATTATCCTCTCCCTCGCGGACTTAACTACACCTGCCTTTGGCTGGATGACAGGTTGTCCACACACCTGTCGGGCCCACCTGTCATACATGCAAAGGCAGGAGCGTCCCTCCCTCGCCCATGAGCGTGGTGGCTGGCAAGACTAGGAGAAGCTTTCGCTACACGCTCTCCCTCTCGCACGTGGTGGACATGCAGCAGTTCAATCGGTGTCAGATGGCCAGAAGCGTACTGTAGTACTCCTCTAGTGCAGTAGTACTCCATCATTGTTCGACTTCCCGAAGAGGCGAAGAGCCAAGCGTAGCCCGGACGCTCGTGTGGCAGTTTCATGTGTAGAGTAGTCTAGGATAGCGTGTACCATGCCTGTAAGCTTAAAATCGTTGGGGTCGGCTCCATGCTATGTGGCCGTCTCGAAGTTTTTTTAAATTAAAATAGTCTTCTGGCCCTACCTGACACCCTGGTGATTGTAGTTTGCACGCTCATCTGGTCAAGATAGGAATATATATTTTAATTTGTTTTTTTTCAAAAAGGGGGGACTCCCCGGCCTCTGCATCAGAACGATGCATACGGCCACATATATTTTAATTTGTGGTGGGTAAATGTTAGAGGTTGCAGCAAATATATTGTACACAGCGGGTCTTTCAGCCAAGTTTAGAGGCAAGCATGTGGGGCCAGTGCTATGATGTGTCGCGTCAACTCGTACAATGTGGAGAAGCTTGATTTTACTACACGCCTTCTCCCTCACCCATGCGCGCGGTTGCTCGCAAACGAGGACAGGCTTTTGCTTAGTAGTACTTCTACAACAAGCTATCCGTCCCGCTCGCGGTGGACGGACATGCAGCAGTGGATTCGACACTGTAGAAGCAGTAGTAGTAACATCATTGTTCGTCTTCTCAAAGAGGCGAAGAGCCAAGCGCAAACCAAACATTGCAGTTGCGAACATTGGAGCACGCATATAGCCAGGCTCTTGCATGAGACAAAATTGCTATGTGAGCCCACTATTGTACTAGTACGTACAACTACTTGCTAGTATAGCCCTATAAACCAGAAAGGAGTATTTGCCCTTCTAGAGATTTCAACAAGTGACTAGACTACGCCGAGACAGAGTACATATGGAGCAAAATGAGTGAATCTGCACCATAAATAAATACGTACTAGTTCTATCGTTTTCCTCTCCGAGGTGCACAATATTGAGTATACTGACTAGTCTCTTTTTGACACGCATTTACGTTTTTTTTACACAGTACAGACGCAAGCGCTCATATACGCGCGCATACACTCACCCCTATGAACGCACACACGCACGGCACTATTATCTTGAAATTTACGAAGTCACCATAGGCACCTCATCGTCGACGGGTCCATAGGTGCTTGAATGCCAAGGAGGGAGAGGGTAGCGGTTCCCGAGACGTTGAATGGTCAATGATGCATCCTCAATTACATGTAGAGGGAATTAATTGGAGATGCAGAATAGAGCCAACACGATGTAAATGCAACAGAGTTTGGACTCTCATATAATAAAGGCGCCCCACCACTCCAATCCATCTACTCCCAAGTCTCTGCGCAACACTGCTCACTCCAATCCAAGACCAAGTGACCAGAAGCCACAAGCACCTTTGGAGGCCGTGGACGCGAGCGGCAGTCGACTGTGCCAAATCATCCAAGGCGCCGGCCTGCGGCCCCGCACCGCGCAGCGTTTCCAGATGGTGCTGGCGACCGCAGGCATCATAGCCCTCGCCGACGCCGGCTTTGCCTCTTGCATGGACGACATGATGGTCAACTCCATCCACAAGTTCACCACCGTCAAGAAGCGCGCGGACGACCTTACCGTACTGCTCCAGCCCGCGTGCCCAGGCTCCTCATTGCCTGCCACCCTCATCAGCCTCCATGGTGATGAACTCTTTCAAGCCCTGGTGGCCCTGCAGGTGCTGGAGGTCACAACGAAGAATGTGCACCTCGAGGCCGCGCTCGCTGCGCAGCGCCTCACCATGGTCGAAACCGTCGACCTGCACATCCACCTCTACGAGGAAATCATCTACATAGGCCACTACAAGGCAAGCGAGGACAGAAAGACGTTGGCCTTCTTCCAGCGGCTGGAATCTTTGGATGCCATTGTTCAGAAGCACGTCGACCTGGCCACGAAAGCCGCTGCTACTTAGGCGCCGTTCGGTGGGCTGGCGCCCTGAGTCGAGGAGGTGGACGTCGTCGATGGATGCATCTCTTCTTGCCTCCTGTAACCAGCACTGCATCGCCTTGTGGCCTTAATGTTTTATTAGTACAGTACTCCCTCCGTTCCCAAATATAAGTCTTTCTAAAGATTCCAGCAAGTGACTACTACATACGGAGCAAAATGAGTGAATCTACACTCTAAACTATGTCTACATACATCTGTATGCTGTATTCCATTTGAAATAGTATCTAAAAAGGCTTATATTTATGAACGGAGGGAGTATATGGCATTTTTATTCCAGTCGTAAGTTTTCACTGTGAGGTGGGGCCGCAGTTGAGCAAACCCACCCCGCCCACCGGGCGTCGGCCGAGTTTACAATTAGAAGAGAGAAACGAGGGAGGAGAGCTAGCTATAGCATGGATGCTGTTGTCAGATGGGACTCGTGTTTATAGAATAGGAGTACTGAGCACTCATGCCTCTTTTTTTGAGTGAAAAATTAGTCGTATGTCTAGTACCACTAGTTGGGTGCGTGCGACCTATAGCTGTCATCACTTTAGGTCTCCTTTTCGAACCGCGGCTACGCTTCACAGTACATATTATTTCACGCATTTATCCTCCTATATGTCCTCCTAGGCTATTTCCACGTGCTCCCATTCGCCGACATGTGGGATAGAGCATCTGGGTCATAGTGCATGCATGACTCGGAGCATATGCCGGGGTACTTTACATTTCAGACCTCACGAATTACATGCAAACCCCCCGCAGAAGAATAAATAAATGAATGAATTACTACATGAAACCGGATTATTTTCATGGAAACTGGAGCACGTTCATTAAATTTTGGACATAACACGTTTATAAAAAATGACCGGACCGAAACCAGTCTAAGGGCCTCTTTGATTTTTCCCGCAAAAAAGGGCCTCTTTGATTCGAAGGATATTGAAAACACAGGAATGGGGAAAGTATGATGGCGATGAACCGAGACGAGGAGATCTCTAACTCAGTTAGAGGTTAGAGTTAGATTCTAACCCTGAACTAACTCTAAACCAAAGAGGTGTATGGATGGCAGGGTTAGATTGACAATAAATGCTCTATCTCAATCATTTGACTACTTTGGACCCTATTTCCTGCCGGATTTGGAGGGTGCTTGGATAGGTTTTAGTTCTATGACTAAAAGTAGTGGGACTAAAACTTGCTAGCCTCACCCATGCTTGGATCCAAATACTAAAGAGACTAAAATCAAGTTAATGAGCATTTATTATCCTCCAAACCCTCCAATCCACAACTCGCCTGTGTTAAAGGAGAGGAGTTAAATGAGGAGAGAGAGGACTAATCCACATTTTTGTAGGGGTACCCCTGACTAAAAATTTTTAGTCTCAAGACTAGTTTTAGCCCCTCTTTAGTTAGGGGTGCTTGGAACTTTAGCCTCTTAAAGAGACTATTTTTAGTCAGACTAAAATAAGTCCCTGGGATCCAAGCACCCTCTTGGTGTGGCCGGCTCTTCTGTGGCCTCCTCCCGCTCACAATTGACATAAACGAACCATCTATACAAATCAAGCATGCAAAACATGATAATTTTTACTTTGTCCATACAAATGAGATATCCCACTTAAACATACAAGTCGTCAATCAAGCTTCACAAAATAAAAAAACACTTCATGAAACAAAGAATGAGCTAACTCATCACGGAAGTCATTCACGATAGGGAGGGAGCCCGGAGCCCCTCACGCACCGAGGGAGGAGCTCACCATCGTCGCTCTGGAGGAAGGCTCTGTAGAGCCCAAGCCCCGGGAACCCCTCCGACGTCGGCCCTTGCGAGTTGAGGTCGACACCGGCATGGGTAGCAGGGCCGCTTGCCGCCGACTGGGAACTTAATCTTTGGGCCTCTAGAAATAATGCAAGCCTATAAGTAAAATACCTAGAAAGGTGAACTGAATCTTTGGGCCTCTAGAAATAATGCAAGCCTGAAACTGAAATACCTAGAAAGGTGAACTGAATCTTTGGGCCTCTAGAAATAATGCAAGCCTGAAAGTGAAATACCTAGAAACATGAACTGAATCATTGGGCCTCTAGAAATAATGCAAGCCTGAAACTGAAATACCTAGAAAGGTGAACTGAATCTTTGGGCCTCTAGAAATAATGCAAGCCTGAAATTGAAATACCTAGAAAGGTGAACTGAATCTTTGGGCCTCTAGAAATAATGCAAGCCTGAAATTGAAATACGTAGAAGGTGACCTGAATCTTTGGGCCTCTAGAAAGATTTATTACCTCCTCAAGCAGCATCAAACAATTCCATGCGTGCACCACAAATCTATACCAAGTTTGATCAGGATCTACTTTTCCAAATCAGAATTAGCGCTAGAGCAAGCAAGATCAATGATATGGCCATGAGACAGAGAAGGAACGAACAAACTCACCCCTCTCGCGACCTCCCTGGGAGATGTGCCACGGCCGCGCACGATAGAGGGAGAAAAACGACTGGTGAAGGGGGAGCGGGGCGACCTTCGAAGGCCGGAGGGAGAGGGTGGTCGGAGTAGGGCGGTGGAGGCCGGAAGGAGAGGGCGGCCGGAGGAGAGAGAGGGCGAGTGGCCCTATGGGGAACAGAGAGGAGTCGTGCGAGGGGGGGGAGCGATCTGGTGCGGGCAGGGGAGATTTTTTCAGTTCTCTTTTAGTGGGCCCGAGGATAACTAACCCAATTAGAACCTCTCCACCGGGTTGTTTTTTTAGCTGGGTTAGAGCAAACTAGCTCAAACTAACCCCTCTTGTTTCGATAATTTGAGGCTATTTCAACCCAAACTAGCTCTAACTCAGGGATCCAAACAAAGAGGAGTGTTACTGTACATGCTACAGTGTGGACCGTAGCACATTGTTTTTTATGGCCATATCACCACATTGTTTTCTACTACTGGTTCACTGGGCTACCGTGGTTCGCACTGCTGGTTCACTGGGCTGCCGTGGTTCGCACTCCTCCGACCCGAGTAGTACTCCCTCCGTTCCTAAATATAAGTCTTCGTAGATATTTCAATGTGGACCACATACGGATGTATATAGATGCATTTTATGTCTAGATTCACTCATTTTTGTCCGTATGTGGTCCATAGTGAAATCTCTCCAAAGACTTATATTTAGGAACGGAGGGAGTAGTATAGTACTAGTATATACCGCATCATTCTTTGCTCCTTCTTACTACTCCGACATGTGGGAGAGCCAGCATCCGGGTCGATGTGTCATGCACTAGATTAGAGCGCGGAACGGAAGGGGGCATCACCCCGGTCGGAGCGCCAGTAATTCATGACTATAGTGAGTGGTCATATCACAAGTCTTTCCAGTAGTAACGCGCCGTCAAATCGCACAGCCCCACTCACTCACCCTCCTCGCCTCTCTCTCAAACCGCCTACCCGAAAACTGCCGCGCGTACTGCCCGGGAAAAGCCCCGCCCTCAACTTTTAACTACGCGAAAATAGTTCGAGCTTGTTCGTTCTATATAAATACAGTACTTACTGTATGTTTATTCACCCGTGGGGTTGTTCAATGAATGGAGGGGCGGGGAGCACAAGTGAACAATACTGTAGTACTACTAGTAGTAAGTAGGAGTCGTACAGTAGTCACCTTAAATAGAGGGTTTCTTTTCTTTAATGTCACGTACACAAATTGAAACGCTTGTTGTGGAGAGAAAAAAGATAATTACTCCACTATATATGGACGCAGGGGCCTGAGCGCTTGCTTTACTAGGGTTGCTCTCTTCATTCTCTCATCCTCTCCAGATATAAACAAGACAGCGGTAGCGACATTTTCTCTCTGCTCACCGCTGGTCACAGATCCGGCCGGATCCCTTCGGCCGGTGTGTGTAGAGGACTAAAAGGTGCATCGTTCACGCGGTCATCGCCGCCGAGGGAGGAAACCCACAGCTGCCGGAGGGGCCCGATCCTCTGCCCGTGCCGTTCTCTCCGACACAGCGCCGGCTCGGGAGGTCCTCCGACCCTTCTTCCTCCCTGCCGTATTGTCCGCAGATCCGACCTGCCGCCGCCGACATCCTGGCGACCCTCAGGTATAAGTTCTTCGAAAGCGGCCTTGCTCTACTGCCCCAGCTCCCCACGTGTCTGCATGTGCATCTTTTTCTACTCCCATCAGTTCTTCCAAAGCCACCTAAATTTTTAGTATTATTAGAGGTAAAGCTACTTCATGCATTCGAATCTAGGGCTTTGTTCAAACAACGAAGAAAGAGGGGGAAAGTTGTAGCATGAATCTAGGACTTGATTAAAAGAGGAAATAATATGGTGAAAGTAGTAGAGACCGGATATCCAACCGGTCTCTTGGTTGAAAAGGGAAATAATGGGAAAACGCAGTACAAACTGGATAAGGAACATATCTGTTATTGGTTGAAAAAAGGATAGAAAGTGGCGGCTGGTGGACAAGTCAACAGAGTATGTCCAGGATTAGATTTGCTGCCATCACATAGTAAAAGGTCTCCAGGATTAGATTTGCTGCCCTCACATAGTAAAAGGTCTCAGGATTAGATTTTCTGCCCTCACATAGTAAAAGGTCTCAGGATTAGATTTGCTGCCCTCACATAGTAATAGGTCTCCAGGATTAGATTTGCTGCCCTCACATAGTAAAAGGGCTCCAGGATTAGATTTGCTGCCCTCACATAGTAAAAGGCCTCCAGGATTAGATTTGCTGCCCTCACATAGTCAAGGTCTCCAGGATTAGGTTTGCTGCCCTCACATAGCATGAACAAACTCGACATCACCACTTTATGCATCCTTGTAGGTACATTGTGCTGATGCGTCCACTGTCGCATGTCCTTATACCAACCTTTTGCTGTTGTTAATGTAAGGGCACATGTAAAATGAAGCAATCACACTGTTACCTTAGGGACATGTCCAACCAGTGTTATTGTTAATCTAATGCCTCCAGTGATAAGATGCAATTAAACTGTGTTACAAATGGCACTCCTGCTGTTTTCCCCAGTATGATAAGTAAGTTGCTCATTTACGCTGCTAAGTGTCCTGGTGTCCCCACGGTCCCATGCCCTTAAACCAACTCTTTAGCTGTTGTTGATTTACTGTGTCTGGTAAACAAGCAATGCCACCATTAAAGTAATCTCATATTTGAGGAATCTCATTGTTGATCGTAATGCTTCTGGTAACATGAAGCATTGCTGACGTTTTAAAATTTCTACTGTCCTTGCGTGATTGCCATGAACATAATTAAGATGCTTCTTTTCATTTTGTATATGTTTCGTATATTCTTATTGACCAGCAACTGTTTACTTTCTATCTTTTTGTGCAGATAGGGCTATCCATTTCACCTTGTTGCTATTGTGACCTTTTGGTGAACTGCACAAAACACTTTTTTGGAATGAGTGTCTTGTGCAGTTCAACTAAAATGTTACATGGGCAACATCTCTCAATTTTGGTGGAACTGCACAAAATGGTGATTGGAGTTTCCAAAATCTCCGTCAAATTCTGCTGGTAATCTCGTGCAACATTTCATTAGCCTTTGCAAGATGAGCCGTAGCTGAATGATGCAATCTTTGCTTCATTTCAAGCGAACTGCAGAAAAAGTGGCATGAATTGAATCATCGACTGGAGCTGCAGGTTGACTTCCACTAGTGCCAGTATTATAGTAATCATGCTCCTTATTATCTGCGTTGTGCAAACAGGAATACTCAACTACAGATGTTGTGACGGTCAAGAGCATTCGCCAAGTTCTTCGATTGTATGACATGGCTAGCCAAGATGGATTTAATCCCGATATTCACTTTATCAAAAGGCTCTAATGGGTTGGTTCTAAATCTTGCAAGCTGGGAATCAGTGAGATGTGTAGGCATCTTTGTTGTACTTATTATTTGAATCTTATTTGTTGGTTCTGAATGTTGCAAGCTGGGAATCAATGAGATGTGTAGGCATCTTTGTTGTACTTATTATTTGGATCTTATTTGTTGGTTCTGAATCTTGCAAGCTGGGAATCAATGTGATGTGTAGGCATCTTTGTTGTACTTATTATTTGGATCTTATTTGTTGGTTCTGAATCTTGCAAGTTGGGAAACACGGCATGATGATGCAGAGGACAACAACCATAACAAACAGTTCAAACTTGGTAGTATTATCTTTGTGAAAGTGCGAGAAATGTGCTGATCGTGAGCGTCCTGAGAATAATAATTCTAATTGTTGTGCATGTTGATCCTGTGGCACTGATAGAACGAGCGAATGCATTGCTTGTTTTAAGTATAAATTTCTATTAAAGCTAATTAAATTTAAGTAAAGTGACCACTAACTCCTGTTATTACAGTACCAATACAGACTCGCTCGTGAACCGACGTGTGGCCGAGGGTGCATCTTCTGCCGGGCGTGCGGCGGACGAGGGAGGGGTAGTAACTATTGTCACCTGTACACACTCAGCTTACTATTGAATCCAGTTCCCCAAGAGCTGAAAAACGAACTGCTGCCGCCGCCTACACACTCGTTCACTCGAAGAGACTCCAATGGCGATCCGAGGGGTGAGCCTACTGGATATGGACTTCAGCAAGGAGTTCCCCTTTGAGTTCGCCGTTCAGTCCTATGGCTGCACCAAGTTGAATGTGATGTACACCAACGATACGGACTCGGTGAAGCTCTGCCTCGCCTCAGTCCTATGGCTGCACCAGGTTCTGGAGCATTCGCCCGTTTCATCGGCAGCGCCGACTCCACCTTCGCTACGGTGGAGAGAAGGAAGAACGTGACGATTCGGCCATCTAGTGCAACAAGCTTGTCGACATCCAGAAGCAATACAAGATCATCAGCAACGGGCAGGAGAAGGACTCCGTGGTTGACCTCGCTGAGACCATCATCGACCCCTGATACGCCAACATGAAAGAAGATGACCTGAACACGTGGGAGGTACCTCTGAATCTAGCCTACATAACCTACGCAGCCAAGGACGCATACGCATGCTACGACATATACAGGTAGATCTTGGACATGAGGGCGTGTCTGCTTCCCGTAACCGACGAGTACACGGACAGCCGCAGCGTCATGATCAAGCGTGCCAGGAAGGTCTAGATGTTGTACTTTATCTGTTTATAAGCACCTTTATCATCTGAGTGTTTCATGCATTAGCCTATGTGTCGTAATTATCTGTTTTGTCCGAAATATTTCTTTTAAGAACCCATTAACCTGATTGCTTTTTCTAGTGGCTATTTGCTTATGTATGTAAACTAGTTCACTTGTCCGTAAAAAAACTAGTTCACTCGGCTGCCGTGCTTTGAATCTCCTTCCTCCCAACATATTCCCCTCCTCGGGTGGACCCAGCAGGTCTCTGAATTTTCTCCCACATTCTTTTTCAATGTAAACTGAGTTTTCTCCCAGTACTTTCCCATAGAACCAACTCAACTGTCCCACATCTAGCCTAAAAAATAATAATACCCCACGTACTATTAACTCATCAAATTAAAATGATATTTTATTTCGTAAGTTGAAAGTTCTTACAAAATAATAATAATAATTGTTTATATATAACTTGGCAAGTTAACTCCTAGTGATTGCGTGCATAAGCTTGCAAAGATTTTACTGACGTGCAATCATGTGTTTATGTTTTTATAACATTTCTCTGTCTAGCCCAACATGATATTTTCACCCAGCCCAGCAAGTCCGCGGATTTCGAGAAAAATGCAAATGGGATTTAAACGGGCTGCATAGATGCTACATCATTGTTTCACCCAGCCCACCAAATGGACTAAAAAAACAAGGGACAAATGCATTTTTGCCCTTAGTCGGAGCCACCCCACGGGTTTTGCCCTTAATTTTCGACTCTGCTCAGTTTTGCCCTTAGATTTGTCTATGAGGTTATCCGAGTGCCCTTTGACCGTTTGACCAATACTTTTAAAATTCATAACAAATTCATACGAAGTCATAAAAATGCAAATAACATATCAAAAAGTTTAGAATGACATTACCTTTATGTGCATGCCATTTGCATTCAAGAAAAAAGTACCCTTTAAACTACCCGTGGTTATTAATGTTATAAACATTATTAAAACTAAAAAGGTATAAATAATAGTGTTTTCAGGAATAAAAATTGCAAGCAAATGTAGTTGGTGTTTTCTGAACATCCCGATACCTTATCTGCATTCTTCTGAGTTCATATCAACTTGCTATGAATTTTCATGTGACTTTGACCATTACATTGAAACTTCATAACAAGTTGATATGAACTCAGAATAACGCAAATAAGATATGAGGATGTTCAGAAAACACCAACTACATTTGCCTGCAATTTTTATTCCTGAAAACACTATTATTTATACCTTTTTAGTTTTAATAATGTTTATAACACTAATAACCATGGGTAGTTTAAAGGGTACTTTTTTCTTGAATGCAAATGCCATGCACATAAAGGTAATGTCATTCTAAACTTTTTGATATCTTATTTCCATTTTTATGACTTCGTATGAATTTGTTATGAATTTTCAAAGTATTGGTCAAATGGTCAAAGGGCACCCAAACGACCTCAGAGACAAATCTAAGGGCAAAATTGAGCAGAGCCGAAAAGTAAGGGCAAAACCCATGGGCTGGCACAACTAAGGGCTAAACTGTAATTGTCCCAAAAAACAAATGGACTGGCTGACATGTGGGCCAGTAGGTCAAAGCCTAAGAAGGCATTGGATTTACATCCAACGGCCGGCATTCTTCTTCAATCTCTCGTCTTCTTCCCCCAGCGCTGCCGGAACCGCCTGCTCCAGCCTTCGGCATCCAGCGGCGTTATTTTGCGCTCCTCAGCGAAACGCTACCCCGCCGACGGCCAGGCCATCCCTCCACTCCGCACCTCCTGTTATTCTCCGCCGAGTGTAGGCCCACCCCGCACCCGAACCAGTCAAGTTTCCCACTTCTCTCCGTCTGCGACTCCACTGCCGCATCTTCCCCATCTCCAGGTCGTTCCAGTCTGGGGCCTCGCTGTCATCCACTGCCTCAGTGCGCTCGGCGCGGCGTGGTCAACATACGAGAGTCATCGGAAGAGGACTGTACGTGGAGAGCCTGACGGCTGGGACCCACGAGGTCCATGGTCGCACGCAAGGAAAGTTCCTCCTTATTACGCATTGTACGTGCACTGTACGTGCGAAGGGCTTCTGTATTTCGTGAAAAAAATGTTCCCCCCGCTGACAGGTCGGACCCACCAGCTATATCTTCGCACGGAAGGAAGTGCTTCCTTATTAAGCACCAAAAAATGAATATCCCCTGCTAGCTGGGACCCACCATAGTGGGTGGCTGACTTGTGGGCCTACTAAGTTGATGAGGAAGGAGGGCTTTTTCAACTTAGTCAATATGAACGATTCTAGCTCCAGTGACCGTACGATGTCCATCCAACGGCCATAGTGCTTATTCAACCTCTGGTCTTCTTGCTCCAGCTGCCCAAAGCAGCGCCAATCGTGCCGCGTGCTCCTGCCTCTCGTGGCCGGCTGTGATGCCGCGGATGCCTCACCGCCCCCTACTACTCCCACCGCTGGCCCAGGGTATCCCTCTACTCACCCACACCCCCTGTTATTCTGCGGCAACAAAGCCTCACGCCGCAGCCGAACCGGTGAACCCTCGTACTCCTCTCCGCGTGGGCATCCACTGCCGCGTCTTCCCCGGCTCCGCGTCGTCCCCTTCCTAGGCCTCTCCGTCGTCCACCGCCTTGGTGCTCTCGGCGCGGCATGGTCAATGTGGTCAACGACCGACTTCCATCGGAAGAGTACTGTACGTGGAGAGGCTGACAGCTGGGTCCACGGCCACATCCCAGTTTTT
Source organism: Aegilops tauschii subsp. strangulata (assembly GCF_002575655.3). Classification (NCBI taxonomy): domain Eukaryota; kingdom Viridiplantae; phylum Streptophyta; class Magnoliopsida; order Poales; family Poaceae; genus Aegilops; species Aegilops tauschii. The sequence goes on along the minus strand of NC_053039.3, from coordinate 260,332,557 downwards.
TTGTGATTTGCCAAGTAAGTCGCTTTGTCAGGCCTGTTGGGCTGCAAATCTTTCAAGACGAGGAGAGCTTCATTCGGCTGGCCGAGAAAATGGCCTGTCAGTAATGAGAATGGGCTGTACATTTTTAAAACACATCAAACCGGCAATTAGTTTCAAATATCTTTTTTTTCATTTCGAGATTTTAAATTACTTTAATTTTTATGCGTGGAGAATTTGTTGGATTTTATATTGATATACATTTATTTTTAAAACCAGTTTGAATGTGAGTCGAAATTTCGGGATTAAAAACAGTTCGGACCGCACCGAAATATGCAAAATTTCGTATAATTTTTTAACCGTGGCCACAATATGGGCTGTAATGCTAACAAAAAGAATATGTGCTCCAAAAAAACCTTAAGAATTAGCAAATGGGCTGTAAATTATTAGAAATAATGGCAGATGGTCTGTATGCTGTTTTCCACATATTTAAGGCTTTCCTAAAAAAAGGTTGACGCACAAGCAGTGACTGTTGGATGTCCATCGAACGGCCGTCGTGCTTCTTCAATCTCTGCTCTTCCTGCTCCAGCCGCTCAAACATGCGACGGCGGGACTGCCTGCTCCCTCCTCCCCGCGGCCGGCTGTGCTGCCGCGCAGGCCTCACGGCCCCATCGTACTCCCATTGCTGGCCTAGCCATCCCTCTACTCACCCACACATGCTGTTATTCTCCGGCGACGGCAGACGAACCAGTAAACCCTCGTACTCCTCCGCGTGGGAAACAACTGCCGAGTATTCCCTGGCTCCGTGTCGTTCCCTTCCTAGGCCTCGCCGTCGTCCACCGCCCTGATGCTCTCGGCGCGGCCTGGTCAACATGGTCAATGAACGACATCCATCGGAAGTGGACTGTACGTGGAGAGGCTGACAGCTGGGTCCATGGCCGCACGCAAGGAAATGCCTCCTTATTACGCGCAAAATAATGATTCCTCCACCTGACAGCTAGGACCCACAAGAAGGGCCTCTGTATTTCGCGAAAAAAATGTTCCCCCTGCTGACAGGTCGGACCCACCAGCTATATCTTCGCACGCAAGGAAGTGCCTCCTTATTACGCCCAAAAAAATGAATACCCCCCTGCTAGCTGGGACCCACCATATTGTTGGGCTGACTTGTGGGCCTACTAAGTTGACGGGGACGGAGGGCTTTGTCAACTTAGTCAATACTCCAGTGACTGTATGATGTCCAAAGTAGCGCCGGTCGTGCCGCCTGCTCCTGCCTCGCGTGGCCGGCTGTGCTACTGCGGAGGCCTCACCGCCCCCATACTACTCCCACCACTGGCCAGGCCATCCCTCCACTCACCCACACCCCCTGTTATTCTGCGGTGAAGGCAGCCTCACACCGCAGCCGAACCAGTGAACGCTCATACTCCTCTCCGCGTGGGCATCCACCGCCGCGTCTTGCCCGGCTCCGCGTCGTCCCCTTCCCAGGCCTCGCCATTGTCCACCGCCGTGGTGCTCTCGGTGCAGCGTGGTCAATGTGGTCAAGGACCGACTTCCATCGGAAGAGTACTGTACGTGGAGAGGCTGACAGCTGGGTCCATGGTAGGCGCAAGGAAGTGCCTCCTTATTACGCGGAAAATAATTATTCCTCCACCTGACAGCGGGGACCCACCGGACGGGCCACCAGTATTTTGCGAAAAAAATCGTTTCCCCCTGACTGCTGGGACCCACCGGACGGGCCACCGTATTTCACGAAAAAAACATTCCCCCCGCTATCAGCTCGGACCCAGCGGAAGTGCCTCCTTATTACACAAAAAAATGAATACTCCCCTAGCTAGCTGGGACCCACCTTGGTGGGAGGCTGACTTGTGGGCCTACTAAGTTGACGGGGACGAAGGGCTTTGTCAACTTAGTTAATATGAATGATTCTAGCTCCAGTGACCGTACGATGTCCATCCAACGGCCGTAGTGCTTCTTCAACCTCTGGTCTTCTTGCTCCAGCCGCCCAAAGCAGCGCCGGTCGTGCCGCATGCTCCTGCCTCCCATGGCCAGCTGTGCTGCCGCAGAGGCCTCACCGCCCCCTACTATTCCCACCGCTGGCCAGGCCCTGCGGCGACGGCAGCCTCACACCGCAGCCGAACCAGTGAACCCTCGTACTCCTCTCCGCGCGGGCTTCCACTGCCGCGTCTTCCCCGGCTCTGCGTCGTCCCCTTACTAGGCCTCGCTGTCGTCCACCGCCGTGGTGCTCTCCGCGCGGCGTGGTCAACGTGGTCAAGGGACGACTTCCATCGGAAGAGTACTGTACGTGGAGAGGCTGACAGCTGGGTCCATGGACACAGCCTGGGTTTTTTGTGATTTGCCAAGTAAGTCGCTTTGTCAGGCCTGTTGGGCTGCAAATCTTTCAAGACGAGGAGAGCTTTCATTCGGCTGGCCGAGAAAATGGCCCATCAGTAATGAGAAATGGGCTGTACATTTTTAAAACACATCAAACCGGCAATTAGTTTCAAATATATTTTTTTCATTTCAAGATTTTAAATTACATTAATTTTTATGCGTGGAGAATTTGTTCGATTTTATATTGACATAAATTTATTTTTAAAATCAGTTTGAATGTGAGTCGAAATTTCGGGATTAAAAACAGTTCGGACCGCACCGAAATATGCAAAATTTCGTATAATTTTTTAACCGTGGCCACAATATGGGCTGTAATGCTAAGAATATGGGCTCCAAAAAAACCTTAAGCATTAGCAAATGGACTGTAAATTATAAGAAATAATGGCAGATGGGTTGTATGCTGTTTTCCACAGATTTGAGGCTTTCCTAATAAAAGGGTTGACGCACAAGCACTGACTGTTGGATGTCCATCCAACGGCCGTCGTGCTTCTTCAATCTCTGCTCTTCCTGCTCCAGCTGCTCAAACAAGCGTCGGCGGGACTGCCTGCTCCCTCCTCCCCGCGACCGGCTGTGCTGCCGTGCAGGCCTCACCGTCCCACCGTACTCCCATCGCTGGCCTAGCCATCCCTCTACTCACCCACACCTGCTGTTATTCTCCGGCGACGGCAGACGAACCAGTAAACCCTCATACAGTCGTACTCCCCTCCGCGTGGGAAACAACTGCCGAGTCTTCCCTGCCTCCGTGTCGTCCCCTTCCTAGGCCTCGCCGTCGTCCACCGCCGTGGTGCTCTCGGCGCGGCGTGGTCAATATGGTCAACGACCGACTTCCAGCGGAAGAGTACTGTGCGTGGAGACGCTGACAGCTGGGTCCACGGCTGCAGCAAGGAAGTGCCTCACAAAATAATTATTCCTCCACCTGAGAGCGGGGACCCATCGGACGGGCCACCGTATTTCGTGAAAAAAGTGTTTCCCCCTGACTGCTGGGACCCACCAGCTACACCTTCGCACGCAAGGAAGTGTGTCCAGGAAAAAAACAAAATGATTCGCCCCCTGACTGCTGGGACCCACCAGCTACATCTTCGCACGCAAGGAAGTGCCTGACAGTCGGGACCCACCTGGTTGAAGCGTACGTAGCATTGTCATTCTGGTCGCGAATGTGTACGTACATATATACTGGTGGATGTAGAGGCGTGCACGTGTCGTAGTAGAGGCGCGCAAATAGCATGTACACGTACGTACAGCGGCCAGGGTGCAAGAAAGAAAATACGGCCACGTATGTGTACATACGGGCGGGGTCTCGAACGCCTACTCGCGCATACGTACGGCGAGGGCTCGTTGACATGGCTGGGTCGGAACGGAGAAACAGCGTCGTCGTCGTGTTCATGGGGAGGCAACGGAATGCGTCGTGTTCATTGGGAGGCAACGGAACGCGTGGGAGCCAACCGGCTGGGTCGGGACGGAATGTGTGGTCGTGTTCATCGGGAGGGCTTGGACGGAACACGCGATGGAAACGAGGCCTGGCGTACCGCAGAACGGAGGAAACGGCCTTGTGTTCGACCGGCCACGCTCGAAACAGGATCCTGTTCATGGGAGGGGTCTGGCATACCGCAAAACGGACGAAACGGACCTCCTACAGTCGAAACGGGGGTCCTGTTGATCGGGAGGGGTGTGGCGTACCGCAAAACGGACGAAACGGACCTCCTACGGTCGAAACGGGGGTCCTGTTGATCAGGAGGGGTGTGGCATACCGCAAAACGGATGAAACGGACCTCCTACGGTCGAAACGGGGGTCCTGTTCATCGGGAGGGGTGTGGCGTACCGCAAAACGGGACTCCACGAGATACTATTCATCTCCACCGTCGACCTCCTCCAGCCTCCACGGGCTACCGTCGACCTCCTCCAGCCTCCGCGGGCTCCTGTTCATCCAGCCTCCACCGCGCGCTACTCCACCGGCTACTGTTCAACCACCCCTCCACGGGCACCCCTCCACCATCTACTGTTCATCCAGCCCTCCACACCACGAGGTCCTGTTCAACCACCCCTCCACGGGCACCCCTCCACCGTCTACTGTTCATCCAGCCCTCCACACCACGGGGTCCTGTTCAACCACCCCTCCACTGTCTACTGTTCATCCAGCCCTCCACCACACCACGGGGTCCTGTTCATCCAGAGGCAACGCCACCGCTCACTGTTCATCCAAACCCCCTCGCAACACTCACTGTTCATCCCAGAGGCAGCATCGATCGGCTTCAGTTAGCAGCAGTAGCGAAGGAATCGCTCGACCGGGTTCAGTTAACAGCCATCGATCGATCGCTCGGGTTCAGTAACGCGTAGCCTGCAATGCAATCGCTCGGGTTCAGTTAGAGCCCAATGCCTCGCTCGGGTTCAGTTAGAGCTAACGCCTCGCACACACGCGCGTACGTGTATGAGAGAAACGCGCATCGCTCGGCCCCCGACCTCCCACCGTAACCAGGAACACGCCGAAATTTTCCTCGCCCCGCTTCTACCACGGTTTTTTCCGTCATGGAGGGCCCAAAGAATGTCATGCAGCTGCGTCTCCGGCCCGCCCAGGACGAAAAGCCCATTTTCTGTCATGATTTTTTTTCATAGAAGTAGGAGCCCACCACATCTATGATGATACCGGGTTTTGTCAGAATTATCGTCATAGAAGTGTCATATGTATGATAGAAAAAATTCGTTCGGCCCAAAATGTCACGGATGTGTCTTTTTTTGTAGTGTGAATCAGACATTTGACGGCGGTCTCAGGGACAACACCCAGTGGGTGCACTTAGCATGCCCCCACTGGATCGATTTCGCACTTGGCACGGCTTGACTGGCCCAAGTGGAGAGCTACAGATAAAAATGTTCTAAGACCCCCGCCGAATCAGACATTCGACGGCGGTCTCGGGGACTACACCCAGTGAGTGCAGTCAGCATGCCCCCACTAGATCCATTTCCCATTCGGCACGGCCTGACCGGTCCGAGTGGAAAGAGTACAGACTAAAAAACACCCAGTGGGTGTACAGAATCAAGACGAGCAGGAAAAAACCCAATCGGAAATCAACTTACAATCGCACTTACTCGGACATTCGCCTGAAGGGTTGTGCTGGTGTCGTAAACTAACTTGCTGCCTTCATACACCTCCTTCAGACGCTTCATCATGAAGTCGGCCTGGATCATGGCTTCCTTGCTTGCTCCGTCCTGGTCTTCTGGAACGTGATGTAGAGTGAATACAGTTGATGCAGGAGTTGACGATGCAGTCGGAGGGATCAATAGTTGAGATTGGCCAGCAGGTCCCGAAGCTGGAAGAGTTGATACTAAAGGCGGAGCACTCGACAGTGGAGCAGTAGAGATAGCACTCCTGAAGCATCGTAGCGGGCGACACTCGGGATGTTCTACTCGACGGCACCCTCTGAGTGAAACTGCGGGGACTGCCCGAGGTCGTACCTTCGCCACCCGCACCTTTCGGAAGCTCGTCTTCATCGTCGTCAGGAAGTTGTATAATATTTGTTGGTTCTACAGTCATTCAACGACAATAGCCCGTTCAATCGATAAGTCAACCAATGAAACAGAGCAGAGTGCAAACGTGTCGCACCTCACCGAGAGGTGGCTGCGTCCGTGGTATCTGCCTCCGCATGCTCCTCATCAACCTGCATGGGTGACGTTATCGAAGTAGTAGCTCTGGTACACAATGTTCACTCAGTCAGCAAAGGCACAAAGTTCCACAACAGAAAGAAAAAGAAAAATAATAAGAACTCATGTTGAAGCGATAGGCACCGAGACTTTGATTCGAGGGAGAGCCTTCCGAAGCTTCACTGGCACTACCTTGGGCCGTTTCGCTGACTTCTCAGTCGGATCTAGCGTTGCAGTTCGAGTGCGTTCTGGATTCCTGACACTCGACGCCACAGCCTTGCCCTGGCTGACCGCTGGGTCTTGGGTCTGTTTGGATCGACGTTCGGTGCATGGAGGGGACTCAACTTCCACACTCTCCTCCGAGTCATCACTGTTATCCTCGCTGTTGTCGGCATAGTCCATATCAGCACTGCCACCTTAGCTCTCCATCCCTTCAACGAGTTGTTCTCCATTCGGCACAGGCGAATACATCTTCGTGAATGCGTACAGAGCACAAGTATCAAAGTTAGTCGGTCTTTAATACGGTCACATGTTGAAAACAAAAAATAATACATTCAACAAGTTATGTCCCACCTATCATGGAAGATGCTCGGTGTCAAAGGGCAGAATTCGTTTGGATTCACACAAGTTGTCATGGGCTCCGGTGATGCTCCTGAACCAATGTGCTACAGTCTCCTCCTTGACTTCCTCTGGGTGGTTTTGAGCGGTGTCATCTGCACCTGAATACAGCCACATAGGGCGGTCGCCTGCTTGCAGAGGCTGGATGCGTCGACTGAGGAACACCTCCAACGGATCCAAGCCTGTCACCCAGCCCTGGATCAACTCAACTACAGCTTCAACTAAGATCCCCACCTTAGCTTTCTCCTCCTCTTCAATAGTCAGCGAGCGAGGAGCACTGTGGCTAGCCAACGAGAAAGGGGGAAGGCCAGTCGATGAACCAGGGGTCGAAACGTCGTTACAGTAAAACCAGGTTGACTACCAACCCCTAACCGACTCGGGGAAGTTCATGGAAGGGAAAGCACTTCTACCCCTCATCTGGACACCTAAGCCCCCACACAAATGGATCACATGGATCTTCGCATCACTCGAATTCGCTTTCTTAACCGACTGAGAGCGGCATGTGAAGATGTGTTTGAGTAATCCCCAATGGGGGTGACAACCCAAGAAATTCTCACACATTGAGACGAAGGCAACAAGATACGATAAGGCGTTCGGAGGGAGATGGTGGATTTGTGCACCGAAGAAATTCAAGAAACCATGGAAAAACGGATGAGGGGGCAAGGAAAAACCTCTCTCCATGTGAGTGAGGAGGACCCGTTCCTCAGGGCACGATGCAGGCTCGACCTCCCCCTCCGGCAGCCTCCAAGACCCAGGGACAAGCAGGCCATCGGCGGTGAGCCCCTCGAGGTCCTCCATGATTGTCGAGGGCAGCCAAGCCCCTGGATCCAGCCCGACGGCAGAGTGGCCTGGGAGCTCGAGCCGTCTTCCCCTTGGCCGTCTTCTTCGTGCGCTCCATCTTCGCCGTCTTGTCCTTCGCCATCTCCATGGTGGTCGACGGAGCCGAGTGGGGCGGCGCAGCACGGGGGCAGATGAGGCGGAGAGGCAGGAGGGAGAGGGGAAATGTGGAGAGTACTGTTGCACACCTCGGCCGCGTCGTCCTTTATACCTCCGCATTCGAGTGACTGACCTGTGGACCAACACGATCCCAGGGTATCCCACAACCGATGTCTGCCCGATATGTGGCGATAAAGGAGGAGCAAAGATCGAGGAGTCCCTCTCCACTTGCCCCAATTACCGCGCTGCGGCCGTCATGCGCGCTTCTCCAAATTTTACAATCCCATGAAATCCAGATCCAGAAAATCAATCAATTGCGTTAGAGATATCCATATTCATTCGGGTCACATCCAACGCCACCCTGCTACTTGTTTCGCTCGGAAACTCAAGAAACCAGAATTGATCAAGGCGATTGACGAAGGATTCAGCAGCTCAAATACCTTAAGACTCCTGAAAATGTCTCCGAGACATTGAGTCGGGTCGAAATCAGCTCCAATCCCTCCTCACTCGAACCTCGATCCATTCGGGGGCTAATGATGATGACATGTATCTAGGTTAGGGTCCTAGGCCTGACCTACATGCCCTACCCAAGGACACTACACAAAGAATCCAAGACTTACAAAGTTAGAAAGAGGATATCGACTGGAATGACCGCAGCGTGCAAGTCACTCGACAGAAGATCCAATCGCTTGCCCCACTCCCACTCGACCTCCATTATGTCGGATTTAGGGTTCCGGCAAAACCCTTGAGGTTCGAACACTGGGGTGCGCACGAAGATCTCTCCTCCCTCTAGCACTCACCCTCACCGCAATCTCAAGGCTCAGCGCGTCGAACTCGCAGAATCAAAGGGACACAAGATTTATACTGGTTGGGCCACCGATGTGGTGTAATACCCTACTCCAGTGTGGTGTGGTGGATTGCCTCTTGGGCTGAGGATGAACAGTACAAGGGAAGAACAGCCTCCTGAGGAGAGGTGTTCTTGAGCTCGGTGAGCTTGTGTGGTTGCTGGTGATACGAATGATCCGTCCCCTTGCTAAGGTGGTGGCTAGTCCTATTTATAGAGGCCATGGTCCTCTTCCCAAATATCAGGCGGGAAGGGATGCCACAACGGCCCATTTTGAAGGGAGACAACTAGTACGAGTTATCCTGACTAAAGGTGGTCTTCGCCTGGCAAAGGCTCTGGTGGTGACGCCGTCTTGGGCTCCATGGTGACCTCCGTCTTGTCTTCTTACTCGTCTTGGTCTCGTTGCACCGATATGGAAACCTTTGCCTGATGCCTCGGGACTCCTCGCCTGTGCTTGCCTCTTTAGCACCAAAGAGGAAACGAGGACACTGCACGCTGGCGCCCGCCTGGCGCCGATCGTCATGGCTTACGTCACAGGAACCTCGCGAGGTGCCCCTTGCCTTGTTCTCTCCGCCCCTCGCGAGCCAGCCTAGTGAGGCCGCCCCTGAGGAGGTCTTGCGTCGTCCACCTCGCGAGGCTTGGCCCCTCGCGAGGGTCTTGAATGTTTGCTGGTGAAGAAGGGTCGTACAGGGCTGCTGGTGGAGCCACGCCGTGGGCCGCAGGCAGGCAAGTCTGGGGACCCCCATTCCCAGGACGCCGACGGTAGCCCCCGGGCCCAAGGCGCGCTCGGGCTTGGCTTCGAGGCGAAGCCAAGGGGCAAGTGCAGAGCGCTACGGGCCCCAACAGCCTGCGGCCTGGCTTGACGCGTGGTGATTGATTGGACGTGGGCGTCTCCGCTTCCCCATGCTACCTCGGCAACTGCCCGACTGACAAAAGACTGGCGTGGGCTGTATTTGCCTTCAGTGCCTTCCGTCGTCTTGCTCCAGATCCCCTTTCTCGCCCTTCGCTTCAAGAGACTCCAGATCCACCCAGATCCTCCTTCGAGCTTGTCGTCGATGGCGCCCAAGAAAGCTCGGGTTACTCCTCCGCCATCCTGGTACGAGCCCGCGCTCGACGCGCCGAGCGTGTCGGAGAAGAACCTTGATGCCGTGCGTTTGATGACGGCGGAGGGTGACGAGAAGAGGAAGACTGTGCTCCGAGTCGGCTCCGCCGAGCCTGAGGCTTATGGCAGCACTTTCTACCCCTTCTTCATGAGCAGCATCGTCGCTGGGTTGGGTCCCCCCTTCTCCGACTTCTTCTACCCCGTCCTCTGCCACTACAAGATCCACGCTCTCCATCTTCATCCCAACTACATCTCCTCCTGTCAATCTTCGCCTTCTACTGCGAGGCTTATCTTGGAGTGATGCCGTCCATGTCGCTGCTGCGCCACTTCTTCTTCCTCCAGATCAAGGAGGGCCACAACTTGGGGTGCGTCAACTTCGTCGCGGCCAACAAGACCAACGCGATCTCGAGTGCCGGGAAGAAGGCCGAGGGCTTCAGGAGCAAGTGGGTCCTGATGGATGCCATGTGCTCCCACCCCTGGCTAGTGCTGCCGGCGGAGATGCCCGTGTCCCACGACGGGTGGTCTCGTGCGAAGCTCACCGACCCTCGGGCGGGGCAGGTGTTGGAGAGGATGACCGCCGACCTGAAGCCCATTGACCCAAGGGCGGCGAAGCTGACTGGGGCCATGATCACCAAAGAATTCATGGCGCAGCGCGTGGCTCCCCTCCAAGCGCGCCCGCGCCCCTTGTGGAAGCTTGGATACGAAGGGGACGACCTCCGCCTGCGCCCGGAGTCCCTTTCTGACGAGGTGTTGCGCTCGGCCCTCTGCTCCTTGGTTGGGGACGACCAAGGGTACCCGTCGGACTTCTTCGTCCCCTTGTTCCGCCGCCTAGATGGGGCGGAGGCTGCCGCCGCCATGCCCGTCTTCGACGGGCGTGGACTCGTGCCGCCTGCGCCCTCGAATGTCCCGGTGACGACGAGTCCGGTGGACGTGTCTTCCAGCGAGTCCCGCGAGGAAGAAGACAAAGAGGAGGAGGAGGAGCGCGGTTCGGAGGCGACTCGCGAAGGGGTGGGGAAACCTCCCCTTTTCGCAAGGCCGACATCCTCCGCACCCTGCCTGATGATGATGACGAGGCCGATGTCTCCCTGGGGAGAGGGGAGCCGCCAGTAGCTGGAGGCTCCGCAAGGTCCAAGGTCAGTCCCCGGAGGAGGCCACCGGCCGAGGTCCTGACGAGAGGAAGGTCGGCGTTGGTCTCCCGAGATGACGCCCCTGTTCTGATGCCGCCTGAAGCTGCTTCCAACTTGCCTGCTGCCCCCTCTTCTGTGCCTAGAGCCCTTGCGCCCGTGCCTCAGGCTGCGAGGCTCTCGGGCTTCAAGTTCAGGACACAGAGGGACTACGTCGCGGTGGACCAGTAAGTATTCTTGTCTTGCCTTGTTCCTGCTTCTGCTGCTGATTCTTGGCGCTTTCCGTTGCTTGACTAGGCCGACGCCTGCGGCGAAGAGGAAGAAGGAGGATACGGTGGTACTGCTCGGGACCAAATCGCCTGCAGCGGCCGCACCCTCCTCCATAGGGAAGGGTAGTGGCGGTACTCGCGCTTCCCCGGTCCGATTGTCCTCTCGAGACATGAGGGAGCATCCTCTGGAGGAGGCAACCCCCAAGGCCCCGCTGGCACCAGAGGCGCCGGCATCCGGCTCGGCTGCTGAGGTCCCCAAAGCTCAGGAGCCCTCAGCCTCCTAGGCCATCGTGATGATGTTGCCTGTTCCTTCCTTCGGCGCTTTGCTGACCCCAGATCCTTCCACCTCCCCCGACATCCTGGAGCACGCTCTTTCTGCACTGACCTTGCTGCACGAGGATCTTCAAGGCACCGACCATCGCCTGGTGGCCTGGCGCCTGGAGCTGATGTCTGGCTGGCTCCACTCTGGCATGGTCGTCCGGGCGGCGCTGAGCCAGGCTGCAGTGGACTCTGAGAAGGACAAGCAGGCCGTCGCCCAAGCTATGGCTGCGCGTGAAGCTGCGCTGAAGGATGCCGGAGCCGCCCAACATCGCTACCAGTCCCTGGAGGCCGAGCTAGAGACAATGCGCAATGAGCATGTGGCTGAGGCTGGGGGCCGTAAGGCTGAGGAGGAGAGGATGAAGGCCCGAGAGGATGCCGTCAGGGGTCGCCACGCCGAGCTGGAGCAGTTGGCGAACGCGCAGGCCGCGGAGCGTAGCCGGCTGGAGTAGCTGAAGCGGAAGATGGAGGCGAAGAAGGCTGAGCTTGACGCCAAGGTGAAGGTCCTGTCTGAGGACCGCGTGGCCTTCAAGTCCCTCGAGGAGAGGTCTCGCACGGCACTGCAGTCACTCTACGAGAAGGGCTTGGAGGAGCCGCTGGCTACCGACAACGAGGGCCCCACCCAACTGCTTCCTTATCTGGTCGCGGCGCTTGAGAAAGTCGTGAGCGGTATTAGCCCCTTGGCAGAGGGAGAAGCCCGCATTCTTTCCTCAGTCGCGTTGATGCGCATCTTCAGCTTCCTCCATCTTCGCGATCCTACCGCCCACCTTGATGAGCTGCTGGAGCCTGTGGACGACGAGCACCGCGCAGCTGCTGCCGAAGTCGTGAAGGGTCAGGTGGAGGCCCTGCTGAAGAGGTTCCGCGCCTTCGATCCCGCGCCCTCAACTGGTGGTGCTGCTGGTCCTGCAACTCCAGCGGGTGGTGTAGGTGAAGGCAACGCCGCTATGGAAGAAGCGTCCCTTGAGGGCGACGGCGGCGTCCGAGGATGACGGGATGACTTGCTGGCGGCTCCTTTCCTCTTTAGCTCCTGCAATATGCACCATGCCTCGTGGAGGCATTTAAACTTGCGTTTGGTATCAGGAGAACAATATGTCTTGGAATATTTGCTTGAGATTTTGCGATTTCTTTCCTGTTTGCCTTATGTTCTACGTCGGTGGGGCCCGACCCCGCGCATACCCCAGCCGCGGTTGGGTCATCCGGATCAATAGGACGGGTCCAAGGGGTGAGGGGCTACATGGCCAGTTAGGCTCCTGAGTCGCAATGCTCAGGAGTCCCCCTTGACGCGCAAATAGCTTACAGAAAGGAGATGCAGGAATAGGTCTAGTGTTCTATGTCGGCAGGGCCCGACCCCGCGCATACCTCAGCCGCGGTTGGGTCGTCCGGATCACCAAGACGAGACCAAGGGGTGAGGGGCTACGTGGCCAATTAGGCTCCTGAGTCGCGATGCTCAGGAGTCCCTCTTGACGCTCAAACGACCTTCATACCTTTTCCCTCGCCGAGGCTCCGCTCGGGAGGGCGCGCGATGACCAGGCCCGAGGGACTTGGCGGGGTGGCGTACGCTTGGGCGTGACCCGAGCGTAGCCCCCGTGCCCAGCCCCCTCCCGCGAAGCTCCCGAGGGGAGGTGTTGCGATGAGGCCAGACACTGAGCTCAAGGCTCCCTGAGGTTGATACGGCCATGGGGCCGCCCTCAGTTGTTTATCACCAGCGCGGAGCATAGCGCTTCCGCACTTGCACGGGCATAACCGCTCCTTGGTAGTGTCGACTGCCAGCGCTGAGCATGGTGCTTCCACTGGTGCGTGGGTGAGGGCTCCCTCTGAGTGGAGCCCCCGAGGCGTGTACAGCCCCGCCCTGACACGTGGCTTGCACGGCAGGGCTAGACGAGGTGTGTCTGGGCACTCGTGAGCCAGCGCTGTCGGCGTTCTGGGAACAGGGGTCCCCAGACTTGCCTGCCTGCAGCGTGGCTCACCAATGGCCCAGTACGGCCCGTCTTCATCAACCCAAGCTCAAGACCCTCGCGAGGGGCCAAGCCTCACGGGGCGGACGACGCAAGGCCTCCTCAGTGGCAGCCTCACCGGGCAGGCTCGCGAGGAGGCAGAGAGATCAAGGCAAGGGGTACCTCGCGAGGTGCTCATGACGTGAGCCATGACGATCAAGACCAGGCGGGCGCCAGCCTGCGCAGTGTCCTCGTTTCCTCTTTGGTGCAAAGGGGGCAAGCGCAGGCGCAGAGTACCAAGGCATCAAGTAAAGGTTTCCTTATCGGTGCAACGAGACCAAGACCAGCAGAGCGGCAGGACGGAGGTCACCATGCAGCCCAAGACGGCGTCATCGCTAGTGCTTTTGGCAGCCGAAGACCACCTTTACTCAGGATAGCTTGTACTAGTTGTCCCCTTTCAAAATGGCCGTTGTTGGCTCCCTTCCCGCTCAATATTTGGGAAGAGGACCAGGGCCTCTATAAATAGGACTAGCCACCACAGTAGGAGGCAACTGGATCCCAACAACGCCTCAGGGACGAAGCCTCAGGCATCTCATCTAGAGCCAACACAGACGGAGCAACTCCTGTCCAGCCACCACCACAAGAACACGTCTCACGAGGCTGTTCTTCCTCTGTACTGTTCATCATCAGCCCAAGAGGCAATCAACCACACCACACACTGGAGTAGGGTATTACACCACAACGGTGGCCCGAACCAGTATAAACCTTGTGTCTCTTGTGTTGTTCATCGTGCTAGCTTAGATCCGCGGCGAGGCCTTGGGGTGTGGATCAGTAGGGAGTAGATCTTCGCGCGCACCCCAGAGTTCAAACCTTAAGGGTTTGCCGAAACCCCGTAATCCAACATTTGGCGCACCAGGTAGGGGTGCGCCGGAATCTTCTTTCCGCTGTTCTGCGTCCAGTCGCTTCGTCGCGTCCATGGCAGACGCTCGCCGAGCTCGCGCCGGGCTGCCCTCGCCGCCCGCATCGCCCAGACGGCTCCTGTCGGTGGGCCTCCTCGTCGTTCCCCGTCGCCTGCCGCCAACGCCGCCACCGGCCCGGCGGGGAATGAGCAGCAAGCATCTTCGCTGCACCCCTCGGTGCGGCGGGAAGGCCTCACCGCCACTCCGTCGCCGGCCCTAGCTGGTTCGTCGTCTCACGCTCGTCTTCCTCCCACGGATGCACAGCCGCGTTGCTCCTGGCACGTGAGCTCCTTGTTACACCCACGATGCGGCTATATCTCCCACGTGTCGAGGCACGACTTAGGGGCATAACCGCATTGTGGTTTTGTCGCAAGAAGGGTCATCTTCACACAATCCCATGTAATGAACAAGAATGGGATAAAGAGTTGGCTTACAATCGCCACTTCACACAATACATAAATAAATCATACATCAATCAGAGTACACACATAGGTCCGACTATGGAACCAAAATAAAAGAAGACAACCCAACTGCTAGATCCCTGATCGTCCCAACTGGGCACCACTACTGATCAATATGAAGAGGAACATCACAACGTACAAGATCTTCATCGAGCTCCCACTTGAGCTCAGTTGCGTCACCTGCACTGGTCCCATCGGCACCTGCAACTGTTTTGGAAGTATCTGTGAGTCACGAGGACTCAGCAATCTCATACCCGCGAGATCAAGACTATTTAAGCTTATAGGAAGGAAAGGATAGTGAGGTGGAGCTGTAGCAAGCACTAAGCATATATGGTGGCTAACATACGCAAATGAGAGCGAGAAGAGAAGCAACGGAACGGTCGTGAAGCTAGCAATGATCAAGAAGTGATCCTAAACTCCTACTCACGTCAAACATAACCCAGAAACCGTGTTCACTTCCCGGACTCCGCCGAGAAGAGACTATCACGGCTACACACGCGGTTGATGCGTTTTAATTAAAGTCAAGTGTCAAGTTCTCTACAACCGGACATTAACAAATTCCCATCTGCCTCATAACCGCGGGCACGGCTTTCGAAAGATATAACCCTGCAGGGGTGTCCCAACTTAGCCCATTATAAGCTCTCACGGTCAACGAAGGATAAACCTTCTCCCGGAAAGACCCGACCAGTCTCGGAATCCCGGTTTACAAGACATTTCGACAATGGTAAAACAAGACCAGCAAAGCCGCCCGCTGTGCCGACAAATCCCGATAGGAGCTGCACATATCTCGTTCTCAGGGCACACCGGATGAGCCAGACGTCGAGTTGGCATAGACCCTGGTTGCCCAGGGGGCGCCGGACATCGCTCGGTTTGGACCAGCACTCGAAGGAGAACTGGCCCGGGGGGTTAAAATAAAGATGACCCTTGAGTCTGCAGAACCCAAGGGAAAAGGCTTAGGTAGGCAAATGGTAAAACCAAGGTTGGGCCTTGCTGGAGGAGTTTTATTCAAAGCGAACTGTCGAGGGGGTCCCATAAATCACCCGACCGCGTAAGGAACGCAAAATCAAGGAACATAACACTGGTATGACGGAAACTAGGGCGGCAAGAGTGGAACAAAACACCAGGCATAAGGCCGAGCCTTCCACCCTTTACCAAATATATAGATGCATTAATTAAGATAAGAGATATTGTGATATCCCAACATAAATAGAATCCAACATGGAGCAATCTTCATCTTCTCCTGCAACTAGCAACGCTATAAGAGGGGCTGAGCAAAAGCGGTAACATAGCCAAACAATGGTTTGCTAGGAAGGGTGAGAAGGTTAGGGGCTGACATGGCAGTATGGGAGGCATGGTATAGCAAGTGGTAGGTAGCGCAGCATGGCAATAGAACGAGAAACTAGCAAAGCAAAGATAGAAGTGATTTCGAGGGGTGTTCATCTTGCCTGAGATCCCGTAAGGAAGAAGAACGAGTCCATGAAGAAGACAAGCGGACGGAGTCGAACGAATCCTCACAACTCCGGAACGAAACCGAAGCTAATGAGAGAAGCAACCCGGAAAGAAACAAACAACATAATAAACAACCACCACATACACATGGCATGATGCAAAAACAAATATGATGCATGTCCGGTTTAATGAGGCATGGCATGGCAAAGTGCAACAAACAACACTACAAATTAAGTGGAGCTCAATATGCAACGAGTTGCATATTGACGAAACACCACAACAATTGTTTAGTTCTCTCGGTTATATACCCAACAATATTAAATGTTGATTACCATGGCAAGAGGTGAAGCATAATAAACTATCTATTTAAGCAAGTTAAATGAGGCCGGAAATAATAAACAACAATTCTGGAAAATCCCCATGTCCATATATTGGGATTGGTACTGTTCTGCCATTAACGAAATTTTAATGTTGTTAAATAGCAAAATGAAGTGCACCATGTTAATCTATGCATTTTTCTACCCCATTAACATATGAAGTTTATTACAATCCGAGCTACGGTTATTTAGTTATGAAATAAATCATTTTAACATGGCATTCGAGCAACTTTAATCAAACAACATTTTAAACAATTTTAACATGGGTGAAAGTGGCATATTATTAAACTACACAAAATTCTAAGCATTTTACATAATTAGTTTGTTTTAATCCGATGCACGGTTGTGGAGTTATTAAATGCATGAAGTGCAAGGGGTTTTCTGTAAAACTGTAATTCTCTGGATAATAGCTAAATCGCAGACATGGAAAAAAAACTACACTGGGCCGAATCTAAAACCGGAGCAAGCCCAAAAGAAGAATAACAAAGGGGCGCTGGGGGGGCCTCACCATGGGCCTTGGCCCGTTCGGCTTGGAGAGGGAGGCTGGAAGGGGGCACTCGGCCTGCTTGCTGGTGAAGGGTGACGAAGCCCACGCGGCGGCGCGAGCGTGCGCTCGATGCAGCGCTGCTGCATCTCGCTGCAGAAGAACGGCGGCAGGGGCGAAGCAGAGGCCGGCGGAGAGGCTAAGTAGGGGCTCGGCAACGGGCAGAGGGGTGGCGTCCCAGGCGCGCGGACGCGCGAGGCAGAGGGCGCGCTGGAGGTCTCCGGTGGCGTGGAGCTTGGCGGCGCGCGGCAGCGGCGGCTTCCTCTGTTTTCTCCCGACAGAAGGAGGCAGAACGCCTCAGGGTAGCGCAGTCAACGGCGGAACTTCGGTGCGGCAGGGAGCACGGCGGACGGCAGCGCCACGGCGGATCCGGGGCACCGAAACTCCTGCGAACAGCAGCAACAGGCGGAGCACCTCCTGTGCACTAGAAGAAAGAGAGGGAGAGGGATCTCTCAGAGGGGAAGGACCAGAATGGAAAAGAAGAAAGAAGAGGGAAGGCGAGGGCGATGGCCACGCGACCTAAGCCTGATGATGCTCGCCGGCGATGCGGGAACCGACGGGCGCCGGCGCAACGCTGCTCTGGGGGAGGCAGGAGCAGGGCAAGCCGGCTGCTAGGCCTTGGGACGGCGAGCTCGAGCAGATCCGGCCGACGGGGTCGCGCACGAGGCAGAGGATGAACAGAGGAGGCCGACCATGGCGTCCTGGTTGGGGACGAGGAGGTCCTCGAGGCAGAGGCGCACAAGGCTCGGGAGGAGCACGGCGCAGGGCTCCTCGGGCTCAGACACGAGGAAGGAGGAGGCTGCTGCGGGCTGGTAATGGGTAGATGGCTCGGGCGCTGGTTGGGCCAATGGGGAAAACGAGGGAGGTAGGTGGGTGAGATCCCGAGGAAGGAGGAGGGAATGGACACGGGTGGCGGCGGTGAGGAGGATCCCTAGAATTTAGGGATTTGGTCTTGGGTTAGACTAATATATATAGCAGATGAATTTAGGTTAGGGGATGTTTGGTCCGTCCGATCGTAATCGAGCGGTCGAGAATAAGTAGTCTAGAGCGTCCAACAAAGAAAACGGTTATGTTTTGTAGATGTTAGGGGATGATCCGGACCCAACGGTAACGAAAGTCCGGTTCGGGTTCGGGACAAATTTCGGACGCGCGCGAGGGGGCGATGCACTGTGCAAAGAGGGACTCCGGTTTAACCAAGAGGGAAAACGAAGAACGAGGTTGGTCTCGGAAGGGTCAGCGGAAGCAAGGGGGGCGCGGCCACTACGAGGGGATGCAAGTTTTAAAACATGGTGGCAACGAAGCGCCGATGCAATGCAAATGATGCGATGATGAATGCAACACACAAGTAAAACACAGCTGACTCGCCAAACAAGGAAGGCAATCGGAGCGTCGGTCTCGGGGCGTCACAACACTCCACCACTACAAGAGGATCTCGTCCCGAGATCTAGGATGGCACCGGAGAGAAACAGAAGGTGAAGAGGTAAAACAAATTGCTTCTTGACCAACGAGTGAAACCAAAGAACCTTGAGAGGTCGCAAAGCTTGAGGAAACGGCACAACGGAGATGAACAAAATTTAAAACACTCCGTTCAGCAAGAGGAACAATGAACATTGCGAGAACCTTTGTAGGTTGAAGAATATGAAACGAGAGCTTAACGGATCACAAGGAATATGAAAGCACACTGGTAGAAAAGAGAGACAAGGAACACCATGTGAACCTTGAGGTTAATTGACACGATAGATATTTAAACCACTCCGGTTTAAACAAGATAGGGAAGGAATAAGAATGATATAATTTGGGCAGCACTCCGACTGTAAATGGAAGGAATTGAACATGAACTTGACAAGATGAGAGGATACTCGATGAAATTACAACACATTTTCTCCGGAACTAATGAAAGAATGGCACAAGGGGTAAGAAAGATTTCCGACAGCACTCCGTTTCAGGAAGGAGACGAAACTTGATAAGATGAGAGAGCTCGAATGAAAACACGACACTCCGGTTAAAAATGGATAAGCACGAAAAGAACACGGTCCTCACAAACCGAGAAGATGAGTGAAGAGAGCCACATCACAATGCCTCCGGGAACAATGCATGATAGTTAGATAGTTGGAGTGAATAGAACAAAGAGTGAAACCAACATCTCCTACCATAAATGAATTTTAAAGAGCATCCTTACGAAGTAGGATTGAAAGAGTTGTTGGAAAAATCAACAACGAAAAGAACAAGCTTGCTGTGGGCTTATGGCAAACATCTCAAAATTATGAAGTGAGCTTCTGCCACCACCGGAAACAAATGATTGCTTGAGATCAACGAAGAAATGAAAACTTCTCTCGCCGAGAGGATAGGAGAAAATTTGGATCATTGATAGACACCACAATTAGCAACATTCCTTAGGGAAGGCTGTAGGTGAAATATAACCGAAGATAACTCCAACAAAAAGATTGATTGGTTGAAAAGATCTCTTGAACGAAGAGAAAATGATGGATTTAATTATCTCATTCCTGACAACTTGTGAATCATGAAACATGAAGGAAATTGTCAAAAATGACATAACACCATCCCAAAAGATAAGGTAGAGAGAATTGCACTTCGAAATGCGATATGAAGAATGCTTGAACTCCTCAAAACAAAACATGTGTTGAACACCATGTCTATTTTAAAGTAAAGCTTGACTGATCTTGACCCCGAGAGAAATCTTGAAGAACAATTGAAGAATGAAAAGAATCCTTGACGAAGCATCACGTATAGCCTCCGTGAAGAACTCCGGTAATAAAAGAATGATCAAACGAAAGGGAAAGTTGAAAAAAACTCCGGGAGAAGCCTTGCAATGATTTAGATAGAGCTTCGCGACCAGATAATGCAGAAAGCTTGGAACTCCGGAAAAGAAGATGAACAAATGAGAACAAGAATTATGCTGAATCTCCGGAATAAGGAATTAATCACTTGGAGGAAACAAGAATAAGAATTATATTACGCGTATCCTTCACCAATTTAGATTGATGACAAGCAAAGGATTTGGCATACTACTTATTCTCGTAGAAAGGATTAAGATAGATATAGCGCAAACTTGGGAAGGTCTTCATTGAACCACCGGTAGGATTGAAACAACGAATAAATTGATATGATAACGAAGGAAGAGAAAATCTTGAACGAACCACCGTGAGAATTGGAAATGAAAGTAGCAAAGGCACAATTCGACGGAAAGATATAGAAAAAGAATGCAGATACTTGACAGAATTTAGATACACGAGAACGAAGAAATCATGAACTGATTAGAGGATATTAGAGTGATGCACCAGTATGATTTGGAGAACGAGAGCAGAAAGCTTGAATGAATAATTCTGAGATGATGGGCTCCGAAGAATCAAACTGAAAAGACTTGTGAAATGCTCCAGGTGGGTGAAAATAATTCTCACAATCGAAACAATTATGAGAGGATGGCATAAGCTAGAACTATGAATCTTCAAGAGAACGGATCAAGATTTAGGAGAAATTCTTCTTCGGTCTTCAAATGTTGAGAATGATGATGCGAAACACCACCAAGAATTGTTGAGGCACTCCGGAACAATGGATAATAAAAATGATGAACCAACGATGAAAGAATTAAAAAGATCTTGGAGAAAGACATTTGACTGATGATAATTCATTCTTACGTCAAATTTCGAAAAGAATTTGGGAATAACTCCAGAAAAATTAGAAGAGTCAGGTAAGATCCTGGGAAAATACCTGTGGGTTAGGGCCCACTCAAAAGAAACACTGTTGAAATGATTTAAAAGAGAGATCGCACTAGTTGAATTAAATGGCTTGAATGAGATAGCATCCTCAAAAGAACTTGAATGAATTGAGAATGGAAACTTGAATCTTCTGAGATATCTTCATCACTCCGGAACAATTGAATAGCGAGAAGTGGAAGATTAAGAGGTGCACCGGTACGAGAAAAACATTTGAAACGAGGAAAAGATATGATCGACAAAGCTTGAATTTAATCCACCGGAGAAGAATACAAGAATGAAGAATGATGAACTTGAAGTTTCGTTAGTATCTTCATGAGAAATCACCGGTTAAGAACATTGATTGAAAAGAATGAAGGAACTTCACGTGAATAAAATGGATACGTGGTTACGACATCTGATTCCTTGAAGGAAAAGGGTGGGAGGGCGGGAAAAACAAAGGCACCTTGGGACGGATGAAACAAACACCGTTGAGAAAACGCTTAGAATTGATCTTGCGAATGTTGGAATGACTGGATGCACTTGGAGAGAAACACACCGGTTGGAAAAGAATTGGCATGACAATCTCGATGATCAAGAAGGCTTAGTATCCACATAGAAATGTGAGAACACCGCTTAGGATAAGGTATGGAATCCACACTTGTCATTGAAGCAACTCCAATACCACACATGAAACAAAACAAAGGATTTGGCTTGCGAATAAGCCGGAACAAACATATGATAGATATTTCGTCCAAAGTTTTCGTGGTGGGGCCCACACGGGCTCGATCATACAGCACCATCATGTACAAGGCAGTGCACATGACATACGAAGCGTCCCCGAGTCGGCATAGCCAAGGACTCTTTAAGACACTACGAGACCACTGTAAAACCAACCGTGGAAAGGCGGACCACTAGACGTCGAACCCCAATCTCATATCATGCATCTGTCGGAAAGATATCCTAGCAGCTACTTGAATTCCCACTTATAAACTCCCGAAACTTTCTGGTATGCAATCAGGTGTTGGGGGTACAGGGGACACAAAATATATCACCCAAACTAACAATACCTAGATCCAGCTGTATCCATCCTTCAACACATAACCAAGAAACCTTCGGAAATCATTTACCTCAATCTTCGAAAAGCATCCGTTGTACGAGTTATGGCAATACTCCCGAACTCCCGCCCCAGTACTGGGTGTCGTCGAGGTGATCTCACCAACAACTGCATAAAAGAGATTTCGATGTCGGCGAAACTCAGGTATTCCAGAACTGCAACGATCAAATTGTGACGACAACACCTCGGAGCTCAACTCCCCGGGACACTGCCACAACCCCTAAATGTCAGGAGGCACCAAGAACAATGTTCTCGTCACAAAACCATCGGAACGATTCCAAGATACCCGCGTGATCCTAAAAAATTTTTAGTGAAATTTGAGGAGAGAAGAGCCAAAACTTCTACGTCAGGAGGCCTCACCAGAGCGATGAAGGGACTGAGGAGTAAAAAGAATCCTACTCTCCGATATATATAATCCTAAGACTCAAAACATTTTTGTTCTAGACTCAACAACGCCATTGGTTCGGTCAACCAGGGGGCTCCTAAGTCGGGGATGGCTCTGATACCAACTTGTAACACCCACGATGCGGCTATATCTCCCACGTGTCGAGGCACGACTTAGAGGCATAACCGCATTATGGTTTTGTCGCAAGAAGGGTCATCTTCACACAATCCCATGTAATGAACAAGAATGGGATAAAGAGTTGGCTTACAATCGCCACTTCACACAATACATAAATAAATCATACATCAATCAGAGTACACACATAGGTCCAACTACGGAACCAAAAGAAAAGAAGAAAACCCAACTGCTAGATCCCTGATCATCCCAACTGGGCACCACTACTGATCAATATGAAGAGGAACATCACAACGAACAAGATCTTCATCGAGCTCCCACTTGAGCTCAGCTGCGTCACCTGTACTGGTCCCATCGGCACCTCCAACTGTTTTGGAAGTATTTGTGAGTCACGAGGACTCAGCAATCTCACACCCGCGAGATCAAGACTATTTAAGCTTATAGGAAGGGAAGGATAGTGAGGTGGAGCTGCAGCAAGCACTAAGCATATATGGTGGCTAACATACGCAAATGAGAGCGAGAAGAGAAGCAACGGAACGGTCGTGAAGCTAGCAATGATCAAGAAGTGATCCTGAACTCCTACTCACGTCAAACATAACCCAGAAACCGTGTTCACTTCCCGGACTCCGCCAAGAAGAGACTATCACGGCTACACACGCGGTTGATGCGTTTTAATTAAAGTCAAGTGTCAAGTTCTCTACAACCGGACATTAACAAATTCCCATCTGCCTCATAACCGCGGGCACGGCTTTCGAAAGATATAACCCTGCAGGGGTGTCCAAACTTAGCCCATTATAAGCTCTCACGGTCAACGAAGGATAAACCTTCTCCCGGAAAGACCCGATCAGTCTCGGAATCCCGGTTTACAAGACATTTCGACAATGGTAAAACAAGACCAGCAAAGCCGCCCGCTGTGCCGACAAATCCCGATAGGAGCTGCACATATCTCGTTCTCAGGGCACACCGGATGAGCCAGACGTCGGGTTGGCATAGACCCTGGTTGCCCAGGGGGCGCCAGACATCGCTCGGTTTGGACCAGCACTCGAAGGAGAACTGGACCGGGGGGTTAAAATAAAGATGACCCTTGAGTCTGCAGAACCCAAGGGAAAAAGGCTTAGGTAGGCAAATGGTAAAACCAAGGTTGGGCCTTGCTGGAGGAGTTTTATTCAAAGCGAACTGTCGTGGGGGTGCCATAAAACACCCGACCGCGTAAGGAACGCAAAATCAAGGAACATAACACCGGTATGACGGAAACTAGGGCGGCAAGAGTGGAACAAAACACCAGGCATAAGGCCGAGCAATCTTCATCTTCTCCTGCAACTAGCAACTCTATAAGAGGGGCTGAGCAAAAGCGGTAACATAGCCAAACAATGGTTTGCTAGGAAGGGTGAAAAGGTTAGGGGCTGACATGGCAGTATGGGAGGCATGATATAGCAAGTGGTAGGTAGCGCAGCATGGCAATAGAACGAGCAACTAGCAAAGCAAAGATAGAAGTGATTTCGAGGGGTGGTCATCTTGCCTGAGATCCCGCAAGGAAGAAGAACGAGTCCATGAAGAAGACAAGCGGACGGAGTCGAACGAATCCTCACAACTCCGGAACGAAACCGAAGCTAACGAGAGAAGCAACCCAGAAAGAAACAAACAACATAGTAAACAACCACCACATACACATGGCATGATGCAAAAACAAATATGATGCATGTCCGGTTTAATGAGGCATGGCATGGCAAAGTGCAACAAACAACACTACAAATTAAGTGGAGCTCAATATGCAACGAGTTGCATATTGACGAAACACCACAACAATTGTTTAGTTCTCTCGGTTATATACCCAACAATATTAAATGGTGATTACCATGGCAAGAGGTGAAGCATAAGAAACTATCTATTTAAGCAAGTTAAATGAGGCCGGAAATAATAAACAACAATTCCGGAAAATCCCCATGTCCATATATTGGGATTGGTACTGTTCTGCCATAAACGAAATTTTAATGTTGTTAAACAGCAAAATGAAGTGCACCATGTTAATCTATGCATTTTTCTACCCCATTAACATATGAAGTTTATTACAATCCGAGCTACGGTTATTTAGTTATGAAATAAATCATTTTAACATGGCATTCGAGCAACTTTAATCAAACAACATTTTAAACAATTTTAACATGGGTGAAAGTGGCATATTATTAAACTACACAAAATTCTAAGCATTTTACATATTTAGTTTGTTTCAATCCGATGCACGGTTGTGGAGTTATTAAATGCATGAAGTGCAAGGGGTTTTCTGTAAAACAGTAATTCTCTGGATAATAGCTAAATCGCAGACATGAAAAAAAAAACTACACTGGACCGAATCTAAAACCGGAGCAAGCCCAAAAGAAGAATAACAAAGGGGCGCTGGGGGGGCCTCACCATGGGCCTTGGCCCGTTCGGCTTGGACAGGGAGGCTGGAAGGGGGCACCGGGCTTGCTTGCTGGTGAACGGCGACGAAGCCCACGCGGCGGCGCGGGCGTGCGCTCGATGCAGCGCTGCTGCATCTCGCTGCAGAAGAACGGCGGCAGGGGCGAAGCAGAGGCCGGCGGCGAGGCTAAGCAGGGGCTCGGCAACGGGCACAGGAGTGGCATCCCAGGCGCGCGGACGCGCGAGGCAGAAGGCGCGCTGGAGGTCTCCGGTGGCGTGGAGCTTGGCGGCGCGCGGCAGCGGCGGCTTCCTCTGTTTTCTCCCGACATAAGGAGGCAGAACGCCTCGGAGTATCGCAGTCAACGGCAGAACTTCGGTGCGGCAGGGAGCACGGCGGACGGCAGCGCCACGGCGGATCCGGGGCACCGGAACTCCTGCGAACAGGAGCAACGGGCGGAGCACCTCCTGTGCACTTGAAGAAAGAGAGGGAGAGGGATCTCTCAGAGGGGAAGGAGCAGAACGGAAAAGAAGAAAGAAGAGGGAAGGCGAGGGCGATGGCCACGCGACCTGAGCCTGATGATGCTCGCCGGCGATGCGGGAACCGACGGGCGCCGGCACAACGCTGCTCTGGGGGAGGCAGGAGCAGGGCAAGCCGGCTGCTAGGCCTTGGGACGGCGAGCTCGAGCAGATCCGGCCGACGGGGTCGCGCACGAGGCAGAGGACGAACAGAGGAGGCCGACCATGGCGTCCTGGTTGGGGACGAGGAGGTCCTCGAGGCAGAGGCGCACAAGGCTCGGGAGGAGCACGGCGCAGGGCTCCTCGGGCTCAGACGCGAGGAAGGAGGAGGCAGCTGCGGGCTGGTGATGGGTAGATGGCTCGGGTGCTGGTTGGGCCAATGGGGAAAACGAGGGAGGTAGGTGGGTGAGATCCCGAGGAAGGAGGAGAGAATGGACACGGGTGGCGGCGGTGAGGAGGATCCCTAGAATTTAGGGATTTGGTCTTGGGTTAGACTAATATATATAGTAGATGAATTTAGGTTAGGGGATGTTTGGTCCGTCCGATCGTAATCGAGCGTTCGAGAATAAGTAGGCTAGAGCGTCCAACAAAGAAAACGGTGATGTTTTGTAGATGTTAGGGGATGATCCGGTCCCAACGGTAACGAAAGTCCGGTTCGGGTTCGCGACAAATTTCGGATGCGCGCGAGGGGGCGATGCACTGTGCAAAGAGGGACTCCGGTTTAAGCAAGAGGGAAAACGAAGAACGAGGTTGGTCTCGGAAGGGTCAGCGGAAGCAAGGGGGGCACGACCACTATGAGGGGATGCAAGTTTTAAAACATGGCGGTAACGAAGTGCCGATGCAATGCAAATGATGCGATGATGAATGCAACACACAAATAAAACACAGCTGACTCGCCAAACAAGGAAGGCAATCGGAGCGTCGGTCTCGGGGCGTCACATGGCACGTGAGCTCCTGCACTACCGCCCCATCGATGACCTCTATGAAGAATGGCTCGATCACATCACCGAGCTCGTCAGCGCCGCAGGGGTTCTCCCGCGCCATCCCTCTCGCTGCCTCGCCCTCCGTCATGTGTGGGCGACGCAGCTCAGGGAGTGCCTCCGCCACCTCCTCCTCAAGAAGGCGCCCTGGCTCCAAGGCGCGCGGCCCCCGGGCGCGACCCGCCGCATCCGGTGCCCGCGCACCAAGAGAGATGCTGCCAAGAAATCCCTCGGCCTCAAGAAGGCGCTCATGTGCTCCCTGCACCAGCACGACAAGACCGCATCCCTGCACCGGTATACTAAGAGCCCGCGCTGCCCCTGGCGGCGGTGCGCGGGAACCACCAAGAGCAAGCTCTGCATCAGCCAAGGGCTCTGGTGACCAAAGCGGGTTGCCGCGCTTTCACCACCGAGCTGTGTAGCGTTGCTTGGCCCGGCAAGTTCAAGCCGGACCTGCCTCCTCGCTACGACGGTACTGCCGACCCCACGGAGTTTCTGCAGCTCTACGAGCTGGGCATCGAGGCGGCCAATGGAGACGAAAAGGTCATGGCGAACTGGTTTCCCATGGCGCTCAAGGATGGTGCCCGCACCTGGCTCTTGAAGCTGCCACCCGGCTCGATCTCCTCTTGGGCGGAGCCGTTTCATCGCCAACTTCCAGGGCACTCGCGACCGTCCTCCGGCCGTGGGTGACCTGCGCTGCATCAAGCAGCAGCCTGGAGAGACCCTGCAGAAGTACATTCAGCGCTTCAACAGCGTTCGCCTCAAGATCCCCAAGGTGACTGAGGAGGCCATCATCTCAGCGTTCTCTGATGGCGTCCGCGACGTCAAGATGAAGGAGGAGCTCGCCATCCACGAGGATCTGTGCACATCTCTGGAGTGGTTCACCCTGGCGACCAAGTGCGCAAGAGCTGAGGATGGGCGCCTCTCCCTCCTCGAGCTTCCCGCTGCAGACCCCGAAGAGAAGAAGGCCAAGGCCAAGGATGTGAAGCGCAAGGGAGCAGCCGTGCTCGCAGCAGAGCCAGACACGAAGCACGGCAGGGACCAGCCGGAGTCGTCCAAGGGCAACTGATTCTGCGCCTACCACAACCTCTACACCCACAACACTAATGAGTGCCAGGAGCTCAGAGCCGTTCGAGAAGGACGCATCAGTCGATGCCCCGACCACAACGACCGGGGCTACGGCCGAGGAGGAGGAAGAGGAGGAGGACGATGGGACGACCGAGGCCCTCGTCAGGAGTGGCATGACCGACCTTGCAAGGACCGCTGGCAGGACCAGCCTCGCGAGGGCGCCTGGAGGGATCAGCCTCGCGAGGACCGCCCACAGGGCAACGCAGGCCTTCCTCCTCTGCCGCCACCGCCAAGAAGGAATGACGACCACCACCAGGACGAGGGGGCTGGGGGCTTCCAGGAGCCGCGGGCTATCGCTTGCATCTTGGGCGGTGCCCAGGCCCTAGCCTCTCAGCGCATCTTCAAGCAGTTTGCTCGTGAGGTGAACGCAGTCCTCCCCAAGCTCAAGGCCACGCGCCCTCTCAAGTGGTCCAAGTACGCCATCACGTTCAGCTCAGTAGATCAGCTCAAGTGTGTGGCAACCGCCGGCGTCCTCTCGATGCTTTGTTCCCCAGTCATCAGCAACGTGCAAGTTACCAGGACCCTAATCGATGGCGGCGCATGGCTCAATGTTCTGTCCGTCGAGATGTTCAACAACCTTCAAGTGCCATATGATCAGCTTCAGCCTACCAAGCCTTTCTCAGGAGTCACTGACGGCTCCACCACCCCGATAGGGCAGGTCCGCCTCCCTGTCATGTTCGGGCAGCGCGACAACTACCACACCGAGCTCATCGACTTCGACGTCGCCCACATTCGCCTGCCATACAACGCCATCCTCGGATATCCAGCCCTGGCTAAGTTCATGGCGGTGACCCACCATGGCTACAATGTCCTCAAGATGCCAGGGAGCGGCGGAATCATCACAGCCCCCTGCGAAGAGAGAGATGTGGTGTGCTCCCTCGAGTGCGCCTTCCAAGCTGCACCAATCGAGGACCAGGACAGCAAGGGCAGGAACCCTCCTGAGGCGGTCCCCAAGAAGAAGAAGACATCGCCCAGCTCAAGGCCTTAGCAGGTTCGCATCTCAGGTGGTGCCGCATCAGGATCCGCGCCCGCGCAAGGGGCGCCTCCCTTCATCGCATAGGAAGGCGCACCTGGCGCCCTCCTCGGGCAGGGCTCGGGGGCTCTCTTCTGGAGGGCCTCGGACTTTGCCAAGGTCACGAGGGAGGCGCTCGGGCACCACTTGGAGGTGTGCTTCACGGCACGTTTCCCTCAGGAAGTCTCAGGGCGTGGAAGGCCCAACCCTCAGGAGTTTATCACCAAGACCACTCAGGAGCTTTAGGAATCAAGAGTCATGCGCGGCGATCGCCGCCTACCTGGCGTAGCTCCCCATCCAGGCGAGGATGGCAGGCTGCGCGTCTGCATCGACGTCCCAGGGCTCAACCGAGCCGCGTCTCAGGAGCGCTTCTGGCCTTCGCGCGTGGGACGCTGCGAGGGCCCGCCACACAGCAATGTTCATATGCTTTTTGGCCTGCCGAACGCGGCTACTACTCGCCAACGCAATCTGCAGAGCATTCTGGCGACTCAGGAGGCCAGGCGCCACGCGGTCCTGGCAGAGATGGAGGTGGTCCTCGAGGAACCGCCTGGACCCCCAGAGCCTCCCGAGGCTCGGGGCTCCGGCGGCTCGTGAGGATCGGCTTCTTCACCACACATCATCAGCTACTCCAACACCTCCTCCGCATCGATACCAGGTGACATCTTTCGAGTTCATTTCAGCTGGGAGCGCCCTCAGGGCTGCATCATTCCCAGGCCGCATGGGTCCGTCCTTGTGGCGTGTATCCCTTTTGCTTATGTCTTTAGTTCACTTCGTTGGGGGCGCCCCTCGGGCTGCATCATCCCCAAGCCGCTCGGGCCTGACCCAGTGGCATGTACCCTTTCCGCGTTTAGCTAAGCTGATTTGCCCTCCATGCTTAACCTGCCTACGATCATCACCTGCCTAATTGACACCTACCTCTAGAGCCGCTCGCGCTGGCACGGCGCTTGTGCACGGGTCCGTCCCTGCAATGTCAATAAATCTGAGTGGTCGAGCTCTGGCCCGCGGCAGCCCCGCAAGCGTCACCTCACCATGCCCTCAGTGTCCTCAGCACTCTCTCGGAGCACTCAATGGTCGGTCGGCAATCATAATGGCAACCCCTGCTTCTTTCGTGTTGGTTTACAGGAACCTCCTGAGGACGACAGCAGGTGGCACCACGAGCTCTCTCTTCCTTTCCCGCGCGATCCGCTTGCGCGTTAAAAGGTGGGCTCCTGAGCATCGCAACTCAGGAGCTCTTACTGGCTCTCCAGCCCTCACGCCCTGGCCTTGTCCACAGCATCACGACCTAGCATACCAGCGGCGACTGAGCTCGCTCGAGGGCCGGGACCTGAGGACGTAGAGCACTAAGGAGAACATGGGGAAGAAAGGGGAAGCTCGCGAAGGCCTAACCCAGCTACATCCCAGCCGTCGACGTGCAAGTCCGGCACGATGCGAAGGAGCACTCCATGCTTTCAAGATAAGTTTCACGCCTAGAACAGCTAATCGACGCAGCCCTAGTCTCCGCCTAATGCGGCTCTGTGACGGCAACGTTGCCTTCCTTTCTCACCTTTCGATGGCTGCTTGAGCGCTAAAAGGGACCTCCTAAGCATCGCGCCTCAGGGGCTCTTACTGGGCCTCGGGCCGCTCACCTCCTGGCCTTGACCACGGCATCGCGACCTGGCATACCAGCAACGGCTGAAGCCTGCCTGGGGACTGGGACCTGTCAGCGTAGAGCATCAAGTCGTCGCGAGGATAGAAAGGGGGAACTGAGCTGGGGCAGGACAAGCATTCGCACTACTTCATAATAAGGATAATATCAACAAAGGCATCGCGGCCCCTTTACATGCCCCCACGGGGTATTTTCTTGATTCCTCGCAGGGAACAAAAGACGCAAATCCTAAGGAGCCCTAACTACCCGCGCCTCCATGGCAGACGCCATCATCAACAGTGGGCCACGGGAGGCCGCCGCCAACCCCATCCAGATCAACTGCGCCAGCGGCCTGACGCAGCCGCCTTGCTCCGGGCACGACGTGAGCTCGGGGGCACATAGCTGTCGTCGCTCGTCTCTCGAGTCGCGAAGAGCTCGGAAGAGCCACTGGACTTCCAAGCATTGCCGCTGCTGCCAGAGGAGCCGTTGGGGAAGCGGATGGTAGGCCTGGCCCCTGCCACGTCGACGTCTCGGCCGCCTCCCCTGGGGCAGCACTCCAGGCGGCGGCCTTCAGCATCGAAGACCTTGAAGAACATCACGGAGGCGCCATCGTATTCAAAGTGAATCACGAGAGCACGCCCTGTCCGGCAGACCCGGGCGATCTCGCCCCAACCTCGGGTCATGAAGATCTTGCCCGGAGCGACGACTTCAACCTCCGCTCCGGTCGCCGGAGCACCGCAGTCGGCGTGCTGCAGCCAAAGCTCTAGAGGCCCCCTCGGCGGCATCTCGGAGGCGAAGAATGCAGGGAAGCGGATCCAGGTGCTTGGAGGCATTGCAGCGTGGAGCACGAGCTCACGAGAGGAGTCCGCGGCATGGACTCCAGGGGCGACGGCGCGCACCGCCAGGGCTCGTCGGCCTCGCCGGCGGCGCGAACGACGTCGCTCGTCGCCTCCTTCTCCAGGGCCCTCTACCCGGGCGTACAGGGGCAACGGAAACCCAGGAGGCGGCCACTCGTACCAAGGTCTCGTCATCTCCGGCCTCGCAACCTCTTCGCGAAGGAACTGGACCGGACGTTTCTTCGGCAGGAGCGGGTCAGGCCCCTCTCGGGGAGCCTTTCCTTTCTCTTTGGCTGAGAACCGGTGGAGCGGTGCCATCAGTGTCGAGGACGGAGGTGGAGCAGGGAGGAAGAAGTAGGAGGAGCAAGAAGGGATGAACAACCGGGGCTCTCGCCCCTCCGTACTTATAATCCCAGGGAGGCCAACCGTCGACCTCCACGATCACAGGTAATGATGACTCTGTTTGCATACAGCAGGGACTCGCCAAATCGGGCAGCTGCCGAGGCAGCGTGGGGAAGTGGAGACGCGCACATCCAGTCAAGTCGCCATGCGTCGACCAAGACCGCAGGCTGTTTGGGGCCCGCGGCGCTCCGCACTTGCCCTTTGGCTTCGCTGCTAAGCCAAGTCCGAGCGCGCATTGGGCCCGGGGGCTACTGTTGGTGTTCTGGGAACGGGGGTCCCCAGACTTGCCTGCCTGCGGCGTGGCTCACCAGTGGCCCAGTACGGCCCGTCTTCATCAACCCAAGCTCAAGACCCTCGCGAGGGGCCAAGCCTCGCGGGGCGGATGACGCAAGGCCTCCTCAGGGGCGGCCTCACCGGGCAGGCTCGCGAGGAGGCGGAGAGAACAAGGCAAGGGGTACCTCGCGAGGTGCTCATGACATGAGCCATGACGATCAAGACCAGGCGGGCCAGCCTGCGCAGTGTCCTCGTTTCCTCTTTGGTGCAAAGGGGGCAAGCGCAGGCGCAGAGTGCCGAGGCACCAAGCAAAGGTTTCCTTATCGGTGCAAGGAGACCAAGGCCAGCAGAGCGGCAGGACGAAGGTCACCATGGATCCCAAGACGGCGTCATCGCCAGTGCTTTTGGCAGCTGAAGACCACCTTTAGTCAGGATAGCTTGTACTAGTTATCCCCTTTCAAAATGGTCGTTGTTGGCTCCCTTCCCGCTCAATATTTGGGAAGAGGACCAGGGCCTCTATAAATAGGACTAGCCACCACAGTAGGAGGCAACTGGATCCCAACTAAGCCTCAGGGACGAAGCCTCAGGCATCTCATCTAGAGCCAACAGAGACGGAGCAACTCCTCTCCAGCCACCACCACAAGAACACCTCTCGCGAGGTTGTTCTTCGTTTGTACTGTTCATCATCAGCCCAAGAGGCAATCCACCACACCACACACTGGAGTAGGGTATTACACCACAACGGTGGCCCGAACCAGTATAAACCTTGTGTCTCTTGTGTTGTTCATCGTGCCAGCTTTGATCCGCGGTGAGGCCTTGGGGCGTGGATCGGTAGGGAGTAGATCTTCGCGCGCACCCCAGAGTTCGAACCTTAAGGGTTTTGCCGGAACCCCGTAATCCGATAAGCGCGGGACTCACGAGGCCCTACCTCAAGGCGGGTTGCGCCTGGTCTTGGTTCTTGTTGACTGCGGTGGTCCTGCGAGATGGTTAGGCAGCCTGCGCCGAATGAATCTCCTGCGGTTATCGCATGAGAAGGCCAAGCACCAAGGACCCCAAGAGGTGACGTGAACGGGACCGGCCCGCCAGACAGAGCTCAGCCGTTGGATTTATCGACGCTGCAGGGACGGACCCGAGCATAGACGTCGTGCCTAGCCTTCTTATGCGGAGGATCCTGAAGAAAGACGATCGGCGTGCGGCTCCCGTGGCGGGTGATAATCAAGAAGGTGATGACCATAGATAGATTATGCATGGAATGCGAACTAGCTTAGGTAAATGCAAGAATGATACATGCCATCGGGTCGGACCCGAGCGGCCTGGGGATGATGCAGCCCGAGGGGTGCCCCCAGCAGAGTAAGCTAAAGGCGTAAAAGGATACATGCCGCAGGGACAGGCCCATGCGGCCTGGGAATGATGCGGCCTGGGGGGCGCTCCCAGCTAAATAAACCTGGAAAATGTCACCTGGTTCCGTTGTCGATGGGATGTTGGGGTAGCTGAAGATGCGTGACGAAGGGGTCGCTCCTCATGAGCCACCGGGGCCCTGAGCCTCGGGAGGCTCTGGGGGCCTAGGCGGTTCCTTGAGGACCGTCTCCATCTCTGCCAGGACCGCGTGATGCCTGGCCTCCTGGGTCGCCAGGACGCTCCGCAGGTTGCGCTGGTAGGCCGCCGCCATGCTCGGCAGGCTGAATGGCATGCGAACATAGCTGTGAGGTGGGCCCTTGCAACGTCCCACGCATGAAGGCCAGAAGAGCTCCTGAGATGCGGCCCTGTTGAGCCCTGGGATGTCGATGCAGATGCGCAGCCCACCATCCTCGCCTGGATGGGGATCTGCGCCAGGTGGGTGGCGGTCGCCGCGCATGGCCCTTGCATCCTGCAGCTCTTGAGTGGTCTTGGCGATGAACTCCTGAGCGCTGGGCGCTCCTCGCCCGGTGCCTTCCTGAGGGAAACGTGCCGCAAAGCACGCCTCCACGTGGTGCCCGAGTGCCTCCCTCATGATGTTGGCTAGGTCCGAGGCCCTCTAGAAGAGAGCCCCCAAGCCTCGCCCGAGGAGGGCGCCGGGCGCGCCTTCCTATGCGAGGGAGGGAGGCGCCCCAGGCACAGTCGCCGACCCTGATGTGGCACCGCTAGAGGCGCCGCTCCCTTGAGGCCCTGTATGGAGTAGTTGCTTCTTCTTCTTGGGGATGGCCTCAGGAGGGTATATGGTGCCTTGGTTGTCGGGGTCTTCGATTGCTGCGGCTTGGAAGGCGCGCTCGAGGGAACACTGTAACGCCCACGATGTGGCTATATCTCCCATGTGTCGAGGCACGACTTATGTCACGACCGGTTTTCCAATAAAAATATTTATTGAGAAATCGATCCCTTTTACGGACCAGTAGAGAAGAATCCTTCTTACTGGTAGACAAAATCTTGATCACAGAAGAAAATACCAGGAGTTCTGAATATAATACAAGGTTGAGCGGAGACTGCTCAACAATTTATTACAAACACGCCAATAATACATAAAGGCGGATAGGGTGTCATAACTACTAACTCACGATAAAAGCGGTGGTGAAAAAAATCACAGCGAGGGGGGGTGACAAGACTCCTGAATCTAACAACTCTTCGAGCATCGGAGTGAGGCTCGAGGATACTTATTGTGGGTGGCGGAAACGTATATAATACAAGTGACCAATATCCAGGATAGCACGGGACTGACTGGGACTCCTCTAGGCATCGGACTCACTATCAAACTCTTCATCCATGAGATCGCCTTCGTCAACATCTGGCCAAATCAACAAGCCAGGTGAGTACTATGAAAGTACTCCCAAGACAGTTCGGACATAAGATATAACAAATGTAAACATGATGCATATGAACAGATTAACAAGCGCACTCAGACATTGAGATAATAATGCATGGGATATAAAAGAGAAGTCGGGCGATAGTCCTCCCGAAATCCCAAATTAATACTGAGGGCCAATCGATTGTCTGAATGACTCCTCGAAGGGATACAAAAGGAATAACAATGCCGCAGTCGGGCGTCAAGGCGACACCACATAAAGGGCTTATAATAGAATATAAATGATAGTGCGTGCCACAGTCGGACATCTGAGCGACATCACATAAAGGGCTTATATCAAAAGTAAATAACAAGAGTGCCACAGTCGGACGTCTGAGCGACATCACATAAAGGGCTTATATCAAAAGTAAATAACAAGAGTGCCACAGTCGGACGTCTGAGCGACATCACATAAAGGGCTTATATCAAAAGTAAACAAGAGTGCCACAGTCGGACGTCTGAGTGACATCACATAAAGGGCTTATATTCATAACCCGATATCTCAGTAGCTCAAGAATTTAAATCATTTCAAGGGCATAATCAGGTATGAAATAAACAACAGGGTTAGTCCATCCACAGGAATAACGTTCAACCAATTTACCACTCAAGCTTGTTCACCGGGGAAAAACCACGAGGATTTGACATAGATATGGATACACTGGTCACGGTCCTTGACTATGGATACGATGACTAGGAAGGATTTGACTCTGCAGAGTTTGTACTTCAACCACAGCCAACGGATTTCAGTAGTCACGGGACTAGTTCCGTTTACGGTGTTTTAGGAGAAACACATCTAACCAGTACACACCCATTCAACATTCCGATGCCAGGAATCACCCTCGGCAACGTTCAAGAAAAACCTTGAGACGAGGAGGCTACAACCTCGTGTAGCATGGGATCAAATTTATATACGCGCGCTCTAAGGGGTGCCCCCCTCTCGGTCCCAACCAGAAACACCCATGCCCCCTGACCGGATGACTGGCTTTAATCCAGGGCCATGGAACCCTCATCCCGGCCCCTCTATTTGGTGTGTACACGGAAAGAGGTTAACAACTTACTAAACCGTATCCCTTGCAGAAAACATGTGGCAGCACGAAAGGGGAAGAACGGTAACGTGACTCAGTCCACGTTAACGTCGGAGTTTATCGGATGTTGCAAGGCTGGCATGCTACAACAATACCACCTTACTACCTTTCATGTCACCACATGACTAGGCCATCTCTCATCAGAGATCACAGTAACTTCGGAACACACGGATAGTTGCCTTACATGCAACGAGATACTCACCGATGCTCATATGCCATGCACAAACCATTCAAGCAAACATGCAAAACACCTATCATATCGAAGGTTCAAACATACTTGCCTGGTTCGGAGAAGTCGGAGTCTAGCTCGGCGAAGTTCGCGGCTCCGTCACCTCTTCCAGAACCTACGGTATAGCGAAAACGTACACTAACGTGAAAATCATCGCGTGCATAAAATTTGTTCCAAAAAATTTCCAAATAAATACTATAAAAAACTAGACAAAAATATAAGACTGACAGAAAAAGAATCATTCAAAAATCATCTTTTATTAAAAAGATATATGGGTTTTAGTCCAGGGACTAATCTGTGATGAAACAGAAAAGATCCAGGGACGTAACTGAGAAAACAAAAAACGGTTCGGAAAGAAATGCGCCAGCCCAAAGAGAAAACGTATTCTGCCCGAAGGCGTCAACAGAAAACGGTTCGACGGGGGAAAAGAAGATAGGCTGACGGGGGGTCCCACATGTCAGGTTTAAAACTTCGCCGGCGCCCGAAGGCTGCGGTGGTCGCCGGCGTTGAACCACAGCGAGGCAGGGAGATCGGAGGGTACCAAGAGGTTCAGTGTGTTCTTCCGCGTCGGTGGGTGGTGGACTTGGCCGTCGGAGAGCACCATGTCGACGGCGACACTTTCTCCGGCGGACGGTGGTTCGGGCGATGGTGGAGTACTCCGGTGGGTGCTGCAAACTCCAAATTGAAGCGCGGGTCAGAAGGGTGGATGCATTAGGAAGCTACTGGCAAGAGCTGAGGGGTAGGGGTGCACGCACGGGAGCGAATCGAGATGGGTCCCGTGGCGGGTCGAGGCGGCCGGAGTTGGGGAAGAAAGCTCTCTCGGGGCTCTTCCAGTGGCTTGGCGTGGTATTGGTGGAGTGCAGAGGTGGTGTGGGTTCGAGTTCGAGCTCGGGGCCTCTATTTATAGGCGATCCGAGTGGGTGGCCGTGAACGGGATCGCTCCGGCGAGCAATTTCGGCGAGGCAGAGGTTGGGCAGGGGGTTTAGGGGGCTAGGCACCATCAGGGAAGATCACTGGTGTCGTTCCACCGCTAAACCTCGGTCGGGCAAGGCGTAATGCGCCGATCCTCGACGGGGCGGCCGTACGGGCATGGCGGCGGCAGAGAGCGCGCTCCGCGCCTAGCAGTTCATGACGAAGGATGGCAGCGCGCACGGGTGAGTGGGTGGCCACGCGGCGGCCTCGGGTGGCTTGGGCGGCGCTGGGCGGCGCCGTCCACGCTGCGCCTCTCTCTGGCGGCCGCAAAGCCGCCGCTGCCATCGCTCACGGGTGGCGCACCTCCTCCTGCTTGTCGCCGAAGCCCGCAAGCCTCCAGGAGATCGTGCGGCGCAGGGGATAAGAAGGAGAGAACAGGGAGCAAGGCGCCACCGCGGTACTGGCGAGATCGACAACGAGTTCTGAAGAAAACGACAGCAGCTTCTGAAACTGTTACTCTGAAAAACTAAACTTGACAGAAACAGTGCTCTTCAGGTGTTCGACGAAATGATTTGTCATGAAGAAATTTTTTTCTGGAGCTGGGACTTGGTGAGGTGACCTCTCAATGCACCCAGAGGCTGCCTGAATTTTCTCAGATTTTTAGAAGAATTCAAATGAATTTCATCAAATTTGGCAAATAAGGTCCAAACTTGCAGCAAGTACAATTTGAAATATTTGAAATGGAGACCAGTGGATCTTCATGGATCTTGGTTGAGGGCTCAAAGGACTAGCTAGAGAATTTGGTTTGGAGGCAAAACTCAAAGTAGAAAGAGTAGCTCATTTGTAAACCTCCAAGAGCCAAAGTAGAGGGCAGAAATTTATTTTTGGTAAGAAATAAATTTAAGAGAAATTATGGGGAGGTTCAACTTGCTGGATTTGAAGTATAGCTTGACACAAAGATGAGGAATGGCTTTTGGGAGGTGGTTTCCACTCATGTCATGGCAAGAGGGATTTTTGAAAGTGGAAAGGATCATTCCAAATGCCATAGGGCTATTTAAAAGATTTTCAAAAGAAATTTCCCAAATGAAAAACATTTGGGTTTGAGTCCACATAAGATGGAAAAATCTCCAAGACCAAAATCAAGTCTTGGGTGAATCCAAAACAAAACACTTGTCATAAAAGAAAATATTTTGAGAGGGAGAGTACTTCAGAAATTTTTTAAATAACATCCCTCAAATCAAATAAAAGTTTGAAAAAGCCAAATAAAATTTTGGGTGTCACAACTTAGAGGCATAACCCCATTGTGGTTTTGTCGCAAGAAGGGTCATCTTCACACAATCCCATGTAGTGAACAAGAATGGGATAACGAGAGTTGGCTTACAATCGCCACTTCACACAATACATAAATATAGTTCATACATCATCCAAAAATCCACACATAGACCGACTACGGTCAAATCCAAATGAAAATAAGATAACCCCAAATGCTAGATCCCCGATCGTCCCAACTGGGCTCCACTACTGATCATCAGGAAAAGAAATATAGTAACGACCACGTTCCTCGTCGAACTCCCACTTGAGCTCGGTTGCGTCATCTGCACTGGCATCGCCGGCACCTGCAACTGTTTTGGTAGAATCTGTGAGTCACGAGGACTCAGCAATCTCACACCCGCGAGATCAAGACTATTTAAGCTTATAGGAAAGGATGGTGTAAAGAGGTGGAGCTGCAGTAGGCACTAAGCATATATGGTGGCTAACATACGCAAATGAGAGCGAGAAGAGAAGCAACACAACGGTCGCGAAGCTAGAAAAGATCAACAAGTGATCCTGAAACTACTTATGTTCATGCATAACTCCAACCGTGTTCACTTCCAGGACTCCGCCCGGAAGAGACCATCACGGCTACACACACGGTTGATGTATTTTAATTAAATCAAGTGTCAAGTTCTCTACAACCGGACATTAACAAATTCCCATCTGCCTCATAACTGCGGGCACGGCTTTCGAAAGATAATACCTTGCAGGGGTGTCCCAACTTACCCGTCATAAGCTCTCACGGTCAACGAAGGATAAACCTTCTCCCGAGAAGACCCGATCAGTCTCGGAATCCCGGTTTACAAGACATTTCGACAATGGTAAAACAAGACCAGCAAAGCCGCCCTAATGTGCCGACAAATCCCGATAGGAGCTGCACATATCTCGTTCTCAGGGCACACCGGATGAGCAGTCCGTACAACTAAAACCAGGCCTCAAGTCTCCCCGAGGTGGCGCTGCAAAGGGCTCTAGTTTGGACCAGCACTCAGAGGAACACTGGCCCAGGGGTTTAAATAAAGATGATGCTCGGGCTCGCGAAAACCCAAGGGAAAAGGCTTAGGTGGCAAATGGTAAAACCAAAGTCGGGCCTTGCTGGAGGAGTTTTATTCAAGGCGAACTGTCAAGGGGGTCCCATAAATCACCCAACCGCGTAAGGAACGCAAACTCAAGGAGCATAATACTGGTATGACAGAAATTAGGGCGGCAAGAGTGGAACAAAACACCAGGCATAAGGCCGAGCCTTCCACCCTTTACCAAATATATAGATGCATTAATTAAATAAGAGATATTGTGATATTCCAAAATATCCATGTTCCAACATGGAACCAACTTCAACTTCACCTGCAACTAGCAACGCTATAAGAAGGGCTGAGCAAAAGCGGTAACTTAGCCAAACAACGGTTTGCTAGGAAAGGATGGTTAGAGGCTTGACATGGCAAATATGGGAGGCATGATATAGCAAGTGGTAGGTAGCGCAGCATAGCAATAGAGCGAACAACTAGCAAAGCAAAGATAGAAGTGATTTCGAGGGTATGGTCATCTTGCCTGCAAGGTTCTTAGAGTTGTCGAAAGCTTGATCCTCGTAAGCATACTCAACAGGTTCCTCGTTCACGAACTCGTCTCCCGGCTCTACCCACAGCAAGAACACAAACAATGGAACCACAATCAATCACGGGAAATGCACAAGCAACATGATGCAAAACATGTATGATATGCGAGATGTGGTATGCGATGCATATGCGTGCTCCGGAAGAAAAATGATGAACGAGGCAGTAACTTGGCAAACCAAGCATGCCACTGGAAAGATGAGATGATTTCGGTCGAAATCGATATAAAGATTACCAGAACCGGATGCACGGTTTGCAAATGGCAAGCAAAACAAGAATGACACGATTCTGCGATTAACAGCATGATAGCACTTAGAATGCAACAAGTGACTATGATACAGCACCCCAACATAGCAACAAAGCATATGACAGTAATCTACAGGAGAAGCTTGACAAAAGATAAACACTGAGCTACGGCTAGATCACAACATAACAGGTTCAAACAAGCATGGCAAAAGAGCAAAAGATATCAGGTTCACAGACTTAGAGAAAATACTGGACATGGCTGAAACAGCATCAGGTAGTACTGTTCAGAGCAAGAAAAACACATGCTACAGGAACTTAACATAGCAAAACAAGGCATGGGATAAAGCTATTAAATGCATAGAACAAAATTCCCTTACTGATCATGACCCAAAAAGGATCATAAGATATGATGGCACCCATGTAAATATAGCAAGTTTCGTTAACAGATTTCAGACAGCAGAAAACAGAGCATGGCAGAAACTGTATTATGAAGGCATCTTGGTGAGCTTGATGCACTCATCACAAAGCAATGCTTGACAAAACAAGCATACCTACAGTAAGATGGCATGTTTATGAAGCTAAACATGGCAAGATCAAGATCATAGCATGTATGTATCAACTACAACAACCTTAGCAAAATTGAATATCATGTTAACAATCTGCCAAAAATATTTTGTAGCAAAAGTAGAGCAAGATTAAGACATGCAATGGCACTCCATAATTGCAAACAGGGGCATGGATGGATAGAGCACAACTATATCTACAAAACATCCTTACTGAACATGCCCAAAAGAAGCAAGGATCTCTGTGTAGACACATGCATACATGGCAACGAAATAACAGCAGTCACAGACTTAGCAAAATCATGTCCCAGAAATCAGAAACATCACGAAGCCTAGTTTGCATGCTTATGATAGTCACCACATAGATCACAAAAATATATGGTATACACCTCTGTAAATATGGAATGGCATAGATCAAAACACATGTAGAGCTCATGCCCATAAGATGCACACATCAAATGCAACAAAAATAACAAATCACCAAGTTCTGATAAGTAACAGCAGAAAACATCATATAGCATTCTTGCACCAGAGATTTGGGCATCAAGATGGACTCAAATTAGCATGGCACAATGGAACAAAATGAATACCATCTCGAGACGAACATTTCTATATATCATGCATGCAAAACGAAGCGGTATGCACGGAGATATGATGCGATGAACAGGAGCATATAATGTAAAATATATGGGACTTAGAGGATTTCGGGGGAGGGAAAGAAGTCAACCCTCTCGCGGATCTAGATCGGGCGCGGCTCGCCGGAGCTCGGGGAGAGGTCGCCGGCCGGAGGCGGGACGGAGAGGAGGAGGCGGAGGCGCCGACGGGGAGGAGGACGATGGGGACTGTAACACCCACGATCCGGCTATATCTCCCACGTGTCGAGGCACGACTTAGAGGCATAACCGCATTGTGGTTTTGTCGCAAGAAGGGTCATCTTCACACAATCCCATGTAATGAACAAGAATGGGATAAAGAGTTGGCTTACAATCGCCACTTCACACAATACATAAATGAATCATACATCATTCAAGATACACACATAGGTCCGGCTACGGAACCAAAATAAAAGAAGACAACCCAACTGCTAGATCCCCGATCGTCCCAACTGGGCTCCACTACTGATCAACATGAAAAGAAACAACACAACGAACAAGATCTTCATCGAGCTCCCACTTGAGCTCAGTTGCGTCACCTGCACTGGTCTCATCGGCACCTGCAACTGTTTTGGAAGTATCTGTGAGTCACGAGGACTCAGCAATCTCACACCCGCGAGATCAAGACTATTTAAGCTTATAGGAAAGGATGGTGTAATGAGGTGGAGCTGCAGCAAGCACTAGCATATATGGTGGCTAACATACGCAAATGAGAGCGAGAAGAGAAGCAATGGAACGGTCGTGAACTAGCAATGATCAAGAAGTTATCCTGAACTCCTACTTACGTCAAACATAACACAAGGACCGTGTTCACTTCCCGGACTCCGCCGAGAAGAGACCATCACGGCTACACACGCGGTTGATGCGTTTTAATAAAGGTCAAGTGTCAAGTTCTCTACAACCGGACATTAACAAATTCCCATCTGCCACATAACCGCGGGCACGGCTTTCAAAAGATAATACCCTGCAGGGGTGTCCCAACTTAGCCCATTATAAGCTCTCACGGTCAACGAAGGATAAACCTTCTCCCGGGAAGACCCGATCAGTCTCGGAATCCCGGTTTACAAGACATTTCGACAATGGTAAAACAAGACCAGCAAAGCCGCCCGAATGTGCCGACAAATCCCGATAGGAGCTGCACATATCTCGTTCTCAGGGCACACCGGATGAACACTACGTACAACTAAAACCAGACCTCAAGTTTCCCAGAGGTGGCGCTGCAAGTGGCTCTAGTTTGGACCAGCACTCAGAGGAACACTGGCCCAGGGGTTTAAACTAAAGATGACCCTTGAGTCTGCAGAACCCAAGGGAAAAAGGCTTAGGTAGGCCAATGGTAAAACCAAGGTTGGGCCTTGCTGGAGGAGTTTTATTCAAAGCGAACTGTCAAGGGGGTCCCATAAATCACCCAACCGCGTAAGGAACGCAAAATCAAGGAACATAACACCGGTATGACGGAAACTAGGACGGCAAGAGTGGAACAAAACACCAGGCATAAGGCCGAGCCTTCCACCCTTTACCAAGTATATAGATGCATTAATAATATAAGAGATATTGTGATATCCAAACATAAACATAATCCAACATGGAGCAATCTTCATCTTCACCTGCAGCTAGCAACGCTATAAGAAGGGGCTGAGCAAAGCGGTAACATAGCCAAACAATGGTTTGCTAGGAAGGGTGAAAAGGTTAGGGGCTGACAAGGCCGTATGGGAGGCATGATATAGCAAGTGGTAGGTAGCGCAGCATGGCAATAGAGCGAACAACTAGCAAAGCAAAGATAGAAGTGATTTCGAGGGTATGGTCATCTTGCCTGAGATCCCGCAAGGAAGAAGAACGAGTCCATGAAGAAGACAAGCGGACGTAGTCGAACGAATCCTCACAACTCCGGAACGAAACCGAAGCTAACAAGAGAAACAACCCGGAAAGAAATAAACAACATAGTAAACACACAATCATAAACATGGCATGATGCACAATCAAGTATGATGCATGTCCGGTTTAAATATGCATGGCATGGCAAAGTGCACAAACAAAACTACCAGTTAAGTGGAGCTCAATATGCAACGAGTTGCATATTGACAAAACACCACATCAATTATTTAGTTCTCTCTCGATTATGTACCCAACAATGTTAAATGTTGTTAGCCATGGCAAGAGGTGAAGCATAAGGAAACTACCTATTTTAGGCAATTTAAATGAGGCCGGAACAACAAACAACAATTTTCGAAAAATCCTCATATGCATATTTTGGAATTGGTACTGTTCTGCCTAAACCCATATTTTAATGTTGTTAAAAAGCAAAATAAAGTGCACCATGTTAAACTAGGCATTTTTCTACCCCATTTACATATAAAGTTTATTAAAATCCGAGTTACGGTTAATTAGTTATGAATTAAATCATTTTAACATGGCATTTATGCAAAATTAAATAAACAGCATTTTAAACATTTTAACATGGGATGAAAGTGGCATATTATTAAACTACACCAAATTCTAAGCATTTTACATATATAAATTATTTACAAAAGATGCACGGTTAATTAATTATTAATGCATGAACATGAGGGGTTTTTCTGCGACGAGGCGACGGAGGCAGGGCTTGCCGGCGGCGTGGCCAGATGCGGAGGTCAACGCAGGCGTGCGGGTGCTCGAAGCGGAGGCGATGCAGCGGCTGCATCCTGATACAGAG
Source organism: Aegilops tauschii subsp. strangulata (assembly GCF_002575655.3). Classification (NCBI taxonomy): domain Eukaryota; kingdom Viridiplantae; phylum Streptophyta; class Magnoliopsida; order Poales; family Poaceae; genus Aegilops; species Aegilops tauschii. The sequence goes on along the minus strand of NC_053039.3, from coordinate 260,288,997 downwards.
AGAGAACGAGAGAGAGAGAGAGAGAGAGAGAGAGAGAGAGAGAGAGAGAGAGATGAGATACAGAGGGAAGGAAGGGAGAGACGTGGAGAAGAAGGCGGCGGGCAGAGGGAGGCGGACCAGGATCCGGGCGCGGGGTTTCCGTTCCCGGCGCCGGAATGGAGGGGGGTGCACCGGCGAGGAGAGGAGCGCTCGGGCGCTGCTGCTTCTTGGGGTTGGAGCGCCGGGCACACGGGACAGGCGCGGGGAGGGCGGAGCTCCGCTGGGACGAGGGAGGAGGCGCACGGCTTCTGGTGGCGTTGGTGCTCCTGCGGCGTTCATGGCGACGGGCAGAGGACTTGAGGCCGCGGCGGGGTCGAGCTGCTTGACGGCGGGGCCATGGCGGAGCTCCTCTCCTCCGGATCAAACAGGAAGGAGAAGGCAGCAGGCGATGGCGTCTGACGAGGCCGGTCAAAGACGGCGACCTCAGGCAAGGGAGCTCGGCCTCCTGGATCAAGAGGGGGCGCAGGAACTCGGGCGCCGTGGTGCTCTGCTCTGGCGAGCTGGTTATGAGGTGGTCGGGGCGATCTTCTCCTTGCGCCATGGATGGGTACTCCTACGGGACAGAGACAAAAGAGAGAGAAAAGTGAGGGGGATCGAGCGATGCTCCTGGTTGGATCGGTCGCAACTTCGAGGAGGGGAAGGTGGTGGCTGCTGATCTGGAGCGGGGGAGATCCCGAGGAAGAGGAGGATGGAGGGAGTGGCGGCGGCACAGAAAGGATGGATGGGACAAGCCTCCTAAAAACTAGGGTTAGGCTGTTTAAATAGCTAGGTGGACTAGCTTAAGGCAAAACGGGCCCTCCGATCAAAATTGAACGGTCGAGAAAAAGGCTGTGGAGAGTCCAACAAATAAAACGGTGATGTTTTGTAGATGTTTGGGGATGATCCGAATCCAACGGTGACAACAACCCGGGTCGGGTTCGGGGAGGTTCCGGACGCGCGAGAGGGGTCTATGCACTGCGCAAGGAGGGGTTCGGTGGTTGTGCAGAGAGGGTCAAACGGTCAGACAAAAGAGAATCAAAAATCCGGTTAGACTCAGAATGGTCAACGAACGCAAGGGGGGGACGCGGCAACTACGAGCGGATGCAAGTTTTATGAAAATAAATGCGGATGATGCAATGATGAATGCAATAAATAAATAAATCACACGGCGACAACGAAAAACATGGAAGCCGTCTGGAGCGTCGGTCTCGGGGCGTTACAACACTCCACCACTACAAGAGGATCTCGTCCCGAGATCTAGGATGGCACCGGAGAGAAGCAGAAAAGGAAGAGGAGAGGTAAAACAAATTGCTTCTTGACAAACGAGTGAAACCAAAGAACCTTGAGAGGTCGCAAAGCTTGAAGAAATGACACGACGGAGGTGAACAAAATTGAGAAGACTCCGGTAGAAAAGAGAAACAAGGAACAGCATGTGAACTTTGGAGTTTGCAAAGCTATGAATGACGAGAACAATGGACGAGAAATACATGCAAGCACTCCGGTTGAAACGAGATGTACAAGGAACGATAATGATCAATTACGATAACGCTCCGGCTGGAAAATGGAAGGGGTACAATATGGACTTGGCAAAATGAAAGCACTTGGATGAGACTCCGATTAGAAGAGGAATGATAAACACCAACACTCTGGTTAAAACAAGATAGGGAAGGGATTAGAATGATATAATTTGGGCAGCACTCCGCCTGTAAATGGAAGGAATTGAACATGATCTTGACAAGATGAGAGGATACTCGATGAAATTAACAACACATTGCCTCCGGAACTAAAGAAAGAATGGCACAAGGGGTAAGAAAGATTTCAGACAGCACTCCGGTTGAGGAAGGAGATAAAACTTGCCAGAATGGGAAGAACTCGAATGAAAACACGACACTCCGGCTAAACGGATAAGAAAGGAAAAATTACATGATCTTGACAAAACAAGATGATTGGTCGAAGAGAGCAACATCACAAAGCCTCCGGTAGAAATGAAAGAATGCAATGAAAAGAACGGAGTTGTTGAAAAATCAACAAAGAAAGGATATGAACTTCGTGGGCTTATGGAGACATCTCGAAACTTGAGGAGAAATTCTGCCACTAACGAAAACAATTGCTTGCTTGAGATCAACGAAGAGATGAAAACTTCTCTCGCCGAGAGGATAGGAGAAATTTTGGATCATTGATAGGCACCATAATAGCAATATTCCTTAGGGAAGGCTGTAGGTGAAATATAACCCAATATAACTCCAACAAAAAGATTGATTGGTTGAAAAGATCTCTTGAACGAAATAGAAAATGATGGATTTAAATATGTCACTCTTGAAAACTTGAGAATCATGAAACGCGAAGGGAAATTATCAAAAATGACATAACACCATCTCAAAAGATAAGATAGAGAGAATTGCACTTCAGAATGCAAGATGAAGAATGTTTGAACTCCTCAAAACAAAACATGTGTTGAACACCATGTTTATTTTAGAGTATAGCTTGGCGGATCATAACTTCAAGAGAAATCTTGAAGAACAGTTGAAAAATGAAAGGAATCCTTGATGAACCACCATGTAGAGTCTCCATGAAGAACTCCGGTAGTAAAAGAATGATCAAACGAAATGGAAAGTTGAAAAGAACTCCGGGAGAAGCCTTGCAATGATTTAGATGAAGCTTCGGGATGATATAACCGATAAAACTTGGAACTCCAGAAAGAAAGATGAACAATTGAAATCAAGAATTTGATATCATGAATGAACTCCGAAAGAAAAGAATAAATCACTTGGAGGAAACAAGGATAAGAATTATGTTATGCTTATCCTTCACCAATATAAATTGATGACAAGCAACGGATTTTTGCACACTACTTATTCTCGTAGAAAGGATTAAGATAGATATAGCGCAAACTTGGGAAGGTCTTCATCGAACCACCGGTAGGATTGGAAAGAACGAATAAATTAATATGATAACGAAGGGAGAGAAAAATCTTGAACGAACCACCGCGAGAATTTAAAATGAATGAAGAAAAGAGAACGAATCACCGTAAGAATTGGAAAAGAAAGAAGCAAAGGCGCAATTCACCGGGAAGAATTGGAAAAACGAATGAAAATACTTGAGGGGATTTAGATACATGAGAACGAAGAGATCGTGAACTGATTAGAGGATACTTGAACGATGCACCGGAATAATATGGAGATGAGCGAAGAGACATCACTTTAGAGTAATTGGAGAACGAAGCTGAAAACTTAGAACAAAGAAATCTTCTGAAAAGATGGCCTTTGGATGATCAAGAAACGAAAACAACTCATGAAATGCTCCGGATGGGTACGAAAAGAATTCTCACAATCGAAAACAACTATGAGAGGATGGCATAAGCTAGAACTATGAATCTTCAAGAGAACGGATAAGATTTGGAGGAAAAACTCTTCGGTCTTCAAATGTTGAGAATGATGACGAGAAACACCACCCTGAATTTATGAAGCACTCCGGAACCATGAAGAATAGAAAGGTTGAATCAACAATGAAAAGAATTTGAAAGATCTTGGAGAAAGAAATATGACTGATGATAATTCATTCTTATGTCAAACTTTGCAATGAATTTTAGAAACTCCGGGAAAATTAGAAGAGTCAGGTAAGATCCTGGAAAAGACCTGTGGGTTAGGGCCCACTCAAGAGAAACACCGTTGAACAATTTAAAAGAGAGATTGCGCCGGTTGAATTAAATGGCTTGAATGAGATAGCGTCCTCAAAAGAACTTGAAAGAATTGAGAATGGAAACTGAATCTTCCGAGGTATCTTCATCACTCCGGAACAATTGAATAGCGAGAAGTGGAAGATTAAGAGATACACCAGCATGAGAAAAACATTTGAAACAAGGAAAAAATATGATTAATCCGAACACTTGAATTGAATTCACCGGAGAAGAAAAAAAATGAAGAATGATAAACTTGAAGAACAACTTCATGAGAACCACCGGGTAAGCACATTGATTGAAAAGAATGAAGGGGCTTCACATGAATAAAATGGATACTTGATTAAGAAATCTGAGTCCTTGAAGAGAAGGGTGGGAGGGCGGGAAAACAAAGGCAACTTGGGGCAGATGAAACAAACAACGTTGAGAAAACTTATTATTGATCTTCCGAATGGGGAGAATGATGGGATCATCTCGAAGAGAAACGCACCGGTTGGAAAAGAATTGACATGACAATCTCGATAATCAAGAAGGATTATCATCCACATAGAAATATGAGAACACCGTTTAGGAAAGGTATGGAATCTACACTTGTCATTGAAGCAACTCGAATACCACAAATAAAACAATACAAAGGATTTGGCTTGCAGAATAAGCCGGAACAAACATATGATAGAGATTTCGTCCGAAGTTTTCGTGGTGGGGCCCACACGGGCTCAATCGTACAACACCATCATGTACAAGGCAGTGCACATGACTTACGAAGCGTCCCCGTGTCGGCATAGCCAAGGACTCTTTAAGACACTACGAGACCACTGTAAAACCAACCGTGTACAGGCGGACCACTAGACGTCGAACCCCAATCTCATATCATGCGTCTGTCGGAAAGATATCCTAAGGCTACTAGAATTCCCACTTATAAACTCCCGAAACTTTCTGGTTATGCAATCCGGTGTTGGGGATACAGGGGAGACAAAATATATCACCCAAACTAACAATACCTAGATCCAACTGTATCCATCCGTCAACACATAACCAAGAAAACTCCGGAAATCGTTTACCTCAACCTTCGAAAAGCATCTGTTATACGAGTTATGGCAATACTCCCGAACTCCCGCCCCAGTACTGGGTGGCGTCGAGGTGATCTCACCAACAACTGCATAAAAGAGATTTCGATGTCGGCGAAACTCAGGTATTCCAGAACTGCAACGATAAAATTGTGACGACAACACCTCGGAGCTCAACTCCCCGGGACACTGCCACAACCCCTAAATGTCAGGAGGCACCAAGAACAATGTTCTCGTCACAAAACCATCGGAACGATTCCAAGATACCCGCGTGATCCTAAAAAAAATTTAGTGAAATTTGAGGAGAGAAGAGCCAAAACTTCTACGTCAGGAGGCCTCACCAGAGCGACGAAGGGACTGAGGAGTAAAAAGGATCCTACTCTCCGATATATATAATCCTAAGACTCAAAACATTTTTGTTCTAGACTCAACAACGTCAGCGATTCGATCAAGCATGGGGCTCCTAAGTCGGGGATGACTCTGATTACCAACTTGTAACACCCACGATGCGGCTATATCTACCACGTGTCGAGGCACGACTTAGAGGCATAACCGCATTGTGGTTTTGTCGCAAGAAGGGTCATCTTCACACAATCCCATGTAATGAACAAGAATGGGATAAAGAGTTGGATTACAATCGCCACTTCACACAATACATACATGAATCATACATCATTCAAGATACACACATAGGTCCGGCTACGGAACCAAAATAAAAGAAGACAACCCAACTGCTAGATCCCCGATCGTCCCAACTGGGCTCCACTACTGATCAACATGAAAAGAAACAACACAACGAACAAGATCTTCATCGAGCTCCCACTTGAGCTCAGTTGCGTCACCTGCACTGGTCTCATCGGCACCTGCAACTGTTTTGGAAGTATCTGTGAGTCACGAGGACTCAGCAATCTCACACCCGCGAGATCAAGACTATTTAAGCTTATAGGAAAGGATGGTGTAATGAGGTGGAGCTGCAGCAAGCACTAGCATATATGGTGGCTAACATACGCAAATGAGAGCGAGAAGAGAAGCAATGGAACGGTCGTGAACTAGCAATGATCAAGAAGTGATCCTGAACTCCTACTTACGTCAAACATAACACAAGAACCGTGTTCACTTCCCGGACTCCGCCGAGAAGAGACCATCACGGCTACACACGCGGTTGATGCGTTTTAATTAAGGTCAAGTGTCAAGTTCTCTACAACCGGACATTAACAAATTCCCATCTGCCACATAACCGCGGGCACGGCTTTCGAAAGATAATACCCTGTAGGGGTGTCCCAACTTAGCCCATTATAAGCTCTCACGGTCAACGAAGGATAAACCTTTCCCGGGAAGACCCGATCAGTCTCGGAATCCCGGTTTACAAGACATTTCGACAATGGTAAAACAAGACCAGCAAAGCCTCCCGAATGTGCCGACAAATCCCGATAGGAGCTGCACATATCTCGTTCTCAGGGCACACCGGATGAACACTACGTACAACTAAAACCAGACCTCGAGTTTCCCAGAGGTGGCGCTGCAAGTGGCTCTAGTTTGGACCAGCACTCAGAGGAACACTGGCCTGGGGGTTTAAAATAAAGATGACCCTTGAGTCTGCAGTACCCAAGGGAAAAAGGCTTAGGTAGGCAAATGGTAAAACCAAGGTTGGGCCTTGCTGGAGGAGTTTTATTCAAAGCAAACTGTCAAGGGGGTCCCATAAATCACCCAACCGCGTAAGGAACGCAAAATCAAGGAACATAACACCGGTATGACGGAAACTAGGACGGCAAGAGTGGAACAAAACACCAGGCATAAGGCCGAGCCTTCCACCCTTTACCAAGTATATAGATGCATTAATAATATAAGAGATATTGTGATATCCCAACATAAACATAATCCAACATGGAGCAATCTTCATCTTCACCTGCAGCTAGCAACGCTATAAGAAGGGGCTGAGCAAAGCGGTAACATAGCCAAACAATGGTTTGCTAGGAAGGGTGAAAAGGTTAGGGGCTGACAAGGCCGTATGGGAGGCATGATATAGCAAGTGGTAGGTAGCGCAGCATGGCAATAGAGCGAACAACTAGCAAAGCAAAGATAGAAGTGATTTCGAGGGTATGGTCATCTTGCCTGAGATCCCGCAAGGAAGAAGAACGAGTCCATGAAGAAGACAAGCGGACGTAGTCGAACGAATCCTCACAACTCCGGAACGAAACCGAAGCTAACAAGAGAAACAACCCGGAAAGAAATAAACAACATAGTAAACACACAATCATAAACATGGCATGATGCACAATCAAGTATGATGCATGTTCGGTTTAAATATGCATGGCATGGCAAAGTGCACAAACAAAACTACTAGTTAAGTGGATCTCAATATGCAACGAGTTGCATATTGACAAAACACCACATCAATTATTTAGTTCTCTCTCGATTATGTACCCAACAATGTTAAATGTTGTTAGCCATGGCAAGAGGTGAAGCATAAGGAAACTACCTATTTTAGGCAATTTAAATGAGGCCGGAACAACAAACAACAATTTCCGAAAAATCCTCATATGCATATTTTGGAATTGGTACTGTTCTGCCTAAACCCATATTTTAATGTTGTTAAAAAGCAAAATAAAGTGCACCATGTTAAACTAGGCATTTTTCTATCCCATTTACATATAAAGTTTATTAAAATCCGAGTTACGGTTAATTAGTTATGAATTAAATCATTTTAACATGGCATTTATGCAAAATTAAATAAACAGCATTTTAAACATTTTAACATGGGATGAAAGTGGCATATTATTAAACTACACCAAATTCTAAGCATTTTACATATATAAATTATTTACAAAAGATGCACGGTTAATTAATTATTAATGCATGAACATGAGGGGTTTTTCTGCGACGAGGCGACGGAGGCAGGGCTTGCCGGCGGCGTGGCCAGATGCGGAGGTCAACGCGGGCGTGCGGGTGCTCGAAGCGGAGGCGATGCAGCGGCTGCATCCTGATACAGAGAGAGAACGAGAGAGTGAGAGAGAGAGAGAGAGAGAGATGAGATACAGAGGGAAGGAAGGGAGAGACGGGGAGAAGAAGGCAACGGGCAGAGGGAGGCGGACCAGGATCCGGGCGCGCGGTTTCCGTTCCCGGCACCGGAATGGAGGGGGGGCGCACCGGCGAGGAGAGGAGCGCTCGGGCGCTGTTGCTTCTTGGGGTTGGAGCGCCGGGCACACGGGACAGGCGCGGGGAGGGCGGAGCTCCGCTGGGACGAGGGAGGAGGCGCACGGCTGCTGGTGGCGTTGGTGCTCCTGCGGCGTTCATGGCGACGGGCACAGGACTTGAGGCCGCGGCGGGGTCGAGCTGCTTGACGGCGGGGCCATGGCGGAGCTCCTCTCCTCCGGATCAAACAGGAAGGAGAAGGCAGCAGGGCGATGGCGTCTGACGAGGCCGGTCGAAGACGGCGGCCTCAGGCAAGGGAGCTCGGCCTCCTGGATCAAGAGGGGGCGCAGGAACTCGGGCGCCGTGGTGCTCTGCTCCGGCGAGCTTGTTACGAGGTGGTCGGGGTGATCTTCTCCTGGCGCCATGGATGGGTACTCCTACGGGACAGAGACAAAAGAGAGAGAAAAGTGAGGGGGATCGAGCGATGCTCCTGGTTGGATCGGTCGCAACTTCGAGGAGGGGAAGGTGGTGGCTGCTGATCTGGAGCGGGGGAGATCCCGAGGAAGAGGAGGATGGAGGGAATGGCGGCGGCACCGAAAGGATGGATGGGACAAGCCTCCTAAAAACTAGGGTTAGGCTGTTTAAATAGCTAGGTGGACTAGCTTAAGGCAAAACGGGCCCTCCGATCAAAATTGAACGGTCGAGAAAAAGGCTGTGGAGAGTCCAACAAAGAAAACGGTGATGTTTTGTAGATGTTTGGGGATGATCCGAATCCAACGGTGACAACAACCCGGGTCGGGTTCGGGGAGGTTCCGGACGCGCGAGAGGGGTCGATGCACTGCGCAAGGAGGGGTTCGGTGGTTGTGCAGAGAGGGTCAAACGGTCAGACAAAAGAGAATCGAAAATCTGGTTAGACTCAGAATGGTCAACGAACACAAGGGGGGGACGCGGCAACTACGAGCGGATGCAAGTTTTATGAAAATAAACGCGAATGATGCAATGATGAATGCTATAAAAATCACATGGCGACAACGAAAAACATGGAAGCCGTCTGGAGCGCCGGTCTCGGGGCGTTACAGGGACGACGGCGGCACACTGGAGGAGGAATGGAGCGGCGGGCGGTGGCGCATTGCGGCGGTGAACAGCGCCAGCGGGGTCGACGGAGGAGCGCCGGCGGGAGGCGACAGGCGGAGCCGCGGCGGAGGACGGCGGGCGGCGAGGCGGCGCTGGAGGCTGCGAGGCGGCGGGGACGGATGGGCTTGGCGGGCCCGCCTCGGGCTCGCGGGCCGGCGGCGGCGCGCGGTGGCGAAGGCCACGTGTCGGCGGGCGATAGGCTGCGGGCGGCGGCGGCGATGTGCCCGGTGGCGGCGGACGTGTCCGGTGGCGGCGGGGGCGATGGGTTAGGGTTTGATCTGCGAAAATTTCGGAGGGAGAGGTGTTTTATAGGTAGAGGGAGCTTGGAGACTCCAAATGGAGTGCGGTTTTCGCCCACACGGTCGTGATCGAACGACCGAGAGCATGGAGGTGACTTAGAGGGGTTTTGCGATGTTTGGAGGGGGATTTTGCTGCAACACACAAAAGGACTTTGCGGTTACCCGGTTAACCTTTGGAGCATCAAACGACCTCCAAATGGAACGAAACTTGACAGGTGGTCTAACGGTGGTATACCAAGGCCACTTGGCAAGACGGTCCATTCCGAGAACGTTCAACACCCGCTCACGAAAAGAAATAAGAGGGGGGCGCCGGTGCATGTGGTAGTGCCGGATTGCAAAACGGACAACGGGCAAAATGCTCGGATGCATGAGACGAACACGTATGCAAATGAGATGCACATGATGACATGATATGAGATGCATGACATGAACAAAATGAAAAATGACAAAACCCGACCACGAAGGGAATATTATAACACATAGCCGAAAATGGCAAGAGTTGGAGTTACAAATATGGAAAGTTACAACCGGGGTGTTACAAACACACCGCATCTCTTTCTTCGCAAGGGATTGTGATGATCCCGCCGCTTCCTGGCATCTTGAGGACGTTGTAGCCGTGGTGGGTCACTGCCATGAACTTGGCCAGCGCTGGGTACCCGAGGATGGCATTGTATGGCTGACGGATGTGGGCGACGTCGAAGTCGATGAGCTCGGTGCGGTAGTTGTCGCGCTGCCCGAAGGTGACAGGGAGGCGGACCTGCCCTACCGGGGTGGTGGAGCCGTCGGTCACTCCTGAGAAGGGCTTGGTAGGCTGAAGCTGATCGTATGGCACTTGGAGGCTGTCAAATGTCTCGACGGACAGGACGTTAACCCCTGCGCCGCCGTCGATGAGGGTCTTGGTGACTTGTACGTTGCTCATGACGGGTGAGCAGAGCATCGGGAGAGCGCCAGCAGTGAACGCGCATTTGAGCTGGTCAGCCGAGCTGAAAGTGATGGCCTACTTGGACCACCTGAGTGGGCGCGGGCCTCAAACCGGGGAAGGGCTGCGTTCACCTCGCAAGCAAACTGCTTGAAGATACACTGATATGCTGGGGCCTGAGCTCCGCCCAAGATGCAGGCGATAGCACGTGGTTCTTAGAAGCCCCCAGCCCCCTCGTCCTGATGGTGGTCGTCGTTCCTTCTCGGTGGCAGCGACAGTGGAGGAAGACCGGCATTGCCCTGAGGGCGGTCCTCGCGAGGCTGATCCCTCCAGGCGTCCTCACGAGGCTGGTCCTGCCAGCAGTCCTCGCGAGGCCGGTCGCGCCACTCCTGGCGGGGGCCGCGATCGTCCCAGCGTCCTCTGCCTCATCCTCCTCCTCGGCCGTAGCCCCGGTCGTTACGCTCGGGGCGTCAGCCGAAGCGTCCATGTCGAATGGCCCTGAGCTCTTGACAGTCGTTGGTGTTGTGGCTGTGTACGTTGTGGAAGGCGCAGAACGGACGGCTACTCTTGGACGACTCGGGGTGATCCTGGCCGCGCTTCGTGTCAGGCTCCTCCGCGAGCACGGCTGCTCCCTTGTGCTTCATGTCCTTGGCCTTGGCTTTCTTCTCCTCTGGGTCGGCAACAGGAAGCTCGAGGAGGGAAAGGCGCCCTTCCTCAGCTCTTGCGCACTTAGTCGTCAGTTTGAACAGCTCCAGAGCCGTGCATAGCTCCTCGTGGATGGCGAGCTCCTCCTTCATCTTGACGTCGCGGACGCCATCAGAAAACACTGAAATGATGGCCTCGTCCGTCACCTTGGGGATCTTGAGACGAATGTTGTTGAAGCGCTGGATGTACTTCTGCAAGGTCTCTCCTGGCTGCTGCTTGATGCGGCGCAGGTCACCCTCGGCTGGAGGGTGGTCGCGAGTGCCCTGGAAGTTGGCGACGAAGCGGTCGTGCATCTCATCCCAGGAGGAGATCGAGCCCGGGGAACTTCTTGGTAGCTTCCTTCTTCTTGCGCGGGCGCCCGACGCGGTGGGTCATCCCGGAGAGCCGCGCGCCTTGGCGCCAGAGTGCCGTCTTGGTGCGGAGGTGGTGGAGGTCCCCCGTGAGCTACGTCGCCGGCAGCTGGCGGAGGGCGAGGCAGCGAGAGAGATGGTGCGGGGGAGCCCCCTGCGGCACTGACGAGCTCGGCGATGCGTTCCAACCAGTCCTCGTAGAGGTCGCCGACCGGGTGGTAGCGCAGGAGCTTGCGTGCCATGAGCAACGCGGCCTGCGCGTCCGTGGGAGCGCGACGAGCGAGAGACGATGAGCCGGCTGGGGTCAGTGACGGAGTGGCGGTTCGGCCATCCCGCCGCACAGAAGGGTCCAGCAAGGATGCTTGCTGCTCGTTTCCTGCCGGACCTATGGCGGCGTTGGCGGCAGGTGACGGAGAACGACGGGGAGGCCCGCTGACAGGAGCTGTCTGAGCGACACGGGCGGCGAGGGCGTCCCGGCGTTCAGCGCGGGCTCGAGGCGCATCCGCGATGGGTGCGATGGAGCGATGGGACGCGGATCGGCGGGAGGAAGGCTTCGGCGCACCCCTACCTGGCACGCTAAATGTTGGATTTAGGGTTCCGGCAAAACCCTTGAGGTTCGAACACTGGGGTGTGCACGAAGATCTCTCCTCCCTCTAGCACTCACCCTCACCGCAATCTCAAGGCTTAGCGCGTCGAACTCGCAGAATCAAAGGGACACAAGATTTATACTAGTTTAGGCCACCGATGTGGTGTAATACCCTACTCCAGTGTGGTGTGGTGGATTGCCTCTTGGGCCGAGGATGAACAGTACAAGGGAAGAACAGCCTCCTGTGGAGAGGTGTTCTTGAGCTCGGTGAGCTTGTGTGGTGGCTGGTGATACGAATGATCCGTCCCCTTGCTAAGGTGGTGGCTAGTCCTATTTATAGAGGCCATGGTCCTCTTCCCAAATATCAGGCGGGTAGGGATGCCAGAACGGCCAATTTTGAAGTCAGACAACTAGTACGAGTTATCCTAACTAAAGGTGGTCTTCGCCTGGCAAAGGCTCTGGTGGTGACACCGTCTTGGGCTCCACGGTGACCTCCGTCCTGTCGTCCTGCTGATCTTGGTCTCGTCGCACCGATATGAAACCTTAGCCTGATGCCTCGGGACTCCTCGCCTGCACTTGCCTCTTTAGCACCAAAGAGGGAAAAAGGACACTGCGCGCTGGCGCCCGGCTGGCGCCGATCGTCATGGCTTACGTCATAGGAACCTCGCGAGGTGCCCCTTGCCTTGATCTCTCCGCTCCTCGCGAGCCAGCCTGGTGAGGCCACCCCCGAGGAGGTCTTGCGTCATCCGCCTCATGAGGCTTGGCCCCTCGCGAGGGTCTTGAATGTTTGCTGGTGAAGATGTGTCGTACAGGGCCGCTAGTGGAGCCACGCCGTGGGCCGCAGGCAGGCAAGTCTGGGGACCCCCATTCCCAGGACGCCGACAGTAGCCCCCGGTCCCAAGGCGCGCTCGGACTTGGCTTTGAGGCGAAGCCAAGGGGCAAGTGCGGAGCGCTACGGGCCCCAACAGCCTGCGGCCTGGCTTGACGCGTGGTGATTGATTGGACATGGGCGTCTCCGCTTCCCCACGCTGCCTCAGCAACTGCCCGACTGACAAAAGACTGGCGCGGGCTGTATTTGCCTTCAGTGCCTTCCTTCGTCTTGCTCCAGATCCCCTTTCTCGCCCTTCGCTTCAAGAGACTCCAGATCCACCCAGATCCTCCTTCGACACATTATTCACTCGGAGTACCTAGTTTCACTCGAAGAACAAAAGACCTAGAGTCACTCCAGGATGGCAATGGTCACGCGATCAATCCGTCGCTATAAAGATCATTAAATACGGGCATTTTGAGTAATGTTCTCACCCTTTACTCTCTCATTGAACCCTTGCGTAACTGAGGGCGACGAGGGGCCAGCGGACTCTATATAAGCTGCCCCTCTCCTCTTGCACATGGGTTTGCACCCCCTATAACTCACTACTCCAGACAACAAAGCTCCCGCAGCACCGAGACGTAGGGCTATTACCTCCGACGAGAGGGGCCTGAACTCGTAGATCCGACTGTACAATCTCACCGTAGCTAGGCTCTGCCATCTCTTACGTACCCCTAATCTTTACTGTCAGATCTATTCCCACGACAGTAACAATATCATTCTTAACACAAGGAACTATAGAAAGTTCATCTCCATACGCATAATTCAAATTGGCATCTTGGCCACAAGCATAGCTAGTATCAAGTTCATCAAAAAGGGTTATTTCAAATGAATCAACAAGATCACGGCAATCATTATAGCATTCATCCTTCGGTAGGCACGAAGGGAAATTAAACATTGTATGGGATAAAGAGTTACTCTCATCAGAAGGTGGGCATGGGTGATCAATCCGCCCTTTCTCCTTTTTTCTTTGCTCTCCTCCTCATCTTTTTCATCTAATGAGCTCACAGTTTCAGCAATTTCTTCTTCCATAGTTTCCTGCAAAATATTAATCTCTTCTTGGACAATGGAGACTTTCTCAATAAATTCATTAATATCGACATTGTTTCCATAATTCTCATAGCAATATTTCATTATAGCATAATTTTCATATCTGTAAAGAGCATCATCACAATCTTCATACTTTTCAAACAAAGATTCAATTTCATAAGCACCCTTAAAAGCAACAAATTCTTCTATTTGTTCCACATCATAGTAATCATATACACCATTAGCATAAGAAGCCAAGGTTTCATTATCATTAAATTCACACAGAAAGGGAAGGTGTGGAGCCTTCATCCTAGAGCAACAAGTATAATCTTACCTCAAGCATAAATTCCAAGCATACCATTGCAAATAATCAATTTGATCCCATAAGTGTTTCCCTTTTTGAGACAAGTGATAATCCCTGAAGTAGTCGTGATGATCCAAAGTATCTCCCATTATCAAGTTGAATGGGGATTTATCAGGATTATCAAAGTAGTGTTTAATATTTTCCACATAAAGAGCATCAAGGGTTTTAGGAGGTTCCCCATTGATATGTCTCCAATGTATGTATAATTTATTATTATTCCATGCTATTATATTATCAATCTTGGATGTTTTATATGCATTTATATGCTATTTTACTTTTTAGGAACTAATCTATTAACCTAGTGCCAGTTGCTGTTATTTACTTGTTTTGGCTTTTTAGAAAATCAATATATAACAAAGTCCAAACATGATGAAAGTTTAAGGTAAATTTTTATGGACCAGAAGAGACCCACGAAGGTTCGAGAGAAGACCAGAAGAGGCACAAGGGAGTGGCAAGCTCACCAGGCGCGCCTGATGACCCACAAGTATAGGAGATCGATCGTAGTCCTTTCAAAAAGTAAGAGTGTCGAACCCAACGAGGAGCAGAAGGAAATGACAAGCGCATTTCAGCAAGGTATTTCCTGCAAGCACTGAAATTATCGGTAACAGATAGTTTGGTAGCAAGATAATTCATAACGGGTAACAAGTAACAAGTGTAACAAAGGTGCACCAAGGTAGACCAATCCTTTTCGTAGAAAAGGATAAGCCTGGACAAACTCTTATATAAAGCAAAGTGCTCCAAAGGACACATGGGAATTATCATCAAGTTAGTTTTCATCATGCTCATATGATCCGCGTTCGTTACTTTGATAACTTGATATGTGGGTGGACATGTGCTTGGGTGCAATCCTTACTTGGACAAGCCTACCACTTATGATTAACCCCTCTCGCAAGCATCCGCAACTACAAAAGAAGAATTAAGATAAATCTAACCATAACATAAACATGTGGATCCAAATCAGCACCTTAGGAAGCAATGCATAAACTAGGGTTTAAGCTTTTGTCACTCTAGCAACCCATCATCTACTTGCTACTACCCAATGCCTTCCCGTAGGCCCAAATCATGGTTAAGTGTCATGTAGTCGATGTTCACATAACACCACTAGAGGAAAGACAACATACATCTCATCAAATTATCAAACGAATACCAAATTCACATGATTACTTATACAAAGACTTCTCCCATGTCCTCGGGAACAAAAGTAACTACTCACAAAGCATGTTCATGTTCAAGATCAGAGGGGTATTGAATATCATTAAGGATCTGAACATATGATCATCCACCAAATAAACCAACTAGCATCAACTACAAGGAGTAATAACACTACTAGCAACCTACAGATACCAATCTGAGGTTTTGAGAAATGATTGAATACAAGAGATGAACTAGGGTTTGAGATGAGATGGTGCTGGTGAAGATGTTAATGAAGATTGGTACTCCCATGATGAGAGGACCGTTGGTGATGGCGATGGCTTCGATTACCCCCTCCAGGAGGGAAGTTTCCCCGGTGGAATCGCTCCGTCGGAGCACTAGATTGCTTCTGCCCAGGTTCCGCCTCGAGGCGGCGGCGCTTCGTCTCGAAAGCCCTCTTGTTTTTCTTAGGTCAAACCCTTCATATGGAAGTAGATGGGCACCGGGGGCTGGCCAGGGGCCCCACAAGCTCAGGGGGCGCGCCCTGTTGGAAGGGCGCGCCCCCCGGGCTTGTGGCCACTTGGTGGGTCCCCTCCTGGTATTTCTTCGCCCAATATTTTTATATATTCCAAAATAATTCTCTGTAAAGTTTCAGGACATTCGAAGTTATGTAGAATAGGGACCTCAGATTTGCTCCTTGCCGATCCAGAATTCAAGCTGTCCGCATTCTCCCTCTTCATATAATTCTTGCAAAATAAGAGAGAAAAGGCATAAGAATTGTATCATAAAATGTAGTAACAATCCATAATGCAATAAATATCAACATAAAAACATGACGCAAAATGGACGTATCAACTCCCCCAAGCTTAGACCTCGCTTGTCATCAAGCGAAAGTTCAAATCGATCATCATGACCACATGTTTAGAGATAGAGTTGTCGATAAAACAAAATACAGACATGAAGGCAGCATGATCATCTTTAGAACAACAATATATTGTCATATAACTTCTTATGCTAAAGTGACAATTCATTCACAAGGTAAAGTATGAACCATTAACTTCATTGAAAACCAACAAACTCTGATCTCAGTCATTCATGAAATTGCAATTTGTCATAATGTCAGAAAGAGTCAATGTAAGAGCTTTTATTTAGCAAGTTCACATACTCAAACATCATTTAATCTTTCACAATTGCTAACACTCACGCGATACTTATGAGTCAAAGCTTCAGCCAGACACATAGAAAGATAGGGGCTTATAATTTTGCCTCCCAACCATTTACCTCAAGGGTAATGTCAACAATAATGACTCATGATCACCTACATCCGAGTGGATATATATGTCTAGATCTTTCCCCAACACATAGTGCTTGCCAAAAAAGAGAAAAAAGAAAAAGGAAGCGTTAAGATCACCATGACTCTTACATAAAGGTAGGTATTAAAAATAAAAGGTAGGCCCTTTGTAGAGGGAAGCAGACGTTGTCATGCGCTTTTTATTCGGGTGCACAAAATCTTAATGCAAAGGAACGCTAGTTTATATTGCCACATGTGATAGAGAACTTTATTATGCACTTTGTTGCTTTTATTTCTCCCCCATCACAAATTCGTACAAAGCTTATTTTCCTCATATTATAAGATCATACATATTTAGAGAGCAATTTTTTATTGCTTGCACTCATGATAACTTACTTGAAGGATCTTACTCAATCCATAGGTAAATATAGTGGACTCTCATGACATGAAACTAGGTTAACAGTTTTTGGATGCACAAGTAGTATCTCTACTTGGTGCGGAAGTTTGGCTAGCATGGGATAGAAAGCAAGCTTAATATGTTGGAGGGTCCATGACAATATAACTTCTATTCAGATATAAGGAAGCATAAGCCATCACGTTATCTTCCTTGTCTAACACCAACTTATCAACATATAATATTTTAATGAGTGCTCACAATCATAAAAGATGTCCAAGATAGGGTATTTATATGTGAAGCCTCTCTTTCTTTATTACCTCTCATTAATTGCAACAATGACCAATACTATGTTTGTCAACCTTCAACAAATTTCAAGCATTATACTTCTTATATGTGAAGTCATCACTCCCCATAAGATTATTATATAATCTTTTACTTCTTTTTATTCTTTTCCATCTCTAAGATCAAAACAAGAAAGCAAACACACTCAACTCAAGACTAAACTTTATTATATAACTCTCACACTCGATTACATAGATAGATCAAGAAGCAAAAAACTTAAAGACTAGATCATACTAAAAACTTTTATTCTACTAGATCATGATTTAACCAAAAGGATCGAACTAAGATAAACGATAATGATAAACATGTGATGGTGATACGATACTAGGACACCTCCCCCAAGCTTGCCACAAGCCAAGGGGAGTGCCCATACCCGTGTACTCAAGTCTCCTTCTTCAGAGGTGGTGGTGCAATATTCCTGGCAATGATGCCTCTTAGAATGCGATTCTCCTCTTCGAGCTTATTAATTTTCTGACTGAGATCCATAATTTCCTTGCGGAGCTTCCCAGTGATGGTTAAAGCACCATCCACCCATGGATGCATCCTGGCTACAGAGGAAGAAGCAACACTCCTTTTCAAGTTGTTGTAAGAGATAAATTTGGCATTGGGAGGTTTGACCGAATCCGGCAGGCTTGATTTCTTGAGTTCCACATGCATGTCACCCGGTTGAGGAAGAGAAGTAATGATACGTCTCCAACGTATCTATAATTTTTTATTGTTCCATGCTGTTATATTATCATTCTTGGATGTTTTACAATCATTTTATAGTCATTTTATATCATTTTTTGGTACTAACCTATTGACATAGTGCCCAGTGCCAGTTGTTGTTTTCTGCATGTTTTTTACATCGCAGGAAATCAATACCAAACGGAGTCCAAACGCAGCGAAACTTTTTGTGGATTTTTTTGGACCAGAAGACATCCAGTGAGCCAAAGAAGTACTCAAGAGGGATCCCGAGGTGAGAACAAGACACCAGGGCACACCTGGAGGCACAGGCGCGCCGTGGTGGGTTGTGCCCACCTCGGTGGCCTCCCGCACTGCCTCTTTGCTCTATAAATACCCCAATATTCACGAAACCCTAGGAGAGTCGACGAAAATCAATTCCAGCCACCGCAAGTTCAAGAACCACCAGATCCAATCTAGACACCATCATGGAGGGGTTCATCATGTCCATTGGTGCCTCTCCGATGATGCGTGAGTAGTTCTTTGTAGACCTACGGGTCCGTAGTTAGTAGCTAGATGGCTTCCTCTCTCTCTCTTTTGATTCTCAATACAATGGTCTCTTGGAGATCCATATGATGTAACTCTTTTTGCGGTGTGTTTGTTGGGATCCGATGAACTTTGAGTTTATGATCAGATCTATCTTTTTATCCATGAAAGTTATTTGAGTCTTCTTTGATCTATTTATATGCATGTTTGCTTATAGCCTCGTATTTCTTCTCCGATATTTTGGTTTTGTTTGGCCAACTTCATCTATTTATCTTGCAATGGGAAGAGATGCTTTGTGATGGGTTTGATCTTACGGTGCTTGATCCCAGTGACAGAAGGGGAACCGACACATATGTATCGTTGCTATTAAGGATAACAAAATGGGGTCTCTTTCTACATAAATAGATCTTGTCTACATCATGTCATCATTCTTATTGCATTACTCCATTTTTTCATGAACTTAATACACTAGATGCATGCTGGATAATGGTCGATGTGTGGAGTAATAGTAGTAGATGTAGGCAGGAGTCGGTCTACTAATCTTGGACGTGATGCCTATATAATGATCATTGCCTGGATATCGTCATGATTATTTGAAGTTCAATCAATTGCCCAACAGTAATTCGTTTACCCACCGTTTGCTATTTTTCTCGAGAGAAGCCACTAGTGAAATCTACGGCCCCCGGGTCTCTTCTTTATTATATTTGCCTTCACGATCTATTTTTATTTGCTTTTATTTTCAGATCTATTAATCCAAAAATCCAAAAATACCTTGCTGCAATTTATTGTTATTTATTTTGTCTCGCGTTCCCGCGAGATCTATTTACCCAATCTACAATAATTTTATCTATCTTTTTACCCGTGAGGGATTGACAACCCCTCTCTTCCGTTGGGATGCAAGTATTTGTTCTTTGTGTGCAGGAGCTGTTTACGTGGTGTTTCGTGGTTCTCCTACTGGTTCGATAACCTTGATCTCATCACTGGGGGAAATAACTATCGTTGCGGTGCTGCATCATCCCTTCCTCTTTGGGGAAATACCGACGTAGTTCAAGCAAACATCAAAAGGAATTTCTGGCATCGTTGCCGGGGAGACATCATCAACATCTACCAGGTTCCTAATCACAAATCTCATCTCCTTGCAATTTACATTATTAGCCATCTGCCTCTCATTTTCCTCTCCCCCACTTCACGAAAATTTACCGTTTTATTCGCCCTCTTTCTCGTTCGCTGTTTTCTCGTCAGATCTACCCTTTGTTTGCAATTATGAGTGACTTTGGTATGGCAGAAATATATGATGGCCTAACTCCTAAAATTGGACAATATGGCAATCTGGATTCTGAAACTTTTGTTTTGGGGAAAGAGAATGTTATAGGAAAAGAACGTATCCAAGAATTTTTTAATTGCGTTGGAAATTTAAGTCTTGATGATGTTCCTATACTTAAGAGGACTAAATCTTATGCGGAAGCTATTTTAGCACTAGTTCTGAAACTTGAAAAGAATTTATCCACACCCACCCTACCTTGCAAAGATTGTTTTTTGAGTTGCCAGTTATAAAGAATCCCAAAGCTAAAAGGTTGGCCACGCTTGTTCTTATGAATGAATTTGATTACATAGTACGGGAAGCAAGGGAAATCTTTGATTTCCATGGTACGAATCGTGAAAAACTGGTGATAGATGAAATTCTTTATAATAGTGATTATGCGTTAAGAAATTTGCTTGGTGATAATCAAATTTTTTATGACAATCTTAAAAAGGAGGTCCCTATTCTAGATATAATCCAACAAGTTTTTAATAATGTGAATCAACATTATTCTTGGATTGTTGCCGGAAATCAAAGGGTTATGATGATAAGCAACTTGATAGTGCTAAGGTTTCCATGGATACTATATTTTATGTTGTTTTTACAAAACCTCATGAAAAAATACCTTTAAGGAAATTAAGGAGAAGGATAACAAAACTTAGAACCTTGCATTATGCCTAGCTAGGGGCATAAAACGATACTTGTTGGAAGGCAACCCAATGAATAAAATTTATTTTTGTCTTTTGCTTTCTGTTCTTGCGTGTTTGCACAATTATGCTACTGTTATAATTGTGTTTTTCGTGTTTTAATTAGTGTTTGTGCCAAGCAAAACCTTTAGGATTATGTTGGGTAATAGTTGATTTCATCTTGCTGAAATACATAAACTTTTGCGCTCATGAAAATAATTATCATTTCTAACAGGAGCGTCATAAAATACCAATTATTTTTGCAGAAGATTAATATACAAATTTCTCACATGGTCCAAATTTTTCAGAATTTTTGGAGTTACAGAAGTATTCGAAATATCCAGATTGCTACAGACTGTTCTGTTTTTGACAGATTCTGTTTACTTTGCGTTGTGTGCTTGTTTTGATGATTCTATGGTTTTCCTTGAAGAGTTTTGCCATAGAAAAGTTGTAATACAGTATATATAATGCAAGAATAAAATATGAATGTGTTTGCAACAGTACTTATAGTAGTGATTTGTTTTCTTATACTAACGGATCTCACGAAGGTTTTGTTGGGTTTTGTGTGATTGAAGTTTTCAAGTTTTGGGTGATGTTACGATGGATGAAGGAATAAGGAGTAAGAAGAGCCTAAGCTTGGGGATGCCCATGGCATCTCAAGCTATTATCCAAAGAGAAGCAAGCAACTAAGCTTGGGGATGCCCGAGTGGCATCCCCTCTTTCTTCTAACGACCATCGGTATTTTACTCGAAGCTATATTTTTTATTCGTCACATACTATGAGTTTTGCTTGGAGCATCTTGTATGATATGATCCTTTGCTTTTTTTGATTTTTATTTTAAGTCATGAATACTTGATGGACACACCTATTTGAGAGAGCCAAAATTATGCCATGACCTGTTAGAATTGCTCTGGTGCTTCACTTATATCTTTTTGAGCACGGTGTGCTTTAGTACTTCCGAAGAAATGCTCTCTTGCTTCACTTAAATTTATTTGAGAGTTAGTAATTTTTTTAAGAAATTCTCTCTTGCTTCACTTAAATTAATTTGAGAGAAAGAAATATTATGCTCATGATCTTCACTTATATTTGTTTGAGCTTATTAAAAGCAACACATGAAAATTAGTCCCAAAGTGTAGATATCCAAGAAGGATATAATAAAAACTTTCATGAAGATCATTGGACAAAATAAACTTGATTATTGGTAATAGTTTTGAGATATGATGATGTGATATGTGAGTCATGTTGATGAGTAATTATGCTTTAGTAAGAATATTGCTGTTAAGGTTTGTGGTTCCCTATGCAAGCCCGAAAGTCAATAGTTATGCAATGAAATTACATCCTACTTGTGATGCTTTATTCGGTGTTAATTATGCTTAATGCTCGCTTATGAATTTTTCGTTTCTTGGTTGGTCGCTTCTCAATCTTTTGCTAGCCTTCATTTTGCACTAAGTATGATCACTACTTGTGCATCCAAAATCCTTTTAACCAGTTTTGCCACATGAGTCCACTATACCTACCTATATGCGGTATTCTTCTGCCGTTCTAAGCAAATTTGTATGTGCCATCTCTAATTTTCAAAATAAACTTCTCTTTTGTGTGCTCATACCGCTCATGAAACGGTAGGGTGTGGCTAATATATTTCCATGCTAGATATGTTATTCTCACGATGAGTGTTTATTCACTTGTCATTGCCGGCGTTCTGCGAACGGGGGTACCCAGACTTGCCTGCCTACGGCCCACCGCGTGGCTCCATCGACGGCCTGGTGCGGCCCACCTTCAGCATCAACAACTCAAGACCCTCGCGAGGCGGACGACACCAAGACCTCCAGAAGGAGCGGCCTCCTCAGACTGGCTCCTGAGGAGCATAGATTTCTATGCAAGCTTCACCTCATGAGGTTCAGATGACATGAGCCATGACGACCAAGGCCAGGCGGGCGCCAGTGGGCGCGGGATGGCAGTTTACTCTTTGGTGCTAAGAAGGCAAGCGCAGGCGCGGAGTCCCGAGGAATTGGCCAATGGTTTCCATTCCCATGAAACAAGACCAAGACCGCCAGGACGCGCAGGGCGGAGGTCATCACCAAGCCCACCACGGCGTCAGTACCAGAGGCTTTGCAGTCGAAGATTAGTTTTGTTAGGATAAGATGCACTAGTTGTCTCCCTTCGAATTTGGCCATTGTGGGATCCCTTCCTGCCTCCATTTTGGGGGAAGAGGAACAAGGCCACTATAAATAGGGCCTAGGCACCGCCGTAGAGAGGGACAGGATCCAGATCATTCGGATCATCCTCTCCTCCACCAGCTCAAGAACACACCTCCTGAGGTCATTCTTCCACTGTACTAGTTCATCCTCTGCTCACCTCAAGGCCAATCCACCACAAAGCAAGAGTAAGGTTTTACACCGCGAGGTGGCCCGAACCTGGGCAAACTGCTGTGTCCTCTTTCCTTTTAGTTCATCGAGCTAGGCCGTGGGATCGATGGGTTGGCAGACTGGTGAGGTTGAGTTCTTCGCACGCACCCCAGAGTTTGAATCTATCCAGGGTTTGCGGAGCCCAAAATCCGACATTTGGCGCACCAGGTAGGGGTGCGTCGGAGCCTCCCTTCTTCCAGTCGATCCGCCACCGCCCTGCCGTTCTCATGGCCGACGCTCCGAGGGCTCACGTTGAGCACTGGGATGCTTGGCCTGCCCGAGCAGTGTCGTGCGCCCAAGAGGATCTCCACTCCGCGCTCCTCGCAGCCCGCACGCCGCCCAGTGTCGTTGGTCGCGGGCGGCACGGGCCGCCGTTGCTCGCCCTCGCGCCACGCCATAACCATGCCACCACACGATCTTCGAGCTATGCCGCAGCGACGGCACCACACACTCGCCGGGAGCAGGCGAACATGCGAGCCGCGCTCATCGTGGCGCGAGAGCTGCTGCGATGCAGGTTGGCGGAAGGAGGCCATGATGCCCTGCTGGAGCGGGTCGCCGAGCTGCTTGATGCCACCTGCAGGGCGCGGCATCTTTCTGCACGCTGCCTACATCGCAAACGGTGCTGGGGGCACATGCCGGCCCCCACCACTCCCGCGCGCGCCTCCTTGGAGCACCTGGGGGACCCAACGGCGCCAACCTGGCCCGCAGCGCCGCTCATCCTGCCCAAGCTATGCTACCTCCGGGCGAGGCAATCTCGGGCGGTCCCTCCTAGGCTGCGCCGAGGCATCACCCTACGGCAGTCGGAACCTAGCGCCGAGCCTGGTGGCCAACGACGCGGGACGGCCAAGCGACAACTCTAGCGCGGCAATTTCAGATGCCTACGTACCTCCCATGATGGACCTACTGTATACGGCAAAAGAAGGCCCCTGCATGTTCCCCTCACCAGGCTGGGTATCGGGGGCACGTGAAGCCGAGGCTCTCTGCGAGCCACCCCGGAGCTTCACCGACACCTTCAACGACAATAGGCACTAGGTACAGCCGATATCTCCGGAACACGATTACGCTAACCATGAACCGCAGGTGAACCAAGCCACATCAGCAGCCAGGTACCCGAGGATGATGGCCCGCTGCAGGCGGTTGGAGTGCACTGGGGGCTGCACGGGGGGAGCCCGGTGCCAGGGCCTCCTTCGTGCTGCGTGGAGCAAGGCACTGCACGGAGGTAGGTCCCCTGCCGGGGAAGGCGCGGGCGAGCCATTCCCCCCGGCAGAGGGGCTGCGGTCGCCGGGGGCACCGCCAGCGTCCCCCTTGCCCCTTGGTCTCGTCCTAGTTTCTGGACGCCCCAACTTTGGTCGGGGAAGGCGCAGGGTGGGGCCCTCGTCAGGTGCCATGGAAATGCGTGAAGGTCTCCGCTCGTGACACTCTCGCGTAATAATGAGTTGGGGCTGTACATGCCCCGAAGTCTCCTGAGTGTCGCCCTCGGGCCTCACGTGGGCTCCCACCCACGTCCAAGTGGAAG
This sequence comes from Aegilops tauschii subsp. strangulata, assembly GCF_002575655.3. Taxonomy (NCBI): domain Eukaryota; kingdom Viridiplantae; phylum Streptophyta; class Magnoliopsida; order Poales; family Poaceae; genus Aegilops; species Aegilops tauschii. The sequence goes on along the minus strand of NC_053039.3, from coordinate 260,264,573 downwards.
CACCATGCTCCGCGATGGCCGTCGACACTGTCCCCCAATGACTATGCCCACGCCCAGTGGAAGCACTTAGCTCCGTGCTGGTGAGAAGACTAGCTAGGTGCCGGCCGCGGCTGTTTGCTTTTGCCCTCTTTCTGTAGGCCAGTTTGCCATCTTTTGGAATGAGATTTGGAGTTTCCTGTTCTTATCAAAAGAAAAATGGGGGGGATCTTTCTTGACTCATGGCAATTTCTTGCCTTTTGGTTCGCGTTTAAAGAGTAAGCCTCACGCCTGCTACCCCCCCCCCCTATGAGCGCCCCGCGAGCGGGGGCTGGGCGTGGCATGCGCGTGTCGAGCACGCTCGGGCTAGCCCAGGCGACGCCGAGCCCCCCGGGGGTCAGGAATGCAACCATCGCGCGTACACCTTGCCGTAATCCGGCAATCAAAACCCTCGCGAGGCTCTCTTGGGCGGGCCAGCAGGCTCCTCGGGAGGCTTAAAACCTCGCCAGCCCTCGGAGGACACGCCTCGAGAGGAGGGTGCTTCCGCGACATCAGGACCCGCTCAGGACCCGCTCAGGACCTATGGGATCAAGCGAAAGTTGCAACAGCTACTCCGCTCAGGGGCCTCCAGGTTCACGATGCCACGTTCCAAATTCTATCTTAAAGTATATCATCGTTCCATACATTATAAAGGGCCCCCCTTTTTTCAAAATGCTTTCACGCCCCACAGGGCCGTATCCAAAGTCTTTTTGCATACATGTCATAGTAGGAAGAGAAATGCAGGCCTAGCCGGACGTGCTGCCGCCGGTGTCGTCCTCATCATCCGCACCGCTCACGCCGCTGCTGGCTTCATCCTCATCATTTTTGTCCGCTCCGCCTCCTTCGGTTGTGATCACAACCGCGTCATCCTCGGGAGCGAACTCTACGACCAGGGTCTCCACATGGTCATCCACCCAGTTCGCCAGGTTGTCCTAGATGACCCTAGGCACAGGGGCTATGGCGGCGTTGAAGTCAAAATGAGGGTCAAGGTTGAGGAGGTGACTGAAGACGCGTGAGAACGCACGTCCGAGAAGGCCCCGACTTCTCTCCTCGATGAGCTGGCGAGCCCTCGCGGCCCGGTCATCCAGGCGGGTCACGATCTGGGTGAAGAAGCAGAGGTGGCTAGCATCGTCATCCTCGTACGGATGAGGGATGCTCTCCTCGCAGATGGTTTCCAAGGCCCGGTTGGCCCTGACCCTGAGGTCCTGGAGCATCGAGGAACGCACGCGCTACATCGTCCGATGGCGGCACGCTTCGTTCGCGTTCTTCTCCTCGAGAGATGTGACGCCCTCAACCTGCTGCTGAAGTGAGGACAGGTCAGTGCGAGCGAAGGCCAAGTCGGATCGAGCGGAGGCATGAGCTTCCTTGGCGGCCCTCTCGCGCTGCTTCGCCGTGTCCAGCTTCGTTCTAAGGGTGGTGGTCCTGCCCTCAAGCTCGGCCTCTAGGAGCTCCAACTTCAGACGGTACTCATCGGCAAGAGCCGCACGGATCTTCGCCACCCTTTGGTCGACCTCCTGCTGGGCCCTGGCCTCCCGAGCGGCAACGGCATCCTCAGCCGCGGCTACCTGGCGCTCCCTTACCTCCAGCCGCTCGAGCTCCAGGCTACGCTCCAAGACCTCCAGCGCCAGCACCTCCTCACGTTCCTGGACTTCCTTCTCATCGGCGGGGCCCTCGCCCGGCGGTGCTGCCAGGCAGCCCTGCGCGCCTAGACCTGTTGCTCGAGGATGGTGTTCGAAGCTTGAAGCTCCCGCTCCCGCTCCTCGGGTGCTTCACGATGGCAGTCGGCAGCCCTGGCCTCCTCCTGAGCGCGGCTGCAAGCCTCACAAGAGGCTGCGAGGGACACCGCGGCGCTTGCGCGGGCATGCTCATGCTGAAGATGCCCAAGGTTGATGGCGACCTTCAACTGCTGCCACTCATGCGCTAGTCGGAGGCCCACCGTCTCGAGGTAGGCATCGATGTCGGCAAGCTCTCCTCCGAGTCGACTCAGTGCACCCATCGCTTCCTGGAAGAGGTCATGGTGGACGATGCCACACCCGCGCGCAAGCTCCAGTGCGCGGCCGAACCCGTCCTCCGCGTCGTGGGATGCCGAAGGCACCAGGTGGCTCACCCATCCCCAGTAAGGAGCCGCTGGTCGGCGCTTCTCCAACTGCTCTCCGGGTCTCGGTGGAGGTGCCGGGTGGCACGGCCTCGCTGCTCAAAGATGAAGCCGATGCCGGGGTTGCCCAGCCACCGGCGATGATCAATGGAGGAGGCCTCAGCACGCCTCCTGCGCCCCAAGGCTGGCCGCGAGGGAGGGATGCTGGGGGCACAGACTCATGGCCTCCCAGTGGCACATCCGCCTCACGGACAGGCCCCGTGGCTTGCGCAGGTGCCTGGCGCGGGGGCTCGGGGTCATGAGCGGACCATGGACCTCCGGAGGCTTCGTCGTCGCAGCCAGAGGCATCCTGAAGAGCCAGGGTCAGGAGGGGAAGCGGCATGAGGAAAACCACAAAGAAAAGGCACTTACTCGTCTATGGCTATGTACTTCCTCTGTTTCAGGGGCCGGTAGGCGTCGCCACTACAGCTCGGGAGCCCTTTCCTCTTGCAGAGTGCTGCAAGGCCTAGGCAAAGCGAGCCAGGGGTTGGGGCATGACCCTTGGCGACTGGGCAGCATGCACCCACCTCCGGAGCACTGGCCTGGGCTTCGGGGGCGGTGGCCTCATGAGCATTGGGCCGCACCAGCTCACCAGCCCTGGCCTCCGGAGCATCGGGCCACACCAGCTCACCAGCCTTGGCCTTAGGAGCACCGGGCCGCACCAGTTCTCCAGGGGCTGCCTCGAGGGCCTTCGACGGAGCCTCGGGACCGGCCATCTCGGGAGCACCGGACAATACCCGCTCCCCAGGGGTCGCCCCAGGAGTACCAGGCCACGCTCGCCCCCTGCATCCTCGTCCGGGGCGCGCGCCATGGGGTCAACAAGCATGAGAGCAACGAAGATGGGATTCTTGCGAGGCCCATCAAGGCCCCTTGGGCATAGCCCCCACTCGTCAAAGAGGGGCATCTGCTTCACGATGTCCTCCTTGTTCGAGCAGAGCCACAAGAGGCATCTGTCCTCCGGAAGCACGGCATACGCTAGGTCGCCACCCGTCAGGAGCCCGAGCACCGTGCGCAGCGTCTTGGAAGGAAGCGAAGGAGCCTGGAGCCTTATGGGATCCTTGGGGCTAGTGAAGGTCCACATTGCGTGAGAATGGCGCTGGAGCGGGGCGATGTGCCGCCGGACGAACTCCCTCACCACCATCGGCGCCGTCACGCCGACCTTCTTCAACTTTGGCCAGCCTGGGCCAGACATGGGCGAGCTGACGGTCGACGAGCTTCACATGCCCCCAGCCAGAGCTGGGCACCGCCGGTACTCGCGGGAGCAGCAGCAGGGGGCTAAGCGTGCGGCATTCACATACACCTACTGCTTCCGGAATCCCCTCACATCTGGGCGGAGCGTGAAGTCGATGCCCGAGCCTGCCGTCGCCGCCACGGCCTAGAAGGCCACGCATCCCGAGCACTGGCGGGCGTCGACCAGGTGGAGCGAGAAGAAATGGCGAAACAAGGCAACGGAAGGAGCAATGCCCACGATAGCCTCGCACAGGAAGGCGAAGACGATGAGGAGGATGATGGATTGGGGGTCCAGATGCAGGGCCTGGATCTGGTAATGCGAGATTATGGCTTTGAAGAAATGAGAGAAAGGGGGGATCAGGCCAGCCGAGAGAGCATGAAGATAGATGGAGATCTCGGTGGCCTCCATGTTGATCATAGCCCGGGAGGCGGGCCAAGCCGTCGTCGCCTTCCACTGGATGGAATCGGCGGCGAGGGCTGGCCGGACCTTGGTCAACCCCTCCTGATTGATCACCGTCGACTGCTCAAGAGCAGGCTCCAAGACTGGCCGAGATTCGGCCGGAGCACAGGCCTTTCCCTTTTTCTTCGACCACGGGGCCATGGCGGCAAGAGAGGATTGGCGCCGATGTTGAATATGGGAGAAGAGTTGTGGGTTCGCAGGAAAGAGGAGGAGCCAAGGGCGAGCACGGCGAGCAATGATGGCAAAGCTGCATTAGTAGCAGGCGGCTGCCAAGCCTGGCAGGTATCGAGGCAGCATGGGGAAGTGGGGACGCCCATGGCCCATCAGGTGCCACGCGTCGACTGAGGCCGCAGGCGGTTAGGGCCCGCGGCGCTTCGCACTTGCCCTTTGGCTTTGCCTCGAAGCCAAGTTCGAGCGCGCCTTGGGCCCGGGGGCTACTGTCGGCGTTCTGGGAACTGGGGTACCCAGACTTGCCTGTGTGCGGCCCACGGCATGGCTCCATCGACGGCCTGGTGCGGCCCACCTTCAGCATCAACAACTCAAGACCCTCATGAGGGGCCAAGCCTTGCGAGGCGGACGACACGAAGACCTCCAGAAGGAGCGGCCTCCTCAGGCTGGCTCCTGAGGAGCGGAGATTTCTATGCAAGCCTCACCTCATGAGGTTCAGATGACGTGAGCCATGACGACCAAGGCCAGGCAGGTGCCAGCGGGCGCAGGACAACAATTTCCTCTTTGGTGCTAAGCAGGCAAGCGCAGGCGTGGAGTCCCGAGGAATCGGCCAAAGGTTTCCATTCCTATGCAACAAGACCAAGACCACCAGGATGGCAGAGTGGAGGTCATCGCCGAGCCCACCACGGCCTCACGACCAGAGGAATTGCAGGCGAAGACTACTTTTGTCAGGATAAGATGTACTAGTTGTCTCCCTTTGAATTTGGCCATTGTGGGATCCCTTCCCGCCTCCATTTTGGGGGAAGCAGACCAAGGCCACTATAAATAGGGCCTAGCCACCGCCGTAGAGAGGGATCGGATCTGGATCATTCAGATCATTCTCTCCCCCACCAGCTCAAGAACACACCTCCTACGGTCATTCTTCCACTGTACTAGTTCATCCTCAGCCCACCTCGAGGCCAATACACCACAAAGCAGGAGTAGGGTTTTACACCATGAGGTGGCCCGAACCTGGGTAAACTGTTGTGTCCTCTTTCCTTTTAGTTCGTCGAGCTAGGCCGTGGTTGATTTCTTCGCACGCACCCCAGAGTTTGAATCTATCCAGGGTTTGTGGAGCCCGAAATCTGATAGTCATTGCACGAGAGTAAGGCAAAGGTATTAGGGATGCCCAGTCCCGAAATGGAAAATGAATTTACTTTATGTTGTCCAATAATAAATTCCTTGGAAAGTGTTGGTATGGAAGGCACCCGTGGATACGGCTGGCCATGGAAAGTGAAAGTATGGTTGAAAAAGGAATAAACTTTAATTTCTATTTGAGAACCGCCTAAGATATATCTAGCATGGAAAGTATTGGGAACTACTCGGTCGTTTTCATTGACAGGAAAAGCATGCCTCCCAAAATGTTTTTATCTCTATCTTTTTCGCTTTGAGCTCTGGCACCTCTACAAATCCCTACTTCCCTCCACGAAGGGCCTTTCCTTTACTTATGCAATTTTTTCTTTTTATTTTGAGTCTCCATCTTCTCTTATAAATCACCAACTAAGGGGCACTATGATCGTACTTGAGCATTGGGTGTAGCTAATATGCGAGTGTTTTTCATGAATGGATCAATGATTGAGCATAATGGGCTAGGGATAACTTATTTTAGCGTTGATATTTTGAAAGACATGGTTGCTTGTTGATATGCTTGAGTATTTAAGTCCTCATGTCAAAACTAGACTATTACTTGAACCATAAAAAAAGTTCCAAATGTCCATGCTACAAAGAAAAGAATATGCGATGAACATGTTAGGCAGCATTCCACATCAAAAATTCTGTTTTTATCATTTACCTACTCGAGGACGAGCAGGAATTAAGCTTGGGAATGCTGATACGTCTCCAACACATCTATAATCTTTTACTGTTCCGTGCTGTTATATTATCATTGTTGGGCGTTTTACAATCATTTTATAGTCATTTTATATCATTTTTTGGTACTAACCTATTGACATAGTGCCCAGTGCCAGTTGCTGTTTTCTGCATGTTTTTACATCGCACGAATTCACCAAACGGAGTCCAAACGCAGTGAAAATTTTCATGGGTTTTTATTGGACCAAAAGACATCCAGTGGGCCAAAGAAGTATCGAAGAGGGAGCCCGAGGTGAGCACAAGACACCAAGGCGTGCCTGGAGGCCCAGGCGCACCCTAGTGGGTTGTGCCCACCTCGGTGGCCTCCCTCACAGCCTCTTTGCTCTATAAATACCTCGATATTCCAGAAACCCTAGGAGAGTCGACGAAAATCAATTCCAGCCGCCGCAAGTTCCAAAACCACCAGATCCAATCTTGACACCATCACTGAGGGGTTCATCATGTCCATCGGTGCCTCTCCGATGATGCCTGAGTAGTTTTTTGTAGACCTAGGGGTCCTTAGTTAGTAGCTAGATGGCTTCCTCTCTCTCTTTTGATTCTCAATACAATGGTCTCTTGGAGATCCATATGATGTAACTCTTTTGCGGTGTGTTTGTTGGGATCCGATGAACTTTGAGTTTATGATCAGATCTATCTTTTCATCCATGAAAGTTATTTGAGTCTTCTTCGATCTCTTATATGCATGATTTCTTATAGCCTCGTATTTATTCTCCGATATTTGGGTTTTGTTTGGCCAACTTGATCTATTTATCTTGCAATGGGAGGAGGTGCTTTGTGATGGGTTCGATCTTACGGTGGTTGATCCCAGTGACAGAAGGGGAACCGACACGTATGTATCGTTGCTATTAAGGATAACAAGATGGGGTCTATTTCTACATAAATAGATCTTGTCTACATCATGTCATCGTTCTTATTGCATTACTCCGTTTTTCCATGAACTTAATACACTAGATGCATGCTAGATAGCGGTCGATGTGTGGAGTAATATTAGTAGATGCAGGCAGGAGTCGGTCTACTAATCTTGGACGTGATGCCCATATAATGATCATTGCCTGGATATCGTCATGATTATTTGAAGTTCTATCAATTGCCCAACAGTAATTCGTTTACCCACCGTTTGCTATTTTTCTCCAGAGAAGCCACTAGTGAAATCTACGGGCCCCTGGTCTCTTCTTTATTATATTTTCCTTCGCGATCTATTTTTATTTGCTTTTATTTTCAGATCTATTAATCCAAAAATACAAAAATACCTTGCTGCAATTTATTTCTTTTTATTTTATCTCGCGTTCCTGCGAGATCTATTTGGTTATCCAATCTACTACAATTTTATCTATCTTTTTACCCGTGAGGGATTGAGAACCCCTCTCTTACGTCGGGTCGCAAGTATTTGTTCTTTGTGTGCAGGAGCTGTTTACGTGGTGTTGGGTGGTTCACCTACTGGTTCGATAACCTTGGTCTCATCACTGAGGGAAATACCTACCGTTGCTGTGCTGCATCATCCCTTCCTCTTTGGGGAAATACCGACGTAGTTCAAGCAAACATCAAGTAACTTCTTGTCCTCCTCCATGGCATCCACTCTTTTCAGGTCGGCTTCTATTTCTTCCTCTATCGATCACCCATAGGGGTCAACTTCATCGTACGCCCTTGGACCCGTCGAGAGGTGAGACACGACTCCCGCGATTGATTCTGGCAAAGACATATTGCTCTAAATCTGCCATAGAAATAGATCGAAAGAAGAACGGAGGATATTGTCATGATAAGGTGGTCAAAACCTTCGGGAGTTTATATAATGAATTTTTCCCGTGCAAAACAAGTAATCCGGGAGAAAACGGAGTCCAAAAGGCACACGAGGGCACCACAAGCTCGGGAGGCGCACCCAGGGGGTAGGGCACGCCCCCAGGCTTGTCGTGTGCTCGTGCACTTTTCAGACTACTTTTTATTTTCCTATTTTTTAATATTACAAAACATAGTAAAACTGCTTTTATGGAACTTTTGGAGTCGCTTTACTTACCGTATCACATACCTATTCCTTTTAAGGGTTTAGGAGCGTTCCGGAAATTTTCCTTTATGTACTCCTCCGGTGTTATGGACTGAATAATGTTGGTTTCAATATTTATAGGCATACCTGAGATATAATGTTTGATTCTTTGCCCATTCACCACCTTCGGGTTGGTACCCTCGGCGTTGTTGATCTTGATAGCACCAGAACGATAATCTTCTTTGATAACGTACGGTCCTCCCATTTAGAGAGGAGTTTTCCTGCAAAAAAATCTTAAACGGGAATTGTATAGCAAGACATGGTCGCCTACATTAAATTCCCGCTTTTGTATTCTTTTTTCATGCCATCTTTTAACTTTTTCTTTAAACAGTTTAGCATTTTCATAGGCCTGGATTCTCGATTTCATCAAGTGAGCTAATGTCAAATAACCTCTTTTCACTGGCAAGTTTAAAATCATAGTTGAGCTCTTTAATTGCCCAATAAGCTTTATGTTCTAATTCAAGAGGTAAGTGACATGCTTTTCCGTAAACCATTTTATATGGAGACATACCCATAGGATTTTTATAAGCAGTACTATAAGCCCATAATGCATCATGAAGTTTCTTAGACCAATTCTTTCGAGACCTATTGACAGTCTTTTGCAAGATCAGTTTTATTTCCCTATTACTTAATTCTACTTGACCACTAGACCGAGGATGATAAGGAGATGCAATTCTATGGTTAACATCATATTTAGCAAGCAATTTACGGAAAGCACCATGAATAAATGTGAACCACCATCAGTCATTAAATATCTAGGGACTCCAAACCCCAGAAAAATAACTTCTTTAAGCATTTTAATAGAGGTGCTGTGATTAACACTACTAGTTGGAATAGCTTCTACCCACTTAGTAACGTAATCAACAACAACTAAAATATGAGTATACCCATTGGAGGAAGGAAAAGGTCCCATATAATCAAATCCCCAAACATCGAATGGTTCAATAACAAGTGAATAATTCATAGGAATTTCCTGACGTCTACTAATGTTACCAATTCTTTGACATTCATCACAAGATAGAACAAACTTACGTGCATCTTTGAAAACAGTAGGCCAATAAAAACCAGATTGAAATACCTTGTGTGCAGTTCTGTCTCCCGCGAGTGACACTTTCATAGGATTTGTTCCTGTTAATGCTCAGGTATACAATGTCTAATAATACCATCTACTCCTTATTTATAAAGGTGTCGGTCATCCCACAAGTAATGTCTTAAATCATAGAAAAACTTTTTCTTTTGTTGGTATGTGAAACTAGGTGATATAAATTTAGCAACAATATAATTAGCATAGTCAGCATACTAAGGAGTACTATGAGAAGCATTTATGATAGCTAGTTGTTCATCGGGAAAGCTATCATCAATAGGTAATGGGTCATCGAGAATATTTTCTAACCTAGACAAGTTGTCGGCTACTAGATTCTCAACTCCTTTCCTATCAATGATATGTAGATCAAATTCTTGTAGCAAAAGAACCCACCTAATAAGTCTAGGTTTAGCATCTTTCTTTTCCATAAGGTATTTAATAGCAGCATGATCGGTGTCAACAATTACTTTAGAATCAACAATGTAAGACCTGAATTTATCACAAGCAAAAACAACTGCTAAAAATTCTTTTTCAGTGGTAGCATAATTTCTTTGAGCACTGTCCAGAGTTTTGCTAGCATAATGAATAACATTTAATTTCTTATCAACTCTTTGTCCTAGAACAACACCAACAACATAATCACTAGCATCACACATAATTTCAAAGGGTAGGTTCCAATCAGGTGTTGAACAATAGGTGCAGAGATTAAGGCTTTGTTAATTATTTCAAAGGCTTCCACACATTCATCATCAAAAACAAATGGAACAACTTTTTGCAAGAGATTAGTAAGAGGCCTAGAAATTTTAGAGAAGTCTTTAATAAATCTTCTATAGAAACCTGCATGACCAAGGAAACTTCTTATACCTTTGATATCTTTAGGACATGGCATTTTCTAGATTGCATCAACTTTAGCTTTATCAACTTCAATACCTCTTTAGGAAATTTTATGCCCCAAGAAAATACCTTCATTCACCATAAAGTGGCACTTCTCTGAATTCATGACAAGATTAGTTTCTTCACATCTCTGCAAAACTCGATCAATGTTTCTTAAGCAATCATCAAAAAAACTTCCGTAAATGGAAAAATCGTCCATGAAAACCTCAACAATCTTTTCAGAAAAGTTAGAGAATATATCAGTCTTACATCTTTGAAAGGTAGCAAGTGCATTGCATAAACCAAAAGGCATACATATATAAGCAAAAGTACCAAAAGGGCATGTGAAAGTAGTTTTTTTCTTGATCCTCTTGTGACACAGGTATTTGGGAAAAACCAGAGTATCCATCTAGAAAACAGAAATGTGTATGTTTTGATAATCTTTCTAGCATTTGATCAATAAAAGGTAGAGGGTAATGATATTTCCTAGTAGCTTGTTTAATTTTCTAAAATCAATTACCATCCTATAACCTATTATTATTCTTTGTGGGATAAGTTCATTTTTATCATTAGGGATAACGGTAATACCTCGCTTCTTAGGAACACAATCAACATGACTTACCCATCTACTATCAGCTATAGGATAGATTATACCTGCTTCCAGAAGCTTTAATATTTCATTTCTTACCACTTCCTTCATCTTCGGATTTAATCGTCGCTGGTGGTCAACAACAGGCTTAGCATTTGGCTCCATATTAATCTTTTGCTAACATAGAGTGGGACTAATGCCCTTAAGATCATCAAGAGTATATCCAATAGAAGCACGGTGCTTCTTCAGAGTTTTCAATAATCTCTTTTCTTCATGCTCTGAAAGGTTAGCACTAATAATAAGAGGATATATCTTCTTTTCATCAAGGTAAGCATATTCCAATGTATCAGGCAATTCCTTAAGATCAAACATGGAACCACTCTTGGGTGGAAGAGGGTCTCCAAGAGTCTCAACAGGCAAGTTGTGTTTCAAAATAGGCATTTGTTTAAAGAATATCTCATCTATTTCATTTCATTCATTCATATGCATATCATTTTCATGGTCTAGCAAATATTGTTCTAACGGATCACTAGGAGGCACAACAATAGAAGCAAGACTAGTAATTTCATCTTTACTAGGAAATTCTTTATCACGAGGTTGTCTACGGAATTTGGAGAAATTAAACTCATGAGACACATCACCAAAATTAACACTAACAGTTTCCTTAGTGCAATCGATCTTAGCATTGACCGTATTCAGGAAAGGTCTACCAAAACTGATAGGACAAAAATCATCTTGTGGGGAACCAAGAACTAAAAAATCAGTAGGGTATTTTATTTCCCCACACAATATCTCAACATCTCTAACAATCCCAAGTGCTGTCATAGTATCTCTATTAGCAAGCTTAATAGTAACATCAATGTCTTCTCTCTCAGCAGCTGCAATATCATTTCTTGATATAAAGTAAATGGGGTAGCACTCACACTAGAACACAAATCACATAAGACATGATAACAATGATATATTATTTTTACAGGGAGAACAGGCATGCCAACAACATGTCGATTCTTATCTTTATCATCGGGTTTAGCAATTCTAGCAGCTTCACCATAGAAATAAATAACATATCCATCGATAACATTAACCAAGAGATCTTTAACCATAGCAACATTAGGTTCAAATTAAATTTGTTCAGAGGGTGTAGGTGTTATTATATAACTTCAGCGGATCATAGTTGAAACCATAGCATGTTCCTTTATCCATACGGGAAAAGGAGGTTTCTCAATATAAGCAGTAGGAATAACAAGGTTAACACTATAAGTAATAATTTCCTCTTCAGCTTTAGTAGGTTCTTCTACTTCTACTTTAATAGGTGGATGATATTTAAACCACTTCTCCTTAGAGATATCAACATGAGTAGCAAATGATTCACAGAAAGAAGCTACTATCTCAGAGTCACGTCTGTACTTAGTGCTAAAATTATGAAAAGCATCGGTATCCATAAAATATTTAACACAATCAAACTCAAGCTTTATACTTGACTCCTTACCTTCATTGAGTTCCCAGTCTTCAGAGTTGCGTTTAATTCTTTCCAAAATATCCCACTTGAATTTGATTGTCTTCTTCATAAAAGAACTAGTACAAGAAGTATCGAGCATGGATTGATCCTCACGAGAAAGCCGAACATAAAAATTATGTATAATAATTTCTCTTGAGATCTCATGATTGGGCATGAATATAACATTGACTTAAGCCTCCCCCAAGCTTGAGCAATACTTTCTCCTTCACGAGGCCAAAAATTATATATATAATTCCGATCACGATGAACCAGATGCATAGGATAAAATTTCTGATGAAATTCCAATTTCAATCGGTTCCAGTCCCATGTTCCAATATCATCACATAGCCTATACCATGTCATTGCTCCCCCCCCCCAAAGATAAAGGGAAAACCTTCTTCTTAACTTCATCTTCAGGTAAACCTGCAAACTTAAATAATTCACAAATTTAATCCACATATATCAGGTGCATATCATGGTGCAAGGTTCCATCTCCTGCAAAAGGATTAGCTAGCAGTTTCTCTATCATACCCGAAGGAATTTCATAATAAATATTTTCAGTAGGTGCAATAGGTTGAGGAGCAACTCTTTGTGCTTCTGGTCGAGGTGAAGATACCCCCAAGAAACCCCTCGAAGGATTATTTTCGTAGTGACAAGTGACAGTAAATTTCAACACGTAATATAAATGTTTCCTTACCAAATTCCACTCACCAAAGGCGCTTCACTCCCCGTCAATGGTGCCAGCAAAGAGTCTTGATGACCCACAGGTATAGGCGATAAGTAAGAGTGTCGAACCCAGCAAGGTAATTTCTGCAAGCACTGAAATTATCTGTAACAGATAGTTTGGTAGCAAGATAATTCGTAATGGGTAACAAGTAACAAGTGTAACAAAGGTGCAACAAGGTGTCCCAATCCTTTTTGTCGAAAATTATAAGCCTGGACGAACTCCTATATAAAGCAAAGCGCTCCCAAGGACACATGTGAATTATCATCAAGTTAGTTTTCATCATGCTCATATGATTCGCGTTCGTTACTTTGATAATTTGATATGTGGGTGGACCAGTGCTTGGGATGTTGTCCTTACTTGGACAAGCCTCCCACTAATGATTAACCCCTCTCGTAAGCATCCACAACTTCGAAAGAAGAATTAAGATAAATCTTACCATAGCATTACACATGTGGATCCAAATCAGCCCCTTACGAAGAAACACATAAACTAGGATTTAAGCTTCTGTCACTCTAACAACCCATCATCTACTTGCTACTTCCCAATGCCTTCCCCTAGGCCCAAATCATGGTGGAGTGTCATGTAGTCGACGTTGACATGACACCACTAAAGGAAAGACAACATACATCTAATCAAAATATCGAACGAATACCAAATTCACATGATTACTTATAACACGACTTCTCCCATGTAAATACTCACAAAGCATGTTCATGTTCAAGATCAGAGGGGTATTGAATATCATTAAGGATCTGAACATATGATCTTCCACCAAATAAATCAACTAGTATCAACTACAAGGAGTAATAACACTACTAGCAACCTACAGGTACCAATCTGAGGTTTTGAGACGAAGATTGAATACAAGAGATGAACTAGGGTTTGAGATGAGATGGTGCTGGTGAAGATGTTAATGAAGATTGGTCGTCCCATGATGAGAGGATCATTGGTGATGACGATGGCTTCGATTCCCCCCTCCAAGAGGGAAGTTTCCCCGGCGGAATCGCCCCGCCGGAGCTCTAGATTGCTTCTTCCCAAGTTCCGCCTCGAGATGGTGGCGCTTCATCCCGAAAGCTCTCCTCTTATTTTTTTCTATGTCAAAACCCTTCATATAGTAGAAATTGGGCACCGGGGGCTGGCCAGGGGGCCCACAAGCATAGGGGGCGCGCCCCCAGGCTCGCGGCCACCTGGTGGGTCCACTCCTGGTATTTCTTCGCCCAATATTCTTTATATATTCCAAAATAATTCTCCGTAAAGATTTAGGACATTTGGAGTTGTGAAGAATAGGGATCTCAGATATGCTCCTTTCCGGTCCAGAATTCCAGCTGTTGGCATTCTCCCTCTTCATATAATTCTTGCAAAATAAGAGAGAAAAGACATAAGAATTGTATCATAAAGTGTAATAACAATCCATAATGCAATAAATATCAACATAAAAACATGCTGCAAAATGGACGTATCAGCGCCCTAGGTGGGGGGCGCCCCTTGAGCTTGTGGGCCCCTCGTGGGACCTCTTGACCTAATTCCACCTATATAAATTCTCAAATATTTCCAATATACCAGAGAGCCATCCAAAACATTTTTTCCGCCGCCGCAAGCTTCTATTCTTCCATGATCCCATCTGGAGGCCTTTTCCGTTACTCTGCCGGAGGGGGAATCGATCATGGAGGGCTTCTACATCATCCTTGCAGCCTTTCGATGATGTGTGAGTAGTTCACCACATACCCACAGGTCCATATCTAGTAGCTAGATGGCTTCTTCTCTCTCTTTGATCGTCAATACAATGTTCTCCTCGATGTTCTTGGAGTTCTATTTGATGTAATCTTCTTTTGTGGTGTGTTTGTTAGGATCCGATGAATTGTGGGTTTATGATCTGAATATTCATGAGAAGTAATCGAGTCTTTTTTAACTTTATTTTGCATGATTGTTATAGCGTTGTATTTCTCTCCGATCTATCTGTTTCGTTTGGCAAACTAGATTGATTTATCTTCAGTGGGAGAGGTGCTTTGTGATGGGTTCAACCTTGAGGTGCTCTATCCTAGTGACAGAAAGGGACAAGACATGTTTTGTATTGTTGCCATTAAGGGTAAAACGATGGTGTTTATTCATATTGATTGGGTTTACTTTTGTCTACATCATGTCATCTTGCTTAAGGCGTTACTCTGTTTTTACCAGTTTAATACCCTATATGCATGCCGGATAGCGGTCTATGAGTGGAGTAACAGTAGTAGATGCAGGCAGGAGTCAGTCTACTTGTCTTGGACATGATGCTTATATACATGATCATTGCCTTGAATATCGTCATAACTATGCACTTTTCTATCAATTGCCTAACAGTAATATGTATACCCATTGTATGATATGGGTTCGAGAGAGAAGCCTCTAGTGAAAACTATGCCCGCGGGTCTACTTTTATCACACACACACACACATGTATATATATATAACCAACATATTTGCTGCAATTTTTTATCTTTTATTTTGTTCTGCATTTATCTATCTACCGCTACAAGATTTGATCCTTACAAGTAACAAGTTCAAGGGGATTGACGACCCTCTTGCCCGTGTTGGGTGCAAGTATTTGCTTTTGTGTGTAGGTGTTGTTCATCATGCTTTGCGTGATTCTCCTACTGGATTGATACCTTCGTTTCACTGAGGGAAATACTTATCTCTACTGTGTTGCATCTCATCTCCTTTTCGGGGAAAATCCAACGCAGCTCACATGTCACAAGTAGCACCCATCTCCATGAGTAGCAAGTTCAACTTTTTTTTGGTATTTCATGTTCCATATCTATAACTAAAGATAGATAACAACTTAGTAATAAAGCAAACAAGAACACACACGAGAATATTCACCCCACGCTATTGCTCCCCGGCAACGGCGCCAGAGAAAGGTCTTGATAACCCAGAAGTGTAGGGGATCAATTGTAGCTTTTTTGATAAATAAGTGTATCGAACCCAACGAGGAGCTAAAGGTAGAATTTATATTATCATCAAGTTCTATCGACCACCGATACAACTCTGTGCACACTTAACGTTCCCTTTACCTATAACAAGAATAAAACTACTTTGTAGGTGTAAGGATAAGTTTGCAAGAATAGAACTAGAAGTACTTAGCAAGAATAAAACTAGGAGTAATTTGCAAGATAATAAAAGTTAGTTGTTTAGTAGAAAGCTTTTTCTAACACAAGAGAAGGATTTGTCCTTAGGCAATTGATATCTAGATCGGTAGTCATTATTGCAATTTTATATGAGGGAGAGGCATGAGCTAACATACTTTTTGTACTTGGATCATATGCACCTATGATTGGAACTCTAGCAAGCATCCACAACTACTAAATATCATTAAGGTAAAACTCAACCATAGCATTAAGTAACAAGTCCTCTTTAGTCCCATACGCAACAACCCCCTTACTCGGGTTTAAGCTTCTGTCACTCTCGCAACCCACTATAAGCGAATCATGAACGTACTTCAACATCCTACAGCAGGAATACCCCACGTGCATGCAGAATGGACGGCACAATAGGACAGCACCAAAATAAAACATACAACTCAAACCAATCACGATGTCGGGTGGTAGGTGCGACATATGCCAACGGGTGGCTTATCATTGTGGGAGCCAGTAAGACATCACCGGTGCCTGGAAACGGGATAAGGCGAAGACATGCACGCCGGCGGATCTTACCCAGGTTCGGGGCTCTCTGTGGAGATAACACCCCTAGTCCTGCTCTGTGGGGTCTCCGCATGATCACTAGATCAGTACAACTAGCTACAAGTGCTCCTTGAGCTGTTTGGCTAGAGGAAGAAGAAGGGCAAGGCCAGCTCTCCTTTTCTCTCTATGTGGTGTGTGAAACTCTATGAGATCAACCCTTTGCATGGGTGTCCCGGGGGGCTTACATAGGCCTACCCCCCAGGGGTACAATGGTAATCCGGCTGGGCACGGGTCCCAGCCGTCAGTGTCTATGCTTGCCGGCTTCTCCGCCGGCCATTGGGGCCCGCCGACTGGTGGGTCCCGCCGGCTGCCGGCCTCTTGGCCGACAGGCCGGCCCCATCGCTTGGGGGCCTTGTCGGCGGTTGGTTATTGTTGCCTCGCCTCTGATGATGAGGGCTTTGTCGAGGTAAGCGTGGCTACAGTGACGCCGCCTCGCGGGCTCTCACTGTAGCCTCACCTTGTCTTGTCTCCTTAATGAGGCACATGTTTCGAGGGAGGGAGGTAGCCGGCTATTGGGAGCCGGCTACGCCCCTGGCCGACTAGGGGAGGCCGGGCCGCCTTGGAGTGTCTCTCTGGCTAAAGGGCCCGCCGCCCGCGGGCCGTACTGGCGCCTGTCGTGGGTGACATCGAGGTCAACATGGCTACAGTGCCGCGCCGGAGGGGAGGTGGCTGACCCGTACGGCGCCCTGTGGCCATGCCTGCTTCGGGATTCGGGGGTAGTGGGCTGTACTGCGGCCATGCCCCGTCATATCACCGTTATGTGGATGCAGTCTTGGTGGGTGCAGTCTTGGCCGGCTTCTGGGAGTCGGCTTTCTTCATGGCCGGCTTCTGGGAGTCGGTCCTCTTGGGGCCGGCTTCCTGGAGTCGGCCATCTCGTAGCTTTCTTGGGGAAGGTTTCTGAGGCCGGGTCGCCTTCTGGTAGTCGCCCCTGGGGATAGCCGGCCGGGGGAAGGCGTCCTTGTGCTCTGTATGCTTGAAGGCTCGAATGGCCTGATAATTTTTCGAAGAGCCAGGGGGAGTCGGTTAGGCTACCCGTGGCCATTTACTCTGACACACGATCATCAATTAACCCATAGGACAAAACGAATCTACTCAAACATCATAGGATAGACACAAATCATTGGGTAATAATATATAGCATAAAGCACCATGTTTAAGTAGAGATTATTGCAGGAATAGAGAGGTTACACCACTGCATACGGGGGAAGAGAGTTGGTGATGACAGCAACAAAGTTGTTGGTGTAGATCATCATTATGATGATTGCCCCGGTGGCGTTTCGATGCCACCAGAGAGATGGGGAGATATCCCCCCTCATTCTTCTTCTTCCTAGGTCTCCCCCTAGATGGGAGGAGAGTTTCCCCTCTGGTCCATGGCTGCCATGGCTCCCGGAGGGCAAGAGCCGCTCCGAGATTGGATCTCTCTCTGTTTCCCCTCTGTTTTTGAACCTCTTCATTGTTTTTTATATTATCGGAGATCCATAGCTCCGATTGGGCTGAAATTTTGAGGGAATTTTTATCTGTAAAATATATTTCTTGCGGCAAAAGAAGGTCTGCAACCGACTCACGAGGGGGTCACAAGGCAATACAGTGCCCTACCCCCTGGTCGTTCCCTGTTGCCTTGTGGCCACACCGAGCATCGTCTTGCGTTTATTCTTCTTCCGAAAAATCACATATATTCCAAAATAAATCTCCGTAAAATGTTATCACGTTTGTACTTTGTTTGATATGGATTTTCTGTGAAACAAAAAAACATGAAAAAAACAGGAACTGACACTGGGCACTGGATCAATATGTTAGTCCCAAAAATAATATAAAATATTGCCAAAAGTATATGAAAGTTGTAGAATATTGGCATGAAACAATAAAAAAATTATAGATACGACGGAGATGTATCACGATGTAGTGATTTGGTTGGGCCTCCAAGTGCAGAGTTTTGTAGGACAACAAAAAAATTTCCTCAAGTGGATGACCTAAGGTTTATCAATCGTGGGAGGTGTAGAATGTAGATGGTTCTCTCTCAAACAATCTTGCAATCAAATACAAAGAGTCTCTTGTGTCCCCAACACACCCAATACAATTGTCAGTTATATAGGTGCACTAGTTCGACGAAGAGGTGGTGATAGATGTGTAATATGATGGTAGAAATAGCTTTTTATAATTTGAACAAATAAAAACAGCAAGATATAGCAAGTAACAAAAGCGAGCAAAAATAGTACTTCAATGCTTAGAAACAAGGTCTAGGTTTCATACTTTTACTAGTGCAATCTCTCAACAATACTAACATAATTGAATCATATGATAATCCCCAAATTGTAGCGAAGAATTGCTCCAAAGTTTCTATTCCTATTGGAGAAAGTAGGATGAACTTGCGTAGGTAGTGAACCATGTCAAAGTTGTGTTTCCAGTGAATCTATCAAGCCACCCCAAAGTGTCACAAATTGCCCGAGAGACCATACTACGACAACACCATATGATACAAATCAATCAACTCTTATGTCACCTAGATTATCCCAATGTCACCATGGGAATCCGCGAGTGAGACATGCATCAAGTGCTCTCAAATCCAAAGTATCCAATCCAATAACAAAGAAATCTCAAAGAGCAAGACTCAATCCACCATGAAAGAGATAGAGGGGAAGAACATAATGCGATCCAAATATATTAACAAAACTCATGGTACATCAAGATCGTGCCAAATCAAGAACACGAGAGAATCACGCCAATAGGAGTTACGAGGAAGCTCAGATGGCACTTCCACCCTAAGGGCATGCCATGTGAACTTGTACCCACCTCGTGGGTCTTCTGGTCCTTCCCAAAAACTTCAAGGGTCTCTTATGTTCCAAAAAACGTCAAAAAGTTTTGTCGTGTTTGGACTTCGTTTGGTATTGTTTTCTGTAAAAACAAAAAAGAAGCAGAGAACAACAACTATCACCGGGCACTAGGTTAGTCCATAAAAATAATATAAAAGTGCACCAAAACCATATAGAACTCATGTAAATATAGCATGAATACTTCATAATTATAAATACGTTGGAGATATATCAGGTAGCTGCGGGGTTGGTAGTTGTCTGCGCATCGCTTCCCGTGGGATCGACAAAACTCAACTTATCACGAATTGCAATAGCCCTATGCACTTGCAGACCATCACCAAACATGTAAAAAGAATAAGTAAAGCCTAAAAATCCTCCAATATTCATTTCATGAAATCCCACCTTTAATTCCTCATATCCAAACAACCACTTTACTTTATCAACATTGCCATTAGTTTGCATGTGTGTGGCACAAGGAGAGGCTAGCTCATTGCAGGGAGACATCAAGATGGAGCACAAGGAAACTAAGGGCATGTTTGGTTGCCCGCTTTCCCTACAGGCAGGTCCAAAGGATGCAAAAATGGTTTGTTCGCTTGCTTGAGCTGCATAGAAATCTAACCCGCACTAACCTTAAAGCAACCGCTTGGTGAAAGAATCGATACAATCGACTAGAGGGGCGGTGAATAGTAGACTATAAATTTTATGCTTAATTACTAATTTTAGGGATTTGCGAATAAATAAAGTTCTCTAGATATGCAACTACATGAACATGAACAATGATATATGGTAGCAAGCTCAAAGCAATGTAAGCTATGCAACAATATAATTAGAAAGCCCACAAACATACAAGACAAAGTAAAGTGCAGGAAAGGATTAACCATAAGTTAGTCGATGACGTATATTTTATCCCAAAGTTCTCACTTCCTTGGGGAAGTTCTAGTCTTTGTTGGAGTGGTCCGGAGCAAAGGCTTCCAGAACACCATGGGAGGCTCACCGTATTCTCCTCGAGTCATCCCCAATGGATGAGCCTCGAACCACTCAGGGTTGGTCTAGAAGGCGACCACCACACCTTTACACACGTCTCCGAAGCACACTACAAGTAAGGAAGCTTACAGAGGAATCCTAACCGCCTAAGATCCCAAGCTCAAGAGTAACAAGTTGCTGGTGAAAAAAATCTTGTGGGAAACATGAATTGGTTTGGTCAAAGTGTAGGTCTGGCCTTGCTCCCTCGTTCCCCAAACTATCAACAAGTTTGGGTGGAGGGATTGAGAGTAATGAGAAAAACAAGGCATCAAAAATTGTGGCTGCTCAACAAAGGATAAAGTGTTACGGTTGGAGGTGAAAGAAGATCCCTGTTTATAGTAATCATGGAAAGTGATCGTTTATGCTAGTTAGTGTCGTGCACATTGGGTGTCTAGATCCTGGACCCCATACACACAGGCTATCCAACAACTTTGGGCAGATAATCTCTTGGACACACAACAATAACATGAAGTGGAAGGATGGAAGGGTACTTCTATATGGTAGGTGTAGGAGGGCTAGTGTATATGTTTAGAGTATTCCCAATCCACCTTGAACCCTCTTAATAGTGCGGCTGTCCTACGACTGAATCAAATCAAAACGAAAACCTTTGAGTCAGGAGAAAACCACGGCTTTAATCTTTTTGAAGTGTGGGGGGGAGGGGTCAACCATCTCCACAATAATCATCCATGGGACCAATAACCTAAGATAATCTTAGCAACCGTTATTAATTCCACTAACCATAATGGTATCACACCAAAATATCGTTAAGTGCTAAATGCAATTCACTTGGCCTGGTTGAGGAGAAATGCTCGATTCGTTTGTTTCCTCCCACCGAAGCCCGAATGAGTGCAAGCAAGCGCACGGGTGGCTCTGGCGACGTGATCACATGGTGGACTCGTACGTAGATTTGCACATGTTTTGTTCTACTCACATCCCTTAATCTTCTTCATCTTGCGCCTTCTAATCTACACAACAGTGCTTTCATTCGAGATAAGTTCTCATAAAAGTTGCACATCAACATTGTGGTTCCATTCAGGAGGTTTCTAATTTCATGGACTGTAAATCTTTAATTTCGTGTTGTTTAAACTTGTTCTGATTATTTTTTCAAATCGTTTGAAATTTTCTTTCACGAGTAGCTTCATCTCGTTGTTTCACAGTTGAACGTTTGAAATGTTCTTTGACGGGAGCTTCAAATCTGTCGCACACAACCTCAAATCTCGCTGCTGCTGGTGTGTGACCATGACGCATTTGGGTTGTTTCTTTAGAGATGTGATGTTTTTGGGAGAAATCCTTGCTCTGGCTTCTAGTCAGGGCTGACTATGGCGGCATCCTTTGGCGTCGCTATCATTGTTGAAGGTCACGGAGCTCCTCTTTCTCCGCCTTCGGGTCAGGCATTTGTTCTCTGGGAGAAATCCCCAAATTTGGCCTTTCCAGATCAGGCGGCGGTCACGTCGGGGTTGTTCTGGCGAACAATCTACCAGTTGAATAATCAGTGCTTTGGATGTGTGTGCTCAACTCGGCGAAAGCCGTATTCTGACCGAAGCCGATCATGGCGACGCCCGCGGGCACTGCAAACCTTCTTGAAAGCGTCGTTGTATGTTGTTTTCGCCATCCTCTTCATGACTTCGGGGGAAACCCTGGTTCCAGGTTCACCCGAAACAGACGATGGTAGCGCAATGTGCGTCGCAACCCTTCCTAAAGGCATCGTCTAGAAGTCAGCTCGATTGTCGTGTTGGGTAGATGTTTGCTGCAGTGATGTCGGTGGTGGTGGTTCAACCAGCTTGGGGTCGATGAGGGTGTTCTCTTCTTCATGTGTTACTCTTTGGCTGCCAATCGTGTGGTGTGTCGTCTTGTTGTTTGTGCTTGCTCAAGATCCTCCCATGGTTTTCATTATGTTGCGGCAAGCTCCAAGCTCTTGGTGTTGTCTCGGTTCACCTTTGCTCAATTATGGTGCATTGATGCCTCTCCAACCTGCTAATCGACCCGTCTTTATGTGGCGGAGCTCCCAATCAAGGTCTGTGTTCAATGCTACTTGCTGATTATGGATGCTCTTGAGTTGTGCCGTGGGATTGGGGTACACAAGTCGGTGCGATGCGTTAGGCTATTTGCAAAGTCTTCCGTATTGTGATGTAGAGCATTAAGCTAGGCAGATAGTAGTACAGACCTCTCTGGTAAGAACGCAGTCTAGTGGGATGTGGTCAATGGTCTCTTTCTTGTGCGAACAAAAAGGGCAAACCTCCTGGTGGTCAAGTCCACAACATGCAAGTCGGTCCGAGGTTCAACATTTATTTTGAAGAGCTAGCCAGGCAAAGAATCTGCATTGTAACGGAGCCTTGACTTCCATGTGAATTCAACTATGGGGACCTCCTTGCCCCAAAACTTTGCTGCATATGCCGTCCTAGTCAAGAACTCTCCATTTGTCTCCCGAGCCCATGCTATGGAATCCGTGGCATCCTGATTGAGCTGCGGGATGTCAACCGGGTCCCGTTTAATCCCGTTAAACCCACAATGTAATCTGACAGTTTAAATTTTTGTTTTTCTTTTCAAAAAAATGAACTGCGAAGCTAGGTAAAGCTAACTAAACAGGACTTGCGGACACCAGTTATTTACCATTTACTCCCTCCGTCCCATAATATAAGAGCATTTTTGACGCTACATTAGTGTCAAAAACGCTCTTATATTATGAGAGAGAGGGAGTGCATTCTATTCCTGCAGCATTTGGCCCGTCAACTCCGGGATAATGCCCGTCGCCCAAACTCCATCGATAGCGCCTGGCAAGCCGTGCGAGAATCTCTTGTGTTCCGACCAACTTGCGCGTATAGGCTTAGTGCTAATTCCTACAACCAGAAACTGTTAAGCCACATAGTATCTTCCTAGAATAGTGTGGTGCTTCCATTCCCTACAGTCGAGCGTGCTGCCGCCCTGAATAACTGCCTCCACTCTTCTGGTACCGTGATTTCAAACTCCACCCATTTCTCTGATAAACGGAGTCAAGTTGTTCAGGTTTTGATCTGGTTTTCTTTATAAACTGGACCAGCCAAATACCAAGGAGGTAATTACTTTTGGCTTTTGGCATCTTTGAACAATCAATCATAGGAGGACCGCGGGTGAGTAGAGACACGCATAGATGCTGGATGGAATTTGATGGTGTCGATCGGCCTTTGAGAAGCATAGATGCTGACTATATCTTCATCGTTTCTCCATTGTTTCTAGAGAGCTTCTCAAAGGCTGTCGATCGGCCTCGACACCTAACGCTTCCCTCACACGCTGCTGCTGCTTTTTCTTTTTTATAAGACGAAAAACACTTATTTTCCTCTATCCGCAAATGTTATTCGAAACTTACAGTAATGCTGCTTACAGCCTTACACAATGACACTGGTAAACCAAGGTTAATTCAGGAATCAGAATTCTGTTACAGAGACACACAAACCGTACTAAACCAACACTCGCTGACAGCCTCTTCCGGTTGCAGTATGATTGTATCACTACCAACAAAGCCTTCCAATTCACTGCATCGTTTCCTTACCGTGCTAGCTACTGCCTGCAAAGACCATCGCAGCTGTCGCCAAGATGCTGCTCCCGACGCCGCTTCCAGCACCGCCACCACCACCAACATAGTAGAAAACCAGGCCGCCGACGAGCGCAGACGCGATCGAAGTTGTCAGGTTATCGTCCAAGAGCGTGCTGACCGGGAGTGACTCGACAATCGCCGCTGCAAGCGAGGTGACGCAGAAGGCAGCGACCATGGTCCAGCTCTGCTCCACGAACCCGAAAAGGTGGAAGTAGCACATGAAACTGCAGGCATACCACATTCAGTATTTGTCTCGGTCTTTCAGACTGTAAAACAAGAGATGACTTCAGGCTTCAGGGTCAAGTAGGATGTATGCATATCTTGTTGCTTACAGGATCGATGCGATGAAGCCGGCGAAGAACATTGCGATGCTTCCGGCGTAGGATTTGTCGGGATTGTGAGGGAGCTTCACACGCCCGAACCGCCTCCCGGCTATGTCAGCCACACCTGAAAGAAGCAGCATACATAGTCTGTTTTCTGAAACCTTCGCTCGAAGAATCAAAGGAGAACGTAGTAGTGCCGGACAAAAATGTAATTGCATGAGAAAGAACTAGTACCGTCCCCCGCACATAAGTTGCAAATCACAGCGATCGAAATGGGAGACGTCCGCCAAAAGATTACGGTAGTGAGAGTTATAGTACACGCGTAATAGAGTGGGCCTTTGAGAAGCTCTCTAGAAACAATGGAGAAAACATGAAGATGTAGTCAGTTCGTACTGTAAACACTAAACAGCACAGTAATAATACTGTGATAAAGGTGGGGAAAAGAGAGGCTACCTATAGTCTCCATTTCTTGTCATTGAGTTAACCACGCCGTCATCTTTAACTACACCAGATCCAATCAGGGTTACCTTTATGATATTGAGCGCAATGACAATTGAAGCAAGAAATGGAGCATAGACATCATCTGAACTGCAATGGGGAAGACATGTTAGAAAGGTAACGCGCAGAGTTTATGCCAAATGAAGAGTTTTGTTCGTTGGTGCTCTGGTAATACCTGAACAAAGGCCACATAAGGAAATATACCAGCCCAACACTGATGTGCACCAGCTTCCTGCAGAGTTTCTGAAAATGCAGTGCAAAGGACAAGCAGATTGCCGGATACCAATCAATCTCTCATCAATAATTTGCATGTGAATCTCCATTGTCTTTGTAACTAAACCACCAGGTTAGTAATGTTCCAAACTTTTCGAGCATGCTAAGCAATTTTGGTAGCTTAATTTCGCCTTCTAATTACATGATTGGTCAGTGGGGCAAAAGGAGTACAAGTAGAAGCAGAGAGCTAACCTTTCTAGGAGTACACTAATTGAGAGATGATTTTGAGTTGGCTTGTGCTATTTACTCAAGATTTTCTCCGTTCAAGTCGAAACAATCATCGATCCCAAACAAAAAAAGGAGAATTATTTAGGTGGCGAGCAGAGCTTACTTGGTCCAAGAGGGCGCGGTTGCCGACCTCCTCCCAGAAGCGGAGCACCGCCATGGCGACGCATCCGGTGAGCACGGCAGCGCCGGCGTCCCGGAGAAGCGGGCTCTCCGGCCACATGGATCCACCAACGCTAGCCCCACGTAACTCGCAGACAGATTCGCAAAGCTCAACCCTTTCTTCACAGATTTGTGGCTGCTGCAGGCAGGAAGACCGAGACAGTTGTACTATAATAAATACGCCATCGCCAATCTCTAGCTGCTATTGTCCTCGCCAAGGTCAAATTGTGTATAATAACTGCAACTATCGATTAATTTTTGCTCCATAATTAAATTTTCCATGTGGCTCTGAGTGGTGGACTAAGTAAGATCCCCAGTTTCTTAATTTGCTACTAGTTGCTAGAGAACATGGCAACGCTATGACTTCGAATTCTTTCATACATTTTCTGTACAGGTTGTTATCGGTGATTTCTGTAGAGAGTTGTGGTAATGCACGATGTATTGATCAGCGCAATATGCACGTATATATGATATATAATGTGGGCTTTTACCTTAATCTATACAAAGAAATAGGAGGTGGACTTGATGTACAAGAAACAATCTATACATGCAACGATATGTGCTCAACACCTCCCGCAGTCGAAGCGTCGCCAACGATACAAAGACTAGACTTGAACTCCTCGAAGACGGAAATAGACGGTCCCTTAGTCATCACATCGGCAAACTGTTGTGCTGTCGAAACATGAAGGACGTGGATGCGACCAAGAGCAACCTGTTCATGCACAAAGTGAATATCCAGCTCGATGTGCTTTGTTCAACGATGATGAACTGGGTTGGCGAAGAGGTAGACGGCGAAGACGTTGTCGCAGTAGATAATCGTGGCCTTGTGAACCTCACAAAGCAACTCCTGAAGCAACTGACGGAGCCAAGAACACTCGGCAACAACATTAGCCACTGCTCGGTACTCCGCCTCAGCACTCGCCAATATCTAGCTGTTATTGTCCTCATCAAGATGGAATTGTGTATAAGCTGCGAATACTGATTAATTATTGCTCCATGATTAACTTCTCCATATGGCTCTGAGTGGTGGGCTAAGTGATGTTGAAATATATTGCCCGCCTTCCTCCATCAGTTCGGACTTTTGGATGAGTTAACTGGAGCATGAATTTAATAAGTGAGATCCCCGGTTTCTTAATTTGCTAGAGAACATGGCAACGCTATGACTTCAGATTTTTTCATATATTTTATGCACAGGTTGTTATCGGTGATTTCGAAATAGCCAGGACAAAATTAGTTTACACGGAAACATTTTCCCTCGTCGCCGCCACAAAAGACCTAGATCCCTCTTCTCCTCTAGACACTAACGCGTGCGTGGTCGGGCAAAGCCCGCGCAGCGTCGGCAGCGGCGGGGAGGTCCTTCAGAGGTGTGATGCCTGGTGGGGCACGCAATATTGCGGAAAGGGCCGGCTGCTATGCATGCTGACGCGCGTGGAGCGGCGACTGGTCTGGGTTGGCGACTCAGCCCCGTGCATTGGCTACCTTCAACGGCGGTCCGGCCTAGCCTTGTAATGAGAGAAGGGTGTTTCACGAAAGGATCTTGGGCGGTGATGGGCCTTAGGTTGTCTTAGGGTTTTGGTTAGGAAGCGAGACAGTGACGCCATCCCTTTGTAGGAATAAGTTTCTCCCTATCTTATCTCTGTTCTGTTGGTGTATTCATCGTCGGCGAAGGATGTGCAGAGTTGTGTCCCAGCGGTCTTTCGAGATATGCTCAGTTTAGGTTTTTGGTGGATTCGGCTGCTTTCGTGGTCTTCAGAGTTTCTACAGGCCCTTCTCGGTGTTTTCTTCTTCAGGGCAGCGATTTTCTTTGCAGTTTCGCCACGTCAACCACATCTCTGTGGAAGCCATCACTTGTCATGTCAACTGGGGGGAGACGTTTTTTATCGTAGATTCTGCTGTGGGGGCCACTGATGACGGGACAGGACTGCAGAACCACTCGGCAGTAGCACAAACATTTGCACACAGGATCAATCATTCAATTTCGGAGACAAGCGTTCTCCCGGCCCCGGCCCCAAGATCACTTCACACTCCTCTCTCCTCGCACACCCACCACCCACTCCATCGCATGCTCTAGACCTCGCAACGACCACCATGGTGTTGCACATCCCTAGCCCTCGCATCGTCATTGCGCCAGGACCGAGTGCCGATCGCCACACCACCACCAACGAGGATGCCTTGGAGCAAATGGTTACTATCATGGAGGCGGAGTTGCATCTGGCAGAGTGTCCAAGAGCTATCGCCAAGCCGAGGCGCAAGAGCACGCTGGGGTGGAGCCCCCCCCCCCCGGCCATCAGCTTGGATAGTTGGTTGCTTAACCTCTTAGACGTGACAAGAGAGGTCGTCACTCTTAGCAGCACAGGAATGGGAGTCCCCTCGACCTTCAGAGAACATGCTGCCCTGACGTTCCGTCTATCAGATGGGGTTTGGGTCTCAATCAAGGGAAAGATACATAACTGGTGGGGTCCTAGCTGTGGGAGCCATCATCGCGCGCTGGTCTTGGGTCGAGACCCTCTTCTGACCGGATCTAGTGTTGGGGCAGTCCTTGACGGCTCTGGCTACCAGCTCCAGTCGGCACAGACTATGGTTGGGGCCCTATACCCGCTCCCCCTAGGTGCCCCCAGCTACCCCTTCTCTCTGATATGTCGTTGTTGGGCTCGGATGCACCAGATTCATCCGGATTTGGCCGACGTGGCCGATATGTGCTCCCTGATGGTTGTGGCGTGTGACCCTCTTCTTGTTTCGTTGGGATGTGTGCAGAGGGCGGATACCGAGGTGATGTCCTCGGGCAGAGCGGATGGTGTCATCTCTTCAACGAGCGATGATCGTGGGTGCTGGTCCATGACTTCGGCCATGTGGACGGCGAGGTTGCGGCGGGCATGCACTATGGTGTGTTGGGGTGCCTTGTTGCTCGGCATGCCTGCTTCCGACGATGTCCACCGCCCTTCAACGGTGGCATGTGCTCCCCTGTTCAGTTTTGTGGCTGGTTGGTTGGGATGGGGAGTGGGACCGGGGGAAACCCTTGGTCGTCGGCTGAGGGCTTGTCGAGGTGCCCTCATGTTCTCCTCCATGCTCTCCCTTTGGCAAAAGCTCTAGTACCCCTTGTGGATGGGCGGCGGTGGCTTCTTATGCATCGATCTACTTCTTCTACCGCCATTCTTCATTATGTGGTAACGTTCTTCGGCTTGCGTTTGCATGTGTGGTTGGCCTGTGGTCGGTGGTGAGGTCACGGGAGCCCTGCGGTTGTGGTTAGCGCTCCGGTCCCTCATGTCCAGGATGCTTGGTTGGGTCCATGCTGCCCTATGGTTAGCTTTCTGCCTTTCGACGGTACGAGGCCCTTCGAGCCAGGGCGAGAGGATTGTGATCCTCTTCGGAGGTAGAAGTAAATGGCTTGTTGAGAAGCTCTGCGGGAGTAGACAAAGAGGTGTTGGCTACCGGTGCTGGTGTGGCTGTTGTTCTCGACCTTTGGCCTCGGTGATTTAGGCTGGCTCATTTTTCTATTTTTCTTTTGTGTGTATCATTGTTAGTCTATAAGCTGGGCCAACATCTTGTATCTTGCCGTTTCGTGTCTATTACTCCCTTCGTCCCATAATATAAGAGCGTTTTTGACACTACACTAGTGTAAAAAAACGCTCTTATATTATGAGACGGAGGGAGTATTTTTTTTGTAAGTTGTTTATTAATTCAAAGCCGGGCTAGATTCAAACTTTTTCTCAGGCTCGACCCACGCCTTTTCTCTAAAGAAAGGCTGAACAAAGTTCAGGACTGCAACTTAGTTGAACAAAATATGCAAATGAAGAGAAGACAAATTGCATAACAAGAACATAATGATCGACTACCTTACGATGGGTACCAACATGACAAAACAAATGCCATTTTCTCCTATAACTGAACGGAAAGAAAAAAAAAACTGGTCACCGAACCGAATCAGACGTTTATCGTTGAATCCAAACTGTCGTTTTCTGAAAACTTCTCCATGCATGAAAAGCATGGAAAAGCTGGCAAGAAGAACATGGACTGCGCATAGTCAGTTCTGTACCTAACCGGCTAACCGTGCTCATTAGTTTCATGTTGCCGGACTTGTAGATAATTTCATATCTTTGACTTTAGGGTCATGTTCTGTAGAAAAAGCCTGTCGTAAATATTGTTTGTCAAACATGCATACTGTAGTAAATTTGACTGCGTGCATGTCTTCATGAGGACGTGAGCATAGTATATTTGAAAGTAAACATGGCATACTGTGCTCTATCAAGGTGATATGAGCCCCGCTAAAAGAAGGTTATATATAAGGGCATCTCCTACGCGAACCCTTAAACTGCTCGCAACCGCCTCGACCACGTTTTTCGGACGTGTTTTGGCATCTAATGTGGACCTGTATCGATCCTTAGGCCGGCCGAAAATGTTCTTTCCCGCAAACCGGAGATAAATTGGGTGGCTTTGAGGGCGTCCGGACCGCTGCCACACCCGCTTTTGACTACACTGGCCCACCAAACCCACCTGCCTCATTCGCACTTTTCATCAAACGTCGACGCCGCTTGCCGCGCCGCATTCATACCAGCCCAAAGTATGCAACGGCCGGCATTGATGCCGCGCGATGTAACCGGACTTGAGGGTGACGTTGACGGATGCGACCTCTCGGGCGCTGTCGCTTTAATGCGACGCCGCATCCTGAGAAACCAACTCTAGCCGCTGCGCCGCATAGAAGCGGGTTGACCACCCGTGCGCGTGGCCGTGACCACGGCTATTTAAGACGCGCGCCGGCGATGCACATCCACACCTCCTCCTCTTTGTGCCGCTCCTCTCCGAGCCCCCAAAATTCCAGCGGCGATGCCAAAGTCGTGGTTCTCCGTGCCGGCAGGCGGTGGCGGTGGCAGTTCTTCTTTGGGCAGATTTTGGCGCCACCGTCGTTGCTCTCAGGGCCCCTCGGCATCCACGGCGGCTGGCTCCTCCAGCAAGGATGAGATTGTCATCTCCTCCGGCGACGAGGAGGACCAGATGCCGCAACAACGGCCCGAGCAGCGGCCTTGCCTCCTCGCGGAGGCCGCTCTGACGGACGATGATGGAGCATTTGCTCCGTCACATGGGCCCGGTGCCACCATCGCCGGTGCGCGTCAAGGAGGAGCCACCATCCCCGCCACGCTTTCACCGTTGGAGGGACAACAAGGACAGTTACGACAATGCGCAGGGCAGGGCGGCCACGCCTACGAGATGGTCGTCCGGTATATGGTTTAGTTATTTTAAAAGTTTTTAGTTAAATGGTCGAAATATCGACTTTTTATGTAAATTATGTCTGAACTTGAATGAAATCGGTCAAGTTTGTTTAAATTTCATCCGATTTGTTTGAACTTGGTTTGAAATGTATGCATATAGTGTTGGATGGCCGGCTCCCGCATCTGTGTCCGCAGACTGGTCCACCTGTTTGCGGACGGATGCGGGAGAAAATTTAGGGGTCAGCGTTGGAGAGGCCCTAAGTATGGTATCAGAAAACACAGGTTATACAAGAGCGTCTCTAACCGTCCCTTATATTTCATCCAATAAATTTCCCCTATCCTTCGATATCCCCTAAAACTTGAGAGATTAAACTTATATATATATATATATATATATATATATATATATATATATATATATATATATATAGTTTTTTTCCAAACGTTCGCATACAAATTCCATTTGAACATATATTTTCACATCATATTAATCCAAAACTTGCGATTTCAAATACGCACAATTCAAATACATACCAAATTCAATGTTTTTAAATTCCAACACACCATACGGTCTGAATGAACTAATAATCCAAATAAAAAATGATCAAAGCACAAGAATCAAGTATTATAAAGTTGCCAATGGTGCTCAACAAGATCATCTTAGAATTAGTTGTGAGTTTATTGGTTCTCGATCCTTGGTCTGCTTAAGGAATGCTTAGATCATGTTTGGGTGATGCTATGGTTCCACCATCCACAATTGTAGATGAACCCCAAGTTCTTGCTCCTTCCTCTCACCCTCGATGATCGCATTTTGCAACATAACACACGTTTCCATGATCTTCCGTAGTGCTTCCAATACTTAGCAGGGTCACAAACAATTGTAAAGCATTTTTAAGCACACCAAAAGCTCTCCCAACATACTTTCTCATAGATTCTTGACACGTAGTGAAGGGAGTTCTCTTGTTGCCTTGGGAACATTAGATCGTCTTCACAAATGTGGCTCGTGGAGTATAGATATCATCGGCAATGTAGTAGCCCATGTTGTACTCATGGCAATTGACAACATAGTTGCAAGATGGAACTTCACCAACAACAAGTCCTGCAAATAGAGATCTCTAGCGAACACTGAGGTCACTATGTGATCCAGGCATCCTTAAGTATGAATGTCAAATCCACATATCTTGTAATGCAACTGCATCAAGAATGATGATCGGATCATGACAATACCCTTTGAACTGACCTTGCCATGCCACATGACAATTCTTCCATGTCCAATGCATACAATCAATGTATCCCAACATCCCTGGCCAACCTCTCTCTTCACTTTCTGCCAAAAGCCTTTTTGTATCTTCATCTATGGGTGCCCTCAAGTACTCATGTCCAAAGACCTCGACCACAGCTTGGGTGAATCACTCCACACAGTCGAGGATGATACTTCCCCAATGCAGACACAATCATCATTGGTGTCAGTCGGGCATCCGTGTGCAAGCACTTGCGCGCCCGTGGTAATCTTCAAGAATGGACTTGCAGTGAGTTCTCCCACAACATTCCTTCTTAGTTTGAACCAAGGACCATGGTTCTCAACAACTCTTGCAATGGTGTTGAAGATATGTGGTGCGTCCAAAATCACCGATGAAAATACTTCTCCTGATATGTTGCATTCAGCGCAAAGTAATTCCGCACTAGATCGTCATGAGCGTTTACCCTGTGTCCATGAATCCAGATGTGTCCAATCTGAGAACCAAGCCCTGGTCTCCTAAAATCCTCCTCTCAAATGATCGCGGCAAAGGCCATCTCAAAATCATCATCTTCTTCTTTCTACTCCGACGATGAATCGTCGAAGTAATTCTCCTAAATCTCACATTGGAGCGTTCCATGATCAATTGGGGACCATAAATGATGAAAACACAGAGAAAAAGGAAACAAAATAACTGTCGGGGGCAATTAGCAGAATATCTTGCGCCTGGAGGAGGTCCACGCCACAATGGTTGGCTTCTAATAGTATATACTAGATCACTGATGGCGCGCGTTGCTGCGCCCGTCTATTTTGGCTCTTAGTTGGTTAGGGATATAACGTAATTTGTGGATTTGCAAGCATTGATTTGAAATATTACGCTTTCCTATAGATTATGTTTTCTTGTTTTTTGAAAATAATGGTTTGTAACTAAAGGGGAAACTGATTGTTCCTATAGCTCTTAGTATTTAACCAACCTTCATTTCGGTCAACATTACAACTTGCATGAAACATAATCTTACATATAAATGTTTGCAGTGCCCTAAGCCAATCTATCCATGGTAAAAAAATGATGGCTATGCACAATTTGTTTCAAGAATACAAGCTTGTATGCAGTTGTATACGAACATGGAATTAAACATAATATAGAGGCAGCATCACAGTAAATGCTTGGAAAATAGATTGTATTGAAGCATACAACAAACTGGAGAAGATGCAGACCTCAAATAGGCACCAGAAACACTGTACAAAAACTTATATAAGTATGGATACATCAGATGGGACACAGGGTAGGAGAAGTATAATCATATAGTTTCAAAGAAGATCAAGAATATTGATTATTACATCAAAAGGACGACACAATACATACTTACATATCATATTGTTCGTGTTAATACAAATAATAATATCTTCTAACATAATAATGTAATTTGGACAAAAAATAGTTTCTTTATACAAATTCCAATTGCACTACAATATTTTTTTCATTACGTGATTTCATCTAGAGTATATTGCCTAATTATTTGAAATGAAGTACTATTTTTTTTCTAATCCTACATAGACCTGGAGCATCATTCTGAAACACCAAGGAACACACACATCTTGTCGGGGGATGAACCCCAAGCAGGCAACGGAACCCGGATCCTTTTCCAAAACAACGGGAACAGCATCGCCCCTCAATCCGGCTCGCACTTGACCGGGTCGCTCAACCCAGCCAAGCCCACCGACCCGGCCAAGCTCTCCAACCCGGCCAGACTCCTCAACTCGGCCCCAACAACCAAGCTCAAGACTTCCCCAACAAGCCAGCACCACCCTTGGCATGTTCTCCAACCCGGCCGAGGGTCAGCGGCCGTCCCATCCTAGCCGTACGATGGGACGAGTCTCCACCAACTGATGACCGAAGCCACAGTGCCCCGCCCATGCCTCTGGTCAGCCGGACGAGGCAATAATGCCCCCCACCTACCCGCTGACCAGGGCTGGCGTGGCAACAGTGCACCCTCGTCACCCATGACGCCAGCAAGCGGCGACCTGAAGGAGCGCCACTGTAGCCGACTCGACTCACCCACGCCCTGACGATCGACAAGACAGCACGCAGCGTCCCAAGGCGCACGGGGCCCGCGCCCGGTGAACCCGGCGAAACCTGGTACCCGGCGGGTCCCAGCATCGGGTTCCCGGACACTGACAACCCGGCCCTACGGCCTTGTAACATTACCCTTGTACCCCTTGGGGGTTGACCTATAAAACCCCCCAGGAGCCCTCATGTATACGGGCAATGCAATACACTAACCCATCCACCCACTCACACACCTAGCAAGCAACACCCGAGGAGAGGGAGCAGCCTAAGCCTTGGTCCGCCCTCCTTCTTCCTCCATACAGCTCCAGGAGCAACTCTGTACTGTAACATATAAACCACACTCGGCAGGACTAGGGGTGTTATCTCTCTGGAGAGCCCCGAACCTGGGTATGTCTTGCGTCCTGCGCTCGCTCATGCCAACCTCGCCTCTGGAGCCCACCAGTGCCCTCGAGCCTCCTCCTATCTTTAGCCATCCCTTGACATTTGACGTGCGCCCACCACGACAGTTGGCGCCCACCGTGGGGAAGCTCGAGGTCCTGGCCGGGAGCATGCTTCAGACGGGGCTCTTCTCCGACTCCGACGAGCCCGTCACGCTGGCGGACGACGTCATCGATGCCCTCACCGCCTCCTTCGCCACGCTGCGCATCTCTGATGCGCCTACGGACGACGAGTACCCCAGCGAGGTACTTAGCTTTTCTGACTCCCCGCTCTACATCAACGACGGCGCTCCCGCCGGGGCGATGGACCTCTGCATGGAGGTTTTCGTCACCGACACCGGCCTCCTCCTCATCGAGCGTGGCAAGGAAGGCCGCGGCGGATAGGGCCGGCTCGCCCAAACCGCTGCGCGCCACGATGCAGAGCCTCCGCGTTCCCATCGGCATCGACATCGACGCCTCCAACATTGCCGAGGCCCGGATTCGTCTCAACGAGGATCGCTAGCGCCTGCTGGACCTCACCGAGACACTCGCCGCCACGCAGCATCGCCTCGACTCCACTCAGCTGGAGCGCGACGCCGCCTATGGTTTCACACCTACCGCGCCCGAGCCGAGCCGGGTCGCCGACGTGCGAGCCCGGGGTGGCACTATCGGACGCGCCTTCGGCGCTCTCCCTCCCGTCTATGAGACTCCCGTGAAGAACATGTGCGCTGCCCATGCGGCCGCGGTCGGCCTGGATCAGCTCGCGGGCGAGGAGCTGCAAGATCGCCTCAAAAGGGTGAACGACCTCCTCGTCGCGGCCAACGCGCAGCAGGACCGCCTGAACCAGCTCGCCAAGCCAGCCGGATCCGGCTCCGTCCGAGTCGCTGTACCCGGCAACAACCAGCATACGGTGTCTTCACCACCCGGCGAGGCGCACTCCGGCCGCACCCGGACCCGGCGCAACTGTTGGAAATATGCCCTAGAGGCAATAATAAATGGTTATTATTATATTTCTTTGTTCATGGTAATTGTCTATTGTTCATGCTATAATTGTATTGTCCGGAAATCGTAATACATGTGTGAATACATAGACTACATCGTGTCCCTAGTAAGCCTCTAGTTGACTAGCTCGTTGATCAACAGATAGTCATGGTTTCCTGACTATGGACATTGGATGTCATTGATAATGGGATCACATCATTAGGAGAATGATGTGATGGACAAGACCCAATCCTAAGCATAGCATAAAAGATCATGTAGTTTCGTTTGCTAGAGCTTTTGCAATGTCAAGTATCTTTTCCTTAGACCATGAGATCGTGCAACTCCCGGATACCGTAGGAGTGCTTTGGGTGTGCCAAACGTCACAACGTAACTGGGTGACTATAAAGGTGCACTACGGGTATCTCCGAAAGTGTCTGTTGGGTTGGCACGGATCGAGACTGGGATTTGTCACTCCGTGTGACGGAGAGGTATCTCTGGGCCCACTCGGTAATGCATCATCATAATGAGCTCTATGTGACTAAGGCGTTAGTCACGGGATCATGCATTGCGGTACGAGTAAAGAGACTTGTCGGTAACGAGATTGAACAAGGTATTGGGATACCGACGATCGAATCTCGGGCAAGTAACATACCGATTGACAAAGGGAATTGCATACGGGATTGATTGAATCCTCGACACCGTGGTTCATCAGATGAGATCATCGTGGAACATGTGGGAGCCAACATGGGTATCCAGATCCCGCTGTTGGTTATTGACCGGAGAGGCGTCTCGGTCATGTCTGCATGTCTCCCGAACCCGTAGGGTCTACACACTTAAGGTTCGGTGACGCTAGGGTTGTAGAGATATGTGTATGCGGAAACCCGAAAGTTGTTCGGAGTCCCGGATGAGATCCCGGACGTCACGAGAGGTTTCGGAATGGTCCGGAGGTGAAGAATTATATATAGGAAGTCAAGTTTCGGCCACCGGGAAAGTTTCGGGGGTTACCGGTATTGTACCGGGACCACCGGAAGGGTCCCGGGGGTCCACCGGGTGGGGCCACCTATCCCGGAGGGCCCCATGGGCTGAAGTGGGAAGGGAACCAGCCCCTAGTGGGCTGGGTGCCCCCCCATGGGCCTCCCCCCATGCGCCTAGGGTTGGGAACCCTAGGGTGGGGGGGGCTTCCCACTTGCCTTGGGGGGCAAGTCACCCCCCTTGGCCGCCGCCCCTTGCCCTAGATGGCTTGTGGCCGGCGCCCCCCCTCCCAGGGGGCCTATATAAAGGGGGGGAGGGAGAGAAGCAACCTACAGCCTTGGGCGCCTCCCTCCTCCCCTGCAACACCTCTCTCTCTCGTATAAGCTCGGCGAAGCCCTGCCGGCATCCCGCTACATCCACCACCACGCCGTCGTGCTGCTGGATCTCCATCAACCTCTCCTTCCCCCTTGCTGGATCAAGAAGGAGGAGACGTCGCTGCACCGTACGTGTGTTGAACGCGGAGGTGCCGTCCGTTCGGCACTCGGTCATCGGTGATTTGGATCACGGCGAGTACGACTCTGTCATCCACGTTCATTGGAATGCTTCCGCTCGCGATCTACAAGGGTATGTAGATGCACTCCTTTCCCCTCGTTGCTAGTATACTCCATAGATGCATCTTGGTGAGCGTAGGAAATTTTTTAAATTATGCTACGATTCCCAACAGTGGTATCAGAGCCAGGCCTATGCGTAGTTACTATGCACGAGTAGAACACAAAGCAGTTGTGGGCGTTGAGTTTGCCAATTCTTCTTGCCGCTACTAGTCTTTTCTGGTTTCGGCGGCATTGTAGGATGAAGCGGCCCGGACCGACCTTACACGTACGCTTACGTGAGACAGGTTCCACCGATTGACATGCACTAGTTGCATAAGGTGGCTAGCGGGTGTCTGTCTCTCCTACTTTAGTCAGAACGTATTCGATGAAAAGGGTCCTTATGAAGGGTAAATAGAAATTGGCAAATCACGTTGTGGTCATGTAAGAAACGTTCTTGCTAGAAACCTTCAAACCACGTAAAAACTTGCAACAACAATTAGAGGACGTCTAACTTGTTTTTGCAGCATGTGTTATGTGATGTGATATGGCCAGAAGATGTGATGAATGATATATGTGATGTATGAGATTGATCATATTCTTGTAATAGGAATCACGACTTGCATGTCGATGAGTATGACAACCGGCAGGAGCCATAGGAGTTGTCTTTATTATTTTGCATGACCTGCGTGTCATTGAATAACGCCATGTAAATTACTTTACTTTGTTGCTAAACGCGTTAGCCATAGAAGTGGAAGTAATCGTTGGCGTGACGACTTCATGAAGATAGAATGATGGAGATCATGATGATGGAGATCATGGTGTCATGCCGGTGACGAAGATGATCATGGTGCCCTGAAGATGGAGATCAAAGGAGCATAATGATATTGGCCATATCATGTCACTATTTGATTGCATGTGATGTTTATCATGTTTTTGCATCTTATTTGCTTAGAACGACGGTAGTAAGTAAGATAATCCCTTATAATAATTTCAAGAAAGTGTTCCCCCTAACTGTGCACCGTTGCGAAGGTTCGTTGTTTCGAAGCACCACGTGATGATCGGGTGTGATAGATTCTAACGTTCGAATACAACGGGTGTTGACGAGCCTAGCATGTACAGACATGGCCTCGGAACACACGCAATACACTTAGGTTGACTTGACGAGCCTAGCATGTACAGACATGGCCTCGGAAGACGGAGGACCGAAAGGTCGAGCATGAGTCGTATAGAAGATACGATCAACATGGAGATGTTCACCGATATTGACTAGTCCATCTCACGTGATGATCGGACACGGCCTAGTTAAACTCGGATCATGTTTTCACTTAGATGACTAGAGGGATGTCTATCTAAGTGGGAGTTCATTAAATAATTTGATTAGATGAACTTAATTATCATGAACTTAGTCTAAAATCTTTACACTATGTGTTGTAGATCAAATGGCCAACGTTGTCCTCAATTTCAACGCGTTCCTAGAGAAAACCAAGCTGAAAGATGATGGCAGCAACTATACAGACTGGGTCCGGAACCTGAGGATCATCCTCATAGTAGCCAAGAAAGATTATGTCTTAGAAGCACCGCTAGGTGAAGCACCAATCCCAGAAAACCAAGACGTTATGAACGCTTGGTAGCAGCGTGCTGATGATTACTCCCTCGTTCAGTGCGGCATGCTTTACAGCTTAGAACCGGGTCTCCAAAAGCGTTTTGAGAAACATGGAGCATATGAGATGTTCGAGGAGCTGAAACTGGTTTTTCAAGCTCATGCCCGGGTCGAGAGATATGATGTCTCCGACAAGTTCTTCAACTGTAAAATGGAGGAGAATAGTTCTGTAAGTGAGCACATACTCAGAATGTCTGGGTTGCACAACCGCTTGACTCAGCTGGGAGTTAATCTCCCGGATGACGCGGTCATTGACTGAATCCTTCAGTCGCTTCCACCAAGCTTCAAGAGCTTTGTGATGAACTACAATATGCAGGGGATGGAAAAGACCATTCCTGAGGTATATTCGATGCTGAAATCAGCGGAGGTGGAAATCAGAAAAGAACATCAAGTGCTGATGGTGAATAAAACCACTAAGTTCAAGAAGGGCAAGGGTAAGAACTTCAAGAAGGACGGCAAGGGAGTTGCCGCGCCCGGTAAACCAGTTACTGGGAAGAAGTCAAAGAATGGACCCAAGCCCGAGACTGAGTGCTTTTATTGCAAGGGAAGTGGTCACTGGAAGCGGAACTGCCCCAAATACTTAGCGGACAAGAAGAAGGCCGGCAACACCAAAGGTATATGTGATATACATGTAATTGATGTGTACCTTACCAGTACTCGTAGTAGCTCCTGGGTATTTGATACCGGTGCGGTTGCTCATATTTGTAACTCAAAACAGGAACTACGGAATAAACGGAGACTGGCGAAGGACGAGGTGACGATGCGCGTCGGGAATGGTTCCAAGGTCGATGTGATCGCCGTCGGCACGCTACCTCTGCATCTACCCACGGGATTAGTTTTAAACCTCAATAATTGTTATTTAGTGCCAGCTTTGAGCATGAACATTGTATCAGGATCTCGTTTAATTCGAGATGGCTACTCATTTAAATCCAAGAATAATGGTTGTTCTATTTATTTGAGAGATATGTTTTATGGTCATGCCCCGCTGGTCAATGGTTTATTTTTGATGAATCTCGAACGTGATGTTACACATGTTCATAGTGTGAATACCAAAATATGTAAAGTTGATAATGATAGTCCCACATACTTGTGGCACTGCCGCCTTGGTCACATTGGTGTCAAGCGCATGAAGAAGCTCCATGCAGATGGACTTTTGGAGTCTCTTGATTACGAATCATTTGACACGTGCGAACCATGCCTCATGGGTAAGATGACCAAGACTCCGTTCTCCGGAACAATGGAGCGAGCAACCAACTTATTGGAAATCATACATACCGATGTGTGTGGTCCAATGAGTGTTGAGGCTCGCGGAGGATATCGTTATGTTCTCACTCTCACTAATGATTTAAGTAGATATGGGTATGTCTACCTAATGAAACACAAGTCTGAAACCTTTGAAAAGTTCAAGGAATTTCAGAGTGAAGTTGAGAATCAACGTGACAGGAAAATAAAATTCTTACGATCAGATCGTGGTGGAGAATATTTAAGTCACGAATTTGGTACACACTTAAGGAAATGTGGAATAGTTTCACAACTCACGCCGCCTGGAACACCTCAGAGAAATGGTGTGTCCGAACGTCGTAATCGCACTCTATTGGATATGGTGCGATCTATGATGTCTCTTACCGATTTACCGCTCTCATTTTGGGGCTATGCTTTAGAGACTGCCGCATTCACTTTAAATAGGGCTCCGTCGAAATCCGTTGAGACGACACCGTATGAATTATGGTTTGGGAAGAAACCTAAGTTGTCGTTTCTAAAAGTTTGGGGATGTGATGCTTATGTCAAGAAACTTCAACCTAAAAAGCTCGAACCCAAGTCAGAAAAATGCGTCTTCATAGGATACCCTAAGGAAACTATTGGGTATACCTTCTACCTCAGATCCGAAGGCAAGATCTTCGTTGCCAAGAACGGGTCCTTTCTGGAGAAGGAGTTTCTCTCGAAAGAATTGAGTGGGAGGAAAGTGGAACTTGATGAGGTGATAGTCACCCCTTCCGAACCGGAAAGTAGCGCAGCGCGGGAAGATGTTCCTGTGGTGCCTACACCGACTGGGGAGGAAGTTAATGATGATGATCATGAAGCTTCGGATCAAGTTACTACTGAACTTCGTAGGTCCACAAGGACATGTTCCGCACCAGAGTGGTACGGCAACCCTGTCCTGGAAATCATGTTGTTAGACAACGGTGAACCTTCGAACTATGAAGAAGCGATGGCGGGCCAGGATTCCGACAAATGGCTAGAAGCCATGAAATCCGAGATAGGATCCATGTATGAAAACGAAGTATGGACTTTGACTGACTTGCCCGATGATCGACGAGCCATAGAAAATAAATGGATCTTTAAGAAGAAGACGGACGCGGATGGTAATGTGACCATCTATAAGGCTCGACTTGTCGCTAAGGGTTATCGACAAGTTCAAGGGGTTGACTATGATGAGACTTTCTCACCCGTAGCGAAGCTGAAGTCCGTCCGAATCATGTTAGCAATTGCCGCATACTATGATTATGAGATATGGCAGATGGACGTCAAAACGGCATTCCTTAACGGCTTCCTTAAGGAAGAGTTGTATATGATGCAGCCGGAAGGTTTTGTCGATCCTAAGAATGCTAACAAAGTATGCAAGCTCCAGCGCTCAATCTATGGGCTGGTGCAAGCATCTTGGAGTTGGAACATTCGCTTTGATGAGATGATCAAAGCGTTTGGGTTTACACAGACTTATGGAGAAGCCTGTGTTTACAAGAAAGTGAGTGGGAGCTCTGTAGCATTTCTCATATTATATGTGGATGACATACTATTGATGGGAAATGATATAGAATTCTTGGAAAGTATAAAGGCCTATTTGAATAAGTGTTTTTCAATGAAGGACCTTGGAGAAGCTGATTATATATTAGGCATCAAGATCTATAGAGATAGATCAAGACGCCTCATTGGTCTTTCACAGAGTACATACCTTGACAAGATATTGAAGAAGTTCAATATGGATCAGTCCAAGAAGGGGTTCTTGCCTGTATTGCAAGGTGTGCAATTGAGCACGGCTCAATGCCCGACCACGGCAGAAGATATAGAAAAGATGAGTGTCATCCCCTATGCCTCGGCCATAGGGTCTATTATGTATGCCATGCTGTGTACCAGACCTGATGTAAACCTTGCCGTAAGTTTGGTAGGAAGGTACCAAAGTAATCCCGGCATGGAACACTGGACAGCGGTCAAGAATATCCTGAAGTACATGAAGAGGACTAAGGATATGTTTCTCGTTTATGGAGGTGATGAAGAGCTTGTCGTAAAGGGTTACGTCGACGCTAGCTTCGACACAGATCTGGATGACTCGAAGTCACAGACCGGATACGTGTATATTTTGAATGGAGGAGCAGTAAGCTGGTGCAGTTGCAAGCAAAGCGTCGTGGCGGGATCTACATGTGAAGCGGAGTACATGGCAGCCTCGGAGGCAGCACAGGAAGCAGTCTGGATGAAGGAGTTCATTACCGACCTAGGGGTGATTCCCAATGCGTCGGGCCCGATGACTCTCTTCTATGACAACACTGGAGCTATTGCCCTTGCGAAGGAGCCCAGGTTTCACAGGAAGACCAGGCATATCAAGCGTCGCTTCAACTCCATTCGTGAAAGTGTTCAAAATGGAGACATAGATATTTGTAAAGTACATACGGACCTGAATGTAGCAGATCCGTTGACTAAACCTCTCCCTAGAGCAAAACATGATCAACACCAGGACGCAATGGGTGTTCGATTCATCACAATGTAACTATATTATTGACTCTAGTGCAAGTGGGAGACTGTTGGAAATATGCCCTAGAGGCAATAATAAATGGTTATTATTACATTTCTTTGTTCATGGTAATTGTCTATTGTTCATGCTATAATTGTATTGTCCGGAAATCATAATACATGTGTGAATACATAGACTACATCGTGTCCCTAGTAAGCCTCTAGTTGACTAGCTCGTTGATCAACAGATAGTCATGGTTTCCTGACTATGGACATTGGATGTCATTGATAACGGGATCACATCATTAGGAGAATGATGTGATGGACAAGACCCAATCCTAAGCATAGCATAAAAGATCGTGTAGTTTCGTTTGCTAGAGCTTTTCCAATGTCAAGTATCTTTTCCTTAGACCATGAGATCGTGCAACTCCCGGATACCGTAGGAGTGCTTTGGGTGTACCAAACGTCACAACGTAACTGGGTGACTATAAAGGTGCACTACGGGTATCTCCGAAAGTGTCTGTTGGGTTGGCACGGATCGAGACTGGGATTTGTCACTCCGTGTGACGGAGAGGTATCTCTGGGCCCACTCGGTAATGCATCATCATAATGAGCTCTATGTGACTAAGGCGTTAGTCATGGGATCATGCATTGCGGTACGAGTAAAGAGACTTACCGGTAACGAGATTGAACAAGGTATTGGGATACCGACGATCGAATCTCGGGCAAGTAACATACCGATTGACAAAGGGAATTGCATACGGGATTGATTGAATCCTCGACACCGTGGTTCATCTGATGAGATCATCGTGGAACATGTGGGAGCCAACATGGGTATCCAGATCCCGCTGTTGGTTATTGACCGGAGAGGCGTCTCGGTCATGTCTGCATGTCTCCCGAACCCGTAGGGTCTACACACTTAAGGTTCGGTGACGCTAGGGTTGTAGAGATATGTGTATGCGGAAACCCGAAAGTTGTTCGGAGTCCCGGATGAGATCCCGGACGTCACGAGAGGTTCCGGAATGGTCCGGAGGTGAAGAATTATATATAGGAAGTCAAGTTTCGGCCACCGGGAAAGTTTCGGGGGTTACCGGTATTGTACCGGGACCACCGGAAGGGTCCCGGGGGTCCACCGGGTGGGGCCACCTATCCCGGAGGGCCCCATGGGCTGAAGTGGGAAGGGAACCAGCCCCTAGTGGGCTGGGCGCCCCCCCATGGGCATCCCCCCATGCGCCTAGGGTTGGGAACCCTAGGGTGGGGGGGGGGCTTCCCACTTGCCTTGGGGGGCAAGTCACCCCCCTTGGCCGCCGCCCCTTGCCCTAGATGGCTTGTGGCCGGCGCCCCCCCCCCCCCCCTCCCAGGGGGCCTATATAAAGGGGGGAGGGAGAGAAGCAACCTACAGCCTTGGGCGCCTCCCTCCTCCCCTGCAACACCTCTCTCTCTCGTATAAGCTCGGCGAAGCCCTGCCGGC
This sequence comes from Aegilops tauschii subsp. strangulata, assembly GCF_002575655.3. Taxonomy (NCBI): domain Eukaryota; kingdom Viridiplantae; phylum Streptophyta; class Magnoliopsida; order Poales; family Poaceae; genus Aegilops; species Aegilops tauschii. Next base: position 260,220,926 of record NC_053039.3, on the reverse strand, counting down.
ATCCCGCTACATCCACCACCACGCCGTCGTGCTGCTGGATCTCCATCAACCTCTCCTTCCCCCTTGCTGGATCAAGAAGGAGGAGACGTCGCTGCACCGTACGTGTGTTGAACGCGGAGGTGCCGTCCGTTCGGCACTCGGTCATCGGTGATTTGGATCACGGCAAGTACGACTCTGTCATCCACGTTCATTGGAACGCTTCTGCTCGCGATCTACAAGGGTATGTAGATGCACTCCTTTCCCCTCGTTGCTAGTATACTCCATAGATGCATCTTGGTGAGCGTAGGAAATTTTTTAAATTATGCTACGATTCCCAACAGCAACCCAACCCCGACGGCTGCCGGCGGCTTGGGCGATGAGCCGGCCTCCGAGGCCCGGCGCCGCCTCGACCCCCTGCTCCAACCCGGCCGACGTCCGACTACGGTCGACCCGGCCCCCCGCGGCGCGGTCGCCGAGCATCTGGGCCCGCGCGCCATCGACGACACCGAGGCCCGTCACCGCCTCGACCGACTCGCTCTTTCCCAGGAGCTGGAGGAGATCGGCCCGGTCGGGCCTGCATGCTTCGGGCCACGCATCCGGGGCGAGCCCTTTACTAAAGGGTTCACGCTCCCCTGCGACACCCCCAAGTACAACGACACCGTGAAGCCGGAGGACTGGCTCACCGACTACACCACCGCCATCGGCATCGCCGGCGGTAACCACCGCCTCGCCGTGCGCTACGCGCCTCTCATGCTCCAGGGGTCGCCCCGCACCTGGTTGAATAGTCTGCCGGCTGGCAGCATCAACACGTGGGTCGACTTCGAGCAAGCCTTCGTGCGCAACTTCACCGGCACCTACAAACGACCCGGCCGCCCTAGTCAGCTTGCCATGTGCGTGCAGGGGCCGGCGGAAACTGGCCGCGAATATCTCGCACGCTGGACCGAGCTCTGGAACAGTTGCAAGGGTGTCCACGAAGTCCAGGCAATCCAGTACTTCGTCAACAGGTGCCGGGATGGCACCCTCCTCAAGCACAAGCTCTTGCGCTCCGAGCCGGCCACCATGGCCGCGCTCATGGTGACGGCGGATAAGTACGCCAACGCCGACTCCGCCATGAAGATCCAGGTGGCACTGGATGAAGCCGGCAAAGCTAAGCCGGTTCCCCCTCCGAAGCCAGCCGGCGAAGGAAGCCGGCAGCAGCACAACCAGCAGAACAACAAGCGCAAGGTCGATCAACCGGCCCAGCTCTACGACAACCGGCTCGTTGCGGCCGCCGAGCAGGCGCCCGCGACCGACCCGGCCGCCAAACGCCAGAACACCGGCAAAACGACATGGCAGCCCGCCATGAGCTTCGAGGAGATGCTCGACACTCCCTGCAAGCACCACAGCAGCGTAAGGCCGTCCACGCACACGCTCCGACTCCGGGAGCAGGGCAGCCGCCTCCACCACCGCCTCCAGCCGGCGACGTGATGCGCGACGACCCCTACCCGGCTCAGAACGCGACCTACGTCGTCTTGACCAGTCTCGGCGACGACAAGCGCAGCGAGCGCCTCCTTCAGTAGGAGGTGAACACCGTCATCCCAGCCAAGACGGAATACATGCATTGGTCGGAACGCCCGGTCACCTGGACCCGGGAGGACCACCCGGCCATCATGCCGAACCCGGGTGGTTACGCCCTCATCCTCGACCCCACCATCGTCGTGCCCCGGCGCACGTGCAAGTTCTCCCGGGTTCTCGTCGACGGCGGCAGCAGCATCAACATCCTCTACCGCGACACCCTAACCAAGCTCGGCCTCGAGGCCAAAGACCTGGAGCCGACCCGGACGATCTTCCACGGCATCGTTCCCGGCCTCTCCTGCTCTCTGATCGGTCGGATCCGGCTCGACGTCCTGTTCGGCGATAGCAGCCACTTCCGACACGAGCCTATCTGGTTCGAGGTGGTGGACCTGTCCAGCGCGTACCATGCACTGCTGGGCTGGCCCACGCTCGCCAAGTTCATGGCGGCCCCCCACTACGCCTACTTGAAGATGAAGCTACCGGGTCCGAAGGGCCTCATCACCGTCACCGGCGACTACCGCAAGTCCCTGGACTGCGCCCGAGATGGCGCCAAGCTAGCCGAGTCGCTGGTCGTAGCCGAGGAGCGGTGCCAACTCGACTGGATCGTCGCCTTGGCCCAAGAGGCGTCGGCCGCGCAGGTCCCGGCTAAGGAGCCGGCCGACGAGGCCGCGTTCAAGCCCTCCAAGGAAACCAAGAAGGTGAAGCTGAACCCGGAAGACCCCAGCTGTAGCAAGTACGTTATCGTGGGCACCCGCCTCGACAGCAAATAGGAAGGCGAGCTCGTCGACTTCCTCCGTGAGAATCGGGATATCTTTGCATGGACCCCAAAGGACATGCCGGGTATCCCGAGGAAGTACGCCGAGCACAAACTCCACATCCGCAAGGACGCCAAGCCTGTCCGTCAACCCCTACGATGCTTTTACGAAGAGAAGAGAAGGACCATCCGTGAAGAATTTGCCAAGCTTTTGGCGGCCAGCTTCGTCATGGAAGTGTTTCACCCCGAGTGGCTGGCCAAACCAATCCTCGTCCTGAAGAAGAACAAGACCTGGCGCATGTGTATCGACTACACCAGCCTGAACAAGGCCTGCCCCAAAGACCCGTTCGCCCTCCCGCGAATCGACCAAGTCATTGACTCCACCGCCGGGTGTGAGCTCCTGTCCTTCCTGGATGCTTACTCCGGCTATCATCAGATCAAGCTGGACCCGGCTGACGCCCTGAAGACATCCTTCATCACGCCCTTTGGGGCGTATTGCTACATCACCATGTCGTTCGGCCTGAAGAACGTCAGCGCCACTTTCCAGCGCTGCATGCAGAAATGCTTGCTGCCACAACTCGACCGCAATATCCACGTTTACGTGGACGACATCATGGTGAAGACCATGAAGCACCTCACGCTCCTCGACGATTTGAAGGAGACCTTCGCCAACCTGCACGAGTACAAGGTCAAGCTCAACCCAGAAAAATGCGTTTTCGGCGTCCCGGCCGGAAAGCTACTCGGCTTCCTTGTCTCGAAGCGCGGCATTGAGGCGAACCCGGAGAAGATCAAGGCCATCGAGCACATACGCAAGCCGTCTCGGCTGCGCGATGTCCAGAAATTCACCGACTGCTTGGCCTCGGTCAGCCGGTTCCTCAGCCGGCTGGGCGAGAGGGCGCTGCCCCTGTATCAGCTGATGAAGAAGACAACGTCGTTCGAATGGAACGACCAGGCGGATGAGGCTTTCCGGGATCTCAAGCGCATGCTCTCCACCGCACCAGTCCTGGCCGCACCGGCCAAGAAGGAGCCGTTGTTGCTCTATATCGCCACAACCTCGCGGTCGGTCAGCACGTTGATGGTGGTCGAGCGACCAGAGAAGGACAAGGTCCAAGCCATCCAACGTCCCGTCTACTACCTGAGCGAGGTGCTCTTCGCCTCGAAGCAGAACTACCCGCACTACCAGAAGATGGGTTACGGCGTGTACTTCACCGCCAAGAAGTTGAAGTAGTACTTCCAAGAGCATGTCGTCACCGTGGTCAGCACGGCCCCTCTCGGTGAAATCATCGGGTGCCGGGATGCCTCTGGCCGGGTCGCCAAGTGGGCGCTCGAGCTAGCCGGCCACACCATCCTTTACGAGCCCCGCACCACGATCAAGTCCCAGGCTCTGGCTGACTTCCTCGTCGACTGGACCGAGACCCAGTACCTGCCGCCGCCACTGGACTCGACGCACTGGCGCATGCACTTCGATGGCTCGAAGATGCGACTCGGCCTGGGGGCCGGAATCGTGTTGTCCTCCCCCAAGGGAGACCGGCTCAAATATGCACTGCAGATCCACTTCGTCGCCTCCAACAACGTCGCCCAGTATGAAGCCCTTGTGCACGGCCTCCGGCTCGCCAAGGAACTCGGCATCCGGTGCATCCTATGCTTCGGCGACTCGGACCTGGTTGTGCAGCAGTGCTCCGGCGAGTGGGACGCCCACGACTCCAACATGGCAAGCTACCGCTTCATCGTCCAAAAGCAATCTGGATTCTTCGCGGGTTGTGAGTTCCTCCACGTCCCGCGCGCAGAGAATGAGGCGGCCGACACACTCGCCAAGATCGCCTCGTCCCGACGGTCCATTCCGTCCGGCGTCTCTCTCGAGCATCTGCACAAGCCGTCCGTCAAGCTGTCTCCGGACTCTGAGTCTATCCACGTCCCAGCCGACCCAGCCGCGCCTCAACCCGGCCCGGGGACTGCTCCAGCCGACCCGGCCGCGCCTCAACCCCGCCTGGGGACTGCCCCAGCCGACCCGGCCGCGCCTCAACCCGGCCCGGGGACTGCCCCAGCCGACCCGGCCGCGCCTCAACCCGGCCCGGGGACTGCTCCAGCCGACCCGGCCACCGCCGTCCCCGACCCAGGGGCTGCTGAACCCGGCTCGGGGGCTACCGCCCCGGAACCCGCCGTAGTGGCCGTCTTCGCCGTGGTCACGGCACCATCTTGGGCCCTGCCCATCTCGGAGTTCCTGGAGAACGGGGTGCTCCCCATGGACGAGACCGAAGCCCGGCAAGTGTAGCGCCGAGCGTTCGCCTACAACATCATCAACAACAAGCTCGTCAAGCGCAGCTCCACAGGCGTTTTTCAGCGCTGCATCGAGCGGGACAGGGGCATCGAGATCCTCCTCGACATACACCAAGGCGAGTGCGGGCACCACGCCGCTGCGCGTTCCCTGGTGGCCAAAGCTTTCCGTCATGGTTTCTACTGGCCCACGGCCCTCGAAGACGCGGAGTCACTCGTCCTCAAGTGTGAAGGATGCCAACGCTTCAGCAAGCGCAGCCACCAGCCGGCATCAGCACTCCGGACCATCCCGATCGCCTGGCCCTTCGCGGTCTGGGGACTCGACATGGTGGGGCCCTTCAAGACCGCTCGAGGCGGCATGACGCATCTGCTGGTGGCGGTGGACAAGTTCACCAAGTGGATCGAAGCAAGGCCGATCAAAAAGCTGGACGGGCCGGCGACCGTTCGATTCGCCCAAGACATCGCGGTGCGCTACGGCATGCCAAACAGCATCATCACGGACAACGACGCCAACTTCGCCAACTTCGCCAAGGGCGCGCTCGCGCAGTACTGCTCCGTCTCCGGCATCCGCCTCGACCTGGCTTTCATTGCACATCCGTAGTCCAACGGCTAGGTCGAGCGGGCCAACGGCCTCATCCTATCCGGCATCAAACCGCGACTCGTCGAGCCCCTCATCCGTTCACCCGGCAGTTGGCGTGACGAGTTTCCGGCCGTCCTCTGGAGTCTCCGCACTACGCCAAATAGGTCGACCGGGTTCACCCCTTTCTTCCTCGTCTACGGAGCAGAAGCCGTCATCCCGACCGACGTCGAGCTCGACTCGCCGCACGTCACAATGTACACGAAAGCCAAAGTAAAGGAAGCTCGCGAGGACGGCATCGACCTACTCGAAGAAGCACGTCTCCTAGCGCTCAGTCGCTCAGCCATCTACCAGCAAGGCCTGAGGTATTACCACAGCAAGAAGATCAAGCCCCTCGCTTTCCGCGAGGGAGACCTCGTCCTCCGGCTCGTCCAAGAGCAGACCGGCCAGCACAAGTTGTCCTCCCCTTGGGAGGGCCCCTTCATCGTCAGCAAGGCCCTGTGCGACCGCAACGCGTACTACCTCATCGACGCCCGCAAGACAAACAAGCGCAAGAGGGACACCGCCGGTGAAGAAACAACCCGGCCATGGAATGCAGAGCTCCTCCGCCCGTTTTACAGTTAGCCGTGTGCATGTATGTATCACTGCCTTTTGTAATCATCTGAAAACTATGGGGTCCCCGAACGACGCTCGAGGGCTGCCCCTTTTGCGACCAAGCTATTGTGTCTCCTACATTTGTGCATTACTTTACTCTTAAGCCAACCCGGCCATCGGCTCGACTCGCTCGACCCGGGGGCTCGGGGGCTGGCCGGCTTGGCCACCCGCTGTTCCCCTTAGCGGCTCCTGACGCGTTGGATCTCCACGGCCTCTCACTTCGCCCTAAGACGCAGAACCGGTGTTCAGCTGTTGGCTGGCAAGCACATGAGACCAAAAGCACCAACACGCCACGAACACTAAGTCAAGGACCGTCGGGTCGCCCAACCCGGCCCTGCCACTTTAAGTTTCCGCACGACCGGCTGCTCGCCAACCCGGCCCCGCCGGATTGCCGCCAGCCGGCCCAGTGGGTGTTTCGCTCACGCTCAACGTTTCGAAAGCCTAAGTATTGCGCACTCCTCTCAAAGGCCGAACCCCTTGTCACGGACCGGAGCCTCGGCCGTCAGACTCGCGGGGGGGGGGGGGCAACCCAAAGGGGGAAAGTTGCAAGAAAACGGCTCCAAAAACGGAAAGCAAAGGCACAGGCACCCACGAAGTTCCTGCATACCGCCGGGTCGCTCAACCCGGCCTCACCACCTTAAGTTGTCGCACGACCGGCTACTCGCCAACCCGGCCCCGCCGGATTGCCGCCAGCCGGCCCAGTGGGTGTTTCGCTCATGCTCAACGTTTCGAAAGCCTAAGTATTGCGCGCTCCTCTCAAAGGCCGAACCCCTTGTCACGGACCGGAGCCTCGGCCGTCAGACTCACGGTGGGGGGGGGACCCAAAGGGGGAAGGTAGCAAGAAAACGGCTCCAAAAACGAAAAGCAAAGGCGCAAACATTCACGCAATGCATACATCATAAATTCAAACAGGCCCAAGGCCAGAGTTCTTTACACCCAGTTAACCCCCAGTGGGTGGGTGGACCCGCTACCTAATAGAAATTTTTACTAAGTTAAAAATCAGGCGTTCCCATCGCCGGACCGCGCAGCTCCCGGATGCGCTGAGGTACCGGTATCCTCCTCCCCGGCGTCCGCGTCGCGGTAGATGCCCATCTCCTCATAGCTGCCCTCCGGGTCATCCAGAAGCAAGCTGTAGTCGTCAGCAGGCACGACTCCGCCGTCTTTCGCCCACTCCGGCCGGAACTCGTCATGGAAGGCGAACCTGGCGATGTAGCTGGCTCGTCCAGCAATCCGGCCGGTCTCCGCCTACAGCTGGCTCTCCAAGCCGGCTCACTGGCCCATCAGCGCGTCCAGCGACAGGTCTGGATGCCAAGACATCGCGAACCTGAGCGCCATCTCGGTGCCAGCACGAGCGGCGGAAACCCGCCGGTCATGGAGCCGCTCTGGACCCGCCTCCAACCAGCGTGCCAGCCACATGAAGTTGTTCGACGCAACGGAACCCGGCCAGAAGGCCGCCGTCATCGCCGTGCCGGCCTTAGAGAGCCGCCCCATCTGCTCGCTCAAGACTCGCAGACGGGCTTCGGCGGCGGTCACGATCTTCGAGAAGGTCCAGGCCACCCGCGGGTCAGTCCGAGAGCCGACGATCCCTTGCGGGTCGCGCTGAAAGCGGAACGCCTCCTCCGCCAGTTGACGGGTCTCTGGGAAGGTCCCTGTCGGAAAGAAAAGCAAGTTAGAAGAAAATCACCAAGGAAGAAAAGCCGGGGTCCCAACCCGGCAACAACGAAACCAAAGGAAAGCACTTACTGGAGAAGGACTCTTCAAGGTGCTGCGCTTCGAGCAACGTACCGCGCCGCTCCCGGGCGACGGTGCGGTCGCGCTCCTGGAGTGTCTTCTCCAGATCAGCGACCTTTGGCAAGGGCCGCCTTCAGCTCGGCGTCCTTGTCCTCGGCCGCCTTCACGGCCTCCTCGCGGCGCTGGGTCTCCCCCTGCCGGGTCTCCTCCGCCATGGCCACCAGCACCTTCAGGCGCTCCACCTCGGCCTGGAGCTGTCCCTTGTCGTCGGCCAGCTTGCCGCGTTGCTGGTCCGCCTCGGCAAGGGCCTGTTGCGCCTCCACAACTTTGGCGGCCTCCGCCTTGAGGTGCTCCACCTCGGCTTCGAGGCGGCCCTTGTCGCCCGCCAGCTGCTCCTGCAGCCGGCTGGCCTCGTCGAGCACCTGTTGGGCTCCCGTTGCCTCCGCCCTCGCCTTCTCCACCTCGGCTCCAAGCCGGCCGGTGTCTGCAACAAGCCGGTCATAGTGAAAACTGGCCCGAATCAGCCGGGTCCTCCAAGAAAGCACCTCAGCTGCAGAAGAAGAACTCAGTAACAAAGTACTATTTTAAGATTCGACCCAACTATTACGCAGTTGGCCCAAATCTCTGGGGCTACACCCAGTGGGTGCGCTAGCGCGCCCCCACTAGAAAAGAGCATGAAAGAGAAGTACCTGCCGCAATGCAGAGCTCCTCCTCCCTGGCGGCGAGCTTTTCCTTGAGACGCCGGTGCGTCTCGAGGAGCCGGTTGAAGACACTGGCCCGGTAGGAGTCCAGTTGCTGCAGAAGGTGATGCCTACTACACAACCTTCTTCTTGTAGACGTTGTTGGGCCTGCAAGTGCACAGGTTTGTAGGACAGTAGCAAATTTCCCTCAAGTGGATGACCTAAGGTTTATCAATCCGTGGGAGGCGTAGGATGAAGATGGTCTCTCTCAAGCAACCCTGCAACCAAATAACAAAGAGTCTCTTGTGTCCCCAACACACCCAATACAATGGTAAATTGTATAGGTGCACTAGTTCGGCGAAGAGATGGTGATACAAGTGCAATATGGATAGTAGATATAGGTTTTTGTAATATGAAAAATATAAAAACAGCAAGGTAACTAATAATAAAAGTGAGCGTAAACGGTATTGCAATGGTAGGAAACAAGGCCTAGGGTTCATACTTTCACTAGTGGTTCTCTCAACAATAATAACATAATTGGATCATATAACTATCCCTCAACATGCAACAAAGAGTCACTCCAAAGCCACTAATAGCAGAGAACAAACGAAGAGATTATGGTAGGGTACGAAACCACCTCAAAGTTATTCTTTCGGATCAATCTATTCAAGAGTTCGTACTAGAATAACACCTTAAGACACAAATCAACCAAAACCCTAATGTCACCTAGATACTCCATTGTCACCTCAAGTATCCGTGGGCATGATTATACGATATGCATCACACGATCTCAGATTCATCTATTCAACCAACACAAAGTACTTCAAAGAGTGCCCCAAAGTTTCTACCGGAGAGTCAAGACGAAAACGTGTGCCAACCCCTATGCATAGGTTCATGGGCGGAACCCGCAAGTTGATCACCAAAACATACATCAAGTGGATCACGTGATATCCCATTGTCACCACAGATAAGCACGGCAAGACATACATCAAGTGTTCTCAAATCCTTAAAGACCCAATCCAACAAGATAACTTCAAAGGGAAAACTCAATCCATTACAAGAGAGTAGAGGGGGAAGAAACATCATAAGATCCAACTATAATAGCAAAGCTCGCGATACATCAAGATCGTGCCATAGAGAGAACACGAGAGAGAGAGAGAGAGAGATCAAACACATAGCTACTAGTACATACCCTCAGCCCCGAGGGTGAACTACTCCCTCCTCGTCATTGAGAGCGCCGGGATGATGAAGATGGCCATCGGTGATGGGTTCCCCCTCCGGCAGGGTGCTGGAACGGGCTCCCGAGAGGTTTTTGGTGGCTACAGAGGCTTGCGGCGGCGGAACTCCAGATCTATCTTCGTTTCTGATGGTTTTGGGGTATACGGGAATATATAGGTGAAAGAAGTCGGTCGGGGGACGCTCGAGGGGCCCAAGAGACAGGGGCGCGCCCAGGAAGGAAGGGGCGTCGTCCTATCTCCTGGCCTCCTCGAAGCTTCCCTGGCTTGTACTCCAAGTCTCCCGGATCATGTTCGTTCCAAAAATCATGCTCCCGAAGGTTTCATTCCGTTTGGACTCCGTTTGATATTCCTTTTCTTTGAAATACTGAAACAGGCAATAAAACAGCAATATGGGATGGGCCTCCGGTTAGTAGGTTAGTCCCAAAAGTAATATAAAAGTGTATAATAAAGCCCGTAATCATTCAAAACAGATAATAAAATAGCATGAATACTTCATAAATTATAGATACGTTGGAGACGTATCAGAAGGCAACGATCAACGCAAGCCAGCAAGATAAGATTCGACCCAACTGCTATGCAGTTGGCCCGAATCTCGGGGGCTACACCCAGTGGGTGCGCTGGCGCGCCCCCACAAAGGAGAAGCAACGATAAGAGAAAAGCAGAACGCAAATGAAAACTTACGAAGACGGCGCGCTCCAGCTCCTGCGTCGCCTCGACCTCGGCCTAGGCAAAGGCCTGGATCCGGTCCGTCCGCCCTCGCAGGCGACGGGTCATGGCGGCCATCACCGCCTCCTCCTGGGTTGGAGGTCCGAAGGGACCTCGCTGGTCCCGCTCCGTGACGGCTGCGGCCCGGCGACCCGGCGTCCTCCGGGCCTGAGCGCCAGGGCGTGCTCTCCACCGGCCGCGTCCCCTGATGCCGGCACCTTCTCCAGCGCCCTCTCCGGCACCAACGCCGGCTCGATGGGCAGAGTGGCTTGAGGCTCCACCACCCGCGGCGCCTCGCTCGCCGGCGTCCGGGACGCTCCCTCCGGCGCCATCCGTGCCGCCTCCCCCAAGACGGCTTCACCGCCGCCTCCATCGACACCCGCCCGCTCGACCATGTCGGTCCGCGGCGGGGTGCCGTCCCCAACAACCACGACCTCCCGGTCGAGGTCCATCACGTCTGCACGGCCGCCTTGGCCGTGCTCCCCCTCCGACGATGACACGAAGACCGTCGCCGCCACCACTGTCCCCGCCGGCATCTCCGGCCATGCCGGCTCGTGCCCACGTCGCCGCGGCACTGACCCAGGCCTGGGTCGACGCCGCCTCCAGTTCCGCCTCGGCCCGGTTCCGGTCCCGCCAGGCCAGGCCATCGGCGTCGGCCGGGTCCAGGCCAAAGTCCGGGTCCGCCCGCTCCTCCTCCTTGTCCCGGTCAACGGTGCCGGACCGGCTCCTCCGGAACGTGGCGCCCTCAGCGGACGCCGCGTCCGCCGCTGCCAGTGCCAACGAGATCGGCGACCTAAAACACAAGACAAAAATGAGTACACGAAGTCAAGCAGAGTCGCTCGGCAACTCGGTTCGAACAAAAAGGGCACCCACCCCGGCACCATGGGAACGGCGGGCCTCGCCGCCCTCTCCTGCAGAGCGCCGCGTCTCCTCTTGGTGGGCGGCTTTGCACCTCCGGCCGGGTCTGCCGCGCGCTTCGCGGTCGGGGCCTGTGGCGTGACGATGTCCTTCCCATGCGGCCGTCTCGCCGTCGCCGCTCCCCGAGACGACCCGGCTCCGGCCGCGCCGCCGCCTCCTCCACCCGGCACTGCTACACCAACGGCCCGCGTCAGCACCCCCAATACCGTCCCACAACCGGCGACTCAAGAAATAAAAACAAGACTCACCCGCTCGGCGCCCCGCACCCGCGTCGGCGGCCGCCACCTCCCCTCCGCCATGGGCCTCAGGCTCCTCCGAGGCAACGCGCACCACCTGCGCCCGCGCCCGGTCGTAAGGATGCCGGATGGCATTCAGAAGCACCTCCTGCGTCGCGTCGGGGCGAACAAGAAGATAAGCAACAGCGAAGTACGGAGACCAGGGACTCACCAACGGTGCCGGGTTCGCATGGTTGTATGGGGCCTTCCCGAACTCCCAGTCAACCCTCAGGTTGGCCTTGGAGATGTCGTTGACCTGGCGCGCGACCTGGTCTGCTGCCAGCCGCGTGTTCGCCATGCGGTTGGGGTCCTGTAGGCCGGTCATCTGGCCGATGAGGTGGTTGCGCTACTGCAGCGGCAGCACTTGTCGGACGATGAAGGCGGTGATGAGGTCGGTGCCGGTGAGCTTCTCCCGCTCCTTCATCACCGACACCCGCTCGCACAAGTTGAGCACCTCCTGCGATGGGTACTTGGGGTAGTACCCCCAGTTCTGCTTCCCCCACGGCGGCGAGTTGATGAACAACGGCGGATTGATGCGGTCCGCGCCGAGGTTGCGAACGTAGAAGAAAGAATTCTGCCATTTCTTGGCAGAATCCTCCAGCGGCATCCTCGAGCAGTCGGCGCCCGACCGCTTGGTGATGACGGCGGCCCCGCACTCGGACATCTCCCCGGCCTTCGGCCCCTGCTGCTTCAGGGAGAAGAAGCGTACCCAGAGGTCGATCGAGGGCTCGACCCCCAGGTACCCCTCGCAGAGGGTGACGAAGCCCGACAGCTGCACAATGGCGCCGGTGCCAAGATGATGGGGCTGGAGCCCGAAGAACTCCAGAATGTCGCGGAAGAAGCCGCTCGCGGGGAAGACCGAACCCGCGCTTGAAGTGCGGGAGGAAGACCACGCGCTACGAGCCCTCGGGCCGCGGCTCCCGCTCGCCCTACGGGAGGCGCGCCTCGACCTCCGCCGCCCCCGGCAGGCACCTGGTGTCGCGGAGATAGGCGATGTCGTCAAGAGTGATGGTCGATCCCATCCACGAGCCTGACGGCAGCGCCATCACGCGAGCGCGGAGGAGAGAAGAAAGAAGATGGCGATGAAGCTCTGCTCGAATCAGCGGGCGTCGCAGCTAGCGGCGGTCGCAAGAAGCAGAGGGAGGATGAAGAGGCAGGGAAGCGTGGGCGTGAATGATCTCCGCCGCTCCCTTCGCCCCCAATTTATAGGCCACGATTTGAAACGTGGTGAAGTGGGATCGTTTGCGCTCGCCCCTCCCACTTCCCCGCAACAAGTGCGCATGTACACACGTAGTAACTGCTTGGAGAATGGCAACCGACCCGCGGACGCCGCAATAAATCCGCGCGCATTGGCCAAGGGTGTGCCGTGGCGAGCCCCAGGGCGTCGCCCCGTCCTGTCACGCGTGTGGCCTGTCAGGCCCCTCTGGCTTCCAGGCGCCACGTGGCGGCCGCGTGAGGTCCGAAAGATTGCCCAAGATTCGTCGAACTCCTCGGTTTCCCGCCATGAGCGGGATGCCGCGATCCGGCTTCCGGAAGCGGGCACACAGTGGGTGTTGCCTGACCCGGCGGTCACCAAATTCGCCTCCGCAAGGGGGGGGAACTGTGAAGGCCCTCCCATCCAAAGACGGCGGACCTTCACAGCTTCGGGGACTACTGTCGGGGGCATGAACCCCAGGCAGGCAACGAAACCCGGATCCTTTTCAAAAACAACGGGGCCAGCATCGCCCCTCAATCCGGCTCGCACTTGGCCAGGTCGCTCAACCCGGCCAAGCTCTCCAACCCGGCCAGACTCCTCAACTCGGCCCCAACAACCAAACTCGAGACTTCCCCAACAAGCCAGCACCGCCCTTGGCATGTTCTCCAACCCGGCTGAGGGTCAGCGACCGTCCCATCCTAGACATACGATGGGACGAGTCTCCACCAACTGATGACCGGAGCCAGAGTGCCCCGCCCATGCCTCTAGTCAATCGGACGAGGCAACAGTGCCCCCCACCTACCCGCTGACTAGGGCTGGTGTGGAAACAGTGCACCCATCGTCACCCATGACGCCAGCAAGCGGCGACCTGACGGAGCGCCACTGTAGCCGACTCGACTCAGCCACGCCCTGACGACCGACAAGACAGCGCGCAGCATCCCAACGCGCATGGGGCCCGCGCCCGAGGAACCCGGCGAAACCTGTTACCCGGTGGGTCCCAGCACCGGGTTCCCGGACACCGACAACCCGGCCCTACGGCCTTGTAACATTACCCTTGTACCCCTTAGGGGTTGACCTATAAAACCCCCCAGGAGCCCTCATGCATACGGGCAATGCAATACACTCACCCATCCACCCACTCACACACCTAGCAAGCAACACCGGAGGAGAGGGAGCAGCCTAAGCCTTGGTCCGCCCTCCTTCTTCCTTCATACAGCTCCAGGAGCAACTCTGTACTGTAACATATAAACCACACTCGGCAGGACTAGGGGTGTTATCTCTCCGGAGAGCCCCGAACCTGGGTATGTCTTGCGTCCCGCGCTCGCTCATGCCAACCTCACCTCTGGAACCCACCAGTGCCCTCGAGCCTCCTCCTATCTTTGGCCATCCCTTGGCATCTGTCGTGCACCCACCACGACACATCTCCACCGGTAGTAGCAATTGCTCATGTGCAAAGTTCACTCCAATGCTAGGATACCAGAAAGCTAGTACATCCCCATAGCCAAAGAACATAAGCAACAAAAACTGGCATCAGATGTCAAGCAGCTCGTGATGGGCATAAATTTGTACAGTATATGTCCCTTTCTTCACTCAAATATCACTGACTTGCAATAATTAGGAAACAATAGTGGTAATGAAAAGTAGAATATATTGTAATGCTCTAGAAATAGGATTTAACTCTTACTTGAGTGAATCCTTGTGGGGTGCTGAGAATACAAGATGTGGAACCAATGTTGCTCTGCACCGTTCACGTGAAAGAAACCCCGTGTCGCCTCTACCAACAAGAGGTTTGTGCTAGTCTGCTCGAGCGATTCAAATATTTGACTCCAAAGGGGAATCATTTCAGAAAGGTGCACCTTGGGAAATCCGCACGCAGAATTGAACAAAGGAGAGGTGTTGTAGAGGAGCTTATTCGCAGGCGAACCTGCATTGTTTGTGAGTAGAAAGAACAATATCAACAAAATAAATTCCAAAACTGGATTTGATGAAGAATAACAGAAGAGGGGATGTAGAAAGGAACCATCAACCAAGGCTACAGGAGAATGGTTGCAGAAGTGAGGGGAGCAGGGAAGGAACATCGACGCGGTGGAGATTATATGGGCGTGCATAAATTAAAGGCAAAACACGAAACGACATATGTATAATTGACCTGCAATAATCTCTAGTTTAGCCCATTCATCAATTTCCATTAATCATCCCTAATTAATACCTCAATGAATCAATGGAAAGTGAAGTTCAATCAATAGCCAGATGTTCGCTTCCCGGTCCACTTTCGCGTGGCATCACCGGCCAGGACGCCGGTCGGTCGACCGGTGAGGGGCCATGTGTCAATCGGACCCGAAGCGTGGTGGCCATGACGTGCCATCGGGTTGCTTCCGTCAACACAGTCGCCATTACCCAGGATCTGCCGCCAGGCGACGGCTTCGTCCCTGCGAAGAAAGGGGAGAGCTGCATTTTTTAGGGTTGAAAGGACGGTATAGATGCATCTGTTTTTGGCTGGGTTGAAGCCCATTAGGCCCAATTTCATAGCAGGCTTCCAAAATTGTCACGCCTGCAGCGGCCCATCACTGATAGCACTCAGTCGTAGCGAAGGAAGCGAGTACAAGGGGTTCAGAGGTAATCGGACGATCAAGAAAGACCAAAACTGAAGATCCGGTGGATACAAACGCAAATAGCCTGAGATGGCTGAAAAAGTGCACAGTTATAATGTCTTTAAATGGATGACATATTGCTGATTGGAAATGATATAGAATTTCTGGATAGCATAAAAGGATACTTGAATAAGAATTTTTCAATGAAAGACCTCGGTGAAGCTGCTTATATATTAGGCATCAAGATCTATAGGGATAGATCGAGACGCTTAATAGGACTTTCACAAAGCACATACCTTGACAAAGTTCTGAAGAAGTGCAAAATGGACCAGTCAAAGAAAGGGTTCTTCCCTGTGTTGCAAGGTGTGAAATTGAGTCAGACTCAAAGTCCGACCACGGCAGAAGATAGAGAGAGAATGAAAGTCAATCCCTATGCCTCAGCCATATGTTCTATAATGTATGTCATGTTGTGTACCAGACCTGATATGTGCCTTGCCATACGTTTGTTGGCGGGGAAGTACCAAAGTAATCCAGGAGTGTATCATTGGACAGCGGACAAGAATATGCTGAAGTACCTGAAAGGACCAAGGATACGTTTCTCATTTATGGAGGTGACGAAGAGCTCGTCGTAAAGGGTTACGTCGATGCTAGCTTTGACATAGATCTGGATGACTCTAAGCTGCAAACCGAATATGTACGTGTTTATATTGAATGGTGGAGCTGCCAGTTGGTGCAGTTCCAAGCAGAGCGTCGTGACGGGATCTACATGTGAAGCGGAGAACATAGCGGCTTCGGAAGCAGCACATGAAGGAGTTCATATCCGATCTGGGTGTAATACCCGGTGCATCGGGTCCAATGGCAATCTTTTGTGACAACACTGGAGCTATTGCCTTAGCCAAGGAGTCCAGGTTTCACAAGAGAACCAAACACATCAAGCGACGCTTCAACTCCATTCGTGAAAAGGTCAAGGATGGAGACATAGAAATTTGTAAAACTAGAGATGATACCGAGCATTGCAGCGGGAATTGGATGCGACAATTTCTGTAAGATTTGGCGGTGTGAAACTTAAGTATTCTGATTAGCAATATGAGAATTGAAACTCAAGCACATATAATTTACTATATTTGATTACTATACAGTCGTAGAAAATTTATTTAATATAAGTACTCCCTCCGTTCCTTATATAAAGTGTATTTGTTTTTTGATAAAATTTCACAATGTAAGGTGCATTTCTTCTAAATCCTCATAATTCCCTTTTTATCCCTTCGAAAAGAGGAAAGTATCTCTCTCCTGATTTCTTGTATCTCTCCTTGTATCAAAATAAGGAAACTACCTCTCTCTTGATTGAATGTATCTCTTACTTTCCTTGACTCACTGATTTACTTGCCACAAACCAACAAATCTGCCGAGGGTACTTTTGTCCTAACACCTCTATAATTGTGCGCCTTGGTCACCGTGCCCAAAATAATACACCTTACATAAAGAAACAGAGGGAGTAACATGCATGATGCATGTTAAGCTGGGTATTTTCCCATGCATAGTGGCATAGTGAGTTTGCATAGTTGCATGTTGAAAGAATTAAATTTAGTGGAGCATGCATGATGGCATGATGAGTTGGCATAGTTGCATGTCAAGATAATTGAGTTAGTGGGGATAAAGTATTTAGGTATATAGGATACATACGGATCTGAATGTGGCACACCCGTTGACTAAACCTCTTTCGTGGACAAAACATGATCAACACCAAGACTCCATGGGTGCTAGATTCATTACTATGTAATCTAGATTACTGACTCTAGTGCAAGTGGGAGACTCTTGGAAATATGCTCTAGAGGCAATAATAAAGTGGTTATTATTATATTTCCTTAATCATGATAAAGGTTTATTATTCATGCTCTAATTGTATTGATTGGAAAATTAAATACATGTGTGAATACATAAGAAAATACCAAGTCCCTAGTAAGCCTCTACTAGACTAGCTTGTTGATCAAAAGATGGTTAAGGTTTCCTGACCATAGACATGAGTTGTCATTTGATAATGGGATCGCATCATTAGGAGAATGATGTGATGGACAAGACCCATCCGTCAGCTTAGCATATGATCTTTCAGTTTATTGCTATTGTTTTCTTAATGTAAAATACATATTCCTTCGACCATGAGATCATGCAACTCCCGGATACCGGAGGAATACCTTGTGTGCTATCAAACGCCACTTCGTAACTGGGTGATTATAAAGGTGCTCTACAGGTATCTCCGAAGGTGTCTGTTGAGTTGACATGGATCGAGATTAGGATTTGTTACTCCATATGACGGAGAGATATCTCTGGGCCCTCTCGGTAATACAACATCACAAGAAGCTTGCAAGCAAAGTGACTAAGGAGTTAGTTACAAGATGATGTATTACAGAACGAGTAAAGAGACTTGTCGGTAACGAGATTGAACTAGATATGGAGATACCGACGATTGAATCTCGGGCAAGTAACATACCGACAGACAAAGGGAACTACGTATGTTCTCATAAAGGTTTGACTGATAAAGATCTTCATAGAATATGTAGGAACCAATACGGGCATCCAGGTCCCTCTATTGGTTATTGACCGGAGAAGCGTCTCGGTCATGTCTACATCATTCTCGAACCCATAGGGTCCGCACACTTAACGTTCGTTGAAGATATAGTACTATATGAGTTATGTGAGTTGGTGAACGAATGTTGTTCGGAGTCCCGGATGAGATCATGGACATGACGAGGAGCTCCAGAATTGTCCGGAGGTAAAGATTGATATATAGGATGATAGCATTTGGTCTCCGGAAAGGTTTCGAAATGCACCGGAGTATTATCGGCTCACCGGAAGGAGTTCCAAAAGGCCACGGGAGCTTATTGGGCCAAACGAGCCAAGGAGGGAGAGCACACCAACCCACATGGGGCTGGCGCGCCCCACCTCTTGGCCGCCGGCCCTAGGGAAGGAAGGAAGAGGGCTAGCCCCCTATTGCCTTCTCTTCCACGCTCAAGGAAAGGAAAAGGGGGGGGGGGCTCCCCTCCTGCCTTCCCCCCACGTGCCTAAGAAGGAAGGGGGCGCGGCTAGGGCAGGCGCCGGCCCCCTTTGGGGCGCGCCCTAGGCAGCCTCCCTCCCCCTGTCCACCTATATATATGAAAGCAGGGGAGGGGGCAATACACACCACAATTCCAAGCCGTCTGTGGCGGCCCCTCTCCCTCTAGTTCCTCCTCCGTCCAAATCTGTTGTGCTTGGCGAAGCCCGGTAGAAAAGTTTCACCACCATCGTCACCATGTCATCATGCTGCCGGAACTCATCTACTACTTCGCCCCTCTTGCTGGATCGAGAAGGCGAGGATGCTATCGAGCTAAAGTGTGCTGAACGCGGAGGTGCCGTGCATTCGGTGCTTAATCGGTATGGATCGTGAAGGTGTACGACTACATCAACCGCGTTGATAAACGCTTCCGCTTAGCGATCAACAAGGGTATGTAGATACTCTCCCCCTCTCGTAGCTATGCATCTCCATGGATAGATCTTGTGTGTGCGTAGATTTTTTTTGTTTTCCATGAAACGTTCCCCAACATTATGTTCCTCGTGTCATGACATTTCATCTTTGCTGCTCTTTATATGGACTTAAACAAGCCCCTCATGTATGGTTTTGAGAGATCCTCCTCCGTAGTGGTCACTATTGTTGGTTTTTCAGCGAGTGATCATGACTCTACACTCTTTGTACATCGATCATCATGTGGTTAGACTCTTCTTCTTCTCAATGTCGTTGGCCTGATCATCACTAGAGATGACTCCGAGCACATTGCCTTTGTGAAGACTCATCTTAATGAACAATTTATTCTGTGCAATCTTTGATTTCTTCTCTACTTGGGTTTGAGGTTTTTTCTATGTCTGATGGCTTCTTTATTTCTCAAGAGAAAATACATTTAGAATCTTCTTGCTTGTGCCGATCTTATTGATGAGTGCATTGTTGAGACTCCAATGGAGCTCATTGTCCACCTCCAGGCTTATGAAATTTGTCAGATCCGGCGAGCTATCGTCATCTTGTTGGGTGTCTTGTCTATGTTGCTATCACTAGTCTGGATATTTTTTACCTTGTCCACATTACACCTCTGCCCCCAATTAGGTTTACTACAGCCACCTCCTTCGCATTCTACGATATCTTCGTGGAACTCTCCCCCCCCCCCCCTCTCTCTCTCTCACTTTAGGCTTATTCAGATGCTACTTGGGCTAATGATCCTTCGAATCATCGGTCGTTTTCTGCTTAATGTGTTTTACTTGGTGGTTATCTAATTGTTTGGAAGACGACAAAATTAAATTACAGTTTCATGTTCGAGTGGGAGGATGAGTTGTGAGTTATGGCTCTCTTTGACAACATAGGTGACTTGGCTATTGTGGCTGCTTGAATTTTTTTGTATTTATATTCAGTACAATCACTTTTGTCTTGTTATACTATACATGGTGAAGCATGAGATCACCGTGCATAATTGCATATTGATGATGATGCTTCCTTTCTGTGTGTGTGTGCGGGGGGGGGGGGGGGGGGGGGGGGGGGGGAGGGGAATAAATCGAATTTGGCTGCACTTAATACATGAGAAACATATACAAGTGCTATATTTCCTTATTCTTAATCATGCTTGGTTTGGTTAAATGGTTTTTTCATGTGGCTTGAATTAATCTGATAAATCTGCAATGTGCTTATTTTTCATCAACATATTTTACTGATAGCATGCGAACCCTTGCTTAACCTGATGACTAACTACCTTATATGTGTTGATCTACAACAACATAGACATGCAAAATACTATCAGGTACTAAGTTCATAATAAATTAAAGTTTAATTAATCATATTACTTAAAACTCCCACTTAGATAGACATCCTTCTAATCTTCTAAGTGATCACGTGATTCAAATCAACTAAACCATGTCCGATCATCACGATGGTGGATCCTCTTGGGCTGCCCTAGGTTAGGACGATTTTTTGTTTAACTTTTCAAACTAACTGTTAGATTTAAAATGGAAAGAAAAATCTTCCGAAAAGCCAGCGTAATAACATACGACTTTTTTCCTGAGGACATATCTTCATTAATTTAGATGCACCTATAAACCAACAAACATTAATTAGAAGATAACATAATATGTATGGTAAAACATAGGTATATATGTTCGCTCTACATAATATATAACATATGTATGTATGGACAAGTACCACGAGATATCACCACATTGTGTAGATCATATGGTGAGATCAAGAGTACTTGCCCTCCTTGTAGCATGCTCATCTACTGCATGATCACTAGCACTAGTACTACTCATCTTCCTAGGAGCATCCCTAGGAGAGAACAAGGACAGAGATAGCATAGTGGCAGTGCTGGTCTCATCCACTTGTTCTTCATCGGCTCCTTTCTCATCAGGGCCTTCTTTCACCCAGCCGCAGCCCGATCTCCTCCGCTTCGCCTCCCTCATCGGCACGGGGAGACCGAGCGAGAGACCGAGATCAAGATCAAGAAGAACATGGGTATCGTTGTCATTGCGCACTGTCAGTTGCAGCAGTCGTTTAGGCTGGTGGTTCATGGTATGATGATCGTTCCGAGATGGACAGCCTGACTGCATCATCAATCCCGGATTGCTAGATGCAGCCCGAGCTACATGTTGAGCTCGGGACCGAAGGAAAGCCGCCTCGGCTTCAGCTTCCAAAGAGTTGTAGGTCTTGGATCCAAGAAAGGGGCGACCATGGGCCCAATATGGTTCATGGAAGCTTCTCCATGGAGGCCATGCAGCAGCACCAAACCTAGTTCATAGTTACCAACGGGATCAGTCAGATCAAGAAGCTAGCTAAGGACTGGTTGCTTGCATGATTTGCTACCCACGCAACAGATTGAAGGTGTGTAGACAAAATTAATGGATCCAACTACCTTGACAACATGGTGCCGGCGCCACTCTGGCGATGATGGAAGGCATGGGGCAAGGGGAGATGACCTATGACTGCAAAAATAAATTCTATCAGATCGATCAGAAAAACACCAAAGCAAGGAAAGAAAAATCATTCATTTTTACTCCCACAACATACCCTGGCCTGAGTCATCAATCTTCTTACTCCTATACATCTGAAGATGGTTGAATTTACGACATCATGCAAGAGGACACATATGTTCATTAATTAGTAAACAAAGCAGGCAGGGAAAGATCATCATCAGACAAGAAAGAAAACCTAAGTTGCACACGGATGTTTAAATAATTGATTAACGTAGACCTGGAGGTGGCTCTTGACATGGCCTATGCTAAGCCCTCTGACGTTCATCAACTGAAGAACGAGCTTCGGAGTTGCACCTATATATATACACCCACAAAACACGGAGTTAACATGGGATAAGATGATGGTAACTGAATGAGGAAGCCTTACGGTCTTGGCCGCCGAGCCTGTGAATGGCGCGGACGAAGCAGTGGTGGAGCTCCGGCGTCCAGCGGAGGCGCGGGTTCTTGGAGCGGACGTAGGGGCGCACCGACGAGGACGACAAAGAGTTCCCCCTGCAGGCGTCCTCCTGCTCTTGACGGCTCGCTCCCTCCTCCTCCACCGTGCTGTCATCGTTGCTCGCCGAGGCGCCCGAGCTCCCATCGCCTCCCTTGCTCGCCTCCATGGGAGATAGATCAACGGACGACCGGCCGTGCCTCGGACGATCTAGTAGCTAGTTGACAAGGACCTTGGTGCCGCTGCCTCCATCTGGTCAGTGGTGATATCGCAGTGATCAGTAGTGTGGAGAAAGAGAGAGGGGCCAAATTAATGGTGAGGTCACGGCTCAGTTCTATCTGCCTATCTATCTAGAAAGGTTTGTCAAGATGCATATGGGAATTTAAGCTGGCGTGTATGAGACGATATAGCAAGGGATGATCTCACTCATATTTATGCGGGTGGCTGGCCCTTGGAAGGAAGCATATATACATCAGTTTGTCTAATTCACATCTAGATGTTTTTTAAGGATGTCACATCTAATCTCCCACAAGTATATAATACAGCAACAAGAAACAAAAAAAACTAGGCCAAAAAAAAAGACCACAAACAGAGTGGACATAAACTTAGATGTGACACCTAGACAGACCCTATATACATTACATCTGCAAAGGGGAGATAGATAGATGGATAGATCGATCTGGAGAGGGTGAAAGATGCAGTTATAACCGCCCAAAAACTTTACAGTACCGGCCAGTACTGCCGGCTCCTGTCGATCGGAAAAGGGGAAAGGAAAACTAACCAGTACGTGCTGCCGTGCTGGTCGATCACTAACACTAGCTGCTAGTGCTACTAGCCAAGGAGAGGAGAGGGGACAATAATTCCTTGAGAAAAAAGGAGGCACGGCTAAGAGGCTAGTGATTAAAGTTAAGTACTGCCCAAAGTCTTGGGCTCCTAACTTGCATTTTGGCCTGTAGCTTTCTGCGGTCTCCAGCTAACCAGTGGGTGTGAAAACGAGAGGAGGAGACAAGTACCCCCAAGAGGCCAAGACTAACAAACTTCTAGCATGTCCAACAAAGTCACTGCACATATGTGTACGTGTGAGTGCACGCCCATGGGTTTCCATGCATGCACTCGCTGCCATCTTTGGGGTACATGTGTCCATCAAACCTGATACTGATTTATATGTGTACATACATACATGTCAGCGCGGTACTCCATGTTTTGAGAAGAGCAATGAATTGATGAAGCACATGTACTCTTGTTTCCCTGTATTTAGAAATGTATGTCGGTCGCTTTCTGACTTTTTCATGTATGTCCTCAAAATGCAAGGCTTGGCTACAATCTCTGACTGCTGCGGTACGTTTTGATAAGCAACAAAAATTGCGTAGCACAAAAGGATTTTGCACGATACAGTCTTGTAAGTCTCAGTCGACTAAGACTTAACAAACGAACTCTCAGTAGATACTATATCCATGAGATCTTACATTGAGATTCGTGCAAAATTTTCTTCTTAGTTTTTTCATTTTCTCTCGCATGCTATGTCACTTGACTAAGACTTGGTTAAATCTCAGTCGACTGAGACATAGCCACACCCAATGCAATATTATTTTCAAAGAGAGGATTTATCGATGCAATTCGGCAGATCTTAGCAGTCAAACTTCCAAAAGCTTGACCACTCATCCCATGAAGACATACATTTCAGAACTGGAATAGGACGTACAACTAACTAGGTTGGAGAGAAGCTACATGCCTTTTGAGGTTGAACGTACGCCTACACCATGACCCATGGATGTACGTACATCCAGTTCATCATTCACGACTTGTTGGCATCATCATATATATTGGACTGGACCAGCAGTACTGCATGCAGTTTGGTCACTACTAGGAAGCTATACTAGTAGGAAATAGCCAGAGCGCTTACAAGAATATAACCTTCCATGTGCCAACCATGTTTAAGCAATAATATAACATGGACCAGAGAACAAGGAGCTAGATAGGTGGGTTCTCCAATTGACCAACTAGAGAGCTGCAGGCGATGCCATGCACGTAAACATCCACATCTCATCTTTCCATGCTGCAGCTTGGACATACAAACTGCTAGTTGGTCAATAATCATCAACTTTTCTTATCTTTTGGATTTCACTACAAATTGAACGTCAGACTTTTAAGCATATGCCAAATCAAACGTCCGAGATGACAAATTATGTTGTTGCGAGGATGGCAAATTCCTTTAGCAAACATGGCAAATCCTTTGCCATGTTCAGTTTTTTGTAAGGAATTGCCTTGCTCGCTAAAGAAAATTGCTATCCTCGCAACAACATATTTTTGTCATAAAACGTTCGACTTGCCATGCTTAAAAATCTGACGTCAGACTTTTAGCGTTTCCATATTTTTTTAATGAAGTTTGAATTTAACATTCACATTCAACCCATAAACAACCCTGACAAAGTGCCGTGGTTTGAACAAATTAGTGTATTTGCATCTGGTACTAGAGTACCAAATTTCCCCAAGACCTGTGGGCACAAATCAAACCAAGTGCACCTCCATACTCCCTCTGTAAAGAAATATAAGAGCGCTTAGATCACTATTTGATCTAAATGCTCTTATATTTCTTTATGAAGGGAGTACTCCAGATGTATTATGGACATAACTAAAGGACAATAATCTGTAGTACATATAGTGTAGTAACCCTGACACGCATTGGACACTTTATTAATCAAACTTTTTGTTGAATGGTGTTCAATAAACTGATAGCACTTTACCTTTACGGTACTTGTACACAATTAAATTCTTCTTTTTGACTCTCTTTCTTCATTCTTCCCTAACAAAATTTTAAAAAGTGACATCTCTGGCAGATATACCACTACTTAGCAGTGCAAATAGTACAGGTAGTCCAATAGGTGTACTGGTGCTTCTTGATTAAACTCCTTCAGATTTTCTCCTATATTTTATGCATTTCGATCTCTAAGTAAACAAAACTTATTGACCACCAGACAAAATCATTTCAAGAAAATGAAAGGACAAAATCTCAGCAAACATGCACGTGTAGAGCATATAGAGCTATGTTTTTTTTTCAGAGAATGACAATATAGCTTTATATGAATGAATGACATAACAAAGCATGTCCAGTTTTCCGTTTTGCATTATTGTCATTATTGACACTTGCATGGTACAAAGCGAATCCTTAATTCCATTCCATGCTAAATTCTTTTCAAAGCAAATCGGAACTAGCCTTTTCGATCTACATTAAAGAATCCTCTTTTTTCCTCATCATCCCAGTTTCAAAGACCAGCTAACTTGGACAGCTAATCGTCCTAGCTGCAATAATAGTCCATTTGCTTAATCTGTCTGATTTACTTTGTAATTAATTAGATCATCAAGCAGAATCATAAATTTATCTGTTTCATGCAGGCTGATATTGCAAAGAAACAAGAAGCTTAGAAGAGGTAGACTGAAACAGAAACTGTAAAAGAATCTCCACAAAGAAAGAATATATATGGTAGCAATAAGAAATTAGTTAAGGGTGCAGGTACTGACTGTGACAAAAAGGAGAATTCGATCAACAGTACGCCAAACATAATCAGCAATGTTTAGGTTCACCAAACCCGTGGCATATTATGTCAAACAGGGTGGCAGCTGCCTTACCTGCAACTGCAGAAAAAGAGAGATGTACGTAGCACCTGGATAGAGATGTCGCCGTCCTCTTAGAAATCTGAATCTGCTGTCCGTCTGGATACACATGTATATGTTCTTCCGTCTGAGATCAGCAATAAAGTTGTTCCGTAACAGCTGAAAATGACCTGTGTTTCTCCTCTACTCTACACCAAAAAAGAAAATCGGCTAATGTTTTACACGGCAAGATGACCAACATCATAGTAGATGTCTATTTCTGCCTATGCAATCACAACGGTAAGATAGCCAGCAGTCAATTCATAAGAATTTCCAAAACATGATTCCAGGAAAATATTTACACACACTGTACAATCTTTCTCCGTACACATCACTATTTCTCTCACTTCCAGAAGCATGTTGATAAGCATTGAAAACTGAATCCCTCTATCTCTTATTTTCATTCAGATTCGAGACTTTACAGGCCACAACAATTAATCAACAAGCCAGGACAAGAATTCATCGTCACCTACAGTTTGTGAATTTCTAGAGAGGCTTGCAAGTTCTTGGGAAAAAAATGACAAGTGGGGTCATATTAAGAAAAATTAATACAAATATTCATCTTCATAGAAAGGTGTAGCAAAATAAATTAGGGCGAAGAGAAGTTGAACTGTATGCCTGTCTTCGCCCTGTCATTAGCAAACTGTTTTAGGATGTGGCAGTAGTTCATCTGGTAAAAAAAAGGAAAACACTTATTCAGTACAAAAAACTAATATGTTATACTGTGTATCATTGACAAAATAATGTAATTTCACCAGTTACTTCAATGATGCAGATGAGGGATGCCAAGCACAAACCTCTATGTGAAACAATCTGGTTGGCACAACCACACCAAATCCTGCAGAACTCCTGAACGTTTTTAGGAACTCGGTAACGGAAAATCTTCTGATATCACGCTCTGTGAACTTAGCATGGTTCCCAGCTGAGACAAATGCATGGCCATGAATCCCAAGCTCCCTGAGTGGCTTCAGAGGTAGATCAAATGAAAGATCAGCAAAGGCTGTGACTGCTATGTCACCTCCCAGTGCATCTAGCTCAGGAGAAATGGGAGCAGCATTTTCAGAATTCTTGGGGGCACAGGCTTGTGAGTCTGTTGGTCCTAGCCCCCTTGACTTGAAGCCCAATAGTGATGACGGTCCACCCAAGCGGCAAACAAGAGACCTATTGCCGCCCAAGTAAAAGCGTTCTGGAAGTGATGAGATAGAGCATGTTGATCCTGTGGCCAATGGATGGATGACCCCAGCAGCCACTCCGGCATTCAGAGCACCATTCCACACACCCAGTGGCATAGCTACCCGAAGATCAAATTCCTAATGCAGGGTGAATAAAAATTAATCATGCTAATGACAACTGAAAATGTATGTTTTTGCTACTTCTAGATGTTTCCGTTTGAATAGGTTCAGTTGCTAAAGATAGTATTTTCCCTAATGTATACCACATTATATTCTAGTACTAGAAAATAACGATGGAGACTATTCCATTCAAAGTCAAAGTTGCTGATTTTGTCAAGCAGGAGCAAAGATTGAAAAGGATGGACAAAAAATCTACATCCTGAAATGGAATACAAAGTATGACTACAAACATAAAGATTTTCGACATACCTGTCTAACAAAACGCGTGTTTTTGCTGTCTGGGGCAAGACCTCCAACTTGAGAAGATGAAAGAAAAGCATATCCACGTGTAGGTCTTATGCTTGAATCTCTCTGGTCAATTTTGTATGTATATTTAATAGAGGATAGTAGGCTATGCTCTAACTGGTCCCTTATGGAACTGGAGGACAACCGTGCTGGGTCAATTATAGTTCTCCATGAGAGATTGTAAGCAAGGTTATGGTTCATCGTGGAGAGCAACCCAACAGAAACCCCCATCAGGTGTTCTCTGAGTGAGGACTTTAACCAGTCCTCAGAGAGAAATGACACTTGAGCCATCAGTGGAGTGGGTATTGATCCAATTCTCGGTATTAAGGCTCCAACACTGAGCTCCATTGTCTGATCTAAACCAAGAAGACCAGATGCATCCCAGGTCTCACAGTATCCAAATAGATTCTTGAACCTCAGTGAACCTTCAACTGAGCATGATCTTGTCTGCAAGAGATTTGAAGGGGGAGAAATTAATGGCATGAGTAACTTCAAGGATGCATTGGGATAGTACAGCTGATAATAACCACCATGGCATCCTACTCCCTACCAGAAGAGATCGTTAGAAATACCCTTGCATGATTAACACAACCCCCACCCCGGACCCACACAAACCTACACCCAGTTATGCAGTGGGCCATGGCTGTACTAACATAAACATGGCTTCCACACAAAGGGCTAGAACAGGAAATCATTAAAAGGAACCTATAATTTGTGTGTGCAAAAACTAGGAAATGTTAGCAAAACTACAGTGTGACGCCACAAAGTGCATGTAGCAGGTCGACGCAAGAACAATCACAGTCCATTCCTTTGCTGAATAAGAACAATTTCTCGTTTTCCCAAAGTAAATGCAAGAACTGCATGCTCCATTCTTTTGAAACAAAACACATTCACACATACACCTCAATTTGTCTCATTCCTATCCATCACCCAAGACACTGCAGATACCTTCTAGATAAAGGCTACAATACGAAGGGAAAGCATTATCTAATCATTGTGGGAGAAAAGAAGCTAAATACAAATCAGTTTCAAGTACTCCATTCTCTAATGTTTTAGCTGAATGCCTCAATTGGCTAAATTAGACTCTCGTCCCTAAATTGAATTAAGGCGGTATTGGTCTGACGTTAATAAATCAAGCAATCGTGCAAGTCAGCCCAGTTCAACAGAAGGAAGACATTTTCGTTGAGATCGGTGTGGACCTCCGTGTTGGCGAAGACGCCGAGCCCGCCGGCAGCGCGGCCCCTAGCCTCGGTGACGTCGACAAGGACGACGACGGCGCCGCCTCTCGCGTCCGCAGGGACCCCCGGTGGCGCGGTGTCTAGGGTGATGGAGACGGATTCGAAGGCGCCGAGGCGACGGAGCCGCTCGCCGGCCGCTGCGGCGGCACGCAGGAGCTCCGGCACGGTAGCGGCGCGCGCGAGGTCCTGCCCCACCGCTGCCTCCGCGGCGGCCCGGCGCGTGCGGGCGCAGCCCCGGATCGTGACGTCGTGCACCCGGATCCGGACCTCGTCCGCCGTGAGGCGGCGAAGAACGGCCTCGAGGCGATCCTCCGCGCTGCCGGCGGGAAGCGGGCGGGAGGGATCGTCATCGTCGTCGTCGTCCTCGAATTCGTCGTCGTAGTGCTGGGGGTACTTGGATGCGGTGGTGGCCATTGGAGGAAGGGAGGGAGAAAAAAGCTAGGGGAGCACTCACACGCCTGTCAACTACCTGAAGCAAAGGACAAAAATGTTTAACTCCAACATGGATTGATTCGCATTCCTTTTTTTTTTTTTTGCCTTATCTCTTTTTCTAACAAGTTGCAAAAAAAAATGAAAAACATAATCATGGGTATTTGTATTCTGGTGTATGTTTTTCTTTTGTGGGGTAAAGGGAGTTTTATTGCATTGTAGTAGTGTTACAGTTCAGAGGCCACAAATCCTCAATACAAGGTGAAACCGACAGCAAGGATAAATCCGCAGCGGCTATAGTTGGCCAACCAATCCGCAACTCTATTCTGACTACGGTGAATCTTCTGTGGACAAAACTCCCTATTACACATCAACTCTTTAATTTCTTAAACTAAATGCCCATATACCGAACGAACCAATGCATTGTTTGATAGAACTGATAGTGCTTTAGAAGAATCTGACTGAACCATAATTGAAAGTGTTGTATGTTGGATAGCCAGGACCATTCCTGGCATCAATGCATGAATCTCCTCTTCCAAGGCATCGTTACAATGGAAAATAACTTGATAAGTTGCAAATAAGTTAGGTCCGACAGGGCGGAACCTTATACTTTGCACCGGATTCCAAGCCGCTCTCGTGTCTCTATAGAACACAGATTGGCCGAAGATTTTCTGAGTATGAGCCCTAGCTAGAGCCAAGCACCAAACACTATCGCTGATCTCTGGGTCATCCTCATCCACCACAACATCATCGAACTCTTCGTCATTAAGATCAAGTTGATCAAAAAAGTCACCAAGATTCACCTTGGCGGTCGCCACGCCGCGCCGCTCGTGACGGCGTGAGCATCAGAGGGGATCTCCATTCGGCGGAGGTCAGGAGGACCGGCCAAGAAGGACGAGGGGGATCCCGGACCTCAGGCCGAACACATGTAGGTTGGACTCGAAGACGATCGCAATTGCCTAAGAGGAAGGAAACCCCAACCGCGCACGTAGGGGAGTCAGAATTGTATTCTGGTGTGTGTACATTAAAGGAATTTGGTGCAAACGTATAATTTGCACAAACCATTAAAATAAATAAGATTTGGCCATCTAATTTAAGTATACACTACTTTGTTGTCCATTTGTGCATCAGTGCATGACATACAGAATTGTATTATTGCATTATTTATCCCATATGGGCATTGAAACAGTAATATCATCACATATGTAAATGTGTTCTCCCACAAATATTGCAGTGTGTGAGAATAGAGCATTTTTTTTAATAGGAAAACACCCTAAAGTACTTCATATCTGATTCATATTAAGGATTTTTTTTTACAAAAAGCATGGGAGCCAACCAACATATAAATCAAAAGTCAACCACCACCACAACTCCATGGAGCACAATATAACTGTATATCATGAAGGCTTTTGCAGAAAGGGTGGTGTGAAACTGACGGTGGATCACGACAATCGGTATTTCCATGTCAAAATGGACACATTTTTCGTCAAGATGTGGACTCTTCCTCACCAAAACGGACACGAGCTATTCTACGTTTTGATGGAGATGCATCAACTTAGTAGGAGTCACTACTACAATTTAGGGCTATTCATACGGTTTGGACCCTCAATCGCACATAGTTTTCCGGAACCATGTGCTCGAGTGGTTGGGGATAGGGGGGATCCATCGCTAACCAGTGAGAAAATGTCTATGATGTTCTGGGGTTTTCAAATGGCCCACAAAAATCGACTGGGGAAAAGAGTTTTGGAGAGAGAGCGAGAGCAATCCCGCCACCCCGCCGTGCGTCACTCCGACGCCGGCGTCCACCACACCACCGCTAGCCGCTCCGGCGGCCACCCGCCCTGCTCTTCCTCGCGCGGTGCGCTCCTCTTCTCCTCGCGCACCCCCTCCCCCCCCCCCCCCCCCCCCCGCGTGCGCCATGGGATCCAGTCCTTGTTCCGTCACCTCGGCCTTCCAGGGTGAGCGGCCGGTCGTCTCTGGTCTTGGCCTCTCGTCGGCGTCGGCGTCGGAGAGCTCGGCTGGGGACGGGGTCCCCGCAGCTCGGCCGGAGGAGGGTCTCGCGGGCGGCCCGTCGCGGCGGATCTCGCCATGGTAGGAAGCGCCTGCCTCAAAGAGGACGCTTTGGAAGCGCCGCCTCGAGGAGCGGCCGTCGGTGGAGATTCCCCGGCGCCCTTTGCCCGGCCGCAAGGAGGTCTCGCCGGAGATGCGGGACAGATGTTTCAAGTGCCTCGAGAAGGGGCATTTCCTGAAGGACTGCACGAACAAGGTGGTGTGCCTCCGATGCAGGTTGTCCGGTCATGTCGCCAGCCAGTGCAAGAGGCCGCGCAGTCCGTCGTCGGTGGAGGAGCTCAGGCGCGACGCCGCTGCCAAGGTGGCCAGAGGCGCTTCAGGATCGCGCGTGGGAGCGCGCTCGGGTCCGTCAAGGCCGAGCCAGTCGGCGCCGCGTGCGCTGCCACCTCCTTCATCGTCACTTCCGGGCGTCGCGGCGCCGGCGGTCTGGCCCTTCCCGGCGGATCCTCGTTTGGAGGTCGCTCCTGATTTGGAGATGGCGCCGGCTGAGCTCTGTGTTGTCAGGCGTTCGAGGGCTATGGTGGAGCTTGAGGGGCGTCTTCAGAACGCCATGGTCGTGTACTTCGGTGGAGACAGGTCGGAGCTCTCGCCAGAGTTGGTTCTGCAGGCACTGCACGAGAAGCGGGGTATCTCACCGGATAGAGTGCCCGTTCATGCCGGAGGATTTCTTGGTGGTGTTTGCGAGGCAGGAGGATCGAGCCAGTGTGGGTTTGCAGCCGGTGCTAGAGTTCAGAGGGATCAGGCTTGCGTTCAGGAGGTGGATTCGACAGAACCAGGCGGTGTTCGCGGCGCTCCGGACCAGGGTCAGCTTGGAGTTGGAAGGCATCCCCCCCACGCATGGGAGCTCGAGGTGGTGGAAAGTCTTCTGGGTGGTTCGTGCTTCATCGAGTCTATCGCGTTGGAGACTTCGTCGCGGTCTGACCTGGCCTCTTTCAAGCTGCTTGCCTGGACAGCGGACCCGGAGGCGATTCCTACTCGCAAATGGTTGGCGGTGCCGGAGCCGGAGGAGCATCGGGAGGTTTTCCAGCCAAAGACTCTGCAGTACAGGGTGTTGAATCATCTGGCCGCGGGCACCACCTTCCCCGACGGGGAGGAGCCCTGGATCCTCACCGGCGCCTCCTCGGGCAGTGGGCAGAGCGGGCTTCCCGGCTCAGATTTGGACATGGGTGGAGGCGCCACCACGCGCCAGTGCGACTGGCAGTTTGGGGCGAGAGACGTGCGCGGGGATAACTCGCGCGGACGTGCGGATGCGGCAGGTGGCCGGACGTTCGCCGCAGTCGTGGCGAGTGGCCGGGAGCCGGCGGCCTGGCAGCTTCCTCCATTGGATCCGGTGCTACATGTGGGCGTGTCAGGTGGGCCAGCGGCCTTGGTTCAGGACAGGCTGATAGCTCGATTATCTGCTTTTGACCGTTTGGGTGTGGCGACTGGCCGGGACAAGGTGACCGCTCGAGATAGCGACGGTATTTTGAATCGGGAGGGCGCCACCACAGCTGCCTCGCCACCGCGTGCCTCGACTTGCGTCTTGCCACGGGGACCGCAACGGCAGGATGTGGTGCTGCTGCCTAGTCAGCATGCTAGCGGGCAGTTTCTTACCCCGAGGGAGTCGGAGGAGGGTGATACGTCTCCAACGTATCTATAATTTTTTATTGTTCCATGCTATTATGTATTCCGTTTTGAATGTTTAATGGGCTTTACTATACACTTTTATATTATTTTTGGGACTAATCTATTAACCGGAGGCCCAGCCCAAATTGCTGTTTTTTTGCCTCTCTCAGTGTTTCGCAGAAAAGGAATATCAAACGGAGTCCAAACGGAATGAAACCTTCGGGAGCGTGATTTTTGGAACAAACGTGATCCAGAGGACTTGGAGTGGACGTCAAGAAACAACCGAGGAGGCCACGAGGCAGGGAGGCGCGCTTGCCCCCTGGGCGCGCCCACCACCCTCGTGGCTCTCCTGACCGACTTCTTTCGCCTATATATACTCATATACCCTGGAAACATCGAAGAGCACCATGAAACCCTATTTCCACCGCCACAACCTTCTGTACCCGTGAGATCCCATCTTGGGGCCTTTTCCGGTGCTCCGCCGGAGGGGGCATTGATCACGGAGGGCTTCTACCTCAACACCATAGCCTCTCCGATGATGTGTGAGTAGTTTACCTCAGACCTTCGGGTCCATACTTATTAGCTAGATGGCTTCTTCTCTCTCTTTGGATCTCAATACAAAGTTCTCCTCGATTCTCTTGGAGATCTATTCGATGTAATCTTCTTTTGCGGTGTGTTTGTCGAGATCCGATGAATTGTGGGTTTATGATCCAGATTATCTATGAACAATATTTGAATCTCCTCTGAATTCTTTTATGTATGATTTGTTATCTTTGCAAGTCTCTTTGAATTATCGGTTTGGTTTGGCCTACTAGATTGATCTTTCTTGCAATGGGAGAAGTGCTTAGCTTTGGGTTCAATCATGCGGTGCTCGATCCCAGTGACAGAAGGGGAAACGACACGTATTGTGTTGTTGCCATCGAGGATAAAAAGATGGGGTTTATATCATATTGCTTGAGTTTATCCCTCTACATCACGTCAACTTGCTTAATGCGTTACTCCGTTCTTATGAACTTAATACTCTAGATGCATGCTGGATAGCGGCCGATGTGTGGAGTAATAGTAGTAGATGCAGGCAGGAGTCGGTGTACTTGTCGCGGACGTGATGCCTATATACATGATCATGCCTAGATATTCTCATAACTATGCTCAATTCTATCAATTGCTCGACAGTAATTTGTTCACCCACCATAATACTTATGCTATCTTGAGAGAAGCCACTAGTGAAACCTATGGCCCCCGGGTCTATTTTCCATCATAATAATCTCCCATCAACTAGCTGTTTCTGGCGCCGTTTATTTTGCATTCTTTACTTTCAGTCTATATCATAAGAATACCAAAAATATTATCTTATCATCTCTATCAGATCTCACTTTTGCAAGTGGCCGTGAAGGGATTGACAACCCCTTTATTGCGTTGGTTGCAAGGTTCTTATTTGTTTGTGTAGGTACAAGGGACTTGCGTGTGGTCTCCTACTGGATTGATACCTTGGTTCTCAAAAACTGAGGGATATACTTACGCTACTTCGCTGCATCACCCTTTCCTCTTCAAGGGAAAACCAACGCAGTGCTCAAGAGGTAGCAAGAAGGATTTCTGGCGCCGTTGTCGGGGAGTCTACGCACAAGTCAAGACATACCAAGTACCCATCACAAACTCTTATCCCTCGCATTACATTATTTGCCATTTATCTCTCGTTTTCCTCTCTCCCACTTCACCCTTGCCTTTTTATTCGCCCGCTCTTTCCGTTCGTCTCTTTTCGTTTGCTTCTTGTGTGCTTGTGTGTTGGATTGCTTGTTTGTCACGATGGCTCAAGACAATACTAAATTGTGTGACATCTCCAATACCAACAATAATGATTTTCTTAGCACTCCGATTGCTCCTCTTACCGATGCTGAATCTTGTGAGATTAATGCTGCTTTGTTGAATCTTATCATGAAAGATCAATTCGCCGGCCTTCCTAGTGAAGATGCCGCTACCCATCTAAATAGCTTTGTTGATTTATGTGATATGCAAAAGAAGAAAGATGTGGACAATGATATAGTTAAATTGAAGCTATTTCCGTTTTCACTTAGAGATCGTGCTAAAACTTGGTTTTCGTCTTTGCCTAAAAATAGTATTGACTCTTGGAATAAGTGCAAGGATGCTTTTATCTCTAAGTATTTTCCTCCCGCTAAGATTATCTCTCTCAGAAACGATATTATGAATTTTAAGCAACTTGATCATGAACACGTTGCACAAGCTTGGGAGAGAATGAAATTAATGATACGTAATTGCCCTACACATGGTTTGAATTTATGGATGATTATACAAAAAATTTATGCCGGATTGAATTTTGCTTCTAGAAATCTTTTAGATTCGGCCGCGGGAGGCACTTTTATGGAAATCACTTTAGGAGAAGCTACTAAACTCCTAGATAATATTATGGTTAATTATTCTCAATGGCACACTGAAAGATCTACTAGTAAAAAGGTGCATGCAATTGAAGAGATTAATGTTTTGAGTGGAAAGATGGATGAATTTATGAAATTGTTTGCTAATAAGAGTGTTTCTTCTGATCCTAATGATATGCCTTTGTCTACTTTTATTGAGAATAATAATGATTCTATGGATGTTAATTTTGTTGGAAGGAATAATTTTGGTAACAACGCGTATAGAGGAAACTTTAATCCTAGGTCGTTCCCTAGTAATTCCTCTAATAATTATGCTAATTCCTACAACAACTCTTATGGAACTTTTAATAAGATGCCCTCTGAATTTGAGACTAGTGTTAAATAGTTTATGATTTCTCAAAAGAATTTCAATGCTTTGCTTGAAGAAAAATTGCTTAAGGTTAATGAATTGGCTAGGAACGTGGGTACAATTTCTCTTGATGTTGATTCTTTGAAACTTAGATCTATTCCACCTAAACATGATATCAATGAGTCTCTCAAAGCCATGAGAATTTCCATTGATGAGTGCAAAGAAAGAACCGCTAGGATGCGTGCTAAGAAAGATTGCTTTGTAAAGGCGTGTTCTTCTAGTTTTTATGAGAATAAAGATGAAGATCTAAAAGTTATTGATGTGTCTCCTATTAAATCTTTGTTTTGCAATATGAATCTTGATAATGATGGGACTGGAGATGAGTCAACTTTAGTTAAAAGGCGTCCCAATAATTCGGAGTTTTTAGATCTTGATGCAAAAATTGGTAAAAGTGGGATTGAAGAGGTCAAAACTTTAGATAGTATGGAACCCACTATTTTGGATTTGAAGGAATTTAATTATGATAATTGTTCTTTAATAGATTGTATTTCCTTGTTGCAATCCATGCTAAATTCTCCTCATGCAAACATATCGTTGATGCTTTAATGCAATCTTACGAAGAAAAACTTGAATTAGAAGTTTCTATCCCTAGAAAACTTTATGATGAGTGGGAACCTACTATTTCAATTAAAATTAAATATCATGAATGCTATGCTTTGTGCGATTTGGGTGCTAGTGTTTCCACGATTCCAAAAAATTTGTGTGATTTGCTAGGTTTCCGTGAATTTGATGATTGTTCTCTAAACTTGCATCTTGCGGATTCCACTATTAAGAAACCTATGGGAAGAATGAATGATGTTCTTATTGTTGCAAATAGGAACTATGTGCCCATAGATTTCATTGTTCTTGACATAGATTGCAATCCTTCGTGTCCTATTATTCTTGGTAGACCTTTCCTTAGAACGATTGGTGCAATTATTGATATGAAGGAAGGGAATATTAGATTCCAATTTCCGTTAAGGAAAGGCATGGAACACTTCCCTAGAAACAAGATTAAATTACCTTATGAATCTATTATGAGAGCCACTTATGGATTGCATACCAAAGATGACAATACTTAGATCTATCTTCGCTTTTATGCCTAGCTAGGGGCATTAAATGATAGCGCTTGTTGGGAGGCAACCCAATTTTATTTTTGTTTCTTGCTTTTTGTTCCTTTTTAGTAATAAATATTTGATCTAGCCTTTGTTTAGATTTGTTGTTATGTTTTAATTAGTGTTTGTGCTAAGTGAAACCTATAGGATCTTCTTGGATGATAGTTATTTGATCTTGCTGAAAATTCCAGAAACTTTCTGTTCACGAAAACAATTGTTAAAAATCACCAGAACGTGATAAAATACTGATTACAATTGCAGTAGATCAATAAACAAATTATCTAGGATTTCCTATTTTGGTAGAATTTTAAGTTACAGAAGTTTGCGTTAGATACAGATTATTACAGACTGTTCTGTTTTTGACAGATTCTGTTTTTCGTGTGTTGTTTGCTTATTTTGATGAATCTATGGCTAGTAATGGAGCTTATGAACCATAGAGAAGTTGGAATACATTAGGTTTAACACCAATATAAATAAAGAATGAGTTCATTACAGTACCTTAAAGTGGTCATTTGTTTTATTTCGCTAACGGAGCTCAGGAGATTTTCTGTTGAGTTTTGTGTTGTGAAGTTTTCAAGTTTTGGGTAAAGATTTGATGGATTATGGAACAAGGAGTGGCAAGAGCCTAAGCTTGGGGACGCCCAAGGCACCCCAAGGTAAAATTCAAGGACAACCAAAAGCTTAAGCTTGGGGATGCCCCGGAAGGCATCCCCTCTTTCGTCTTCGTCTATCGGTAACTTTACTTGGGGCTATATTTTTATTCACCACATGATATGTGTTTTGCTTGGAGCATCTTGTATGATTTGAGTCTTTGCTTTTTAGTTTACCACAATCATCCTTGCTGTACACACCTTTTGAGAGAGACACACATGAATCGGAATTTATTAGAATACTCTATGTGCTTCACTTATATCTTTTGAGCTATATAGTTTTTGCTCTAGTGCTTCACTTATATGTTTTTAGAGCACGGTGGTGGTTTTATTTTATAGAAATTATTGATCTCTCATGCTTCACTTATATTATTTTGAGAGTCTTAAATAGCATGGTAATTTGCTTTAATCGTGAAATTAGTCCTAATATAATAGGCATCTAAGATGGATACAATAAACACCTCCATATTGAGTTCATTGAATATCATGAAAAGTTGATACTTGATAATTGTTTTGAGATATAAAGGTGGTAATGTTAGAGTTGTGCTAGTTGAGTAATTGTGAAACTGAGAAATACTTGTGTTAAGGTTGGCAAGTCCCGTAGCATGCACGTATGGTTAACGTTGTGTGACAAATTTGAAGCATAAGGTGTTCTTTTATTGCTTTCCTTATGTGTGGAGGTCGGGATCGTGTGATGGTTAACTCCTACCAACCCTTCCCCTAGGAGCATGCGTAGTAGTACTTTGCTTCGAGGGCTAATAAACTTTTGCAATAAGTATATGAGTTCTTTATGACTAATGTGAGTCCATGGATTATACGCACTCTTACCTTTCCGCAATTTGCTAGCCTCTACGGTACCGTGCATTGCCCTTTCTCACCTTGAGATTTGGTGCAAACTTCGCCGGTGCATCCAAACCCCGTGATATGATACGCTCTATCACACATAAACCTCCTTATATCTTCTGCAAAACAGCCACCATACCTACCTATCATGGCATTTCCATAGCCATTCCGAGATATACTGCCATGCAACTTTCCACCATCCCGTTTATTATGACATACATCATCATTGTCATATTGCCTTGCATGATCATGTAGTTGACATTGTATTTGTGGCAAGGCCACCATTCATAATTCTTTTATACATGTCACTCTTGATTCATTGCACATCCCGGTACACCGCCGGAGTCATTCACATAGAGTCATATTTTGTTTTAAGTATCGAGTTGTAATTCATGAGTTGTTAACAAATAAGAGTGTGATGATTTTTCATTATTAGAGCATTGTCCCAAGTGAGGAAAGGATGATGGAGACTATGATTCCCCCACAAGTTGGGATGAGATTCCGGACTGAAAAAAAAGGAAAAGAGGCCAAAGAAAAAAAAGGAGAAGGCCCAAATAAAAAAATAAAAAAATGAAAATGAGAGATAAAGAGAGAAGGGACAATGCTACTATCCTTTTTTACCACACTTGTGCTTCAAAGTAGCACCATGATCTTCATGATAGAGAGTCTCCTATGTTGTCACTTTCATATACTAGTGGGAATTTTCATTATAGAACTTGGCTTGTATATTCCAATGATGGGCTTCCTCAAAATGCCCTAGGTCTTCGTGAGCAAGCGAGTTGGATGCACACCCACTTATTTTCTTTTGTTGAGCTTTCATACATTTATAGCTCTAGTGCATCCGTTGCATGGCAATCCCTACTCATTCACATTGATATCTATTAATGGGCATCTCCATAGCCCGTTGATACGCCTAGTTGATGTGAGACTATCTTCCTTTTTTGTCTTCTCCACAACCACCATTCTATTCCACATAAGTGTTATGTCCATGGCTCACGCTCATGTATTGCGTGAAAGATTGAAAAAGTTTGAGATTACTAAAGTATGAAACAATTGCTTGGCTTGTCATCGGGGTTGTGCATGATTAAATACTTTGTGTGATGAAGATAGAGCATAGCCAGACTATATGATTTTGTAGGGATAACTTTCTTTAGCCATGCTATTTTGAGAAGACATGATTACTTTGATTAGTATGCTTGAAGTATTACTATTTCTTATGTCAATATGAACTTTTATTTTGAATCATTTGGATCTGAACATTCATGCCACAATAAATAAAATTACATTGAGAATTATGCTAGGTAGCCTTCCAGATCAAAAATTCTATTTTTATCATTTACCTACTCGAGGACGAGCAGGAATTAAGCTTGGGGATGCTTGATACGTCTCCAACGTATCTATAATTTTTGATTGTTCTATGCTATTATATTACCTGTTTTGGATGTTTATGGGCTTTACTTTACACATTTATATCATTTTTTGGGACTAACCTACTAACCGGAGGCCCAACCCGTATTGCTGTTTTTTTTGCCTATTTCAGTATTTCAAAGAAAAGGAATATCAAACGGAGTCCAAACGGAATGAAACCTTCGGGAGTGTGATTTTTGGAACGAACGTGATCCAGAGGACTTGGAGTGCACGTCAAGAAGCGATCGAGGAGGCCACGAGGGTGGAGGGCGCGCCCTTCCCTGGTGGGCGCGCCCCCTGTCTCGTGGGCCCCTCGGGCGTTCACCGACCTACTTCTTCCTCCTATATATACCCACGTACCCCGAAACCATCAGAGGCGACCACGAAAAACTATTTCCACCACCGTAACCTTCTGTATCCGCGAGATCCCATCTTGGAGCCTTCGCCAGCGCTCCGCCGGAGGGGGAATCGACCACAGAGGGCTTCTACATCAACACCATAGCCCCTCTGATGAGTTGTGAGTAGTTTACCATAGACCTTCGGGTCCATAGTTATTAGCTAGATGGCTTCTTCTCTCTCTTTGAATCTCAATACAAAGTTCTCCTCGATCTTCTTGGAGATCTATTCGATGTAACTCTTTTTGCGGTGTGTTTGTCGAGATCCGATGAATTGTGGGTTTATGATCAAGTTTATCTATGAGAAATATTTGAATCTCCTCTGAATTCTTTTATGTGTGATTAAGTTATCTTTGCAAGTCTCTTCGAATTATCAGTTTGGTTTGGCCTACTAGATTGATCTTTCTTGCAATGGGAGAAGTGCTTAGCTTTGGGTTCAATCTTGCGGTGTCCTTTCCTAGTGACAGCAGGGGCAGCAAGGCACGTATTGTATTGTTGCCATCGAGGATAAAAAGATGGGGTTTGTATCAATGTTTTAAATAGCGGGCTATTGTCAAATAGCGGCGGACCTCAAAATTAGCTATAGCGGGCTATAGCAGGCTATAGCGGGCTATTTGTACATGGGACCATTTAGCGGCACCCTGCTGAAAAGGCTATATTGCGGGCTATAGCGGAGCTATAGCCGGCTATTCAAAACATTGGTTTATATCATATTGCATGAGTTTATCCCTCTACTTCATGTCATCTTTCTTAATGCGTTACTATGTTCTTTCTGAACTTAATACTCTAGATGCATGCTGGATAGCGGTCGATGTGTGGAGTAATAGTAGTAGATGCAGGCAGGAGTCGGTCTACTTGTCACGGACGTGATGCCTATATACATGATCATGCCTAGATAATCTCATAATTATTCGCTTTTCTATCAATTGCTTGACAGTAATTTGTTCATCCACCGAAATACTTATGCTATCTTGAGAGAAGCCACTAGTGAAACCTATGGCCCTCGGGTCTATCTTCTATCATATAAGTTTGCCATCTACTTTTATTTGCATCTTTACTTTTCCAATCTATATTATAAAATACCAAAAATATATTTATCTTATCATATTATCTCTATCAGATCTCACTTTCGCAAGTGGCCGTGAAGGGATTGACAACCCCTTTATTGCGTTGGTTGCGAGTTCTTTGTTTGTTTGTGTAGGTGCGTGGGACTTCTGAGGAGCCTCCTACTGGATTGATACCTTGGTTCTAAAAAACTGAGGGAAATACTTACGCTACTATTGCTGCATCACCCTTTCCTCTTTAAGGAAAACCAACGCAAGCTCAAGACGTAGCAGTGCCCACTAGCCAGGCTCCGTTAGTGGGGTCCAAGGAGGCGGATACGATGAAGTGTGGAATGGTGGGTCAGTCTGGGTTGCTGGTGCGCGGTTCTCCACAGACGCAGCAGGCGGGCCCCGAGGTGGATCGGGATCTGTTGGACCCCACCCTGGCGTGGTCTGTGAGACTCGTGGGGCCACCCGATGTGTCCATCCCCCTGGCTCGGCTTCCGTGCCTGTCATGCCCCCTTGAGAGATCGTGGTGGACCCGCCCGCGGTTTCTGGATTGGCGCATGGCTCGCCAGTGGATGCAGTGGGCTCTGGTGCGGAGGCTTTGGTGGACGAGCCGTTGATTCTGGAGCTGCTGATTGGCTCGGGCATGAAGACAAATTCGGTGGCGATCTCGGTGCAGCAGGAGGACCCGCCAAATGATTGGGGCGGCTTCCCCTGCATGTGTGGACATGCAGTTACAAGTGGCGCACTCTCAGGATCGCGCGATGGTTCAGGTGATTCTGAACGTTAACAGGCCATGCAAACACTGATTCTGGAGGGAGATGGGGGCATGACACCCCATGAGGTGATTGCTTTCGGGAAGCTTAAGTGGTTCTGTAACACTCTGGTTAGAAAGTTGGCCCCTCCGCTTCTTCTTGAGGTGCAGTCCTCTCTGAGGCCGGAAGCCGAGACTTTCACCCCCTGAAGGACGATATGCAGCGCCAAGAGGGCTTCGGCTGGGAAGTCCAAGGCCACGCAGGCTGAGAACGTGCTTATGCGAGCGCTAGGGCTGGTTCCGAAGGATTTGGATGGCAATGACGACATGATCACGGAGTTGGCCGAGCTCTTCAACTCTCCTTTGAGGGAACAACATGTGAGGGTGATCGCGGCACTGTTTGGTAAGGAGGTACCACCGGCTCCTGAGATGAGCTCCGGCACTACGGTGTTGTTGGGCACGGCTTGAGTTGCTTGTCGTCGTTGGTGTGGGTGTGCCTTTGGTTATCATGGATTGGAACCCTCAAGTTCTTTGTTGGAACGTGAGAGGGCTCAACAACCCCACCAAAAGAAACGCAGTTAGGGAGTTTGTGGTCGCGGCAAATTTTGTATGTCTTCAAGAAACCAAGCTTGAAGCTTTTGATTCTTATTTGGTAATGCAATGCATCGGACCATCTTTTGATGGTTTCGCCTACTTGCCTGCTTCGAACACTAGGGGGGTATTCTTTTGGGATGGGATAGTTCGTTCTTGGTTATCCACAACATCACTCGGGATACTAACTTCCTCTCGGGCTTGGTGCGTAACAAAGATGGCTTCGAATGGTGGTTGTCGGCAGTGTACGGACCTCAAGGGGATGAGCTAAAAACTCAGTTCCTCGTGGATCTCCAGCTAAGAAGGGACGTGTCTCCGGGCCCCTGGATGGTGCTTGGAGTCTTTAACACGATCATTAGAGCCGAGGAGAAAAGCAATTCGAACCTTAATAGGAGCATGATGAGGAAGTTCAAATCGTTTGTGGATAACAACGAGCTCAAAGAGATATATATGCATGGTAGGCGATTCACGTGGTCCAATGAGAGAGAACAAGTGGTTATGACCAAGATCGATCGGGTGCTTGTCTCTGTCGATTGGGAGCTCAGTTTCCTGGATGTGCTGCTCCAAGCCCTCTCCACTAACATCTCGGATCACGCGCCGCTCCATCTTTCCACTTCGGCCCCTTTCTGCCCGAAGCGTAGGTTTCATTTTGAGATGTTCTGGACTCGGCTGGAAGGATTTGAGCAGGCTGTTAAAGATGCGTGGGTGTGTGAGGATGTTATCGTCGACCCCTTCAAGAGGCTTGACATGTTACTTAGGAACACCGCATCCGCCCTTCAAGCCTGGGGCCAAAGGAAGACTGTGAACATCAAAGCTCAGATGGCTGTGGCAAACTTCATCATACTTAGGCTGGATAGAGCCATGGAGGTCCGGGTGCTGAATTGGAGGGAGAGATGGTTGAGGAGAACCCTCAAGCATTCGGTTTTGGGGCTTGCCTCCCTTCAACGTACCATTGAAAGACAACGTTCCCGTCTGAGATGGATCCGTGAGGGCGATGCAAATACTAAACTCTTCCAAGCTGTGGCAAATGGAAGGAGGTCAAAAAATTTCATCCCTCATATTAGACATAAATGGAGAATTGATATCCCAGCACGAAAGAAAGGAGGAGATCTTTACCGAAGCATATGAGCAGTTGTTGGGTCACGCCGTTGCTAGGGAAGCAGATGTCGACATGGATTGCCTTGACATGGCTGTGCATGATCTCTTGGATCTTGATGCGATCTTCACAGAGGATGAGGTGTGGAAAACTATCATGGAGCTGCATCCGAAACGGGCGCCAGGGCGGGATGGGTTTAGCGCTGCTTTCTATCAAAAAGCTTGGCCCATGATCAAGAACAACGTGATGGTGGTGCTCCTAAAGCTTTACGTGGGAGAAGGGCGAGGCTATGGTAAGCTTAACCGCGCTCACATTGTGTTGATTCCGAAGAAGCTGGACACCAAGGAAGTGGGGGACTACCACCCCATCAGCCTCCCTCATAGTGTGGCCAAGGTTTTTGCTAAGTTGCTTGTGAATAGAGCCCGGAGAAGAATGAAAGAGATAGTCACGGCGAATCAGTCCGCCTTCATATGTGGTAGACACTTGCACGATAACTTTCTTCTGGTTAGGCAAGTGGTCAGGAAGATCCACGTTCGTAAGGAGGCTAGTGTGTTCCTAAAGCTCTATATTTCAAGGGCTTTCGACTCGCTAAACTGGTCGTTCTTGTTCGAGGTGATGAGGAGCAAAGGCTTTGGCCATAAGTGGTGTACATGGATCTCGATTCTGCTTAGGACGGCTAGTACCAGGGTGATTGTCAATGGGGTTCTCGGAAGAAGTTTCACTCATGCTAAGGGCCTTAGGCAGGGGGACCCGGTCTCGCCTTTGCTCTTCGTGATCACCATGGACGTGCTGTCGAGAATCATGATCAAGGCCGAGAGCTTTGGAGTCTTTAGTAGCTTCACTGGCATCGCTGCTCACCAATCAGTGTTGATCTACGCAGATGACGTGGCATTGTTCCTTAAGCCCCGGGTGCTGGACCTCACGTTCGTCAGATCCATGCTACACGCATTCGGTGCCGCCTCTGGCTTACGGGTCAACTATCAGAAGTCGCTAGCAATCATGATTCACGGAAGCAACACCGATCGGGACCGGGTCGAGTCTCTTTTGCAATGCTGGTTAGGCAGTTTTCCATGCAAGTATCTTGGCCTTCAATTGGCTATTAGACAACTCTTGAGGGCAGAGTGGCAGCCCATGACCGATCAAGCCAAAATGTTTGCCCCGGCCTGGCAAAGGGGGCTGTTGCACCGCCCTGGACATCTCGTGCTGGTCAAATCCGTGATCACAGCCAAGCCCA
This sequence comes from Aegilops tauschii subsp. strangulata, assembly GCF_002575655.3. Taxonomy (NCBI): domain Eukaryota; kingdom Viridiplantae; phylum Streptophyta; class Magnoliopsida; order Poales; family Poaceae; genus Aegilops; species Aegilops tauschii. The sequence continues at coordinate 260,176,787 of NC_053039.3, read as the reverse complement.
TCCATCACTTCATGGTCACGGAGGCCCCATCCTGGGTGTTCGAAGAGTTAGATCAATGGATGCGCTCTTTCTTTTGGGCCGGCAAAGAGAAAGTGAATGGGGGTCAGTGCTTGGTGGCTTGGAATTCGGTTTGTAAACCTACTTGTCTTGGAGGTTTGGGCGTGCGCAACCTTCAGCTGCAAGGCTTGGCTTTGAGAGTGAGGTGGGAGTTGTTGAGGTGGACGGATCCCGAGAGGCCGTGGCAAGGGCTACCCATGGTTGTGGACAAGGAGGCTCGTGCGGTCTTTGACAGTATGGTGCATATTGCGGTTGGGTTGGGCAATAAAGTTCTGTTCTGGAGAGATAGATGGATCCATGGCTTCGCGGTTAAAGATATTGCACCCTACATCCATGCTTTGGTGGACACAAGAATGATCAACCACCGCACAGTTGAGGAAGGCTTAGAGAATGCGAGATGGCTGCTTGACATTGCCGGCGAGGTTAACTTTGGTGGCCACATGCAACTTTTACACCTCAACCTTGCGATCAGTACGGTCAATCGTGACCCTTCCAGTGAAGACTCCTTTTCCTGGCCGGTGGACCCTTCTGGCAGATACACTTCCAAGTCCACGTATTATAGGCTCTGTTTGGGTGTTGAGAGGGTCCCTTACGCCTCATGCATTTGGAAGAGTTGGGCCCTCCTCAAGTGCAAAATTTTCGTGTGGTTGGCAGTACAACACCGGATTTGGACGTCTGATAGAAGAGCGAGGCATGGCCTCCAGGACGCCCCTTCTGCCTGCTACACATGCCTTCAAGAGGAGGACAACGCGGAACACATTCTTGCTCAGTGCGTTTACGCTAGAGAAGTGTGGCACTACATCTTTGAGGCATTGAGCTTACAGGGCGGCATCCCAGAGACGGAGGAGTGTTTGCTGGAGTGGTGGCTGGCAAGGAGAGCTCAATTCAGGAAGGGCTCCAAGCGTGGTTTCGACACGGTGATCATTGCGACCACTTGGGATTTATGGAAGCAATGCAACGCTAGAGTGTTCCATCGGACTAATCAACAGATGACGGCGTCAGATTTGGCCCTTGCCATCATTGCGGAGCTCAAAGAGTGGAGGCTGGCAGGCTTGGGAGGAGGAGGCTATGGCACATTTTGTGAGAGTGTAGGCATAGGTTAATTTGTAGGGTGTGGTAGGGTGTGCGTCCTCGATGGAAGTCCGCTTCCATCTTTAACTCTCTTGTACATTGTTCGTTGCTCTTCTCTTCTATAAAAGTAAGGTACGCCTTTGGCGTACTCTCGAAAAAAACCGGCCCACAAAGCATAATCGTGTGCAATTCTTGTAAGGTTCGCACCCCGTGTATAAAATCTATTTTTTGCGAAATAAGATGCATCATGGACAATTATCTTGGTGTCAATCGTGTCCAATGTTGTTGTAGTTCGCAAACAATTTGGCAGGCTAAACTGTGTGTAAATTGTCCGCAAATAGCAGATGATTATCTTTGTATGATTGTTTGCGATGAAGTTATCTATTGCAGTCGAGCTGTTTAAACAAAATATGTGCGTTGTTCGAGTTTAAGGCTCACGAATTTTCATTGAGAACCATGGGCAATGTTATGTCCAGCATCAGGTACTAGATTCTAATTTAATTGTTACAATAGCTAATACACCAGACAATCCATACTGAAAATAGAGCCGGCTGCCCCATTGTCCAGCATCAGGTCATATAGTTGAATAGGGCAATGCTTAATCAGCCAAAGATTGTATAGGAGGGCTTAAGTAGCTACGAGTACGTTTTAGAAAATGCATCTCAATTTTCGGTGGGATATTTTGTGGGCAATACATGTTTTCATTTTGTGATAAAGTCAAAATGTCTGAAATAATTCCTTGAGTCTGAATCAAACTCTAAAGTCAAAATCCCTAATATTGTCACCCTGTACTTTCAGATCACGGTCTATCCTTGGTTGATTTCTGCTAAACATTTAGTTGTCGAATTGGGAAAAGGTCGATCAGGATCACATGCTTCTCTCACTGGGCCTACATGTCATATCCATCTTTATAAATTTGAAAACATGGTACAATTCAGGTTCAAATTACAAATTTAAGGTTTATTTCACACTGTTTGCTTGCTAAAATGCTGCACTTCACATACTCATTATAAATTGATTCTTGGGTCTTCAAAAGAATTCATCATGTTTGGAGAAGCCATGGCCCTTCCTAGTCCCGTTGTATGTGAGTGTTGCTTCTATACTGTGTTTCTAATAAAAAGTTACTCAAAGGACCACGAACGGACATCAAACGAGCGAGGCCCCCGCGTCGCTCGATTCGGGTGGCGCATCAACCACCGCCTCCATAGGCCTCCTTCCTTCCTCGCCACCGCCGATCGGCGCCACAAGTGCAAAGCCTAGAGCGGTGGTCGATGGCGGCAGTGCCTCTTCTATGCGACACTTGACCCCGAGCTATATTAGGTCGTTGTCGGGTGTCTCCCAACTCTCTCAGTCGTCCGGCTGTGCCTTGATCGTGGTTGACGTTGATGGTGTCCCGAACTAGGGCTCACTCATCATGACGTCTCCCCGCTAGGTGGGCCGAGCTGAGGACCCCCCCCGGCGCTTCACCAGTAGGCCCATGGCACATGGAAGGAATATTCCGGAAGACTTGCTGCATACTCCAAGACTTAGAGGTCGTCTACGATACGATTACCATATAGGTAGCCGACTTACATGTAACTCTAGAGCCATGGTATCTATATAAACCAAGGGGTAGGGCTGTTGGGAAACGTAGCATGCAATTTCAAAAAAATTCCTATGCTCACGCAAGATCTATCTAGGAGATGCATAGCAACGAGAGGGGAAGAGTGTGTCCACGTATCCTCATAGACCGAAAGCGGAAGCATTTGACAACGCGGTTGATATAGTCGAACTTCTTCTAGATCTGACCGATCAAGCACCGAACGTACGACACCTCCGAGTTCTGCACACGTTTAGCTCCATGACGTCCCTCAAACTCTAGATCCAGCAAAGTTTCGAGGAAGTAGATGAGTTCCGTCAGCATGAGAGCGTGGTGACGGTGATGGTGAAGTGATCCGCGCAGGGCTTTGCCTAAGCACTACAAAGATATGACCGGAGGCGTAAACTGTGGAGAGGGGCGCCACAAACGGCTAACAATTGTTAGCGTGTATTCTAGGCGCCCCCTCTACACATATATATAGGTGGGAGGGGGAGAAGAGGCAGCCAAGGGCGCCCTAGGGTTGTCCGCCGCCCCCTAGGGGCATTGCCTTGCCCTGGGCCCCATTGGTTGTCTTCTGGTCCAAAAAAATCTCCAAAAAGTTTCACTGCGTTAGGACCCCGTTTGGTATTGATTTCCTGCGGTGTAAAAAACATGTAGAAAACAGCAACTGGCACTTGGCACTATGTCAATAGGTTAGTACCAAAAATGATATAAAATGACTATAAAATGATTATAAAACATCCAAGATTGATAATATAACAGCATGGAACAATCAAAAATTATAGATACGTTGGAGACGTATCAACCGACGATCGAATCTCGGGCAAGTAACATACCAATGGATACATGGAAAGGGGGGCGCAGGGCAAGGCAATGCCCCTAGGGGGCGGCGGACAACCCTAGGGCGCCCTTGGCTGCCTCTTCTCCCCCTCCCACCTATATATATGTGTAGAGGGGGCGCCTAGAATACACGCTAACAATTGTTAGCCGTTTGTGGCGCCCCTCTCCACAGTTTACGCCTCCGGTCATATCTTTGTAGTGCTTAGGCAAAGCCCTGCGCGGATCACTTCACCATCACCGTCACCACGCTCTCATGCTGACGGAACTCATCTACTTCCTCGAAACTTTGCTGGATCTAGAGTTTGAGGGACGTCATGGAGCTAAACGTGTGCAGAACTCGGAGGTGTCGTACGTTCGGTGCTTGATCGGTCAGATCTAGAAGAAGTTCGACTATATCAACCGCGTTGTCAAATGCTTCCGCTTTCGGTCTATGAGGATACGTGGACACACTCTTCCCCTCTCGTTGCTATGCATCTCCTAGATAGATCTTGCGTGAGCGTAGGAATTTTTTTGAAATTGCATGCTACGTTTCCCAACAGCCCTACCCCTTGGTTTATATAGATACCATGGCTCTAGAGTTACATGTAAGTCGGCTACCTATATGGTAATCGTATCATAGACGACCTCTAAGTCTTGGAGTATGCAGCAAGTCTTCCGGAATATTCCTTCCATGTGCCATGGGCCTACTGGTGAAGCGCCGGGGGGGGGGGGGGTCCTCAGCTCGGCCCACCTAGCGGGGAGACGTCATGATGAGTGAGCCCTAGTTCGGGACACCATCAACGTCAACCACGATCAAGGCACAGCCGGACGACTGAGAGAGTTGGGAGACACCCGACAACGACCTAATATAGCTCGGGGTCAAGTGTCGCATAGAAGAGGCACTGCCGCCATCGACCACCGCTCTAGGCTTTGCACTTGTGGCGCCGATCGGCGGTGGCGAGGAAGGAAGGAGGCCTATGGAGGCGGTGGTTGATGCGCCACCCGAATCGAGCGACGCGGGGGCCTCGCTCGTTTGATGTCCGTTCGTGGTCCTTTGAGTAACTTTTTATTAGAAACACAGTATAGAAGCAACACTCACATACAACGGGACTAGGAAGGGCCATGGCTTCTCCAAACATGATGAATTCTTTTGAAGACCCAAGAATCAATTTATAATGAGTATGTGAAGTGCAGCATTTTAGCAAGCAAACGGTGTGAAATAAACCTTAAATTTGTAATTTGAACCTGAATTGTACCATGTTTTCAAATTTATAAAGATGGATATGACATGTAGGCCCAGTGAGAGAAGCATGTGATCCTGATCGACCTTTTCCCAATTCGACAACTAAATGTTTAGCAGAAATCAACCAAGGATAGACCGTGATCTGAAAGTACAGGGTGACAATATTAGGGATTTTGACTTTAGAGTTTGATTCAGACTCAAGGAATTATTTCAGACATTTTGACTTTATCACAAAATGAAAACATGTATTGCCCACAAAATATCCCACCGAAAATTGAGATGCATTTTCTAAAACGTACTCGTAGCTACTTAAGCCCTCCTATACAATCTTTGGCTGATTAAGCATTGCCCTATTCAACTATATGACCTGATGCTGGACAATGGGGCAGCCGGCTCTATTTTCAGTATGGATTGTCTGGTGTATTAGCTATTGTAACAATTAAATTAGAATCTAGTACCTGATGCTGGACATAACATTGCCCATGGTTCTCAATGAAAATTCGTGAGCCTTAAACTCGAACAACGCACATATTTTGTTTAAACAGCTCGACTGCAATAGATAACTTCATCGCAAACAATCATACAAAGATAATCATCTGCTATTTGCGGACAATTTACACACAGTTTAGCCTGCCAAATTGTTTGCGAACTACAACAACATTGGACACGATTGACACCAAGATAATTGTCCATGATGCATCTTATTTCGCAAAAAATAGATTTTATACACGGGGTGCGAACCTTACAAGAATTGCACACGATTATGCTTTGTGGGCCGGTTTTTTTCGAGAGTACGCCAAAGGCGTACCTTACTTTTATAGAAGAGAAGAGCAACGAACAATGTACAAGAGAGTTAAAGATGGAAGCGGACTTCCATCGAGGACGCACACCCTACCACACCCTACAAATTAACCTATGCCTACACTCTCACAAAATGTGCCATAGCCTCCTCCTCCCAAGCCTGCCAGCCTCCACTCTTTGAGCTCCGCAATGATGGCAAGGGCCAAATCTGACGCCGTCATCTGTTGATTAGTCCGATGGAACACTCTAGCGTTGCATTGCTTCCATAAATCCCAAGTGGTCGCAATGATCACCGTGTCGAAACCACGCTTGGAGCCCTTCCTGAATTGAGCTCTCCTTGCCAGCCACCACTCCAGCAAACACTCCTCCGTCTCTGGGATGCCGCCCTGTAAGCTCAATGCCTCGAAGATGTAGTGCCACACTTCTCTAGCGTAAACGCACTGAGCAAGAATGTGTTCCGCGTTGTCCTCCTCTTGAAGGCATGTGTAGCAGGCAGAAGGGGCGTCCTGGAGGCCATGCCTCGCTCTTCTATCAGACGTCCAAATCCGGTGTTGTACTGCCAACCACACGAAAATTTTGCACTTGAGGAGGGCCCAACTCTTCCAAATGCATGAGGCGTAAGGGACCCTCTCAACACCCAAACAGAGCCTATAATACGTGGACTTGGAAGTGTATCTGCCAGAAGGGTCCACCGGCCAGGAAAAGGAGTCTTCACTGGAAGGGTCACGATTGACCGTACTGATCGCAAGGTTGAGGTGTAAAAGTTGCATGTGGCCACCAAAGTTAACCTCGCCGGCAATGTCAAGCAGCCATCTCGCATTCTCTAAGCCTTCCTCAACTGTGCGGCGGTTGATCATTCTTGTGTCCACCAAAGCATGGATGTAGGGTGCAATATCTTTAACCGCGAAGCCATGGATCCATCTATCTCTCCAGAACAGAACTTTATTGCCCAACCCAACCGCAATATGCACCATACTGTCAAAGACCGCACGAGCCTCCTTGTCCACAACCATGGGTAGCCCTTGCCACGGCCTCTCGGGATCCGTCCACCTCAACAACTCCCACCTCACTCTCAAAGCCAAGCCTTGCAGCTGAAGGTTGCGCACGCCCAAACCTCCAAGACAAGTAGGTTTACAAACCGAATTCCAAGCCACCAAGCACTGACCCCCATTCACTTTCTCTTTGCCGGCCCAAAAGAAAGAGCGCATCCATTGATCTAACTCTTCGAACACCCAGGATGGGGCCTCCGTGACCATGAAGTGATGGATGGGCTTGGCTGTGATCACGGATTTGACCAGCACGAGATGTCCAGGGCGGTGCAACAGCCCCCTTTGCCAGGCCGGGGCAAACATTTTGGCTTGATCGGTCATGGGCTGCCACTCTGCCCTCAAGAGTTGTCTAATAGCCAATTGAAGGCCAAGATACTTGCATGGAAAACTGCCTAACCAGCATTGCAAAAGAGACTCGACCCGGTCCCGATCGGTGTTGCTTCCGTGAATCATGATTGCTAGCGACTTCTGATAGTTGACCCGTAAGCCAGAGGCGGCACCGAATGCGTGTAGCATGGATCTGACGAACGTGAGGTCCAGCACCCGGGGCTTAAGGAACAATGCCACGTCATCTGCGTAGATCAACACTGATTGGTGAGCAGCGATGCCAGTGAAGCTACTGAAGACTCCAAAGCTCTCGGCCTTGATCATGATTCTCGACAGCACGTCCATGGTGATCACGAAGAGCAAAGGCGAGACCGGGTCCCCCTGCCTAAGGCCCTTAGCATGAGTGAAACTTCTTCCGAGAACCCCATTGACAATCACCCTGGTACTAGCCGTCCTAAGCAGAATCGAGATCCATGTACACCACTTATGGCCAAAGCCTTTGCTCCTCATCACCTCGAACAAGAACGACCAGTTTAGCGAGTCGAAAGCCCTTGAAATATAGAGCTTTAGGAACACACTAGCCTCCTTACGAACGTGGATCTTCCTGACCACTTGCCTAACCAGAAGAAAGTTATCGCGCAAGTGTCTACCACATATGAAGGCGGACTGATTCGCCGTGACTATCTCTTTCATTCTTCTCCGGGCTCTATTCACAAGCAACTTAGCAAAAACCTTGGCCACACTATGAGGGAGGCTGATGGGGTGGTAGTCCCCCACTTCCTTGGTGTCCAGCTTCTTCGGAATCAACACAATGTGAGCACGGTTAAGCTTACCATAGCCTCGCCCTTCTCCCACGTAAAGCTTTAGGAGCACCACCATCACGTTGTTCTTGATCATGGGCCAAGCTTTTTGATAGAAAGCAGCGCTAAACCCATCCTGCCCTGGCGCCCGTTTCAGATGCAGCTCCATGATAGTTTTCCACACCTCATCCTCTGTGAAGATCGCATCAAGATCCAAGAGATCATGCACAGCCATGTCAAGGCAATCCATGTCGACATCTGCTTCCCTAGCAACGGCGTGACCCAACAACTGCTCATATGCTTCGGTAAAGATCTCCTCCTTTCTTTCGTGCTGGGATATCAATTCTCCATTTATGTCTAATATGAGGGATGAAATTTTTTGACCTCCTTCCATTTGCCACAGCTTGGAAGAGTTTAGTATTTGCATCGCCCTCACGGATCCATCTCAGACGGGAACGTTGTCTTTCAATGGTACGTTGAAGGGAGGCAAGCCCCAAAACCGAATGCTTGAGGGTTCTCCTCAACCATCTCTCCCTCCAATTCAGCACCCGGACCTCCATGGCTCTATCCAGCCTAAGTATGATGAAGTTTGCCACAGCCATCTGAGCTTTGATGTTCACAGTCTTCCTTTGGCCCCAGGCTTGAAGGGCGGATGCGGTGTTCCTAAGTAACATGTCAAGCCTCTTGAAGGGGTCGACGATAACATCCTCACACACCCACGCATCTTTAACAGCCTGCTCAAATCCTTCCAGCCGAGTCCAGAACATCTCAAAATGAAACCTACGCTTCGGGCAGAAAGGGGCCGAAGTGGAAAGATGGAGCGGCGCGTGATCCGAGATGTTAGTGGAGAGGGCTTGGAGCAGCACATCCAGGAAACTGAGCTCCCAATCGACAGAGACAAGCACCCGATCGATCTTGGTCATAACCACTTGTTCTCTCTCATTGGACCACGTGAATCGCCTACCATGCATATATATCTCTTTGAGCTCGTTGTTATCCACAAACGATTTGAACTTCCTCATCATGCTCCTATTAAGGTTCGAATTGCTTTTCTCCTCGGCTCTAATGATCGTGTTAAAGACTCCAAGCACCATCCAGGGGCCCGGAGACACGTCCCTTCTTAGCTGGAGATCCACGAGGAACTGAGTTTTTAGCTCATCCCCTTGAGGTCCGTACACTGCCGACAACCACCATTCGAAGCCATCTTTGTTACGCACCAAGCCCGAGAGGAAGTTAGTATCCCGAGTGATGTTGTGGATAACCAAGAACGAACTATCCCATCCCAAAAGAATACCCCCCTAGTGTTCTAAGCAGGCAAGTAGGCGAAACCATCAAAAGATGGTCCGATGCATTGCATTACCAAATAAGAATCAAAAGCTTCAAGCTTGGTTTCTTGAAGACATACAAAATTTGCCGCGACCACAAACTCCCTAACTGCGTTTCTTTTGGTGGGGTTGTTGAGCCCTCTCACGTTCCAACAAAGAACTTGAGGGTTCCAATCCATGATAACCAAAGGCACACCCACACCAACGACGACAAGCAACTCAAGCCGTGCCCAACAACACCGTAGTGCCGGAGCTCATCTCAATTGCAAGTAAGGCTAGGAGCTAAGCAAGATAAACGAGTAACACAACTAGGTGAGTAAGCAAGCACAATATGATATAAGTAAGTGCTAAGAGACAAGTAACCACAAGTAGTGAGTTAGGGTTAGGGATAACCGCAACTCCGAGAGACGAGGATGTATGCCGATCTTCACTTCCTTGGAGGGAAGCTACGTCACCGTTAGAGAGGTGGATGTTACCACGATGGCACACCAACGCCATGAAGGCTCACCCTATTCTTCCTTTGAGACAACACCACGAAGGCGTTTCTCAACCACTAGTGGTAGACCTTGGGGTGGTCTCCAAACCCTCACAAACTTTTCCGGGGGTAATCACAATGATCGATTCCTCTCCGAAATACTCCTACCGCCTAGGAGTCTCCAACCTCCAAGAGCAACAAGAACGATGGGGAAAAGCTCAAGACTTGCTCAAATCACGAATTCCTTTGGTGCAAAGAAGGGGAAGGAGTGGATCTATCACTTGGTCGGACAACTTCTCTCAAATGCTCTCAAATCCCTTAGGGATCTAAGATTTGGTGTGGAAGAGTGAGAGAGAGAGAGAGTGAAATGTGTTCTAGGGTTTGTTCAAAGTGAATGCTCAACCCTCTCCCGTGGGGGAGGAGGGCTATATATAGTGTGAGCACAAATGTGGCTGTTGTAGTGCAAGTGAACGGGTAGGCCGGACATCCGGGCAAGAGGGCCGGACATCCGGCCTGGCGGGGTAGTTGAAGAACAGAGCAGAAGCAGAGATAAAAACAGAGGGGCCGGACATCCGGGGGCCAAGCCTGGACATCTGGCATATCAGGAAACCCCGGACATCCGGCACATGGCCGGACATTCGGCAAGTTCACCATGTTGAAAAGCTCTCTGGATAGCACAGGCCGGACGTCCCGCAGGGAAGCCTAGAAATCCGGGGTGCAAGGAGAGCCCAGAAATCCGGCATAGAGGGCCGGATATCCGGCAAACAGCACCAGGACAAAGTGCTCTCTGGATAGCTAGGTCCGGATATCCAGTGTGAGGCCCGGACATCCGGCGTGAAGCCCGGACATCCGGCAGCCCAGAGACAGAACATGTCAGACAATATAAAGATGGATCCAAAGCATTTGGCAAGGAGGTTTGTGGCAAGAGCAAGTCTTTAACTAACCCTCGACCCCCTCTTAATAGTGTGGGATCCTATATTCAAGAAAACAAATATGTAATCATTTTGATACTTCATCCTTGAGTAAAATCACTTCGTATGCTCTTGATCCACACACCTTGATGAACCGGACACCCACACCTGAGATTTACTCGACAAACATAGTTAGTTCCTACATGTATATTGTCATCAACATGGAAACATGACGTAAGGGCATGATTGCACTTTCAATCTCCCCCTTTTTGTTTGTTGATGACAATCATACATGTAGTATCATAGATGCAACAAATAAATTTAGCATTGACAATCATGAGAGCAAAATACAAAATATGTTTATGTTCCTATTTGCTTTTATCTCCCCCTCATTGTGTGCAAGAGATGAATATGTTAGGATGTACAACACAAACTCTCATGGTAGCATATGTAGCTCAAAAAGATATAAAAGTGAGATACACACATATGAAACCACCATAACAACCATAGACTCAATCATTTCATAGCCACAAAGATAACAACATAGTCTCAAACGATAACAACATAGTACCATAAGTAGCAACATAACAAGTTTGAATAATAGCTAACACAAATAGCCAACATATAGCATGACCATACTAAGATACTACTTCTCCCCCTTTGACGGCAACAAGTAAAAAAGGGGTGAAGAACTAGACGGACTCTGTCACTCCTGGCGGATGTCATCATCACCATCAAAGAACTCGGCGTACTTGTCACTAGACGGGAAACCAAAGGTGGAAGAGGACGGAGCTGCGGGAATTGGATCGTCATCACTCACAGGACTCCCACGATCACGAAGGTGCTGCTTGAGCTGATTCTTGGAGATGATGAGGCGCTTCTGAACATCATGATTCTGCTGACAGTTGAAAGTGATTGCCTTCATGATAGCAGACTAAGCCTTGCCTAAGAACGAGGCAAGACGACCATGAGGAGCAGTCGAGGAAGAAGGCACGGAGGAACCCGTGGGCTGAGACACCAACAGATTTCCTAGGTGGTCGAGGTGCAGCAGCCGGTGCAGGAGCGGCCATGCGCATATGAACAGGAGGCTTCCAAATGGAATGCACAACGGTCTTAGCAACCTCAAATGTAGTGTGATCAATGATGGCCTGAATGAATGGAGCATGTGGGAATTGATGCGTCTGAATAAAGCTGGAGAGACGGATCTCATGCCAAATATAGTGGGCGGTGTCAAGAGGCTCAGTAGGTGCATCATGCATACGAACCATCAGACCAATGCAGTAGTTGTGAGCCCTGGAGCGATCTCCCTTCTTAGGATAGAGAGTGCGAAGCACACACTAATAGAGAATGTAGTAGGGAGATCGGAAAATGGATGACTCATTGGGTGGATATTCACATTCCTCTGGAGTGAGCTCAGAGATGGGCTTAAGAAGAGCCACGCAAGCATCAATCCCTTTGGGCCTATAGCGAGGATCCATACTGTTCATGTGATGACCAACACCGGAGAAGCCCAAAATCTGAACAAAACGGTCATAGGTGATGCTCAACACAGTGTTATCAGTCATCCATGTGAGAGTGTAGTCTGGCCCAAAGAAGCAGGTGGCATAGAACTGAAGGATGGCAGCTTCATTCCAATCACACTTGAAGGTCATTGCTTGACCTAGAGTCATATCATCAATGATCTTGACCGTGTCGTCAGGGAACATGGCAGGATGATCACGCATGAACTGAAGATCCAGGTATTTATGAGGGGCAAGTCCATGACCATGGACGAAACTCGAGTAAAGATCTTGTTGCATACGAGTATGGAAACGAGGATCCTCGGCATCAGCCACCATCTCATATGGGTTGGTATCCCGGCGGAACTCAAGATATGGACGGGCCCCCATGATGGTGAAGTCGTGTGTGGGGCGGTCCCCGCTGAAAGGAAGCTCCATTGAGATACGACGACCATGGACCACGGGCATTGCAGCACCACGGACTTGAGGCATAGGGGCCCTCCTAGTGCCATGCTTGGATTGACCAACAGAATGCCTTGGCGGAATGTCATCCTCTTCCTCCCCAACATAGTCCTCATCATCCGGATCAGAGGCCGACGGACTTGGGGATGGTGCCCGACGCTTCTTCTTAGTGGTGGTCTTCTTCTTCTTAGGTCGAGCATGCTCATCGGAGTCGGTGGAACCTTGCCGGCGATCGACTGAAATAGATACATGATAAGGGTACCGATGAGAAGGAGTCAAAAAGTATGAACAGAGATAAGGCAATTTAAACAATGGGATGAAAATTTTCGAACATGACCATAGGACAAGTCCAAGTGGTAGATCAAAATATTGACATGCCCATGATTAAGTTGTTTAGCCAAGAACATAGAGAGGATTTTAGGCAAGGCAAGTGACATCAAATGTCTAAAAGAGACATATACTTCAAGATAGTCATGAAAACCTAGGATGATTCTGTTGGGGAATGCAGTATTTCAAAAAATTTCCTACGATCACGCAAGATCTGTCTAGGAGATGCATAGCAACGAGTGGGGAGAGTGTGTCCACGTACCCTTGTAGACCGAAAGCGGAAGCGTTAAGTAACGCGGTTGATGTAGTCGAACGTCTTCGCGATCCAACTGATCAAGTACCGAACGCACGGCATCTCCGCGATCTGCACACGTTCAGCTCGGTGACGTCCCACGAACTCTAGATCCAGCTGAGGCCGAGGGAGAGTTTCGTCAGCACGACGGTGTGGTGACGGTGACGATGAAGTTACCGACGCAGGGCTTCGCCTAAGCACTACGACAATATGACCGAGGTGGAAATCTGTGGAGGGGGCACCGCACACGGCTAAGATCAACTTGTGTGTCTATGGGGTGCCCCCTCGCCCGTATATAAAGGAGCGGAGGAGGGGGCTGACCTGCCTCAAGGGGTGCGCCCCAAGGGGGGAATTCTACTCCAACTAGGAGTAGGTTCCCCCCTTTCCTAGTCCAACTAGGAGGGGGAAGGAAGGGGAAGAGGGAGAGAAGCGAAGGGGGGTCGGCCCTCCTCCCAATTCGAATTGGGCTTGGGGGGGGCGCCCCTCCTCTTGGCCTTCTCCTCTCTCTTCCACTAAAGCCCATATAGGCCCATTAAGCCCCTGGGGGGGTTCCGGTAACCTCCTGGTACTCCAGAAAATGCCCGAACTCATCTGAAACCTTTCTAGTGTCCAAACATAGCCTTCCAATATATCGATCTTTATGTCTCGACCATTTCGAGACTCCTCGTCATGTCTGTGATCACATCCGGGACTCCGAACAACCTTCGGTACATCAAAACACATAAACTCATAATACATATCATCATCGAACGTTAAGCGTGCGGACCCTATGGGTTCGAGAATTATGTAGACATGACCGAGACTCATCTCCGGTCAATAACCAATAGTGGAACCTGGATGCTCATATTGGTGCCTACATATTCTACGAAGATCTTTATCGGTCAAACCGCATGACATCATACGTTGTTCCCTTTGTCATCGCTATGTTACTTGCCCGAGATTCGATCGTCGGTATCATCATAACTAGTTGAATCTCGTTACCGGCAAGTCTCTTTACTCGTTCCGTAATGCATCATCCCACAACTAACTCATTAGTTACATTGCTTGCAAGGCTTATAGTGATGTGCATTACCGAGAGGGCCCAGAGATACCTCTCCGACAATCGGAGTGACAAATCCTAATCTCGATCTATGCCAACTCAACAAACACCATCGGAGACACCTGTAGAGCATCTTTATAATCACTCAGTTACGTTGTGACGTTTGATAGCACACTAAGTGTTCCTCCGATAATCGGGAGTTGCATAATCTCATAGTCATAGGAACATGTATAAGTCATGATGAAAGCAATAGCAACAAACTAAACGATCATAGTGCTAAGCTAATGGATGGCTCTTGTCAATCACACCATTCTCTAATGATGTGATCCCATTCATCAAATGACAACTCATGTCCATGGTTAGGAAACTTAACCATCTTTGATTAACAGGCCAGGCAAGTAGAGGCATACTAGTGACACTGTGTTTGTCTATGTATTCAGACATGTACTAAGTTTCTGGTTAATACAATTCTAGCATGAATAATAAACATTTATCATGATATAAGGAAATATAAATAACAACTTTATTATTGCCTCTAGGGCATATTTCCTTCAGTCTCCCACTTGCACTAGAGTCAATAATCTAGATTACACAGTAATGATTCTAACACCCATGGAGTCTTGGTGCTGATCATGTTTTGCTCGTGAGAGAGGCTTAGTCAACGGGTCTGCAACATTCAGATCCGTATGTATCTTGCAAATATCTATGTCTCCCTCCTTGACTTGATCACGGATGGAATTGAAGCGTCTCTTGATGTGCTTGGTTCTCTTGTGAAATCTGGATTCCTTTGCAAAGGCAATTGCACCAGTATTGTCACAAAAGATTTTCATTGGACCCGATGCAATAGGTATGACACCTAGATCGGATATGAACTCTTTCATCCAGACTCCTTCATTTGCTGCTTCCGAAGCAGCTATGTACTCTGCTTCACACGTAGATCCCGCCACGACACTTTGCTTGGAACTGCACCAACTAACAACTCCACCGTTCAATATAAATACGTATCCGGTTTGTGACTTAGAGTCATCCGGATCAATGTCAAAGCTTGCATCGAGGTAACCATTTACGACGAGCTCTTTGTCACCTCCATAAATGAGAAACATATCCTTAGTCCTTTTCAGGTATTTCAGGATGTTCTTGACCGCTGTCCAGTGATCCACTCCTGGATTACTTTGGTACCTCCCTGCTAAACTAATAGCAAGGCACACATTAGGTCTGGTACACAACATTGCATACATGATAGAACCTATGGCTGAAGAATAGGGAATGACTTTCATTTTGTCTCTATCTTCTGCAGTGGTCGGGCATTGAGTCTGACTCAACTTCACACCTTGTAACACAGGCAAGAACCCTTTCTTTGCTTGGTCCATTTTGAACTTCTTCAAAACTTTAGCAAGGTATGTGCTTTGTGAAAGTCCAATTAAGCGTCTTGATCTATCTCTATAGATCTTGATGCCCAATATATAAGCAGCTTCACCGAGGTCTTTCATTGAAAAACTCTTGTTCAAGTATCCTTTTATGCTATCCAGAAATTCTATATCATTTCCAATCAACAACATGTCATCCACATATAATATTAGAAATGCTACAGAGCTCCCGCTCACTTTCTTGTAAATACAGGCTTCTCCAAAAGTCTGTATAAAACCATATGCTTTGATCACACTATCAAACGTTTATTCCAACTCCGAGATGCTTGCACTAGTCCATAAATGGATCGCTGGAGTTTGCACACTTTGTTAGCATCCTTTGGATTGATAAAACCTTCTGGTTGCATCATATACAACTCTTCTTCCAGAAATCTATTCAGGAATGCAGTTTTGACATCCATTTGCCAAATTTCATAATCATAAAATGCGGCAATTGCTAACATGATTCGGACGGACTTAAGCATCACTGCGGGTGATAAGGTCTCATCGTAGTGAACTCCTTGAACTTGTCAAAAACCTTTCACAACAAGTCGAGCTTTGTAGACAGTAACATTACCGTCAGCGTCAGTCTTCTTCTTGAAGATCCATTTATCCTCTATGGCTTGCCGATCATCGGGCAAGTCAACCAAAGTCCACACTTTGTTCTCATACATGGATCCCATCTCAGATTTCATGGCCTCAATCCATTTCACGGAATCTGGGCTCATCATCGCTTCCTCATAGTTCGTAGGTTCGTCATGGTCAAGTAACATGACCTCCAGAACAGGATTACCGTACCACTCTGGTGTGGATCTTACTCTGGTTGACCTACGAGGTTTGGTAGTAACTTGATCTGAAGTTATATGATCATCATCATTAGCTTCCTCACTAATTGGTGTAGTAATCACATGAATTGATTTCTGTGATGAACTACTTTCCAATAAGGGAGCAGGTATAGTTACCTCATCAAGTTCTACTTTCCTCCCACTCACTTCTTTTGAGAGAAACTCCTTCTCTAGAAAGGATCCATTCTTAGCAACGAATATCTTGCCTTCGGATCTGTGATAGAAGGTGTACACAACAGTCTCTTTTGGGTATCCTATGAAGACACATTTCTTCGATTTGGGTTCGAGCTTATCAGGTTGAAGCTTTTTCACATAAGCATCGCAGCCCCAAACTTTAAGAAACGACAACTTGGGTTTCTTGCCAAACCACAATTCATAAGGTGTCATCTCGACAGATTTAGATGGTGCCCTATTTAACGTGAATGCAGTCGTCTCTAAAGCATAACCCCAAAATGATAGCGGTAAATCAGTAAGAGACATCATAGATCGCACCATATCTAATAAAGTGCGGTTACGACGTTCGGACACACCATTACCACTACAAAAAAATACACTTCCGTGATGATACGTGTTTGTCACACTAGGTCACGTTTTCTGTCATGCATGTACATCCATGACAAATTTATGACAGAATCAAGATAGTCATACCTGTGCTGTCGTAGAAGTGTTCCATGACATTACCAAAATTATCATCACGGAAGTGTTCACTTCCATGACGATAAATCACGCGTCACAGAAGTGCTTTCGTCAAGGGTGACCGACACGTGGCATCCAACGTAACGGAACGCCGTTAAGCTATCGGGTCCGGTTTTTGATCCAATAACCCGTTAACAGCCCTGACCAATGGGGATTTTCCACGTGTAAAATCATCATTGGCTGGAGGAAACACGTGTCAGCTCCTTGTTGGCACAGGTGTCACTTATCCAATGGGTGAGATGCGCCTATGATATGTTAACACGTGGACCGGCCCAAAAGTGGCCCATAAAGTTTAAATGGGCCGGCCCAACTAAAGGCCCACAAGATTTTGCGTACCGTAATGGGCCGGCCCAACTAAAGGTCCACAAGATTTTGCGGACCGTAATAGGCCGGCCCAGCTAAAGGCCCACAAGATTTTGCGGGCCATAATGGGCCGGCCCAGGTAAAGGCCCACAAGATTTTTACGGGCCATAATGGGCCGGCCCAGGTGAAGGCCCACAAGATTTTTGTGGACCATAATGGGTCGGCCCAGCTAAAGGCCCACGAGATTTCGCTGACATTAATGGGTCGGCCCAGCTGTAGGCCCACAAGATTTTGAGGACCCTAGTAGGCCGGCCCATTAACTGGCTGCCATGTTTTGGGCCAAATGGCGGCCCATATTTGATCCGGTCCATTAATGGCCTGCCACGTTCCGGGCCTAATAATGGCCCATATGAGATCCGGCCCGTTAAAAGCCTACCACGTTCTGTGCCAAATTACGACCCAGATCAGGTCCGGCCCTTTAAGAGGATTGGGCTAAATTATGGCCCATATCAGATTCGGCCCGTCAACTGGACGCTATGCTTTTGGGCCCACTTGCTAAAGGCCCATTTAGTAATTTGGCCTGATATTAGTTTCGGCCTGTTAAGGGCCCGTTAAACATTTTAGCCCTATATTAATTTTGGCCTGTTAAAAGCCCGTCATATAGTTGGGCCTAACTACGGCCCGGTTTGCATCCGGCCTGCTCGCAGCCGATAATCTGATTGGGCCAAACAAGGACCGAGACAATTTTGGACTGTTATAAGCCCATGATTTGATTGGCACATTCATGGGCCGGGGTCTATTTCGGCCTGCTGCCGGCCCGTGAGCTGTTCGGCACATTTCAGGCCCAACCTACTTTTCAGCCTCCTAAAGGCCCATTGAGTTTTCTTGGGAAAATAGGGCCGACGGTTTACTCGGCCGATTAATTTCCCGAATCTACTAGTGGGCCAGTTTACATTTAGGCCTGTTAACGGACCAAGATGACGGGGCCCATGATGCGGATCATACATGGTGAATTGCATGACGGCCCGATTATGTACCGTAATTTTACGGTTTGGCCGGTTTACTGCGAAGACAGGATATATATATAGTAAAATAACTGCAGCATCATGAATAAGAAAAAAAACCTAGAATATACAATAAAGAAATTACAGCATATTACATCCACTGGGCATCAAAGTTCGCCACTATGATAATAAAGCACAAGAAGACAACAGATTACATACATTGGGCATCAAAGATCGCCACCAGTGCAACTAAACACGCCGACAAAATAATATACAAAACCGACAGCACTTCAATAGAGTTCAAGAAAGGTTAGCCCTGCTCGGGAGTTGTAGCGCAAGCAGGTGAGCAAGTTGGTGAGACTGCACTTGTTTGACACTTATATCCTCCTCACTCTGAAATATAAACAAGCAAATAGATGACAGGTTTTGCACATATAAGTATCAGTGCTGACAATTCATCACATTTCTTACTGACAAATAAAGTGACACAGTTTAAAATAGCATTAACACAATATGGTATTGTTCAGGTCAAGACATGGCAGGAAATGACATTGTGAAGGAGTTGGCAGCTTCACGACACCACTGGATTACACATCAAGAACACATAAGTATAGATGGTTAGTGTGCTGTCAATTTATCCCATTTCAGATTGGCAAAATAAGATCACTTTCTCTGTATAGTTTAATTTACATGGTATGAAGAAGGAACTTGGTTGTACAACTGAAAACTTAAATTGAGAAGGACAAACTTTTGCTTATGAACTGGAGTACATAATAAACTTTAAACATGCAATTTGATGCAAACACCAAAAATAAACAGCTGTTGCAGTCATGCCTAACCAAATATACACAACAAAGTTTGAAGGCTTGAGAAGGACAAACTTACATTATTGGTGAAGGCAGGCTCTATAAAGCCCTTGTGCATGCTGATGGGGGGGGGGGGGCAATTCAAGAAGTTTACCATAGAATCTTCTTCATAAGCATTGCCTTTATTCTACATTTTGTTAAGAGTAAATATAGATGTGACAATATAAGAAAAAATGGAGAATATTTAAGATAAGATGAGGAGTGATGCTACATAACCAAGTAGCTATAAATGTAAGTACAGCGATATAGGCAAAAGGTACAACGAAGAGCAATGCAGAGCTAAACTTCTTCAGTACCATCGGTGTTATCCAACCATATGGTAAGAGTAAATATAGATCTTATGTGTAGAAAATGGAGGGCAAAGGAAAATAAGCTGCAGAGTGATGGTACATGAACAACTACCTGTCAATATAAGTACACTGATAAAGGACAGCGGGTACTTACAAGAACAATGCAGAGCTAAAAAATTTCATTGGCATTGGATATATTCTTCACTAATGTAACCATTCATACAGATCAGATAATTTGGAGCGAACAATTGATAAGCAAGCTATCATGCATACTGCTGTCACATAATGAACCAGGTATGTATGCAAGTACAGTGATACAGGACAACAGGTACTAACAAGAGCAAAGCAGCGGGTAACATATTTGCGATATCATGTCGTTCTTGTCAAACCCGAATTCTTTTTTGAGTAGATTTCTTGCAAAAAAGATCCGTAAGGCACATGTGGAAAAGTAGAAGTTCAAATTGTCATGCGATATCATACACGGTACCTCATCCTCGGAACGGGACCAGTGCATAACAAGGTTTTTCCATTCAATGTCTTCTAAATTTAGCACAGGAGACTTCACCAGAAATTCGTTTATAGACTTGCCATCAAAGTGTGATTTCCTCAGGTAACACCAATACTGCTGCAATGCTTCCTTGAAAAGTGCAAGCAAGCTTTGCTTGTCATGACTATCCAGATTCACCCTCACCTACTTACAACAATGTAATGTAAATCATTGATGTGTTCAATCAGCAGAAAACAGGAAAATAATCACCTTGAATAATAGCACTTACACGTAAGTGGGACAGGAAGATGTGAAAATGGTGTTTGTCTTCACTATAGTCCTCCAATGATGTGAATATATGCACGTAGTCCCTAACAACATTGAAAGCATTGTCTTTTAAACTGGGAATAACTAGAATGGGGTTCCAATCTGCAGGAATTGGCCGTCTCTACAGTTGGGATAGGTCTTCGGCCGGTGGACTTGCTGTACTTTTTGCTGGAGTGGGATTTTTCTGTGGTACGGCTGGTGCTATGGCAACTGAAATCGGCATACCTTTTGCTAGAGTGCAGGTCCTGTGTGGTGGGGCTAGTGGTGTGGCCAGTGAAGTATGGGTACAGTCTGCTGGAGTCGGTCCTACGTTTTGTGTCACTGGTTGTACAACCAATATAAGTGGGGTGCTGTCTGATTTCTCCGGCACAACCACGTTTTTCAAGGACTTTGCTGGTGCTCCTTCAGGTTCGGCAATCACCCTCTTCCTTTTTGATGTCTGATGCACACGAACATCATTTGAGTGGAAAAACATGGTATGATGACAGATGGAATATGTATTGATAATGGATGGGCATGGCATCTCGTCATATATGATGAGTAAACTAAGCAGATGGCGGTGCAACAAAGTAGAAGAAATGCAAGATAACATATGCAAGATACGCGCAATCAATAAAACCTTGCCAAATTAGAGCAGGCACCTTGATGGGTGAACATGACAGGCCATCTGCCTTTGACTCCTCGAGGTTAGAATAGTCATTAGGATCATATTCCGAACAAGAATCTACAGGTGGGGAGTGTATGAGTTTCATTGCATCCAGAATGACACTCAATGCCTTGGTGCCAATTTTGTAAGTCATTGCAGTGTTCCACAATATTCTTCTGATGCACAGATTCTGATATTCACTGTAATTACATATAATATCTGAGAACCATGAAAACATAAATAGTTGTGAGATTATCTTTGTAATGCAAAGGATATTCTAATATAGGGGCGCCCCTGTAACACTTGTGTGCTATCACTGGATTCTGATGAGAGAGCTCATGTGTGCTGTAATATGGTGCGTGCATTTATATAATCTGGCACAAGTACACAAAAAATAGGCTCCAGAAGTAAGGATAGTTGGCAGATGGTAGGTTCAAAATATACTGTATAGAGAGTTTATTGCCAAACCATGATAACAAGAGCACACAACAACTAGGCAAATCATAGTGTACATAAAAGGGGTACACCATAACCACAATATATAAATCGGGAAAGTGGAACTGGCTTGAAAATACGGTGTTGTATTGCCACTAGTAATTGAAAGCCTATGGATCAAGTATATGCCAGCTCTATCAGCTGTTGACTGCAGATGTCCCTGCTCCCCTTCCTGACAAGGAACATACTGTACGTACTAAATACAGAATAACAAAAGAGGAACAAGTTAAAGAACAGAAGAGGAAGCATATTCTTGAGGTTCCACTTAATTGCATACGATGTTGGTTGCCCACTCATGATGAATCATAGCGCCCAAAGAAATGCAATTCCATGCTGTCTCTCTATATGTGGCAATTTTGAACAAGAGTCATTAGCATCATATTCTGAACAAGAGTCAACAGGTGGGGAGCGTATGAGTTTCATTGCATCCAGAATGGCACTCAATGCCTTGGTGCCAATTTTGTAAGTCATTGCGGTGTTTAGCTTCAAGAGTGGACTGCTGCTAGTGCGACACAAAGCAGCTACACAGATCATAGTTTAGATATAATGGGAAAACCGTAAGCATCAGAGTAAAATCAGCAAAGTGGAACTTGCTGGAATATATGTGCTAGTATTGCCGGTACGGCTAGAAAGGCTTCGGATACCAGCTCTCTTCAACTGAAGGTGCGGTACTGTTAATATCAGTGTAACTCTCAAAGGCGACACAGCTCCCCGCATTTCCTTGCTATTCTTATAGGATTCAAGTGGGCAGGCCACTACAAATCCTATTCCCATGTTTACAAAATCCTACGAATCAAAGAGGCCCGAAGAGTTCAAAGTGTCCATACCAACTGACCGTATAGACCTCTACACTGCAAATGTCCCTGCTCATCTTCACTACAAGGAACATACTTTACTACTATCATACTCCCTCCGTTCCAAAATATAAGTCTTGGTAGAGATTTCCACTATGGATCACATACAGATGTATCCAGATACATTTTAGAGTGTAGATTCACTCATTTTGCTCCATATGTAGTCCATGGTGGAATCTATACAAAGACTTGTATTTAGGAACGTAGAGAGTACTTATTAAAGAAGAATGGAAGAGGAACATGCTAAAGAAGAGCAAGAAGATTTTGGATAATAAAATGTTCGTTGCGCAGTGCCCACACATGATGAACCAGAGCGCATTAAGAAAGCAACTCCCTGCTGTCTCTCCATATGTGGTGCACGTGCTTTTTCAAAAGTAAAGTAGGAACATTAGCTGACCAATTAAATGTTATCCGTTTTAGTAATATCAGCATCATATCAGATTCGTACTTGAGCAACAAGTTTGGAATTATGAGTGTCACGTTGTTTAGCTTGATGGATTCAGGAGCAGTGCTAAGCAGGTACGATGATGGTACTGAATATGAAGGCATGTCTGCATGCAAGTCATGTGACTATTGTCATTTGGGTCGGTCGACCATTTCAGGCGGTTGGATGAAGATCCTACGTCTCCTAACCCTTCTTCTTCCTCGTCTCTGATTCTTCCCATATAGAACACCGCACGGGCCGCCGACCGGACCACCGGCCCCCACCGCATGTGTTCCTCTGCCACCCCCACCCCCACCCCCGCCCCCACCCGCGTCGAGTTTTCTTCGTTCGGCGAGGCCCCACCACCGCCCCCCACAACCAAAGTCCCCACCCGAGCCCCTTCGTTCGCACCGGCGAACTCCGGCGAGCTCTGAAAAATTGACTAACCCAATTTTGAAATTTAGTCTACTGTGATTTAACTAGTGTGGAATATAAAAGGGGAAAACCATAAGCATTGGGAGTATAGTGTTGAGCGTGCCATGGCGGATCTGAAGGTGCAAACCGGACAAAGGCAACTTCGCAACCAATGTTTGTTCTCAACTAGCAAGTAAGTGATGGACAAGAAATCAGAGTAAAGCAGTGGCGATCTATTTTCTTGCTGCGATAAATAAGTTGAGCAGATACGAAAGAGTACCGCCTCTGGTGCGGCGCCGTGTATGCATCTGCTGAGAATTTGACGTTGCTGCAGTAGCGATGGCTGTCGGCAGCGTGGAAGCAGATCTAGGAGGGTAGACGGTGGCGGCGGGGCGCGGTGGACGAGACGGTCGTTGGAGCAGCGCCGGCAAGGTGGACGACGGCGAGGATGAAGCGAGAGGACGGGATGCAAGGATCCCGGTCCGAAGCCGTGGATGAGAGAGGTCGATCTCTTGTAATTAACGGCGGCATCGGGGTATCAGCTCCGGCATGGTGGAGGAGGACAGCGATGGATGGGGTGGCGGACGGAGGAGGCTGGGGTGGAGAGGGTGTTTTGGCGCCCACGGAGTACGAATGGGGAAATGGAGGTGGAAAGGAAGGGGGGAACCATGTCTTCAGGGCGCGCTTGTCTCAAATGCGAGGAAATTTACAAATTTAGCCCCCGTTTCAAATTTCCTACATCACATCAATATTAGTCGGTTGGGGATAGGATGGTAATCTCGCATACACCGAATATTTGCCGACGAGAGTTTGTTTTTGGCGCCCACCGTGTATGAATCGGGGAGGGAGTCGATTTTGGCCGAGGACACACTGTGTTTTGGCGGCCACCGTGTATGAATCCGGGTGAGAGGCGGTTATGTCACGTTTGAGTGAAATTACAAACCTACCCCTATCGAAACCTATAGAAATCGAGCAGATAGGCTTTGCGTGGTAGGGATAGGCAGTAGTAATTTCCATCTCGCAGATTTTGGTTTCGGGCGGTTACTGCGACTTTCCCCGCTTCGTTCAAATTTTGCAGAGTGCATGTTTACCGTGCCAACTCAATTCGAATCCCGTTTGTATTCTATTTTTTTTCGGGCGGGATCCATTTTCGATTGGAATAAAATTCTATATACATCATTTTTTTATATATACTTTCAAAAGCACAACACCCTTTATACATAAATATGGTTTACAAATGGCATGATCTCAGATTCATAAGGTTGTATCCATCAATTTGGATTTTCAAATATTTGAAACCACTTTATGTTGAAATCTAATGTATGCATTCCTCGCTAATTGTCTCCAATTAATGTGTGTTTCATGCGGTTTTTTTTACTTCTCAAACATGTATAATGTGTTTCACACACGCAACGTATAGTGTGATCCCGTTTAGACATTAATTGCATATAAACCATCCTTTGTATCTAATTAAAGAATCTATGGATCACCAATATTGATAAACTATATAACATTACACGTGTCCCCAAATTCAAATGAATATGCATGTTTGATACACCAATTTGCATTATGATATTACCGATGTCGTGATCTCCAGTTTAAATATTTGAATCCCATTTAATCCAGATATTCGTCTCATATAACTATCACTCATGCTTATATAGGACTATCTCTCTAGACCTATACGCGTTCATCGTCTCTCGGGTATCTCTCGTGCTACATGTATGTCGACAATGATCTTTTATCTTCATAACACACTGACGGTACTCTCTCCCTCGACCTTCATCACTCTATCTCTCTAAGTATATCTCGCTCCCTGCTATGTGTCTCTAACTATGATTCTCCATGTGGAATCTCTTTCTCTCACACAAACACAAAACTTTGTCTTCCGGGGTCTCATTTCTCTCTACTAATCCCCTATGTGCCACTCGCACACCCCTCATACAGAGATGTCTTTCGCTCCTTAGGTATGAGAACCTACGACTCTTCCTCTTAAATATATCTTTGTCACACAGAAACACAAACTCTATCTCCCAGGGTCTCATATTTCTCCACTGTTCTCTTGTATGTCGCTCACACACACTCTCTCTCCCTAGAGATATCTTGCGTTCCCTCATATGTTTATCTAGCTATCACTCTCGTTTTGAAATATCTTTCTCTCTCGCAGACACAAAACTCCGTCTCTCGGGATCTCATTTCTCTCCGATATTTGTTTGTATGTGAGTCACATGCACCCTTTCTTCATCTCTCTCACACCCCCACCCATAACTCAGCCTTGTGATCCACTCGACTCCTATCTCTAACGCAAACTAGCTAGCATCTTTATCTTTCTATTTATCTGTTTCTCCATCAACCTTCTTTCATTTATAGGTTGATCTCTTTTGCACAATCATTGTGCCTCACTCCCTCTGCTCACCATAGATGCATGCTCCAGCCCACGCCACTATCTCTTAAAGACAAAAACACATGCTCAATTGTCGGGCCTTCTTCCCAGCATTCTCGCATGCATGCATATTGTCATACCGATCCGTCTCTCCCATGTCGTTGATCTTAGCTTATGACTTATGTCTTCTTTCTTTTATCTCGACCATGCGCGCGCGCGCACACACACACACATCCCACGTATACATGTATACCTCTCACACATGCACGTTGAAGGTCTCTATGTCTCCATACGTAGTTAATTACCCTCAACCCTAATGCCACATCGAATCGTTCTCTTCTTGTGTGCACATAACTTCCGCCTGGATGGGTAAAACACACACTCACACTTAATAATCTCCTTGTAGCTACCCCCCTCTCACTCTTCCCCTATATCCCCGAAACCAATAAGACCATCCCTTCGTTTAGTTCCCGCCTACATGCACCATCGATATATAGTAATCTTCCTCGGTGTCTCTAGAACAAACACGTTCTCTCGATGTCGACTACTCTCACGCGCACACACCTTCTCTTCCCTCTCTACGGGCATTTTCTCTCTCGCACCCCATCATTGGTGGCCTCTGCCATACACATCACCTCTCTATGATGAAGCCATGCACACTTAAATTACATCCGCCACCGAGGACCCCGCGACACACACAAACAAACAAACACACACACACACACACACACACGCACGCATGCACCCACCCACCCACTCACACACACAGTAAGACTCCATCACACACACACACACGCACACACACAGACACACACACACACTAAGACTCCATCTCTCTCTCTTTCTCTCCCACACACACACACACACTGAGACTCCATCTCACACACACATGCTCTAGGCGGAGCATTTGTTCCTACCACCCTTCATCCACCCTTACCCGTATGATAAACAATCATCTTAATTTACTTGTATAACATGGACAAATTCCACTTCACTTTAGTAGTTAGCAAACTTATCATCTGTACCCTTATAAAAAACCGAGTTGGCGATGATGGTGTGCCTGCCATCTTGTAATATAGACCGCCTGATCTATATCTGACAGATAGAAAGCAAACTATGATAATTTTACAAAACATAGCCGCACCTCTCTCCACATCCTTATCTCCCACACCTCATTGCTGAGCAATTAAAAAAGGAAGTCTCCGGAACAATCTAGCATGGTGGCCGCTGCCGCCTGCCGGCGCCGTCCATCCCCGTGCCTCCGCCCATTCCGACCACCAGTCACCACCATGCTCCACTCCTCCTCACCTTATCTCTCATCTTTCATTTTTTCGATGACATTCTCGAGATACCAGTTTTCCGATAAAATTCTCGAAATATCATTAGTTTTTACACATGGGATTACTCCTGCATGGGTAAATCACAACATGTGTTTTGTAAAAAAATGCATATTGATGTTCCGTGCAATGCACAAGCATCTTGCTTGTAATTATATAACACAAATCACGAGCAGGAAATGACATTTTTCTTACACAACCACGTTAACATGGCCACGCAAATCACTAGCTAAAGTAAATACCATTATACTTATATCCCGATGCAAAAGGTTGAGTACATGTCCGAAGAGTAGAGTCGCACACACGCACTCTGTCTCTCAGAATCTCTCACACACACACACACCAGTTACGTGACGCCCACTTAAGCAGACACGTATGTTACAATTTGTGCACCCGCGGGTACACGTGATGCTGCGCATTTATTTAAGCCGGACGGCGGACCCAAACAGTAGCTGCATTCATTCCCCTCCCGCCGCCTCTTCTCTGGTCGCCGTCGCCTGGTAGCCATGGCCTGGCCGTAGATAACAACATACGCCATACTCCCGCCGGAGCGGCTCTTTAATCTGGAAATTTTAGTGGTCATGCATGCATCTTTTTGTGCTAGCACTCCTATAGAAGGGTTGACCGGTCGCTTCCCGCGGACGTGTGCGGGCGGTGGAAGAGGAAGGAGAAGGGAAGCGGGCTGTGGAGTAGCGTTTTTACCACAATTTCTTAGGAAACTGAGTGCAATAATTGAGTAGTTTTGCAAACTACCAGTACTACACATGAAACGATTCAAAACCTATACTCCCTTGCCAGCGCGCGCTTCCCGCGTGAAACGGTCAGCGTCGCCCTGGAGCGTCAGTGCCGCATTAATGCCCGGTCAGAGCGGAGACGACCTCTCACTGGCGCCGGCTTTGAAGCGGCGCGACGGCCGAGAGAGCGCCGCTTCCCGGTGCACCGACTACTCCGCGTCGAGGCTGGCCATAGGCCATGTTCGGATCCATGGGTTAGAGAGCTAGTTGGGGCTCAAATAGCCCTAAAGTATCCAAGCATGAGGGTTTAAATTGGAGCAAGTTGCACAGAACCCACCAAAAAAAACTATCCCACCCAAGAGGTGCTAACTGGAGATAGTTCTCATTGGGACCACTGAAAAATCACTTCTCTCTCTCCATCAAGTGCATTTATTGTCAATCTAACCCTGTCACCCAAACACCTCTTTGGCTATAGGTAGTTCAAGGTTAGTCATGAGTTAGTCTAACCCCTAGCTAAGTTAGAGTATCCAAACAGGAGCAGTATAGGACATGCAAGTTGCTCAAAGCATACAGTCAAATTCGTACGTGAAATGATTTTTTCTTTTTGAAAACAGAATGTGAAAGGAATTTTTTTTAGAATGCTCTTGGCACGCTAACATGTGATGAGTTAACCGACCTCAATAGACGGCAAAAACGCCAGCCCGCCGCACTTTGAGAGAGACGAGGAGGGAGAAGCGATACGGGCTGCTAGATTACTAGAGATAGGTGTCGCACGGAAGCCAAGAAATATGGTGATAGCGTGGGTTAGCCATGTACTAGTATGATGTAACTACACTGGGCTGCCGTGTTTCGTACTCTCCAGTCCACTGTGGAGATGATTGGTTGATTTTATATCGCTGAATAATATAAAATATTATGAGTGCCGACGCTCCACCCCGAGCTTTGTTCTTCCACTCTCGGTCGTCGGGAATCTATGTTCTTCCACTCTATTTTTTTACGTGAGCTTTGTTCATCCTTTTGCCAACACGCGACACATCTAGCATCAAGGTGCACGTGTCATGAAAGGATCGTTTCATCTATATGAAGAAAACGTGGGACTGGAACTACGAGACGGACATGTACGCAGGAGTGGACTGCAAACCTGTGTAACGTAGCGCAGTAAGTGAAGTAGAAAGGCACAAATAGTATGAACATGCGTGGCATATAGGCATTTGTCTCTTACTACCACTAAATGTTGTACGTGCAACGCCTGGTGATGTTATGGAGTACGTGACTAAGTACTCTACTACTACTATATTAATTGGAGGCACATATTAGGTTTTATATTTGTTTACGTGTATGCCCCGAGACCTTCCAATTAGACATGTCTTTCTCTCCGGGTCGCACTTTGTATCGTTCATACCACTAGTACACTAGTACTACTACGTGTGGTCTCCGACCCAGAAGTGGAGACGCTCTACCACGCTGTTCATGTCCCACTCCTTTCGCTGACGTGTGCGACATCCAGCACGTGACGTGTGTTTGGCACTCCTTCGTCGTAAGAGTTGAAACGCTAGCATTCATTAGACATAAAAAATAAATATAAATCACCAGTGATACTATACCGCGCGGTTTCCTTGCTCCTCGATATCGGAAAGAATACTTCCGCTCGCCAACTGTGGGACGTCGACCATCCTGGTCCACTTGCCATGCCCGCAGAACTCCAAGGGAGAGTCACCCCGGTCGTCGCGCCGCGGTAATTACTAATGAGCCGTCAAATCACAGGCCCAACCTTACCCAATGTGAAGTTGCTCGGACGAAGGAACCATCATGACTTCGTTGAATTCCGCTTCTTGAAGAAAACTACTGTACCAACAGTACTGCTAGCTACAGTAGTTACTCCAGTAGAGGCCTCCTTTGGTTCATAGCATAGGAATTTTATAGGAATATCAAAATCATAGGAAGTGAGATGACATGCATCTCAATTCCTATAGAGAAAGAGATGCCATTTGATGCATAGGATAGGAATTTTTCCATTGAGTCTAGGCTAATGTACTGGTAACTTGCTCTAAAAACTACAGTAGTAACTAGTAGTACTGTTACATGCTCGTAATTAATTAAACAAACGTACGGGCGACATAGACACACACACTAACTACTAGTACTAGTACTTCTCACATGCTGGCCAGACGCTGTCGTTCTCCTTCCCGGCTTTGTCGGCGACACGCCACCGTGCTTGGATCTCTGCCGACCTCTCCGCAGCAGCGCGTGCATCCTCTTCTTTCTTGTGGCGGCGGGCCTCTCTTTTCTTGAGTGCTTTCTGACTTTTCCGCTTCCTCTATGCGGCTTTGGCCGCCTCTTGCTCTACCGCCCATTCGGCCTTGGCAGCTTCAAATTCCGCCCACATAGATGTGAGGTCGCGAGCGACGATGAACTCGGCACGGCGGGATGCCACCGCTTGCCTACCATTCTGTGTGCGGTCGTGGGCGGCGAGGAACTCGGCGCGGCGGGATGCCATCGCTTCCTTACCGGTTAGTGTGCGGCGCGGTGGCATGAACGACGCTTGGTGACAACTCTGGGGTGGAGTGGCCAGACAACCGTAAAGTGCATTGGTTTGTCAAGAGCTCAAGGACAGAAGACGAAGGAAATTTGGATTCCCCTTCAATCCTGGTCATTTATTACCGAGTAAAATGCATTGGCAGTCATTGAACTTGTCTTGATAGCTCACTTTGATCATTGTATACAAGATATGGTGATTATACGGTCAGTGGCTCAGCGTATAGCTCCGTATTTGTCTGGTTGACCAGTCAAACAGTCCGCATGCGCCTCATCAGCTCGTGTTCTTTATCTATCTATCTATCTATCTATCTATCTATCTATCTATCTATGCGGGCCTACCTGTCGGTGGAGAAAGAAATAGAAACCAAAATTATGCGTATGTGACATTACTATTTAGACGTTTGCTGGAGGCCTCCGCGAACACCGAGCATGTATTCACCTGGCTCAACACCAACGGTCATACTCGTGACTCGGTGCCTTTCTCATGTATATCATCCATCACAACGACAATCTATAAAACAGCCTAGCTAGAGAGGGTACTATGGTGCGGAGTATGTACTATTGTGAGCAACCGATCATAGTGCCGCTGCACACGAGTGTGTGTCTGATCGATTCGTCCATTATTCGTAAGTTATGTATG
This sequence comes from Aegilops tauschii subsp. strangulata, assembly GCF_002575655.3. Taxonomy (NCBI): domain Eukaryota; kingdom Viridiplantae; phylum Streptophyta; class Magnoliopsida; order Poales; family Poaceae; genus Aegilops; species Aegilops tauschii. The sequence goes on along the minus strand of NC_053039.3, from coordinate 260,146,022 downwards.
GTTGTGTGGTGTCTAATGGTGGTCGTGGAATGCTAGCTGGCGACAAGAGCGGTTGCATGGACGACTGGTTGTCAACACGTGCCGCATACGCTTCAAAGGCTCGTCATCCATGAGTTCACATTTTACCACCACGCCAGCGTCTGACCACCCTGGCCTACTGAAACCCCTTCCATCGCTAGCGCGCGCTTTCCGCCTGAAACGATCACCGTCTCTCTAGAACGTCAATGCCGCATTCACCGGCCTTAACTACAGGTGCAGTTGGTGTGTCACTGACATGCGGGCCTGATGCCCGTTGGGCCCACATGTTAGTGAGACAACGCACCTGCGGTTAAGTCACTGAAGCAGCACCCGCATTCACGCCCGACGCGACCTCTCATTGGCGCCGGCATTGCAGCAGCGTGGCGGCCGAGAGAGGGCCACCCGCGCGGCATCCCGGTGCAAGCGACTGCTCCGCGTTAATGACACCACGGCTGCCGACGAACCTACTGCAGTGCCAGCCGTCCATCCGTCTTCCATGGCTCATTGCCATTTGCCCGCTATATTAACTTGAGCCCAGCTCCCAGCCATAGCCAAAGACCCACACTCATTCTCCTCCGGTCCCTACCTTCTGTTGGCACCACTCCAACCATGGCCTCCGGGCACTCCAAAGCTCTCTTGGACGTACTGTCGCAGGAGCAGACGAAGGACATCGGTGGCTCCGCTCCGGGCGCGCTCCAAAGCTCTCTTGGACGTACTCTCGCAGGAGTAGACGAAGGAGATCGTGGCCCCCCTGGCCGCCCTCCGCCGCCACGAACATGAAACCGGCGCGTGTGCGCGGGCGCAGCCGGCAGCGAGGAAGAGTAGTACACGGTAGGTCGCCACCGCTCTGGTCCCAGGAGGCCACTGCTCCTCCACTCAGTCGACACCAAGCTTGGTGGGATAAAAATCGCGGCCGATTAGCCGCTTGACGGTGACGTGGAGGCAGAAATCTTGTGCTCTGGAGGAGGAGGTTATCGAGGCGGATAAGGAGGAGGCAAAGGCAATGGCCGGCTTTCTCGGGTTCATGGCCGGACATGGTGGTCGGGGCCCGGCGATCGTTTAGATTAGGTTTACAGTAGGTTTTAGTACGGTTTGTGCGAAATATGTAATGAATTTCATCCAGTTTATAGGAAAAGTTCTCGAAATGTAATGAATTTCATCCGGTCAATTTGAAATTTGCTTTGTTTGCACGAATTTCGTCCGGTTAGTTCATATAGTTGTCGAAAGATATGCGGGCAGCATTGGATGGCATCCATCAGTGTCCTCGGACGGATGCCGGTGTAAATTTGAGGGCCAGCGCTGGAGTTGCCCTAACTATCATGCTATAATCGCTAACAGTGCTCTATTATTTCGCAGGGAACATTTATCCCTTGATCAAAATCAGATCCGCCGTGTTTCGCACTCCTCCCACGTAAGAGTGTAGACTCTTGCTTACATAAAAATGGAGCAAGTGGACGGCACTGTAGCACATCATATCACTCAAACTAGCCCGCCTAACGCGCGGGAAAGCACCGCCCTCGTCATTTTGTTCTGGATTTCTATCAATCGATCGCACGAAAATGTTATGCTTTGCAAGTTCAAAAGGAAAAGGCGGCACACTTACATCTCGTACGCGTCGCGTTCACATCGCACCCCCCGATAGTCCGGCTTGCACGCCGCTCACCAGAGGGGACACACGTTGTCTTGCATTTTCACTGACATGTGGGACTGCAATTGAATAAACCGTCGATAGCCAAAATCTAATCGCTCGGCGGGCGTCGGCTGAGAGGAGAGAGACGGGGGAGGGAGAAGAGATCACCCGCCCGCCGTGCATGGACTCCAAGAAATATGTGGTGATAATGTGAGGTGGGCCATGCGGGAGTCCGCACCGCTTCCAAGCCCGCTTCTTACCACCCTGGCCCACCAGAACCCCTCCCCCACCCCACCACCTCCCCGCACGCGCTCCCCCCTCAGAGGCCAGCTACCCGCATTCATAGCAAGTAGTACCAGTAAAATTGTGGGCTATAAAGGGCATGTACAATGGTTGATAAGATAGTCTTATCATAAGTCTTGCATGTAATTTAGAGATGACAAAAAAACATGTGTACAATGGATCATCTCTTAGCCTTATCTTCAATAACTAGTTATTCCTAAAAACATGGTGAAACATATTGTGCTAAGAGATCATCTCTTGTCTTATCGACAAGCCCGCTTATGTGGAGGAGAGAGAGGCATTGACAACGTCAAGGAGTGGGATCTGCAGGAGCCCGTCTCTACACGTGCTCCGAGGTATAAAAAACTAATTCTAAAAAAGAGGCATAAAAAACAATTGTGTCTAAAAAAAGAAAGGTAAAAAACATTTGAGAGGAAATAGATAGAGAGAGAGTGAGAAAAAGTTGTAACCTTATAGTCAACACTATGGTAGTATTACATGAGGAAGGAGGGAGTGGTGCACATGCCAAGTTCACCGGGCTGCCGTGTTTCACACTCCTCCGTCGTAACAGTGGAGACAATAGGTTTCATCAAAAATAAACAATGCATACTTGTTGCTCGTCCACTATATCAGAAAGAATACTTTCATTCGCCGACATGTGGGACGTCGACCATCTTGGTCCACCTGCCATGCACAAAATTATCCTGGTCCACCTGCCATGCACAAAGTTAGTCGGACGAAGGAACCATCATGACTTCGTTGAATTCCGCTTCTTCATGAATACTTACTCTACCCGCAGTACTGCTACCAAACGCGAAGACTGGACAGCACTGTACCACGTCATATCACTAAAACCCACTAGGCAAAACTAGCCCGCCTAGGATTTGTACTCCCTCCATTTCAAAGTTAGTAGTACAAAGTTGACTCATCTATTTTGGAACAAAGGGACGTCTCTGTACTGCTATGATTTTGTGTTGTACGTCTTTGTACTTTTGCTACGATTTTCCTACCCTAAGAACCAAATGAGGCTTGAATGTATCCGTGTCGACTATTGTCTGATTGATCGCTAAGCCTACAATTTTAGGAGCTTGGGCTATTGGCCGATCGAAGACGGATCAGTATAAGCGTAGCACGAGCTCATCAGCCCCAACATTTCTCTTCGGTGAGTGTTTTGCAAGTACTATAGCTCGCACAGTAGCTAGCCTACTAACACCAAGAATCATCAAATAATCCCTGCTGATATGATAAACAGTTCAAACTTACATCTAAGCATGCCATATATTACATCAAAAGCTGGTGAGGATACATCTGTTTCCATAACTCGGAGAGGGTTCGCATGATTCACTATCAAACAAAAGTAGCAAGTACCGCCCACACAAGACAGTGCACTAGCCCTAAGATGGTTTGATAACACGCATCGTTCTGGTAATTAAAGACATGGCAATGCAAACTACCCTGAAGGATTAGAGCGACCAACTATTTCTTGTCATCGATCTCTCGGGCAATGACCATAGCACGGACAGCGGCATGGGAATCGATCTCTGGGGTGATGTCCATAGGACTGACCGCGACATTAGAATCGATCTCTGGGCGATGTCCACAGGATGGACAGCGGCATCGGAATCGATCTCCGGGGCGATGCCAACAGAGGACGGACCGCGACATCGAAAACGATCTCTGGGGCGTTGGCCACAGGACGGGCCACGACATCGGAATCATCAAGGACGTCTACCGGCACCTGCACAACCCTAACATATTAGCAAGCACATTGCAAATAATCAAAAACCACAACTTTCGGTAATAAGCCATTATTTTTTTACCTTGTGCAGCTCACCGGGGGATCCCATCCCTCCGGGGGCCATCGCCTCGTCCTCGATGGGGGCCATCACCTTGCCAGGGGAATACTGCTTCTCAACGGCGACTATCTCCTCAAACTCGGCCTTGAGCCTCGCATAGGTGGCCATCAGAGTTTCCGGGGTAGGCACGGTGAGGCCCTTGCTGTTCTTCCAACTTTCTTTGAGGAGTTCGTCCGCCAACATCGTCAACTCTTTGGCCAGTGCTTGTTTCCTGGAGTTCTTCGTCTCCATGGGTTGGCCCGCCAACATGGTCAACTCGTTGGTCGGTGCTCGCTTCCTGGAGATCGCTGTCTCCAGTGGGTTGTCCGCCGGCAACTCTTTGCCTAGTGCTCTAGGATCCATCAATGAACTGACAAACAAAAAGCAATCGAAAGGAAACCACAATCATAATGAAAACAGGAAAAGAATAGGCTGTGATAATCAGTCGGTGCTTCGCAAAAAGAAGATTCTTGGAATGAAAATATAGCAGCATCACTGATTCACCCACCTTTCCTTCATCGGTATAGAAGAAAAATGGCAGAAGTGAGTAGCCTGGAGTGAGGTTTTCTTCAAGAAAGGGGAGAAAGGGCTTCAACGAGCGTTCCAGTGAAATGATGGTTGCTTTGTCCAGTCCAACTTCGAGGCCACTTTACCACTGCTGGTAAAGGTGTGGGTTTTGTGATATGAAGGGTCATGACGGCCACACCGGGGTGACCGGTGAGTTTCGAATGTAGCACCTCGCTGTGATTTGGTGGATGGCACGCGGGCCCGGATGCTTTGATGTCCCGCATGTAGATAGAGTGGCTAGTCATATAGGAGTGGTCAATATTGTGCACCGCGACCAAGGCGGAGAGGAAAACGAGAGAACTGTGTAATTAATGCATGAGTTTAATTAGGGTAGTTTTGTAAAGTACGAGATACATTCCTCCAATCGCAAAATGCCTTGGTTGATGAGATTTGAGATTTGAGCCCTATAAACCGGAAGGGAGATTTGAGATTTGAGATTTGAAATACTGCACGCGGTGTATTCTAGTCACTTGTTGGAATCTCTAGAAAGACTTATACCACATGATTCTTTGCTTCTTCTTACTACTACGTACTACTTCGCCGACATGTGGGACAGCCAGCAGCATCCGGGTCGACGTAATACGTGTCATGCACCAGATTAGAGTGCGGAACGGAAGGGGGGCATCACCCCGGTCGTACCGCCTGGCCCTGTTTGGATACTCTAACTCAGTTAAAGGTTAGAGTTAGATTCTAATCCTGAACTAACCCTGAAGTAACTCTAGCGAAAGAGGTGTTTGGATGACAGGGTTAGATGGAGCGTGGATATGGCGAGGTGCCTTCATGGGCGGTGCGAGAGGGAGGGAGGGAGAGGACGAGAAGCTTCGAGGAAGTGGGCAGGGATCTGCTGCGGGGAGAGCGAGAGAAAAAGTGTGTTTTTTAGTGTCCCGAGAAGAACTAACCCAAATAAGCACCTCTTGGGTGGGTTAGATTTTTTTTGGGTTAGCTGAGTTCAAACTAACCCAAACTAACTCTAACACATGGATCCAAACAGTAACCCAAACTAACCCTCCTGTTTGGATATTTTTGGGTTAGTTGAGTTCAGACTAACCCAAACTAACTCTAACACATGGATCCAAACAGTAACGTGCCGTCAAATCGCACAGCCCGACCTTTCCAACAGTAAGTAACTTGAATCCACTACTCCCTCACCCTCCTCGCTTCTCTGTCAAACCGCCTACGCGAAAACTGCCACACGTACTGCCCGGGAAATGCCCCGCCCTCAACTTTTAACTACGCGAAAATAGTTCGAGCTTGTTCGTTCTATATAAATACTAGTACTGTATGTTTATTCACCCGTGGGGTTGTTCAATGAATGGAGGGCCGGGGAGCACAAGTGAACAATACTACTACTAGTAGTAGTAAGTAGGAGTCATACAGGTAGTCACCTTAAATAGAGAGTTTCTTTTCTTTAATGCCACGTACACAAATTGAAACGCTTGTTGTGGAGAGAAAAAGATAATCACTCCACTATATATGTACGCAGGGGCCTGAGCGCTTGCTTTACTAGGGTTGCTCTCTTCATTCTCTCATCCTCTCCAGATATGAACAAGACAGCGGTAGCGAAATTTTCTCTCTGCTCACCGCTGGTCACAGATCCGGCCGGATCCCTTTGGCTGGTGTGTGTAGAGGACTAGGTGCATTGTTCACGCGGTCATCACCGGCGAGGGAGGAAACCCACAGCTGCCGGAGGGGCCTGATCCTCTGCCTGTGCCGTTCGCTCCGACACAGCACCGGCTCGGGAGGTCCTCCGACCCTTCTTCCTCCCTGCCGTATTGTTCGCAGATCCGACCTGCCGCCACCGACATCCTGACGACCCTCAGGTATAAGTTCTTCGAAAGCGGCCTTGCTCTACTACCCAAGCTCCCCACATGTCTGCATGTGCATCTTTTTCTACTCCCATCAGCTCTTCCAAAGCCACCTAAATTTTTAGTATTATTAGAGGTAAAGCTACTTCATGATTCGAATCTAGGGCTTTGTTCAAACAATGAAGAAAGGGGGGAAAGTTGTAGCATGAATCTAGGACTCGATTCAAAGAGGAAATAATATGGTGAAAGTAGTAGAGACCGGATACCCAACCGGTCTCTTGGTTGAAAAGGGAAATAATGGGAAAACACAGTACAAACTGGATAAGGACTAGATCTATTATTGGTTGAAAAAGGATAGAAAGTGGCGGCTGGTGGACAAGTCAACAGAGTATGTCCAGGATTAGATTTGTTGCCCTCACATAGTAAAAGGTCTCCAGGATTAGAATTGCTGCCCTCACATAGTAAAAGGTCTCAGGATTATATTTGCTGCCCTCACATAGTAAAAGGTCTCCAGGATTAGATTTGCTGCCCTCACATAGTAAAAGGTCTCCAGGATAGATTTGCTGCCCTCACGTAGTACAAGGTCTCCAGGATTAGGTTTGCTTCCCTCACATAGTAAAAGGACTCCAGGATTAGATTTGCTGCCCTCACATAGCATGAACAAACTCGGCATCACCACTTTATGCCTCCTTGTAGGTACATTGTGCTGATGCGTCCACTGTCGCATGTCCTTATACCAACCTTTTGCTATTGTTAATGTAAGGGCGCATGTAAAATGAAGCGATCACACTGTTACCTTAGGGACATGTCTAACCAGTGTTATTGTTAATCTAATGCCTCCAGTGATAAGATGCAATTAAACTGTGTTACAAATGGCACTCCTGCTGTTTTCCCCAGTATGATAAGTAAGTTGCTCCTTTACGCTGCTGAGTGTCCTGGTGTACCCACGGTCCCATGCCCTTAAACCAACTCTTTAGCTGCTGTTGAGTTACTGTATCTGGTAAACAAGCAATGCCACCATTAAAGTAATCCCATATTTGAGGAATCTCATTGTTGATCGTAATGCTTCTGGTAACATGAAGCATTGCTGACGTTTTAAAATTTCTACTATCCTTGCGTGATTGCCATGAACATAATTAAGATGCTTCTTTTCATTTTGTATATGTTTCGTATATTCTTATTGACCAGCAACTGTTTACTTTATATCTTTTTGTGCAGATAGGGATATCCATTTCACCTTGTTGCTATTGTGACCTTTTGGTGAACTGCACAAAACACTTTTTTTGGAATGAGTGTCTTGTGCAGTTCAACTAAAATGTCACGTGGGCAACATCTCTCAATTTTGGTGGAACTGCACAAAATGGTGATTGGAGTTTCCAAAATCTCCGTCGAGTTCTGCTGGTAATCTCGTGCAACATTTTATTAGCCTTTGCAAGATGAGCCATCACTGTCACCACAATGGCACTTTATTTTAGTGGAACTGCACAAAAGGATAAGAAAATTATAGTTGCACCTCATGAGCCGGACAGCCAACCTTAATGTTCCTCAATTTTAGTGCAGCTACTAAAGAAGAACCTGCCAGCTCACGAGAGCAAGTACTTCTTGCTAGCTGAATGATGCAATCTTTGCTTCATTTCATGTGAACTGTAGAAAAAGGCGCATGAATTGAATCAGGGAACTCCAGGCAGGCCTCATCCGAGTGGAGCTGCAGGTTGAGTATAAGGAGGCCATTATTAAAGTGAAATCATGCTCTTCTTGTTTGTGATGTGCAAACAGGAATACTCAACTACAGATGTTGTGACGGTCAAGAGCATTCGCCAAGTTCTTCGATTGTATGACATGGCTAGCCAAGATGGATTTAATCCCGATATTCACTTTATCAAAAGGCTCTAATGGGTTGGTTCTGAATCTTGCAAGCTGGGAATCAATGAGATGTGTAGGCATCTTTGTTGTACTTATTATTTGAATCTTATTTGTTGGTTCTGAATCTTGCAAGCTGGGAATCAATGAGATGTGTAGGCATCTTTGTTGTACTTATTATTTGGATCTTATTTGTTGGTTCTGAATCTTGCAAGCTGGGAATCAATGAGATGTGTAGGCATCTTTGTTGTACTTATTATTTGGATCTTATTTGTTGGTTCTGAATCTTGCAAGCTGGGAATCAATGAGATGTGTAGGCATCTTTGTTGTACTTATTATTTGGATCTTATTTGTTGGTTCTGAATCTTGCAAGCTGGGAAACACGGCATGATGATGCAGAGGACAACAACCATAACAAACAGTTCAAACTTGGTAGTATTATCTTTGTGAAAGTGCGACAAATGTGCCGATCAAGTGCGTCCTGAGAATAATAATTCTAATTGTTGTGCATGTTGATCCTGTGGCACTGATAGAACGAGCCAATGCATTGCTTGTTTTAAGTATAAATTTCTATTAAAGCTAATTAAATTTCAGTAAAGTGACCACTAACTCCTGTTATTACAGTACCAATATAGACCCGCTCGTGAACCGACGTGTGGCCGGAGTAGGTTTATTAATGGAGGCGTTTGAATGCGCCGAGGGTGCATCTTCTGTCGGGCGTGCAGCAGACGAGGGAGGGGTAGTAACTGTTGTCACCTGTACACACTTAGTTTACTGTTGAATCCAGTTCCCCAAGAGCTGAAAAACGAACTGCTACCGCCGCCTACACACTCGTTCACTTGAAGAGACTCCAATGGCGATCCGAGGGGTGAGCCTGCTGGATATGGACTTCAGCCAGGAGTTCCCCTTTGAGTTCGCCATTCAGTCCTATGGCTGCACCAAGTTGAATGTGATGTACACCAACGATCCGGACTCGGTGAAACTCTGCCTCGCCGAGTTCAAGCAGTACCTATAGGACGAGAAAGCACAAGGTTGCAGGACTAGACCTTGTGCCCACCCATTCGTCTCCTGACAGGGACCAGCGGATCGCCATCGCCCAGGTATGTGTGCGGGACGAGGTTCTCATCTACCACTTCTGTAGGGCCATCAGAGGTACTGGAGCATTCGCCCGTTTCATCAGCAGTGCCGACTGCACCTTCGCTACGGTGGAGAGAAGGAAGAACCCGACGATTCGGCCATGTGGTGCAACAAGCTTGTCGACATCCAGAAGCAATACAAGATCATCAGCAACGGGCAGGAGAAGGACTCCGTGGTTGACCTCGCCGAGACCATCATCGACCCCTGATACGCCAACATGAAAGAAGAGAACGATACCAAGGACCTGAACACCTGGGAGGTACCTCTGAATCTAGCCTACATAACCTACGCGGCCAAGGACGCATACGCATGCTACGACATGTACAGGCAGATCTTGGACATGAGGGCGTGTCTGCTTCCCGTAACCGACGAGTACACGGATAGCCGCAGCGTCATGATCAAGCGTGCCAGGAAGGTCTAGATGTTGTACTTTATCTGTTTATAAGCACCTTTATCATCTGAGTGTTTCATGCATTAGCCTATGTGTCATAATTATCTGTTTTGTCTGAAATATTTCTTTTAAGAACCCATTAACCTGTTTGCTTTTTTAGTGGCTATTTGCTTATGTATGTAACTAGTTCACTTGTCCGTTAAAAAAATAGTTCACTCGGCTGCCGTGCTTTGAATCTCCTTCCTCCCAACATATTCCCCTCCTCAGGTGGACCCAGCAGGTCTCGTACACAGACATATGGGACCAACAACCTATCCATTTGTATTTCTTTATTTTGTTCAATCTTTCGTCCTCTTCCTATACAGCGGCTGGCCATCATAGCCTATGGCGTTGGCCAGACCATCCCTCTACTACCACACATTGTCCGGCAACGGCAGCTCCACCGGCCCACCCTGCACCCGAACAAGTCAACCCTCGTACTCCCCTCCGCCTGCGTCTTCCCCCGCTCTGGTTCGTTCAGTCCAAGGTCTCGACGTCGTCCTCCGCCTTGGTGCTCTAGCCGCGCCGCCGCCGTCTGCCATTCCCAACATGGTCAGCAAAACAAGAGGAAACGGGAGACAACTATTCGTCGAGAGGCTGACAGTCCTGGGCCCACCGGGTCCATGGCCTAGGTTTTGTTGTTTAACATGGGCAGACCATGACATGTTTCAACATTTTTTGGATCTAGCAGGTATCAAGCGGCCTCTGGGCCTCCCAACCTATCTTGTCTATAACATCAACAACACAAGTTATGTTTGTGTTTTTCAAGACGATGCAAAACTTAGTTCTATTTTTCATTTTCATTAATCCTATATCTGAATTTTCTCCCACTTTCTTTTTCGATGTAAACTGAGTTTTCTCCCAGTACTTTTCCCTAGAACCAACTCAACTGTCCCACGTCAAGCCTAAAAAATAATAATACCCCATGTACTATTAACTCATCAAATTTAAATGATATTTTATTTAGTAAGTTGAAAGTTCTTACAAAATAATAATAATAATTGTTTATATATAACTTGGCAAGTTAACTCCTAGTGATTGCGTACATAAGCTTGCAAAGATTTTAGTGACCAATGCAGTAATAGACGTGCAATCATGTGTTTATGTTTTTATAACATTTCTCCGTCTAGCCCAACATGATATTTTCACCCAGCCCAGTAAGTCCGCAGATTTCAAGAAAAATGCAAATGGGCTTTAAATTCTACCATATATATAAACGGGCTGCATATATGCTACATCATTGTTTCACCCAGCCCACCAAATGGACTAAAAAACAAATGGACTGGCTGACATGTGGGCCAGTAGGTCAAAGCCTAAGAAGGCATTGGATTTACATCCAACGGCCGGCATTCTTCTTCAATCTCTCGTCTTCTTCCCCCAGCGCTGCCGGGACCGCCTGCTCCAGCCTCCGGCGTCCAGCGGCGTTGTTTGGCGCTCCTCAGCGAAATGCTACCCCGCCGACGGCCAGGCCATCCCTCCACTCCGCACCTAATGTTATTCTCTGCCGAGTGTAGGCCCACCCCGCACCCGAACCAGTCAAGTTTCCCACTCCTCTCCGTCTGTGACTCCACTGCCGCGTCTTCCCCATCTCCGGGTCGTTCCAGTCTTGGGCCTCACCATCGTCCACCGCCTCGGTGCGCTCAGCGCGGCGTGGTCAACATACGAGAGTCATCGGAAGAGGACTGTACGTGGAGAGCCTGATGGCTGGGACCCACGAGGTCCATGGTCGCACGCAAGGGAAGTTCCTCCTTATTACGCACTGTACGTGGACTGTACGTGGGAAGGGCTTCTGTATTTCGCGAAAAAAATGTTCCCCCCGCTGACAGGTCGGACCCACCAGCTATATCTTCGCACGCAAGGAAGTGCCTCCTTATTACGCACAAAAAATGAATACCCCCTGCTAGGTGGGACCCACCATAGTGGGTGGCTGACTTGTGGGCCTACTAAGTTGACGGGGACGGAGGGCTTTGTCAACTTAGTCAATATGAACGATTCTAGCTCCAGTGACCATACGATGTCCATCCAACGGCCATAGTGCTTCTCCAACCTCTGGTCTTCTTGCTCCAGCCGCCCAAAGCAGCGCCGGTCGTGCCGCGTGCTCCTGCCTCCCGTGGCCGGCTGTGATGCCGCGGAGGCCTCACCGCCCCCTATGACTCCCACCGCTGGCCAGGGCATCCCTCTACTCACCCACACCCCCTGTTATTCTGCGGTGACGGCAGCCTCACGCCGCAGCCGAACCAGTAAACCCTCGTACTCTTCTCCGCGTGGGCATCCACTGCCGCGTCTTCCCCGGCTCCGCGTCGTCCCCTTCCTAGGCCTCACCGTCATCCACCGCCTTGCTGCTCTCGGCGCGGCATGGTAAAAGTGGTCAACGACGGACTTCCATCGAAACAGTACTGTGCGTGGAGAGGCCGCAGCTGGGTCCACGACCACAGCCCAGTTTTTTGTGATTTTCCAAGTAAGTCGCTTTGTCAGGCCTGTTGGGCTGCAAATCTTTCAAGACGAGGAGAGCTTCATTCGGCTGGCCGAGAAAATGGCCTATCAGTAATGAGAAATGGGCTGTACATTTTTAAAACACATCAAACCGGCAATTAGTTTCAAATTTCTTTTTTTTCATTTTGAGATTTTAAATTGCATTGATTTTTATGCATGGACAATTTATTGGATTTTATATTGATATATATTTATTTTAAAATCAGTTTGAACGTGACTCGAAATTTCGGGATTAAAAACAGTTCGGACCGCACTGAAATATGCAAAATTTCGTATAATTTTTTAACGGTGGCCACAATATGGGCTGTAATGCTAACAAAAAGAATATGGGCTCCAAAAAAACCTTAAGAATTAGCAAATGGGCTGTAAATTATTAGAAATAATGGCAGATGGGCTGTATGATGTTTTCCACAGATTTGAGGCTTTCCTAAAAAAAAGGTTGACGCACAAGCAGTGACTGTTGGATGTCCATCCAACGACCGTCGTGCTTCTTCAATCTCTGCTCTTCCTGCTCCAGCCGCTCAAACAAGTGCCGGCGGGACTGCCTGCTCCCTCCTCCCCGCGGCCGGCTATGCTGCCACGCAGGCCTCACCGCCCCACCATACGCCCATCGCTGGCCTAGCCATCCCTCTACTCACCCACACCTGCTGTTATTCTCCGGCGACGGTAGACGAACCAGTAAACCCTCGTACAGTCGTACTCCCCTCCGCATGGGAAACAACTGCCGAGTCTTCCCTGCCTCCATGTCATTCCCTTCCTAGGCCTCGCCGTCGTCCACCGCCCTGGTGCTCTCGGCGCGGCCTAGTCAACATGGTCAACGACCGACATGCATCTGAAGTGGACTGTATGTGGAGAGGCTGACAGCTGGGTCCACGGCCGCACGCAAGGAAATGCCTCCTTATTACGTGCAAAATAATGATTCCTCCACCTGACATCTGGGACCCACCGAAAGGGCCTCTGTATTTCGTGAAAAAATGTTACCGCCGCTGACAGCTCTGACCCACCAGCTATATCTTCGCGCGCAAGGAAGTGCCTCCTTATTACGCACAAAAAATGAATACTCCCCCTGCTAGCTGGGACCCAGTACAGTGGGAGGCTGACTTGTGGGCCTACTAAGTTGACGGGGATGGAGGGCTTTGTCAACTTAGTCAATATGCACGATTATAGCTCCAGTGACCGTACGATGTCCATCCAACGGCTGTAGTGCTTCTTCAACCTCTGGTCTTCTTGCTCCAGCCGCCCAAACCAGTGCCGGTCGTGCCTCATGCTCCTGCCTCCCGTGGCCGGCTGCGATGCCGCGGAGACCTCACCGCCCCTACTACTCCCACCGCTGGCCAGGCCATCCCTCTACTCATCCACACCCCCTGTTATTCTATGGTGACGGTAGCCTCACACCGCAGCCAAACCAGTGAACCCTTGTACTCCTCTCCGCGTGGGCATCCACTGCCGCGTCTTCCCTGGCTCCGCGTCGTCCCCTTCCTTGGCCTCGCCGTCGTCCACCGCCTTGGTGCTCTCGCCGCGGCGTGGTCAATGTGGTCAACGACCGACTTCCATCGGAAGAGTACTTTACGTGGAGAGGCTGACGGCTGGGTCCACGGCCGCAGCAAGGAAGTGCCTCCTTATTACGCACAAAATAATTATTCCTCCACCTGACAGCGGGGACCCACCGGACGGGCCACCATATTTCGTGAAAAAAACATTTCCCCCTGACTGCTGGGACCCACCAGCTACATCTTCGCACGCAAGGAAGTGCGTCCGGGCAAAAAAAACGATACGCCCCCTGACTGCTGGGACCCACCAGCTACTTCTTCGCAGGCAAGAAGTGCCTGACAGTCGGGACCCACCTGGTCAAAGCGTACGTAGCGTTGTCATTCTGGTTGCGAACGTGTACGTACATACTGGTCGATGTAGAGGCGCGCACGTGTCGTAGTAGAGGCGCGCACGTAGCATGTACACGTACGTACAGCGGCCAGTGTGCAAGAAAGAAAATACGGGCACGTACATACATACGGGCAGGGTCTCGAACGCCTACTCACGCATACGTATGGCCAGGGCTCATGTACATGGCTGGGTCAGAACGGAGAAACTGCGTCGTCGTCGTGTTCATGGGGAGCCAACCGGCTGGGTCGGAACGGAATGCGTCATCGTGTTCATCGAGAGGGCTTGGACGGAATAGCCGATGGAAACGAGGCCTGGCGTACCGCAGAACGGAGGAAACGACCTTGTGTTCGACCGGCCACGGTCGAAACGGGATCCTGTTCATCGGGAGGGGTCTGGCGTATCGCAAAACGGAGGAAATGGACCTCCTACGGTCGAAACAGGGGTCCTGTTGATTGGGAGGGGTGTGGCGTACTGCAAAACGGAGGAAACAGACTTGTGTTGGAGCGCTACGGTAGAAACGGGGGTTCTGTTCATCGGGAGGGGTGTGGCGTACCGCAAAACGGGACTCCACGGGATACTGTTCATCTCCACCGTCGACCCCCTCCAGCCTCCATGGGCTACTGTTCATCCACCGTCGACCTCCTCCAGCCTCCACCTGCGACTATTCATCCACGGGCTCCTGTTCATCCAGCCTCCACCGCGCGCTATTCCACCGGCAACTGTTCAACCATCCCTCTCCACGGGCTCTTGTTCAACCACCACTACAGGAATCAACTAATTTGCCGTCCGCCAAGGCAGACGGCAAAGGCCTTTGCCGTCTGCCGTGGACGGCAAAATGCACTGGCAAAGAAAGGATCGGTAAAGACCTTCTTTGCCGTCTGCTTTCTGAAGCGGACGACAAAGGGGCCTTTGCCATCAGCAAGTGATGGCAAAGAAAGCCGACGGCAATAAATTCGCTGTTAGTCCGTTAGGTGGCTAACGGCAGTATTTGCCGTTCGCGGCTGACGGCAAATAGCATCAGGCCTTTGCCGTCGGCCGAATGACGTCAGTTGGACGTCACTTCCCACCAAGGCTTTGCCGTCCGCCGCTGTAGGCAAGGGCTTTGCCGTCCGCCACTGTAGGCAAACTGACCAAATGGGTCAGCTTCCAGAAAGCAGAGGTGGCTGCCACGTGGCTTCGTTGCCGTCTGCCGCGGACGGCAAAGAGCTCGTTGCCGTCGGTGGCAGACGGCAAAGAGCCTGCATTGGCTCTTTTTCTGTTTTTTAAATCCAACAATTTTCACAGCAAATAAATATGACATATATAGATATATTTCACAGGGTTATGTCATAGCAAACATATGACATATCCAGCACATAAGTTTCATCGTACATACATATATAGTTCCATCCATTCATGCATAGCAAGTTGCACGTACACATCGTTCCATCATAGCAAGCTAACAATACTAGAAGAGAATGAAAGAAAAAACAAGCACTCCATCATAGCAAGCTAGCTTCCGTGAAGTGAATGAAATGTGCCAAATGGCAAATAAGAAAGTTAGAAAAAGGTGACTAGAAGAAGAAGTATATGTCATTTATGAGCTAACTTAGGTGAAATGGATCATTTATGAGCTAACTTAGTTGAAATGTATCGTTTATGAGCTAACTAAGGTGAAATGGATCGTTTATGAGCTAACCTAGGTGAAATGGATCATTTATGAGCTAACTTAGTTGAAATAGATCGTTTATGAGCTAAGCTAGCTGAAATGGATCGTTTATGAGCTAACTTAGGTAAAATGCATCATTTTAGAGCTAACCTAGGTAAGATGGGTCATTTTGGAGCTAACCTAGGTAAAATGGGTCATTTTAGAGCTAACTTGGGTAAAATGGATCATTTATGAGCTAACTAAGGTAAAATGGGTCATTTTAGAGCTAACTTAGGTAAAATGGGTCATTTTAGAGCTAACTTGGGTTAAATGGATCATTTATGAGCTAACTAAGGTAAAATGGGTCATTTTAGAGCTAACTTAGGTAAAATGGATCGTTTATGAGCTAACTAAGGTAAAATGGATCATTTTAGAGCTAACTTAGGTAAAATGGATCGTTTATGAGCTAACGAAGCTAATTATGCCATTTTTGACATAAGTAAGCTAAGTACATGTCATTACTGAGCAAACCTAGTTAACTAAGCATATTAGAGCTAACTTAGGTCATTTTGGAGGAAACAAAGCTAAGTATAGATCGTTTTAGAGCTAACTTAGGTAAAATGGATGGTTTTGGAGGTCAGTAAGCTTATTAAGTCATTTTGGAGGAAATAAAGCTAAGTCTAGGTCTTTATGCATTTGTTAAGCAAAACACTAGAGAAACTTACCATGATCATGGAGGTGTAGGAGCGGGCTACTAATAATCTCGATCACTATCATCAATAAATGCATAATCATCATCATCACTATCATCAATGACGTGCTCATAGGGTTCAGCAACATCAACATGTGGAAGGCCACCTTGACGTAATCGGTCAAGCATTGACAGGTCATCCGCAGCAGTAACCTCTTCTCTTGTTCCTCCTCTGGGGTGATGCCGGATTCACTGTCGCTGTCTACTTCAATGTTTTGGGGTGAAGTATAGCGGTTCTTGAAACGTTTTTTGGAAATACGTGTCTCTTGGAAGAATTCTCCTTCATATGTGTCTGGGTAAATGTGAGGTTCATAATCCTCTTCCTTTCGGGGAGATAGTCTAGCACGTGGCGGCACTTCATAAACGACATCCCAACCTTTCAGATTTGGATTAGTTTGGCAGGCCCATGGTAGATAGAATACTTGGGTCGCCTGTTGAGCCGTAATATAGACATCAGGAACATCTAAATGGGTGCTTTGTTTGATTTCAACTAGCCCTATATGTTCATGAGTCCTTCTAGTCTCCTTCGGCTGAAACCAATAACATTTGAAGAGTAAGACATTCGGTGGGTTTTCACCATAGAATAGAAGTTCATAAATTGCTTCAACTCTCCCATAATACTCGGTACCTCCTTCGCCGATAGCAGATACACAACAATTTGTAGACTTTCGGTCGGCCATAGATATGAAAGCGATACCCATTGATGTCGTATTTGTCAAATGAACGGACCTTATAGTCAAAACCATTAGCGACTTGTCTCAATTCGGCATCCATAGACTCTGAATTAGCCTACAAGTTTAATACGAAAAGATTGTTGCATTAGGCACAAATTAGCGAATGAAATGAAATGGTCTAATAGAAATTACCATTTGTTTGAACCAAGAGATGAAACTGGGATAGTTGCCTCCTTGCTTTGCGAGAAGCTCATACTCTTCGACGGAATCCTTTTGGATCACCACTCCATACGAGAATATGGCGACGTATCGACTGTATGAAATATCCAGGAATAAGAGCAGTTCAAAGGAAATAGAAGTTGCGAAACAATGTACCGAGAACTTACTCGATGTACGGCCGCACTTCTGTCAGGTTGTTGAAGATATACAACGTAATGGTCCGCCATTCTTCGTTATCCAAAGATACTGGTTTCAAACCACTGGCTGGTGCGAGATTCCCTTTGAATAGGATGAGGTTGGATCCACCCTTTTTAGGGTCGTCAGCATTGTACCGAGGCTTCGGATTATGCAAATGACGATTTTTGGCTTCGTAGTGTGCTATCACGAAGTTTCCCGCCTCCTCAGTGATGAATGCCTCAGCCATCGATGCTTCAATTCTACATTTATTTTTACATTTTTGTCAAAGCGTCTTCTGCATCCTCTCAGTTGGGTAGCACCAACGATTTTGCACGGCCCCCCCAATCTTGCCTCGGTCGGGAGATGCAAAATCAAATGCTGCATTGGATTAAAGAAGCCCGGTGGAAAGATCTTCTCTAACTTGCAGATCAACTCCAGTGCCAACTCTTCCATTTCTTCTAGCACGCCATTCGATAGTTCTTTCGCACAAAGAACACGGAAGAAATAGCTGAGTTCTGCCAGTACTAGCCATCCATCCTCAGGGATGAAGCCACGCAACATCACCGGCATTACCCGCTCAATCCATATGTGCCAATCATGACTCTTGAGACCAAATATCTTCAATTTATCAAGATTCGCTCCCCTCTTTAGATTCGCTGCATACCCATCGGGGAACATCAACTGCTGTTGCACCCACAAGATAATTTCCCTCATAGCTGGCCTTCCAAGATTAAACCATGCCTTTGGCTTCGTCCAGTTCTGCTTTCCTTTCGGTTCTTTCATGTTTTGTAACGGCCTATCACATAGCGCCTCCAGATCGACTCTAGCCTTAGTATTATCCTTTGACTTCCCATCTATGCCGAACAATGTACCAAAAAGTGCCTCGGCGATATTCTTCTCGGTGTGCATCACGTCGATGTTGTGTGGGCAAAGGAGGTCTTTGAAGTAAGGCAGATCCCATAAGCATGTCTTGTGAGTCCAGGCGTGTTTAGAATTATACCCCTTGAAGTACCCTGGACGCTCTGGATCTGGCCCGAGAGTGTTTAACTGATCCAGGGTCTGTTGGCCTGTCAACGCAGGTGGTGCAGAGTTTTTGACAACTCTACCTCCGATGAAGTTCTTCTTGTCTTTCCTGAACTTATGGCGAGGATCCAGGAACTGTCTATGCATGTCGAAGCAAGAAAACTTGCGACCGGCCTGAAGCCAACGAAACTCAAGATCTCCCTTGCATGTGGGGCACGGGAACCTTCCATGCACACACCAGCCAACGAATAGCGCATACGCCGGCAAGTCATGCGTCGAGTACATGTACCAGACATGCATTATGAAGTTCCGTTTGCTATAGGCGTCGTCTGTCTTGAACCCATTATCCCAGGCTTCTTGCAATTCGTCCTTAAGCGGCTGCATGTACACATTCATATTTTTCCCCGGATAGTTGGGCCCTGGAATTATCAACGTCAGGACAATGTTCTTTCTTTGCATAATCCGTCCGGGGGGGGGAGATTGAGTGGAAAGACAAATACGACCAACAACTGTATTGGGTTGCCGTCAGACCAAACACACTGAATCCATCCGTGCTGACGCCGACTCAAGGATGCCTCGGATCTGCCACTTTGTCATCATGTAATTCATCAAACTTCTTCCATGCAACACCATCCGATGTGTGTACCATCATCAGATTCCCATCTGCATCTAGTTCGGTTCTTTTACCCGTTTTGTGCCATGTCATCTGTCTGGCCGTCTCTTCGACCATGAAAAGATGTTGAAGTCTTGGTACGATTGGCATATACCGAAGAACACTAACGGGGATTTTGGTCTACGTCTTCTCACCCATACCGTTCTCTACCACAACATACCTGGAAGACTTGCAAATGGGACAATTGTTCAAGTCCGCATATTCAAGCCTAAATAAGGCACATCCTTTCTCACAGGCATGTATCTTCTCATAGGGCATCTTCAGTGCACGGAGGATTTTGTCCGACTGGTACAGGTTTGCATGCATTACATGGCCTTTGGGTAGAAAGCGTCCAAATACTGTCATAATTGCGTCGTAGCATTCTCTGCCCAAGTTGAACTGAGCCTTCAAAGCCATTACTTGTGAGATGGCATCCAACTGACAAAGCTCAGTGTGCTCTTGGAGCGGAAGTTTTGAAGACTCCAACATTTCATTGAAGGCCTTTGCAGATTCCTCCATCTCCTCGTCCGAATCCCGAGCATCATCCAAGTCTTGAACCATGTTTTCCATCCCGGTACCATGCTCGTCGGTGCGACGACGAACCACCTCAACTCGGTCACGTTGGGCAGACTCACCATGAAATGTCCACACCGTATAATTGGGCATAAAGCCACTCTTCTGCAGGTGTTTGCCCATTTTAGCCTCTGTCCTCTTTTCCCAATTGTCGCACCGGAAACAGGGGCACCGGGTTTTCCTCTGGCCATTTGCAAAAGCGGCTTGCACAAACCCCTTGGTTTTTGTGAAACATTATGACTTGGTTAGAGGCACCCATTTTGCAATGGGACCTCTCAAGTTAGTCACAAGGATCTTAGGGACCCAAATAGCATAAAATTGGAATGCATTTCGAGGACCAACAAACTTTGCATAAACTTCTCCATCCTTAGTTTTACGGAGTACATAGGATGGAGGCATGAAATCTTTTGGCTTGTTGATAGTGGGCATGCCCCTAGTGGCCTTCCCACCAAAAACCTTATCTTCATCCTTGTGCCCTTCCCGTACAAATGTTTCTTTTAGAGGAGTGGTGCACTTTTGAGAAGATGTCTTCTTCTTGCTTGTGCGTGGGTCAAACCGGAGCCCATCTTTGGCAAACACCTCACTATGTTGGCTCAATACCTCATTTAGGTTCTTTTGTCCTTGAGCACATGTCATGAGACCTTTCTTGATTTGAGCCTTGAGAAAATGATTCTCCTCAAGAATAGATGCTAGGTCACTACTAGAGTTAGTAGTACAAGCATCAACATTAATAATAGGAGAAGAGTAAGCCTTGGCTAGAGTTTCAAGATAAGTAAGCTTGAGCGTCTCAAAACTCTTTGTAAGAAGGGTGAGCTCTTCTTCCTTAGTCTTGAGAGACACGGAAAGAAGCTCATAATCCTTAGAGAGAGAGAAGCATGAGACTTAGCGAGCTTACTTTTATCATTCATCAACTCTTCGCAAGAGTCATTAGCCTTCTTCAAGGAGGCAAGATCTTTAGCATGAACATCAATGTTTACACCAATTTTCAAGCATAGTTCATCATTTCGTGCTTCCTCATATTGGACTTTCTGCTCAAGGGTTTAATATTTTTCCTTTTCCTCGATGATGAGGGTTTCGAGTTCCTTAATGGTGATGGTGTGCTTACTCACCATCTCCATA
This sequence comes from Aegilops tauschii subsp. strangulata, assembly GCF_002575655.3. Classification (NCBI taxonomy): domain Eukaryota; kingdom Viridiplantae; phylum Streptophyta; class Magnoliopsida; order Poales; family Poaceae; genus Aegilops; species Aegilops tauschii. Next base: position 260,125,269 of record NC_053039.3, on the reverse strand, counting down.
AGCATACGAAACATAGTGAGCTTCTTTCCTTTGAGAGAGCACATGAACTTATTTAGTTTAGCAAGCATAGGATCATCTATGTCATCATCCTCATAACTATCCTCCACATCAAGATACTCATTAGTAGGAGTAGAAGGAGTGAAAAAAGGAGGATTTGATCGTGGGGTTATCTTGACCTTGTCAGGAGAGCTTTGGTCCTCTCCATCTTCTACCACGGCCTTGGACATTAGACACTTGTGAGCGTTTCCCTTGTAGTCTTTCATGTAGTTGTAGGTGACAACATCACCACTCTTGTTGACTAGCCTCAAGGTGTTTTGAGAATCTTGAGCAACTCCGGCAACACCACTAACATCATCCGGATCGGATTCTTCATGAGCAACCATTGCTTTCCCATCTCTATTCTTGAGCTTTGAGTTCAAGGGGTTTGGCAACTTCTTCTTGGGAAAGGTCTTGGTAAACCTTCGTTTATCTTCTCTCTTCTCATAGGGGCAATCGTTGGAGAAGTGGTTGGTTTCTTCACAGTTGTAACACTTTCTCACTTTCTTCTTCTGGAATCTTCCCTTTAATTTTCCCGCTCTAAACTTCTTGACAAAGAGGGAAATGTCTTCATATGAAGGGCTCTCATCGGAGTCGATCTCATCACCGTCTTCATCCTCATCATCTTCTTCTTCTTCACTTTGCTCTTCTTCACATACATGCTTGGCCTTCAATGCAAGATTGATTTTTGATGTTGGGGTGCCATGCATGGCAAGATGTTTTGTAGCATTTGCCTTTGACTCTTCAAATAGTTGGAAGGTGGATATGATGTCATCCAGAGTCATTTCCTTGAATCCATGGTGTTGTCTTATGTCCCACACCATTTGGTGATATACGGAACAAGAGCATGAAGCAACTTATCCACGAGAAATCGCTTAGTCAAGTTGAATCCATCTTGAGTCTTGTCACATTCATATGACTTATTCACATGACTCGATGTCGGCGGTGAGAGTCATGAGACGCTCAAGTAGTTGCTTGGGAGATTCACCTTTCTCCATACAAAAGTTTTGCAATTGACCCTTGGCAATTTCATATTGAGCAGGCCGGAGAGTGGAGGTACCGATCTTGGTCCTCACAATGCTATCCCATGATTCCTTGGCACTGGTGATGTGTATGTATGGTCTCCTTTGCTTGCTAGTCATATCTCTCCTTATACACATGGTTGCTGTGTCGTTGAGATTCTTGTCATATACCTCTCTTGCAGTAAGATTCTTCGGGTCAACAGCTTGGTAGCCATACTCCAAGATCTCCAACATCTCATCATTTCCATATCGAAGATGATCCTGCATAGCAACTCTCCACAAAGCAAAATCGGTAGCATCATCAAGTAAAGGAGGTTTGCCTTGAGGATTATACTTAGGTTTCTCTATTTGAGGTCTTGCATAAAGCCAAGGAACACTGGAGTGTTCATTACTAGGAGGCCGCACCACCAGAAAGTGGTGCAAGCATCATGGTTAGTGTGGCTATTCTCATTTGGACCAAGGCCTCAAGAGAAGCATCATGCTCCTACTTTTGCTTAGCAAGAGCTCGTTCCAGATCCTCTGAAGTGAAGGACTTGGCTTCCGTGGAAGCCGCGCCCGTATTCTTCGGATCTGCAACAAGGGGAGTCGCATCAGGGTTCATCTCGCTCTAGGGCGGTTAAGCCACAAGAATAGAGCACGAGGCTCTGATACCAATTGAAAGGATCGAGATGGACCTAGAGGGGGGGGGTGAATAGGTACAATTACAAATTTTAATTGTTACTTAGCAATTTTAGGCAATAATGCGGAATATGAAAGTGAGCCTAACAATTGCAAGTAAGGCTAGGAGCTAAGCAAGATAAACGAGTAACAAAACTAGGTGAGTAAGAAAGCACAATATGATATAAGTAAGTGCTAAGAGACAAGTAACCACAAGTAGTGAGTTAGGGTTAGGGATAACCGCAACTCCGGGAGACGAGGATGTATGCCGATGTTCACTTCCTTGGAGGGAAGCTATGTCACCGTTAGAGAGGTGGATGTTACCAGAAAGGCACACCAATGCCACGAAGGCTCACCCTATTCTCCCTATGAGACAACACCACGAAGGCGTTTCTCAACCACTAGTGGTAGACCTTGGGGTGGTCTCCAAACCCTCACAAACTTTTCCGGGGGTAATCACAATGATCGATTCCTCTCCGAAAGACTCCTACTGCCTAGGAGTCTCCAACCTCCAAGAGCAACAAGAACGATGGGGAAAAGCTCAAGACTTGCTGAAATCACGAATTCCTTTGGTGCAAAGAAGGGGAAGGAGTGGATCTATCACTTGGTTGGACAACTTCTCTCAAATGCTCTCAAATCCCTTAGGGATCTAAGATTTGGTGTGGAAGAGTGAGAGAGAGAGAGGGAAATGTGTTCTAGGGTTTGTTCAAAGTGAATGCTCAACCCTGTCCCGTGGGGGAGGAGGGCTATATATAGTGTGAGCACAAATGTGGCCGTTGTAGTGCAAGTGCACGGGCAGGCCAGACATCCGGCCTGGCGGGGAAGTTGAAGAACAAAGCAGAAGTAGAGATAAAAACAAAGGGGCCGGACATCCGGGGGCCAAGCCCGGACATCCGGCTTATCAAGAAACCCCAGACATCCGGCAAATGGCCGGACATCCGGCAAGTTCACCATGTTGAAAAGCTCTCTGGATAGCACAGGCCGGACGCCCGGCAGGGAAGCCCAGAAATCCGGGGTGCATGGAGAGCCCGTACATCCGGCATAGAGGGCCAGATATCCGACAAACAGCACCAGCACAAAGTGCTCTCTGGATAGCTCGGTCCGGATATCCCGCAAGCAGGCCGGATATCCGGCGTGAGGCCCGGACATCTGGCGTGAAGCCCAGAGATAGAACATGTCAGCGAGTATAAAGATGGATCAAAAGCATTTGGCAAGGAGGTTTGTGGCAAGATCAAGTCTTTAACTAACCCTATCGATCCCCTCTTAATAGTGCGGGATCCTATACTCAAGAAAAAATATGTAATCATTTTGATACTTCATCCTTGAGTAAAATCACTTCGTATGCTCTTGATCCACACACCTTGATGAACCAGGGACTAACACCTGAGATTTACTCGATAAACATAGTTAGTCCCCTACATGTATATTGTCATCAACATCAAAACATGACGTAAGAGCATGATTGCACTTTCACCATGAAAGTTATTTGAGTTTCTTTGATCTCTTATATGCATGATTGCTTATAGCCTCGTATTTCTTCTCCAATATTTGGGTTTTGTTTGGCCAACTTGATCTATTTATCTTGCAATGGGAAGAGGTGCTTTGTAGTGGGTTCGATCTTACGGTGCTTGATCCCAGTGACAGAAGGGGAACCAACATGTATGTATCGTTGCTACTAAGGATAAAACGATGGGGTCTATTTCTACATATATAGGTCTTGTCTACATCATGCCATCGTTCTTATTGCATTACTCCGTTTCTCCATGAACTTAATACACTAGATGCATGCTGGATAGCGGTCGATGTGTGGAGTAATAGTAGTAGATGCAGGCAGGAGTCGGTCTACTAATCTTGGACGTGATGCCTATATAATGATTATTGCCTGGATATCGTCAAGATTATTTGAAGTTCTATCAATTGCCCAATAGTAATTTGTTCACCCACCGTTCGCTATTTTTCTCGAGAGAAGCCACTAGTGAAACCTACGGCCCCCGGGTCTCTTTCTCATATTATTTGCCTCTGCGATCTATTTTCCGTTGCTTATTTTCTGATCTATTAAACCAAAAATAGAAAAAATACCTTGCTGCAATTTATTCTATTTTATTTTATTTGGCGTTCGGTCTATCAATCTACTACAATTTATTCATGTCCGTTTGCCAATTTCTGGCTCCGCTACCCGAAAGGGATTGACAACCCCTTTTACACGTCGAGTTGCGAGTATTTGTTATTTGTGTGCAGGTGCCGTTTATGTATTGTATCTTGGTTCTCCTACTGGTTCGATAACCTTGGTTTCATCACTAAGGGAAATACCTACCGTCGCTGTGCTGCATCATCCCTTCCTCTTTGGGGAAATACCGACGTAGCTTCAAGCCGCATCAAAAGGATTTTTTGGCGCCGTTGCCTGGGAAGATCAAGTCAAGATAGTCTCCCGGCCACGTGCCAATTTCTGGCGCCATTGCTGGGGAGACATCATCAACATCTAGCAGGTTCCTAATCACAAATCTCATCTCCTTGCAATTTACATTATTTGCCATTTGCCTCTCGTTTTCCTCTCCCCCACTTCACAAAAATTTGCCGTTTTATTCGCCCTCTTTTTCGTTCTTTGTTTTCTCGTCAGATCTCATGTTTGCTTGTGTTGCCATGTGTCTTTGCTTGCTAAAAATCAATTGATATGGATCCTCATCCACTTGCTAATCTTTTTAAGAGATCCAATTATGATGAACCCATTGCTAGTGAATTGAGTTCACTATATTATCTTTATGAGGTTTTTCTTGAGATTCATGAATCTGAAAATTGCGATGAAGTGTTAAACGAAGGAATTTATAAAGTGATTCATGATAGCTCCTTGAATGAAAAGCATGATCGCAATGATGTTATTATAAACTCTGTTAATGTCAATTGTGTTAGTGATATGCAAAACCCCAAGCTTGGGGATGCTTGTTATGTTATGTCCACTATTTATTGCAATGATCATGATTGGGGTGATAACGATTCTTATGATCTTGAATTTTATTTGAGCCTCATGATGGATATGTTATTGACAATAATTTTTGCAATAGTATTGAAAGTGGGTTTGGAAGAGCGTCAACTTTAGGTGAAAATAATCCCACAATTTTGGAAGAGTGTCAACTTTGCATGCATGTGGATCATGAAGAGAAAATGTTATGCGATAGCTATATTGCTGAATTTGAATATGATCCTACATATAATTGTAGATATTTTCATGTTACTAAATTACCTCTCGTTATGTTGAGATCGCCAATGTTTTATTCCTCTCCTTTGCATATGTTAGATGTTTCTAGTCTTGATAATTTGTTTGCTTATAAAATTCCTATGCATAGGAAGTATGTTAGACTTAATTTTTTTTGTCATATGCTATATGACACTCTCTTTGTGTCTCAATTACTATCTTTCATGTGAGCATCATTGAAATCTTATGCCTAGCTAAGGGCGTAAAACTATAGCGCTTGTTGGGAGACAACCCAATGAATAAAATTTATTTTTGCCTTTTGCTTCCTGTTCTTGAGTGTTAGCACAATTATGATATTGTTATGATTGTGTTTTTGTGTGTTTTAATTAGAGTTTGAGCCAAGTAAAGCCTTTAGGATCTTCTTGGGTGATAGTTGTTTGATCTTGCTGAAAAACAGAAATTTTGCGCTCACGAGAACAATTCTCATTTTTAACCAGAGAGCGATAAAATACCAATTCTGTTTGCAGAAGATTAATATACAAATTGCTCAGGTCATCATAAATTTCTAGAGTTTTTGGAGTTACAGAAGTATTAGAAATATTCAGATTGCTACAGACTGTTCTGTTTTTGACATATTTCGTTTTCTTTGCATTGTGTGGTTGTTTTGATGATTCTATGATTTTCTTTGAGGCCTCCTTTGGTTTGTAGGAATTTTGTAGGAACTCTATAGGATAGCATTTGCAAAGGAAAGATTCCTTTGAGGCCCTTTGGTTTATAGGAATGGATTCCTATTCCTTGTAGGATAGGAATCAACCCTTCATATTTTGGAGGAAAACAACATTAGCCTAGACTCAATGGAAAAATTCCTATCCTATGCACCAAATAACATCTCTTTCTCCATAGGAATTGAGATGCATGTCATCTCACTTCCTATGATTTTCCTATTCCTATAAAATTCCTATCCTATGAACCAAAGGAGGCCTGATGAGTTTTCTCCATAGAAAAGTTGGAATACAGTAGATATAATGCAATAATAAAATATGAATTGGTTTGCTACAACACTTATAGTAGTGATTTGTTTTCTTATACTAACGGATCTCATGAAGGCTTTGTTTAGTTTTGTGTGATTGAAGCTTTCAAGTTTTGGGTTATCTTACGATGGATGAAGGAATGTGGAGTAAGAAGAGCCTAAGCTTGGGGATGCCCGGGCATCCCAAGCTATTATTCGAAGAGAGCAAGAAACTTATTTTTGAGCAAAAACAGTGGGGAAGGCCCCCACTGTAACTCTGATTTCCATTAATAGGGTGAAGTGTTACATATGGATATACAAGATGGAGTCAAAATATGAAAGATAAAATATCTACAAATAATCCAACCAACTTTACATGCCCTCTTTCAGTCCAGGTTTAGCGTTCTTGATGATCATGCTGAGGTGTTCCTTAAATATAGCTAAGCAGTATGCCATATTCTTAGTTTTATGATCAAATATGATGTTATTCCTGTGCTTCCATAGACTCCAGCATCCAGCTATTAGGCATTCTTTGAAACATCCTCCGGTATTCTGTTTCTTACCCTCCATGAGCATCTCTGTGAGATTAAAGTTAGTGTCCCATTGATAACCAATGCTCATCCAGAAGTTTTGACTAAAATCACAACTAAAAAATAGGTGCATTAGATGTTCATTAGGCTCATCATCACATAGCACACATTTGCTTGTCTCAATGTAGAAGCTCTTCCTGTTAAGGAGGTCTCTTGTGTTCAATCTATCTTGTAGTAGAAGCCAGAAAAAGAATTTCTGTTTGGGCAGAGTGCATGACTTCCATTTGCATTGAAAAGGTTTGGGTGCATCAGCAGGATTTCCCATGTACTCCAGATATATTCTTTTATTAGAATATTTTGTGCCACCCCAATAAAATTTCCATGCATCTCGGAGGTTCTGATTGTCTCTACTGTCTATCAACTCTCTGAGGTTGTTACTCTGCTGTACAACAATAGTGGACATAGGCAAGTGAAACATATCATAGAAGTCATTGTAGTCCATGTTGCTAGCAGAAGCTAAGGTGGTGTTTGCATTTTTTGCATAGGAAATGAGTTGCGGCATTGAACTGGACAATGCTTGTGTAGCGACCCGACCTCAGACGGTCAAGTCTCTGTGCTTCCGTGTCATCCCTGGATCGGTAATGCTTACATACACAGTACTCGAAGGATTTATAACAGAGTAGGAATCACACACTTATTACATCGAATGTCTCAAAAGATAACTTATTACAATAAATATGGCTTAAGGCCATCTGAATAAGATAACAGCGGAAGACTTGGAAGATATGTGAGTCCGTCAACTCCAACGGCATAGCTGAGTGCACGACAACGGCCTAGCGATCCTTACTCCTCGTCTGAAAAGTCTGCAACATGATACGTTGCAACCCGAAAATGGGTCAGCACATGGAATATGCGGGCATAGTAACACAGTAGAGTAATGAATAGATAAATGCTATCACTACATGCATATATGGCTGGTGGAGGCTGTATGGTTAATATGTTTTTGCGAAAAGCCAATTTTTTCCTACAACAAAGGAATATATTTTATTTAACTATCATGGTAGTTGAACAACATTGAGAAGGTTCCTCCAACTCAATCCCAATTAAAGTAATCATTAACCCAACAAATTAATTTAGAGTGATGAGATACAATAGGATAATCCAAGGACTAGATACTCAAGATGTCCATAACCGGGGACACGGCTAACCATGATTATATTGTACACTCTGCAGAGGTTTGCGCAGTTTTCCCCACAAGACTCGATCTCCTCCGTTGGATTTCTCGCACTACATGGTGTTTGAGAAACGGATGACCGAGACACAGTCTTTCAGAAACATTAACTCTTTACTCCGGGTGGACCGGTACACCTACTTTCCCCTACATCTGCTAGCCCACCTCTTCAAGAGCTCACACAACTTGCTCAACTATGCCAGAGCCCATAATGGCTTGTGGCTGCACACGGAAGTTTCTAGCATGAAATATCTCACGATCCCTTTGAGCCTGGGTGGCGGACCATAGTATGATCACACGGGTACTCTGGGATATCCTAGGACAACACTGGATTCTCTAGGTGCCCAAAACAAACAATCCACCCAGATGTGTATTAAAGTAGCCACCTTAAGTTGAACCTTTAAATAACAATCTCACAATTGTCATGGATTCACTCACCCAAACCACGTCTATGAGCTTAGCATAGCAGTATAAGCATAACGTAGAAGTAACTCCCAGGGGTTTGATAATAAACAGGGCAATAGGTTCTACCTCATCAACTACTTGCCAATACCCACAAGTTAAACACATCCTAACCATGCAGTGTTTGAGGATTGGAACTAATGCATAAAAACTGGGTATGAAAGAGTATGATCAATGTGTTACTTGCCTTGCCGACGATCCGTAAAACCTAGTGACTCATAGTAGCACGCTTCGCACTCCGGGAATTCTATCGCAAACAAACAATAGCATACATAAGCAATCAAGCAATGATGCACGGGTAAATCTCAAATAAGAAGATCTGACCAGAAAGTTCAACTGAAGAACACCTCTTTGCAAAAAGAATCAAATCAAACGGAGCAACGAAACTCAACCTGCAGAAAAAACAAGATCCGATTATTAATCTGGACTAAGTCAAATTTTACTGTATCAAATCTTGTTCAAGTTGGTTAAACAGAAAGAGAACTTCGAGACGAAGATCTAGGCGCTTGTTTTACCTGATTTGGATAAACGAGAGAAAAGATAAACTAAAACGAAAATCAGGACAGAAATCGCGATAAAAAATAATCACGGAAAACCCTGGAAAAAGAAAAACTGACGAACAGGCTAACGAACGAACGTTCGCTGTCTGCGGCTAATGGATGAACAACGTTCTTTAAAACGAATGTACGGACGAACGTCCACTATTTAGCTAAACCGCATAAAACTGGAATAAAACCGATCTCAAGAAAAAAAACCGATCTTAAGGTTTCTGAAAAAAACCGACCGGTCAACGGCGGCGACTCGGCGAAGTCCGGCGACGGCAGCGGCGGCTCCGGCGACGGCGGCGGCTGGCGGCTAGGATTAGGGCGGGGCTGGCGGGTCGGGTGGGCTGCGGGGTCGCGGGCGCGAGTTATAAAGGGGCCGGCCTGGGGAGTCCTGGCCGGTTACGGCCCGGAGTCGGTTAGAAACTTTTTTTTAATAAGTCCTGACGCAGAAAAACAAAGAAAAGAAATACAAAACGAACTCCGGTTGCTAATACCCCGTACGCTGAGGAGCAAAAGGAGAAATCCGCCCAAGGAGGGGCTCGCGTCTGATTAGCTAGTTGGTGAGGTAATAGCTTACCAAGGCGATGATCAGTAGCTGGTCCGAGAGGATGATCAGCCACACTGGGACTGAGACACGGCCCAGACTCCTACGGGAGGCAGCAGTGGGGAATTTTCCGCAATGGGCGAAAGCCTGACGGAGCAATGCCGCGTGGAGGTGGAAGGCCTACGGGTCGTCAACTTCTTTTCTCGGAGCTGAAATAAATTTTCCTCGTCCTCTAAAAATATAGCGGATAAAGTGAACATTTATTTGGACCTCTAATGCAATTTTGAAAAATGCATATTTTTCCTAATTCGAAAAAATAGCGATAAAATCCAAATAAAATATATTAATTGATTTTTATATTTTTCCTCCAATATTTCATTTATTTTGGAGACGTCATATTATCTCCTCTCATATATTTTTAATATGAAATATTTTCGGAGAGAAAAATAATTAAAACCAAAGTGATCCTTGTTTCGATATTTGAGAAAAAAGTCGAATATGAAAACTAGGAAATTCCCAACTCTCTCCGAGGGTCCTTGAGTTGCTTAGAATTTCTAGGATCGCAAAACGAAGATGCAATAAATATGATATGCATGAATGACCTATGTATAACATTCCAAATTGGAAATTTGGGATGTTACAAACCTACCCCCCTTAAGATGAATCTCGCCCTCGAGATTCGGGTTGGCTAGAAAATAGGTGTGGGTGGTCCTTGCATAGATCATCCTCTCGCTCCCAGGTGGCTTCATCCTCGGTATGGTGGGTCCACTAAACTTTGCAAAACTTGATAACCTTCCTGCGAGTAACTCGGCTAGCAAACTCGAGAATCTTGACAGGTTTCTCTTCATAGGTCAAATCACTGTCCAACTGAATTGCTTCCAGGGGCACTGTATCTCTCAGAGGAATATCGGCCATCTCTACATTACACTTCTTCAACTGGGAAACGTGAAATACATCATGAACTCCTGACAGTCCTTCGGGTAACTCCAACTTGTAGGCAACCTCTCCCATGCGTTCCGAAACACGGTACGGTCCAACAAATCTCGGGGCTAACTTTCTCTTAACTCCAAAACGCTTAACTCCTCGCAGAGGCGACACTCGCAGATAAGCTCTGTCTCCGATCTCATATACTACCTCCTTGCATTTTGAATCTGCATAACTCTTCTGCCTAGACTGAGCTATCTTCAGTCTATCTCGAATCAGATTAACCTTCTTTTCTGACTCTTTGATCAAATTTGGTCCAAACAACTGACGGTCTCCAACTTCATCCCACATCAACGATGTTCTGCACCTCCTTCCACACATGGCTTCAAACGGTGCCATCTTCAATGGCCTGGTAGCTGTTGTTGTATGAGAACTCCGCGTATGGCAAATTATCATCCCAACTAGACGCGTAGTCTAGCACACAAGCTCTCAACATGTCCTCCAGAATCTGATTGATTCTCTCAGTCTGTCCATCTGTCTGTGGGTGAAAAGATGTACTGAACTCTAGCCTAGTTTCCAAAGTCTGGTGCAACTGATGCCAAAACTTTGAGGTAAACTGTGTTCCTCTATCTAATACAATGGTCCTCGGAACTCCGTGCAGACATACGATCCTGGTCATGTATATCTTGGCCAACTTCGCACTTGTATAGGTGGTTTTCACTGGGATAAAGTGAGCTACCTTGGTCAAGCGATCCACTACTACCCAGATAGAATCATATCCCGATCGGGTCCTGGGTAATCCGGTGATAAAATCCATGCCAAGCTTATCCCACTTCCATTCGGGTATCGGCATAGGCTGCAGTAATCCTGCTGGCTTCTGATGTTCTGCCTTTACTCTCTAACATACATCACATACGGCTACATACTCAGCAATATCCTTCTTCATTCCGGTCCACCAGAAATGCTCCTTCAAATCCAAATACATCTTGGTGTTTTCGGGGTGTATCGAGTATGGCGAGTCATGAGCTTCCTGTAATATCAACTTCCTGATCTCTGCATTATTGGGCACATATATGCGGTCCTCAAACCACAAGGCGTCGTGCTCATCCTCACGAAAACCTTTGGCTTTTCCTTTGCTCATCCTCTCCTTTATCTCAGCAATTTCTTTGTCAGCCTTCTGAGCTTCACGAATTTTTCCCAACAATGTAGACTGAACTTCCATCGCTGCAACAAAACCTCTAGGAAAAATCTCCAAATGAAGTTCCCTGAGATCCTCGGCTAACTCCTTTGGGATCCCTCCCATTAAGAGAGTATTAACACAACTCTTCCAGCTCAAGGCGTCTGCTATGACATTGGCCTTTCCTGGATGATAATGCAACTTCATGTCATGATCCTTTATAAGCTCCAACCATCTCCTCTGCCTGAGGTTCAGCTCCTTCTGGGTGAATATGTACTTCAAACTCTTATGATCCGTGTACACATCACAACGGTTTCCAATAAGAAAATGTCGCCAGGTTTTGAGCGCGTGCACTACTGCTGCTAACTCCAAGTCATGCGTGGCATAATTCAACTCATGCAGTCGAAGTTGTCGTGAGGCATATGAAACAACTCTTCCGTCTTGCATAAGTACTCCCCCAAGCCCTAAGCGAGACGCGTCGCAATACACTTGGAAATCCTTGTGTATATCCGGCAAAATTAGCACTGGGCTGTAGTCAGACGTCTCTTCAACTCCTGAAACCTGGCCTCACATTCTCCTGTCCATTTGAATTTGTTGTCCTTCTTCAACAACTCCGTCATGGGCTTTGCAATCTTCGAGAAATTCTCAATAAACCTTCGATAATATCCTGGGAGTCCCAGAAAACTGCGGATCTCTCCAACTATGGTGGGGGATAGCCAATCTGTGACTGATTTAACCTTGGTGGGGTCTACTGCTATACCTTCTCCTGATATAACGTGTCCAAGGAATCCAAATTCTTTCAACCAAAATTCACACTTGCTGAACTTGGCATACAGCTGATGTTCCCTGAGCTTCTCGAGAACTAATCGCAAATGCTCCTTGTGCTCCTCTTCATTCTTCGAGTATACCAAGATATCATCAATGAATACCACGACAAACTTGTCCAAGAACTCCATGAATACCTTATTCATCATACTCATGAAATAGGCAGGGGCGTTAGTCAGTCCAAATGACATAACCGTATACTCATATAACCCATTCCTCGTGGTAAAAGATGTTTTAGGTATATCCTTTTCTCGAATCTTCAGCTGGTGGTATCCTCATTGTAGATCGATCTTTGAAAACACTTTAGCTCCTGTCAACTAGTCAAACAAGTCATTGATCATCGGCAGTGGGTACTTGTTCTTGATCGTCACTTCATTCAATGCTCGATAATCAACAACCATCCTTAAAGATCCATCCTTCTTCTCGACTAAGAGCACTGGGGCTCACCACGGTGATGAACTTCGTCGGATGTAACCTTTCTCCAATAACTCCTTAATCTATTTCTTGATCTCCTCCAGATCATTCGCGGGCATCCGGTATGATCTCTTCGATATAGGCCCGGTGCCTGGCAACAGCTCTATCAAAAACTCGATGTCTCGATCTGGCGGCAACCCTGGTAACTCCTCTGGAAATACATCTGGGTAATCCTTCACAACAAGCACTTCCTCCTGAACAACTCCCGTGAGAGAATTTACTTGGGTTCTCCTTGGCGCATGCCTGGATACATACTTGATCCTTTTTCCCTCCGGGGTGGTGAGAAAAATTGACTTGCTCGCGCAATCGATGTTTCCCCCATACATCGATAGCCAATCCATACCTAGTATCACATCCAATCCTTGTGACTCCAAAATTATAAGGTCTGAGGGGAAAGTATGACTACCTATGGTTAATGGCATCTGAAAACATCCACTGCTTGCCATATACTCTGCTCCGGGTGAGGTTACTAGCATAGGTGTCTTAAGAACTTTGGTGGGCAACTTATACTTATCCACAAATCCCCTTGATATGTATGAATGCGATGCACCAGTATCAAAAAGAACGATTGCAGTAAATGACTTAACTAAAACTTACCGATAACTGCATCAGGCTGCTCTTCAACCTCCCCCACGTTCACGTGGTTCACTTGTCCTTTGTTGAATGGATTGGGCTTCTTCCCAGAGCTCCCATTGCCATTTCCATTCCTCGCTTCAGGGCACTCAGTGGCATAGTGCCCAGTCTTCCCGCACTTGAAACAAGTAATGTGACTTAGGTCCCTCTTGGCGGGTGTGGCTGGATTGGAGCGGTTCTGATTGCTGCTGGCTCCATTCCCATACCCATTCTTTGGGCCATTGTGGTTATGAGAACTTCCTCCATTGTGAGGGTGGCCTCCATGGTTATGGGTAAGTCCTCCCGAGTTCGGGGTAAAGCGAGGCTTCTGCTGAGCTCCTGAATTGTACTTCCCTTGTCCATACTTCCTCTTACGACTCTCTATCTGCTGCTGCTTCCCTTCGATCATGAGAGCTTTATCTACCAACTCCTGGTAGTTGTTAAATGTTGCCACCATTAACTGCATACTCATCTCATCATTCAGTCCTTCCATAAACTTCTCCTGCTTCGCGGCATCTGTGGCCACATCATCTGGGGCATAGCGGGATAACTTGCTAAACTCATCTACGTACTGAGCCACAGTACGGTTCCCTTGGAGTAAGTTGCGAAACTCACATTTCTTCATGCTCATAGCTCCAGTTGAGACATGGGCTATGCGGAATGCCTGCTGAAACCGCTCCCAAGTGACATTGGCTATAGGAAAAGTGGTTGTGTAATTCTCCCACCATGAGGCTGCTGGTCCATCCAATTGGTGTGCGGCAAAACGCACCTTCTCAGCATCTGTGCAACCTGTGGTGGTCAACTCCCTTCCAATCCTGCATAGCCAGTCATCAGCAACTATTGGTTTGGTGCTACTGGAAAACACTGGTGGCTGCAACCTTAGAAAACGGGCTAAGTTGTCAACTAGAGGTGGTGGCGGTGGGTTGTTGTTGCTGTTGTTGTTGCCTTGGTTCTGGACTAGTAGCTGCATCAAGGCATTCTACTGTTGGATTAACTGAGTGAGCTCCGGTGGGAAGACAAATCCGGTATCACGTCTCGGAGGCATCTGATGGGTTTTAGAGGGAAGAGATTTAGAATAGAATGAGGTCTAGTGAGAAAGCACTACCCATATGCACATGAGACAAACACAATCATATCATATCACTCAATCAATCAAGCAAGGGCATACAATCGATCAAACTATCGTTACAGTGCTCGGACTATACTATATACATGGGGAAAAAATACTACTTGATCATATAGTGGTCTACTAGAAATTTTGATCGGTGGAAGACTCCATGATATCCGCTCCAGCTTCGTCTTCATAGTCATCATCACTGCTGTCGGGGTCGGAGTCGGTGTCATCGATGATGATGTAGTCTTCGGAACGAATCTCCTTGGGTTCGTCGTCTTCTCCTCCTGGCGCGGTATCTCCCATGAATACTCCGATCTTCTTTATCAGGTCGTCATGCTTCTCCAATAGTATTGTGATTTCCTCCTCATATCCATCGCGTGTAGACTTGAGTTCCTCTTCTAGCTCCATGTTCCTGGTCATTGCCTTCTTCAAATCTATCATGCCTGCGCACATCTGGTTCTCCTGGCGTCGAATGTGCTGGTTTAACTCCTGGACGAAAGCTGCAATGGACCTGTCCTTCCTGGTGCTGATCATCTCCCATTGCTTGTCTCGGCGCCCACTCATCTGGTAGATAGTATCCTTGAGATCCTTGTGGTAAACTTCACCAATGCGTCCCATGCCGATGTGGGCTGCCATGCTCTTGCCTAGACTCCAGGTTAGTGCATCAAAGGAAAACTCTATGGGCTCAGTGACTGGCACGAATGTCCTCCCTGGAACTTGAACTCGAATCATCCAGCGCTCCTCTTCTGGTAAAGTGGCGGTGTAGGTCCCGGTGAAACTTGGTATTCCGATGTTCAGGTACCTAGTGACTTCCTTCAAGTGTCGTCCAAAGGGTGTGTCTTCATCCGGTTGTGCAAACTTGTACCTCGAGTCCGCCATCCTGAAGAGTAGAAAATAGAGAGGAGTTAAAAATGAGTAGAGAAGAGTGACCTATGGCTCATATTAGTGGTCGTGTCCTACATTCAGCGTGTGCTCTGATACCATCTTGTAGCGGCCCAACCTCAGACGGTCAAGTCTCTATGCTTCCGTGTCATCCCTGGATCGGTAATGCTGACACACACAGTACTCGAAGGATTTATAACAGAGTAGCAATCACACACTTATCACATTGAATGTCTCAAAAGAGAACTTATTACAATAAATATGGCTTAAGGCCATCTAAATAAGATAACAGCGGAAGACTTGGAAGATATGTGAGTCCATCAACTCCAACGGCATTGCTGAGTGCACGACAACGGCCTAGCGAACCTTACTCCTCGTCTGAAACGTCTGCAACATGATACGTTGCAGCCCGAAAACGGGTCAGCACATGGAATATGTTGGCATAGTAACACAGTAGAGTAATGAACAGATAAATGCTATCACTACATGCATATATGGCTGGTGGAGGCTGTATGGTTAATATTTTTTAGCGAAAAGCCAATTTTTCCCTACAACAAAGGAATATATTTTATTTAACTATCATGGTAGTTGAACAACATTGAGAAGGTTCCTCCAACTCAATCCCAATTAAAGTAATCATTAACCCAACAAATTAATTTAGAGTGATGAGATACAATAGGATAATCCAAGGACTAGATACTCAAGATGTCCATAACCGGGGACATGGCTAACCATGATTAGATTGTACACTCTGTAGAGGTTTGCACACTTTTCCCCACAAGACTCAATCTCCTCCGTTGGATTTCTCGCACTACATGGTGTTTGAGAAACGGATGACCGAGACACAGTCTTTCAAAAACATTAACTCTTTACTCTGGGTGGACCGGTACACCTACTTTCCCCTACATCTGCTAGCCCACCTCTTCAAGATCTCACACAACTTACTCAACTATGCCAGAGCCCATAATGGCTTGTGGCTGCACACGGAAGTTTCTAGCATGAAATATCTCACGATCCCTTTGAGCCTGGGTGGCGGACCATAGGCTGATCACACGGGTACTCCGGGATATCTAGGACAACACTGGATTCTCCAGGTGCCCAAAACAACCAATCCACCCAGATGTGTATTAAAGTAGCCACCTTAAGTTGAACCTTTAAATAACAATCTCACATCTGTCATGGATTCACTCACCCAAACCACGTCTACGAGCTTAGCATAGTAGTATAAGCATAAGGTAGAAGTAACTCCCAGGGGTTTGATAATAAACAGGGCAATAGGTTCTACCTCATCAACTACTTGCCAATACCCACAAGTTAAACACATCCTAACCATGCAGTGTTTGAGGATTGGAACTAATGCATAAAAACTGGGTATGAAAGAGTATGATCAATGTGTTACTTGCCTTGCCGACGATCCGTAAAACCTAGTGACTCATAGTAGCACGCTTCGCACTCCGGGAATTCTATCGCAAACAAACAATAGCATACATAAGCAATCAAGCAATGATGCACGGGTAAATCTCAAATAAGAAGATCTGACCAGAAAGTTCAACTGAAGAACACCTCTTTGCAAAAAGAATCAAATCAAACGGAGCAACGAAACTCAACCTGCAGAAAAAACAAGATCCGATTATTAATCCGGACTAAGTCAAATTTTACTGTATCAAATCTTGTTCAAGTTGGTTAAACAGAAAGAGAACTTCGAGACGAAGATCTAGGCGCTTGTTTTACCTGATTTGGATAAACGAGAGAAAAGATAAACTAAAACGAAAATCAGGACAGAAATCGCGATAAAAAATAATCACGGAAAACCCCGGAAAAAGAAAAACTGACGAACAGGCTAACGAACGAACGTTCGCTGTCTGCGGCTAACGGATGAACAGCGTTCGTTAAAACAAACGTACGGACGAACGTCCGCTATTTAGCTAAACCGCAGAAAACCGGAATAAAACCGATCTAAATAAAAAAAACGATCTTAGGGTTTCTGAAAAAAAACCAACCGGCCAACGGTCAACGGCGGCGACTCGGCGAAGTCCGGTGACGGCATCCCCAAGTAAGGAAATCCCCAACTCTCTCCGAGGGTCCTTGAGTTGCTTAGAATTTCGAGGATCGTGAAACGAAGATGCAATAAATATGATATGCATGAATGACCTATGTATAACATTCCAAATTGGAAATTTGGGATGTTACAGCTTGAGAGCACCATTTGTCTGACCATAGCTTGATAGTACTTCCATTACCAGCATATCATATGTCATGTCTTTAAATTCCTGCAAAATTGAACAACAATCTCTCCACGAAAATGATCCCACCTTAGTTGGGAAATTTGGGACCTCATCATCATCATAGAGAGCAAGAAACTAAGCTTGGGGATGCCCCGAGTGGCATCCCCTCTTTCTTCTAATGACCATCGATATTTTACTCAAAGCTATATTTTTATTCGTCACATACTATGTGTTTTGCTTGGAGCGTCTTATATGATATGAGTATTTGCTTGTTTTGTTTTGTGTTTTTAGTCTTGATTCCTCGCTTGACACACCTATTTGAGAGAGCCCGATTTATGCCATGACCTATTAGAATTTCTCTCTATGCTTCACTTAATTTTTATGAGCTATGGATTTGCTCTAGTGATTCACTTATATCCTTTTGAGCACGGTGTGCTTTGTTATTTTTGAAGAAATGCTCTCTTGCTTCACTTAGATTTATTTGAGAGTTAGTAATTTTTTTAAGAAATTCTCTCTTGCTTCACTTAAATTAATTTGAGAGAATGAAAAATTATGCTCATGATCTTCACTTATATTTGTTTGAGTTATCAAAAGCAACACATCAAAATTAGTCCCAAAGTGATAGATATCCAAGAAGGATATAATAAAAAAGTTCATGAAGATCATTGGACAAAATAAACTTGATTCTTAGTATAGTTTTGAGATATGATGATGTGATATGTGAGTCATGTTGATGAGTAATTAGGCTTTAGTAAGAATATTGGTGTTAAGGTTTGTGATTCCCTATGGAAGCACGAAAGTCAATAGTTATGCGATGAAATTATATACTACTTGGTGCATTATTCGGTGTTAATTATGCTTAATGCTCGCTTATGAGATTATTCATTTCTTGGTCGGTCGCTTCTCAATCTTTTGCTAGCCTTCATTTTGCACTAAGTATGATCACTACTTGTGCATCCAAAAACCTTTAAACCAGTTTTGCCACATGAGTCCACTATATCTACCTATATGCGGTATTCTTTTGCCGTTCTAAGCAAATTAGTATGTGCTATCTCTACTTTTCAAAATAAACTTCTCTTTTGTGTGTTCGTACCACTCACGAAGCGGTGAGGGGTGGCTAATATTTTCCATGCTAGATGTGTTATTCTCACGATGAGCGTTTATTCACTTGTCATTGCACGAGAGTAAGGCAAAGGTATTAGGGATGACCAGTCCCGAAATGGAAAATGAATTTACTTTATGTTGTCAAATAATAAATTCCTTGGAAAGTTTTGGTATGGAAGGCACCCGTGGATACGGTTAGCCATGGAAAGTGAAAGTATGGTGGAAAAAGGAATAAACTTTAATTTCTATTTGGGAACCGCCTATTATATATCTAGCATGGAAAGTGTTGGGAACTCTAAGTCATTTTCGTTGGTGGGAAAGGCACAGCTCCCAAAATGTTTTTATCTCTCAATTTTCGCTTTGAGCTCTGGCACCTCTACAAATCCCTACTTCCCTCCGCGAAGGGCCTTTCTTTTACTTTATGCAATTTTTATTTTTGAATTTGAGTCTCCATCTTCTCTTATGAAAGCACCAACTAGGAGGCACTATGATCGTACTTGAGTATTGGGTGTAGTTAATATGCGAGTGTGTTTCATGAATGGATCAATGATTAAGCATGATGGGCGAGGGATAACTTATTTTAGCGTTGATATTTTGAAAGACATGGTTGCTTGTTGATATGCTTGAGTATTTAAGTTATCATGTCAAAACAAGACTATTGCTTTGAACAATATAAAAGTCCAAATGTCCATGCTATAAAGAAAAGAATATGAGATGTCATGTTAGGCAACATTCCACATACAAAATTCTGTTTTTATCATTTACCTACTCGAGGACGAGCATGAATTAAGCTTGGGGATGCTAATACGTCTCCAACGTATCTATAACTTTTGATTGTTCCATGCTGTTATATTATCAACGTTGGATGTTTTATGAT
Source organism: Aegilops tauschii subsp. strangulata (assembly GCF_002575655.3). Lineage (NCBI taxonomy): Eukaryota > Viridiplantae > Streptophyta > Magnoliopsida > Poales > Poaceae > Aegilops > Aegilops tauschii. The sequence goes on along the minus strand of NC_053039.3, from coordinate 260,105,829 downwards.
CATTTTATAGTCATTTTATATCATTTTTTGGTACTAACCCATTGACATCGTGCCAAGTGCCAGTTGCTGTTTTCTGCATGTTTTTTACACCGCAGGAAATCATTACCAAACGGAGTGCAAACACAGCGAAACTTTTTGGAGATTTTTTTGGACCGGAAGACAACCAATGGGCCGAAGAAGCACCCGGGTGCTGCTCCGAGGGGAGTACAACCCACCAGGGCGCGCCTGGAGGCCCAGGCGCGCCCTGGTGGGTTGTGCCCACCTCGGGTGCCCCCCGGACCGCCTCTTTACTCTATGAATACCCCAATATTCCAGAAACCCTAGGGAGCCGACGAAAATCAATTTCAGCCACCGCAGAGTCCCGAACCACCAGATCCAATCTAGACACCATCACGGAGGGGTTCACCACTTCCATTGGTGCCTCTCCGATGATGCGTGAGTAGTTCTTTGTAGACCTTCGGGTTCATAGTTAGTAGCTAGATGGCTTCCTCTCTCTCGTTTAATTCTCAATACAATGGTCTCTAGGATATCCATATGATGTAACTCTTTTTGTGGTGTGTTTGTTGGGATCGGATGAACTTTGAGTTTATGATCAGATATATCTTTTTATATCCATGAAGGTTATTTTAGTTTCTTTGATCTCTTATATGCATGATTGCTTATAGCCTCGTATTTCTTCTCCGATATTTGGGTTTTGTTTGGCCAACTTGATCTATTTATCTTGCAATGGGAAGAGGTGCTTTGTAGTGGGTCCGATCTTACAGTGCTTGATCCCAGTGACAGAAGGGGAACCGACACGTATGTATCATTGCTACTAAGGATAAAACGATGGGGTCTATTTCTACATAAATAGATCTTGTCTACATCATGTCATCATTCTTATTGCATTACTCCGTTTCTCCATGAACTTAATACACTAGATGCATGCTGGATAGTGGTCGATGTGTGGAGTAATAGTAGTAGATGCAGGTAGGAGTCGGTCTACTAATCTAGGACGTGATGCCTATATAATGATAATTGCCTGGATATCGTCATGATTATTTGAAGTTCTATCAATTTCCCAACAGTAATTTGTTCACCCACCGTTTGCTATTTTCTCGAGGGAAGCCACTAGTGAAACCTACGGCCCCCGGGTCTCTTTCCCATATTATTTGCCTTTGCGATCTATTTTCCTTTGATTTTATTTTCAGATCTATTAAACCAAAAATACAAAAATACCTTGCTGCAATTTATTTCTATTTTATTTTATTTGGCGTTCGATCTATCAATCTACTACAATTTATTCACGTCCGTTTGCCAATTTCTGGCGCCGCTACCTGAAAGGGATTGACAACCCCTTTTACACGTCGGGTTGCGAGTATTTGTTATTTGTGTGCAGGTGCCGTTTACGTATTGTTGCTTGGTTCCCCTACTGGTTCGATAACCTTGGTTTCTTCACTGAGCAAAATACCTACCGTCGCTGTGCTGCATCACCCCTTCCTCTTTGTGGAAATATAGATGTAGCTTCAAGCCGCATCATCGGTATCTACATACCTAGTTCAGTCTCATTACTGGCAAGTCTCTTTACTCATTCCGTAATACATCATCCTGCAACTAACTCATTAGTCACTTTGCTTGCAAGGCTTCTTATGATGTGCATTACCGAGAGGGCCCAGAGATACCTCTCGGATACTCGGAGTGACAGATCCTAATCTTGATCTATGCCAACCAAACAAACACCTTCGGAGATACCTGTAGAGCATCTTTATAATCACCCAGTTATGTTGTGATGTTTGATTGCACACAAGGCATTCCTCCGGTATTCGGGAGTTGCATAATCTCATAGTCGAAGGAATATGTATTTGACATGAAGAAGGCAATAGCAATAAAACTGAATGATCATAATGCTAAGCTAACGGATGGGTCTTGTCCATCACATCAATCTCCTAATGATGTGATCCCATTCATGAAATGACAACACATGTCCATGGTTAGTAAACTTAACCATCTTTGATTAACGAGCTAGTCTAGTAGAGGCTTACTAGGGACACGGTGTTTTGTCTATGTATCCACACATGTATCAAGTTTTTGGTTATTCTAGCATGAATAATAAACATTTATCATGATATAAGGAAATATAAAATAACAACTTTATTATTGCCTCTCGGGCATATTTCCTTCAGTCTCCCACTTGCACTAGAGTCAGTAATCTAGTTCACATCACCATGTGATTTAACACCAATAATTCACATCTTTATGTGATTAACACCCATAGTTCACATCGCCATGTGACCAACACCCAAAGGGTTTACTAGAGTCGATAATCTAGTTCACATCGCTATGTGATTAACACCCAAAGGGTACTATGGTGTGATCATGTTTTGCTTGTGAAAGAAATATAGTCAATGTGTCTGCCACATTCAGATCCGTATGTATTTTGCAAATTTCTATGTTTACACTGCTCTGCATGGACCTACTCTAGCTTATTGCTCCCACTTTCAATATGTATCCAGATCAAGACTTAGAGTCATCCAGATCGGTGTCAAAGCTTGCATCGACGTAACTCTTTACGACGAACTCTTTATCACCTCCATAACCGAGAAATATTTCCTTAGTCCTCTAAGGATAATTTTGACCGCTGTCCAGTGATCTACTCCTGGATCACTATTGTACCCCCTTGCCAAACTCATGGCAAGGTACACAATAGGTCTGGTACACAGCACGTCATACTTTATAGAACCTATGGCTGAGGCATAGGGACTGAATTTCATTCTCTCTCTATCTTATGCCATGGTCGGGCTTTGAGTCTTACTCAACTTCACACCTTACAATACAGGCAAGAACTCCTTCTTTGACTGATCCATTTTGAACTCCTTCAAAATATTGTTAAGGTGTGTACTCATTGAAAAATCTTATCAAGCGTCTCGATCTATCTTTATAGATCTTGATGCCTAATATATAAGCAGCTTGACCGAGGTCTTTCATTGAAAAATTCTTATTCAAGTATCCTGTTATGCTATCCAGAAATTCTATATCATTTCCAATCAACAATATGTCATCCACAAATAATATCATAATGCTATAGAGCTCCCACTCACTTCCTTGTAAATACATGCTTCACCATAAGTCTGTATAAAACCATATGGTTTGATCACCTTATCAAAGAGTATGTTTCAACTCCGAGATGCTTGCACCTGTCCATAGATGGATCGCTGGAGCTTCACACTTTGTTAGCACCTTTAGGATCGACAAAACCTTCTGGTTGCATCATAAACAACTCTTCTTTAAGAAATCCATTAAGGAATGCAGTTTTGACGTCCATTTGCCAGATTTCATAATCATAAAATGCGGCAATTTCTAACATGATTCGGACGGACTTAAGCATCGCTACGGGTGAGAAAGTCTCATCGTAGTCAACCCCTTGAACTTGTCGAAAAACATTTTTGCAACAAGTCGAGCTTTGTAGATAGTAATATTACTATCAACGTCAGTCTTATTCTTGAAGATTCATTTATTCTCTATGGCTTGCTGATACGTCTCCAATGTATCTACTTTCCCTAACACTTTTCCTCTTGTTTTGGACTCTAATTTGCATGATTTGAATGAAACTAACCCCGGACTGACACTGTTTTTAGCAGAACTACCATGGTGTTGTTTTTGTGCAGAAATAAAAGTTCTCGAAATGGAACGAAACTTTGCGAGGATTTTTTTATATGAATAAAGATAATTTCTGGAGCCAAGAGCCACCAGAGGGTGGCATCTGGGTGGGCACAACCCACCAGGGCGCGCCTGCCCTCCCAGGCGCGCCCAGGTGGGTTGTCCCCACCCGGTGGCCCCGTAGACCCTGAAACCGACGCTATAAAATCCTATTTTTCCATAAAAAAATCAGGGAGAAATAATTATTGCGATCCATGAGACGGAGCCACCGTCACCTCATGTTCTTCATCGGGAGGCCAGATCTGGAGTCCGTTTGGGGCTCCGGAGAGGGGGATCTTCGTTCTTCGTCATCACCAACCCTTCTCCATCGCCAATTCCATGATGCTCCCCACCGGGAGTGAGTAATTCCTTCGTAGGCTCGCTAGTCGGTGAGGAGTTGGATGAGATTCATCATGTAATCTAGTTAGTTTTGTTAGGGCTTGATCCCTAATATCCACTATGTTCTGAGGTTGATTTTGCTATGACTTTGCCATGCTTAATGCTTGTCACTTTGGGCCCAGGTGCCATGATTTCAGATATGAACCGTTTATGTTATCACCATTATATCCATGTTCTAGATCCGATCTTGCAAGTTCTAGTCACCTACTATGTGTTATGATCCGGCAACCCTGGAGTGACAATAGTTGGGACCACTCCCGGTGATGACCGTAGTTTGAGGAGTTCATGTATTCACCGTGTGTTAATGCTTTCTTCCGGTTCTCTATTAAAAGGATGCCTTAATATCCCTTAGTTTCTAGTTGGACCCCACTACCACGGGAGGGTAGGACAAAAGATGTCATGCAAGTTCTTTCCATAAGCACGTATGACTATTTACGAAATACATGCCTACATTATATTTATAAACTGGAGCTAGTGCCGTGTCGCCCTAGGTTATGACTGTCACATGATGAATATCATGCAACAAATTACTGATCCAATGCCTACAAATTTATCTTATATTGTTCTTGCTAAGTTACTACTGCTATCGTTACTGTTGCTCTTGCTACAAAAATACTGCTATCACTGTTACCGTTACCGTTGTTGCTGCTACTATTATCAAAACTATCATACTACTTTGCTATTGATCACTTTGCTGGAGATAATTAATCTCCAGGTGTGGTTGAATTGACAACTCAGCTGCTAATACCTACAAATATTTTTTGGCTCCCCTTGTGTCGAATCTATAAATTTGGGTTGAATACTCTACCCTCGAAAACTGTTGCGATCCCCTATACTTGTGGGTTATCAAGACCTTTTTCTGGCGCCGTTGCCGGGGAACATAGCTATATTTGTTGAGTCACTTGGGATTATTATCAATTTATCACTATGAATAATCGAAAGAATGCTAAGACTAAGATTTATCCCTCTAAGACAAGGAGAGGTAAGGAACCGCCATCCAGTTCTTCTTTAGATTCACCTTCTGTCATAAGTAAACTTGCAACACCACCATATGCTATTAATCCAGATACATCGCAAGTTATTGATGATGCTACTTCTGTTATGAATGATACTTATGATGATGCTAGTACCTTGCTTGATGATGATGTGCCACTTGGTGATTTTCTTGATAAACAAATTGCTAGAGTAAGACAACATGATGTTGTTGAGTCTGATGATGAGCTTGAAACTGAAAATCTTGAAACACCTGCTAGAACTAGCCTTCCTACATATGAATTGCCTAAGGTACCGGAAGGTTATGTTATGAATGATGAGGCAACTAGAGATATTCTTGCTTGTAAGGATAGAGATGATCTAGAGAAATTATTATGCAAGTATAAAGAAAAATCTCTGAATGCTAGAATGCAATATGATCCTAAGTTTGCCACCTCACCTATCTTTATTGATGATAAGGATTATGAATTCTCTATCGATCTAGAGTTAATTACTTTGGTTGAATCTAATCCTTTCCATGGTTACGAAATTGAAACTGTTGTGGCACATCTTACTAAGTTGAATGACATAGCCACCCTTTTTGCTCATGATGAGAAAACTCGTTATTACTATATCCTCAAATTATTTCCATTCTCATTAAATCTTGGTTCAATACTCTTGCTCCTGGTTGTGTGCGTAGTCCCCAGGATATGATTTATTACTTCTCGGAAAAATATTTCCCTGCTCATAAGAAACAAGCTGCTTTACAGGAAATATTTAACTTTATGCAAATTAAAGAAGAGAGTCTCCCACAAGCTTGGGGGAGGATTTGCCAGTTACTTAATGCTTTGCCTGATCATCCTCTTAAGAAAAATGAAATACTTGATATCTTCTATAATGGACTAACTGATGCTTCTGGGGACTTCCTAGATAGTTGTGCTGGTTGTGTTTTCAGGGAACAAACTGTTGGACAAGCTGGAGAATTATTGAATAACATATTGAAAAATTGTGATGATTGGACTCTTCTTGAACCACCACCTAAACCCACACCGAAGAAGAGGGGTATATTATATCTCAGTCCTGAAGATATGCAAGAGGCAAAGAAATCTATGAAGGAAAAAGGTATTAAAGTCAAGGATGTTAAAAATTTACCTCCTATTGAAGAAATACATGGGCTTAATACACCACCACTGCCTAAGGTGGTAGAGGTAACTTCTTTAATGAAATTCAATGATAATGACAATCCTCATAATATGCACCCTAGCCAATGCCTTTATGAGTTTGAGAATTATATTAGAAAACAAGATCACTTCAATGCAAATGTTATGAAACAATTGAAATATAATTCTGATATGATTGCTCGATTGAGTGACTTGTTATTTAGAATCTCAAATGATGTTTGAGGTGTTGGAAAGCATTCTTCTATGGTTCAAACCCAGTTAGAACAAGTTGCTAAATCTCAAAGAGAGTTGCTAGATGAAATGAATAATAATATACATGACTTTGTTGTTAGAGTTGCAACAAGAGGAGGTAAAATGACTCAGGAACCACTTTATCCTGAGGGACACCCAAAAAGAATTGAACAAGACTCTCAAAGAGCTAACACTGATGCACGTAGTCCTTCTAAAAAGAAAAAGAAGAAGAAACATGATAGGACTTTGCATGCCTCTAGTGAGCCTGAAGTAGAAAAACCTCCTGAAAATGATAATGAAATTTCTATCTTTGATGCTGAAACTCAATCTGATAATGTACACTCACCTTCTGATAATGAAAAAGATAATGATGAGGTTCATGAAGACACTCAAACAAATAATAAAGAACCAGACAATGATGTTGAGATAGAACCACCAGTTGATCTTGATAACCCACAACGTAAGAATACACGATATGATAAAAGGGACTTTATTGCTAGAAAACACGGTAAAGAAAGAGAACCGTGGGTTCAAAAACCTATGCCCTTTCCACCTAAGTCAACTAAAAATAAAGATGATGAAGAATTTGAACGCTTTGCTGAAATGCCGAGGCCAGTCTTTTTGCGTACTCGCTTGACTTATATCTTAAAAATGCCTCCCTATGCAAAGTACATGAAAGACATCAACAAGAGAAAAATACCAAAAGTTGAAATATCCACTATGCTTGCTAATTATACTTTTAAAGATGGAGTACCTAAGAAACATGGAGATCCGGGAATACCAACTATACCTTGCTCCATCAAAATAAATTATGTTAAAACTGCTTTGTGTGATTTGGGAGCTGGTATTAGTGTTATGCCTTTCTCTTTATATAAAAGACTTGATTTGAATAAACACACACCTACTGAAATATCTTTGCAAATGCCTGACAAATCAACTGCCATACCTATCGCTATTTGTGAGGATGTGCCCGTTGTTGTTGTTGTTGTTGTTGTTTGTTGTTGTTAATGTTACTATTTTGACTGATTTTGTTATACTTGAGATGCCCGAGGACGACAACATGTCGATTATCCTTGGTAGACCCTTCTTGAATACTGCAGGGGCTGTTATTGATTGCAATAAAAGCAAGGTCACTTTTCATATCAATGGTAATGAGCATACGGTGCAGTTTCCAAAGAAGCAATTCCAAGTGAATGGTATTAATGTCATTGAAAAATCTCCGACAATCACTATTGGAAGTTTTCAAATACCTCTACCTACTGCCAAAAAGAAATATGAAATGCTTATTGTTGGGGACATTCATATCCCCGTTGAGGTAACTTAGTGATTTACGAAAGTTCTTCGGTTTCATACTAATCGAAAGTGGTTGTTAATAAGACTTGATCAACCTTATTAATGGATCATTTTTGAGAGGTATGAAGTTGATGAATTTAGTAAGCACTACCTTCTATCCCTACCTTTTATTTTCTATTTTTATTAGTTAAATAAAATAAAATGCCATGTTTAGTCTGTTTTCTGAATTTCCCGTGCAATAAAAAATGACCCAAAAATAAAAGTTCTCAGAATGCTCTGAAAATTTAATACAGTGTTTTTTGAATATTTAAGAATTTCTGGTGCAAATAATATCAGAGGGAGGTGCACCAGGGGGGCACAACCCACCTGCGCGCTAGGACCCCCAGGCGCACCCTGGTGGGTTGTGGTTCCCATGTGGCCCCCCTCACTTATCTCTTCACACCACATCATCACCTCCAGAAAAAAATCACCTTTGCTCTCTCACGTGTTCTTGCTCTCAAACCCGCGGATTTTGATCTCTTTGCTCGAAGCTCCGTTTCCGAAACTGTTTCGGGGGATTGTTGCTTGGTATGTGACTCCACCGTTTGTCCAATTAGTTTTTGCATGTTGAATTCTTAGAGTTCTAAGTAGTTTGAATGCTTGCTATGGCCTCTATGTATCCCTATGAGTTCTAAGTAGTTTTTGTTTTTGTGAAGTTTTGTTGAGAAAAATTTGTGGCCTAAAAATTTCAGAATTTTTGTTCATAGGAAAAGGATGAATATCTTTAGGAAGTTTGCTTCTAAGAAGAACTCCAGTGGAGTTATTGGGGAGTCGTCTGACAGTGATCTCCATCCTCGGAGGTTGGCGAAAGTACGGCCGTGCGAATGGCCGCATACCCCGTTCCTGGAAGAGGTTGGAATCCTTCAAGAGTTTACACAATATGCTGCTAATGCCGGCCTCACCTACTTCATCGCAGCTGAATGTGAACAGTATCATCTCCACACAAACATCTTTGTTCAAAGTTTTAATTTCCTTCCTAGGAATAATCCTCCTGAGGTGCATTTTAATTTATACGCTGAGCCCCATCAGATACCGCTTACTGAATTTTTGTGAAATATGCTTGCTTCCTTTCTGATGGTAGTTTGGTGGAGCCAAGGCCCGCAGAGTTTGAAATTTTTTATCGTACCTTTACAGTGGGAGATGAGAGAGGGGTGTCGGGTATCACAGCCGCTGGTTTGCATTTTATTGATGTTCATTATTTCGCTCTTTTCATTGCAAAATGCTTGCTTGCTAGAGAAAAGGTGGGTGCACTCAGTTCACCAGACCTTGCTGTTTTATGTCGTGCACTTGAGGGAGAAACACTTATAGCTTGGGAGCTATTGTGGCACGTCGCCTCCACATTAATATGTCCAAGGGGTAAAATACATGATGGGAACTTCGCTACTCGTTTGGCGGCTCGCTTTAATGTTGAGATACGCCTTCATGATTACCCTCTGACCAAGGTTTACCTAGATCGCGCAGCCATGGAACACCACCATTTTATTGCGTGAGATTACCCTAACATTCCTATTCCTTATAACCTGGTTTTGAGCATTAACACTCGTGATATTATTGCATTGCCTGCTCCTGCTTTGTTTGATCTTGTTGCCAGGGGCGGATATAGGATTATGCCTGCGGATATCATCACCTATCGGAACGACCAGGCTATAGCAGAGGAGGAGCCTCAGCAGTGGGATGTGTGGATGCCCGCTCCTCAGCACCCCGACTACTATCCAGGCTACTGACTGCTTACCAAGTTAGGCCAAAAGCCTAAGCTTGGGGGAGTACGTGTTCTCCACCGACATTACATTCATGTTCACACATTTCATTCCAGTCGTCGGTGTCCACACATTTTCATTGTATCATACATGCTTAATTTTATTTTCTCGCTTTCTTCTTGTGTGTTTGAAAAACTTTAGAAAAACCAAAAAAAATTAGTTGTAGTGAGTTTACTTTCTATGCATGCTTAGTTGTAGTACTGAAAAGAAAACCCAAAAAGATTTCCTTATTCTTCTTTTGCTTGTTGGGAGCTTTCCCGTGTAAATAGTTTTTCTCGTTTTTGCTTTTCCCTTTTATTTGCTTGTTTAAGAAAACCAAAAACTCCAAAAATATTTCAGTGTATTTCTCCGAATTTATTTTCTTTTTATTCGAGTCGTACCGAGGAGAAGGCCACGATGAAAATGTTGAGTGGCTCTCATTTGCAGAATTGTTGATCTAACAAAGAGCCCATTTTACTTTGCCTTCTCCTGTTGAATAAAATGTTTGCAGATTCCAGCTTAGTCCATGGCACTCTTGCACTATTATTATTCTCACATCGTTCGGTCGTGCAAGTGAAAGGCAATAATTGTTGGGGAACGCAGTAATTTCAAAAAAATTCCTACGCACACGCAAGATCCATCTAGGTGATGCATAGCAACGAGAGGGGAGAGTGTTGTCCACGTACCCTCGTAGACCGAAAGCGAAAGCGTTATGACAACGCGGTTGATGTAGTCGTACGTCTTCATGATTCGACCGATCCTAGTACCGAAAGTACGGCACCTCCGCAATCTGCACACGTTCAGCTCGGTGACGTCGCACGAACTCTAGATCCAGCTAAGGTCAAGGGAGAGTTTCGTTAGCACGACGGTGTGATGATGGTAATGATGAAGTTACCGACGCAGGGCTTCGCCTAAGCACTACAACGATATGAACGATGTGGAAATCTGTGGAGGGGGGCACCGCACACGGCTAAACAATCAACTTGTGTGTCTATGGGGTGTCCCCCTCCCCCGTATATAAAGGAGTGGAAGAGGGGAGGGTCGGCCCTCTCATGGCGCGCCCAAGGGGGGAGTCCTACTTCCGGTGGGAGTAGGATTCCCCCTTTCCCTAGTTGGAGTAGGAGAAGAAGGAAGAGGGAGAGGGAGAGAAGGAAAGGGGGGCCGGCCCCCCTCCCAATTCGGATTGGGCTTGGGGGGCGCGCCCCCACCTTGGCCGCCTCCTCCTCTCTCCCACTAAGGCCCATTAAGGCCCAATGACTCCCCGGGGGGTTCCGGTAACCCCCCGGTACTCCGGTAAATGCCCGAACTCACTCGAAACCATTACGATGTTCAAACATAGCCTTCCAATATATCGATCTTTATGTCTCAACCATTTAGAGACTCCTCGTCATGTCTGTGATCACATCCGGGACTCCGAACAACCTTCGGTACATCAAAGAGATAAACTCATAATACCGATCGTCATCGAACGTTAAGCGTGCAGACCCTACGGGTTCGAGAACTATGTAGACATGACCGAGACTCATCTCTGGTCAATAACCAATAGCGGAACCTGGATGCTCGTATTGGTTCCTACATATTCTACGAAGATCTCTATCAGTCAAACCACATAACAACATACGTCGTCCCCTTTGTCACCGGTATGTTACTTGCTCGAGATTCGATCGTCGGTATCTCAATACCTAGTTCAATCTCGTTACCGGCAAGTCTCTTTACTCATTCCGTAATGCATCATCCCGCAAATAACTCATTAGTCACATTGCTTGCAAGGCTTATAGTGATGTGCATTACTGAGAGGGCCCAGAGATACCTCTCCGACATTCGGAGTGACAAATCCTAATCTTGATCTATGACAACTCAACAAACACCATCGGAGACACCTGTAGAGCATCTTTATAATCACCCAGTTACGTTGTGACGTTTGATAGCACACAAAGCGTTCCTCCGGTATTCGGGAGTTGCATAACTCATACTCATAGGAACATGTATAAGTCATGAAGAAAGCAATAGCAACAAACTAAACGATCATCGTGCTAAGTTAACGGATGGGTCAAGTCAATCACATCATTCTCTAATGATGTGATCTCGTTAATAAAATGACAACTCATGTCTATGGTTAGGAAATTTAACCATCTTTGATTCAACGAGCCAGTCAAGTAGAGGCATACTAGTGACACTCTGTTTGTCTATGCACTCACACATGTACTAAGTTTCCGGTTAATACAATTCTAGCATGAATAATAAACATTTATCATGATATAAGGAAATGTAAATAATGACTTTATTATTGCCTCTTGGGCATATTTCCTTCAGTCTCCCACTTGCACTAGAGTTAATAATCTAGATTACACAGTAATGATTTTAACACTCATGGAGTCTTGGTGTTGATCATGTTTTGCTCGTAAGAGAGGCTTAGTCAACGGGTCTGCAACATTCAGATCCGTATGTATATTGCAAATCTCTATGTCTCCCTCCTTGACTTGATCGCGGATGGAATTGAAGCGTCTCTTGATGTGCTTGGTTCTCTTGTGAAATCTGGATTCCTTTGCCAAGGCAATTGCACCAGTATTGTCACAAAAGATTTTCATTGGACCCGATGCACTAGGTATGACACCTAGATCGGATATGAACTCCTTCATCCAGACTCCTTCATTTGCTGCTTCCGAAGCAGCTATGTACTCCGCTTCATACGTAGATCCCGCCACAACGCTTTGCTTAGAACTGCACCAACTTACAGCTCCACTATTCAATAAATACGTACCCGTTTTGTGACTTAGAGTCATCCGGATCAGTGTCAAAGCTTGCATCGACGTAACCATTTACGACAAGCTCTTTGTCACCTCCATAAACGAGAAACGTATCCTTAGTCCTTTTCAGGTATTTCAGGATGTTCTTGACCGCTGTCTAGTGATCCTCCTGGATTACTTTGGTACCTCCCTGCTAAACTAATAGCAAGGCACACATCAGGTCTGGTACACATCATTGCATACATGATAGAACCTATGGCTGAAGCATAGGGAATGACTTTCATTTTCTCTCTATCTTCTGCAATGATCGGGCATTGAGTCCGACTCAACTTCACACCTTGTACCACAGGCAAGAACCCTTTCTTTGCTTGATCCATTTTGAACTTCTTCAAAACTTTATCAAGGTATGTGCTTTGTGAAAGTCCAATTAAGCGTCTTGATCTATCTCTATAGATCTTGATGCCCAATATATAAGTAGCTTAACCGAGGTCTTTCATTGAAAAACTCTTATTCAAGTATCCTTTTATGCTATCCATAAATTTTATATCATTTCCAATCAACAATATGTCATCCACATATAATATTAGAAATGCTACAGATCTCCCACTCACTTTCTTGCAAATATAGGCTTCTCCAAAAGTCTGTATAAAACTATATGCTTTGATTACACTATCAAAACGTTTATTCCAACTCCGAGATGCTTGCACCAGTCCATAAATGGATCGCTGGAGCTTGCACACTTTGTTAGCATCCTTTGGATTGATAAAACCTTCGGGTTGCATCATATACAACTCCTCTTCCAGAAATCCATTCAGGAATGCAGTCTTTCCATCCATTTGCCAAATTTCATAATCATAAAATGCAGCAATTGCTAACATGATTCGGATGGACTTAAGCATCGCTATGGGTGAGAAGGTATAATCATAGTCAACTCCTTGAACTTGTCGAAAACCTTTCGCGACAAGTCGAGCTTTGTAGACAGTAACATTACCGCCAGCGTCAGTCTTCTTCTTGAAGATCCATTTATTCTCGATGGCATGCCGGTCATCGGGCAAGTCAACCAAAGTCCACACTTTGTTCTCATACATGGATCCCATCTCATATTTCATGGCCTCAAGCCATTTCACGGAATCTGGGCTCATCATCACTTCCTCATAGTTCGTAGGTTCGTCATGGTCAAGTAACATGACCTACATAACTGGATTACCGTACCACTCTGGTGCGGATCTTACTCTGGTTGACCTACGAGGTTCAGTAGTAACTTGATCTGAAGTTACATGATCATCATCATTAGCTTCCTCACTAATTGGTGTAGTAATCACAGGAACTGATTTCTGTGATGAACCACTTTCCAATAAGGGAGCAAGTACAATTACCTCATCAAGTTCTACTTTCCTCCCACTCACATCTTTCGAGAGAAACTCCTTCTCTAGAAAGGATCCATTCTTAGCAACAAATCTGTGATAGAAGGTGTACCCAACAGTCTCCTTTGGGTATCCTATGAAGACACATTTCTCCGATTTGGGTTCGAGCTTATCAGGTTGATGCTTTTTCACATAAGCATCGCAGCCCCAAACTTTAAGAAACGACAACTTGGGTTTCTTGCCAAACCACAGTTCATAAGGTGTCGTCTCAACGGATTTAGATGGTGCCCTATTTAACGTGAATGGAGCTGTCTCTAAAGCATAACCCCAAAATTATAGTGGTAAATCAGTAAGAGACATCATAGATCACACCATGTCTAATAAATACGATTACAACGTTCGGACACACCATTACGCTGTGGTGTTCCGGGTGGCGTGAGTTGCGAAACTATTCCGCATTGTTTCAAATGAAGACCAAACTCGTAACTCGAATATTCTCCTCCACGGTCAGATTGTAGAAACTTTATTCTTGTTACGATGATTTTCCACTTCACTCTGAAATTCTTTGAACTTTTGAAATGTTTCAGACTTATGTTTCATCAAGTAGATATACCCATATTTGCTCAAATCATCTGTGAAGGTCAGAAAATAACGATACCCACCGTGAGCCTCAATGTTCATTGAACCACATACCTTAGTATGTATGATTTCCAATAAATTTGTTGCTCGCTCCATTGTTCCGGAGAACGGAGTTTTAGTCATCTTGCCCATGAGGCATGGTTCGCAAGTACCAAGTGATTCATAATCAAGTGATTCCAAAAGTCCATCAGAATGGAGTTTCTTCATGCGCTTTACACCAATATGACCCAAACGGCAGTGCCACAAATAAGTTGCACTATCATTATCAACTCTGCATCTTTTCGCTTCAATATTATGAATATGTGTGTCACCACTATCAAGTTCAACAAAAATAGACCACTCTTCAAGGGTGCATGACCATAAAAGATATTACTCATCTAAATAGAATAACCATTATTCTCGGATTTAAATGAATAACCATCTCGCATCAAACAAGATCCAGATATAATGTTCATGCTTAACGCTGGCACCAAATAACAATTATTCAGGTCTAAAACTAATCCCAAAGGTAGATGTAGAGGTAGCGTGCCGATGACGATCACATCGACTTTGGAACCATTTCCCACACGCGTCGTCACCTCGTCCTTAGCCAATCTTCGCTTAATTCGTAGTCCCTGTTTCGAGAGGCAAATATTAGCAACAGAACCAGTATCAAATACCCAGGCACTACTGCGAGCATTAGTAAGGTACACGTCAATAACATGTATATCACATATACCTTTGTTCACCTTGCCATCCTTCTTATCCGCCAAATACTTGGGGCAGTTCCGCTTCAAGTGACCAGTTCCTTTGCAGTAGAAGCACTCAGTCTTAGGCTTAGGTCCAGACTTGGGCTTCTTCACTTGAGAAGCAACTTGCTTGCCGTTCTTCTTGAAGTTCCCTTTCTTCCCTTTACCCTTTTTCTTGAAACTGGTGGTCTTGTCGACTATCAATACTTGATGCTCCTTCTTGATTTCTACCTCCGTAGATTTTAGCATTGCGAAGAGCTCGGGAATTGTCTTATCCATCCCTTGCATATTATAGTTCATCACGAAGCTCTTGTAGCTTGGTGGCAGTGATTGAAGAACTCTATCAATGACACTATCATCAGGAAGATTAACTCCCAGCTGAGTCAAGTGGTTGTGGTACCCAGACATTCTGCGTATATGTTCGTTGACAGAACTATACCTCCATTTTGCAGCTGTAGAACTTATTGGAGACTTCATATCTCTCAATCCGGGCATTTGCTTGAAATATTAACTTCAACTCCTGGAACATCTCATATGCTCCATGACGTTCAAAACGCCGTTGAAGTCCCGGTTATAAGCCGTAAAGCATGGCACACTGTACTATCGAGTAGTCATCAGCTTTGCTTTGTCAGACGTTCTTAACGTCATCAGTAGCATCTGCAGTAGGCCTGGCACCTAGCGGTGCTTCTAGGACGTAATTCTTCTATGCAGCAATGAGGATAATCCTCAAGTTATGGACCCAGTCCGTGTAGTTGCTACCATCATCTTTCAACTTAGCATTCTCTACGAGCGCATTAAAATTCAATAGAACAGTAGCACGGGCCATTTATCTACAACAACATAGACATGCAAAATACTATCAGGTACTAAGTTCATGATAAATTAAAGTTCAATTAATCATATTACTTAAGAAATCCCACTTATATAGACATCCCTCTAATCATCTAAGTGATCACGTGATCCAAATCAACTAAACCATGTCTGATCATCACGTGAGATGGAGTATTTTTCAATGGTGAACATCACTATGTTGATCATATCTACTATATGATTCATGCTCGAACTTTCGGTCTCAGTGTTTCGAGGCCATATCTGCATATGCTAGGCTCGTCAAGTTTAACCCAAGTATTCTGCGTGTGCAAAACAGGCTTGCACCCATTGTATGTGAACGTAGAGCTTATCACACCCGATCATCACGTGGTGTCTCGGCATGACGAACTTCCGCAACGGTACATACTCAGGGAGAACACTTGTATCTTGAAATTTAGTGAGAGATCATCTTATAATGCTATGGCCGAACTAAGCAAAATAAGATGCATAAAGGATAAACATCACATGCAATCAATATAAGTGATATGATATGGCCATCATCATCTTGTGCCTTTGATCTCCATCTTCAAAGCACCGTCATGATCACCATCGTCACCGGCGCGACACCTTGATCTCCATCGTAGCATCATTGTCGTCTCGCCAACTATTGCTTCTACGACTATCGCTACCGCTTAGTCATAAAGAAATAACAATTATAGGGCGATTGCATTGCATACAAGAAAGCGACAACCATATGGCTCCTGCCAGTTGCCGATAACTCTGTTCCAAAACATGATCATCTCATACAATGAAATTTAGCATCATGTCTTGACTATATCACATCACAACATGCCCTGCAAAAACAAGTTAGACGTCCTCTACTTTGTTCTTGCAAGTTTTACATGACTGCTACGGGCTGAGCAAGAACCGTTCTTACCTACGCATCAAAACCGCAACGATTTTTCGTCAAGTGTGCTGTTTTAACCTTCAACAAGGACCGGGCGTAGTCACACTCGATTCAACTAAAGTTGGGGAAACTGACACCTGCCAGCCACCTGTGTGCAAAGCACGTCGGTAGAACCAGTCTCGCGTAATCGTACGCGTAATGTCGGTCTGGGCCGCTTCATCCAACAATACCGCCGAATCAAAGTATGACATACTGGTAAGCAGTATGACTATTATCACCCACAACTCTTTGTGTTCTACTCGTGCATATAACATCTACGCATAGACCTGGCTCGGATGCCACTGTTGAGAACGCAGTAATTTCAAAAAAAATCCTACGCACACGCAAGATCCATCTAGGTGATGCATAGCAACAAGAGGGGAAAGTGTTGTCCACATACCCTCGTAGACCGAAAGCGGAAGTGTTATGACAACGCGGTTGATGTAGTCGTACGTCTTCATGGTCCGACCGATCCTATTACCGAAAGTACGGCACCTCCGCGATCTGCACACATTCAGCTCGGTGACGTCCCATGATCTCTAGATCTAGTTGAGGTCGAGGGAGAGTTTCATCAGCATGACGGCGTGATGACGGTGATGATGAAGTTACCGACGCAGGGCTTCGCCTATGCACTACAACGATATGACTGAGGTGGAAATCTGTGGAGGGGGGCACCGCACACGGCTAAACAATCAACTTGTGTGTCTATGGGGTGCCCCTCCCTCGTATATAAAGGAGTGGAGGAGGGGAGGGCCAGCCCTCTCATGGCGCGCCCAATGGGGGAGTCCTACGCCCGGTGGGAGTAGGATTCCCCCTTTCCCTAGTTGGAGTAGGAGAAGAAGGAAGAGGGAGAGGGAGAGAAGGAAAGGGGGCCCGGCCCCCTCCCAATTCGGATTGGGCTTGGGGGGGGGCAGACCCACTTTGGCCGCCTCCTCCTCTCTCCCACTAAGGCCCATTAAGGCCCAATGACTCCCGGCGCGGTTCCGGTAATAACCCGCCGGTACTCCAGTGATTGCCCGAACTCACTCGGAACCATTTCGATGTCCAAACATAGCCTTCCAATATATCGATCTTTATGTCTCGACCATTTCGAGACTCCTCGTCATGTCCGTGATCACATTCGGGACTCCGAACAACCTTCGGTACATCAAAACACATGAACTCATAATACCGATCGTCATTGAACGTTAAGCGTGCGGACCCTACAGGTTCGAGAACTATGTAGACATGACCGAGACTCGTCTCTGGTCAATAACCAATAGTGGAACCTGGATGCTCATATTGGTTCCTACATATTCTACGAAGATCTTTATCGGTCAAACCGCATAACAACATACGTTGTTCCCTTTGTCATCGGTATGTTACTTGCCCGAGATTCGATCGTCGGTATCTCTATACCTAGTTCAATCTCGTTACCGGCAAGTCTCTTTACTCGTTCTATAATGCATCATCCCGCAACTAACTTATTAGTCACATTGCTTGCAAGGCTTATAGTGATGTGCATTACCGAGAGGGCCCAGAGATACCTCTCCGACAATCGGAGTGACAAATCCTAATCTTGATCTATGCCAACTCAACAAACACCATTGGAGACACCTGTAGAGCATCTTTATAATCACCCAGTTATGTTGTGACGTTTGATAGCATACAAAGTGTTCCTCCGGTATTCGGGAGTTGCATAATCTCATAGTCATAGGAACATGTATAAGTCATGAAGAAAGCAATAGCAACAAACTAAATGATCATCGTGCTAAGCTAACGGATGGGTCAAGTTAATCACATTATCCTCTAATGATGTGATCCCGTTAATAAAATGACAACTCATGTCTATGGTTAGGAAACTTAACCATCTTTGATTCAACGAGCTAGTCAAGTAGAGGCATACTAGTGACACTCTGTTTGTCTATGTATTCACACATGTACTAAGTTTTCGGTTAATACAATTCTAGCATGAATAATAAACATTTATCATGATATAAGGAAATATAAATAACAACTTTATTATTGCCTCTAGGGCATATTTCCTTCAATAATGACGATATTCAATGAACTGGCCGTGGCTGAGAGAAACGGGTATGAACTCGACTTGTTCTGATTTTGTAAATATGTTTAACCTAGTATCCATGATTCAGCCCATTATGATTAAACATGTTTGCAATGACAATTAGAGATTATAGTTTCTCATGCCATGCATAAGTAGAAAGGAGTGGATAATGATTTATCTTGGATGTCAACATTGCGTTAAAATGATTGTGATGTAGTATGATGATATGGTATCCTCCTCTGAATGTTCGACTGGCTTGACTTGGCACATGTTCATGCATGTAGTTGAATCAAAACCAACATAGCCTCTATGATATTTATGTTCATGGTGTTCATATCCTACTCATGCTAGTGTCCAATGTTACTTATGCATAATGCATGTACATGACCGTTGTTGCTCTCTATCTGGCCGCTTCTCAACCTAATTGCTAGCCTTCGCGTGTACTAAGTGGGAATTCTGCTTGTACATCAAAAACCTTGAACCCAAGTTATTCGAGATGAGTCCACCATACCTAGCTATATGCGGTATTACCCTGCCGTCCTATGTAAATTTGCATGTGCCACCTCTAAAAACTTCAAATAAATATCCTTTTTATGTGCCTGGATCGTTCATGGAACGACAGGAGGTGGTCGGTATCTTCCATGCTAAGTGGGTTATTCTCAAGTCGAGTGTTTATTCACTCACCATCGCACAAGAAAAGGGCGGTAATAGGGATTCCCAATCCTGAACTAAAAAATGCAAATAATTAAACAAAACTCCCCGGGGACTGTTGTTGGTATGGACGGCACCCGTTGTTTCAGACAAGCCATGGAGTGTGATTGCTGGTGGAGGGGGAGTAAACCTTTACTTTTATCGCTTGGGAACCGCCACTAGCGTGCTTAGCATGGAATATATTGATAACTGATGGTCGTGAAGTAAACAAGAAGGGTGCATGTCTCAAAATATCATTTACCTCTGTTTTAAAAACTTGAGCTCTGGCACCTCTGCAAATCACTGCTTCCCTCTGCGAAGGGACTATCTATTTACTTTTATGTTGTGTCATCACCTTCTAAAATAAGCACCAGAACCTGAGAGCACTGCTGTCATGCTGATGCATTGTGTGTAGATAATGTTGGGTGCATCATGACTGGATCTTTTCTACCATGAATTACAATGTTTAGTCGCTGCTCGGACTTTGGAGGTGCTCTGCATTTATGTTTTGCGGTCTCAGAAAGGGCTAGCAAGATACCACTATTGTCATATTATATCATGGTTGTTTTGACAACGTGTTGCCGTTTGAGATATCTTATTATTGCTTGCTAGCTGATTATGTTATTGATATGAGTTAATATAATTTTTAAGAGTTATTGTCGGCATGGTTAGTTATAGTGTTGGCTGAAAACCTGGGTGTTGTTTAAGCTTATTTATGCAAACTAGAGTAAAAGAGTTCGTAATAGTTTTTCTTTTTCACTTTCATTTTGTCAACTGAATTGCTTGAGGACAAGCAAAGGTTTAAGCTTGGGGGATTTGATACATCTCCAACGTATCTACTTTTCCTAACGCTTTTCCTCTTGTTTTGGACTCTAATTTGCATGATTTGAATGAAACCAACCCCGGACTGACGTTGTTTTCAGTAGAACTACCATGGTGTTGTTTTTGTGCAGAAATAAAATTTCTCAGAATGGAACGAAACTTTGTGAGGATTTTTTATATCAACACTACAAAAAAAAGACACATCTGTGACATTTTGGGCCGAACGAATTTTTTTTCTGTCATACTTATGACACTTCTATGACGATAATTCTGACAAAACCCGGTATCATCATAGATGTGGTGGGCTCCTACTTCTATGACAAAAAATCATGACAGAAAATGGGCTTTTCCTCCTGGGCAGGCCGGAGACGCAGCTGCATGACATTCTTTGGGCCGTCCATGACGGAAAAAATCGTGGTAGAAGCGAGGGCGAGGAAAATATCGGGGAGTTCCCGGTTACGGTGGGTGGTCGGGGGCCGAGCGATGCGCGTTTCTCTCGTACGTACGCGCGTGTGTGCGAGGCATTGGGCTCTAACTGAACCTGAGCGAGGCATTGGGCTCTAACTGAACCCGAGCGATTGCACTGCAGGCTACGCGTTACTGAACCCGAGCGATCGATCGATCCCTTGCTGTTAACTGAACCCGAGTGATTCCTTCGCTACTGCTGCTAACTGAAGCCGATCGAACACTGCTGCCTCCATCCCTTGATGAACAGTGAGCGTTGTTGAGGGGGTTTGGATGAACAGTTGCCGGTGGGGGGTTGGATGAACAGGAACCCGCGGTAGTAGAGGCCATTGCTGCTGGATTAACAGTACCCCGAACGATCGAGCCGGTGGATGAACAGGACCCCATGGAGGGCTAGTTGAACAGTAGCCAGTGGAGTTCTGGTTGAACAGTAGCCGGTGGAGGGCTGGATGAACAGTAGCGCGTGGAGGGGTGGTTGAACAGGACCCCCGTGGAGAGGCTAGTTGAAAAGTAGCCGGTGGAGGAGCGCGCGGTGGAGGCTGGATGAACAGGAGCCCGCGGATGAACAGTCGCAGGTGGAGGCTGGAGGAGGTCGACGGTGGATGAACAGGAGCCCGTGGAGGCTGGAGGAGGTCGACGGTGGAGATGAACAGTATCCCGTGGAGTCCCGTTTTGCGGTACGCCACACCCGTCCCGATGAACAGGACCCCTGTTTCGACCGTAGCGCTCCAACACAAGTCCGTTTCCTCCGTTTTGCGGTACGCCACACCCCTCCCGATCAACAGGACCCCGTTTCGATCGTAGGAGGTCCGTTTCCTCCGTTTTGTGGTACGCCAGACCCCTCCCGATGAACAGGATCCTGTTTCCACTGTGGCCGGTCGAACACAAGGCCGTTTCCTCCGTTCTGCGGTACGCCATGCCTCGTTTCCATTGCCTGTTCCGTCCAAGCCGGTTGGCTCCCGATGAACACGATGACACATTCCGTTCCGACCCAGCCGGTTGGCTCCCCATGAACACGACGACGATGCAGTTTCTCTGTTCCGACCCAGCCATGTACACGAGCCCTGGCCGTACGTATGCGCGAGTAGGCGTTCAAGAAACCTCCCGTATGTACGTACGTGGCCATATTTTCTTTCTTGCACCCTGGCCGTTGTATGTACGTGTACATGCTACGTGTGCGCCTCTACTACCACACGTGCGCGCCTCTACTACGACACGTGCCCTTCCTTGCACGGCCACGGTTCATCGCTGCAACCTGCAGACAGACCGATCGACCAGTATGTACATACACAATCGCGACCAGAATGACAACACTACGTACGCTTCGACCGAGTGGGTCCCGACTGTCAGGCACTTCCTTGCGTGCAAAGATGTAGCTGGTGGGTCCCAGCAGTCAGGGGGCGAATCGTTTTTTTTGCCAGTAATATGGATGCACTTCCTTGCGTGCGAAGATGTAGCTGGTGGGACCCAGCAGTCAGGGGGCAAATCATTTTTTTGCCCGTAATATGGCCGCACTTCCTCCGTGCGAAGATGTAGCTGGTGGGTCCCTGCAGTCAGGGGGAAACGTTTTTTTACGAAATACGATGTTCCGTCCGGTGGGTCCCTCCTGTCAGGTGGAGGAATAATTATTTTCCGCATAACAAGGAGGCACTTCCTTGCTGCGACCGTGGACCCAGCTGTCAGCCTCTCCACGTAGAGTACTCTTCCGATGGAAGTCGGTCGTTGACCACATTGACCATGCCGCGCCCAGAGCACCAATGCGGTGGACGACGGTGAGGCCTAGGAAGGGGACGACGCGGAGCCGGGGAAGATATGGCAGTGGATGCCCACGCGGAGAGGAGTATGAGGGTTCACTGGTTCGGCTGCGGTGTGAGGATACCGTCACCGCATTGCCTGGCCAACGGTGGGAGTGGTAGGGGGAGGTGAGGCCTCCGCGGTAGCACAGCCGGCCATGGGAGGCAGGAGCAGGCGGCATGACCAGCGCTGCTTTGGGCGGCTGGAGCAAGAAGACCAGAGGTTGAAGAATCACAACGGCCATTTGATGGACATTGTACGGTCACTGCAGCTAGAATCGTTTATATTGACTAAGTTTGACAAAGCCCTTGGTACATGTCAACTTAGTAGGCCCACAGGTTAGCCTCCGAAACGGTGCGCCCCAGATGTCTGGGAGAGGAATCATTTTTTGGGCGCCTGAAGCTAGAATATCCGAGATTGAAGAAGAAGCATGACATCCGTTGGATGGACATCCAACGGACACTGCTGCTAGAACCGTGTGTTGACTATAAGTTGACAAAGCCTTGCATACGCGTCAACTTAGTAGGCCCACAAGTGTGTGGCAGAGAACTTATAGCCCATTTGCGATTTGTAAGAATGTACAACCCATTTTTGAATTCTAATGGAATTTACTACAGCCCATTTACAGTTTGTTAAAAGTACAGCCGATTTTCTAGCTAGGAAAACGATAATAATTTCAACCAACTGTTCAAAACAGAATTCAATAAAATTTCCCACATTTTGATGGGATCCGAAATATTTTTATCCCGAAATTTCTAGTCAGATAAAATACGATTTCAACATAAATTTGTATTACGTAAAAATCCAACGAAACATTGCGCGCGCAACAATTAATGAAATTAAAATTTTCAAAATCCAGAAATATTATTTTATAAAGTAATTACGTGTTTGGTGCATATTTTTATAGTTACTGCCCAGTTTTTATAATTACATCCCATTTATTATTTCTTAAATCCCATTTTCTTGTTAAGCCTAATGCATCCCTCCTAGGAAAGATTTGCAGCCCAGCGGGCGGATAATAACAAGTTGACCTTTCCTGGGTATTCCTCAAAAAAAGTAATGCTGGGCTAGCCATTTTTAGCTTGAAAAAAAATTAATATCTGGGCTGGATATCTGGCCTGGGCTAGATGGGCCACAGCCCGCCCAGTTAATACCCTGCTCTCCTCTGAACAACAACGAAAACATCGCTCAAGAAAAACTCTGCATTGCTCCACCTGAAAAAGACAAATACTGCTCGAGCTGCTTGGTCCCAGCTGTCGGCCGCTCCTTGTGCAATTCTCTCGTTTATTGACTACTGACAATGGTGTGGCACCGTGATGTCAGGAAACCAGGAGGAAGCAAAAAATATTACAGTTGTATATAATAAGGAGGCACTTGCGTACGTGCGGCTATGGCCCTGGTGGGTCCCCAGTGTCATCCTCTCCAAGTAAAGTCATCTCCTCATTCCTCATGCCGTTGACCATGTTGACAACGCGAGACGGCGGCGCCACAGCGAGAGCAACAACTCGTAGGACGACGGAGAGGTCCTCACGGGCCCTACGGATGGTCTGATACAGCGCCCGCTGCTCATTCGGGAAGCCAGGATCATAGGGCCACATGTCTGCGATGGCATTGTCGTTCACTTGTTCACCGGTGCTCATTAAGGAGACGGAGGTTGCAGCACAGGTCCTCCTGTGCTGGTAGCTCTTCTGCCATTAGGGCGTCGAAGTGGGCCGCACCTGCTCTATGGTGAACACGGCATGAACCGGCTTGGACAGTGGCGCCGGCTCCTTGTCGGAAGCGACGTCCATCGCCTGATTGTCGTCACTCAGCTCGGCGAGCTCGCTGGCGATCCAGCATGTCCCGGCTGCTGGACCGACCCGCTGCTAAGCACGAGTCTGACTGCCCTGGCCCACCCAGACCGCCTCCCTCGCCCGCGCGCGCTTTCCGCCCGAAACGGTCAGCACCGCCCGCCCCGCTTCCCGGTGCAGGCGATTGCTCCGCCTTCAAACGACACAAGTGTCGTCCATCCGTCCGTCTGCCGCCCACATTAATGATACATGGTTGCCGAGGCGGCTACTCCGGCGCCACACGGCCGTCCCTCCGCCGCCACCATTGCTATATAAACTGCTGCGCCGGCCATAGCCGCAGTCATCCGCCTCCGTTCCCTTTCTCCTGTCCACACAACTACTCCCACCATGGCTTCCTCGCGCTCCAGCGCTCTTTGGGACGGGCGTACGATGGACCACAAGGAGATGGCAGCCATTGCTGCCGACTGGCTAGCCGACATGCAGCCAGAGGACGACGACGTCCCAATGGAGAACATGGTAGGCGACGATCCGGCGCCAACCCCCTCCTGCGCGTCATCCTCGCTGGTGCATTGCACCATGACCATCGGCGAGGCCCGTGCCCAATACATGGACACGGTGAGGCAGAAGCGTCAGGAGAAGTTCCGGGAGGCGCAGGCCGACGCCGCCTACAACCACCATCTCCTCTAGGAGCACCTGCAGGCGGAGGAGCAGATCGCCGCGGAGCGGGCGGAGCAGGAGGCACTGCTCGACTCGTACCTCTCTGCCCGCGAGGGCCGCCTCGAGCGCTGGCGGTACCGCATGCGGGTGGCGGAGGCCGCGGCCGCCTACAAAGAGGGTGATGAAGCGGGCGAGGCGCTGTTTGGTGAGACTGAGGACGAGAGAGAGTACAATGCTGGCTCCGACGAGTCCCCGCTCCGCTGGCGTCGAAGAGGCCCTGCTCCGTCGAGGCCCCGCGGTGCCAACAACGAGGCAGAGGACACTGCCGGCTCCGCCGAGGCCTCGCCCCACCAACAACGAGGCAGAGGACATCGCCGGCTCAGCCGAGGCCCCACCCTGCCGGCAACGAGGGGGAGGATTTCCCCCGCTCCCCCGAGGCGCTGCCCCGTCGTCAATGAGACAGAGGATATCGCCGGCTCCGTCGAAGCCCTGCCCCGCTGCCAACGAGGCCGCGCCACACAGAAAACCAGGAAGACTAGAACAGGGTAGGTCGCTGCCGCTCGGGTCCAAGTAAGGCCACCGCTGCTACCCTTCGGTTGAAGCCAAGTTAGGCGGGTTGACCATTGACGGCCGATTAGCTTCTTGGCGGCGACGTGGAGTCGGAGAGCTATGTTGGAGAAGGACGCTGCTTGAATTACTTAACTGCAGGTGCAGTTGGGTCACTGGCATGTGGGCCCAAGAGGAATCTGGCCCACATGTAAGTGCCGCAACTGCACCTGCTGTTATGTCACTGAAGCTCAGTCCGCTGGAGAAGAAGCTTCTGTTCGGCTCAGCCGGACATGGGTGCTACGGTTAATTAATTATACCTTCAGCGCACCCCTTTTTAGTTGAAGAATGTATGAAATGTAATGAAATCCAGCATGTTTATATGAAATCAGGCAATGTATGAATGAATTTAGTTCAATTTGTTTGAATTCTTGTATCACTGGCATTGGATGAACATGCAAAACAATACGTACTAGCATTATTCCCAGGGTGAACACCTCGTTTGCAGCAGTTTCACATGTACTCCCTCCGGTCCTTTTTAGTCTACATTCAAGTTTTGTGTGAAGTCAAAGTATCTCTACTTTGACCAATCTTAGAGAAAAAAGTATCAACATTCACAATGTAAAATCAACTGACTTGAAAGAAATCTAATATGCGAAGTAAAAAGGAACAGAGGGAGTACAAAATTTAGCGTTCATGTACATTGCAATCAACACACAGTCCTGGCAATTCATAGAGTACATTCAAAACAATCGATGATTATGCATCTCAGCGATTCACATGTCAGAGCCAATATTTACTTCACAACTAAAGAATAAAGAAAAATTGATAGATGCTGCTAACAGCAAAGGGCGTCCCATTTGAAAATATCAAACGCATGTCTTCTTGCTAACATCAATGAGCTAAATTTAACAAGGTTGTCCCATTCCAAAAATTCAAATGCGTGTTGTTTTGCATACATCAATGAGCAAACTTTGACAAGGTTTTCCCATTCCAAAATATCAAATGCCTACGAATGTGGAATGGGCAGGGTTTGCCATCAGTTCGGACATTGACATGGCACCTCGTGCTAAATAAACCAGCTGTTCTTTCTGTGCAGTTCCACCAAAATCGTCCAAATTCGTGTGTAGCTTGTATGATTTCGCCTTTATATGTTGCAACGCCTTGAACATATCGGCACCTCCTTTCTTGTGGTGGAAATGAATGATTCAAGAATATTCGATGTATTTGTGAACATTTTGTGCAGTTCCCATTAAAATCAAGCTGAGCACCCCTGTTTGCATAAGTACAAAAAAGTGATTAGTATAAAGCAAACTATACTATGAATTGACAGTTTAAACAGTCAACCTACATGATCCATGCAGAGCACACATTTAAAAAATGGAACTCACCGGAAGGAATCGTAAAACAACATTGTACTGGCCATCACAGCAACAAAGATGCAGATCCGTGAGTCCTTCTGAGCTGAAGTTAGTTTGTTCTTGTGGGCAATAATGTAACCATCCTTCAACTGCTCCCTTCTTAAGAAGAGAG
This sequence comes from Aegilops tauschii subsp. strangulata, assembly GCF_002575655.3. Lineage (NCBI taxonomy): Eukaryota > Viridiplantae > Streptophyta > Magnoliopsida > Poales > Poaceae > Aegilops > Aegilops tauschii. The sequence continues at coordinate 260,078,728 of NC_053039.3, read as the reverse complement.
GATTGGCTTCTTTATCCTGGCATAATCGGAACTAGGCACTTCACGTACTCCATATTCTTCTTCAGAGGAGCATGATCCTGTTGTGCAAAGACAAGAGGAAAACTAAATGCTAGCATCCCTGTTTGCTTAGAAAAAAAGGAAAGGAAATATTTAAAACAACATAGATGAAGCACTTCTCAAGGACAATAACACTTTCTCATGACAGTATCTAAACAGTAGCACAACACCAATAGAGATGACAAAGCTCAATCATATGGATGAAATCCGTGGGCGAGTACCAACCTTTGTTAGGAGGCTTATTGTGTAGAGCATACAGATCAAGCACTTCTCTGGAACCATCTGTTGTTATCTACTGTGGTTGCCATGCTTACTGTATACTCCTCGATTAGTTTAATGTTTCCAACATCTTCTTGTGCAGTTCCACTAAAATATATGGTATCTTCAAAGAAGATCCCTGTTTGCACAAGTAGAGATAATTACATATTACATTAAGAGTGGCATCAAATCAGTGGCAAATCAATTGCTCGTTCCAGCCATAGCAATAAATTAAGATGCAAAACTATATCATTACTTGTGTCATCACAGTTCCAGTGCTTCATTACAGCACCGGGAGTTGATTTTTGTTTTTCTTCTGCTTGTTCTTCCCCTTCATCACTTGGTTCAATAACAGACAAGCTTCGCCTTCAATGTAAGATTTGGCATGTCAATTAGGGAGCACAAGTATAGCACTAAACAACGACGTTAATTTTCAGATGAAAGTGGCAAAATACAGGCCAACAGTTGTGAAATATCCTTATCTTACCTCAATGGGACATTACGGTACACATACAGATTGGAAGTCTTGTCTCCATTTGTGCAGTTCCCTAAAATCAAGCAACATTAGCGTACAAGTAGCACAACATATGAAAGCAAACTGCACAATCATGTGAAAGAAGGCCAGTACTGATCTCTCATGACGCAGAGTTCAAACAACTCACAAGAAGAAGATCTAAACCAAATTTGCCAACACGGATAGGAAGTAAGATCTCCTCTTGTGCAGTTCCACTAAGATCAAGCAATCAAGCAACGTTGTCGGTGTGATATTTTGGTTGAACTGCACAAAACACTCTTAAAACAAAAGTGTTTTGTGCAGTGCAACAAAAGGTCACAATAGCAACGAGGTGAAGTAGATAACCCTGTTTACACAGAGGTGCAAAGGAAATAACTAGTGGTCAATAACGGTGGATGACACAGAAGCCAAGAAAAAGAAGCATCTAACTTATCTAAATGGGAAAGAAAGCAAGAAAGTAGCATTTCTCAAACGGTGGCATTGATTAATATTAACAAAGAGATTATATTAACAATAAAATTCGTTAAACATGTAATTTGCTTTTAACTGTGGCATTGCATCAATTTTCCAGCGGCATTATTAGAGGGTGTTTGTTTACAGGGACATTTTGGTGTAGGGACTAAAAAAAGTCCGTGTCAGTCCCATCTAAACCAAACAGGAGGGACTTTTAGGGACTAAAGAAAGAAGACCCCGAGGGAGAGTCTTTTTGGGACTTTTTCCAACAGTTGGCCCTGCCCCGCATCGCAACTTGTCTCTATTAGTTCATTACTAGGGGTAACATGGTCTTTTAGCATGTCATTTGACAACCTCTAGTCCATGTTTAGTCCCTGGAACCAAGCAGGTAGGGACTAGGGAGTTTTTAACCAAACAGGGCCTTAGATTAACAACAGCTAAAGAGTTGCACGGGACAGTGGACGCACCAGCACCATGTGCATCTACCGATGTATGAAGGGGTGATGCACAGTCTGTTGCAACAAAGAACAAAAACAACCAAGGAGCATATTTGTGTTGGTCCCAGTTTTTTTATCTTTAGACACCTTTCCCTATATGAGCGCAGCTAATCTAGTCCCGTTCAAACTCTACAGCTGTCACATCCTAGCTAGTTCATGCATTAGAGTGTTGCATCATGTTTACTTTTCACAGAAACTGGAAATGGGGATGCCAGAAACCCCCAGCACCCCCTGAACACAACTAGGGTTTACTAAAATCCTTTTCAATGAACCTGAAATGCCCTCCATAAATGTTCACCATCTTTGGTCCTGGCTAGCTAAACCCTCTGCCAAAAATGGTTTCATATTTTTGGAGGCTATTCTGGATTTTTGCACCAAGCCATAAGTATTTGCATTTGGGCAATTTAAATCCTATAAATATTTTAAAATGCCCAAATAATCTTGAAGGTATTTTTAGGCTGTTGAGAATAATTTCAAATGTGCCTCTGAATATTTCAGGTTTTTCCTAAATGGAATAGTATTTCTACTATTTCAAAACACAGAACAGAAACAAATAAAAAGGAAAACAGAAAGTAGAGAGAGAAACTTACCTGGCAGCCCACCTGGCGGCCCAGCACTGTGCTGGCCCATGGCCAGTCAGCTGCTTGCTCCCGCCAGAGCAGGTAGAGAGGTGACGCCGGCGTGCGCGAGCTCGCCACGGCGCCACCTGCTTGCCGCCTCGCCCGTGGACGAGCTGGACGACTTCCACGTCGCGCCCCCGAGCCCCTGGACACCTCCATTCGCCCCCATCGCCTCTCCCTCGCTCTCTCTCGCCATGGCCGAAGCAGCCGCCGTCGTCCCGCCGACGTAGCTGCGCCCACCGTCGTTCTCGCGCCGCCCCACCATGTCCAGTAGCTCCGCCGTCGCCTTCTCCTTCGAGCAAGTCGGGCCCCGAGCGCTCGCTTGCCCCGAAGCCACTGCTCCGACCTCGCCTTCACCGCCCACCGCCGGAGATCCCCTCCGCCGTCACCACCGCAGCAGTTCGCCCCCAACCTCGCCGTCCGCTCCGTCGCAACCACCGTGAGCCTGGCCAGCTCCCTATCCTCTCCATTCTCCCTCTCGAGCTCTGTAGCAACTGCACGTAGCTCACCCGCACGCGTCGCTGCCGAGCTCTTCGCCGACGAGGCTCCGGCCATCCAACGGTTGCACCACCATGGCCGTTAGCTTCACTGCATCGCCAGGAGCCCGTAGCACCATCGCACGCCCCTCGCCGTGCTCTCTAGCGACGGGTTCGACTACACCCGTACCCCGGCAGCCGCACAGCTCATCGCCGGCATCGATTCCGGCGACCCCGAGCTCCACCACCACCACCACCAATCGATGCGGCTCGTTCCCAGCTGCGTGTAGATGCTCTCCGCCGCCCATTTGGTCGCCGGAGCACGGATCCCGCACCCCACTGCCGCGTCTGGCCTCGCCGGCGGCTAAACGCCGGCGCTTCCGCCCAGTTGACCAGGGGTTTGACCTCCCCTGGGTCAATGACAAGTGGGGCCCGCCTGCTAATTAACCTGGGTTAGATTTAAGTTAATGCTAATTAGTTTAATTATCTAACAGTGACACTGACACAGGGGACCCACACGTCAGGTTTGACCTGGACGACCCCGTTGACCGCTGACGTCATCATGACACACTGCTGACGTAATAAACAATTTAATTACTGGAATTATTTTTATACAGGAAATTCTAGAAAATATCACAAACTTCAAAAAATCATAGAAAATAATCTATAGCTCAGAATGAAAAGATTTATATATAAAAAATGATCAGAAAAATCCATTCCATCCATCTGTACTGGTTTCATGCATGTTTAAGCAAATTAACCTACTGTTTAATGCAGAACAACATAAAGCACTAATAAGGGCCACATATGAACTTGGAATTTGAATCTTTGATTCAAAATAGTCCAAACCCATCTGGTCTTAGTTGCATTAGCCCAATACATCCATTTTGCCATGTCTCATGCATGCATCATATTGTTGCACTTTGCTTGATGTTGATTTTGCTTCGTTGTGTTCATCGTGGTAGGTCCTGCCTCCGAGGATATTCACGAGTATCCAACTGAAGGGCAGTATCCCACCACCACTCCGTCAGGCAAGCAACCCATTGATCATTTCGATACAAACCCATCTTCTTGCTTCTGCTCTCATTTACTGCATTAAGACAACGCGATTCAAACTGCTGTGTGTTGCGGTAGTTGAACCCACTTTCCTTTGCATGACCTGTCATTGCCACAGTAACTAGCTGAAACCCACTAGCATGTGTAGGAGTTGCTTGAGCCATGTTGTGTTCCTACAATGCTATGCTTGCTACGCTTAGAGTCGTGTCAGGTCTGGCTCATCAGGGTGATGAACTAGAGTGAAAGCGTGTGTCGGTAATGAGAGTGAGGTGTTGAACACGTTTTCGTAAAGGTATCGATGAGAAGCCATGTAGGAGTACATGGTGGGTTGTTTCATTGAGACCGTCCCTAGGAACTGAGATCTGTGTGCGTGATTTAAGATTCAGCTACTACCACGCATTAGGCCCGAAACCAATGGACCCCCTCGGCTTCTTAATCACCCTTGTCCTCTGTCCAGGAGTTGCACGTAGTTTCTGGTGTTTGTAGTAAGCTGGAGGCCGTGGACAGCGCTGACCAAGGGGTGGGCTGTGATGCGGTAGGCTCGTGGCACGGTGTACCGAGTCGCCCGTTTGGTGTCCGGGAACCCTGCACACATCGTTTGGAGCCGTATGTGGAAACCTCGGCCGGACTCCCTGCGGATGGAACCTGAATAGGCGATAAACCTGGACTAGAGACTTGAGTGTTTAGGTAGGCTGTGGCCGACACCCACGTTGGGCTTCCGCTTGAAGGTTGCCGAGTACATGTCGTGTAGCGACGGTAAGTGGTGAGAGTGTGTGTGACGAAGTACACCCCTGCAGGGTATAAAACTATTCGAATAGCCGCGTCCGCGGTAAAGGACTACTTGGTCGCTTATGCAGTTCATAGAAAAGTAAATGGATACTACTAAAATCCTCAAGATAAGTGTGAGTACCGCGGATGGCTCTCTCGTGGGATGACGAGGGAGGATCCACGGTGGAGTATTGAGATGGTGATTAGTGGACTCGTGTGCGAAAACTATTTTACAAGTGGTGTCTCGTATGATAGCTTAGCCAAGAGTCAAAGATGGCTTGCTGCAATAACTCCACTACCTTCTTGAGAATGTGCATGTATAGTAGGATCTGTTGTAAGACTTACTGAGTACCTTTGTACTCATGTTGCTTCAATTACTGTTTTCAGACGACAACACCGCCCCTTCCGATGGGTTCTATGTAGAACTCGACGACGACGAGTGACTTGCCACCCAGGTGGTGATCTAGGCTTGTGAAGGGCCTACGTAGATAGACAGGCTTTGTCAAGCTTTCTTTCTTTCTAGTGTCTGTACCCAGAGAAGTTTGCTTCCGCATGTGCTTGTATGTTTGTATGACTTGAGTGTCGGGTCATGTGACCCCTATCTGTATGAACATGTTATGTAAGGCTCTCCGGAGCCCTTTAAATAAAGTACTTTGAGTTGTAGAGTTTTGTTGTGATGCCATGTTGTATTTACACATATCGAGCATATTGTGTGTATGATTGAAATGCTTGGTATGTGTGGGATCCGACAATCTAGTTGTTTATCCTTGGCAGCCTCTCTTATGGGGAAATGTAGTCTAGTGCCTCCTTGAGCCATAGTAGTCCGCTACAGCCCGGTACACCGGAGTCCTGCTAGCCCAGCACTACTGCTCTGGACACTTGACTGGCCGGCATGTGTTTCATATCGTTCCTGTGTCTGTCCCTTCGGGGAAATGTCACGCGGTTACCTCCGGAGTCATGCCTAGCCTGCTACAGCCCGGGTTCCCGGAGTCCTGTTAGCCCAGTGCTACAGCTCGGATTCACACGCTGCTGACCGACACGTTCGATGTTGATTCATGTATGCCTGTCCCCATACGTTAGTGCCGTTTTGGGTTCATGACTAGCCATGTCGGCCCGGGTTCTCTGTCATCTGGATGCTAGCGACATTGTCATATACATGAGCCAAAAGGCGCAAACGGTCCCGGGCCATGGTAAGGCGACACCCGTGGGAGTACCGTGCGTGAGGCCGCAATGTGATATGAGGTGTTACAGGCTAGATCGGTGTGACTTAGAATCGGGGTTCTGACAGCGTTGGCATCAGAGCCGGACTGCCTGTAGGTGCGTTAAGCCAAACTGGTCGATGTCGAGTCTAGAAATGCTTTAGTTATATGTAGGGGAATTGATTGTGGGAGGGAACGTAAGGCGCTTTTACTCCTTTACCTTATGCCCTCTGATCTGAGTCATTCTCTTCTCATTCTACGTGGGTTAAGGACTAGGCTCTCTTCTCTCTATCAGGTTCACGTGTTACTAATCCGTAGTAACTTATAGGATTGTTGGTTCCATGCTTCGGTTCAGTTTCTACTACCTTTAGTATGTTGTCGGTTGACCCAGAACCTTGATATGATGTTGTTGAGTGGTTTTGCAAACTGTTGCGACTGTCTCAAATCTTTTTCCGAGCATTTACAGCCGTTATGCTGTCCAAATTCTCCTAGAAATTCTAATGCCTTGCATTATTTCGTGCTTTTAGATGGCCACCCGTTCCCAGAATCAAGTGGTTCGTCTGACCCGGTGCCTCGATGTACCTGGTCACACGGCCATACTGGTCCGAGTGTTGGTTGAGACAGGCTATTGATGGTATCCCGAGTATACCGTCGAGGAGCAGTTTTGAGACTTTAATCAAAGTCAATATCTTTGCACAGTCAGGATTTACCCATCCTATCCTGGAGCCACTGAACCCCTCCATTGCTCTTATGGACTTGGGGTTACCATCGAGATGTCCATGCAGGACGCAGCTTACTCGATGATGACTATCATACAAGCCAGAACTGCCTTGCTTCAGAACACTGACTTCCGCTATATGCCAGCATCACTCCCTGGGGCACAAGGGTACTATCAGGCTATTTACTGTGATCCTACCCATGAGGATTCACTACTCCGCACCACCACCCAGATGCTTGAGGACAAGGACCGTGAGAATCGTGCCTTGCGAATGGAGCTCTTTAATGCTCGTTCTGATCACTGGGCCACTCTGACATGGTTTGCACCTGCCGTGCAGGCCGGGTATATGGACATGAGGGACTTGTACCCCGTGCGGTCTGGTCTGCCAGAATGTATGGAATGGGGTGATGTAGGAGGCATCACCCCTCCTCGTGGACCCCGTCTGCCACCGTTTGTTGGACCAAGGCCACACCCGAGTCCTTATGGACCGCAAGCTCCACAGGACCGACTGTTTCCAGATGATCATGTTCAGCTCCCAGGACATGGTGGTGATTTCTATGAAGATTACTACGGAGACGTCTGAGTTGGTGGTAGTTCCACTAGTATTGTAACAGTTGTATTCTCCACAGTCCTGCGTGTCTTGTGGGATACGACTTGGTGTGTATCACGTTCCGGAGGTGTAGAAAAATAATGTATTGGAGCTTGGAATGCCTCTGATGAGATGTATCGTCTTCCATCGTAGCTGTACTCTAGCCTGGGCTTGTACTAAACTATGTATGGTGTGTATGACCGTTGGTATATATATATGTTTCTATATTACCATGTCATACTGATGATCATCTCTGCATTCCATGTTATCCATTACATTCCGTATTTCCCTGCCAAAATTTAGCCATCCTTGTCTAAACCGTTATCTTGTTTCTCCTAGGATGGTCAACACCCGCAACAACCCTGCTGTCCAGGCGCAGGGTGAAGCCAATGCAGTTAGGGGGGAGAATCTGCCTCAACCGCCTTCTCTGGCTGAAGTTATGCTGGAGGCAGAAAGAAACAAGCGTGAGACTAACCTCTTGCTAGAGCGAATTGAGCAGAATACTGCACGTCATCAGAGGAACGACTTGGTGTCCATCAATGACTTTATCAAGTTGTACCCACCGAAGTTTAACCATTCCGTCGAGCCCCTCGATGCGGATGATTGGCTTCGCAACATCACCCATAAGCTACGTTCTGCCAACGTAGCCGAAGCTGATAAGGTTACCTACGCTGCCTATCACCTCGAAGGTCCTGCTAGCCTTTGGTGGGAAAACTTTGAGGCTATGCGCCCAGCTGGCCAAATCACTACTTGGGCTGAATTCAGTGAGGCTTTCCGTGAACATCACATTCCGGAGGGTCTCATAGATCGTAAGCGGGAAGAATTCTACAACTTCACCCAAGGCAGGCTGACTGTGGATGCATACAGCCGTGAGTTTGGAAATTTAGCACGCTATGCTCCTGAAGAGGTATCCACCGACGCCAAGAAGCAGGCAAGGTTCCGCAAGGGACTTAGCCCTAAGCTTCGCTGTGATCTTTGTCTGCACGAGTGCACCTCCTTCCAGAAGTTGGTCAATAAGGCCATCAGTGCTGAGACAGGTCAGACTGACTATGACGCTACACGCAAGCACTCTCGCGATTTTGGTTCCTCATCCGGCTCCGGATCTCAGAAACGGCGGGTCTGGATTCCAAACACTGCTTTGCCACCTAGGTTCACTCCGAGGCCATCCTTTGAGGCGCCTCGCCCCAACCAGCAGTATGCACCGCCCAAGGTCTATGGTGGCCCCGCTGCTAATGCTGCTCCACGCCCCAATGTTGTGACATGCTTCAAGTGTGGAGAAACGGGTCACTATTTGCGCGAGTGCCCCCGAAACAACCCCAATCAACCTGGACAGTCCGTTGGCCGTGGTAAGCCAGCAGGAAAGACTTACTACGCCAAGCCAGCCACCACTGCACGTGGCCATGTCAACTACGTTTCAGCTGAAGAAACTCATGAGGATCCCAACGTCGTCCTTGGTACGCTCCTTGTTAATTGCCATCCGGCAACTGTTCTTTTCGATACTGGAGCATCTCATTCATTTATCTCTGAGAGCTATGCTCGATTGCACAACACCACATTTTGTGACATGCCCACCTCCATGGTAATCCAAACCCCCGGTTCTAAGTGGCAAACCTATAGGATAAGCCATGGAAATGAAATTCTTGTCGACAGATTGGTCTTCCTTGCATCACTAATAGCTGTCAAGTCCTCGGACATAAACATCATCTTGGGTATGGACTGGATGTCAGCCCATTATGCTAAGATTGATTGCTCTACTAGAAGTGTTCAACTCACCCATCCGTCGGGCAAGACAGTCAATGTTCTGACCCGAGTGTCTAAGCGTCAGCTTTACTCATTAAATGCCAACCCTCTTCCAGACCTTGAAGATGTTCCGGTAGTCCGTGACTTCCCGGATGTCTTCCCAGAAGAACTGCCAGGTATTCCACCTGACAGGGATGTTGAGTTCGTGATAGACCTTGTTCCAGGAACCATCCCAATCTCTAGAAGACCTTATAAGATGGCACCCCTAGAGCTAGCCGAGCTTAAGAAACAACTCGATGAGTCCTTGAAAAAGGGTTTCATCCGTCCTAGTTCTTCTCCGTGGGCTTGCCCCGTCCTCTTCGTCAAGAAGAAGGATGGTACGGATCGGATGGTTGTAGATTACCAACCTGTCAACCTAGTCAGTATCAAGAACAAGTATCCGCTCCCCAGGATCAACAACCTGTATGATCAGCTCGCTGGATCCTCGGTCTTCTCTAAAATGGATTTGAGGTTGGGCTACCATCAAATCAAAATCAAGAACGGGGACATTCCTAAAACGGCCTTTGTTACTCGTTATGGCCAATACGAGTACACCGTCATGTCTTTCGGTTTAACCAATGCTCCAGCCACCTTCTCTCGGTTAATGAACTCGATCTTCATGGAGTATTTGGATAAATTCGTCGTAGTATACCTCGATGATATACTCATCTACTCCAAGAATGAGGAAGAACATGCCGAGCATCTAAGACTAGTATTGACGAAACTTCGAGAGCATCGCCTTTATGCTAAATTCTCCAAGTGTGAATTCTAGTTGCCAGAAAGTGACCTATCTAGGCCATGTAATCTCTGGTAAGGGTATTGCCGTCAATCCCGAGCGAGTTCAAGCCGTCCTTGACTGGACTCCACCTGAATCGATCAAGCAAGTTCGGAGTTTCCTTGGCTTAGCGAGCTACTGTCGCCGCCTCGTCGAGAATTTCTCCAAGGTTGCTAAACCTCTAACCGAACTCCTCAAGAAAGATAAAAAGTTCGAGTGGACCCCGCAGTGCGAGTTCAGCTTTCAGGAACTGAAAAGACGCCTGACATCTGCTCCCGTACTCATACCACCAGATTTTCTAAGGACTTTGTTATCTATTGCGACGCCTCGCGACAAGGACTAGGTTGCATACTCATGCAAGATCGTCATGTGATTGCCTACGCTTCCCGACAGTTGCGTCCACATGAGGATAATTATCCCACACATGATCTAGAGCTTGCAGCCGTAGTCCATGCACTCAAGACATGGCGATATTACCTTCTCGGTAATCGTTGCGAGATTTTCACCGATCACCAAAGTCTGAAATATATCTTCACCCAACCGGATTTGAATCTCAGGCAAAGACGTTGGGTCGAGTTGATCACAGATTACGACTTAGGAATAACTTACACCCCGGGCAAAGCCAACGTCATGGCTGATGCGCTAAGCCATAAATCTTATTGTAACAACTTGATGTTACAACAAAGTCAACCACTTCTCCACGAGGAATTCTGTAAGCTTAACCTTCACATTGTTCCTCGAGGGTTCCTATCCACCCTGGTGGCGAAACCTACCCTTACGGATTAGATCATCAAAGCTCAGAAGGTAGATCCGGGAATCTCCCGTATTAAGAGAAACATCAAGAAAGGAGTTGCGGATTGTTTCTCCGTTGATGACCAAGGTGTTGTGTTCTTTGGAGACCGTCTAGTGGTTCCCAAGGTACGCAACCTGAGGCGATTGATCCTTAAGGAAGCTCATGAATCTCCTCTCACCATTCATCCCGGTAGTACTAAAATGTATCAAGACCTACGCCAGAGGTTTTGGTGGACTAGGATGAAGAGAGAAATTGCTCAATACATTGCTAATTGCGACGTCTGTCGTCGTGTTAAAGCAGAGCATCAACGGCCTGCTGGCACCCTTCAACCTTTGGCTATTCCTGAATGGAAATGGGATAAAGTCGGTATGGATTTCATTACCGGGTTTCCCAGGACCAAGAGAGGGAATAATGCTATCTTCGTTGTTGTTGATCGTCTTTCCAAAGTAGCCCACTTCCTACCTGTTCGTGAGAGTATAACCGCGAGCCAGCTAGCTGACTTGTACATCTCCCGAATAGTGTCTCTCCATGGTGTTCCATTGGAAATTAATTCAGATCGTGGAAGTCTCTTTACCTCTCAATTTTGGGAAAGTTTCCAGAATGCTATGGGAACTCGTCTCTCCTTTAGCACCGCCTTCCACCCTCAATCAAGTGGTCAGGTAGAACGAGTTAATCAAATTCTGGAGGATATGCTCCGAGCTTCTGTCATCTCTTTCGGCATGGATTGGGAGAAATGCCTTCCATTCGCCGAGTTCGCTTATAACAATAGTTATCAAGCTAGCTTGGGCAAAGCTCCTTTCGAGGTTCTCTATGGACGAAAATGTCGAACGCCTCTTAACTGGTCAGAAACCGGGGAAAGACAACTCTTTGGCCCAGATATGATTCAGGAAGCAGAGGAGCAGGTTCGCATTATTCGTGAGAAATTGAAAACAGCCCAATCTCGCCAAAAGAGCCATTATGACCACAAACATAAGGCTATGACTTTTGGGGTTGACGAGAAGGCTTACCTTCGGGTTACTCCTTTAAAGGGAACCCATCGATTCGGTATCAAAGGCAAATTGGCTCCTCGTTACATTGGACCTTTTCGCATTCTTGCCAAGCGAGGAGAAGTTGCCTACCAATTGGAACTACCTCCGCATCTTTCCAAGGTTCATGACGTCTTCCACGTTTCTCAACTCAGGAGTTGCTTCTCGGATCCTATCCGTGGAGTGGACCACGAAACGCTTGATCTCCAAGATAATCTCACATATCGGGAATATCCCGTTCGAATCCTTGATCAAGCCGAGCGTACCACTCGGCGCCAAAACATCAAGTTTCTCAAGGTTCAATGGTCACACCATTCCGAGAAAGAAGCTACTTGGGAAAGGGAGGATCGTCTTCGACTTGAGTACCCCACCTTCTTCCCAACGGATCCTAAATCTCGGGACGAGATTCTTTTGAGTGGGGGTGAGTTGTCACATCCTAACTAGTTCATGCATTAGAGTGTTGCATCATGTTTACTTTTCACAGAAACTTGAAATGGGGATGCCAGAAACCCCCAGCACCCCCCCTGAACACAACTAGGGTTTACTAAAATCCTTTTCAATGAACCTGAAATGCCCTCCATAAATGCTCACCATATTTGGTCCTGGCTAAACCCTCTGCCAAAAATGGTTTCATATTTTTGGAGGCTATTCTGGATTTTTGCACCAAGCCATAAGTATTTGCATTTGGGCAATTTAAATCCTATAAATATTTTAAAATGCCCAAATAATCTTGAAGGTATTTTTAGGCTGTTGAGAATATTTTCAAATGTGCCTCTGAATATTTTCAGGTTTTTCCTAAATGGAATAGTATTTCTACTATTTCAAAACACAGAACAGAAACAAATAAAAAGGAAAACAGAAAGCAGAGAGAGAAACTTACCTGGCGGCCCAGCACTGTGCTGGCCCATGGCCAGTCAGCTGCTTGCTCCCGCCAGAGCAGGCAGAGAGGTGACGCCGGCGTGCGCGAGCTCGCCACGGCGCCACCTGCTTGCCGCCTCGCCCGTGGACGAGCTGGACGACCTCCATGTCGCGCCCCCGAGCCCCTGGACACCTCCATTCGCCCCCATCGCCTCTCCCTCGCTCTCTATCGCCATGGCCGAAGCAGCCGCCGTCGTCCCGCCGACGTAGCCGCGCCCACCGTCGTTCTTGCGCCGCCCCACTGTGTCCAGCAGCTCCGCCGTCGCCTTCTCCTTCGAGCAAGTCGGGCCCCGAGCGCTCGCTTGCCCCGAAGCCACTGCTCCGACCTCGCCTTCACCGCCCACCGCCGGAGATCCCCTCCGCCGTCACCACCGCAGCAGTTCGCCCCGACCTCGCCGTCCGCTCCGTCGCAACCACCGTGAGCCTGGCCACCTCCCTATCCTCTCCATTCTCCCTCTCGATCTCCGTAGCAACTGCACGTAGCTCACCCGCACGCGTCACCGCCGAGCTCGGCGCTTCCACCCAGTTGACCAGGGGTTTGACCTCCCCTGGGTCAATGACAAGTGGGGCCCGCCTGCTAATTAACCTGGGTTAGATTTAAGTTAATGCTAATTAGTTTAATTATCTAACAGTGACACTGACACAGGGGACCCACACGTCAGGTTTGACCTGGACGACCCCGTTGACCGCTGACGTCATCATGACACACTGCTGACGTAATAAACAATTTAATTACTGGAATTATTTTTATACAGGAAATTCTAGAAAATATCACAAACTTCAAAAAATCATAGAAAATAATCTATAGCTCAGAATGAAAAGATTTATATATAAAAAATGATCAGAAAAATCCATTCCATCCATCTGTACTGGTTTCATGCATGTTTAAGCAAATTAACCTACTGTTTAATGCAGAACAACATAAAGCACTAATAAGGGCCACATATGAACTTGGAATTTGAATCTTTGATTCAAAATAGTCCAAACCCATCTGGTCTTAGTTGCATTAGCCCAATACATCCATTTTGCCATGTCTCATGCATGCATCATATTGTTGCACTTTGCTTGATGTTGATTGTGCTTCGTTGTGTTCATCGTGGTAGGTCCTGCCTCCGAGGATATTCACGAGTATCCAACTGAAGGGCAGTATCCCACCACCACTCCGTCAGGCAAGCAACCCATTGATCATTTCGATACAAACCCATCTTCTTGCTTCTGCTCTCATTTACTGCATTAAGACAACGCGATTCAAACTGCTGTGTGTTGCGGTAGTTGAACCCACTTTCCTTTGCATGACCTGTCATTGCCACAGTAACTAGCTGAAACCCACTACCATGTGTAGGAGTTGCTTGAACCATGTTGTGTTCCTACAATGCTATGCTTGCTACGCTTAGAGTCGTGTCAGGTTTGGCTCATCAGGGTGATGAACTAGAGTGAAAGCGTGTGTCGCTAATGAGAGTGAGGTGTTGAATACATTTTGGTAAAGGTATCGATGAGAGGCCATGTAGGAGTACATGGTGGGTTGTTTCATTGAGACCGTCCCTAAGAACTGAGATCTGTATGCGTGATTTAAGATTCAGCTACTACCACGCATTGGGCCCGAAACCAATGGACCCCCTCGGCTTCTTAATCACCCTTGTCCTCTGTCTAGGAGTTGCACGTAGTTTCTGGTGTTTGTAGTAAGCTGGAGGCCGTGGACAGCGCTGACCAAGGGGTGGGCTGTGATGCGGTAGGCTCGTGGCACGGTGTACCAAGTCGCCCGTTTCGTGTCCGGGAACCCTGCACACATCGTTTGGGGCCGTATGTGGAAACCTCGGCCAGACTCCCTGCGGATGGAACCTGAATAGGCGATAAACCTGGACTAGAGACTTGAGTGTTTAGGTAGGCTGTGGCCGACACCCACGTTGGGCTTCCGCTTGAAGGTTGCCAAGTACATGTCGTGTAGCGACGGTAAGTGGTGAGAGCGTGTGTGACGAAGTACACCCCTGCAGGGTATAAAACTATTCGAATAGCCGCGTCCGCTGTAAAGGACTACTTGGTCGTTTATGCAGTTCATAGAAAAGTAAATGGATACTACTAAAAGCCTCAAGATAAGTGTGAGTACCGCGGATGGCTCTCTCGTGGGATGACGAGGGAGGATCCACGGTGGAGTATTGAGATGGTGATTAGTGGACTCGTGTGCGAAAACTATTTTACAAGTGGTGTCTCGTATGATAGCTTAGCCAAGAGTCAAAGCTGGCTTGCTGCAATAACTCCACTACCTTCTTGAGAATGTGCATGTATAGTAGGATCTGTTGTAAGACTTGCTGAGTACCTTTGTACTCATGTTGCTTCAATTACTGTTTTCAGACGACAACACCGCCCCTTCCGATGGGTTCTATGTAGAACTCGACGACGACGAGTGACTTGCCACCCAGGTGGTGATCTAGGCTTGTGAAGGGCCTACGTAGATAGACAGGCTTCATCAAGCTTTCTTTCTTTCTAGTGTCTATACCCAGACAAGTTTGCTTCCGCATGTGCTTGTATGTTTGTATGACTTGAGTGTCGGGTTATGTGACCCCTATCTGTATGAACATGTTATGTAAGGCTCTCCGGAGCCCTTTAAATAAAGTACTTTGAGTTGTAGAGTTTTGTTGTGATGCCATGTTGTATTTACACATATCGAGCATATTGTGTGTATGATTGAAATGCTTGGTATGTGTGGGATCCGACAATCTAGTTGTTTATCCTTGGCAGCCTCTCTTATGGGGAAATGTAGTCTAGTGCCTCCTTGAGCCATAGTAGTCTGCTACAGCCCGGTTCACCGGAGTCCTGCTAGCCCAGCACTACTGCTCTGGACACTTGACTGGCCGGCATGTGTTTCATATCGTTCCTGTGTCTGTCCCTTTGGGGAAATGTCACGCGGTGACCTCCGGAGTCCTGCCTAGCCTGCTACAGCCCGGGTTCCCGGAGTCCTGTTAGCCCAGTGCTACAGCCCGGATTCACACGCTGCTGACCGATACGTTCGATGTTGATTCATGTATGCCTGTCCCCATACGTTAGTGCCGCTTTGGGTTCACGACTAGCCATGTCGGCCCGGGTTCTCTGTCATATGGATGCTAGCGACATTGTCATATACGTGAGCCAAGAGGCGCAAACGGTCCCGGGCCATGGTAAGGCGACACCCGTGGGAGTACCGTGCGTGAGGCCGCAATGTGATATGAGGTGTTACAGGCTAGATCGGTGTGACATAGAATCGGGGTTCTGACAACAGCCTTGTCCCCCAAAACAAAAGATCAGTTTGATATAGATGTGCGTACTGCGTTCGTCATTGTTTCCCCTTTTTAACCAACGTTGGTGCTGGATAGCCAGTCTGTACTAGTACTTTCCCTCTTCCTTTCCTCTTTGAACCACGTCCTAGATTCATGCTATACAACTTTCCCCACTACTTTCCTGTTTGATCCAACACCAAGATTCGAGTGCAGAAGCGGAAAAAGCCCACACGCAGCTAGAGCAATGCATGTGGAATAAGTAAATTATACCTTAAGGTTCTTGAGGTGGGGTTCGGTGGGCGACCGGAGGCTGATCGGTGCACACTATGTACGGCGGCGAGGAAGATGGGGTCGGAGGCCCTCCCTTGCCGCCGCTGGGTGAAAGAGAACAGCTGCATCGGTAGCGGATTCCCTTCCTCGCCGACGGCGACAGCGTTAAGCCTCCTTCCCTTCCCGGCGGACAGATCCTGCCGGCTCTTTGACCAGCAGTGAGGGGAGAGAGAGAGAGGCCAACGAAGTCTTGTTTAGATCTAGAGAGGGTGAGAGAGTGTGAAGAGAGCAACTGTCGGTGTGAAACGACACCTATGGGATCAAAGGGATCCCTTCTACGGTTGCGGGGTGCTGGAGTGGTGAGGAGAGCAACATCAGCAGTCAGTACCAGCATAAGAATCGTTTACCCAGGTTCGGGCCGCAGAGATGCGTAATACCCTAGTCCTGCTTTGGTGGTTGTATATCTGTGTTCTTGAGGAGCTCGAACTAGCTACAGGGAGCGTAACTTGTCCAAGGGTCCAAATCCTTCTCCTGGATGCCCTGGGTCTCCTTTTATAGGCCAAGGGATTGCCACAATGGCACCAGGAGGTGGCGTCGAGGTACTGTGGCTAAGCTTATCGCTAGCCATTATGGGACAAATCACATTTAATGCGTAGCTTAGGTGTCCCCTCGCTTTATTGGGGACGGGAGCGAGGCCCGTCCCGTCCGTCGCCGCTCCTCCCCGCTGCGACACGCGCCTCGGCCAGCGATGCATGCGGCGCCATGTAGGCAGGCAAGCAGCTGAGGTGGCACGGTGGTGGAGCCTTCAAGAAGATCTGCATGCTACCACGTAAGCACGTGATGAGTTGGCGAAGGAGCCCTTCGTTGACACGCAGGTGCCTGCCTAGCTGGTGGGCAGGCAGCTGCAGGGGATTGGTGGAACAAGCTTGTCGGATGCGGGCCTGGCTGCGGCCTCGCGGACGCCCTTGGCAAGGGTCTTGCCGTGGCGTCATGGTCGTCCCCGGCAAGGGCCATGCCGGGGGTCTCGTGGGCTTCCTCGGCAAAGATCTTGTCGAGGTTCGTCGTCTTTTAATCCTCTGATCAAGAGTGTTTGTTCCTTGTCTTCACAAAGATCTGCATACCACCATGGAGGTGCCTCTCGAGCCCTGGCCCAATGCAGTTGATGGTGTTGGAAACCGTGGGCTCAAGGGTGGCTCGCTCCGTTGGTGTTGGGGCGGGCTGCCCCGGCAAGGGTCTTGCCGGGGCCGCAGAGGCCGCTCCGGCAAGGACCTTGCCGAGGGAACCTGCTTCGTCCCTCTGCTCTCTGCGTCTTGGCCTTGGCGTTGCTTTGCTTTGTCTTGTGCTTCTGGTTCCACCTTGGTTCACCTCCCTTGCCTTGCCAAGTGTGGCCGCGGCGTGTGGCTCCGACTGCCCGTGCACAAGTAAAGGGGTAAAAAAGGAGAGCCCCTACTTTTTTACACCGACAGGAGCCCCTACTTTTGTACACCGGCGGTGGCGGCGAGGGTCGGCGCTCGACAGCGTGTCCCTCCTTCCCAGGAGCCCGTGGTGGCTGAGCCAACCGTGAGGGGAACGGGAAGGGGGCGAGGCCGTGGGCGAGGCCATGGTCGTCGTGGTGCTCGGGGAAGAGGAGGACGGGGCGGCGCATCGGCCTCGCGTCCGCCAGCGGCCCCTCCTCCGGTGGAGGGCCATGTCGGGGACAATCCGCACAAATTCTTCGTCAGGCTGCGCCAGTCGCCACGCCGTCATCTTCGCCTCCCGACCCCGTTTGCGCGAGAAATGGAGGTGAACCCGCCGCAGGTGCTGCGGCTACGTATGAGGGGTTGCGGGAACAGCGGTACGTGGGCCGACGTCGAGTTCCCCACCCCTCATGTCATGTACCTTCGCCAAGGGTGGAAGACCTTTGCTCGCATCCACAGTCTGACGGAGGGGCTCACTCTCCATTTCAAGTTAATGGAGGGTGGCCTCCTCTCCGTCAAAGCCTTTGGGCACTTCGGGATTCGCGTAAGGTGCTGCGTGGAGAGCTCCTCCGATGGCGAAGACTCCTCCTCGAGCAAGAGTGACGAGGAGGGCAGCGGCAACGACGACGTGGGTAGCGGGCGGCAGGATGACGGGTTTGACTAGGCGTCAGGCACGTCGCGCCGGGGCGGGTGCGGTAGCAGCAGCATCTGCACCTGGCCGCTCCTCCGGCGGAGTTTGCCGGGGGAGGGGCCAGCTCCTTGAACTTCTCCGGGCCGTCTCCTTGGGCGGCTAGCGTTGGGAGGCTGTGGAAGAGGAAGAGGGTAGGTGGCAAGGCCGTCAAGTCAGAGTACGCGGGCACCGACGCCTTCGTCGCGTATTGCCGATCCTGCCGCCTCGTCTTCGAGCTCTTCCTCCGGCGCCGTCATCACCGGCCAGCCTTCGGACGGCCACCGAGATGTTCTCTTGGTGCTTTCTGGCGCCCGTAGCTCACATAGGCGCTCCTTTTGCCCCTCTTCGCTTCCTTGACCTACCTCTTGAGGAGAGGGATAAGAAAGGGATTACGGGCACCTCATCTTTTTTCAACTTGTAAGCCTCCGGGCAGTAGTAGAATTTAAGACTTGTAATCCCCCTTGCTCATGTTTTCCATTCCGTATGAACTGTACCGTATGGGATGTTTTTAATGAAAAGGGATGTTTGCCGGGTTTTTCGTTCGTGGGCAAAACCCACGACAAGGAGCGAATCCTTGTTACTATTTAAGATAAACATTTTTCGCCCGGCAACAGGCCTTGCTGTCCCTCCACTTCGCTCGACCATTCTCGCGCTCTTAGCGGAGGCAGGGATGAAGCGGGCTTAGGCTCCTCGTTCCATTTTCTGGCTGCCGCGGCTACAACCAAATCCGAACCCAGGAGATAAAACTTGGGTATAGGAAGAAGGGAGCACGGTAGTCTAGAAATGAAACGAAGCTTCATATATCCCAGTTCCATACCGAAATGCATGATAGACGATAAAAGACTTATCTGGATCTGCAGCCCCCGGCAACCTTTGGCTTGCCATGGTTGGATCCTTGCACTTGCAGCCCCCGGCAACTTCGGGTTGCCGGGGCCAGGATGCCGGTCCGTCCTCCTTCTTCCAAGTAGCTCGGCAGAAGTGCGCATGTGCCCTGCGAACCAAAGAGGACAGGAAGAACAGAGAGACGCGCACTCGACCTCTAAGCTAGGGGTTAGCCGCTGCTAAGCACTATCAACCCTAACCGAGGAAGAGACTCGACCTAGCATGCATGCTATAACTTAGGGCGCCAGCGCTTCATTTATTTTTGCTCAGGGTCTGCGCCCGGCTTGTACCAAGGGTTACATGCCTTGCCGGCAAGGCTTGTACAAAAGGGTGGCTTGCCGGGAGGCCCGGCAAGCCGCGCCTTATGGGTAAAACTTGCGAAGATGCTCGATGTTCCAGGAGTTGCTCACTGGAATGGCATCTTCGGTCTCCAGGTGGACTCGCCAGGCCTGGTGACTCGTGTTACCCAATAAGGGCCCTCCCACTTCGGCGTCAACTTGTTGGAATTCTTGGCCGACTGAACATGCCGAAAAACAAGGTCGCCTTCCTCAAAGCTTCGGGCATGAACCTTGCGGCTATGGTAGCGGCGCAAGGCTTCCTGGTAGCGTGCTGCTCTCACAGCCGCCCGGAGACGATCTTCCTCAAGGAACGTTGTGTCATCATGCCGCAATCGCTCTTGCTCAAGCTCATCATAAGCGAGCACTCGAGGTGACCCGTATATGAGTTCCGTGGGGAGACTGCTTATGCCCCATAGACCAGGGCAAACGGTGTCTGGCCGGTGGCTCGATTCAGCGTCGTCCTGATCGACCAAAGAACCGGCGGCAACTCATCAATCCAGTGCCTCCCACTCTTGCGCAGCCTGTCAAAAATCTTCGTCCTTAAGCTTCGCAGAACTTCAGCATTTGCTCTCTCCGCTTGGCCGTTGCTCCGTGGGTGTGCCACGGAAGCAAAACAGACCTTGCTGCCGAGATCCTCAATGTACTACATGAAGGCATGGCTTGTGAATTGTGTGCCGTTGTCGGTGATGATCCTGTTGGGTACACCAAAACGACAAACTAGTCCTTTGAAGAACTTGATGGCTGACTGCGCTGTCACCTTCCTCACCGCTTCCACTTCTGGCCACTTTGTGAACTTGTCGATTGCAACGTACAAGTACTCAAAGCCCCCGATGGCACGAGGGAAGGGGCCCAATATGTCCAGCCCCCATACCGAGAAGGGCCAGGAGAGAGGGATGGTTTGAAGGGCTTGCGCTGGTTGATGAAGCTTCTTTGAATGGAACTGGCACGCTTCACACTTGGTTACTAGTGCCGTCGCATCCTGGAGGGCAGTGGGCCAGAAGAAACCTTGCCGAAAAGCCTTGCCGGCAAGGGCCCTCGACCCTATGTGGGAACCACATATACCTCCATGTATCTCTGCTAGCAGCTCTAGTCCTTCCTCCCGGGAGATGCATTTCAACTTCACCCCATTCGGCCTTTTTCTGTACAAGACGTTGTCAACGAATTGGTACAGAGCAGACCGGTGGGCTACACTTTCTGCCTCTTCCTGCTCCTTAGGAAGTTCTCCTGTCTGGAGGAATTGGACGGTGTGCTGCGCCCATGCCGGAGCCTATGGCTCGACGGCAAGGACTAAAGGCATCTCTTCTGCCACGGGAGCGACTGCCTCTACGGCCATGGCCTGGGGCCCTGCCGGAGTCGGTCGCCCCATGGCAGGATCGACATCCACGGCAACATCTTTGCCAGAGGCTCCAGGGAGCTTGGTGGGGAAGTACTTGCCGGGGCCTAGCTTCCTCCGCTTGTTCAGCCCAGTTGATGGTTCGTCGGATGGTTGAGTTAACTGAAGCACAAAAGTACCTGGTTCCATAGGTAGCTTTAGGGCAGCACTCTTTGACAGGTAGTCGGCAATGTCGTTCTCCGCCCTAGGGACATGCTCTGCTTGGATACTGTCAAAGCGCTCCTCCAGTTTCCTCACTTCATCCACGTAAGCCTCGATCAACGGACTTTGGTAATCTTTGTTGATCTGCCTGATGACGAGCTGCGAATCGCCCCTGACGATGAGCTTTCTGACCCCGAGGTCTGCCGCGATCCTGAGACCGGCAAGCAAACCCTCGTACTTGAGGTGCTCTACGGTGGGAAGCGCATTTGGATGACATACTTGAGGTGCTCTACGGTGGGCGCAACAAGCAGTACGCCAGCACCGGCGCCTTGCAGTGAAAAGGCCCCGTCAAAGTACATGATCCAGCTGTGGCTCATTTCCTTGCCGGGGAGAGTGGTCTCCTGTACCTCTTCGTCGGGCGTCGAGGTCCATTCTGCAACAAACTTCGCCATGAATTTGCTCTGAATCATCGAGGTGCTTTCGAACTTCAAACCGAAACTCGACAGCTCCAGGGCCCATTCCACGATCCTCCCCGTTGCGTCTGGGTTATGCAGTATCCGTTGCAACGGGAGGCGGGTGACCACGGTGATCTTGTGCGCTTGGAAGTAATGGCGAAGCTTCCTCGAGGCCATAAGGAGGCCGAAGAGCAGCTTCTGCACACCTGAGTACCTCGACCTAGCCCCCTGCAAGAGGGAGCTGACGAAGTAGACCGGGTGCTGCATCATTTTCTTCTTCTGCGCCACTTCACCTAGTCGTGCAAGCCCTGTCGTTCTCGCGTCAGCCTCTACCGAGCCGACAAGCCAGGGGGCTCTGGCAAGCAGTATTGCAAGATCCACCGCACCAAGGGCCATGACCTCCAGAACTGCCGGCAAGTGGAGCTGCTCGCTGAGAAGCAGTAAGCCAAGTATGAGCGGCGGGACAAAGAGAAGGGCCAAGAGGGTGCCGAGGGATCCGGCAAGAAACATGGTGGCCAAGGAGGCCGCCGTGGCAAAGATAATCAGCAGGAGAGGCCCGCCCGGGGCCGTGACAAGGAGCATCAAGACGATGATCATGATGAGGACAATGAGTCCGGCGACCACGAGTTCCAGAAAGCCACAGAGGCCATGTGCGTCGATGGTGGCGCCTCGCTGCATACATCCCACCGCCAGCTCAAGCAGTGGGCGCATGAGATCCCAGCGGTGGAGCCATCGCTCGACGCACAGAAGCCGCTGAAGTGGTCCAGCACGCCTATCATCTTCGACACCGAGGATCACCCTGACCGCACTACTGCGGTCGGGTGCTTGTCGTTGTTGGTCTCACCAACAATCCGCAACCTCAAGATGATGAAGATGCTAGTTGACGGCGGGGCCGGTCTGAACTTGATCTCGCCTGTTGTGATCAAGAGGCTGTAGATCCCTGATGGAGACCTCGAGGATACGGGCACGTTCCAAGGGGTCAATCCGGGGAGGAGCCAGCCGAAGGGAAAGGTCATGCTGCCCGTGACGTTTGGGGGCGAGCTGAACTACACGACAGAGAGGATTGTCTTTGATGTAGCCGAGATCCCCTTGCCCTACAACGGGATCCTCGGCCGCCCGGCACTAGCCAAGTTCATGGCGGCTTGTCACTACGCCTACAACACGCTGAAGATGCCCGAGCCGATGAACATCATCACCGTCCCCTCCGACAAGAAAGACGCGTTGATTTGCGCCGACCAACTCTACTGGGAAGCAATTGCAGCAGCTGCTGCCAAGGCACCTGCTCCTGCCGATGGAGTCCCGGGAGGAAAAAAGACCGGCGAGACCCCTCGCACCCACTCCGGCAAGCGCACCTCTTCGGGGTGTTGCGCTCCCGTTGAGGACGTGCCAAAGGGCTCCACCGGCAAGAGGAAGAAGTCCAGAGCTGCACCACCAGAGACCAAGAAGGTGTCCGTCAAGGAGGATGGCATGGGGGGAGCTTTTACCATAAGCTCCACCCTCGACAGCAAATAGGAAAGCGAGCTCGTCACTTTCCTGCGGGCGAATGTCGATGTGTTTGCATGGCAAGCCTCCGACATCCCCGGCGTTCCCAGGGAAGTGATTGAGCACCATCTTGTTGTCTGTCCTCATGCACGTCCGTCAAGCAAAAGGTCAGGAAGCAAGCTCTGGAGAGGCAGGAGTTCATCACAGAGGAGATCAGGAAACTAGAGGTAGCAGGCTTGGTAAGGGGGGTGCTCCATCCGACGTGGTTGGCCAACCCGGTAGTGGTGCGCAAGGCAAACGGGAAGTGGAGACTGTGTATTGATTACACATACATCAATAAAGCTTGTCCAAAGGATCCCTTCCCGTTACCGCACATCGACCAGATTGTTGAGTCCATGGCCGGGTGTGACCTGTTATCGTTCCTCGACGCCTACTCAAGGTACCACCAGATCTTCATGACAAAATAAGACGAGGAGAAGACAACATTCATCACCCCATGTGGTACGTATTGCTTTTTACGGATGCCTTTCGGGTTGAAGAGTGCTGGCTCAACCTTTGCAAGGGCAGTCCAAATTAGTTTTGAGCCCCAGCTACATATAAATATGGAAGCCTATATGGATGACATAGTGGTCAAAACCAAGGACAAAGCAACACTTGTGCAAGATCTGGAGGAAACATTTGCAAACCTGCGCAAGATCAACCTCAAGCTGAACCCTGAGAAATGTGTCTTCGGTGTCCCGTCCGGCAAGCTTCTCGGGTTCTTTGTGTCGCAGCGCGGGATTGAGGCAAACCCAGATAAGATCAAGGCCATCTAGCATATTGAGGCACCTAAGCGGATCAAAGACGTGCGTCGGCTCACTGGCTGCATTGCCGCCATGAGCAGATTCATCTCCAAGTCCGCGGAGCGTGCCCTTCCCTTTTCCAAGATCTTGAAGAAGACGGGCCCAATGGAGTGGACCCCGGAGGCCGAGGTAGCGCTGCAGGATTTGAAGAGGTACCTCTCGTCTACCCCAGTGCTGGTTGCGCCCAAACCACAAGAACCGTTGCTGCTATACCTAGCAGCAACGAATCAGGTGGTTAGCACCGCACTGGTGGCGCAGAGAGAGGTCGACGAAGAGGTAGCGGTGGCGGCAGAATCAACGGATGGCGAGCTGGAACCCTCCCCGGCAGGGCTCGGTCCCGGCAAGATTGAGTCCCCGGTAGATGTCGGAGTAAGTGGCCACGGGTAGCTAAACCGGCTACCCCTGGCTCTTCAGAAAATTTATCAGGCCTTTGGGCCTTCAAGCACTCCAAGCATTTGGGCCGCCTTCCCGGGCCGACTACCATTAAAGCCGACTCCCGGAGGGCGACCCAGCCTCGCCGACTCCAAGAAGCCGGCCAAGAAAGACACCGACTCCTAGAAGCCGGCCAAGACCATAACCACCCCTACATAACGGTGACCTGACGGGGCATGGCCACAGTGCGGCCCACGACCCCCGAAGCCCGAGGCGGGCATGGCTACAGGAGGCCGTACGGGAGGGATGTCTCCCGTGCGGCCCGGCACTGTAGCCACGCCAGCTACGACGTCATCCACGACCCTCTCCTGTACGGCCCAAGGACCGTGGGCCCCTTCAGCTAGAGAGAGGCGTGAAGGCGGCCCGGCTTTCCCTAGTCGGCCGGGAGCATAGCCGGCCTCCGGAAGCCGGCTACTCCCTTCCTCGAAGCAAGAGCCCCATTAAGGAGACAAGACGAGGTGAGGCTACAGTGATAGGCCCCGAGGCGGCCCGCTGTAGCCATGCTCACCTCGACAAAGCCCTCATAATCAGAGGCGCGGCTACAGTAAGCCGCCGCCGACAAAACCCTAGGCGGTGGGGCCGGCCTGTTGACCGAGTAGCCGGCAGCCGGCGGGACCCAGCAGCCGTCGGAGAAGCCGGCAGGCGTAGACACTGACGGCTGGGACCAGATCCCAGCCGGATTACCATTGTGCCCCCGGGGGGTAGGCCTATATAAACCCCCCGGAGCTCCCATGCAAAGGGTTCGCACCCAAGATAGCACGCGCACACACCATAGATAGAGAGAAGCAAGAGCTAGCCTTGTTCTTCTTCTCCCTTGATCCCAACAGCTCTAGGAGCGATTGTAGCTACTCTTTATCGAGCTAGTGATCATGCGGAAACCCCGCAGAGCAGGACTAGGGGTGTTATCTCCTCGGAGAGCCCCGAACCTGGGTAAGATTCGCCGGCGTGCATGTCTTCGCCTCATCCCGTTTCCAGGCACCGGCGACGTTTTATTGGCTCCCACAATGATAAGCCATCCTTTGGCATATGTCGCACCAACCACCCGACATTTGGCGCCCACCGTGGGGCCAGGTGCACCGTCGTTCGGAGACCTGTTCTGGACGGGAACCTTCTTCCTTCCCGGCAAGCGCAGCCAGCCTGCTGCGCCCGATGGCGCTTGCCCCACGCGCTGCAAGGCGACGACGACGCCTGCGCAGCGAGCCGCCTCGCCGATCTGCTCGGCGCGACTCGCATCTCCGACGAGCCTGCGTCCGACGCAGGCACCGACTACCCCGAGAGCCGCCTCGTCAGCCTCCTCGACCAACTTCACGTCTCCAGCGAGCCTGCTGCGGACATGGAGTCTGTCGGCTCCACCGACCCGATGCTCATCGACTCCAACACCGCGTCGCTCGATGCCTACCCCTCCGACGTGGTGGTCTTCGACGACCCACTCCCTCGAGCTGACAGCGACAGCAGCGCTGTCACCGAAGTGCTAGTCATCAGCCACGTCTCCAACTCGGGCGGGAGCGCCCGCGACGCTCAGCAAGCAGCGATGCACGACCTCTCCATCCCCCTCCCGGCTGACGCCGACGCCGAGACCCTGGAGGCACGCCGTCTTGCTCTCATCACGGAGAGCAAGAAGATAGCCTCGATGAGACGCCTCACCGAGGCCCACCAGCGCGAAGTCGACCGCGCCGCCTTCGGGACGCCGCCGCCGAGCGGCCCGAGCCGAGCCGGCTTCGTCCAGAAGCGCGGCGCAGCCGTTGCCAGCATGCTGGGCGCAGATCGCCCCGTCTACGCCACCCCGCTCGAGAATCTGCGAGCCGCTCAGGCAGCGGCAGAGGAGCTCAATGGGCTGGGAGCCAATGAGCTCCCTTACATGACAAGACGGATCCAGCAGCTGATCGACGCGGCTGCAGAACGGCACGAAGCCGGCGCCCGAGCTGATAGCCATCCCCCGTGCCGGGAGCACGCCGCGACGTCCCGCTCGCCGACTGCGAGCGGCACGCGCCAGAAGAAAGACAAGGAGCCGGCTGCCAGCCGCAGCCGGACCCGCATCACTATCGAGCGCGACGCGGAAGGCCGCCCTCGGGCGGTTGAACATCAGGGAAACCTGCCGCCTCCTCCTCCGCCTCGAAGAGAAAGACGCCTCACTCCGCCGCCCATCACACATCCGACTCTTGGCGACCGACTCGGCCGCCGAGAAGGAATCGGCGAGAGTGACGCCCGCCACAGGATCGACCGCCTTGCTCGGTCCCTGGCGTTAGAAGAAGAAGTCGATGTCGGCCCGCCATGCTTTGGCCCCCGCATCCGCGACGAGCCCTTCCCCAAAGGGTTCTCGCTCCCCAGAGACACGCCCAAGTACAACGGCTCGGTGAAGCCGGAAGATTGGCTCATCGACTACTCCACAGCCGTCAGCATCGCCAACGGCAACCGGCGCGTTGCCGTGAAGTACGTCCCCCTGATGCTGCAGGGCACGGCGCGCACATGGCTCAACAGTCTCAAGCCCTACAGCATCAACAGTTGGCTGGACTTCACCGAGGCTTTCGTCCGCAACTTCACCAGCACCTACAAGCGGCCTCCGAAGCCTCGACAGCTCTCCCTCTGCGTCCAAGGGCCCAACGAGTCGACCCGCGACTACCTCATGCGATGGGCCGAGCTCCGCAACTCCTGCGAGGGAGTGCATGAGGTCCAGGCCATCGAGTACTTCACTGCCGGGTGCCGAGAGGGCACCCTCCTCAAGCACCGACTCCTCTGCGACGAGCCCGCCACCCTCGACGAGCTACTCGTCATCGCCGACAAATACGTCACTGCCGACTCCTCCATGAAGACCGAGCTCCGAGTGGACGCCTCGGGGAAGGTAGTCGCTCCGGCTCCCAAGCAGCCGGCTGGCGACTCAAACCGGCGCCCCTACCAGAACGACCACAAGCGCAAGGGCCCCATGCCGACTTCCTCCAGTCGGCAGGTGGCCACAATTGAAGACGAGCAGCCCGAAGAGCGGCCTGCTCCCAAGAAGAAGGGAGGCCGGCCGCCCTGGCAGCCGTCCTTCTCCTACGAACAAGCACTCGATGCCCCCTGCAAGTTCCACAGCGGCGCGAAGCCGTCCAACCATACAACACGGAAATGCCACTGGCTCACCCGCATCACCAAGGGCGAAGGGATCGTGCCGCCTCCGCCTCCCGGCCCGCCGCCTCCAGCTCCCCAGCAGCCGGCGGCCCGGCCGGCAGTCGGCGCCATCCAAGACGAGTTCCCCGAAACGCACGACACCTACGTCGTCTTTACGAGTCAAGTCGACGACAAGCGCAGCCGACGCCGGCAACACCAAGAAGTAAACACAGTCGCCTCTAGCACCGCCGAGTTCATGCATTGGTCGGAAAAGCCCATCAGCTGGAGCCAGGCCGACCACCCAGAGGTGATGCCTTCGCCTGGCTCCTATGCTATGGTCTTGGATGTCACCCTTGCGACGGAGAGGCGAGCTGCCAGATTTTCCCGCGTCCTGATAGACGGCGGAAGCAGTATCAACATACTGTACCGCGACACCATGGACAAGCTGAACATCAAAGCAAAGCAGCTCATGCCGAGCCGCACTGTCTTCCATGGTATCGTACCCGGCCTATCTTGCTCTCCAATCGGCAAGATCAAAATGGATGTTCTCTTCGGAGACAAAGATCACTTCCGCCGGGAAGCAATATGGTTCGAGGTGGTGGACCTGGAGAGCCCCTATCATGCACTACTTGGCCGACCTGCCTTGGCCAAGTTCATGGCTGTGCCGCACTATGCCTACCTGAAGATGAAGATGCCGAGCTCGAAGGGGATCATCACGGTAGCCGGCGACTACAAGAAGTCCATCGAGTGTGCCACGGCCAGCAGCCGGCTGGCCGAGTCCCTCGTGGTGGCGGAAGAGAAGAAGATGCTGGAACGGGTTGTGGCCATGGCCGGCAAGCAGCCGACCTTGTCCCCCAACCCCAAGGATTGTGATGCGCAGGGCTCCTTCCAGCCTGCAAAAGAGACGAAGAAGATACCTCTAGACCCGGAGCACCCGGAGAGGTTCGCCGTGATTGGGGCGAACTTGGACAGTAAATAGGAAGGCGAGCTCGCCGACTTCCTCCGTGAGAATCGAGACATCTTTTCATGGTCCCCAAAGGACATGCCGGGTGTCCCGAAGGATTTCGCCGAGCACAAATTACATGTCCGAGCTGATGCGAAGCTGGTCAGGCAACCCCTCCGCCGACTATCAGAAGAGAAGCGAAGAATCGTGGGAGAAGAGATAGCCCGGCTCCTTGCAGCCGGCTTCATCATGGAAGTGTTCTTTCCAGAATGGCTTGCCAATCCAGTTCTGGTTTTGAAGAAGAATAACAAGTGGCGCATGTGCATAGACTACACAAGTCTGAACAAGGCCTGCCCAAAGGATCCGTTTGCTTTGCCACGGATTGACCAAGTAATAGACTCTACAGCCGGATGCGAGCTGTTGTGTTTTTTGGATGCATACTCAGGGTATCATCAGATCAAGTTGGACCCAGCTGACCGCCTAAAGACTGCCTTGATCACACCCATTGGAGCTTTCTGCTACCTGACAATGACATTCGGCTTGAGAAACGCCGGTGCCACTTTTCAGCGTTGCATGCAGAAATGTCTCTTGAAACAACTCGGCAGAAATGCCCACGTCTACGTAGACGACATTGTGGTGAAGACAGAGAAGCGCGGTACCTTGCTGGAAGACCTGAAGGAAACATTTGCCAACTTGCACCGATTCCAGATCAAGCTCAACCCCGAGAAGTGCGTGTTCGGAGTGCCAGCCGGCCAGCTGCTCGGCTTCCTGGTCTCCGAACGCGGCATTGAGTGCAACCCTGTCAAGATCAAGGCCATCGAGAGGATGGAGATACCCACCAAGCTGCGAGATGTGCAGAAGTTCACTGGCTGCTTAGCCTCCCTGAACCGTTTATCAGCCGACTAGGAGAGAAGGCTCTCCCCCTGTACCGACTCATGAAGAAGTCCACTCACTTTGAGTGGAATGATCAAGCCGACCAAGCCTTCCATGAGTTGAAGAAAATGTTGACCACTCCGCCTGTCCTGGCCGCGCCAACTGAGAAGGAGCCCATGCTCCTCTATATCGCCGCGACAAGCCGAGTCGTCAGCACTGTTGTTGTGGTCCAGCGCCCGGAGGAAGGCCGAGCCCAGCTGGTCCAGAGGCCGGTCTACTATCTCAGCGAAGTACTATCCAGCTCAAAGCAAAACTACCCGCACTACCAGAAGATGTGCTATGGGGTGTACTTCGCTGCCAAGAAATTGAAGCCCTACTTCCAAGAGCACCCCATCACGGTCGTGTGCACTGCCCCGCTCGCCGAGATCATAGGCAGCCGGGATGCATCCGGACGGGTGGCCAAATGGGCCATTGCCTTGGCGCCCTACACGATCTTCTATCAACCCCGCACCGCCATCAAGTCGCAAGCATTGGCCGATTTCCTCGTCGACTGGGCCGAGACCCAGTACCTACCGCCGGCTCCCGACTCCACCCATTGGCGGATGCACTTTGACGGGTCCAAGATGCGGACCGGCTTGGGAGCCGGCATCGTCCTCACCTCTCCCAAAGGCGACAAGCTCAAGTACATGCTGCAGATCCACTTCGCCGCCTCCAACAACGTGGCCGAGTACGAGGCGCTCGTACATGGGCTCCGGCTAGCCAAAGAGCTCGGCATACGCCGGATCCTGTGCTACGGCGACTCCGACTTAGTGGTCCAGCAATCATCTGGCGATTGGGACGCCAAGGACGCGAACATGGCGAGCTACCGCTTCCTCGTCCAGCAGATGAGTGGACACTTCGAAGGGTGCGAGTTCCTTCACGTGCCAAGGGCCGACAACGACCAAGCAGATGCCCTAGCACGGATCGGCTCCACCCGACAAGCCATACCGACTGGCGTCTCCCTCCAACGCCCCCTCAAGCCGTCCATCAAGCCGTCTCCAGAGTCGGATTCCATCTTCGTACCGCCAGCGCCAGAAACAGCCGGATCCGGCTCAAGAAATCCCGCAGGCGGTACGGGGACTTCGACGACTGCCCCGGGAACCGACGTAGTCGCACCCGGCCCAGGGACCTCAGAGCCCGGCCCGGGGACTGCAGCAGTCGGCCCGGGGACTGCAACGACGCAAGAAGTGGTGGTCGACCCCAACGCAACACCCAACCCACCCACCCGAGTCATGGTGGCCACGATAACAGCAGAAGAAGTCACAGCTCCCTCATGGGCCCAGCCCATCCTCAAGTTCCTAGTCAGCAGAGAGCTGCCGACTGATGAGATCGCAGCAAGACTAGTGCAACGACGAGCCGCAGCATACACAATAATCAACAGGGAGCTGGTGAAGCGCAGCGTTACTGGAGTCTTCCAGCGTTGCGTCGAGCCAGAAAAAGGAGTGGCAATCCTCAAAGACATCCACCAAGGCGAATGCGGCCACCACGCCGCCTCAAGATCCCTCGTGGCCAAGGCTTTCCGCCATGGGTTCTTCTGGCCGACTGCCTTGGAGGATGCTAAAGAAATAGTCAAGACCTGCAGAGGATGTCAAGTCTTCAGTTCCAAACAACACTTGCCGGCTTCTGCCCTCAAGACCATTCCCCTCACCTGGCCTTTCGCCGTCTGGGGACTGGACATGGTGGGCCCTTTCAAGACGGCCCGCGGTGGCATGACACACCTGCTCATTGCGGTGGACAAGTTCACAAAGTGGATCGAAGCCAAGCCCATCAAGAAGCTGAACGGGCCGACTGCCGTGACATTCATCACCGACATCACTACTCGGTACGGCGTGCCGCACAGCATCATCACCGACAACGGCACGAACTTCGCCAAAGGCGCACTGACACGTTTCTGCGCGACACAGGGCATCCGACTGGACTTAGCGTCCGTTGCCCACCCGCAGTCAAACGGCCAGGTCGAGCGAGCAAATGGACTTATCCTCTCCGGCATCAAGCCCCGACTGGTTGCACCACTGGAGCGATCGGCCGGCTGCTGGCTCGAAGAGCTACCGGCTGTCCTCTGGAGTCTGCGCACTACACCCAACAAGTCAACCGGCTTCACTCCATTCTTCCTCGTGTACGGTGCCGAGGCTGTCATCCCAACAGACATCGAGTTCGACTCGCCTCGGATCACCATGTACACGGAGGAGGAAGCCAAAGAAGCAAGAGAAGACAGCGTCGACCTACTGGAAGAAGGCCGGCTGTTAACCCTCAGCCGGTCCGCCATCTACCAGCAAGGCCTGCGCCGCTACTACAACCGCAAGGTCAAGCCAAGATCCTTCCAAGAGGGCGACCTTGTGCTCTGGCTGATCCAGCGAACAGCCGGCCAGCACAAGCTCTCGCCCCCTTGGGAAGGCCCCTTCGTCGTCAGCAAGGCACTCGGCAACGACTCCTACTACTTGATCGACGCGCAAAAGCCAAGAGCACGCAAGAGAGACGACTCCGGCAAGGAGTCGGAGCGACCATGGAACGCAAACCTCCTAAGACGATTTTACAGCTGAAAAGCAGTATGTATCACGTTACCCCTTTTTGTATTAAGTTACAAACCAACAGGCCCCCCGAACAGTACTCGGGGACTGCCTTTTATTTATCTATGGATGACGAGTGTCATATCCATGAATGTCTTATTACATTTTGAATTCTTGTCCGGCACCGGGCCCGACTAGTCGGCCCGGGGACTGGCCGCCTTAAGCTATATTACAAGTTCTTCCCGAAGTCAGCAAAGTAGTGCGCCGGCTCCCCAGTCCTCTCTTGTTGAAAGTCGCAGCTCAAAGAACTGACTGTCCGACTAGCAAGACAGAAGACAGAAAGGACGCCCACACGAAAACGGCTAAGGAACAACTAACCTATATAGCAAAAAGACGGCCTCCATATATGCCTGCCGGCTGTCACAGCAGCCGGCTGGCCGGATTCCTAAAAACTTAGCTTAAGTCCGACCGAGCTAAAAGTACTTCCCCCTCCCCAATCGGCCCGGCACTCCCCGGCTACAGATTGCAGAGCAACTGTTTGACTAGGGAGACGGCAACCAAGGGAGGGCGGCAAAGGAACAAAGCAGAAGGACAAAAAGCAAAAGTATAAGGAAAGACCGATTGCATAACTTATATACATAAAAGCCCCCGATAGGCGGCAACAGACTTGAGTTTCAATACACCCAGTGGGTGGAACTGCGCAGACTTAACCAAAAACATTGTTCAAGAGTAACAAGACAGGAAACAAAAGAAAGAAGACAAAGGCGCGAAGGCCGAGTTGGTCGGTGAAGGCAGCTCGCCGGCTGAAGGAGTGGCCGCCTAGCTGGTCCCGGCTTGACCGCCTCCCGCAATAGGAGACGCACTCGCATGCAGCGTAGTGCTGGAGGCGCGGTCAGGCTGACCGGCTGCTCCACCAGCCGGCTCGACGTCTTCACCCTCCTCCTCCTCCTCTTCGCCCTCATCGCTGGAGTCGATCTCCTCCGCCGAGTCCTCGCCGTGCGCCGGGTCCAGCGCGAACCAATCTTCCGGCTAGGCGACTCCATTGTCGTCCACCTCGGGGGCGAAGACGTTGGTGTCGGTGTAGTCGGCGATCGCCGAAGCTCACCGAATGATGGCCGGCCGGGCCGGCTCCAGCTCCGCGTCGGCTTGCTGCCGCCAGGTGGCCAGCTGGTCCAGATTCAGGCCTGGGTACCAGGCCTTGACGAACTCCAGCGCCCGCCCGGCGCCGGAGCGAGCCGCTGACGCCTTCCAAGCCTCGAAGCGCCCGACGGCCACCTCCAGCCAGTCGGCGGTCCGGCTGGGAGTGCGCGGGATCGCTTGGCCGGGCCAGAGGGCGGCCAAGACCTGCGACCCGGCACGCTGAAGCCGGCGGAGCAGCCTGTGAGCCGGCTGGATACGAGCCTGGATCGCCAGGAGCTGCTCCTCCAGCGAGCGGCCGGCAGTCGGCGAAATCTCGAAGCCGGCTCGCCTCTTCTCCTGGCGACGAGCTTCGATGGCCTGGTTGGCGGCAGTGGAATAGCCGGGGAAGTACTCTGCGCAGAAAAGAAAAGAAGAACCCCAAGTCAGAAAAACAAGTCAAAATGACAGATGGCAAGAAAGGACGAAGGGGTAGACGACTTACCATCAACCAGATCCTCAATCTGGCCATAGCCGGAGACCAGAGTCTGCCTGGCTTCATCCCAGGCAACCGCCTCCGTCTCAAACTCAGCCTGGAGGGCGGCTTCGCGGTCCTGCGCGGCCTTCAGCGCCGCCTTGTGGCTTTCCTCCTGGTCGGCCAGCTTCTTGACCAGGCGGTCGCGCTCCTGCACCAAGGCGGCAAGCTCCGCGTCCTTGGCACGAAGAGCAGTCTGGGACTCCCCCAGCTGTGCCCTTAGACTGGCGTTGGCCACTGCAGAGATAGAAGAACAAGAAGAACGATGAGAAAACATCAAGGAAGATCCGAGCCGACTGCTCAGCAGTCGGCCCGAACCTCGGGGACTACACCCAGTGGGTGCGCTGACGCGCCCCCACATGAGAA
The DNA here is from genome assembly GCF_002575655.3 of Aegilops tauschii subsp. strangulata. Lineage (NCBI taxonomy): Eukaryota > Viridiplantae > Streptophyta > Magnoliopsida > Poales > Poaceae > Aegilops > Aegilops tauschii. The sequence continues at coordinate 260,045,157 of NC_053039.3, read as the reverse complement.
AGAGATCAAGTCACATACCTCGGCTTTCAGCGAGATCGGCGGTCTTCTGCGTCAGCTCCCGAGCCTGGGAGTTGAAGGCGGCCGCTCGGAGGTTGTGATAGTCCTGCAAGATGGACAGAAGATCGACGTTAGAACGAAAGCAACGACGAGAAATCATCAAGGAAGATCCGAGCCGACTGCTCAGCAGTCGGCCCGAATCTCGGGGACTACACCCAGTGGGTGCGCTGACGCGCCCCCACGAGAGAAATCAAGAAGAAAATGAGAATACTAACCCGGATGGCAGCCCGCGTGGCGAGGAACTCGTCGGTGAACTGCCGCAGCACCGCGGCTTGGCCCTGGAGCCGGGTCCGGACGTCTTGCGCGGCGATGTTCACTACGGCTGACCCTCCGCCTGGCGTCCACCCGGAGGTAGCGCTGGCCGCCTCCGCGTCTTGGGCCGACGAGCTGGAGCCCACGGCCGGCCGTGGCTCCGACGCCGCCTTCTGCGGCTCCGACGCGGCCTTCCCTGCGCGCCGGCTTGGCGGAACCCGGACTGCCACCGCAGCTCCCGCGGCCGGCTCGCCTTCCGCCGACTGTGCGGGCGCAGGCTCGGTCTGACCGCCTTGGGCCGCCCTGGTCGGAGGAGCCGGCCCCGGCGCCTCCCTCACGAAGATGACGTCGTCACCGCTCCCGCCCAGACCCGGCTGGTAACCGCTGGCTCCCCCTGGCGAGGGATCCGCGTCCCCGGGCGCCATGGCGCGCAGGGGGGTGACCATCAAGGCCTCCCCTGCCGCCGCTTCGGCCTCGGCCTCTGCCTGGGCCTTGGCTGCGGCCTCGGCAAGCGCCTTCGCTGCCTCCTCGGCCCGAGCTGCCTGGGCGGCCGCTGCCTTCCGTGCCTCCGCCTCCCGCGCTTCCCGCTCCTCCCGCGCCTCCCGCGCGTTCCTTTCCGTCGCCTCCAGGAGGGCGGCGCGGGGATCCACGCGGCGGGTGGTGCTCCCAGAGCCCCCCGGCGACTCGACAACGGAGCCGGCGGCCGCCCGCTCGAGTGACAGTGGAGCTCTGATCAAAGAAAAGAAGACAAAGGTTCAGAAGACCACCCAAGAAAAGAAAGAAGGAGAATACACAGAAAGAAAGAAAGCTTACGCTGACACAGCCTGCGGCTGCTTCACCACTGTGCGAAAGCGAGCCGCCTTCGCGGCCGCTTCTTCCCGCCTGGTGGCCGCCGCCCCACCCCTCGGTTTCTTCGGCCGGCTACCAAACATGCCCTGGGTGGCGCGACGTTTCTGGCCTCTACCCCGAGCAGGCTGCGCGCCGGAGGAGCCCGCGCCGCGTCCGGAGGCTGGCTGGCAGGGCGGGACGGCTTCGGCTTCGTCCTCGTCCGGCCAATCATCGAAGGTCGCGGAGAGCCCGGCGCCGCCTGCTTCGCCGCCGGCTTGGCCACCAGCCGGCTCGGCGGCTTCCTCCATGTGGACCGCCCCCAGATCGGGGTCCTCCTGGTCGTGCTCGGTCCGGTCGGGGACGAAGCGGCGCTCCACGTCCGCCCCGCTGGCCGGGCGAAGCAGAGGACTCTGTCGAAAGAGCAAGCCGACTGAGTCAGAGTCGGCCCGGAGGAACTCGGCCACAAAGAGAAAAAGAGAAGGGGAGTGTACCATAGGTGGAGGATTGGCGCGGCTGTATGGCTCCTTGCCGAATTGCCAGTCGTCGGGAAGCTGGCAGTTGGCGAGGTAGTTCACCATGTCGGCCGCGTCGGCCCGCGGCATCTCCATGGTGCACATCCGGCTCGGGTCGAGCTGGCCGCTCATCTGACAGATCAGATGAGGCCGGCTCTGGAGCGGAAGGACCCGACGTGTGACGAACGCGGCCAGGAGGTCGGACCCCGTCAGGCCCTCCGTCTGGACCATCACCCGCAGGCGGGCGATGGCGGCGTTTCCTCCCTGCGACAGCGTCACCGCCCGGAAGGACCACTGGGGCAGCCTCCCCGCCGGCAGGCCGGCTACGTAAGCCGGCAGGTTGACGTAGTCGCCCCGTGAAGCGATGTTCCGCACATAGAAGTATGATTTCTGCCACTTCTTCACCGATTGGATCAGCGTGATGACGGGGAAGGGGTTGTCGGCGCCCGATCTCCGCGACGCGATGAAGGCGCCAGTGTGGGCCGGCACGCCCTGGCTGCGCGTACCCAGCTTCGACTGGAAGAACTCCCCCCAGAGCTCAAGGGTGGGGAGGACGCCGAGATAGCCCTCGCACAGGGTGACGAAGGCCGACAGCAGCACCACCGCGTTGGGGGTGAGGTGGTGCGGCTGGAGCTGATAGAAGTCCAGCCAGGTGCGGAAGAAGGCGCTCACTGGCAAGCCGAAGCCGCGCAGGAAGTGCGAGCGGAAGACCACCCGCTCGCCATCCCGCGGCGCCGGCCTGATTTCTTTCTCCGGCGCGAGGCGGACCTCCACTTTGTCCGCACTGGGAAGACGCCGTGTGTCGCGGAGGAAGTCGATGTGGTCGTTGTGGACGATGGAGCCATCCCAATCCCCGCCACGCTGCTCTACGTGGGGAGGCATGGCGGAAGCTAACACGGCGGCGGAGGAGCGTGCGGAGGAAGAGCGCGGCGGTGAGGCACTGTTGCGAGAACGAGCGAGGCGAGAAGACGAAGGGAGTAGGAGGAGCGTGCGAGGGTCTACCGCCCTCCACCTCCCCCTACTTATAGCCTCACACGGCCGAAGAGGCCGGACGTGGGGGGGAGACGTGGGATTAACTGCGCCCACTCCCCCCACGTGTCGCGTTTATTACGCATAAGTGTGAGCCGAAACTGCCGCACGGAACGTGCGGCCGGTTCCGAGATGCAAAAGATCCGCGCCTGGGCCGGGGCGTGGACGTGGCGGGCCCCCTCTCTACGGCAACGTCCCGTCTCGCGCGTGGGCTGGCAGGCTTTCCAGCTACGTGGCGCGCCGTCTGCCCGCGGCCGGCCCGCGGCCCGGCGCGCATGCCAGCGGATTCCCGCCCTCCGACTCCAGAAGATTTCGGCTCAGGCGACATGCCTGCCCAAGGCCGGCTCCCAGCTGCCGGCTTGTCGCGATGGGAAGCTGTTCGAGCTTCTCGAACCCCATTCCACCTCGAAGCCCGATCAGCTTCGGGGACTACTGTCGGAGTAAGTGGCCACGGGTAGCTAAACCGGCTACCCCTGGCTCTTCAGAAAATTTATCAGGCCTTTGGGCCTTCAAGCACTCCAAGCATTTGGGCCGCCTTCCCGGGCCGACTACCATTAAAGCCGACTCCCGGAGGGCGACCCAGCCTCGCCGACTCCAAGAAGCCGGCCAAGAAAGACACCGACTCCTAGAAGCCGGCCAAGACCATAACCACCCCTACATAACGGTGACCTGACGGGGCATGGCCACAGTGCGGCCCACGACCCCCGAAGCCCGAGGCGGGCATGGCTACAGGAGGCCGTACGGGAGGGATGTCTCCCGTGCGGCCCAGCACTGTAGCCACGCCAGCTACGACGTCATCCACGACCCTCTCCTGTACGGCCCAAGGACCGCGGGCCCCTTCAGCCAGAGAGAGGCGTGAAGGCGGCCTGGCTTTCCCTAGTCGGCCGGGAGCATAGCCGGCCTCCGGAAGCCGGCTACTCCCTTCCTCGAAGCAAGAGCCCCATTAAGGAGACAAGACGAGGTGAGGCTACAGTGATAGCCCGCGAGGCGGCCCACTGTAGCCATGCTCACCTCGACAAAGCCCTCATCATCAGAGGTGCGGCTACAGTAAGCAGCCGCCGACAAAACCCTAGGCGGTGGGGCCGGCCTATCGACCGAGTAGCCGGCAGCCGGCGGGACCCAGCAGCCGGCGGAGAAGCCGGCAAGCGTAGACACTGACGGCTGGGACCAGATCCCAGCCGGATTACCATTGTGCCCCCGGGGGGTAGGCCTATATAAACCCCCCGGAGCTCCCATGCAAAGGGTTCGCACCCAAGATAGCACGCGCACACACCATAGATAGAGAGAAGCAAGAGCTAGCCTTGTTCTTCTTCTCCCTTGATCCCAACAGCTCTAGGAGCGATTGTAGCTACCCTTTATCGAGCTAGTGATCATGCGGAGACCCCGTAGAGCAGGACTAGGGGTGTTATCTCCTCGGAGAGCCCCGAACCTGGGTAAGATTCGCCGGCGTGCATGTCTTCGCCTCATCCCGTTTCCAGGCACCGGCGACGTTTTATTGGCTCCCACAATGATAAGCCATCCTTTGGCATATGTCGCACCAACCACCCGACAGTAGAGGTTGACACCAGTGCCACAGGGCCCACGCGACTAGGTGAAGTGGCGCAGAAGAAGAAAATGGTGCATCACCGAGTTTACTTCGTCAGCTCCCTCTTGCAAGGGGCTAGGTCGAGGTACTCAGGTGTGCAAAAATTTCTCTTCGGCCTCCTTATGGCCTCGAGGAAGCTGCGTCATTAGTTCCAAGCGCACGAGATCACCGTGGTCACCCGCCTCCCGTTGCAACGGATACTGCATAACCCAGATGCAACGGGGAGAATCGTGGAATGGGCCCTGGAGCTGTCGAGTTTCGGTTTGAAGTTCGAAAGCACCTCGACGATTCAGAGCAGAGTCTTGGCGGAGTTCGTTGGAGAATGGACCTCGACGCCCGACGAAGAGGTACAGGAGACCACTCTCCCCGGCAAGGAAACGAGCCGCAACTGGATCATGTACTTTGATGGGGCTTTTTCGCTGCAAGGCGCCGGTGCTGGCGTGCTGCTTGTCGCACCCACCGGAGAGCACCTCAAGTATGTCATCCAAATGCACTTTCCCTGGGAGATGTCAACTAACAACACCGCCGAGTATGAGGGCTTGCTTGCCGGTTTCAGGATCGCAGTGGACCTCGGAGTCAAAAAGCTCATCGTCAGGGGCGATTCGCAACTCGTCGTCAGGCAGATCAACAAAGATTATCAAAGCCCGTTGATGGAAGCTTACGTGGATGAGGTGAGGAAACTGGAGGAGCGCTTTGACGGTATACAAGCAGAGCATGTCCCTCAGACGGAGAACGACATCGCCGACTACCTGTCAAAGCGTGCTGCCCTCAAGCTACCTGTGGAACCAGGTACTTTTGTGCTTCAGTTAACCCAACCATCCGTCGAGCCATCAACTGGGAAGAACAACCGGAGGAAGCTAGGCTTCGGCAAGTACTTCCCCACCGAGCTCCCCGGAGCCCCTAGCGAAGATGTTGCCGTGGATGCCGATCCTGCCGCGGGGAAACCGACTCCGGCAGGGCCTCAGGCCGTGGCCGTAGAGACAGCCGCTCCCGTGGCAGAAGAGATGCCTTTGGTCCTTGCCATCGAGCCACAGGCTCCGGCATGGGCACAACACACCGTCCGATTCCTGCAAATAGGAGAGCTTCCTGAGGAGCAGGAAGAGGTAGAGAGATTAGCCCGCCGGTCTGCTCTGTACCAATTCGTTGACAACGTCTTGTACAGATAAAGGCCGAATGGGGTGAAATTGAAGTGCATCTCCCGGGAGGAAGGACTAGAGCTGTTGGCAGAGATACATGGAGGCATATGTGGCTCCCACATAGGGTCGAGGGCCCTTGCCAGCAAGGCTTTCCGGCAAGGTTTCTTCTGGCCCACTGCCCTCCATGATGCGGCGGCACTAGTAACCAAGTGTGAAGCGTCCGAGTTCCATTCGAAGAAGCTTCATCAACCAGCTCAAGCCCTTCAAACCATCCCTCTCTCCTGGGCCTTCTCGGTCTGGGGGCTCGACATATTGGGCCCTTTCCTCGTGCAGTCGGGGCTTTGAGTACTTGTACGTTGCAATCGACAAGTTCACAAAGTGGCCAGAGGTGGAAGCGGTGAGGAAGGTGACAGCACAGTCGGCCATCAAGTTCTTCAAAGGGCTAGTTTGCCATTTTGGTGTACCCAACAGGATCATCACCGATAACGGCACACAGTTCACAAGCCACGCCTTCATGCAGTACATTGAGGATCTCGGCAGCAAGGTCTGTTTTGCTTCCGTGGAACACCCACGTAGCAACGGCCAAGCGGAGAGAGCAAATGCTGAAGTTCTGCGAGGCTTAAGAACGAAGACTTTTGACAGGCTGCGCAAGAGTAGAAGGCGCTGGATTGACGAGTTGCCGACGGTTCTTTGGTCGATCAGAACGACGCCAAATCGAGCCACCAGCCAGACACTTTTTGCCCTGGTCTACGGGGCAGATGCAGTTCTCCCCACGGAACTCATATACGGGTCACCTCGAGTGCTCGCTTATGATGAGCTTGAGCAAGAGCGATTGCGTCAAGATGATGAAACGTTCCTTGAGGAAGAACGTCTCCGGGCGGCTGTGAGAGCAGCACACTACCAGCAAGCCTTGCGCCGCTACCATAGCCGCAAGGTTCATGCCCGGAGCTTTGAGGAAGGCGACCTTATTATTCGGCACGTTCAGTCGGCCATGAATTCCAACAAGTTGATGCCGAAGTGGGAAGGCCCTTATCGGGTAACACGAGTCACCAGGCCCGGCGCAGTCCGCCTGGAGACCGAAGATGCCATTCCAGTGAGCAACTCCTGGAACATCGAGCACCTTCGCAAGTTTTACCCATAAGGCGCGGCTGCCGGGCCTCGCGGCAAGCAACCTTTTGTACAAGCCTTGCCAGCAAGGCATGTAACCCTCTGTACAAAGCCAGGCACAGACCCTGAGCATAAATAAACGAAGCGCTGGCGCCCTAAGTTATAGCATGCATGCTAGGTCGAGTCTCTTCCTCGGTTAGGGTTGATAGTGCTTAGCGGCGGCTAACCCCTAGCTTAGAGGTCGAGTGCGCGTCTCTCTGTTCTTTCCTGTCCTCTTTGGTTCGCAAGGCACATGAGCACTTCTGCCGAGCTATTTGGAAGAAAGGGAACGGACCGGCGTCCTGACCCCGGCAAACCAAAGTTGTCGGGGGCTTCAAGTACAAGGATCCAACCGCGGCAAGCCAAGGTTGGCGGGGGCTGCAGATCCAGATAAGTCTTTTATCCTCTATCATGCATTTCGGTATGGAACTGGGATACATGAAACCTCGTTTTATTTCTAGGCTACCGTGATCCCCTTTTCTATACTCGAGGATTATCTCCTGGGTCCGGATTTGGTTGTAGTCGAGCAGCCAGGAAATGGAACGAGGAGCCTGAGCCCGCTTCATCCCTGCCTCCGCCAAGGGCGCGAGAATGGTCGAGCGAAGTGGAGGGACGGTAAGGCCTGTTACCGGGCGAAGAACATTTATCTTAAATAATAACAAGGATTCGCTCCTTGTCGCGGGTTTCACCCACGAACGAAAAACCCGGCGAACATCCCTTTTTCATTAAAAACATCTCGTACAGGTACAGTTCATACGGAGTGAAAACCATGAGCGAGGGGATTACAAGTTCTAAATTTAACGAAGGCCCGAAGGCTTACAGACTAAAAAGAGATAAGATGCCCGTAATCCCTTTCTTGTCCCTCTCCTCAGGAGGCAGGTCAAGGAAGCGAAAAGGGGCAAAAGGGGCGCCTAGACGAGCTACGAGCAGCAGAAAGCACCAAGAGAACGTCTCGGTGGCCGTCCAAAGGCTGGCTGGTGATACCGGCGCCAGGGGAAGAGCTGGAAGACGAGGCGGCAAGACGTCAATACGTGATGAAGGCGTCGGTGCCCGCGTACTCCAACTTCACGGCCTTGCCGCCCGCCCTCTTCCTCTTGCGCAGCCTCCCAACGCCAGCCGCCCAAGGAGACGACCCCGGGAAGTTCAAGGAGCTGGCTCCTCCCCCGGCAGAGTCCGCCGGAGGAGCGGCCAGGTGCAGATGCTGCTGCTGCCGCACCCACCCAGGCGCAGGGCGTCTGACGCCTAGTGGGACTCGTCCCCGTCATCTGCCCCGCTGTCCTCCTCATCGCTCCCACTTGAGGAAGAGTCTTCGCCATCGGAGGAGCTCTCCACGCAGCACCTTACGCGAGTCCCGAAGTGCCCAAAGGCCTTGATGGAGAGGAGGCTGCCCTCCATTAACTTGAAATGGAGAGTGAGCCCCTCCATCAGGCTGTGGATGCGGGAAAAGGTCTTCCACCCTCGGCGAAGATGCATGACGTGAGGAGCGGGGAACTCGACGTCGACCCATGTACCGCTGTTCCCGCAGCCCCTCATATGCAGCCGCAGTGCCTGTGGCGGGTCCAGCTCCATCTCCCGCGCAAATGGGGTCGGGATACGAAGACTACGGCGCGGCGGCTGGCGCAGCCTGAGGAAGAACTCGCGGGGGTTGTCCCCGACGTGGCCCTCCACCGGGGGAGGGGCCGCTGGTGGAGGCGAGGCTGATGCGCCGCCCCGTCCTCCTCTTCCCCGAGCACCGTGACGGCCTCGACCTCGCCCCCTCCCCCTTCCTCTAACGGCTGGCTCCGCCGCCGCGAGCTCTTGGGGAGGAGCGACGCATTGTCTAGCCAAGACCCTCACCGCCACTGATGAAGCGTCGCCGCGCCCCCTCGCCATGGCACGAGGAAGGAGGGAGCAGGAATGGAGAGAAGCAGGTGACGAAGGATTGAGAGGCGTCGTTCCTCCCGCTCCCCTCTTTATAAAGGGGCAGGGGCGGGGCTCGGCTGCCCCTTTCGGCCAATCCGGCTCATTGAAGCGGCAGCGGGCGGGGCTGTCGACCGCCCTCCCCGCCCAATTGAAGGCGCGTGGGAATCGACCCACGCGTGCGCGACTTCCCGTGTCCCACGTGCCTGTCATTCGCTCTGCGTCGTGCATGCAGCCAACGTGGCGCAAGGGACGGGCGTAATGGGATGCGTGGAGCAGCGGTTCCCCAAGTGCGGAAAGTAAATGAGCAGTGGCCCTGCGGTCTCGAAGAGACACGCAGGCCGCCTCTTTACTGTTCGCCAAAGATGGCGTCTGCATGCTTCGGTCACCCGCGCGCGCAACCCCCACGTCACGCAATCAACGTGGGTCGTGGGGAACCGTAGCGGACGGAAAGTTACCGCGGTAAAAACCGCCTCGCCTGCCCGCGCACCGTTTTGGGCCTGGCCCAACAATGTGTTGCGCTTATGTGTGGCCCAGGCCCGGGGGCTCCTGTCGGTGTACAAAATTAGGGGCTCTCATTTTGACCCCTTTACTTGTGCACGGGCAGTCGGAGCCACGCGCCACGGCCGCACTTGGCAAGGCAGGGGAGGTGAACCAAGGTGGAACCATAGCACAAGACAAGCGAGACGACGCCAAGGCCAAGACCACAGAGAGCAGAGGGACGAAGCAGTTTCCCCGGCAAAACCCTTGCCAGGGCAGCCTCCGCAGCCCCGGCAAGGGCCTTGCCGGGGCGGCTTGTCCCAACACCAACAGAGCGAGCCACCCTTGAGCCCACGGTTTCCAACACCATCAGCTACGTTGGGCCAGGGCTCGGGAGGCACCTCAATGGTGGCATGCAGATCTTTGTGAAGACAAGGAACACTCAAGATCAGATGAGGATTGGAAGACAACGATCCTCGGCAAGATCCTTGCCGAGGAAAGCCATAGCCGGGGACGATGGCGTGCCACGGCAAGACCCTTGCCGGGCCACCCGGCAAGGCCCTCGCCAAGGGCGTCCGCGAGTCCTAAGCCAGGCCCGCACCCGCCAAGGTTTTCGCCACCAATCCCATGCAGCTGCCAGCCCACCAGCTGGACAGGCACCTGCGTGTCGACGCAAGGCTCCTCCGCCAACTCAGCACATGCCTACGTGGTGGCATGCAGATCTTCGTGAAGGCTCCACCACCGTGCCACCTCAGCTGCTTGCCTGCCTACATGGCACCACCGCCTCGCTGGCTCAGGCGCGTGTCGAGGCGGGGCGAAGCGGCGGTAAAGTGAAGGGGACACGTCAGGGGCGCATTAAATGCGCCTTGTCCTATAATGGCTAGCGATAAGCTTAACCACAGTACCCCGATGCCACCTCCTGGTGCCACTATGGCGATCTCTTTGCCTATAAAAGGAGACCCAAGGCATCCAGGAGAAGGATTCGGACTCTGGGACAAGTTACGCCCCTTGTAGCTAGTTCGAGGACCTCAAGAACACAGATATACACATCCAAGCAGGACTAGGGTATTACGCATCTCTTCGGCCCGAACCTGGGTAAACGATCCGCGTACTTGTACTGACTGCTGATCTTGCTCTCCTCACCACCCAGCGCCCCGCAACCGCAGAAGGGATCCTTGTGGTCCCATAGGTGTCGTTTCCCACCAACATCTTGAATTGGGAGAAGTGCCACTTTATGGTTAATGAAGGTATTGTCTTGGGTCATAAAATTTCTGAAAGAGGTATTGAAGTGGACAAAGCTAAGGTTGATGCAATTGAGAAAATGCCATGTCCTAAAGATATCAAAGGTATTCGTAGTTTCCTAGGTCATGCTGGTTTCTATAGGAGATTTATCAAAGACTTTTCTAAAATTTCTAGGCCTCTTACAAATCTTTTGCAAAAGGATGTTCCTTTTGTTTTTGATGATGATTGTTTTGAAGCCTTTGAAACACTCAAGAAAGCCTTAATTTCTGCACCTATTGTTCAACCACCTGATTGGACTTGCCTTTTGAAATTATGTGTGATGCTAGTGATTATGCTGTTGGTGCTGTTCTAGGACAAAGAGTTGATAAGAAACTGAATGTTATCCATTATGCTATTAAAACTCTAGACAGTGCTCAAATAAATTATGCAACTACTAAAAAAGAATTCTTAGAAGTGGTGTTTGCTTGTGATAAATTTAGATCTTATATTGCTGACTCGGAAGTAATTGTTCACACCAATCGTGCTGCTATTAAATATCTTATGGAAAAGAAAGATGCTAAACCTAGACTTATTCGATGGGTTCTCTTGCTACAAGAATTTGATTTGCATATCACTGATAGAAAGGGAGCTAAGAACCCCGTAGCTGATAACTTGTCTAGGCTTGAAAATGTGCTTGATGACCCACTACCTATTGATGATAGTTTTCCTGATGAGCAGTTAGCTGCAATAAATGTTGCTCATAATACTCCTTGGTATGCTGACTATGCTAATTATATTGTTGCTAAATATTTACCACCTAGCTTTACATACCAACAAAAGAAAAAATTCTTCTATGATTTAAGACACTACTTTTGGGATGACCCACATCTTTATAAAAAAAGGAGTAGATGGTATTATTAGACGTTGTGTACCCGAGCATGAACAGGGACAAATCCTTCGGAAATGTCACTCCGAAGCATATGGAGGGCATCATGTTGGAGATAGAACTGCTCACAACGTATTGCAATCTGGATTTTATTGGCCTACTCTCTTCAAGAATGCTTGTAAGTTTGTCTTATCTTGTGATGAATGTCAAAGAATAGGTAATATCGGTAAGCGTCAAGAAATGCCTATGAATTATTCACATGCTGTTGAACCATTATTCACATGGGACCTTTTCCTTCCTCTAATGGGTATACACATATTTTGGTTGCTGTTGATTATGTTGCTAAATGGGTAGAAGCTATTCCAACCAGTAGTGCTGATAACAACACCTCTATTAAAATACTTAAGGAAGTTATTTTCCTAAGGTTTGGAGTCCCTAGATATTTAATGACTGATGGTGGTTCACACACTTTATTCATGGTCCTTCCCGTAAAATGCTTGCCAAGTATGATGTCAACCATAGAATTGCATCACCTTATCATCCTCAGTCTAGTGGTCAATTTGAACTTAGCAATAGAGAAATAAAATTAATTTTGCAAAAGACTATCAATAGGTCCAGGAAGAATTGGTCTAAGAAATTAGATGATGCACTTTGGGCTTATAGAACAACATATAAAAATCCCATGGGTATGTCTCCTTATAAAATGGTTTATGGAAAAGCTTGTCATTTGCCTCTTGAGTTAGAACATAAAGCATATTGGGCAATCAAGGAACTCAACTATGATTTCAAACTTGCCGGTGAAAAGAGATTATTTGATATTAGCTCATTAGATGAATGGAGAACCCAAGCTTATGAAAATGCTAAGTTGTTTAAAGAAAACATTAAAAGATGGCATCATAAAAGAATCCAAAAGTGGGAGTTTAAAATTGGAGAATATGTTCTTTTGTACAACTCTTGTTTCAGGTTCTTTGCGGGAAAACTCCTCTCAAAATGGGAAGGACCCTATGTTATTGAGGAGATTTATCGGTCTGGAGCTATCAAAATAAATAATGTCGAAGGCACTAACCCGAAGGTTGTGAATGGGCAACGAATAAAACATTATATCTCAGGTACGCCCATTAATGTTGAAAGCAATATTATCCAAACTTTAACACCGGAAGAACACATGAAAGAGTCCTTCCGAAACACTCCAGAATCATGAACATAAGGAGGTAAGTGATACGGTAAGTAAACGGACTGCGAAAAATCCGCAAAAATATTTTTTGTCAATTTTGGAATATTTAGAAAATTAGGAAAATAAGAAACTTCCAGGAAGCGTACCCTGGTGGGCACAAGACACCAGCCAGGCATGCCCAGGTGGGTTGTGCCCACCTGGGGCACCTTCCGGACTCCGTTTTTCTTCCGTTTGCTTGCTTCCCAAGATAAAAAAATCTTTATATACCCCCCAAACCTGTTGTCCACCGTATCGCGGAGAAATCTTCTGTTCTCTTTTCCTTGCTGTTTTCTGTCAGATCCCATCTAGCATGGCTGCTTCAAGCTCCTCGAAGGACATGTTCTTCAAGAACATTGATAACCCACAAGTATGGGGGATCACAACAGTTTTCGAGGGTAGAGTATTCAACCAAATTTATAGATTCGACACAAGGGGAGCCAAAGAATATTTGAAGGTATTAGCAGCCGAGTGTCAATTCAACCACACCTGGAGATTAATTATCTGCAGCAAAGTGATTAGTAGCAAAGTAGTTTGATAGTTTTGATAATAGTAACAGTAGCAACGGTAACGGTAACAGTGATAGCAGTAATTTTGTAGCAAGTGTAACAGTGATGATAGCAGTGGTAACTTAGAAGAAACAATATAGGATAAATTCGTAGGCATTGGATCGGTGACTTGTTGGATGTTATTCATCATGTGACAGTTATAACCTAGGGCGATACAGCCCTAGCTCCAGTTCATCGATATAATGTAGGCATGTATTCCGTAAATAGTCATCCGTGCTTCATTACAAGAACATGCATGACATCTTTTGTCCTACCCTCCCATGGCAGCGGGATCCATATTGGAAACTAAGGGATATTAAGGCCTCCTTTTAATAGAGAACCGGAACAAAACATTAACACATAGTGAATACATGAACTCCTCAAACTACGGTCATCGCCGAGAGTGGCCCGGTTGTTGTCACTCCGGGGTTGTCAGATCATAACACGTAGTAGGTGACTATAACTTGCAAGATCGGATCTAAAACATGGACATAATGATGAATTCATAAACGGTTCAGATCTGAGTTCATGGCACTCAGGCCCAAACTGACAAGCATTGAGCATAGCAAAGTCATAGCAACATCAATCTAAGAACATAGTGGATACTAGGGATCAGGCCCTAACAAAACTAACTCCATTACATGATGAATCTAATCCAACTCCTCACTGACCAACGAGCCTACGAAGGAATTACTCACTCCCGGTGGGGAGCATCATGGAATTGATGATGGAGATGGGTTGGTGATGACGAAGAACGAAGGTCCCCCTCTCCGGAGCCCCAAACGGACTCCAGATCTGCCCTCCCAAGGAAGAACAGGGCTTGGCGGTGGCTCCGTCTCGTGGATCGCAATAATTCTTTCTCCCTGATTTTTTCTCTGAAAATAGGAATTTATTGTGTCAGGGTTGAGGTCTGCGGGGCCACCAGGTGGGTACAACCCACTTGGGCGCGCCAGGAGAGGGAGCGCGCCCTGGTGAGTTGTGCCCACCCAGGTGCCCCTCTCTGGCAGGTCTTGGCTCCAGAAATTCTTATTTATTCCATAAAAAATCCTCGCGAAGTTTCGTTCCATTCTGAGAACTTATATTTCTGCACAAGAACAACACCATGGTAGTTTTGCTGAAAACAGCTTCAGTCCTTGGTTAGTTTATTGAAATCATGCAAATTAGAGTCCAAAACAATAGGAAAAGCATGAGAAAAAGTAGATACGTTGGAGACGTATCAACTCCCCCAAGCTTAAACCTTTGCTTGTCCTCAAGCAATTCAGTTGATAAACAGTTTCTCTCTGCCATGGCCAGTTCATCGAATATCGTCATTATTTCCTTTCACTTGCACGACCGAATGATATGAAAATAATAATAGTGCAAGAGTGTTGTGGAAAAAGCTGGAATCTGCAAACTTTTTATTCAACAGGAGAAGACAAGGTAAAATGTGCTCTTTATTAGTTCAACAGTTATTTATATGAGAGGTACTCAACATTTTCATCGTGGTCTTCTCCTTGGTACAACTCGAATAAAAAGAAAAGAAATTCAGAGAAACACACTGAAATATTTTTGGAGTTTTTGGTTTTCTTTAACACGCAACTAAAAAGGAAAAGCAAAAACGAGAAAAACTATTTACACGGAAAAGCTCCCAACAAGCAAAAGAAGAACAAGGAAATCTTTTTGGGTTTTCTTTTTAATACTACTACTAAGCACGCATAGAAAGTAAATTACTACAACTATTTTTTTGGTTTTTCTAAAGTTTTTCAAACACACAAGAAGAAAGCAAGAAAATAAATCTAAGCATGGATGATACAATGAAAAAGCGTGAACACCGACAAATGGAATGATATGTGAACATGAATATAATGTCGGTGAGAAACACGTACTCCCCCAAGCTTAGGCTTTTGGCCTAACTTCGTAGTAGATCAGTAGCCTGGATGGCAGTAGGGATCCTAAGGAGCAGGCATCCACTCATCCCACTGCTGAGGCTCCTTCGCAGCCTCTGCAGTAGCGTGAGCGTTCCAGTAGGCGATGATGTCTGCAGGTATAATCCGGTATCCGCCCCTAGCAGCAGAATCAAACAAAGCAGGCGCAGGCAATGGAATAACATCACGAGTTTTAACGCTATAGACTAGGTTGTAAGTAATGGCAATGTCAGGACGATCATGTGCAAAAAAGTGATGGTGTTCCATGGCTGCACGGTCTAGGTAAACCTTAGTCAGAGGGTAATCAGGAGGGCGTACCGCAACCTAGAAATGAGTGGACAAACGAGTGGAAAAAATCCTACCATGTATTTTACCCTCGGATTTATTAAGATGCAGGCGATGAGCCACGATAGCTCCCAAGCTATGCGTGTTTTCGCCCTCCAGTGCACGACGTAAAACAGCAAGGTCTGGTGAACTAAGTGCGCCCACCTTCTCCCTAGCAAGCAAGCATTTGGTAATAAAAAGTGCAAAGTAACGAACACCAGGAAAAGGTAAGCCAGCGGCAGTGATGGCTGACACTCCTCTCTCATCACCCACTGTCAAAGTGAGATAAAAGGCATCAAACTCGGCCGGCCTAGGCTCAGCCAAGCTCCCATCAGACGGGATCATGCATATGTCACAAAACTCAGTAAGCTCCTCACTTCAGGAGGATTATTTCTAGGCAAGAAAGTAAAGCTCTGAACAAAGATGTTTGTGAGGATTTGGTGCTGGTCATACTCATCTGCGATGAAGTCGGTGAGGCCGGCATTGGCAATATATTTCATGAACTCCTCATGAATTCCAGCCTCTTGCTGGAACGGGGTGTGCGGCCATTCGCACGGCCGTACCTCCGCCAACCTCCGAGGGTGGATATCACTGTCAGAAGACTCCCCAATAACACCCTTGGAGTTCTTCTTAGAGCCAAACTTCCTGAAGATATTCATGTCCGCGTACAATTCTTCCTATGAACAAAAATCTGAATTTTTAGTCCACAAAATTTTCTCAACAAAACTGATAGCAACTACTCATAGGGATATATAGAGGCCATCGCAAGCATTCAAACTACTTAGAACACTAAGAATTCAACATGCAAGCTCATCTACAGCAGCACCAAGAGTAACTAATTACTCAAAGTATAAACCACTAAAACAAAAACTAATTGGACAAACAATGGAGTCACATACCAAGCAACAATCCCCCTAAACAGTTTCGGAAATGGTGCTTCGAGCAAAGAGATCAAAATCCGCGGGTTTGAGCTCAAGAACATGGGAGAGAGAGCAATGGGGATTTTTTTCTGGAGGTAAGTGATGATGTGGGCTAAAGAGATAACTGAGGGGTCCCACGTGGGGACCATGCTACCTCTTGAGCACTGCGTTGGTTTTCCCTTGAAGAGCAAAGGGTGATGCATCAAAGTAGCGTAAGTATTTCCCTTAGTTTTTGAGAACCAAGGTATCAATCCAGTAGGAGACTACA
The DNA here is from genome assembly GCF_002575655.3 of Aegilops tauschii subsp. strangulata. Taxonomy (NCBI): domain Eukaryota; kingdom Viridiplantae; phylum Streptophyta; class Magnoliopsida; order Poales; family Poaceae; genus Aegilops; species Aegilops tauschii. The sequence continues at coordinate 260,028,952 of NC_053039.3, read as the reverse complement.
CGCAACTCGCCTCGTACCTACACAAACAAATAAGAACCTTGCAACCAACGCGATAAAGGGCTTGTCAATCCCTTCACGGCCACTTGCAAAAGTGAGATCCGATAGAGATAATAAGATAAATATTTTTGGTATTTTTTATGATATAGATTGAAAGTAAAGATTGCAAAGTAAAATTGATTGGAAACTTATATGATGGAAAATATACCCGGGGGCCATAGGTTTCACTAGTGGCTTCTCTCAAGATAGCATAAGTATTACGGTGGGTGAACAAATTACTGTCGAGCAATTGATAGAAAAGTGCATTATTATGATAATATCTAGGCATGATCATGTATATAGACATCACGTCCGCGACAAGTAGACCGAAACGATTCTGCATCTACTACTATTACTCCGCACATCGACCGCTATCCAGCATGCATCTAGAGTATTAAGTTCATAAGAACGGAGTAACGCATTAGGCAAGATGACATGATGTAGAGGGATAAACTCAAGCAATATGATATAAACCCCATGTTTTTATCCTCGATGGCAACAATACAATGCGTGCCTTGCTGCCCCTGCTGTCACTGGGAAAGGACGCCAAACCAAACTGATAATTCGAAGAGACTTGCAAAGATAACAAATCATACATAAAAGAATTTAGAGGAGATTCAAATATTGTTCATAGATAATCTTGATCGTAAACCCACAATTCATCGGATCTCGACAAACACACCGGAAAAAGAATTACATCCAATAGATCTGCAAGAAGATCGAGGAGAACTTTGTATTGAGATCCAAAGAGAGAGAAGAAGCCATCTAGCTAATAACTATGGACCCGAAGGTCTGTGGTAAACTACTCACACATCATTAGAGAGGCTATGGTGTTGATGTAGAAGCCCTCCGTGATCGATTCCCCCTCCGGTGGAGCGCCGGTAAAGGCCCCAAGATGGGATCTCACGGGTACAGAAGGTTGCGGCAGTGGAAATAGGGTTTCATGGTGCTCTCGGATGTTTTTGGGGTATATGAATATATATAGGCGAAAGAAGTCGGTCGGGGGAGCCACAAGGGGCCCACGAGGGTGGGGGCGCGCCTATCCCCTGGGTGCGCCCTCCTGCCTCGTGGCCTCCTTGTTCCTTTCTTGACGTCCACTCCAAGTCTCCTGGATTGCGTTTGTTCCAAAAATCACTCTCCCGAAGGTTTCATTCCGTTTGATATTCCTTTTCTGCGAAACACTGAAATAGGCAAAAAAAAACAGCAATTTGCGCTGGGCCTTTGGTTAGTAGGTTAGTCAAAAAATAATATAAAAGTGTATAATAAAGCCTATTAAACATCCAAAATAGATAATATAATAGCATGGAACAATAAAAAATTATAGATACGTTGCAGACGTATAAAGCATCCCCAAGCTTAATTCCTGCTCGTCCTCGAGTAGGTAAATGATAAAAATAGAATTTTTGATGTGGAATGCTACCTAGCATATTTTCTATGTAATTTTCTTTATTGTGGCATGAATGTTCAGATCCGAAAGATTCAAGATAAAAGTTTAATTTTGACATAAAAATAATAATACTTCAAGCATACTAACTAAGCAATCATGTCTTCTCAAAATAACATGGCCAAAGAAAGTTCATCCCTACAAAATCATATAGTTTGGTCATGCTCCATTTATGTCATACAAGAATGCTCTCATCATGCACAACCCCGATGACAAGCCAAGCCATTGTTTCATACTTTAGTCATCTCAAACTTTTTTCAACTTTCACGCAATACATGAGCGTGAGCCATGGACATAGCACTATGGGTGGAATAGAATATAATGACGGGGGTTATGTGGAGAAGACAAAAAACGAGAAAGTCTCACATCGACGTGGCTAATAAACGGGCTAGGGTGATGCCCATCAATTGTTGTCAGTGCAAGGAGTAGGGATTGCCATGCAACGGATGCACTAGAGCTATAAATATATGAATGCTCAACAAAAGAAACTAAGTGGGTGTGCATCCAACTTGCTTGCTCACGAAGACCTAGGGCATTTGAGGAAGCCCATTGCTGGAATATACAAGCCAAGTTCTATAATGAAAAATTCCCACTAGTATATGAAAGTGACAAAACAAGAGACTCTCTATCATAAAGATCATGGTGCTACTTTGAAGCACAAATGTGGAAAAAAGGATAGTAGCATTGTCCCTTTTTATTTCTTTTTCTATTTTTGGGCCTTTTTTATTTGGCCTTTTTCTTTCTTTTTTTCTTTTTTTGGGACAATGCTCTATTAATGATAATCATCACATTTCTATTTATTTACAACTCAATGATTACAACTCGATACTAGAACAAAATATGACTCTATATGAATGCCTCCGGCGGTGTACCGGGATGGGCAATGAATCAAGAGTGACATGTATTATGAATTATGCATGGTGGCTTTGCCACAAATATGATGTCAACTACATGATCATGCAAGGCAATATGACAATGATGAAGCATGTCATAATAAATGAAACGGTGGAAAGTTGCATGGCAATATATCTCGAAATGGCTATGGAAATGCCATAATAGGTAGGTATGGTGGCTGTTTTGAGGAAGATATAAGGAGGTTTATGTGTGATAGAGCGTATCATATCACGGGGTTTGGATGCACCGGCGAAGTTTGCACCAGCTCTCAAGGTGAGAAAGGGCAATGCACGGTACCAAAGAGGATAGCAATGATGGAAAGGTGAGAGTGCGTATAATCCATGGACTCAACATTAGTCATAAAGAACTCACATACTTATTACAGAAATCTACAAGTCATCAAAAACCAAGCATTATGCGCATGCTCCTAGGGGGATAGATTGGTAGGAAAAGACCATCGCTCGTCCCCGACCGCCACTCATAAGGATGACAATCAAAGAACACCTCATGTTTCAAATTTGTTACACAACGGTTACCATACGTGCATGCTACGGGACATGCAAACTTCAACACAAGTATTTATGAAATTCACTACTACTCAACTATCACGACTCTAATATTACCATCTTCATATCTCAAAACAATCATCAAGTATCAATCTTCTCATATTATTCAATGCACTTTTTATGAAAGTTTTTATTATACCAACCTTGGATGCCTATCATATTAGGACTAATTTTATGGCCAAAGCAAATTACCATGCTATTCTAAAGGATTCTCAAAATAATATAAGTGAAGCATGAGAGATCAATAATTTCTATAAAATAAAACCACCACCGTTCTCTAAAAGATATAAGTGAAGCACTAGGGCAAAATTATCTAGCTCAAAAGATATAAGTGAAGCACATAGAGTATTCTAATAAATTCCGATTCATGTGTGTGTATCCCAAAAGGTGTGTACAACAAGGATGATTGTGGTAAACTAAAAAGCAAAGACTCAAATCATACAAGATGCTCCAAGCAAAACACATATCATGTGGTGAATAAAAATATAGCATCAAGTAAAGTTACCGATGGACGAAGATGAAAGAGGGGATGCCTTCCGGGGCATCCCCAAGCTTAGGCTTTTGGTTGTCCTTGAATTTTACCTTGGGGTGCCTTGGGCATCCCCAAGCTTAGGCTCTTGCCACTCCTTATTCCATAATCCATCAAATCTTTACCCAAAACTTGAAAACTTCACAACACAAAACTCAACAGAAAATCTCATGAGCTCCCACTACAAAAAAATACACTTCCGTGATGATACGTGTTGGTCACAGTAGGTCACGTTTTCTGTCATTCATGTACATCCATGACAAATTTATGACAGAATCACGATAGTCATACCTGTGCTATCAAAGAAGTGTTCCATGACATTACCAAAATTATCATCACGGAAGTGTCCACTTCCATGACGATAAATCGCGCGTCACAGAAGTGCTTTCGTCAAGGGTGACCGAGACGTGGCATCCACCATAACGGAACGCCGTTAAGCTATCGGGTCCCGTTTTGGATCCGATAAGCCATTAACAGCCCCGACCAATGGGGATTTTCCACATGTAAAATCATCATTGGCTGGAGGAAACACGTGTCGGCTCACCGTTGGGACACATGTCATCCACTCATTGGACACAAAGCGCCTATGATACGTCGACATGTGGCACGGCCCAACAGAGGCCCATTCCTGTGAAAAGGCTGGCCCGTTTGACTTGGTCAAAAGGTGGCGGGCCGGCCCACAGCAAGCCTGTTAATGGCCTGTTTGCTTATAGCCCATTTACAGCCCGCTAACCCAGGGCCCGTTTACGGCCCATCCGAATTAGGCCCAGTAGCGTCATCTGGGCCGTCTAATATAATTCCAGCCCATTTTAACTTCCGGCCCATGTATGGCCCATGACATCTTTTGGCCCATATGAGGCCCTTAGTAACCCTCGGCCCCTTAACGGCCCATGGTGAAACCGGCCCGTAATGAACAGTGTATCGCTTTATACCCATTAGCGGCCCATTATTCCATTGCGTCATTTCCAGCACGTGTTACCTTTCGGCCTTCTCAGGGCCCATTTATTCTTGGGCTCATTTCCAGCATTCGGTTACTTACGGCCCGTTACTGGCCTTTTCTGCTTGTGGGCCAAATTCAGCCCGTGGATACAGTCGGCCCGTTTGTGGCCCGTTAATCTGTTGGGCCATTTTCATCACATCATCAAATACGGCCTACTAACGGCCCGTTATGGTCGGCCCATAAAATGTACGATTTCCACTCTAGCCCGTTTACGGCCCCTTATACGGCCCGTACAAGGCCCATAGATGAGACGACCCGTAGAAACCCCATGGATCCTACGGGACGTAGAAGGCCCATTGACCCGACGGCCCATAGAAGGCCCATTTATCCGACGGCCCATAGAAGGCCCATGGATCCGACGGCCCATAGAAGGCCCATGGATCCGACGGCCCACAGAAGGCCCATGGATCCGACGGCCCACAGAAGGCCCATGGATCCGACAGCCGATAGAAGGCCCATGGATCCGAGGGCCCATACAAGGCCCACGAATCCGACGACCATAGAAGGCCATGGATTGTCCGTCCCGTGGATGGCCCATGGATCATACGGCTTGTGGAGGGCCATGGTCACTACAACGTTTGGGGGAGTTGGCCCCCGTTTGAACAATATAGCATATTCAAAGAATTATCCTACTCTATACTATCACCTCTAAAAACATACACTATACAATAAAGAGACTAAGGCATAGAAACGTAGAATAATCCTACACTATACAATAAAGAAATTACAGCCGATTATACCCACTGGGCATTATGGTTCGGCACCAGTAATAATAAAGCATACACAAACAACAAATTACATACACTAGCAAATACAGCTCATACATCAGGGACGCGCATCAACATAACTTACCATTTGAACTATAATCTCTTCAGAAAATATGATTGGCCGGATTTAGATAGCACAAATTTCAGTCTGCAAAATCTCCAATTCCTTCATTGTTACCTCAGTGTCTTGTTTTATTTTTTGACTCATGCATCTAATGCCTGCATGGCCAGTCTCAACTTGTTGATTGTACGTTGAGAATCATGTACACGTTGTCTTGCCACCTCTAGTTGATGTTCGATAACATCAGCACATTCCAATTCCAATCCATAATCATTTGTTAACGGCCATCCGCACTGCTCGCAGATCTTTGTGTCGATGTCACTTCATCCTGAAATGTTTCTGTAAGTACACATGACTAGGGCAAAAATATAGTTACAACAGTGAAGCGAGCAAGACAGACTATTTTGTAAATGGCAAAACAGGACTAACAATAATGTTACACATCATGAAGCATAAGCAGGTGATATTTTAAAAATTATAAAAAAGGTAGTCTGTGCAGCCTGCATACAGAAATCTCTCTTAGCTCACCAGAGGAGCATGATGTTGGGGCCGAATCCAAAACACAGACAAGTTACAAATTTAGACAACACGTTGCGTAGAAGTAAGCAAGCAGTTGGCCATTCTATAGCTCAATTAAAGTCTTAGGGAGTATAATGAACAGCAGAGGGTTTCATACAAACATACTACAGCAAGCAAAACTATGCAATCATTAGCCTAGTATAAACTAGATTGTGAGCCTCATGCAATAATAGTTGGTTAATAGATTTCAAAGCTTCAGGCACACTTCGGCAGAGTAATTAAATGGTAAGGCCTTTAATTATGTCAACTAATAGTTATACAAGTACCCAACATCAGGCATCATTCTTTGGGCATCTCATTAACTGAGGACAAATAAAGCAATTGAAAAGAGCAAATTAACTATGCCTGAAACAAACAAGGAATTGATCTGTTGAGTTGGATACAGTGACTTACCTAAACAGGTTGAAGAGGCTCAGCGCAGCTCCTACTTCTCTTGCAAGGCTCCTTCCTAACATCTTGTACTTGGAAATCCTCAATCTTATCTTCATTGCACCCCCTCTGCAAGGTGACACAAACTAGTTACTCGTCTCCTTGGAAGATAAATATGCATACTTTCCAGTCTGTGAACACAAAAGTATGAGATTATAACAAAACAACACCACATAATGAAACATGCCGCATCTCTTGCACTTGCACAAAATGAAATAAGCATTTACTATGTCTGCACTATGTAAAAACTAGGCATACCTTCGAACTGGATCTCCAGGTACTCTTGGAGAGCCTACTTTAGTGTACAACCAAACCTTTATGTCATCTATGAGTTAGAAAAGGCCCCACTATAGCAGCCCTAAGTGTTTAAATAGTTGACAAGCTCTGTTAGAGTGTTAGGTCAAGAACAGCAAGTAATCAAAGCAAACAGTCCTAGTATGGCTGGCTGATGCAAACAAGCAATTGAACAGATGTGTGAGAAAATCTTACATATCAAGAAAAGAAGCAAAGAAGGAGGCTTAAAGACCATCACTTGACTGACCAGATTTAAGGGGCATTTAAACATCATGTGCAATGTATGAACTAACATAAACATTGCATATTCCAGATTCTACAATGGAATGCACATGTATTAGGTTATGCCATGTATGATGATGCCTAAATATACACTATAGCAGGCAGGAGTGATTCATCATTGCACACACAATTGAATTGCAGGTTAAGGGCCAGTTTTATTCCGCCTTTTCAGGGCTTATTATCAAAATAAGCCATAAAAGATGTAAAGAAGTCATTTTTTAGTTATGGGCCTGGGCTTAACTAATTTCGCTTTGGATGGGGTATTTCAGGTAGAACCTCACTAAAAATTGAAGGGAAGGGGAATAGTGAAATGACTCTGTTGTCTGCCTATATTACACTCAAAATGCAACTGCTGACGCCCGCGTCACACCTCACCCTCAAGTAAAAACAAACACGCAAGCGTTCATTGCCCTGCGCGCTTGCATCTTATTCCCCCTCCCCACCTCCCAGGCCGTGGCCTTGAGGTGCTGTTGAAGGATGAGCTCATCCAACAAGGTGAGGATCTCCTCTGATTTTTTGCCAAATTTTCATTCTGATCCACTATACAATGAATTGATATGAGCTGCTTCTGCTGCTGCTATATGATGCATTGCTATGAGCTGCTGCTATATGATGAATTGCTATGAGCTTCTGCCGCTATATGATGAATTGCTATGAGCTGTTGTTGCTGCTATATGATGAATTGCTATGAGCTGCTGCTACTATGTGATGAGTTGCTATAAGCTGCTCCTGTTGCTGCTGTATGATGAATTGCTATGAGCTGCTCCTGCTGATGCTATATGATGAATTGCTATGAGCTGCTCCTGCTGCTGCTATATGATGAATTGCTATGAGCTGCTCCTGCTGCTGCTATATGATGAATTGCTATGAGCTGCTCCTGCTGCTGCTATATGATGAATTGCTATGAGCTGCTCCTGCTGCTGCTATATGATGAATTGCTATGAGCTTCTCCTGCTGCTGCTATATGATGAATTGCTATGAGCTGCTGGTGGTATATGATGAATTCCACACTGCTACTGCTGCTGTATGATGAGTTGCTATGAGCTGCTGCTATATGATGCTTTCAGGTGGTGCTGCTATATGATAATAACCAGCCACTTGGACCATCGAATTTCAATAAATAATTGTTCTTCATTTAAATGTGGGTCATGCATTCTTCGCTTAAATTAGGCAATGGGATCTCTATGGAAAACATTGACCAAAGTAGATTGTGCCAAGTAGATGGTATCTTTGTATTTGCATTTTGAGCAAATAGTGATGGTCTGTTTTCCTATCATATTAATTACTGCACTGGGTTCAATTTGTGATGTTTTCAAGTCAAATTAATTTTCATATGGGCAGCAAAATGAAAAAATATAATGCAGTCTAGAGTTTTCACTGATCAGTGAAAGAACTGGTTGGCTTATTACATGGAGCTTATATTCACAGGTGCTTATTTTCTTAGGATAACTCGTAATAACTGTCCCTAAGAAACTTGGCCAATAGAACTGACATACAAATAACATGTCACGATGATTGCAATGGAGGAGTGACGTACCATAGCACACTGTATAGGCACACTGCTGGCTCTCCTTTTTTTGCGATGTTCCATGAAATTGCCACATACATCTTGTACTTTTTCATTGTGTAACCCTATCTGCAAGTTGACACGGCTAATTTCAGACATCTCTACATGATAATACATTGCATATCCCTTGCGCATATTTAAACCACCAATTAATGATTGTGTGCGTAGCATAAACTAGCCATGACTCTGTGTGCTGGACTAGGAGGCACTCTAAGGGAGCCTAATGTAGTGCACTGGAATTCCTACATGCCACCTACGATTTTGTGTAATGTACTGCCTCTGTTCCTAAATATATGTCTATGTAGAGATTCCAGTATGGACCACATATAGATGTATATAGATGCATTTTCGAGTCTAGATTCACTCATTTTGCTCCGTATGTAGCCTATAGTGGAATCTCTAGAAAGACTTATATTTAGGAATGTAGGTACGAGGTAGTATCATGTATGACATCTACATATCTAATTTAGCAGCCAGTAGTAGAAATCATTGTCTGCACAAAGGGATTACTGGTCGAAAATCCTAGCAAAGCACGCTGGCAGGCACAGAACAATACAAGAGAGAGAGACGCGCTTACAAGATCATAGCAATGCCTCGGTCCAGGATCTTGGTTGGCCAAGCTGTTAGATCCAGAAGAAACATCATCCTTGTAGTTTTTGCCAGCTCCATAACAGGTAACAGCGACCTGTTAGTATATTAGAAGTACATCAGGCAGGTGATGCTGGACGGGTTTAAAGGTGACAAGTACCTAGGCCGTGGCGGGTGCTTGGCATCTTGCCAGATGGTGGGAATCAGGTTAGAAACGTCAAGGGTGGTGACGCTACGCTGGCTGTAGAGGTCCGGTAAGGAGATCTAGAACCGTCGAGTAGGGTGTTTGTGGAGCGGCTCCGGTAGGGTGGACTACGGTGTGGGCGAAGCGGATCTGTGGCCATGGACGAGGGCGTAGGTGAAGCTTCTCCGGTGGTTATGTTAAGGATGGTGTGGACGATGCGGATCTGCGGCCGTGGACGGGGCGTCATAAGCTGCTCCAGTAGGTTGGATGAGGGTGCGAGGAAGCGGATCCAACGCCGTGGACTTGTGAGTTGGCAAAGCGGCCCCGGTAGGGTTGAAAATGGTATAGGCGAAGCTACTCCGGTGGGGTTGACGATGGTGTCGGCGAAGCGGCTCCGGTAGGGTTGAGGAAGGTATCGGCGAAGAGGATCAGAGGCCGTCGACGGGGGCGTCGGTTGGGTGGCTCCGGGGGGGCGGGGTGTGGACGAAGAGTCTCGGGTGGGGTGTACGAATGAGCCGCTGCAGATACGCCGCGGTTGATGTGAGTACCGGCGAAGCAGATCCGGCGCCGTGGACAAGGCCGACACTGAATGGGCTGTGGTACAGTGGTGGATGAGCAGTCTACTTGTTTCTAGGGGAGGTGGGAGGGGTAGATGCGGCCGCAGAAGCAGATCCGACGAGGTGGACGCCGCTGGTAGTGAATGGGCTCTGGTACGCCGGTGGATGAGCAGTCTAGGGTTTCGAGAGGGGAGGGGAGAAAGGCCGATGAAGTATGGACGGCGTGATGTGAGATGCTCTGGTGTTGTGGAGTTAGTCATTTTTGTGGGAGGGGGAGAGGAAATGGGGGTGCCGTGTAGTGGGGGGAACCGGAAGTTACCAAAGCAGCCCCGACCTATTATGTAGATGAGGGCGATATTGTAACTGTTGGTCTCCGTACACCAAGGACAAAAGGGGAATTTCGCATGCTAAAGACTAAGGTGGCGGAGATTTTAGAATGAGGTGGGAGATTTTGCCACCCACGGGATCGTTCGTATCCAGTTTCAACCTATTTTGGACCGTGCTAGCAGGAAGGTCATGCGAGACTGTGTACACGGGGCACGCGTCAGCAGTTAATAACTGGTGTGAAGTCCACCCCAGAAAAAAAGACAATAACTCGGGATGATGCACCGATAACTTGGACGTTCACACGGGCGCGGCCAATCGTACGGGTGTAGTGGCGCGTTCACAAAAAAGGGATCAAATGCTCAGCCTATGTATTTCTCGTGTAAATAGATAATTTAGTGCAATTGGTTTTACTTTAAACATAATGCATTGACGTGTTAGTGTAGAGGCGCACAAAAAGAAATGGATATTGTAGTCTGCTACTTAAAAGTGTTACCTCATATGATTACATAGCCTCCATTTCATAAAATGCATAGCCGTTGAATTCATATATGAATATTACATATATTACTTCATAATAGAACCTTAAATCATCCAAGACTAATGATTTTGAATGCAAGAGTAACAATGGTGCATGTACATGATAGCTACATTGGTTGTTTGAAGAAACATCACTGTAACTTTGGCATGCACAACTGAAAAGGTTTATTTAAATAGATAAAAATGTGATATGTGAGTGTCCAATCTTTATAGCGTTGAATCGATATTGTACCTTTGGCCACGATACGAAGTAGATATTGATTTATGTTCAAGCGATGCACGTCCACGATCACTCGATAGTAATACGTGAATGAATTGTGCAATCTCTCTCACACGCATACATATCTCATTTCCCTGTGGGCATCGGAATCACACACGCGCACTTCATGTATTTCTCTCCCTCTGTCAAGGTTAGAATTCGTCTTTCTACCCCGTCCTACAAGTCTCTCACACAGAAACACACAAGCTCTCTCTGTCGAACACGCCCACCCCTTTAATTCCGCCCACCCACAGCCACTAATGTCTCAAAGTAGAATAATGTCTCTCACACATATGCCTAAGGTTAACTCAAGTTCCGGAACCATATGAATACATACAATGGGATTCCAGCAGAGCACCTTTTGTTTTGACATTTCACTCTCTCTCTCCCTCTCTCTCTCACGTGCGCGCACACACACACACATTGTTTCTCGCTTCATTTTTCCGGCACTTGCATGCACACAATTTTGTTTATCTTCGTGATGCTTTAAGTATGCCTCGCACAAATGCTATCTACCTATCCCTTAATATAGCTAGATATGTGTCACACAAACTCCTTCTCCCTACTAGCAAGATGCCCATGCGTTGCACCGAACATCAAGATGCATTTGTATGAGTAGTTTATCTTGTGGGAGAAAAGGATGAACGAGGGAATGCCTTATTTGCAAATGCGGAGAGGGGTGTGGGTATCTTTTTGCAAAATTGCCACAGTTTCCTTCCAATCCGTCGGATATAAATTGGATGGCCTATATTGCAGGATGGCAGGAACACCATCATCACCAACTCTGTTTTTATAAGAGTAGGGATATGTAAGTGTCACTGCCCCCCCCCCGACACACCCACCCACACCCACACAACCACACACACACACACTTCCCAACACCGAAGGAGTAGGGTGACACCTCGATCTTGATACTAATATATCGACTGGCTTCTCTCTCAAACACACACACACACGCACACACAGTACCCGACACCGAAGGAGTAGGGCGGCACCTCGATCTTGATAGTAATCTATCTACTCCTCTTTCAAACACACACACACATACACACACACTCGCTAGTTGTGCCTCTGTGCCTACCGCGCACACTCTCGATATGTCTTTCTCTTCCTCCCCCTCCCCCCACCCCAACAATGACAGCGGAAGGGTGACAACTCGATCTGATCGTAATCTGTCAATTGGTTTCTCTCTCGAACATTGTGTCTCTGTGCCTCGCTCAGTAGCCCCCTCGATATGTAGACTTCTCGCGCGCGCACAGCTGTAGCGACGATGACGCTGAACCTAGTGCGCCTCGTTTTTACCGGCCTCATGTGATAGTTTTCACCCTGTTTTCTGTTAATTAACAAGGCAACCTTTTCTTTGTTACTACTAGTGAATCTGAAATCATTCGGGGCAGACATAAAATATATCACTTCAACCCAATTATCGCAGTAACTATTTTAAAAGAAACTATCTAGATTCCCGTGCGTTGCACGGAACATCAAGATGCATTTGTATGAGTAGTTTATCTTGTGAGAGAAAAGGATGAACGAGGAAGGCCGTATTTGCGAACGTGGAGAGGGGTGTGGGTATATTTTTGCAAAATTGCCATAGTTCTCTTCTTATCCATTAGATATAAATCCGACGGCCTATATTGCAGGATGGCACGCACACCATCATCACCAACTCTGTTTTCTACATCCTCCGTTCCTAAATATTTATCTTTTTAGAGATTTCAACAAGTGACTACATATGGAGCAAAATGAGTGAATCTACACTCTAAAATATGTCTACATACACATCCGTATGTGGTAGTCCATTTGAAATCTGAAAAAGACAAATATTTAGGAATGGATGGAGTATAAGAGTAGACATGGAGATATATCTCCAGCATGGTCTACAACAAAAATGTGCTGGACTGGTTAGCGCCGGATGCTCGCAACACGATGACATGAGTTCGAATTATGTCTTTAACTTTAGATTTTTATATTATATATTACTTATTTAATATATACTTCTTTCGCTACTGTACTGACACTGGAACCCACAGAGTACTTAGAATACAAGATTAAGGATGGACTTGTTTCTTTTTAACTTTCTATACGAATGCAATTAACTTTTTATAGAGGGACAATCATACACGCAATTAACTCAAATGGATTGGATGTCACTCTATTATTTCCAGCATAAGAGCATCTCCAACGGCAGCCGGCAAATTTCCTCCGCTTCCTTCCGCGGAGGACGACATCAAACGCCAGCGGCATACATTTTCACAACTCTAACCAACCAGATGAAATTCGTGCAAACACGGACTGATTTCATATAAGCATGAAGGATTTCGTATAAAAAAGCCAGATCTTCATATAAACATGATGGATTTCATTACATTTACATGAACTAAGCGGTGCCAATCCGGCTCTCTTGGTATAATTAATACTCCCTCCGTCCGGAAATACTTGTCCTAGAAATGGATGTATCTAGACATATTTTAGTTATAGATACATACAATTTATCCATTCTTAGAACAAAGATTTCCCGCCAGCTGGAGAGGGAGTACATAATCTAAATGGCCGCCCGCGGATCCCTTTGTCTTCCTCAGGTCTGGCAGACACTTTGCGGGGTCGACGAAGGTCCTCGGAAGAGATGAAGAAGCAAAGAAACCACCTGAATGCGCAATCTTCGCCTCGGCGGTGGCCTTCATGGGACCGAAGTGGCGGCGGCCTCCCGTGTTCTACTTCTCCTCGATGATGGAGGCGGACACAGAGAAGCTGGCCACCGACTCGTCGCTCTCCACACACCCGGCTTATGTCTCTGCCTGCATGGCGCTGCCGCAGGCACGGGAGGCGCGCCCACAGACACAGGAGGCGCGGCACCGCAGACACTGGTGGCGCGGTACGACGCGGCAGCGACGACGCCCGTACCAGTGTGCTCGCCGCCGTGCCGGCGTGGAGCAACTCGCCACTCCTCATCGAGCTGAACTGGAGCGGCGGGTTGCTGAACCACGCGCCTGCTTGGGGCGGCAACTAGCTCTGTCGGGCCAAGCGAGGTTGGTGAAGCACCGAGCGGCCTCGCCCGTATCCGGAGGGCTCGGCGGGCCACCCAGCCGGGTAATAAGCCGGAGAACGGCTCCTCGGAAGCCATCGGAAGAGTGGAGAAAATGGTGAAGGAGGAGATGGGGGATTGGCGGAGGGGTGCGATTCTTGCCCGCTGGCTATCTGGCCTCGTGTAAATAGAGTGCAGACGATAGGAGCTTGGCCGGCGTCTGGCCTCGTTTAAACTGAGGGCGGACGTGAGGAGCTCGGCCGGTTTTGCGTTTAATTCTGGCCCGCTCATGAACGGACGTGTGGACAGAGTAGGTTTCTCGGTTTGCATGCGGGTTTTACGGAGGGGTTTGATGGAGGCGAGGAGGCGTGTTCAGCCGGGCGTGCAGTGGGCGGCGCAGTACTATTCGATTTGAAAGCGGGCGGCGCAGTTCCCGATACGGCTTTAATGCAGACGAGGGAGGGAGTAGCAGTTCCCGAAATGTTGAACGGCCAATGCATCCTCCTTCAATTAATGCATGAGGGAAGTAATGGGAGGAGGACCGGGAAAAGAGGCTGCACGATGTGAATGCAACGCACTTTGCCCTCATATAAAGGCGCCCCTCCATTCCAATGCATCTACCACATCGTACGCATCTAAACATTTGCCTAAGCACCCACACTAAGCGCAAAAGAGCTCACTCCAGACCCATGGTGGCGATGCGCGCGAGCGGCCAGCGGCGATGCCAGATGGTCCACGATGTCGGCCTGCGGCATGGCGCCAAGGATCGTCTCCAGACGGTGTTGGAGACCAGCTGGTGGATGGCCGCCGTCGACGCCAACTATGACTCTCAGTTGGACAAGATGATCGTTGCCACCGCCAACAAGTTCACCGTCCTCAAGAAGCTCGCGGACGACATCGCCGTACTCCTCCAGCCTGCGCGCCCGGGCTTCTCATTGCCTGCCACCCTAATCGGCCTCCATGGTCAGAACCTCTTTCAAGCACTGGTGGCCCTGCGACTGCCCGCCGACGCCATGAAGAATGTCCACCTGGAGGCCGCGCTCATCGTGAGGCGCCTCACGCTGCAAGAATTCGTCGACCTACACATCCACGTGTACGAGCAAATCGTGTACATAGGTATCTACAAGGCCAGTGAGGACGCTACGACGTTGGCCTTCCTCAACCGGCTGGAAACCTTGGATGCCTTTGCTGAGAAGCACCTCGAGCTCGCCACAAAAGCCGCCGCTCCTTAGCCGCCGGTCGGTGGCCCGGCGCACTAAGTTGAGGAGGAGGAGGTCGTACGTTGATGGATGCATCTTTCTTCTTGCCTTCTGTAACCACCACTGCGATCGCATCATCATCGTGGCCTTAATTCTTATTGTGCTGTTGCATTCTCGTTCCAGTCAATATCGACATGTGCGATCCCTTTTCTTAATTATATGCATCACTGTAACTAGTACTCCATCCATCAATTTATAAGTTGTGCTTACCTTTTCCATCAACTTCGTGCAACGCGCGGGCATCTTGCTAGAAACACTAGAACATGTCGGACCGCGTGTGACCAAACTGACGATGTGCCAACCTAGCTACTACATACCCTGCTTATCTGGCGGAAATAGCCCCGCCCTAGCGTTTCCAGTCGTTATTTCTATCTATCAATCGTGCCAAGGAGCAGAACCAAAATGTTACAATTTATAAATGTTTCTCTACTCTTACTCCTATAAAAGACTCAGTTGGTGATGGTGGTGTGTCTGCAATCCGTCGTTTCTGACCATTAGATCTGCATCTAACGGCTGTGAGGTAAGTTGTGGCATTTTTGCAACAATAGCCCACTTCTCTACTCCAATTTGCAGAAAACCCCTTATTATCTTGAAAGCAACCACATCCCTCCCTCACCTCATCAAAACAGCCTGAGAAATATATTTTGAGTGAAAAGTACTCCCTCCGTTCCTAAATATTTGTCTTTCTAGAGATTTCAATAAGTGACTACATACGGAGCAAAATGAGTGAATCTACACTTCAAAATATGTCTATATAACCCGTATGTGATAGTCCATTTGAAATCTCTAAAAAGACAAAATTTTAGGAACGGAGGGAGTAATATATTAGGAGTATATCAAAACAAGAGTGATTTCTTTCAAGTTTGTGAACAAGTACTACTATTCTACCACTTTGGATCCGTTGCAATGCACGGGCACATTGCTAGTAAAAGGAAAAGGCTTGCCGCGTTCGCGTCGCACTCCCCCCCGCGCACGCCCGGGAGTCGGGAGTACTCCACGGCCCGTCCGGAATGACACTTAGCTTAGGAAAGGCGTGTTTCCTAGCATTTTCACTTTCATGTGGGACCGCCGTTGAGCAAACCGACTATTGGCAAACCGCACCCCGCCCACTGCCGGGTTGGAAAACAGAAATGAGGGGAAGATCTAGCTGTAGCACTGAAGCCAAGAAATTTGGTGTCAGATGGGGCTCGTTGATAGAGTAGGAGCATTCCGTACTACTCTACTCCTTCTAGTACCAAGTTTGTACTATACAACTAGTACTACCACTATACAACTAGTAGGTACGTGCACGGCACATCATCGTAGGAACAAAAAACGGGAAGATCTTGTTTTGGGTGATTTATCTTTTTTCAGTCAACGTAGTATGAATAATATTATGTGGGGGGCACCCATGAAGCTTATGTGGCTTGGTTGCATGGCTACGAAAGGTTAGAGAAAAATAAATAGATAATGTGTTTAGAGTGCACTCCACTAAACAGATATACTTTGGATCCAATGCAACGGGCCGGCACATCTATATCTATCCCCCCCTATATAGTGTGTGAATAACTTTGAAAGTTGGTGGTTGGATGAAGCCAATCCGACGATACAAAGATGGAAAATCCGAGCACTACTGGCCATTGGATATCATCTACATTCCACCAGATTCTGCCACATGTATAATCTAGAAGACTCCATGGTTGAACCTCATTCATGACTAAGTTTGCCACAACTAAGCTTAGGCAAAGTGTGTCTGCCACAAAAAATGTGGCTAACAAAATGGCCACCACAAGTGTGGCAAGATTTGGCAAGAAGTTGAGTCTATGACATGTGGACCATGTAGCTAGAAAAGTGTGGCAAGCCACAAGTGTAGCAATGAACCAAACACATGCCTGGTGTGTTTGGTAGGGTGTATGAAGGGTGAATGATCCCAAGAGTTCCCTTCTCGACCCACTTTTGGGTGTTTGGTAGAGTGTATGGAGGGTGCATGAGTCCACACTAGATTAGCACAAATACAGTAGAAGCATGCATGAAGAGAGCATACATGAAGAGGGGTGTTGAGTTGAGCATGCATGAAGAGGGAACAACTATGCTGAGACGAGAACACAACCAAACACACTTGTGGCATGCCTAAGCTTAGGCATGGCAACCTTAGGCTGCAAACCAAACATCTATACCCCTATATAGTGTGTGAACATAATTGGTTTGATGCCAACAATTGGCATTGCCTATATTTGGCAAGCCAACATTTGGCAAAATCAAAATTTGCCAAATGTTGGCAACTTTTTGTGAGGTTGAGAAGAAAAGTTGGTAGCCAACCAATCACTAGCCAACATTTGGCATTTCCCAACTTTTGGCATCAAACCAATCATGCTCTAACTTTGAAAGTTGGTCGTTGGATGAAGCCAATCCGACGGTACAAAGATGGCAAATCCGAGCACTACTGGCCGTTGGATATCATCTACATTCCACCAGATTTTTCCACATGTAGAATCTAGAAGACTCCACATGTAGAAGCATAATGCACAAGCCACCAGAATCTCATGCGTGCAATGCACGTGTACCTTACTAGTAGTTGGTAGTAGTAATAAACAAATTCCGGGTTTGGCACGAGCTCGTATTGCGGGAGCACCACAAGGCCTGCCGCAGGAGTTACATTTCCCTCTCGGGGCCCACGGGACCGAACTTCAGTGGCTTAGTGCCTAGCCTATGAGTCAATGACATGCGGACCTTAAATGCGGCTGTCCCACATGTCATTCTCATGGTGGTGGTGTGGTTCGCGACTCACTCGTTGGAGATGAACCGGCCGGTGGTGGCGTGGCCATGGCGAGGGTGCCACAGCTGGGCGTCGGGGCGTTACGAGGCGTAGATGGCTACACTGGCGGGTACTACCTGTAGTACAGAAGTACTCCAGCTGAGGATTGATGCCCAGGACGAAATGTGTCACGGCCGCTGGATGAAAATTCGATGGTGCGGGAGTACGGATCGGAGCACAGTTGCGGAGCAAGCAAACTGCATCCAATCGGGTTTGGTTGTGGTAGAAAGTTGATGGTCGCCGCAGTTCAGCTGGCCCGCATGTCATGCACACAAAGGCAGAGGAGCGGTGGGGCCGAGAGGGATGAGGCGCACGTCGGGCGGCTGAGGATCCCCCTGACGTGAATAATCCTACCATTTTATCACTGACATGTGGGACCCGCAAGTGTGGGTCCCACCAGCCAGCGAAGGAAAGGCACGGTAAGGCGGTGATAGCCATGTCAGAGGATCCATGTCCATGTCAGGGGACGTCGTGCTTACAGGTAGGGTTGGAGCGGCGTCGTGGGAATCGCGGGTGGGTGTGGCAGTGGTAGAAACAAGAAACGTGATGGTCGCCGTGGTTCAACTTCCATGGACAAGCTATCATGTCTGCTGACTCATGTATATCAAAACTAGAGTGTTTATATTTCAAGCACGTGAACAAGTATTATTCTACTACTTTGGATCCATTGCAACACACGGGCCAGCACATTGGTAGTAGTAGTGTCTATCTCTATCTCTAGAGGCCTTCCCTCGTTCATCCTTTTCTCTCACAAGATAAACTACTCATACAAATGCATCTTGATGTTCCGTGGAATGCACGAGGATGTTTCCTTGGGGGTCTCTCCAGCGCGGCGTGGCCATAGTTGCAAGTTGACACCCCTTGAGATGCCGACGTTGAGGGGCACTCGGATTTCCTCCGATGTGCAGGTAAGATGAGTTTGATCACGTAGTAAATGCATTCTAAAGACTACTTCCGTGTCCATTTCCTAATTCCCCCCTGCCCACTGTTTCACAGGTTAGGCTCGGTGCGAGTGGAGATTGTCTTGCATATGTACGGGAGGGTACCAACATCAATTTGCACAACATGTACAACGGTGACACCGTTCCCGTAGAACCTTTGTCCAACATTGGGATCAGCCATGCAAAGGGCCACCGCATAAATTGGTACGATAGAACCACGGTGAGATTGAATAAGATAGCACGAACCTTGCACATGGCGGTCAAAGGTGGACCATGCTGTCTGCGGCTGATTTGTTGCCGTACGAGTACGAAGACGCTGTGCTCCTTTCTAACCGCATCTTCGCGGTGACAAACCAGGGGACTTGTTTCGTATGGGACACATCCTACGATATACTCCCTCTCTTCCAGTTCATTTGTTTTGGATCTTTTCGTTTTATAAGTTTCAAATTCAAATTTAGAGGGGCAGTGGGGCCGAGAGGGGTGAGCCGTAGGTCGGGGGATGTGTGGTGACATGGGTTTGTGCGGCGTCATGGGAATCGTGTGTGGCTGTGGTAGAAACTTGAAGCTCGCCGCATTTAAGGTGGCCCACATGTCATGCATACAAAGGCAGAGGGGCGGTGCGACCGAGAGGGGTGAGGCGCACGTCAGGGAACGTGGTGCCGTGGGTTGGAGCGGCGTCGTGGGAATCACGAGTGGCAGTGGATGAAACGTGATGGTCGCCGTAGTTGAACTTCCATGGACAAGCTGTCATGTCTACGGACACATGCATTGCATACCGATGACTGGAAGGAGTAGTAGAGAAAGCTAGGCGGATAAATAGTTCCTTATAGTCAAGCGGACCCACGCTACTACTTGTTCCGAAGACATGCACACCATCGAAATAGTCCATCTATATCAATATACATAGAGAGGGAATATTTTTTTTACAAGAGAGGAAATAGTTCATCCATCCATAATGCCCTGGTGCTGGTGCATCTTCTTCTTCTTCTTCTTCTTCTTCTCATTTTCTGTGGGAGACGGCTTCGCAACAAGCTCTCTGGACCTTGAAGCTATCTCGAAACTCACACAGGCATCGAGGGCAGCATATTTTATCCGCTCGTACGTCAAGGGATAATTCTCCCATCCAGACAACCTTAATGCCAATGTCTCGCCACCCTTCTGAAGATTTGTTCCTAGCACAAAATTTGCTACGTTGAATAGGGATGGTGTCGGTTTATCACAATCTTCTACAGGAATTTTTATTTTGGTTTGTAGGTCAGCGATGCTTTTCAAATCAAGGTTGTACGGCTCCAACTTCTGTTTGTCCCCTGCGATGGCTGCCCCACAGAAGTATATGTCCTCCTGAGACAAGAAATCATGAAGCTCACCTGGTATGGAGGGCGCGTGTATGATGTGGTACACCAAAACATCATCTTCGAGGCACAGCTGAAGGACAGCGGCGCGTTGGATCTTCCCAGTGGCACGCTCTGTGTACTCTGCGACGAGACCGATGACATTCATCTCCACATTTTGGAGGGAGTTGGATACATTGTTGATCCACTTCCGAATAACCCTTGGGTGGTCGGTGACTGTGGCAACTATGCTCAACGAGCCTTCGACGAGGACATGTTGGACGCTAAAAACCTGCATCTCGATCTCTTTCGCCATTTGGAACCGCTGGACCGGAGGGCTATGGTTTGGAGAATTAGGATTAGATGGCTAGTCTAACTGAAGAAGATGATTATCTATAGGGGCTTCGGAATTACTCCAGGAGGATGTGAAGAGGTTAAAACAATGTGAATGCAGTGTGGTTTAGATGCAAATGAAGATCAAGGAGTAGTGAAAAAGCCGAGGAAAATCGGTTCCCGATGGAGAAGTAAATGGAAGAAGTTATGCACATTCATGAGGAGAGCTGCGGCGGTTTCACTGCTGCATGCAATGGATTGGACGGGCTCTTCGGTTGCCTTTTCTCTCTCCCACGCGCACAGAATGGCCCACTTGCATGCTGTAGTTTATTGGCTGGAGTCTGGCTGCAGCTGCTCATGCGTACGCTAATTAATGCTGTGAATGCAGGGCATGGAGGGAAATGGGCGCATGCAAAAGGGTATATACGCAGACTAATTAGAGAAATACTGAAAAAGTTATGCGCAGACAAAAGAGGACCGGAGGGAGTACTACTCATGTTCCTACTACGGTTAAGGAATATGCGGTTATCCTCAAAAAAGAAAAGTCCTTCTTCGCGCTTCTGCATGCACGAGAATTTGGTTCTGCTCGCAATATGGATGATAGCTGGAGGATGAAGTGAACCCAGAGGCATGCTAGCACGGGAGTACTACTCATGTTCCTACTACTCCAACTAGTAGTAGTAGTACAACTATGGTACACTTGATGGTCAAAATACTATTATTCATCCGGTCCTCAAGTGAAGTGACAAGACCATGCGCCCGAGGTGACACCAGTCCAGGCGGCGTGTCCGGGTTACCAAAGTCAGCCTCACCTTGTGCACTGTGCAGTCACTGTCACCGCCGCTGTATAGCATGCTCGCCTCGTCTCCCTCTCCCCTAGCACCACTCCATCTCCATCTCCGTCTCGCTGGAGATCCTGAGGTCACTCTTCATCATCTCATTGTGCCCCCGCGTACCCTCGCCTCGCTCGCCTCCCCCAGTACCACTATTCCCTCGCTAGCCGCTCCAGCACCAACAGCCTTCTCCCCCGTAAATCAAGCCCCCAAAACCCACCTTCCAAACTCCACCATGGCCGAACGCGAACCGTGCAGGATCCATATGAGCCGCGATTGGAGCAATCTCCCCAGTGACGTCCTCGACCTCTGTTGCTCGTGTATGGATATGTTGAGCGCCCTGCGGCTGGCTGCATGCTCGAGGGGCATGCACACGGCCATCATTGAAGCGAGGCCAAAGCTTTTCAAGACACCCTGCTTGCTGCTATATGGTCTTGCGAGATTGGCTCACCATGATACGGAGGCGTACATGATGCCCCTCGACTTCAATCCGATCTCCATTAGCCGAAACTTCTTTGCAGTTATGTAGTGGGTCGCCGTACATCATTTCCCTCGACTTCGATTCGATCACCATCGCCCGAAACTTCTTGGCAGGCATGTACTGGGTCGGCATGAACTCCCACTGGATGGCTGCCTTCAGAGAAGACAGTAAAAAGTTGGTGCTCGTGAACTTCCAAACCTCCCATGAGATTATCCTTCCTCCGTTGGATTATATAGAGTTTTACTATCGCGGTCCTAGTCATCTAGATTACCACGTCAGTTGGACGGACCTTGTTTTGCAGAAGATTGTAATCTGCCAAGTGCCCACACGACATGCGAATTACGCAGACTTCAAGCTAATTGCCTTGTTCGACCGCGGACTCGCCTATCTTTACGCCGGTGCCTTCTTTAGCTGGAGACAACTCAGCTCGCAGTGGATCATCGTCAAAGCTGATACACACTTTTGTGATGCTATTGAATACAATGGCATTATCTACGCGATCGACAAAGCATATGGCACCACGTATTGCTGGGACGGCGCATGTAAGTTGTTTCCGTCTCATGTTAATGATCACGCCATGACACTGTTTGAACTTTTTGTGATGATTGGCATATCCCTGTTTGAGCAGAATTTGAGTAGAACTATGGCAATGTATTAGTGACGCCATAAATCAGCTATATTTGGAATGAGTTAATTCATGCGATTGTGATCATGTCATTACAGCCAATTTGTACCCCTGAATAATCAAACAGTTAGGAATATATGGATATTCTCCTTATTTTACAGTAATCTATATACTACTACTAAATATGAGATTGTATCAATGGCCATGTTAGTTTCCTCATTTTCATGATGTAGAAACATGCACCACACTGTTGGTTTCATCTAACCATACATCAGGGAAGTAAATGTGCATATGGAGAACTCTATATTTGGAAGTAGTGAAATCCTGTAATGCTTACCATGTGTACATACCTATATTCGCCCTTCAGCAATCAATGGCTAGAATAATATCCTCACAAAAAATTTGCCCACGGAACATGAGTATATGACAATGCATGGTCTGTTAGTTACCTTGAAGAATTTGTTTGTGAGGACAAAACATGATTACATAACATGCATGACATGGTAGTTTCCTGTGAAGAATCGATTGCGAGATAACATGAGTATAACCATGCATGGCACTTCTATATTTTCGGACCCAGTATACATTTCCCTGTATTTTCCTCCCAGTTCCAACAGGGACATATCAATGTTGTTTCTTGCATTATCCTACTCATACTATGAACAATGCTGATCTTACACTAACAATGAGTGTCCTTTTTGATATGATGCAGTGTCCCTACAGTTACCGCCCTTTGTAATATCACCACCTTTGCCAAAAACAGGGAAGCACAACTGGTTCCTCGCTCGATGAGACGACGGCAAAAGACTGATGATCATTCGGACACATGAGCCAGAAAATTTATATTGCAAAAACACCACTGTATACAAGCACCGTGAAATACGTGAGTATCCGGACAGTGGTTGTTACGTCGATGAGCAGGATACCAGCTTGTTGGGGCCTTCGGGATTTTTTAGTTGGAGGTGGGTAAACAGCCTTGGTTCATACTCTTCGTTTATCGGACTCATTTATCCGATTAACCAGGAGATCACCGTTGGCAAGGACCTTGATGGCAGAGAGGCTCTGTTTGCTATGGAAAACTGTGTCTACACGGCGAGCCCTAGGAGTTTGGGAGCAAACTCCCCTGATTGTCAACGATACAGCCTGCAGCCAAAAGAAGGTGAGAATGACAAAGGCATCTGGATTAAGTTTGATCCTTGGATGTCTCAATTACGACAGGCAGTGATGTGGTTCAAGCCTTCAGGTTGATAGGTAATTGGGCTGTTGCGTCGAAAGGGTGGAGTACTGGTGTCTCCGGATCATTGGTCGCTGAAGCGGGGCTGCAAATTATGATGGTGTTGGATCGTCTCTTCGAATGACTTTGTTGTGTTTGCTGCTTGTTCTGGATGGGTAGTTCTTTCTTTTGTTATGCATATTCCTTGTCATTTGGTCATCCTCGTTTATGTCACTCTTACTATGTAATAGTTGCCTCTGTTTAGAATGTCATTCTCGTCTGGATCACGAAAGTCTGAGCGCTGCAGATGGGTGCGTTTTGGTGGTGTAGCAAGACTTCTTACGAACTATCATGTCTTGCTGTTTATGTCAGTAGTAGTCACTAGTCAGTGTTTGAATGTTGTATATATCGTTGTTTCGAACTATTTATTGTCTCGAACTACTAGTGGGCTAAATGAGGGCATCACCATTCTCCAGTGTTCAGAGTGTATCTCCTTTTTTCAAGTTATATAATTTGAGCTCAGTGTCTTTTCGATGATGTACAGTTGTTTGGGCCAGTGAGGTGTCGTTTAATATGGGCCGATTAGTAACGCAATGCCAAACGGGTCAATTATGACTCCCAGGCCGGGCTCTCAAAAGATCCTAAAAAAGGCTGGGCTCTCCAAAAAAGAAAGAATAAGGACTCTTAGGCCGACATGTGGGCTCCACCGGTGCTTTCGTGCACTTGCGCGCCGAGAGCATATTGGCGCATGTTCGAAATTCAAGCTACCTTTTCATCCCCAATCTCCCGCCCCTCCCCCACCTCTAGAATCTCGATTCCTACTCCAGTTCCCCCAAATCCCCCTCCTGTACTCCCTGTACTCAAGCTCACTATCATGTCGCCGATCAACGCGGATCTCCGAGCCAGAGATCCTGAGCTCCGTCCTGCCTTCGGTCGCTGCGTGCTGTCGCTCAACAGTGGCTTGGCGGCGCTTGACGACCAGTTTGCCGGCAAAGTGCTGATGGTATTCATCAACGGCGACCGGCCTCCCGTCTCGCCGGACGACCTTGTCAAAGCTCTTGGCATAGTGCAGGGCATCCAAATAAGTGACTTGCTCGTCGAAGTCTGTCCGCCACCGGCTGATTTCTTCGTCAGGTTCCGGACAACTTTCGACTGCAGTCATGTGTTCGAATCCTCCCGGCGTTTGTTCTGCAATGGCGCGCTGGTGAGCTTTGATCGGTGGCACCCAGGATGGGGCTCGGAGCCCTCTGAGCTTGAGTTTTTAACAAAGCTTACCTTCCACGGCATGCCTCGACGTGCTTGGAATAGCGAGTCTATGAATGAGCTTATCAACGACCTTGGAGGTGAGCTCGTAAGTATGTTTGTTCCTCTAGACAGTTGGGCTCTGACGGTTATGGCATAGATGAAGAAGCCTTCCACCATACCGAAGGTGATTGGTGTTGAGGTACTGGTGCAGGAATCGGGGTTGTACTATTCATCGCCACCAAGGCCGCCGCGGACCACGTTAGGGATGTACCTGTATCGAGTGTTCGTGCATGTCGAAGAAGTGGTCAATCCATCAATCGATGTCCTACCGTCGGCGCTGGTGCCAGGGTCCGTCGACGACGTCCATTACAGGAGTCAACGTCAGACTTTCCCCATGTTGCTCGGAACGATGGATGGCACAGGGCCTACTCCATCGTGCGGCGGAGGCCACTGCTTCTTTGGGAGAAGAGGCAGGGCTGGCTGCATGGATGTGCTCTAATTTGAGGTAACAACTGAATCTTGTCAGATACTAGTTAAATCCGAGCTATGGGTGTGAAGCACTGATGTGCTAGTACATTTGATTGTGACCTGTTCTAATTTTTTGTACCTGAACTTTTTTTTAGAAAGGGTTGTACGTCAGCTTAATGTGCTAGCAGAACTTATTGTGTTGTCTGTCTGTTTTCTTTGCACAGCATTCAAGATATTTCCCTGTCATTGATATAGACGATGAACCGTTATGTATGAGTTCGTTGGTTTCAACATAGCCCTGCCCGTAGGGATCCACTGCTTCCATCCTGATTGTGCCGCCTGCGTGAAATTTTTGTATGCAAGTTTAGTGTGCTATGATGTTCTATATGATTGTGTCAACTATATAAGTTTTTACTGAGCATCAACAATGCATATGGCTGAAAGATGTATTTACGAGCATCGACCGATGGGTCTCTCTCTCTCTCTCACACACACACGCACACATGCACACACGCACAAGTGCGACCCGTTGAATTATTTCTTTGCTCGTGACAGCTTTTAATTAGGTTCCACTGTAATCTAACTTTTTTCTTAAGTTATTAATTAAGCTCAGTGACTTCAAAAAGTTGTACAGAAGCCTTGTTTGGGCCTTTCCGGCGTCGCTGAATGTGGGCTGAGTAGCCATGTTAGGTTGTACTGTACTACACAGGCCTTTTTTTTCAACATCAGCAATGCAACTGGGCCGACAGTTGTACACAATATCCGGGTCAACTTGTTATTCTCCGCCCCGCTGGGCTGCAAACTTTCCTAGGAGGTATGCATTAGGCTTAACAAGAAAATGGACTTTAAGAAATAATAAATGGGATGTAATTATAATAACTGGGCAGTAACTATAAAACAATGCACCAAACGCATAATTAGTTTAAAAAATATATTATTTTTGGAATTTGAAAATTTTAATTTCATTACTTGTTGCGCGTGCAATATTACGTTGGATCTTAACGTAATACAACTTTATTTTGAAATTATATTTAATCTGACTAGAAATTTCAGATAAAAATATTTCGGATCCCATAAAAATGTGGGATTTTTTTTGAATTCTGTTTTGAGCGGTTGGTTGAAATTATTAATCATTGTCCTAGCTAGAAAATGGCTTGTACTTTTAACAAACTGTAAATGGGCTGTACATTTTTAAAAATCGCAAATGGGCTATATGTTCTCTGCCACACAATTGTGGGCCTTCTAAGTTGACGCGTCCCCTAAAAAAACTAAGTTGACGCGTATGCAAGGCTTTGTCAACAACACACGGTTCTGGCAGCTGTAGCCGTTGGATGTCCATCCAACGGATGTCGTGCTTCTTCTTCAATCTCGGATATTCTTGCTTCAGCCGCCCAAAAAATGATTCCTCCCCCTGACATCTGGGGCGCACCGTTTTGGAGGCTGACCTGTGGGCCTACTAAGTTGACGCGTACCAAGGGCTTTGTCAACTTAGTCAATATAAACGATTCTAGCTGCAGTGACCGTACGATGTCCATCCAACGGCCGTAGTGCTTCTTCAACCTATGGTCTTCTTGCT
This sequence comes from Aegilops tauschii subsp. strangulata, assembly GCF_002575655.3. NCBI lineage: Eukaryota > Viridiplantae > Streptophyta > Magnoliopsida > Poales > Poaceae > Aegilops > Aegilops tauschii. Next base: position 260,001,931 of record NC_053039.3, on the reverse strand, counting down.
CCAGCCGCCCAAAGCAGCGTCGGTCGTGCCGCGTGCTCCTGCCTCCCGTGGCCGGCTGTGATGCCGCGGAGGCCTCACCGCCCCTTCTACTCCCACCGCTGGCCAGGCCATCCCTCTACTCACCCACACCCCCCTGTTATTTTGCGGCGACGGAAGCCTCACACCACAGCTGAACCAGTGAACCCTCATACTCCTCTCTGTGCGGGCTTCCACTACCGCGTCTTCCCCGGCTCCGCGTCGTCCCCTTCCTAGGCCTCACCGTCGTCCACCGCCCTGGTGCTCTCGGCGCGGCGTGGTCAACGTGGTCAAGGAACGGCTTCCATCGGACGTGGACTGTACGTGGAGAGGCTGACAGCTGGGTCCACGACGGCAGCAAGGAAGTGCCTCCTTATTACGCGGAAAATAATGATTCCTCCACCTGACAGCAAGGACCCACCGGACGGGCCACCGTATTTCGCGAAAAAAACGTTTCCCCTGACTGTTGGGACCCACCGGACGGGCCACCGTATTGCGCGAAAAAAATGTTCCCCCGCTGTCAGCTCGGACCCACCGGAAGTGCCTCCTTATTACGCATAAAAAATGAATACTCCCCCTGCTAGTTGGGACCCACCTTGGTGGGAGGCTGACTTGTGGGCCTACTAAGTTGACAGGGATGGAGTGCTTTGTCAACTTAGTCAATATGAACGATTCTAGCTCCAGTGACCGTACGATGTCCATCCAACGGCCGTAGTGCTTCTTCAACCTCTGGTCTTCTTGCTCCAGCCGCCCAAAGCAGCGCCGGTCGTGCCACATGCTCCTGCCTCCCGTGGCCGGCTGTGCTGCCGCGGAGGCCTCACTGCCCCCTACTATTCCCACCGCTAGCCAGGCCATCCCTCTGCTCACCCACACCCCCTGTTATTCTGCGACGACGACAGACTCATACCGCAGTGAACCAGTCAACCCTTGTACTCCTCTACGCGTGGGCATCCACTGCCGCGTCTTCCCCGGCTCCGCGTCGTCCCCTTCCTAGGCCTCGCCGTCGTCCACCGCCCTGGTACTCTCGGCGCGGTGTGGTCAACGTGGTCATGGAACGGCTTCCATCAAACGTGGACTGTACGTGGAGAGGCTGACAGCTGGGTCCACGGTCGCAGCAAGGAACTGCCTCCTTATTACGTGCAAAATAATTATTCCTCCACCTGACAGCGGGGACCCACCGGACGGGCCACTGTATTTCGCGAAAAAAACATTTCCCCCTGACTGCTGGGACCCACCAGCTACATCTTCGCACGCAAGGAAGTGCATCTGGGCAAAAAAAACAATTCACCCCCTGACTGCTGGGACCCACCAGCTACACTTCGCACGCAAGGAAGTGTCTGACAGTCGGGACCCACCTGGTTGAAGCATACATAGCGTTCTCATTCTAGTCGCGAACGTGTACGTACATACTGGTCGATGTAGAGGCGCGCACGTGTCGTAGTAGAGGCGCGCACGTAGCATGTACACGTACGTACAGCGGCCAGGGTGCAAGAAAGTAAATACGGCCACGTACGTACATACGGGCGGGGTCTCGAACGCCTACTCGCGCATACGTACGGCCAGGGCTCGTGTACATGGCTGGGTCGGAACGGAGAAACTACGTCGTCATCGTGTTCATGGGGAGGCAACAGAATGCGTCGTGTTCATCGGGAGGCAACGGAACGCGTGGGAGCCAACCGGCTTGGACGGAACAGCCGATGGAAACGAGGCCTGGCGTACCGCAGAACGGAGGAAACGGCCTTGTGTTTGACCGTCCACGTTCGAAACGGGATCCTGTTCATCGGGAGGGGTCTGGCGTACCGCAAAACGGAGGAAACGGACCTCCTACGGTCGAAACGGGGGTCCTGTTGATCGGGAGGGGTGTGGCGTACCGCAAAACGGAGGAAACGGACTTGTGTTGGAGCGCTACGATCAAAACGGGGGACCTGTTCATCGGGAGGGGTCTGGCGTACCGCAAAACGGGACTCATGGGATACTGTTCATCTCCACCGTCGACCCCCTCCAGCCTCCACGGGCTACTGTTCATCCACCGTCGACCTCCTCCAGCCTCCACCTGCGATTGTTCATCCACGGGCTTCTGTTCATCCAGCCTCCACCGCGCGCTGCTCCACCGGCTACTGTTCAACCAGCCCTCTCCACGGGCTCCTGTTCAACCACCCCTCCACGGGTTACTGTTCATCCAGCCCTCCACCGTCTACTATTCATCAAGCCCTCCACAGGGTGGTCCTGTTCATCCAGCTCTCCACGGGGTCCTGTTCATCCAGCCCCAACCGGCTCGATCGATCGGGGTCCTATTCATCCAGAGGCAACACCATGGGGTCCTGTTCATCCACCCCCACCAGGAACTGTTCATCCAAACCCCCCCACCAACGCTCACTGTTCATCCAGAGGCAGCATCGATCAGCTTCAGTTAGCAGCAGTAGCGAAGGAATCGCTCGATCAGGTTCATTTAACAGCCATCGATTGATCGCTCTGGTTCAGTAACGCGTAGCCTGCAGTGCAATCGCTCGGGTTCAGTTAGAGCCCAATGCCTCGCTCGGGTTCAGTTAGAGCCCAACGCCTAGCACCCACACGCGTGCGTGTACGAGAGAAACACGCATCGCTCGGCCCCGACCACCCACCGTAATTGGGAACACCCCGATATTTTCCTCGCCCTCGCTTCTACCATGGTTTTTTCCGTCATGGACGGCCCAAAGAATGTCATGCACCTACGTCTCCGGCCCACCCAGGACAAAAAGCCCATTTTCTGTCATGATTTTTTGTCATAGAAGTAGGACCCCACCACATCTATGATGATACCGTGTTTTTCACAATTATTGTCATAGAAGTGTCATAAGTATGACAGGAAAAAAAATTCGTTCGGCCCAAAATGTCACGGATGTGTCTTTTTTTTTGCAGTGTCCGTTAGCGAAAGAAAACAAACCACCACTTCAAGGTACTGTAATGAACTCATTCTTTATTTATATTGGTGTTAAACCTACTGTATTCTAACTTCTCTATGGTTCATACCCCCCGATACTAGCCATAGATTCATCAAAATAAGCAAACAACGCACGAAAAACAGAATCTGTCAAAAACAGAACAGTCTGTAGTAATCTGTATCAAACATATACTTCTGGAACTCCAAAAATTCTAAAATAAATTGGTGGACGTGAGGAATTTATCTATTAATCATCTTCAAAAAGAATCAACCTAAAAGCACTCTCCAGTAAAAAATGGCAGCTAATCTTGTGAGCGCTAAAATTTGTGTTTTTACAGCAAGATTATAAAGACTTCACCCAAGTCTTCCCAAAGGTTCTACTTGGCACAAACACTAATTTAAAACATAAAAACACCTCTTAACAGAAGGTAGATGAATTATTTATTAATAAACAGAACAAAAAAGCAAGAAACAAAAATAAAATTGGGTTGCCTCTCAAAAAGCGCTGTCGTTTAACGCCCCTAGCTAGGCATAAAGGCAAGGATAGATCTAGGTATTATCATCTTTGGTGTGCAATCCGTAAGTGGCTCTCATAATAGATTCATAAGGTAATTTAATTTTCTTTCTAGGAAAGTGTTCCATGCCTTTCCTTAACGGAAATTGGAATCTAATATTTCCTTCTTTCATATCAATAATTGCACCAATCGTTCTAAGGAAAGGTTTACCAAGAATAATAGGACATGTAGGATTGCAATATATATATCAAGAACTATGAAATCTACGGGCACATAATTCCTATTTTCAACAATAAGAACATCATTAGTTCTTCCCAGAGGTTTCTTAATGGTGGAATCCGCAAGATGCAAGTTTAAGGAACAATCATCAAATTCACGGAAACCTAACACATCACACAAAGTTTTTGGAATCGTGGAAACACTAGCACCCAAATGACACAAAGCATAGCATTAATGATTTTTAATGTTAAATTTAATAGTAGGTTCCCATTCATCATAAAGTTTTCTAGGGATAGAAACTTCTAATTCAAGTTTTTCTTCATAAGATTGCATTAAAGCATCAACGATATGTTTGGTAAAACTTTTATTTTGACTATAAGCATGAGGAGAATTTAACACGGATTGCAACAAGGAAATACAATCTATTAAAGAACAGTTGTCATAATTAAAATCCTTGAAATCCAAAATAGTGGGTTCATTGCTATGTAAAGTTTTGACCTCTTCAATCCCACTTTTACCAATTTTTGCATCAAGATCTAAAAACTCCAAATCATTGGGACACCTTTTAACTAAAGTTGACTCATCTCGAGTCCCATCATTATCAAGATTCATATTGCAAAACAAATATTTAATAGGAGACACGTCAATCAGTTTTAGATCTTCATCCTTATTATCATGAGAACTAGAAGAACACGCTTTTACAAAGCAATCTTTCTTAGCACGCATCCTAGCGGTTCTTTGCTTGCACTCATCAATAGAAATTCTCATAGATTTGAGAGACTCATTGATATCATGCTTAGGTGGAATAGATCTAAGTTTCAAAGAATCAACATCAAGAGGAATTCTATCCATGTTCCTAGCCAACTCATCAATCTTAGGCAATTTTTCTTCAAGCAAAGCATTGAAATTCTTTTGAGAAATCATAAATTTTTTAAGACCAGTCTCAAAATCAGAGGGCATCTTATTAAAATTTCCATAATAGTTGTTGTAAGAAATACCATAATTATTAGAGGAATTACTAGGAAAGGGCCTAGGATTAAAGTTTCCTCTATAAGCGTTGTTACCAAAATTGTTCCTACCAACAAAATTCACATCCATAGATTCATTATTATTCTCAATCAAAGCCGACAAAGGTATATCATTAGGATCAGAAGAAGCACACTTATTAGCAAACAATTTCATAAGTTCATCCATCTTTCCACTCAAAACATTAATCTCTTCTATTGCATGAACCATTTTACTAGTAGATCTTTCGGTGTGCCATTGAGAATGATTAACCATAATATTATCTAGGAGTTTAGTAGCTTCTCCTAAATTGATTTCCATAAAATTGCCTCCCGCGGCCGAATCTAAATGATTTCTAGAAGCAAAATTCAATCCGGCATAAAAAAATTGTATAATCATCCATAAATTCAAACCATGTGTAGGGCAATTATGTATCATTAATTTCATCCTCTCCCAAGCTCGCGCAACATGTTCATGATCAAGTTGCTAAAAATTCATAATATCGTTTCTAAGAGAGATGATCTTAACGGGAGGAAAATACTTAGAGATAAAAGCATGTTTGCACTTATTCCAAGAATCAATACTATTTTTAGGCAAAGAAGAAAACCAAGTTTTAGCACGATCTCTAAACGAAAACAGAAATTGCTTCAATTTAACAATATCATTATCCACATCTTTCTTCTTTTGCATATCACACAAATCAACAAAGTTGTTTAGATGTGTAGCGGCATCTTCACTAGGAAGGCCACAGAATTGATCTTTCATGACAAGATTCAACAAGGCAACATTAATTTCACAGGATTTAGCATCCGTAATAGGAGCAATCGGAGTGCTAAGAAAATCATTGTTCTTGGTATTGGAAAAATCACACAATTTAGTATTATCTTGGGCCATCGTGACAAACAATCCAACACAAAAGCACACAAGAAGCAAGCGAAAAAGAGGCGAATGGAAAAAGAGGGCGAATAAAATGGCAAGGGTGAAATGGGGGAGAGGAAAATGTGAGGCAAATGGCAAATAATGTAATGCGAGGGATAATAGTTTCTGATGGGTACTTGGTATGTCTTGACTTGACTTGACTTAGCGTAGATCTCCCCGGCAACGGCGCCAGAAATCCTTCTTGCTACCTCTTGAGCACTGCGTTGATTTTCCCTTGAAGCGGAAAGGGTGATGCAGCAAAGTAGCGTAAGTATTTCCCTCAGTTTTTTAGAACCAAGGTATCAATCCAGTAGGAGACTACACGCAAGTCGCCTCGTACCTACACAAACAAATAAGAACCTTACAACCAACGCGATAAAGGGGTTGTCAATCCCTTCACGACCACTTGCAAAAGTGAGATCTGATAGAGATAATAAGATAAATATTTTTGGTATTTTTTATGATATAGATTGAAATTAAAGATTGCAAAGTAAAATAGATTGGAAACTTATATGATGGAAAATAGACCCGGGGGCCATAGGTTTCACTAGTGGCTTCTCTCAAGATAGCATAAGTATTACGGTGGGTGAACAAATTATTGTCGAGCAATTGATAGAGAAGTGCATAATTATGAGAATATCTAGGCATGATCATGTATATAGGCATCACGTCCGCGACAAGTAGACCGAAACGAATCTGCATCTACTACTATTACTTCACACATCGACTGCTATCCAGCATGCATCTAGAGTATTAAGTTCATAAGAACAGAGTAACACATTAGGCAAGATGACATGATGTAGTGGGATAAACTCAAGCAATATGATATAAACCCCATCCTTTTATCCTCGATGGCAACAATACAATGCGTGCCTTGCTGCCCCTGCTGTCACTAGGAAAGGACACCGCAAGATTGAACCCAAAGCTAAGCACTTCTCCTATTGCAAGAAAGATCAATCTAGTAGGCCAAACCAAACTTATAATTCGAAGAGACTTGCAAAGATAACAAATCATACATAAAAGAATTCAGCGGAGATTCAAATATTGTTCATGGATAATCTTGATCATAAACCTACAATTCATCGGATCTTGACAAACACACCGCAAAAAGAATTACATCGAATAGATCTCCAAGAAGATCAAGGAGAACTTTGTATTGAGATCCAAAGAGAAAGAGAAGAAGCCATATTGCTAATAACTATGGACCCGAAGGTCTGTGGTAAACTACTCACACATATTCGGAGAGGCTATGGTGTTGGTGTAGAAGCCCTCCGTGATCGATTCCCCCTCCGGCGGAGCACCGGAAAAGGCCCCAAGATGGGATATCACGGGTATAGAAGGTTGCGGCGGTGGAAATAGGGTTTCGTGGTGCTCTCGGATGTTTTCAGGGTATATGAGTATATATAGGCGAAAGAAGTCGGTCAGGGGAGCCACGAGGGTGGGGGCGTGCCTACCCACCTGGGCGCGCCCTCCTGCCTCGTGGCCTCCTCATTCCTTTCTTGACGTCCACTCCAAGTCTCATGGATTGCGTTTGTTCCAAAAATCACTCTCCCGAAGGTTTCATTCCGTTTGGATTCCGTTTGATATTCCTGTTCTACGAAACACTGAAATAGGCAAAAAAACAGCAATTTGCACTGGGCCTTTGGTTAGTAGGTTAGTCCCAAAAATAATATAAAGTGTATAATAAAGCCCATTAAACATCCAAAACAGATAATATAATAGCATGGAACAATAAAATATTATAGATATGTTGGAGACGTATGAGACCACAACCCACCAGGGCACGCCTGGGGGTCCTGGCGCGCCCAGGTGGGTTGTGCCCACCTGGTGCACCTCCCTCTGGTATTATTTGCACCAAAAATTCATAAATATTCAGAAAAAAATCATGCTCAATTTTCAAGGCATTCTGAGAACTTTTATTTTTGGGCCATTTTTTATTGCACGGGAAATTCAGAAAACAGACGAAACATGGCATTTATTTCATTTAACTAGTAAAAACAAAAAAATTAAAGTAAGGACAGAAGGTAGTTCTTACTAAATTCATCAACTTCATACCGCTAAAAGATGATTCATTAATAAGGTTGATCAGGTCTTATTAACAGCCACTTTCGATTAGCATGAAACTGAAGAACTTTCGTAAATCACTAAGTTACCTCAATGGGGAAATGAATGTACCCAACAATAAGCATTTCATATTTCTTTTTGGCAGTAGGTAGAGGTATTTGAAAACTTCCAATAGTGATTGTCGGAGATGTTTCAATAACATTAATACCATTCACTTGGAATTGTTTCTTCGGAAAGTGCACCATATGCTCATTACCATTGATATGAAAAGTGACCTTTCTTTTATTGCAATCAATAACAGCCCCTACAGTATTCAAGAAGGGTCTACCAAGGATAATCGACATGTTGTCGTCCTCGGGCATCTCAAGTATAACAAAGTCAGTCAAAATAGTAACATTAGCAACAACAATGGGCACATCCTCACAGATACCAATAGGTATCGCAGTCGATTTGTCAGCCATTTGCAAAGATATTTTAGTAGGTGTGAGTTTATTCAAGTCAAGTCTTTTATATAAAGAGAAAGGCATAACACTAACACCAGCTCCTAAATCACACAAAGCAGTTTTCACATAATTCTTTTTGATAGAGCAAGGTATAGTTGGTATTCCCGGGTCTCCAAGTTTTTTAGGTACTCCATCTTTAAAAGTATAATTAGCAAGCATAGTGGACATTTTTGCTTCCGGTATTTTTCTCTTATTAGTGATGATGTCTTTCATATACTTTGCATAAGGACGCATTTTCAAGATATCAGTCAAGCGAGTACGCAAAAAGACTGGCCTCAGCATTTCAGCAAAGCGTTCAAATTCTTCATCATCATTCTTTTTAGTTGACTTGGGTGGAAAAGGAATAGGTTTTTAAACCCACGGTTCTCTTTCTTTACCGTGTTTTCTAGCAATGAAGTCTCTTTTATCATACTTTTTATTCTTAGGTTGTGGGTTATCAAGATCAACAGGTGGTTCTATCTCAACATCATTATTTGGTTCTTTTTCATTATTCGGTTGGGTATCTTCATGAACATCATGATTATCTTTTTCATTATCACTAGGTGGATGTTCATTACCAGACTAAGTTTCAGCATCTGAGATAGAAGTTTCATTTTCATTATCAGGAGGTTTTTCTATTTTAGGTTCACTAGAAGCATGCAAAGTCCTATCATTTTCTTCTTCCTTTTCTTTTTAGAAGGACTAGGTGCACTAGTGTTAGCTCTTTGTCAATCTTGTTCTATTCTTTTTGTGTGTCCCTCAGGATAAAGTGGTTCCTGAGTCATTTTACCTCCTCTAGTTGCAACTCTAACAGCAAACTCATGCATATTATGATTCATTTCATCAAGCAATTCTCTTTGTGATTTAGCAACTTGTTCTAACTGAGTTTCAACCATAGAAGCATGTTTTCCAACACCTCTAACATCATTTGAGAGTCTAAATAACAAGTCACTCAAGCAAGCAATCATTTCAGAATTATATTTCAATTGTTTCACAACATTTGCATTGAAATGATCTTGTTTTCTAATGTAGTTTTCAAACTCATAAAGGCATTGACTAGGATGCATATTGTGAGGATTATCATTTTCATTGAACTTCATAAGAGAATTTACCTCTACCACCTTAGGCAGTGGTGGTGTATTAAGCCCATGTATTTCTTCAATAGGAGGTCAATTTTTAACATGTTCAGCTTTAATACCTTTTCCATCATAGATTTCTTTGCCTCTTGCATATCTTCAGGACTGAGATATAATATACCCCTCTTCTTTGGAGTGGGTTTAGCCGGTGGTTCAGGAATAGTCCAATCATCATAATTTTTCAATATGTTATTCAATAATTCTTCAGCTTGCCCAACAGTTCGTTCCCTGAAAACACAACCAGCACAACTATCTAAGAAGTCCCTAGAAGCATCGGTTAGTTCATTATAGAAGATATCAAGTATTTCATTTTTCTTAAGAGGATGATCAGGCAAAGCATTAAATAGCTGGCAAAGCCTCCCTCAAGCTTGTGGGAGACTCTCTTCTTTGGTTTGCACAAAGTTAAATATTTCCTGCAAGGCAGCTTGTTTCTTATGAGCAGGAAAATATTTTTCAGAGAAGTAATAAATCATATCCTGGGGACTACGCACACAACTAGGAGTAAGAGTATTGTACCAAGCTTTAGCATCACCCTTTAATGAGAAAGGAAATAATTTGAGAATAAAGTAATAGCGAGCTTTCTCATCATGAGTAAAAAGGGTGGCTATATCATTCAACTTAGTAAGATGTGCCACAACAGTTTCAGTTTCATAACCATGGAAAGAATCATATTCAACCAAACTAATTAACTCTGGGTCGACAGAGAATTCATAATCCTTATCATCAATAAAGATAGGTGAAGTGGCAAACTTAGGATCACACTTCATTCTAGCATTCAGATATTTTTCTTTATACTTGCATAATAATTTCTCTAGATCATCCCTATCCTTACAAGCGAGAATATCTCTAGTTGTCTCCTCATTCATAACATAACCTTCCGGTACCTTAGGCAATTCATATCTAGGAAGGCTAGTTCTAGCAGGTGTTTCAGGAGTTCCAGTTTCAAGCTTATCATCCGATCCAACAACATCATGTTGTATTACACTAGCAATCTTTTCATCAAGAAATTCACCAAGTGGCACATCATCATTATCAAGCAAGGTACTAGCATCATCATAAGAATCATTCAGAGTAGATGTATGCTACCTCTTGAGCATGCATTGGTTTTCCCTTGAAGAGGAAAGGGTGATGCAGCAAAGTAGCATAAGTATTTCCCTCAGTTTTTGAGAACCAAGGTATCAATCCAGTAGGAGACTACACGCAAATCGCCTAGTACCTGCACAAACAATCAAGAACCTTGCAACCAACGTGATACAGGGGTTGTCAATCCCTTCACGGCCACTTGCAAAAGTGAGATCTGATAAAGATAATAAGATAAATATTTTTGGTATTTTTGTTGGATAGATTGGAAAGTAAAGATTGCAAAATAAACGGCGATAGAAATTGGCAAGTTGATGATAAACTAATATGATGTAAAATAGACCCGGAGGCCATAGGTTTCACTAGTGTCTTCTCTCAAGATAGCATATATTATGGTGGGTGAACAAATTACTGCCGAGCAATTAATAGAAAAGCGCATAGTTATGAGAATATCTAGGCATGATCATGAACATAGGCATCACGTCTGTGTCAAGTAGACCGAAACGATTCTGCATCTACTACTATTACTCCACACATCGACCGCTATCCAGCATGCATCTAGAGTATTAAGTTCATAAGAACAGAGTAATGCATTAGGCAAGATGACATGATGTGGAGGGATAAACTCAAGCAATATGATATAAACCCCATCTTTTTATCCTCGATGGCAACAATACAATACGTGTCAGTTCCCTTTCTGTCACTTGGATCGAGCACTGCAAGATTGAACCCAAAGCTAAGCACTTCTCCCATTGCAAGAAAGATCAATCTAGTAGGCCAAACTAAACTGATAATTCGAAGAGACTTGCAAAGATATCAAATCATGTATATAAGAATTAAGAGAAGAATCAAATATTGTTCATAGGTAATCTTGATCATAAACCCACAATTCATCAGATCTCGACAAACACACCGCAAAAAGTATTACATCAAATAGATATACAAGAATAACGAGGAGAACTTTGTATTGAGAACCAAAGAGAGATAAGAAGCCATCTAGCTAATAACTACGGACCCGAAGGTCTGTGGTAAACTACTCACACATCATCAGAGAGGCTATGGTGTTGATGTAGAAGCCCTCCATGATCGAATCCCCCTCCGATAGATTGCCGGAAAATGCCCCAAGATGGGATCTCACGGGTATAGAAGGTTGCGGCGGTGGAAAAGTGGTTTCATGGCTCCCCTGGATGTTTTCAGGGTATAAGAGTATATATAGGCAAAAGAAGTAGGTCGGTGGAGCTATGAGGGGGCCACGAGGGTGGGGGGCGTGCGTACCCCCCTGGGCGCGCCCTCCTGCCTCGTGGCCGCCTCGTTGCTTCCTTGACTTCCACTCCAAGTCTCCTGGATTGAGTTTGTTCCAAGAAAGATCCTCGCGAAGGTTTCGTTCTGTTTGATATTCCTTTTCTGCGAAACACTGAAATAGGCAAAAAACAGCAATTTGCACTGGGCCTTCGGTTAATAGGTTAGTCCCAAAAATAATATAAAAGAGCATATTAAAGCCCATTAAACATCCAAAATAGATAATATAATAGCATGGAACAATCAAAAATTATAGATACGTTGGAGACATATCAATTTAGCATCATTAATAACTTGCGACATATTAGAATTGATAGCATGTGGTGGTGTTGCAAGTTTACTCATAACAGAAGGTGAATCTAAAGCAGAACCGGATGCCAGTTCCTTACCTCCCCTCGTCCTTGAGGGAAATATCTTAGTATTTGGATCCTTCAGATTCTTCATAGTGATAAATTGATAATAATCCCAAGTGACTCAACAAATATAGATATGCTCCCTGGCAACGGCGCCAGGAAAAGGTCTTGATAACCCGCAAGTATAGGGGATCGCAACAGTTTTCGAGGGTAGAGTATTCAACCCAAATTTATAGATTCGACACAAGGGGATCCAAAGAATATTTGAAGGTATTATTAGCTGAGTTGTCAATTCAACCACACCTGGAGATTAATTATCTGCAGCAAAGTGATGAGTAGCAAAGTAGTTTGATAGTTTTGATAATAGTAATAGTAGCAACGGTAATGGTAACTGCAACAGTAATAGCAGTAATTTTGTAGCAACTGTAACAGTGATGATAGCAGTAGTAACTTAGCAGAAACAATATAGGATAAATTCGTAGGCATTGGATGGTGACTTGTTGGATGATATTCATCATGCGACAGCTATAGCCTAGGGCAATACAGCACTAGCTCCAGTTCATCGATATAATGTAGGCATGTATTCCGTAAATAGTCATACATGCTTTATTAAAAGTACATGCATGACATCTTTCGTCCTACCCTCCCGTGGCAGCGGGGTCCATATTGGAAACTAAGGGATATTAAGGCCTCCTTTTAATAGAGAACCGAAACAAAGCATTAACACATAGTGAATACATGAACTCCTCAACCTACGGTCATCACCGAGAGTGGGCCCGGTTGTTGTCACTCCAGGGTTGTCAGATCATAACACGTAGTAGGTGACTATAACTTGCAAGATCGGATCTAAAACATGGATATAATAATGAATTCATAAACGGTTCAGATCTGAGTTCATGGCACCCAGGCCCAAAGTGACAAGCATTAAGCATAGTCATAGCAACATCAATATAAGAACATAGTGGATACTAGGGATAAGGCCCTAACAAAACTAACTCGATTACATGATGAATCTCATCAAACTCCTCACCGACCAGCGAGCCTACGAAGGAATTACTCACTCCCGGTCGGGAGCATCATGGGAATTGGCGATGGAGATGGGTTGGTGATGATGAAGAACAAAGATCCCCCTCTCTGGAGCCCCAAACGGACTCCAGATCTGCCCTCTCGAGGAAGAACAGGGCTTGGCGGAGGCTCCGTCTCGTGAATCGTGATAATTCTTTCTCCCTGATTTTTTTCTCTGAAAATAGGAATTTATAGTGTCAGGGTTGAGGTCTGCGGGGCCACCAGGTGGGTACAACCCACCTGGGCGCGCCAGGAGAGGGGGCGTGCCCTGGTGGGTTGTGCCCACCCAGGTGCCCCTCTCTGGTAGGTCTTGGCTCCAGAAATTCTTATTTATTCCATACAAAATCCTCGCAAAGTTTCGTTCCATTCCGAGAACTTTTCTTTCTGCACAAAAACAACACCATGGTAGTTCTGCTGAAAATAGCATCAGTCCGGGGTTAGTTTCATTCAAATCATGCAAATTAGAGTCCAAAACAAGGGGAAAAGCGTGAGAAAAAGTAGATACGTTGGAGACGTATCAAATGTCATCAACCCATATTTGCGGGAGGTGGTGCAGCACCCTCAGGCTATCCAGATGCATGAGGGGGTGCTGCACATCCGCAATGTGCAAGGACCCAAGGGGACGGGAACCGTGGAGGCCAGGCTTGAGGCTATGGAGCAGGAGGTCTTCGGGTGCAAGGGGATGGTGGAGCGTGGACTCAATGCGAATCACCTCATGATCATATACCTTTCCCGTGATCTCAAGGTGGATGGCAAGCCCATGAAGGACATCGTATTCACCCTCAACGAGCAAATCAACTTCCTCCAAAGCCAGATCTATGATCTTCAAAACCAAGTCTTTGAATATGAGGCGAGGTTTAAAGGTATGAGTTTGGCTGCAAGTTGCAGGACCCGTGAGACTCATTCTTCCTCTTATGATGGTCGAGCTCTGCCATGGAAACCCGAGGACAAGATCGCATCTACTTCATCACCAAAAGAAAATTGAGTATCGGGTATGGGCACTCCCCTTGGCTTCCGCCAAGCTTGGGGGAGGTGCCCCGGTATCGTATCATCCCCACTATCTTTTTCCTTTACTAATCCTAGTTTAATCTTTTGCTTTAGATGAATAAAAGTTTAGTTCGATCCTTTCTTTTCGAGAGTTTGCTTAGTGATGTATCCTTGTAATCATGTGCAAGATATATAATAAAGTTTGGTTTGAGTTTTTGCTTTCTTTACTTTTTTGTAGCAATAAAAAGAAAGGAAATAAATCAAGAAGATCATATGCTAATCTTATGGTAGGTGATGACACCACATAAGGAAAAGTATAAGTAGAAAAAAAATTGGAGATTGACAAACATAGCATTGGTCAATGATGCAACTCATGAAAGAATTAATAAGGGAAGAGAAGATTCGCATATAAATATACTATCATAGATACCTTTTGTGATTGTGAGCCCCCATCAAAATATTATATGCCAAAATTGTTGACGTTGGACAAGGAAGACAACTTAATGATTTATGTTTGTTCATATTCACATAGAAGTCATATTATCATAGATCCTTTAACATGTGGTGCTTGCCCCCTATCTTTTCTAGCCAAAAATTCCGCACCAAGTAGAGATACTACGTGTGCATCCAAAAACCCTAAAACCCAAATCTTATTTTCAAGTGTCTACCATACCTACCTAGGGATTGAGCAAGATCCGTCAAGTAAGTTGTCATCGGTGCAAAAAGGTAATAAAAATTGCTTCTACAAATGTGAGATCATTTATTGTAAGGGAAAATTGAGCGTTGCACGAACTTGTGATGGTGAAGAATAAAAGCGACAGACTGCATAATAAAGGTCGCTATCACAAGGGGCAATGCAACGTGACATTCTTTTGCACTAAGGGGTTGAGCATACAAACAAATAAGTGCATGGCAACCTCTGCTTCCCTCTGCGAAGGGCCTATCTTTTACTTTTATGTATTTACTTTTACGCAAAGAGTCAAAAGTTTTTCCCTGTATCCCTTTTTATTTTTCTCCTTTGGCAAGCACCATGTGGTGAGGAAATATCTAGGAACATATGTCCAGTTGAATATGGGTGGCATGAGTTATTATTGTTGACATCACCCTTGAGGTGAATACGTTGGGAGGCAAAACTATAAGCCCCTATCTTTCTATGTGTCTGGTTGAAATGTTTTGCTCATGTGTATGCGGTGAGTGTTAGCAATCATAGAAGACTATATGATGCTTGAGTATGTGAACTTGCCTAAAGGCTCTGACACGTGACCCTTCCTGAAAAGATGATGAATTGTAGTTGCAAAGTTGACTGAGAACATAGTTTGTTGGTTTCTAATAGAGTTTTTGCTTTATACTTCGATTGTGTGATGAACTATTACTTATTCATGAGAAGTCTATGATAAAAGTTCTATGATAAGAGTCTTATGTTTAAGTTTGTTGTTGTTATAATAATGAACATGATGCTTCTATGTCCGTATGTTGTTTTTATCAACACCTCTCTCTCTCAGCATGTGGACATGTTTTCCGATTTCGATTTTCGCTTGAGGACAAGCGAGGTCTAAGCTTGGGGGAGTTGATACGTCCATTTTGCATCATGTTTTCTTACTGTTATTTATGATGTTTTTATGCATAATAAAGCTTTTTGGAGTAATTCTAATGCCTTTTCTCTCATAATTTGCAAGGTACACATAAAGAGGGAGAATTCCGGCAGCTGGAAATCTGGACCTAAAAAAGCTACGTCAGGCTACCTATTCTGCACAACCCCAAACAAGCTGAAACTTCAAGGAGAATTTTTATGGAATATTTGATGAATATCGGGGCAAATAAGTACCAGAGGAGGCCCATCAGGTGGGCACAACCCACCTGGGCGCGCCAGGGAGCCCAAGCATGCCCTGGTGGGTTGTGCTCACCCAGGCCCACCTCCGGTGCCCATCTTCTAGTATGTAAGTCATTTTGACCTAGAAAAAAATAAGAAGAGGACTTTCGGGACGGAGCGCCGCCGTCTCGAGGCGGAACTTGGGCAGGAGCACTTTTGCCCTTCGGCAGAGTGATTCCGCCGGGGGAACTTCCCTCCCGGAGGGGGAAATCATCGTCATCCTCATCACCAACAAATCTCCCATCTTGGGGAGGGCTATCTCCATCAACATCCTCAACAGCACCATCTCATCTCAAACCCTAGTTCATCTCTTGTGTTCAATCTTGTTACCGGAACTATAGATTGGTGCTTGTGGGTGACTAGTATGTAGTGTTGATTACATCTTGTAGTTGATTATTATATGGTTTATTTGGTGGAAGATTATATGTTCAGATCCATTATGCTATTTAATACCCCTCTGATCTTGAGCATGATTATCATTTGTGAGTAGTTACTTTTGTTCTTGAGGTCACGGGAGAAATCATGTTGCAAGTAATCATGTGAACTTGATATGTGTTCGATATTTTGATAGTATGTATGTTGTGATTCCCTTAGTGGTGTCATGTGAATGTCGACTACATGACACTGCACCATATTTGGGCCTAAGGGAATGCATTGTGGAGTAGCAATTAGATGATGGGTTGCAAGAGTGACAGAAGCTTAAACCCCAGTATATGTGCTATTCCGTAAGGGACCGATTGGATCCAAAAGTTTAATGCTATGGTTAGAATTTATTCTTAATACTTTTCTCGTAGTTGCGGATGCTTGCAGGAGGCTTAATCATAAGTAGGAGGTTCGTTCAAGTAAGAACAACACCTAAGCAGCGGTCCAGCCACATATCAAATTATCAAAGTAGCGAACACAAATCGAATCAACATGATGAAAGTGACTAGATGAAATTCCCGTGTACCCTCAAGAACGCTTTGCTTATTATAAGAGACCGTTTTGGCCTGTCCTTTGCCTCAAAAGGATTGGGATACCTTGCTGCACTTTTGCTACTATTATCATTACTTGCTTGTTACAAAATATCTTGCCATCAAACTACTCTGTTACTTACAATTTCAGCACTTGCAGATATTACCTTGCTGAAAACCACTTGTCATTTCCATCTGCTCCTCGTTGGGTTCGACACTCTTATCAAAAAGAGCTACAATTGACCCCTATATTTGTGGGTCATCAAATGCAAACACCAAATAACATTTATTTTAGGTTCAACACTAATCCCGAAGGTAAAGGGAGTGTGTGATGGTGATCTTATCAACCTTGGAGTCACTTCCAACACACATCGTCACCTCGCCCTTAACTATTATCTGTTCATTTTGCAACTCCTGTTTCAAGTTACAAATCTTAGCAACTGAACCGGTATCAAATACCCAGGGGCTACTACGAACACTAGTAAAGTACACATCAATAACATGTATATCAAATATACCTTTGTTCACTTTGCCATCCTTCTTATCCGCCAAGTTTTTGGGGCAGTTCCGCTTCTAGTGACCATTCCCTTTGGAGTAGAAGCACTCAGTTTCAGGTTTGGGTCTAGCTTTGGGCTTCTTCACGGGAGTGGCAACTTGCTTGACATTCTTCTTGAAGTTCCCTGTCTTTCCTTGCCCTTTTTCTTGAAACTAGTGGTCTTGTTAACCATCAACACTTGATGCTCCTTCTTGATTTCTACCTCCGCAGCTTTGAGAATGTGCAAAACAATCTTGCACCCATTGTATGTGAACGTAGAGTCTATCACACCCGATCATCATGTGGTGTCTCAACACGACAAACTATCGCAACGGTGCATACTCAGGGAGAACACTTATACCTTGAAATTTTAGTTAAGGGATCATCTTATAATGCTACCACCATACTAATCAAAATAAGATGCATAAAAGATAAACATCACATGCAATCAAAATATGTGACATGATATGGCCATCATCATCTTGTGCTTTTGATCTCCATCTTGAAAGCATCGTCATGATCTTCATCGTCACTGGCTTGACACCTTGATCTCCATCGTAGCGTCGTGGTCGTCTCGCCAAGTATTGCTTCTACAACTATCGCTAACGCATAGTGATAAAGTAAAGCAATTACATGGCGTTTGCATTTCATACAATAAAGAGACAACCATAAGGCTTCTGCCGGTTGCCAGTAACTTTTACAAAACTTGATCATCTCATACAATAACGTATATCACATAATGTCTTGACCATATCACATCACAACATGCCCTGAAAAAACAAGTTACACGTCCTCTATTTTCTTGTTGCAAGTTTTACGTGGCTGCTATGGGCTTCTAGCAAGAACCGTTCTTACACTGGTGCGCGTCAGTCCTAAACAAACGGTTTTTAACCCCTTTCCACGACGGCATTTGGAACCGTCGCCAAGTGAGTGTGTGCGATAGGGTGTCCTTCCCACACGACCCAGAAACCGTCGGGGATAGGCCCTCCTGGGACCCAGGCTTAGGCCATGTGCGATCGGGCGAGGCATCGAAACCCAATCATTTCCGTAGGTATGTAGATCCCACACAGTAATCCGAGAAAATCATTTTCGTAGGTATGTACATCCCACACGGTAATCCGAGAAAATCATTTCCGTAGGTATGTACATCCCACACAGTGAATACCAGAAAAACATTTCCGTTCGTATGTATATCACACACACTCAATCCAAGGAATACGTTTTCGTTCTTATGTACATCCCACACAGTCAATCCAGGGAAAACGTTTCCGTTCGGATGTACATCCCACACAGTTTTATGTGTAGGCTCGTGTGTGAAAGGTGTAACTATCACACACGGTCTTCCTGGGTTAATTGTTTGCTTTTATCAACTATATCACACACGATTTGATGAAGAAAACTGTGTGGCATTGGGCTATCCATCGCAAGCTCTTTTATTGCTAGAACCGTTTGCAAAGGTCCATGACACATTTAGCAGGTTTATTAGTTTACAATTAATAATTCCAGTATTACGCAAATTCACATTTCATATCGAACAGCTGTTTGCCAATTTCATATCAGGCACATAAATATATTATAACATCACAGTACGATAGCTACATGAAAACATCACAGTACAACATATAGCTAGTTCATCTTCATAAGAACAATATATTCATTTCCCTAATCGAGATCATCCAGGCTCGTCTTATCCACCTCTGCTTTCAGTTCAGTAAGAACCCGTTTTGCACGGGCCAACTGGGAAAGTGCCTCCTCCTTCGCCAACACCATCTTAGCAAAGTCTGATTTAAAAATCTGAGCTCATTCTGCACCTTCAACTTTTTATCCCGCATCTTGAAATATGCTTCAGCGTTGGCAAGACTTTCTCTAAGCCTACATGTGTTCTCTTCCTCATACATGCTCCAGAGCTTCGTTAGGCACATCTTCAAAGACTGTGGCCAGTCTTGATCAACCCACTCCAAGTAAGAACACTTCCGTTCATCCTATAATATTTAAACTAGATCAGTAACAATTGTAGGGGAAATGGGTTTATAGCAACATAGAATATCACCAATGCTTATTTTGAAAAACTGGAGAAACATGTTAATTATGACATATCTTCTCAAAAAGATCAATGTGCAAATGAAATAATTGGTACTGAGACAACAACCAAATTCTGGAACATCAGAAGCTATAATTAACTACAATGACGCTACAAGTTCTTACTCATGTACAATAAATAACAAATTGAACATTTTATTAGGAAGGTAAATATAACTGTAACAGCATAGCGACAGTGTTTGGATGACAGCAAATTGATACTAACAGGTGTGTACATGCACAAATTTAGTAGCATAGAACTAATAGCACTAAGGCCGTCCACTATGTATGCCAAAACTGGGGTAAAGACAACTGTTGCTACATCTCGCACCGGTGCCCTGCACTGGCGAGCCGATGCAGCGGAAAAAAAACAGGGACCCGGACTCCGGAGCACGCAGTTGCTCCGCTGCCCAGTTCCTTCGCGCCATAAAGATTTAGTATTTTACTGCTTGGCTGCTCGGATGTGTGGACCAAAGTTGGCTGCACAAACTGCTAAAGCGGTGCCAAATAATTTTCTAATGGCACCGCTGATGAGATGGAAACAATTTAAGATACTAGGTACAAACTGTGGCACTGTCTTAGGATGCGTTTGGTTGAAGGTGTGGTATGAATGGGTTGGGACCGTGACAGTGTCTGAGTCACATCTAACAAATGATTTGTAACAACGAAAGAGGGCCTAACCTTCTCTGCATGCCAGAAACTTCCTCCCACTGTCCACAGAATCAAACGCAACTAGCTTCACGCATGGAGATTGATGGTGACAACGAGTAGATAGATCTTCAGCCACCCCGCTCCATTCGTTGCCACTAATGGTCCTAGGGAGCTACAAGAGGAAGAAATGACTCAAATCGACCGCCGGGTAAAAATCATTCATTCCAAGTCATAGCCCGAGAGAGAGAGAAGAGAGGCACACCCGGGTGGTGAAGGAGTAGTCGCCGGAGGAGGAACCACTGGAGAGGTCTTTGAAGAAGACCATGGCGACCCCGGCGGTAGGATGCGAGACGACAAGAGCGAGGAAGCGACTATAGCTTAGCAAGGAAGGAAGGAAGGAGGAAACAGGGGAAATGTGACTTGTGGTCGAGGAGAAAAGGGGGTGGGGAAGGGGCGGGGGTAGATATTTTGGCGGTATGCCAAAATTTTGGAAATGTGGAGGGCAACTTGGCGCGCAGTGCCGCCGGACCATTCACTTTGAACGATTGTGTGCATCGCAAACGATTCTTCTGCTTTACGCGCATGGGATGAGTTTGATAATTCAAATTTTGGTCTCAAGGCATGGGCACATTCACTTTGAACGCGCGCGGTGCCACCGGACCATTCACTTTGAACGATTGTGTGCATCGAAAATGATTCTTCTGCTTTACGCGCATGGGATGAGTTTGATCATTCAAATTTTGGTGGAAATTTCCCCGGGTACGTCACTGCATAATTTAACATCGCTTGCTAATTTGGGCACACAAAAGAGCGTACAGCAGACAGACCACACTTACTGAATCGAGCAATTTTAGTAATTACACAGAGCCAGTTGACCTAATCATTGCTCTAACAAAAGACCAGCATTAAAAACAAAGCCTAAGTACGCATCATTCAAAATCCACCGCCGCGCCGGCCTATGCATCGCCGGTGTGAGATGAGACGTCGATGACTTGTCCTGGCGACATGCAGCCGTTGGTGGACTCTGTGTCCCCCCTGCTGAAGTCGACCGCGTCCTCATCCTCGTCCTCGGCGCCGCCCTCAAGGTTGTAGTACTCGTAGTAGTGGCTGCGCCAGAGCTTGCGTTGGTACTCCACTGCCGATTCCTCGACAAACAGACTCTTCTCTACCTCGACCTCGGCCACGGGCAACTCCTCCTCCCGGCGCTCCTTGATCTCCGCCACCTCCTGCATCTCCAGCTCCCGCTCGGCGACCTCATGAGGAAGCAGGTGCTCCATGGCCACCGCCGCCTTTTCAGACGTGGGTTGCATGCTGGAGTCCGAGGTGGCCTAGAATTTCTTGGTGTGTGCTTCCTCGATCTTGGCGTGAATGGCCTCGACCCAGGCCAGGGCGACATCAGCGGCACAGACGGCACCTCGAGCGCTCTCGGCGTTTGCACCCGCCGTTGCAGCTGCAGCTGCAGCCATCTGGGCTGCTGCAGTTGCCCTGTCGGCTGCCGCAGACGCCCTCTCGGTGGAAGCGGCCGCGCTCAATGCGGATGCGGCGACACTCTCGGCGTAGGCGGCAGCGCTCGGGGGGGGGGGGGGACGCGGCCATCATACGGGCCTTCACGAAGCGTTCCCACTGCGTCATCTTTGCAAGAAGGGGGTGCGGGAATGGGGATCGGGATTCGTGGATTCGGGGGTTTCCGGCACTAGAGCAGACGAGCCGGCGAAGCTTAAGGAGGGAGACTTAAATGGACCCAGATAGTTTCATCACAAACGGTTCCTAGAAAACAACTGTGTGTGATGTTGTAGATATTTTTTATTAGCTGTGAAAGACCAATTTGGAATAAAGTGCCAACGGATGGTGTTTTAAATGAACGGGAAATTTTGTAGTACTAATACAACTGTCATGTCAAATTTTGGAAATTTCAGGGGTCATTAGACCTTCTAAGACATTTAAGTGATTTTCTAGCCATTTAATGACCGTAATTGAAATTTGAACTACATTTACATGCAAGAGCTAACCATAACGGTTTGAAAACTCATATTTCGTGTACTTGTGTGCGATTTAATTCCATGTGCAGTAAATTGGAAGGAATTTTCAAACATATTGGTCTAACGGCTATGACAGTACAATTAAGCATGGAGTGACATGGCATTTTAATTCCAAAAAAAATCAAAAACACATGAAACCTTGGTTGATGTAATGTCATGCCACCAAGATGATGTGGTAAAAAGATTGGCATGTTTGACCAAAGTTTGGACACACACCCTCACAAACCGGAGCAACTCACTAGAAGGCTCGTGGTTCCGAGAGGGAACAATGCATGTTTGATGACGAACGGGAGATATCTTCCTCTTACGGCCTTCAAGTTTTTTTCTACGTCTAACGTGCACTACTACAACTGTAATGTGAAATTTTTGAAAATTCTAGGGGTCATTTGACCTTTTAAAGACATTTAAGTGATTTTCTAGCCATTTAATGACCGTAATTCAAATTTGAACTACATCTACATGCAATGCCTAACCAAAACGGTTTGAAAAATCATATTTGTGTACTTGTGTGCGAGTTAATTCCATGTGCAGTAAACTAGAAGGAATATTCAAACATATTTCTATCATGACATGGACACATATGCATGAATACGTATGCATGGAGTGGCATGGCATTTTAATTCCAAAAAAAATCAGAAACACATGAAACCTTGGTTGATGTAATGTCATGCCACGAAGATGATGTGGCAAAGAAATTGGCATGTTTGACAAAAGTTTGGACACACACCCCTCACAAACCAGAGCAACTCCTGAGAGGGAACAATCCATGTTTGATGACGAACGGGAGATAGCTTCCTCTTACGGCCTTCAAATTTTTTTCTACGTCTAACGTGCACTACTACAACTATAATGTGAAAATTTTGGAAAATTCTAGGGGTCATTTGACCTTTTAAAGACATTTAAGTGATTTTCTGACCATTTAATGACCGTAATTCAAATTTGAACTACATCTACATGCAACGCCTAACCAAAACGGTTTGAAACATCATATCTGTGTACTTGTGTGCGAGTTAATTCCATGTGCAGTAAATTAGAAGGAATTTTCAAACATATTGGTCTCACGACATGGACACATGCATACGTATGCATGGAGTGACATGGCGTTTTAATTCAAAAAATAGAAAAATGATCAGAAACACATGAAACCTTGGTTGATGTAATGTCATGCCACCAAGATGATGTGGTAAAGAAATTGGCACGTTTGACGAAAGTTTGGACACACACACCTCACAAACCGGAGCAACTCGCTAGAAGGTTCGTGGTTCCGAGAGGGAACAACCTATGTTTGATGACGAACGGGAGATAGCTTCCTCTTACGGCCTTCAAATTTTTTCTACGTCTAACGTGCACTACTACAACTGTAATGTGAAATTTTGGCAAATTCTAGGGGTCATTTGACCTTTTAAAGACATTTAAGTGATTTTCTAACCATTTAATGACCGTAATTCAAATTTGCACTACATCTGCATGCAACGCCTAACCAAAACGGTTTGAAAAATCATATATGTGTACTTGTGTGCGAGTTAATTCCATGTGCAGTAAATTAGAAGGAATTTTCAAACATATTGGTCTCATGACATGGACACATGCATACGTATGCATGGAGTGACATGACATTTTAATTCAAAAAAAATAGAAAAATGATCAGAAACACATGAAACCTTGGTTGATGTAATGTCATGCCACCAAGATGATGTGGTAAAGAAATTGGCATGTTTGACGAACGTTTGGACACACACCCCTCACAAACCAGAGCAACTCCCTAGAAGGTCCGTGGTTCCGAGAGGGAACAATGCTTGTTTGATGGCGAACGGGAGATAGCTTCCTCTTACGGCCTTCAAATTTTTTCCTAGGTTTAACATGCAACTATCATGTGAAAATTTGGTAAATTTCAGGGGTCATTTGACCTTCTAAAGACATTTAAGTGATTTTCTATCCATTTAATGACCATAATTCAAATTTGAGCTACATCTACATGCAACGCCTAACCAAAACGGTTTGAAAAAACATATTTTTGTGTACTTGTGTGCGAGTTAGTTCCATGTGCAGTAAATTAGAAGGAATTTTCAAACATATTGGTGTCAAGGCATGGGCATATGCATGGAGTGCATGCCATGGCATTTTAATTCCAAAAAATTAAAAAATGATCAGAAAAACATGAAACCTTGCTTGATTTAATGTCATGCCACCAAGATGATCTGGTAAAAAAATTGCCCTGTTTGACGAAAGTTTGGACACACACCCCTCACAAACTGGAGCAACTCACTAGAAGATTCGTGGTTCTGAGAGGGAACAATGCATGTTTGCTGACGGACGGGAGATAGCTTCCTCTTACGGCCTTCAAATTTTTTTCCTACGTTTAACGTGCACTAATACAACTGTCATGTGAAAATTTGGAAATTTTCAGGGGTCATTTGACCTTTTAAAGACATTTAAGTGCTTTTCTAACCATTTAATGGCCGTAATTCAAATTTGAACTACATCTACATGCAACGCCTAACCAAGACGGTTTGAAAAATCATATTTTTGTGTAGTTCTGTGCGAGTTAAAAAATCATCAGACGATGTAAATATCTGGTGTTCAAAAAAGAAAATGTAAAGTTCTGCCAAGATAACTGGCCCCCACACGATTGGCACTCTATCTCGTGGCTCGAGGTTTGGTAGGTGATTGGCGGGGATCATTAATCTGACACGGTTCTGTATTGGAAACCGTGAGCTATTATGTTCAAACACGGATTTGCTGCGGGAATTGTGTGTAATTCAAACTATAGTACTCGTAAATTCCGGCGACCGGTGTGAGTACTGTCCCCGTGGATCTAGATTCCGGGCGCCAATAAATACTACCTTGCTCATGTCGTCCCGCCTGCATTCTCATCTACATCGTACCCTTGCTCGCCCTCTCTCTCTCTCTCAAATCTCTGCCATGGCGCCGCGAGTCTGCCCACGCGCCGACGAGCAGTCGCTGCCCCCCGAGGACGCTCACTCGATTAGCAGCGACGAGGACCCCTACACGCCGCCTGACGAGGTTGCGTCGGACCCCCCAACTTTGGATTGGTTTTGGGGCTAGTACAATCTTTGTCTGTGGAAGTCGCTGCCGCCGGCTGAGAAAGCCAGGCAAGTGGCGTTCAAGAAGGAGATGGCGGAGGAGGAAGCCAGGTACCAGGCAGCCTATGAAGCCCGTGATGCCGCCTGGAAAAAGGAGGCGGCGGAGCTTTGGGGGAGGGCGCGTCGTCGTGCCGAGGAGGTGTATGAAGACGGGTACTCCGCGAGGAAGTTCATAGGCGTTGGGTGCCTCGTCGCTGCGTGGAGGTGGGCCGATAAGCTCCAGCGTGCCACCGACGAGGAGCTTTGGTGGGCGCCCAACGAAATGGCAAGATTGGCCGCGCGTGTCCGCCAGCAAGAGGCAGATTGGTACGTCAAGCGCTGCAAGGCGGAGAAGTTGGAGTACTGCCTCCGCACTGGGAAGACGCCGCACACCAGGGAGCTGCTGGCGAGGGGCTGCCGGAATACTGGCCCCAGGAGGGATTATTATTTTAGTATTGTTCGTTTTCAATTTTATGCATTGTACCTAGTAGTTAAGTATCATCACGTATATGTGATGATATTATATATATATATATATATATATATATATTATGTGATGATCTAATGAACAATTAATATATATTATGAATTCCATTTTCTATCTGTTTTTGTATACTAATTTGAATCTAGCTGTTATCATCCACATATACAGAATGGAAAGCGTATATACACACATTGAAACAGAACATATAAGATTGGAAAACAGAGTACACACATTGATACAGAGCAATAAACAGAGCAATACTATGATTGCTGTGAATACATAGCAATCCACGTTGAAACAACTTTTCAAAATAAAATGCGTCCATGAGACCATGACCAGCAGCCCTTGCCTAGGGTAGCTCTTGGCTCTGCCTGAACTCGTGCAAGCGTTCGTCCAAGCGGTCGACACACTCACGGTACATCTGCAGCGCGATCTCGAGCTCCAAGTTGGTTATTTCATCAGAGATCACCAGCTGGAGGATGCGACGACCATGTTCCTCTACTGCGCCCAGGTGGACACCTAGGCCAAGGAGGCGGTCGAGCCTACGGACCAGCGCGTTGGCATCTAGCGGGCCGCGGACAAGGCGAACGGTAGCACCCATGCGAACGGCGCGGCGGGCGTCCGGTGCAAGTACGGCGCGGCCTGCCTCTGGTGCAAGTACGACGCTGAGGGCCTCTGCCCACTCCTGGCGAGGAATGGGGGTACTGACGGGACGTGTACCTAGCTGCGACACCGTGTCGACAGCAGGCAAGCGCCGATGGATCCGCTCTTGCTATGCGGCGCGCCGCGCCTCTCGCTCTGCGACACTCCAACGGTCTCGTCGTGCGGCGAGCTGCAGCCTATCGGTGCGGACGCGCCTAGCTTGCTTTGCGGCGCGCCGTCGATCATGTTGTGCGGCGAGTTGTAGCCTGTTGGTGCTGACATGCCTATCTTGATCCGCGGCGCTCAAGCACCATGTGCCAAAGGTTTGCACAACCCTGGCGATGACGCGCATCACGGCGTCGTCCATCGCGTTGCCGGGGAGTGCCTCGGCCTCGACGGGCCGTGGCGCCTGCTCATTTTCCTCGTCGACGAGGTTCATAGCAGAGGCGGCGCTTTGGTGGGTAGGCATGCTTGGAAAAGGTGGATGTGCTACAGGCTGCGCTTGTCGCCTCCGTGCGTCACGCGCCCCTATGCGCAATATAGCAGGGTGGTAGGAAACAGGTGAGGAAATGATGGGAAACGGTGGCGTGTTTATAAAACACCATCAATTAATGGAAACTCAGCATCGAGCTAGCACAAGAAGTAGATGATGATCAGATGAACACGGACCACACTAGGGAACCCGTCGGTGATGAATTCATCAATCCCAAACGGTTGAATACTAGCAAGCGTTTGCCCACAACACACACAGCCTATTCCATCACAAATAGGTCGGATGGATCAACTATATGCCACGTATCACACATTGTCAAAAAGTAATGCGGTAGACCTTCTTTAACATGTGTTAAAAAATAAAAAAAAATAAAAAACAAGGACCTCGAGGTTAAATTAGCTGAGGGAATGGGGCATTTTGGTCATTTAACTAAAATGACCCATCCCATCAACTAATTTAACATCGACACAACTTCCCATCTAGTCACCCATCCGATGGCTGCTCCAGCCTGAGCACACTTAACATGATAGTTTTCTTACATGAGCTACTGGTGGAACAGCTAGTCCTTGCTGATAGGAATGCCTCTTCGCATCCTTATGGCGTATCCGGATGACTGCCCGCCCCACAATGGCTAATAGATGTTGTGTAGACACAGCATATCACATACCTCTTATTGGAAGCAATCATCTGCGTTATTATCGGTCTTCGCACACATTTCTGATTACAAACCTGTTTACCGCGTATCACACACATATTGTTATATTGAACCGTTTCTGTTCTCTTGCCTAATCACAAACAGTTCATCCGAGTGAATCATATGTTGTACATCGCACACACCTTGATCGGGCTGACCGTTTCTTTTGTGTTGCCTAATCACAAATAGTTCATCCGAGTGAACCGTATGCTGTACATCGCACACACCTTCATCTAGCTACCCGTTTCTTTTGTTCCTCCTCATCGCAAACAGTTAATTGAGCTGAACTGTATGCCCTGCATCGCACACGCAACTAAAATCTGATCCGTGTTTGATGCATCCTCCATCGCAAACATTTTGCACCTTTTTGACGGTTATTTTACACAACCGTTTGCGATTATGGCATCGCACACAGTTTCGTCGAAGGGTCTCTGATCGTAATGTCGCGTTAGCAGCATCCTGCAGTACTGTTACCTACGCATCAAAACCACAATGGTGATTTATCAAGTTTCCTGTTTTAACCTTCAACAAGGACCGGCCGCAGTCAAATTCGATTCAACTAAAGTAGGAGAAACAGACACTCGCCAGCCACCTTTATGCAAAACTAGTTACATGTATGTCGGTGGAACCGGTCTCATGAACGTGGTCATGTAAGGTTGGTCCAGGCCGCTTCATCCAACAATACCGCCGAATCAAAATAAGACATTGGTGGTAAGTAGTATGACGATCACCGCCCACAACTCTTTGTGTTCTACTCGTGCATATCATCTACGCATAGACCTGGCTCGGATGCCATTGGGAAATGTAGCATGTGCTACCTCTTGAGCTTGCGTTGGTTTTCCCTTGAAGAGGAAAGGGTGATGCAGCAAAGTAGAGTAAGTATTTCCCTCAGCTTTTGAGAACCAAGGTATCAATCCAGTAGGAGACAACATGCAAGCCACCGAATACCTGCACAAACAAACACCAACTTGCAACCAACGCGACAAAGGGGTTGTCAATCCCTTCACGATTATTTGCAAAGTGAGATCTGATAGAGATGGATAAACGGTAAAGTAATATTTTTGGTATTTTTGGTTTATGGAACAGAAAGTAAAAGATTGCAAAATAATGGAAGGCGATAAAAATTGGCAAGTCGACGGAAAACTAATATGATGGAAAATAGATCCGGGGGCCATAGGTTTCACTAGAGGCTTCTCTCAAGATAGAAATTATTATGGTGGGTGAACAAATTACTGCCGAGCAATTGATAGAAAAGCGCAAAGTTATGACAATATCTAAGGCAATGATCATGAATATATGCATCACGTCCGTGTCAAGTAGACCGACTCCTGCCTGCATCTACTACTATTACTCCACAGATCGACCGACTCCGGCCTGCATCTAGAGTATTAAGTCCATAAGAACAGAGTAACACATTAAGCAAGATGACATGATGTCAGGACCGGATTTTCGGGATATTAATTTCCCAAAAAATGGCCTTTGTTCTCACCAGCCCCAGGATTACTGTTAGCTAATGAGGCACCAACTTGATACAAGAATTCCAAGCAAAGTACAAAATATGTAGTACAAGACCATTGTGGCCTAGGAGTACAACACTTGGTTTCTAGTGGTTGATGGCGGAAGCGGTTTGTGGTTCATCTGTGTCTATGGGACTCCATTTCCCACAAGAACAGCTGACCAGGATAACTCCTATCTTCGCGAGGCTGCTATCATCAATGCGTAGGTTCCGGGGCTATCATCGCAATACTATCTCCATGCGCGAAATCTGGCCAAGACAATAGCCAGGGACAAGCCAGTGAGTACGTTTGAATGTACTCGCAAACATTAAGAACACGGGTATAATATAATAAGAGATAATCATGTTCCAAAATATTTTTATGATGATAACGTCTGTCACGAAATGAACGAAAATCCGTGATGCACGCATGCAGGTAAAATATGAACATGTAATACGTGAGTAGAAATAGAATGCACTGATCGAGTGTCTGAAATGACTCCTCGAAAGGGTGCAAGTAAATTAACAATGCCGCAGTCGGGCGTCTAAGCGACACCACAAAAAGGGCTTATAAAGAATAATTAAATAACAAGCATGCCGCAGTCGGGCGTCTGAGCGACACCACATAAAGGGCTTATAAAGGATAAATAAATAACAAACATGCCGCAGTCGGGCGTCTGAGCGATGCCACATAAAGGGCTTATAAAGGATAAATAAATGACAAACATGCCGCAGTCGGGCGTCGGAGCGACGCCACATAAAGGGCTTATAAAGGATAAATAAATGACAAACATGCCGCAGTCGGGCGTCGGAGCAACGCCACATAAAGGGCTTATATAAGAATAATCACAGTGAATATCCAGGAGGTAGAACCGTCCCAGGGATACTCAATAATTCAAATAAAGTAACTGGTTAGTCCACAATAATAATAATCATAATCCTCATATGACATAGGTCATAAACAATGTTCTGGTATATCCGTTTCTCCATCCGAAGACCGTCACTGTGTTCTAGTTTAGCCGTTCTCCATCCGAATACCGTTACTATGATCCAGTTTAGCTGTTTCTCCATCCGAAAACCGTCACTAGATCCATCTCAGACTGTGGTCCTTACCCATGAACATGGCTATCCAAATGGATATATCCTCTACAGAGGGTGTACTATTTACCCACGAGTAACGGATTTATTTAGCCCATCGGGACTAATTCCGCCTACGGCCTTTTAATTGAAAACACGCCTGACCTGCACACACCAGCTTAACTTACCGGTGTCTGGAATCACCCACGACACCTGTCAAGCAAAACTCTAAGTGGGGAGGCTACAACCTCGACGTAGCATGGGATCAAATTTATATCGCGCGCTCTAAGGGGTGCCCCCCTCTCGGTCCCAACCGGAAACACCCATGCCCCCGGACCAGGTGGCATGCCTACCGGATGCATCCGGTATCTTCCACCATGGCCTCTCTGTACGGTGTGTGCCTTGGTAAGGGGTTGACAACTTACTGAACCGTACCCTACCAGCGGCAGGGACAAGAGGTAGTACAAAACAAGTATGGGATGTTACTGAACAAGACTCGACCTACGGCCGACTCAGGAGGTTCCCATATAATTAGCATAACAAAAATATTACCATTAACAGATAAACTCACCACTCATCAAGCCTCACCATGCCATACCAGACATACTCGTCTCGACGAGGAACTAGGGACAAGCTCGTGTCTACCCAAGACCACGACTTTCCCGGCTTCCTTCCGGTATGCATGAGAAGCTCACGAGGATGATCACTATCGCCAGCATATCCATTACTAACAGTAAAGCATCTCCAATATGCACTCATGCG
The DNA here is from genome assembly GCF_002575655.3 of Aegilops tauschii subsp. strangulata. NCBI lineage: Eukaryota > Viridiplantae > Streptophyta > Magnoliopsida > Poales > Poaceae > Aegilops > Aegilops tauschii. Next base: position 259,971,016 of record NC_053039.3, on the reverse strand, counting down.
TGTGACTGATCGATACATAGAAATAACGCATGCTCCAAGTCAAAGTGGTGTTGTAACTGTATCAAAACACCTCACGAAAATATTATGCCAGAGTTCAGAATGCTTGCCTTCAAGAGTATGCAAAGGGTGCACTTTTTGAAAGCTTTCTTCTCTCTCCATTTCCTATTTTGAAAAAATATTCAAATAAAAAATATTTCAAACACAGTACAAAAAGTTATCCCAAATATTTTTGACATAAATCTTAAAATAAACTAGATGAAATTTGAGAGAAGTAGGAAAAAGAATCAACTCATTTGGAGTTTTATTTTAAAAGATATAGCCAGTTAAAGTTGAGTCAAAGTTCTGTTTTAAATAAAACAGAAAAAGAAAACGTTTCGATACAAAATACGCTTTCGAAGCATAGGAAACGTACTCTGGGGTTTTACGCGGCCACTCGAACTCGCGGTGACGGGGCTGGGTCACTGACAGTGGGTCCAGCGGGCCCACTGGTCACGTTTGACTATTCTCTTCTCTCCCTCCTCTTGTCTGCCCGCACGGGAGCGGGACTCCGGCGATCGCCGCCAGCGATTGGCGGCTCCTCGCGGGCTCCAGAGGGCAGGGATGGATCCGAGGCTCCAGGGCGGTCCTCTCGGTGGTCGTTGGGTCGACGGTGGTGGGAGGAGTCGCCGGCGGCGAGCTCCGCGGCGGAGGGGGCTACGGGAATGAAGTGGGTTTTGGGCTCTGGTGGTTTCCGATCGAGGCTGAGGCGCTGGGCAGCTCCACAAGAATAAGGGGAAGCGATTGGTGGCGTTGGATGGGCGGGAGATAGCCTAGTTGCGACGAATGTCACCGGAAGGCAGCGGCGGCCGAACCGGCCGGAGGTGGGGGAGATGGCCTCTTCCGGTCAATCCACGGCTAGGGAAGCTCTAGCGGGAAGGTCTGAGGTCGCCTGAGCGCTCGGAGGGGCTCGGGGTCTCCTTTTATAGGCGTTCGAGGCTGATCCCGCGGCGGCCGTGGATAAGAACGCCGGCGACAGCCGTGCTGTAGCTGCAGGGCGACGTGGCAGCGACGAGCGCGTGCCGACGGGTTCCAGGATAAGCTCGAGCTGTTCACAGGGGCAGCTGGCGCACTGGTGTGGCTTGGGCGGCGCTGTCCGTGGCAGGAGCTCGCTGCCGACGCCGGCGTGCCGCCAAAAGCTCTGACGGTGGCGCTGTAGGGCGCCAGGGGTGGCGTGGAGAGTGGGCGAGTGTAGTGCGTGGTTCTGTAGGCGAGCCAGGGCCATGTGCGGGACGCGGCGGGGGCAGCAGTGTGACGCGGCGGCTCGGTGCGCGCGCGTGCAAAACGTGCGCTCTGGGCGCGCCCAGAGCACGCACGGGACATGCTCGACGAAATGCCAGGGTAGCCTAGAGTGCGAGAGGGAGGTTGGCACTTAACAGGACTAGGATAGGGATAGCTAGGAGCTTAGTGGACAAGGTTGCTGGGTCAGGGGATCAAGTCCACCGTGCAAACTAAAACTCAAGTTAAAACAGACTGTGCACACCAAGTGTTCGACAGAATGCTAAGTGCATCTAGGCAACTCTTGGAGTGGCCGCAAACTCCAGATCAAGGTCTCCCTGGATGTAGGTGACGATGGCAAGATCATTTGGGCAAAACCAGAAACTTGCCAGTGCAAGTTTTGGACAGAAAGAAAAAGGGCTCATTGCATGCACTTAAAATCCTCCAATGGGACCACTCTCCTGGACTTAAGGGTTTTGCAGGGAGGGCTACAAGCAGGAAAAAGCTCAGGGGCACTAGAGCAAAATAAACTAGGGTTGCAGTACAAATCACCAAACTGGACCAGAATGAAAAGGAGGTTGATTCACTCAAATTTTTCAAAGAACAACACTGGGTTTTTGCATGAAGTTGAATTATATGCATCTACTGACATCTCCAAACACTTGGAAGAATTTTTAAAGGAATATTTAAATAGATTGTAGTGCAAAAATGCCTACTGGACCAGATTTGAAAAGTTGATGAAGAGCTCAAAATCTCCAATAACCAAAAGATATCTTTGCATAAAAGTGATGTGAAAACATCACATGACATCCCCAAATTTTGGTGGAAATTTTAAAGGCATTTGCCAAATGGTTGCAGTTCAAAACAGGCTCCAAATTTCTGAAAAATCATTTTAAAGGAATAAAGTTCAGGAAAAACAAATCTTGCAATTAAATCCACTGATAAAGAATTGTTTTATAGAGAGAGTATTCAAGTCCAATAATCCTTTTGGAAAGTCTCCACTTGAGGTAAAAATCCACAATATCAAAAGGGTAAATCTAGACAAATGGAAAAGTTTAATTTCCTGGCAAAATTTTAATTAATAAAACAATGTCCAAATTTTGGGGTGTCACACATGATGTAGCGGGATAAACTCAAACAATATGATGAAAACCCCATCTTGTAATCCTTGATGGCAACAATACAATACGTGTCGGTTCCCCTTCTGTCACTAGGATCGATCACCGCAAGATTGAACCCAATGCTAAGCACTTCTCCCATTGCAAGAAAAACCAATCTAGTTGGGCAAACCAAATCGATAGTTCGGAGAGACTTGCAAAGATATCAAATCATGCATATAAGAATTCAGAGAAGATTCAAATAATATTCATAGATAACCTGATCATAAATCCACAATTCGTCGGATCTCGGCAAACACACCGCAAAAGAGCATTACATCGAATAGATCTCCAAGAACATCGAGGAGAAGATGGTATTGAGAATCAAAGAGAGAGAAGAAGCCATCTAGCTACTAGCTATGGACCCGTAGGTCTGTGGTAAACTACTCACGCTTCATCGGAGAGGCAATGGTGTTGATGTAGAAGCCCTCCATGATCGAATCCCCCTCCGGCAAGACGCCGGAAAAGGCCCCTAGATGGGATCTCATGGGTACAGAAGGTTGCGGCATTGGAAAAGTGGTTTCGTAACTCCCCTGGAAGTTTTTGGATATTTGAGAATATATAGGCGGAAGAAATAGGTCGGTGGAGTCACGAGGGGCCCACAGAGGCGGGGGCGTGCCTCCCGACCATGTGGCCGCCTCGTGGCTTTCCTGACGTGCACTCCAAGCCCTCTGGATGTCTTCTGGTCCAAGAAAAATCATCGCCAAAGTTTCATTCCGTTTGGTATTCCTTTTCTGTGAAACTCTAAAACAAGGAAAAAAACAGAAACTGGCACTGGGCTCTAGATAATAGGTTAGTCCCAAAAATCATATAAATGGCATATTAATGCATATAAAACATGCAAAACAGACAACATAATAGCATGGAACAATCAAAAAATTATAGATACGTTGGAGAGGTATCAAGCATCCCCAAGCTTAATTCATGCTCGTCTTCGAGTAGGTAAATGAAAAAAACAGAATTTTTGATGTGGAATGCTACCTAACATATTTATCCATGTAATTCTCTTTATTGTGGCATGAATGTTCAGATCCGTCTTATTCAAAACAAAAGTTTAATATTGACATAAAAACAATAATACTTCAAGCATACTAAAAAAATAATTATGTCTTCTCAAAATAACATGGCCAAAGAAAGCTTATCCCTACAAAATCATATAGTCTGGCTATGCTCCATCTTCATCACACAAAATATTCAAATCATGCACAACCCCGATGACAAGCCAAGCAATTGTTTCATACTTTTGACGTTCTCAAACTTTTTCAACTTTCACTCAATACATGAGCGTGAGCCATGGACATAACACTTTATGGGTGGAATAGAAGGTGGTTGAGGAGAAGACAAAAAGAAGGAGATAGTCTCACATCAACTAGGAAAATCAACGGGCTATGGAGATGCCCATCAATAGATATCAATGTGATTGAGTAGGGATTGCCATGCAACGGATGCACTAGAGCTATAAGTGTATGAAAGCTCAAAAAGAAAATTAAGTGGGTGTGCATCCAACTTGCTTCCTCATGAAGACCTAGGGCATTTTGAGGAAGCCCATCGTTGGACAATGCTCTAATAATGAAGATCATCACACTTTTATTTACTTACAACTCAAGAATTACAACTAGATACTTAGAACAAAATATGACTATGTGAATGCCTCCGGCGGTGTACCGGGATGTGCAATGAATCAAGAGCGACATGTATAAAAAATATGATGAACGGTGGCTTTGCCACAAATACGATGTCAACTACATGATCATGCAAAGCAATATGACAATGATGGAGCATGTCATAATAAACGGAACGGTGGAAAGTTGCATGGCAATATATCTCGGAATGGCTATGGAAATGCCATAATAGGTAGGTATGGTGGCTGTTTTGAGGAAGGATATGTGGTGGGTTTATGGTACCGGCAAAAGTTGCGCGGTACTAGAGAGGCTAGCAATGGCGGAAAGGTGAGAGTGTGTATAATCCATGGACTCAACATTAGTCATAAAGAACTCACATACTTATTGCAAAAATCTATTAGTTATCGAAACAAAGTACTACGTGTGTCGGGGGAATGACACCTATGGGATCACGAGGATCCCTTCTACGGTTGACGGGCGCGGGGCTGTGCAAAGAGCGGGTTTGGGAGATCAACACGGGGGAATTTTACCCAGGTTCGGGCCGCAAGTGATGCGTTATACCCTACTCCTGTTGGTTTGTGTTTATCTGGTGTTCTTGGACTAGCTACAAAGCGGGCAAGGTCCAAAAAGTCCGAATATGTCGGTGTTCTGGGAACGGGGGTTCCCAGACTTGCCTACCTGCGGCATGCAGCGTGGCTCCACCAGCGGCCCTGTACGGCCCATCTTCACCAGCAAACACTCAAGACCCTCGCGAGGGGCCGAGCCTCGCGAGGCGGATGACACACGACCTCCTCAGGGGCGGCCTCACTAGGCTGGCTCGCGAGGAGCGGAGAGATCAAGGCGAGGGGCACCTCATGAGGTTCCCGTGACGTGAGCAGTGACGACCAAGGCCAGGCGGGCACCAGGCGAGTGCCAACGGGCGCAGAGTACTGGTTTCCTCTTCGGTGTTACAGGAGTAGGCGCAGGCGAGGAATCCTGAGGCGTCAGGCAAAGGTTTCCATATCGGCTCAACAAGACCAAGACCAGCAGGACGGCAGGACGGAGGTCATCGCGGAGCCCACGATGGCGTCACCATCGGAGCCTTTGGCAGGCGAAGACCACCTTTTGTCAGGATAGCTTGTACTAGCTGTCCCCCTTCAAATTGGCCATTGTGGGATCCCTTCCCGCCTGATATTTGGGAAGAGGACTCGGGCCTCTATAAATAGGACTAGCCCCCACCGTAGGAGGCAACTGATCTTGGACCGGATCCATTCCTCCAAGGCCATCCTAACCAGCTCACTGAGCTCAAGAACGCCTCTCCTCAGCAGGTAGTTCCTCCCTTGTACTTGTTCATCCAAGCCTACTAGGCAATCCACCACACCACACTGGAGTAGGGTATTACACCACATCGGTGGCCCGAACCAGTATAAACTCTTGTGTCCCCTGTTCTTCGGGTTCGGCGAGCTGAGCTATGAGATTGCGGTGAGAGCGAGAGTTGGGGGAGAGATACCTTCGTGCGCACCCCAGAGTTCAAACCTTAAGGGTTTTGCCAGAACCCCTGATCCGACAGAATCCTTCCTCAGTACGTCTCAGGCCTCATTTTATAGTCAAAAGGGGTCACCACAGTGGCACACAGGAGGTGGAAAGTATGTACTGTATACAAGTCTATCCCTGGCACCGTAGGAGAAAACGCATTTAATGCGCTGCCGACGTGCCCTCTCACTTTATCGGGCACGGCAAGGAAGCTCGTCCTGACCGTTGCTAACGAGGCGCGCAGCGCCACACTGGCTGGCTGGCTGCTGAGCTGGTGCGGTGGCAGAGTCTTCATGAAGATCTGCATGCCACCACGCTGGTGCTTGCTGAGTTGCACTGGAAGGTGCACATCACCGCGCAGGTGCCTGCCTTGTTGGTGGGTTGACTACTGTGTTGGAATGGCGGTGGAGCTTTGGCAGGTGTGGGCCTGGCTGCGGCCACGCAGATGTCCCCGACAAGGGTCTTGCCTGGGCCCCGGCAAGGGTCTTGCCGGGGTCTCGCTGGTGTCCCCGGCAAGGGTCTTAACGGGGGGTCTTGTGAGCGTCCCCGGCAAGGATCTTGCCGGGGGTTTCCGTCTTCTGGTTCTCATCTAGTCTTGTATGCTCTTGGTCTCAAAAAAAGATACGCATGCCACCATGCAGGCGCCTCCCAAGCCTTGGTTCCAATGTCGTTGATGGTGTTGGAACTCTTAGGCTCAAGGGTGGCAGCCTCGCTAGTGTTGGGCAAGTTGCCTCGGCAAGGCTCTTGCCGGGGCTACGCAGGCTGCCCCGGCAAGGCTCTTGCCGGGGGAAAGCCCACCTTGTCCCTTTGCTCCTCGCGCCTCTGGCTTGGTGCTGCTCTGATAGTCTTGTGTCTCTGCTCCCCCTCCTGCTCTGCCAAGCGCGGCCGTAAGTGTGGTTGCGACTGCCTGTGTACAAGTAAAGGGGTAAAGAAGGCCCCTACTTTTGTACACCGACAGGAGCCCCGGGGCCTGGGCCACATATAAGCGCGGAGCGTTATTGGGCCAGGCCTAGAACGGTGCGCGGGCATGCGTGGTAGAGGTTTTACTGCAGTAACTCCCTCGCCAGTTGCGCTTCCCCACGACCCTCATTGAATGCGTGTTGTGGGGGTCGTGCGTGGAGCGGTTGCTGCACTCTTGCGTCACATCGTGGAGGATAGTAAAGAGGCGACTCGCGCCGTCCCCATAAAAAGAGGAAGCCGCAGGGGCGTGGCTCATTTACTAAGTGGACTCGGGTCGTGGCCTTTAAGGCGCCCATGCCCCATGATCACGGGGTGGAAAACAGTCGCTTCACTTATCTTCTCGATTCTGGCCCGCTCGCCACGTGTCCTCCATGCCCCAAGGAGGGTAGGTGGTGGACGCGGAGGGTACAGGCCTTAATGCCGAGGCGGGAAACCAGGTCGTCGCTGATTGGAGCAGCGGGTCAGTCCCGATTCCCTGCGCCCCTGGCGGCCGGATTGGTTAAGCGGGGCGGCCGTCCTCAGATCAGGGAGGCCGAGTCCCGGCCCCACCCCTTTATAAGAAGGGGAGGGGGACGACATCTTTCAATCCTTCAACATTCATCTCCTTCCATCTTGACTCCTTCCTTCCCTTCTCCATGGCGAGAGGGCGCATCAGCGCTCCAATGGCAGCGACGAGGGCCTCTGCTCGACAGCGCATTCCTCCTCCCCAGGAGCTCATGGTGGCGGAGCCCGCCGTGAGAGGAAGAGGGAGGGGGTGAGGCCGAGGCCGCCGTGGCGCTCGGGGGAGAGGAGGATGGGGCGGCGCACCAGCCGCGCCTCCGCCAGCGGCTCTTCCCCCAATGGAGGGCCATGTCGGGGACCAGCCCCGTGAATTCTTCATCAGGCTGTACAAGCCAGTGCGCGGCCGCCTCTGTCTCCCCACTCCGTTCGCTCGGGAGATGGAGCTCGACCCACCATAGGCCTTGAGGCTGCATATGAGGGGTTGCGGGAATGGCAGCATGCGGTTTGAGGTCGACTTCCCCGCCCCTCATGTCATGTATCTCCGCCGCGGGTGGAAAACCTTCGCCCGTGCCCATAGCCTGTTGGAAGGGCTCGTTCTCCACTTCGCATTGACAGAGAGCAGCCTGCTCTCTGTCAAGGTCTTTGGGCGCTCGGGAACTCGCCTAAGGTGTTGTGTGGAGAGCTCCACTGACGACGAAACCTCCTCCTCGAGCCAGAATGACGAGGAGGACAGCGACAGCGATGACGAGGGCGTCAAGCGGGAGGACGCCGACTCTGACTCCAACTGACCGCGTCGCCCTCCTCCCTCGGCCACACGCCCTGCCGAGGGTCTTCCGCGTCAAGCTCTCCATTGGCGCGTTCCCCGTTGCTTCCTTTTTTACTTCACCTGCCGCACCTGGGAGGAAAGGGGCAAGAACGGAGATCACGGGGCACTTATCTTTCTTTTAAATTGTAGGCACTTGCCAAATCTTAATTTCTAGATAATGTAATCTCTCGAGCCCATGCTTGTGTCCTGTAACTTATGTACTCACATTAGCATATTAATGAAAAAGTCTAGCCCTACCGGGAACCCGTGCACGCGTACGTTCGTGCGGAGGCGAAATGCCTCCTTAGTGTAAATAAATGAGTCCTCCCGGCAAGCCGCCTTGCCGGCGCCCCTTGTGCCTGCCAGAGAATCATATCTGCCGGGTTACAGACAAAGGGTCCAGCCCCCCGTCCACCTCTTAACAAGGGCTACTACGACAACCCTGACCGAAGCAGCTTTTGGGCCGGAAATGGGAGCACCATAGTTCTTAAAGAAGAGTGGCGAGGTTTTCTAATGCACAAGTCATAGGTTACGAACACGAATGGGCAAGAGGTAAACTTTATCTGTTTGGTTTGCCGGGGATCGTCGTGCCGGGCGGTCTTCTCAACTTCTTGCCGGAGCCGGGTCCTTGGCGGGATCGCGCGTCCTTGCCGTGGCTGGAAAGAAGAGAGGGTAAGAGCATGGAACCTCGGCGGTCCACTGATATTTATCGGAATCAAGAAGCAGTACCATACCCTGGACAAGCATGCATATACGTATACACATAAACATGGAAATCAACAGGAAACTATACATACTAAGGGATTCCTTTCCCTGACTGCGCACAGGGTCTGCGCCTGGCTCTATACATAGGGTTACGTGCCTTGCCGGCAAGGCTAGTACAAAATGGGGGTCGCCGAGGCTCCCGGCAACCGCGCCTTAGGGGTAAAACTTGTGAAGATGTTCGATATACCAGGAATTGTTCACAGGAATGCCATCTTCGGTCTCCAACTGGACTGCGCCGGGCCTGGTGACTCGTATTACCCGATAAGGGCCTTCCCACTTTGGCGTCAACTTGTTTCAATTCTTGGCAGATTGAATCCGCCGAAGAACAAGGTCGCCTTCCTCAAGGCTTCGGGCGTGAACCTTGCGGCTATGATAGAGGCGCAAGGCTTGCTGGTAGCGAGCGGCTCGCACAGCAGCCCGAAGACGATCCTCCTCAAGGAGAGTTGCATCCTCTTGGCTCAACTACTCTTGCTCAAGCTCATCATAAGCAAGCACTCGAGGTGACCTGTATATGAGTTCCGTGGGGAGAACTGCTTCCACCCCGTATACTAGGGCAAAGGGTGTCTGGCCAGTGGCTCGATTTGGCGTCGTTCTGATCGACCAAAGAACCTTTGGCAACTCATCAATCCAGTGCGTTCCGCACTTGTGAAGCTTGTCAAAAGTTCTGGTCTTGAGGCCCCGCAGCACTTCTGCATTCGCCCTCTCAGCCTGGCCGTTACTTCTGGGATGAGCAACAGAAGCAAAACAGACCTTGATGCCGAGGTCTTGAATGTACTGCATGAAGGTGCGGCTTGTGAACTGTGTGTCGTTGTCGGTGATGACCCTATTGGGCAAACCAAAACGGCAAACTAGCCCATTGAAGAACTTGACGGCTGACTGTTTCGTCACCTTTCTCACCGGCTCCACTTCCAACCACTTTGTGAACTTGTCGATTGCGACGTACAAGTACTCAAAGCCCCTGACAGCACAGGAAAAAGGGCCCAGTATATCGAGCCCCCAGACCGAAAATGGCCAGGAAAGAGGGATGGTCTGATGAGCTTGAGCCGGTTGATGAAGCTTCTTTGAATGGAACTGGCACGCTTCACACTTGGTTACTAGTGCAGTCGTATCCTGGAGAGCGGTGGGCCAGAAGAAACCTTGCCGGAATGCCTTGCCGGCAAGGGCTCTCGACCCTATGTGCGAGCCACACATGCCTCCATGTATCTCTGCCAACAGCCTCAGTCCGTCTTCCCGAGGAATGCACTTTAACTTCACACCATTCGGTCTCCTTCTCTATAGGGCATCATCCACAAACTGGTACATGCTGGACTGACGGGCTACTTTCTCTGCTTCTTCCTGCTCCTCAGGGAGCTCTCCTGTTTGGAGGAAACGGTCGGTGGGCTGCGCCCATGCCGGAGCCTGGGGCTCGACAGCAAGGACTAAAGGCACATCTTCGGTCGTAAGGGCAGCTGCCTCTACGGCCAGGGCTTGAGGCCCTGCCGGGGGTTGCTACTCTCCGGCAAGCATGGGGCACCCAGCAACGTCCTTGCCGGCAGCTCCTTGAAGCTCAGCGGGAAAGTACTTGCCGGGGCCCGCCTTCGTCCGTTTGCTCTGTCCTGCTGATGGTTCAACGGATGGCTGAGTTAATTGAAGCACAAAGGTACCTGGTTCCACAGGCAACTTGAGGGCAGCACGTTTTGACAGGTCGTCAGCAATGTCGTTCTCCGCTCGGGGAACATGCTCTTCTTGCAATCCGTCAAAGCACTCTTCCAACTTCCTCACTTCATCCACATAGGCCTCCATCAACGGGCTCTGGTAATCCTTGTTCAATTGCTTGATGACGAGCTGCGAATCACCTCTGATGATGAGCTTCCTGATTCCCAGGTCTGCCGCGATCCTGAGACCGGCCAGCAATCCCTCGTACTCCGACGTGTTGTTCGTTGATTTTTCCCGGGGAAAGTGCATCTGGATTACGTACTTGAGGCGCTCTCCGGTGGGTGCGACGAGTAGTACGCCAGCACCAGCACCTTGGAGTGAGAAAGCTCCATCAAAGTACATAATCCACTCACTGCTCGTCTCCTTGCCGGGAAGGGTGGTCTCTTGAATCTCCTCATCGGGCGTTGCGGTCCATTCTGCTATGAACTCTGCCAAGGCTCAGCTCTGGATTGTCGAAGTACTTTCAAACTTGAGGCCAAAGCTTGACAATTCCAAGGCCCACTCCACAATCCTCCCGGTTGCATCCGGGTTGTGCAGGATTCGTTGCAACGGGAGGCGGGTGACGACGGTGATCTCATGTGCTTGGAAATAGTGGCCCAGCTTTCTCGAGGCCATGAGGAGGCCGAAAAGTAGCTTATGCATACCAGAATATCTTGATCTAGCCCCCTGAAGGAGGGAACTGACAAAATAAACCGGGTGCTGCACCACCTTCTTCTTCTGTTCCACTTCGCCCATCTGTGCAGACTCTGCCTTGGCGGGGCCGGGCCTTGCCGGGGAGGACTCCGGCCCACCATCCGACGGCTCTGCTGCTACTGCTGCATCTTCCTCAAGTTCCCTCTACACCACCAGCGCAGCACTAACCACTTGATTCGTTGCTGCTAAGTATAGCAGCAACGGCTCTTGTGGTTTAGGCGCGACTAGTATTGGCGTGGAGTAGAGGTACCTCTTCAAATCTTGCAGCGCTGCCTCTGCCTCCCGAGTCCATTTTATTGGACCCGCCTTTTTCAAAACTTTGAAAAAGGGGAGGGTGTGCTCAACAGATTTGGAGATGAACCTACTCAGGGCAGCAATGCAGCCGGCGAGCCTACGGACATCTTTGACCCGTTTTGGCGCCTCAATCTGCTCAATTGCCTTGATCTTGTCGGGATTTGCTTTGATTCCGCATTGAGACACAAAGAACCCAAGAAGTTTGCCAGAGGGGACACCGGACACGCACTTCTCTGGGTTGAGCTTGAGGTTGATCTTGCGTAGATTTGCAAATGTTTCTTCTAGATCTTGCACGAGCGTGGCCCTGTCCTTGGTTTTGACCACTATGTCGTCCATATAAGCTTCCATATTTCTATGTAGCTGGGGCTCAAAACCAATGTGGACCGCTCGGGCAAACGTCGAACCATCGCTCTTCAACCCGAAAGGCATTCGTACAAAACAGTACGTACCACATGGGGTGATGCACGCGGTATTTTCTTCGTCTTCCTTCACCATGAAGATCTAGTGGTATCCTGAATAGGCGTCGAGGAATGACAGCAGGTCACACCCGGCAGTGGAGTCCACAATCTGGTCGATGCGTGGCAGAGGGAAACGATCCTTTGGACAGGCTTTATTGATATCTTTGTAGTCAATACACAGCCTCCATTTCCCATTTGCCTTATGCACCACCACTGGATTGGCCAACCACGTGGGGTGGAGCACTCCTCTAACCATGCCTGCCGCCTCCAACTTCCTGATCTCCTCGATGATGAACTCTTGTCGCTCCAAAGCATGATTCCTGACCTTCTGCTTGACGGGCCGCGCATGAGGACAGACAACAAGATGGTGCTCAATCACCTCCGTGGGAACACCGGGGATGTCGGATGCTTGACATGCAAACACATCGACATTCGCCCGCAGGAAGGCGACGAGGGCGCTTTCCTATTTGCTGTCGAGGGTGGAGCTTATAGTAAAAGCCCCGCCCGTGCCGTCCTCCTTGACGGACACCTTCTTGGTTTCCGGTGGTGCAGCCATGGATTTCTTACTCTTGTCGGTGGAGCTCTCTGGCACGTCCTCGACGGGAGCGCTGCACTCCGAAGAGGCGCGCATGCCGGAGTGGGTGCCAGAGGTCTTGCCGGAAGAGGTCTGGGTCTTGCCAGCAGAGGTCTTGCCGGCATTCTTCCTTCCCGGGGCTTCAGTGGCAGGAGCAAGTGCCTTGGTGGTAGCTGCTGCAACTGCCTCTCGGTAGAGTTGTTCGGCGCAGATGAGCGCGTCTTTCTTGTCTGAAGGGACAGTGATGATGGTCAGCGGCCCTGGCATCTTCAATGTGTTGTAGGCGTAGTGTGACGCCGCCATGAACTTGGCCAGCGTTGGGCAGCCAAGGATCCCATTGTATGGCAAGGGGATCTCGGCGACATCAAAAATGATCTTCTCCACCCTATAGTTCAGCTCGCCGCCAAACGTAACGGGCAGCGTGATTTTACCTTTTGGCTGGCTCCTTCTCAGGTTGACCCCTTGAAACGTGCCCGTCTCCTCGAGATCTCCATCAGGAATCTGCAACCTCTTGATCACATCGGGCGAGATCAAATTCAGACCGGCCCCACCGTCAACCAGCACTTTTGTCACTTTGAGGTTGCATATTGTTGGTGAAACCAACAACGGCAAACACCCGACCACAGTTGTGCGATCAGGGTGGTCCTCGGTGTCAAAAATGATGGTCATGCGGGACCACTTCAGTGGCTTCTGGGCATCGAACGATGGCTCCACCGTAGTGACCTCACGCGCCCACTGCTTCAGTTGGCGGTGTGAGGTGTGCAACGAGGTGCCACCGTCGATGCACATGGCCTCTGTAGCTTTCTGGAACTCGTGCTCGCCGGACTCGTCATCCTCGTCATGATCACCATCTTCCTCCTTCTTTTCGCGGCCCCGAGCGGGCCTCTCTTGTTGATTATCTTTGCCGCAGCGACCTCCTTGGCTGCCACACTTCTTGCCGGACCCCTCAGCACCATCTTGACCCTTCTTCTTGTCCCGCCATTCATATTCAGCTTTCTGCTTTTCTGCAAGCAGCTCAACCTATCGGCAGTTCTGGAGGTCATGGCCCTTGGTGCGGTGGATCTTGTAGTACTGCTTGACGGAGCCTCCTGGTTTGTCGGTGGCCGCCAAGGCCCGACAGGCGGCGCACCAGGCACCTCCTTGTCGGGGTCATCAGCCTTGGCCTTCTTGGCGGCGCCGGGGTCGCCGGATCCCATGGCAAGCACAGTCTTGCCCTTACGCTTCCTGCTGCGGCACTGGCCCTTCTTTGTCGGGGCGGCGGTGTCTTCGTGAGTGCAGTCGGTTTTCGCGCTGGCATCCTCGCCGGGGTACTTCCTTCCTTCCTCAGCCCGAGCACATCTATCAGCCAGAACATAAAGTTCGGCTACATCCTTGACCTTGTTCATCGCCAGCGCTTCACGCATCTTGCGGTTGCGTACGTTTTGATGGAATGCACTGATGACAGCGGTGGGATGAACATCTGGGATGGTGTACTGCATATGGCTGAATCCTTGTATGTACTTACACACGGACTTGCCATCCTTCTGGGGGATGACATGCAAGTCACTTGCCTGGCCAGGAGCTTGGTGGCCTCCGGTGAAGGCGCCAACAAACTCGTGGCACAGATCCGACCAGGAAGAGATGGAATCCACTGGCAGGTACATCAACCACGACATGACGTCAGACCTAAGTGCCAACGGAAAGTAGTTGGTGAGCACCTTGTTGTCGCGAGCCCCAGCGGCTTGCATCGCGATCGTGTAGATGCTGAGGAACTCCGACGGGTGAGTCTTGTCGTTGTACTTTTCCCCAACATCAGGCTTGAACGTGCGGTGGGAGGGCCACTCGAACTGCCGCAGCTCTCAGGTAAAGGCTGGACAACCCACCTCATAAGGCAGGTCGCCGGGGCCCCCCAGCACCGGGTGGTCCACAGTAGGCCCCGCACGCCGACCTGACTGATGGCGCGTCTCCCGCCGTTGCTCGATGGTGGTTCGAGCGTCTTCCTGAGCTTGCTCCCGAAGGACTTGGCGTTGGTCGCGGCGGGCTCGTGAAAGCACAAGTGCTCCCTTGGTTGTTTTGGTAATTAATGTCAACATATCTTTTGTTGGACTAACACTTTTACCTAGTATGTTTCAGATAAGTTCAACAATGAAGTGGCATGGACTAGAGGATGTGGAACCCCTTCAAGATGCTAAAGACAAAGGATTGGCTCAAGCTCCAAGCACAAGACTCTACATTTTCTATTTTACTGATCCAAGATCACATTGAGTCTATAAGAAAAGCCAATACTATCAAGAGGGGATGAGGTGTTGCTTAATGGCTTGCTTGCTCAAAGTGCTTAGTGATATGCTCCAAAGCCCTCAACTACTTTCTCACATCCACATATGACCCAAACCAAAAGTCCAACTCGGCCCCACCGATTCTTTCTATCCAGTGCCACCGAGTTCAGATGTCTTAGCCACTGCCACAAACCCTAGTCAAATCAGTCTCACCGATAAGGATCTCGGTCTCACCGAGATGGGATTGTAATCTCTCTGTATGTATCCATTACCAAAATCGGTCACACCAAGTTTGCGTAATCGGTCCTACCGAGATTGCAATTCAAACTCTCTGTTTCCCTTTCGTAACGTTTCGGTCTAACCGAGATGAGCGAATCGGTCCCACCGAGTTTGCCTGACCAACTCTCTGGTTAGCTTATTACCAAAATCGGTCCCACCGAGTTTGTGTAATCAGTCTCACTGAGATTACGTTATGCCCTAACCCTAACCATATCGGTCCTACCGAGTTGACATGTCGGTCCCATCGAAAATCCTAACGGTCACATTATTTGCTAAATCGGTTCGACCGAGTTTCAGTATTCGGTCCCACCGAGATTGGTAAGTTGTGTGTAACGGTTAGATTTTGTGTGGAGGCTATATATACCCCTCCACCCACTCTTCATTCGTGAAGAGAGCCATCAGAACGTGCCTACACTTCCAACATACATTTTCTAAAAGAGAACCACCTACACTTGTGTTGAGGTCAAGATATTCCATTCCTACCATATGAATCTTGATCTCTAGCCTTCCCCAAGTTGCTTTCCACTCATATCTTCTTTCCACCAAATCCAAATCCTGTGAGAGAGAGTTTAGTGTTGGGGAGACTATCATTTGAAGCACAAGAGGAAGGAGTTCATCATCAACACACCATTTGTTACTTCGTGGAGAGTGGTGTCTCCTAGATTGGCTAGGTGTCACTTGGGAGCCTCCGACAAGATTGTGGAGTTGAACCAAGGAGTTTGTAAGGGCAAGGAGATCGCCTACTTCGTGAAGATCTACTCTAGTGAGGCAAGTCCTTCGTGGGGGACAGCCATGGTGGGATAGACAAGGTTGCTTCTTCGTGAACCCTTCGTGGGTGGAGCCCTCCGTTGACTCGCGCAACCATTACCCTTCGTGGGTTGAAGTCTCCATCAACGTGGATGTACGATAGCACCACCTATCGGAACAACGGCTCAAAAATCTTCGTGTCTCCAAATTGCATTTGCACACTCCAATCCCATCCCTTTACATTCTTGCAAGTTGCATGCTTTACTTTCCGCTGCTCATATACTCTTTGCACACTTGCTTGCTATGTATTGTGATTGTTAAATATGTGCCAAAACTCCACTTAAACTTGAATAGATTAAAAACTGCAGCTTTTTCACTTAGTGACTAATCACCCCCCTCTAGACACCTCTTCTCGATCCTTTCAATTGGTATCAGAGCTTTGGTCTCCATTGCCTTGGTTCAAACACCATTGAAGGAAGATGGATGAGTCTACTTTGGGGAGTCTTAGACATAGAGTGCCTATACTTGATGGAGAGTATTTTCATGAGTGGAAAAATGAGATGCTTGTGATTTTCAATGAATATCATTTGAACAAGTACATTAGTAGCCCTTGTGCACCTCATGTTGATCCTATGCATCCGACCCTTGATGAGTCAATTGACATGATTCGCAATCTTAGAACTGTTAATCTTATTACTAGAGGTTTGCCTAGAAACTTGATTGGATGTTTGCCTACTCTTGAGTGTGCCTACACTATATGGAAATTTCTTGAGGAACGTTTTCCAAATTATTCGTTGAAAAATCTAGATGAAATTCTCCATAAGTCTATTGCCTTGAGTAAGATGAATTCCAATGATCCTAGGTTTGGTGATTGTCTATTTGAGCTTACCAATCTTATGCGTGCCAAAGGAGATGTTGGAATTATTAGTGATATTATTTCCAAAGCTATTAAAATTCATAAAGAAGATCATTGTCAAACTCATTCTAACGAATCACCCTCTCTAGGATTTGATTCGCCACATGTCGATGTTGAACATGGATACTATGATGAGGATGATGATAGTGACTTTGATCTTGATGATGCAATGAGACACTTTGGTCTTATGGAAAATCTTCGGGGATATATGGCAGGAGGAAAGGAATGGGTCCTTGACAGTAGATGTACCGATCACATGACCGGAGATAAAGATATGTTCCGTGATCTTGCTGAAAACGACGGCCCTCAAAAGTATGTCACCTTTGGTGATAACTCAAAGGGTAAGGTGGTTGGCCTCGGTAAGGTGGCCATCTCACATGATAGCTCCACACAAAATGTCATGCTCGTTGAATCTCTTGGGTACAATTTACTTTCGGTATCTAGACTTGCTGATTTCGGTTTGAATGTCCTATTTACTGAAATAGATTGCCAAGTGTTTCGTAGAGATAATCATAAAATGGTCTTTACCGGTATACGTAGAGGTGATCTTTACATTGTTGATTTCACTAAAAAGGCTCAACCTAGAACTTGCTTAATTGCTAAATCCTCTAAAGGTTGGTTGTGGCATAGACGATTAGGTCATGTTGGCATGCGAAACCTTGATAAGCTTATTAAAGGAAATCATATCCTTGGAGTTAACGATGTCATATTTGATAAGGACAGACTGTGCAGCGCTTGTCAAGCAGGTAAACAGGTTGGAGGAAGGCATCCCGTGAAAAACATCATGACCACAAGGAGGCCACTCGAGCTACTTCATATGGATCTTTTCGGTCCCAATGCCTACAAAAGTCTCGGTGGAAATTCTTTTGGTCTAGTTATAGTTGATGATTTTTCAAGATTTACCTGGGTGTTCTTTCTCGATGATAAATCGCAGGTCCAAAAGATCTTCAAAAACTTCGCTAGTTAGGCCCAAAATCATTTTGAAGTGAAGATCAAGAAGGTTCGCAACGACAACGGAACGGAGTTCAAGAACGCAAATGTGGACACCTTTCTTGACGAAGAAGGGATTTCACATGAGTTCTCGGCTACGTACACACCTCAACAAAATGGAGTTGTTGAGAGGAAGAACCGGACGCTCATCGAAATGGCGAGAACGATGCTTGATGAGTACAAGACGCCAAAGCACTTTTGGGCGGAAGCGGTTGAGACAGCTTGTCACGCAACAAATCGCTTGTATCTTCACAAGCTACTCGGCAAGACGGCATACGAGCTCCTCACCGGTAACAAACCCCAAGTTGGATACTTTCGATTATTCGGCTCAAAGTGCTACATTCTTGATAAGCATCGTCGTTCTAAATTTGCTCCGAAGTCTCATGAAGGTTTCCTACTTGGTTATGGCTCAAACTCTCACACTTACCATGTCTACAATAATTTCACCCGAAAGGTTGAAGAGACGGTAGATGTGAAGTTTGATGAATCTAACGGTTCGCAAGTAGAGCAATTGCCAATTGATGTAGGAGACAAAGACCGCTCGGAAGAAATCCAAGACTTGTTTATTGGCAAGATTCGTCCAACGGAGGTGAAGGAGAGTACCTCGTCCGTCCAAGTGGAAGCTTCCACCTCACGACAAGGTGAACCGAGAGTTGATACGGCAGCATCCACAAGTGGGACACACCAAGATGAACAAAACAAGGAAGTACACCAAGATGAACATCAACAACCTCCTTCTCCACGACGACAAGAGAACGACAACGTCAACAATGAAGAAGACCAAGAAGAAGAACAAGATGAAGAAGATGTTCCACCAAGATCCAAGCAAAAGCTTTCACGAGTTTGAGCAAGAGTTGCTAAAGACCATCCCGTCGAGCAAATCTACAATGATATCCAAACCGGCAGAATCACTCGCTCTAAAACTCGTTTAGCCAACTTTTGTGAACATTATTCATTCATCTCTAGCATTGAACCTATGAAGGTTGAAGAAGCTTTGGAAGATCCGGATTGGACAAACGCCATGCATGAAGAGCTACACAACTTTGAGAGAAATCAAGTTTGGACATTGGTTGAGAAGCCCGACAACAACCACAACATCATCGGTACCAAATGGGTGTTTCACAACAAGCAAGATGAAGATGGACAAGTAGTTCACAACAAAGCACGTCTCGTCGCCCAAGGCGACACTCAAGTCGAAGGTATGGACTATGGTGAGACATATGCCCCCGTTGCTAGACTTGAGTCCATTCGCATCTTACTTGCCTATGCTAATCACCGTGATATCACCTTGTACCAAATGGACATTAAAAGTGCTTTTCTAAATGGTGAAATAGAGGAGGAAGTTAATGTTAAGCAACCTCCCGAATTTGTCAATCCTAAGAAAACTAATCATGTTTACAAACTTCACAAAGCTCTTTACGGTCTTAAACAAGCTCCTAGAGCGTGGTATAAATGCTTGACCAAGTTCCTTATTGAAAAAGGCTTTGAAATTGGAAAATTTTGATTCTACTCTTTTTACTAAAAGTGTTAATGGAGAACTATTCGTGTGCCAAATCTATGTTGATGATATTATATTTGGTTCAACTAACCCTCACTTTAGTGAAAAGTTTGGAAAGCTAATGTCAGAGAAGTTTGAGATGTCGATGATGAGTGAACTCAAATTCTTTCTTGGTTTGCAAATCAAGCAAACTAGGGAAGGTACCTTTGTCTCTCAAACAAAGTACACCAAGGACTTATTCAAGAAGTTCAATATGCAAGAACGCAAAGGTATGACTACACCCATGCCTACTAGTGGACATCTTGATTTGACCAAAGATGGTGAACCGGTTGATCAAAAGGTTTATCGCTCTATGATTGGTTCATTGTTATATCTATGTGCTTCTCGTCCCGATATTATGCTAAGTGTGTGCATGTGTGCACGATATCAAGCGGCTCCTAAAGAATGTCATCTTAAGGCCGTGAAAAGGATAGTGAGATACTTAATACATACACCAAATTTTGGCATTTGGTATCCAAAGAGGGCCTCTTTTAATCTTGTTGGCTACTCCGACTTGGACTATGCCGGTGACAAGGTTGATAGAAAGTCCACTTTGGGTACTTGTCAATTTCTTGGTATATCTCTTGTGCCTTGGTCTTCCAAGAAACAAAACTCGGTATCCATCCACCGCCGAAGCGGAGTACATTGCCGCTGGTTCATGTTGTGCTCAATTACTTTGGATGACCCAAAATCTTAAAGATTATGGGATATATGTGAAACATGTTCCATTGCTTTGTGAGAATGAAAGTGCTATCAAGATTGCTCACAATCCCGTGCAACACTGTCAAACTAAGCATATTGAAGTTCGTCATCATTTCATTCGAGATCATGTTGCCAAAGGGGACATTAATCTTAAACATGTTCGCACCGATAAGCAATTAGCGGATATTTTCACTAAACCACTTGATGAGAAAGTGTTTTGCAGGTTAAGAGGTGAATTGAACATCATTGATGCTTCAAACTTGGAGTAGGAACTCCATTTGATACATGCAAGACATGAGTCTATGACTAATCCTTGATATTTCTCTTATGATGATAATCTTATGTCTTGGATATATTTGCACCTTGCATGTTATCTAACCCGTGTAGGTACTTGGATGAATCTAAATCTATGAGATTGCAACTCACTCACATCTTGAGCAATTTCTACATCACCAAGTCTCTACACAATGGTGGTTGAAGACAAGGAAGCACGAAACCTTTCAAACATATCCTTTGACAAATTTATTATTGAGATTCTTGATTGTAATTTTGGATACACAAGTGCTCTTCCTTGAAAGACTAACCCATGTAGGTAGATGAACTCAAATTCCAAGTGGAGCTCCCAACTCTTGATGAGCTACATCAACCTTGAGCAATCCACACAAGTTCAACTACACGATCACGATCAACACCACCACCCAAGGTATGTTATTCCATCTTAGAGAAGCTTTACTCCAAGACATGAGTCAAAGAAACTCAACAAGAAGTGAATACATCAAGATGCTTAAACGAAAAGTGGTAACCCCATTTTGAGCTTAAACGATGAGTATGACCTATGATCAAGTGATCTCACTTGACTCCTAAGTCAATATACTCTAACATAGGTGACTTTGTCGCCGACCAATTCTAGATGAAGTTCTCTTGTGTTCTTTTCTGTGCTTTTGTGTAACATCCCAAATTTCCCATTTGGAATGTTCTACAATTATAGCTAAGCATCTATGCATATTGTTTGAATTGAGTGACATTTGAATTATTTCAGAGGCTTTTGAGTTTGTTGGAATTTGGATTCAAATTGGCAGTTGAATTTATTTCAAACAATGCCTGGCAAATACTTGAGCAAAAGTATGAGAGGAGTAAACATGACACTCCAAAAATATCAGAAGAAAAATATTGCCAAAAAGTTTGAATTCAAATTTGAATTTTATTTGGGATTTCCAGAAAATGTTTTTCTTAGTTTGAGTTTTGCCCCTGGAAAAATGTCCACGTTGTAGGATAATTTCCCCTGAGAATTTCTATATATATATATATATATGTCCTATATAAAAATAATATATATTTTTCTATGTTTTCTCTTCTCTCTAATTCAAAAAAAGAGGCAAAGCCCCAGGCGCCAGCCAGGCCAACAGGCCCAGCCAGCGCCAACCGGCCCAGCCAGCGGGGCAGGCGCCAGCCCGCCAGCGCCCGAGCCGCCGCAGCCCAGCGCGCCACGCCCAAATCCCCGCCGCCTCAGTCGCCCGCTCGCCCCTCCCCTCTCACTCTCGCTGACGCCCCGGGCCCACCCTCATCCCCAACCCCTCGCTCACGAAACCGAACCAGAGCACGTCCAGAGCGCACCGCGATTCCGATCTTCCTGGGATCGTGATCCCGAGTCGACCCCTTGCCCATGCTTATGCCCTATATAAACCCCTCGGCCTCCTCTCTCGATCCCCCAAAACCCTAAGTTCAACTCCACCCGTAGCTCGCGCCCTCGCCGAACGCATCTCACCGCCGCCGCCTCGGTTCGCCGCCACTCCCGACGCCGGTGAGCACCCTCTGCCCCTCCAAGCATCTTCACCCGAACCTCAACTTCGTGACGCACCTCCTTGACATCATCTCCCTATCTAGGAGCCCCGAAGCCGTCGCCCCTGAGCTCGTTTGCCGCCTGCCGGAGCTGCAGAGCACCGGACTTTGCACCGCCTCGTCCCCGCCGCCCCAGTCGCCCTTGAGCTCCACCAAGACCACCCCGACGACACCCTCGCTCCACCGCACCGCCCCAGCCACTCCTCCTTCCTCCCCGATCGCCGGAGCCGCCGCGCCGTCGTCTCCTGAGTCGCCGTCGCCGTCGAACTCTCTGTAAGTTGCCGGAGTTACCCGCAGCCGTCCGATCTCAAACCGACGCATTAGATTAGATTAGATCGAAGAGTTTGGTTTTTCTTTAGTGGATTGGTTTAGATTGGTTTATTTTAAGTTGCGGTTTAGTTGGACCGGCTGAATGGTTTATTTCTGTTAGCCCATAGACGTATAAGTTATTTAACGCTTAGGCGCTGTTTAGCTTAGCACGCACACTGTTTCGGCCCAGGAGCGCTAGATTAGTATTTTCTTTTTAGTTTTCTTTTCTGTTTTAGCAGAATGGTTCTGTTTTTGTTTTTGCTATTTCTTTTAGTTGGTTTATTTTTTTTAGTTCATTCTTTTTTGTTAGTTTTCAAATTTGTTGTAGTTTCTGTAGAAAATATGTTTAGCCATGTTTATATTATTAGAAATAGTTTTATATTAGATTTAGACAGATTAGTGTTTCTGCCATAAATTGAGTTAGGATTATTATTTTCTAGTGATTCTTTTTGATACAGCTTAGTTTAGTCCATGCCTAGCAGTAGGAACTTGTTTGGGTATTTTAGATTTAATAAAAAATAGTTTTAGTCGAAATCAAGTTTTTCTTGTTTATTTAGCTAGCTACTGTTGTCCTACTGTTCTAGTTAGTAAGTTATTTTTTTTTACTATGTTATAGTTTATTTTAGATTAGTTTCTATAGCTACAGAGGATGAACTTTTATTTACAGTAGAATAAATTTTTTATTTTATTTTCTTTGCTAGGATTGTTTTAGGCATAATAGGAGTTCTATAATAGCTTTTGATGTGATTCTTTTTGCTCCTAGTTTGTATGATGTTTTCCCTTCTATTAGTTAGCAAAACCAATGGTTAGGTTCTGTTAAGAAAAGTTTTAGTGTAAAACTATTTCTTAGTTGTTGCTTGATATGATGAAAACCTTGATTTGCTTTCTCCGAGTTTTTCTTTGGTTTTGGTTTGAGTGCTTGGGTGTTTTACTTCAACTTGTTGTTATGTTATATTGTGCTATACTTATTTGTGCTATTGTTTGACTCGGTAGAATTCCCGGAGTGCGAAGCCTGCTATTACGAGTCACTAGCTTACGAAGACCGTCAGCTCGGCAAGTCATTTGATCATGTTTTTACAATACCTATGATTTTATTGCATTAGAATTATACCTCCCCACCATGCATGCAGTAGGAGAATTTTGTTAAGTTATGTTGTTGAGTAGTATCATTAGGTAGGATGAACCCTTCTCCCTTGTTACCGATGCCCGGGATGATGTAGTTGATTGCTATGCTTTAGTAGACAGGGTTGGTTGACTGATTCATAAGGGAGATGCGAGAGTCAAGATGATGCCAACCCCATGACGTCAAGCTCAAGATGGACTTCAAAATTCACTACTGGGTGGAGGACGGTTGACGGGCACCCTGGAGAAACCAGCGGATGGCCGGGATGCATGGAGAAGCGCCATGACATCTTGCGGAAAGCTTCACCCAGCCACGAAGAGATGGATGGATACCCCATTGACCGGAAGCTTACTTGTGCAGCCGCAAGCCATTATGGGCTCTGGCTTGGTCGACCCTAGTCGTGACTCTGGCCGGACGGTGCTACGAGATGTAGAAGAATGGTAGGATTGGATGGGCACCGGCAGTGGCCCAGAGGAACTCTTCGGAAGACCCTGTTTCGTTCGTCCCATCTTCAAACACCAGGCAGTACGAAGACTGAAAAAGGAGGGAACGATTCTTGCGGGTAAAGTGCACAAACCTCTGCAGAGTGAAGACCTAATCGATTAGCCGTGTCCTTGGTTACGGACAATTTGAGCCTCTGGAACTTGGAGTATTTCGGATTTCTCCACACTGAACTTAATAAATTAATTGAGGGGGTTATTTAATAATTGGGAATGAGACATTGGTTGGCAGAACCAACTCAATAACTACCAACATTTTGTAGTAATTGCAAACAAGTCCTTGTTGTAGGGAAACCGGCTTTTTCGCAAAACAATGAAACTTAGAGCCCCACAGCCAAATTGCATATAGTATTAGTAATTTTATTGTTGTTCTCTCTTCATGACTTGCTGGCATATTCACAATGCTGACCTACACGGCTGCAACGTCTTATGTTGCAGAGGAGTTTTCCGATCAGGAGTGAGGCTACGATCCATGCTTGGCGATTGCCCTATGGAGTCGGATGGACTCGCTATTCATCTACGCTTCCGCAGCTTTATTTAGTTTATTTCTCATGAGTTGGCCTTCGGCCAAATTTATTATCTTGTAATAAAGACTCAATATGAGAATCGTGTAATGAATTCAGGTGTGATTGAACTTTGAATCTTTGCATCAATGTACTATGTGTGCCAGCATGATCTTGGGATGGTACAGCTACACAAAGACTTGACCGATTTCGGGTCGGGTCGCTACAGAGATGGTATCAGAGCACACGCTGACCATAGGACGTAACCCCTAGGATCGGAAAGCCATAGGAAGAAACTATTTTATTTTATGTCCTTATTATTCCTTAATTCTCCCCTGTTCATTTCTGACTTCCCTCCGATTTTCAACATTCTAGATGGCCGCCGAGTTCACCCCAGTTCTGCTACCGGAGTTTTGCCAGCCAGATGAGACGATGCTTTTTGGCAAGAAGCTGATTCAGATCGTGAAGAAGTTAAAGATTGCTCTGCCCTCAATCACCGGGAAGCCTACCAATGCACTTCCGACGGATACCCGCTACGGGATTAAGGTGCACATTCCAGGGAGGACCTTCCGATGACATTCAGAACCCATCGACTTTGAGTTTACCGCCTTCACTTGGATCCTCGGAAGAGACATGGCGATTTATCATGCACTTGGACATCGCTGAGAAGAGTACAGGGCCGAGCTCGACCCATCAGACCTCGCCATGATTTCCTGCAGAGCTAGGAATGGAGATATCATCCGTACCATGGAGGACGACTCAATTATTTCATATGTCCAAGACTTGGAGAGTCTCATCAGGAACCAGGAAATCCAGACGTGCCGAAACTCGAAGGTACACAGGAGGCTGTTGTTCCGTGAACTGGAACTGGAGGAGAAAGCACGCGCAGACTTCCTTGAACATGAAGAAGAAGTCAAGGATTTTATGGATAGAATCGAGGACCTGGATAAATATATTGCCACACTGGAGGAAAAGATGGACCTGGGAGAAGACCTTTTTCCGAGTGGAGATGATGCACCCCTCGTGAGCAATGACCAGGATTATGAAGAGAGCTCCACCGAAGGAAGCCGCAAGAGGAGACGCCGCACCAGAGGATGCCGCACCAGAGGACGCCGCACCGGAGGACGCAAGGATAATTGATGAAGACATTTAGTCGACCGCCATGTTATTTTTTTCGTCGATCAGTTAGGCCGTTATTTTCGATTAGTCGTGAGATTTTGTAATCTGAGATTGAACCTTGTTTGAGATGAATGAATAAATGATTGGTGTGATTATGATTGTGCATTCATATGGGTAGTGCTATTTTCTCATTAGACCCTTGTTCCATTCTAATTTCTCATCCACTCCAAAACACCAGATGCCTCCGAGACGTGACCCCAGATTCACTTTTCCGCCGGAGCTCACCCAGCTGATCCAACAGCAGAATGCCCTGATGCAGATGCTCATCCAGAACCAGAACAACAACAATCCACCGCCACCACCCCCTGTTGACAACTTGACCCGCTTCCTAAGGCTAAATCCGCGAGTGTTCTCTAGCAGCACTGAGCCGATTGTGGCCGATGATTGGCTCCGCAAGGTCGGAAGGGAGTTAGCCACTGCTGGATGCACAGATGCAGAGAAGGTGCGCTTTGCCGCACATTAGCTTGATGGACCTGCAGCCTCTTGGTGGGAGAACTACACTGCCACTTATCCGGTCACCACCATGACATGGGATCAGTTCCAGCAGGCTTTCCGCACCGCTCATGTCTCAGCTGGAGCCATGAGTCTGAAGAAGCATGAGTTCCGCAACTTACGCCAGGGGAACCATATTGTGGGGCAGGACGTGGATGAGTTCAGCAAGTTAGCTCGCTATGCCCCGGATGATGTGGCCACAGATGCCGCAAAGCAGGAAAAGTTTCTCGAGGGACTCAATGATGAGCTGGGAATGCAGCTAATGGTGGATACCTTCAACAACTACCAGGAGCTGGTAGACAAGGCCACCATACTTTTTTTTGATTGGGAACTGTAGGGGAAACCCCCACAGCATATCAAAACTTTATTGAGAAAAAGAGATACAGTACAAGTACAAAGGGGGATTAAAAGAGGTAATCAAAGTAAGCTAGGGGAAGAAGGAGAAAAAAACAAGTTAAAAGATACAGACTACCATACTTGAAGGCAAGCAGCAGCAGATTGATAGCCGCAAGCGGAAATATGGCCAGGGGAAGTACAACTCCGGAGCTCAGCAGAAGCCCCGCTATGCCCCATACTCGGGAAGACATACCCATCACACCCATGGAGGACATAATCATGGAGGACATAACCATGGAGGGAATGGGAACAATCGCAACCACGACAACAACTCCAAGTCAGGCAATGGAGGCAATGGCGATCAACACCGTCCTACTCCGGCTCAGAAAGATCTGAGTCATATCACCTGTTTCAAGTGCCAGAAGACAGGACACTATGCCACCGATTGCCCGGAGGCCAAGCAGAGGAATGGAAACGGCAATGGAAGCTCAGCAAAGAAGCCCAACCCTTTTCCTCGTGCTCAGGTGAACCACATTGACGTGGAGGACGTCTATGATCAGCCAGACACTGTGGTTGGTAAGTTTTTATTAAATTCACGTCCAGTATTGGTACTCTTTGATTCTGGTGCAACGCATTCATTTATATCAAGGGTAGTTGTGGAAAAGTACGGGCTGCCCACTAGAACCCTTAGAAGCCCACTTCAGGCCAGTTCCGCAGGAGGAGAAATGATGGCAGGCTTAGGCTGTCGTGCAACCCTCAACATCGGAAACCATAAATTTCCCGCAGACCTCATAGTATTGGAAATCCAGACCTTGGATGTAATCCTAGGCATGGATTGGTTGACGAAGTTTGAACGAAACATCGACTGTGCCCGCAAGGCGATTTTTCTCACCACCCCGGAGCAGAAGAGGATCAAGTATGTATCCAGACGCACTCCGACGAAGCATCAGGTGAATTCCCTCACGGGTGTTGTTCAGGAGGAAGTGCTTGTAGTGCAAGATTTTCCCAATGTATTTCCGGAGGAATTACCAGGAATGCCACCGGACAGAGACATTGAATTTCTGATTGAGCTATTACCTGGCACTGCCCCAATATCCAAGAGACCTTATCGGATGCCCCCGAATGATTTGGAAGAGATCAAGAAGCAGATCAAGGAATTATTGGAGAAAGGATATATTCACCCAAGTTCGTCACCTTGGGGAGCCCCAGTTCTTTTGGTGGAGCAAAGGATGGAACCCTGAGAATGGTTGTGGATTATCGCTCATTGAACAACGTGACCATCAAGAACAAGTACCCTCTGCCGATGATTAACAATTTATTTGATCAGCTAGTTGGAGCCAAGGTATTCTCCAAGATCGATCTTCGATCAGGGTATCATCAGTTGAAGATTCGTGAACAGGATATACCCAAAACAGCTTTCACCACCAGGTATGGTTTATATGAGTATACCGTCATGCCATTCGGATTGACTAATGCCCCTGCGTATTTCATGAGCATGATGAACAAGGTATTTATGACATATCTGGACAAGTTTGTCGTGGTGTTCGTCGATGACATATTGGTTTTCTCCAAGAGCGAGGAAGATCATAAGGATCATTTGCGTCTAGTTCTGGAGAAACTCCGAGAACATCAGTTGTATGCCAAGTTCAGCAAATGTGAATTTTTGCTGAAGGAAGTCGGATTCCTCGGACATGTTATTTCTGGAGAAGGAATAGCAGTTGACCCCACCAAGGTTATATCAGTCACCGATTGGCAGTCACCCCCCTCAGTTAAGGAGATCCACAGTTTTCTCGGACTCGCGGGATATTATCGGAGGTTTATTGAGAATTTCTCGAAGATTGCCAAGCCCATGACTAAGCTATTGAAGAAGAACGCCAAGTACATTTGGACCGAGGATTGTGAAGCCAGTTTTCAGGAGCTGAAGAAACGGTTGGTTACAGCCCCAGTGCTCATTTTGCCGGACATACACAAGGATTACCAGGTATATTGTGATGATTCTCGTCAAGGACTCAGAGGAGTGCTCATGCCGGAAGGAAAAGTTGTAGCTTATACCTCCAGACAGCTACGACCTCACGAGATGAATTATGCCACACACGATTTGGAGTTAGCAGCCGTAGTGCGCGCACTCAAGACGTGGAGACATTTCCTTGTCGGAAATAGTTGTGATGTTTACACGGATCATAAGAGCTTGAAGTATATTTTTACGCAGAAGGAGTTGAACCTCAGGCAGAGGAGATGGCTAGAGTTAATCATGGACTATGACATGAGATTGCATTACCACCCAGGGAAGGCTAATGTTGTAGCAGATGCCTTGAGCCGTAAGAGTTATGTGAATACTCTTATAGCGGGAGGATTACCCCAGGAGTTAGTCGATGACCTCAGAGATCTTCGACTGGAGATAGTTCCGAGAGGATATGTTGCAGCTCTGGAAGTTCAGTCCACTTTGGCCGAAAGAATTCATGAAGCCCAGAAGTTGGACAAGGAAATTAACGAGATAAAGAAAAGGATGAATGAAGGAAAAGCTAAAGGGTTCCGTAAGGTTGAGTATGGCGCTATATGGTTCGAGGATCGTATTTATGTACCCAATGATCCCGAACTCAGGAAGTTAATTCTTCAGGAGGCCCATGATTCACCGTACTCGATTCACCCAGGCAACACCAAGATGTATCTGGACTTGAAGGAAGGTTTCTGGTGGACAGGTATGAAGAAGGATATTGCCGAGTACGTAGCGGTATGCGATGTTTGCCAGCGAGTAAAGGTGGAACATCAGAAGCCAGCAGGGTTACTTCAACCTTTGCCGATTCCCAAGTGGAAATGGGACAAACTTGGAATGGATTTCATCACAGGATTACCCAGGACCCGTTCAGGTTATGATTCCATCTGGGTAGTGGTTGATTGCTTGACCAAGGTAGCTCATTTCATTCCCGTGAAGACTACATATACCAGTGCTAAGTTAGCCAAGATATACATGACCAGGATCGTATGTCTGCATGGATTTCCGAGGAGTATCGTATCAGATAGAGGAACACAATTTACCTCAAAGTTTTGGAATCAGTTGCATGAAACTTTGGGTACGAGGCTGGAGTTCAGTACAACTTTTCATCCGTAGACAGATGGACAGACCAAGAGAGTCAACCAGATTCTGGAGGACATGTTGAGAGCCTGTGCGCTAGACTATGGGTCTAGCTGGGATGATAATCTACCATACGCAGAGTTCTCGTACAATTACAGCTATCAGACCAGTCTGAAGATGGCCCCTTTCGAAGCTCTATACGGAAGGAGGTGCAGAACACCATTGTTGTGGGATGGTGTTGGAAATCGAAAACTTTTCGGTCCCGATCTTATCAGAGACTCCGAAGAGAAGGTCAAACTGATTCAGGATAGAGTCAAGGTAGCTCAGTCGAGGCAGAAGAGTTATGCCGACAGTACAGGCAAGGAAGTAACATACGAAGCGGGAGACCGGGCATATCTTCGTGTGTCCCCTTCGTGGAATCAAGAGGTTTGGTGTTAAAGGAAAGTTGGCACCCAGGTTCATTGGCCCCTACAAAATCCTCGAACGTCGTGGAGAAGTTGCTTACAAGCTGGAATTGCCGGAAGGATTGTCCAGAGTTCACAATGTCTTCCATGTTTCTCAGCTGAAGAAATGCCATGCTGAGATGGCCGATATTTCGTTGAGAGACACAGTGCCCCTAGAGGCCATACAACTCGACAGTGATCTGACTTATGAGGAGAAACCCATCCGAATTCTCGAGACTGTGAACAGAGTCACCCGCAGCAAGATCATCAAGTTTTGCAAGGTTCTGTGGAGTCATCATTCCGAGGAGGAAGCCACCTGGGAGCGAGAAGAAGATCTTCGTCGAGACCACCGGCACCTATTTGCTAGCCAACCCGAATCTCGAGGGCGAGATTCATCTTAAGGTGGGTAGGTTTGTAACATCCCAAATTTCCCATTTGGAATGTTTTACAATTATAGCTAAGCATCTATGCATATTGTTTGAATTGAGTGACATTTGAATTATTTCAGAGGCTTTTGAGTTTGTTGGAATTTGGATTCAAATTGGCAGTTGAATTTATTTCAAACAATGCCTGACAAATACTTGAGCAAAAGTATGAGAGGAGTAAACATGACACTCCAAAAATGTCAGAAGAAAAATATTGCCAAAAAGTTTGAATTCAAATTTGGATTTTATTTGGGATTTCCAGAAAATGTTTTTCTTAGTTTGAGTTTTGCCCCTGGAAAAATGTCCACGTTGTAGGATAATTTCCCCTGACAATTTTGATATATATATATATGTCCTATATAAAAATAATATATATTTTTCTATGTTTTCTCTTCTCTCTAATTCAAAAAGAAAAGAGGCAAAGCCCCAGGCGCTAGCCAGGCCAACCGGCCTAGCCAGCGCCAACCGGCCCAGCCAGCGGGGCAGGCGCCAGCCCGCCAGCGCCCGAGCCGCCGCAGCCCAGCGCGCCACGCCCAAATCCCCTCCGCCTCGGTCGCCCGCTCACCCCTCCCCTCTCTCTCTCTCGCTGACGCCCCGGGCCCGCCCTCATCCCCAACCCCTCGCTCACGAAACCGAACCAGAGCACGTCCAGAGCGCGCCGCGGTTTCGATCTTCCTGGGATCGTGATCCCGAGTCGACCCCTCGCCCACGCTTATGCCCTATATAAACCCCTCGGCCTCCTCTCTCGATCCCCCCAAAACCCTAAGCTCAACTCCACCCGTAGCTCGCGCCCTCGCCGAACGCATCTCACCGCCGCCGCCTCGGTTCACCGCCACTCCCGACGCCGGTGAGCACCCTCTGCCCCTCCAAGCATCTTCACCCGAACCTCAACTTCGTGACGCACCTCCTTGACATCATCTCCCTGTCTAGGAGCCCCCGAAGCTGTCGCCCCTGAGCTCGTTCGCCGCCCGCCGGAGCTGCAGAGCACCGGGCTCTGCACCGCCTCGTCCCCGCCGCTCCAGTCGCCCCCGAGCGCCACCAAGACCACCCCGACGACGTCCTCGCTCTGCCGCACCGCCCCGGCCACTCCTCCTTCCTCCCCAATCGCAGGAGCCACCGTGCCGTCGTCTCCCGAGTCGCCGTCGCCGTCGAACTCTCTGTAAGTTGCCGGAGTTACCCGCAGTCGTCCGATCTCAAATTGACGCGTTAGATTAGATTAGATGGAAGAGTTTGGTTTTTCTTTAGTGGATCGGTTTAGATTGGTTTATTTTAAGTTGCGGTTTAGTTGGACCGGCCGAATGGTTTATTTCTGTTAGCCCGTAGACGTATAAGTTATTTAACGCTTAGGCGCTATTTAGCTTAGCACGCACACTGTTTCGGCCGAGTAGCGCTAGATTAGTTTTTTCTTTTTAGTTTTCTTTTCTGTTTTAGCAGAATGGTTCTGTTTTTGTTTTTGCTATTTCTTTTAGTTGGTTTATTTTTTTTAGTTGATTCTTCTTTTGTTAGTTTTCAAATTTGTTGTAGTTTCTGTAGAAAATATGTTTAGCCATGTTTAAATTATTAGAAATAGTTTTATATTAGATTTAGACAGATTAGTGTTTCTGTCATAAATTGAGTTAGGATTATTATTTTTTAGTGATTCTTTTTGATACAGCTTAGTTTACTCCATGCCTAGCAGTAGGAACTTGTTTGGGTATTTTAGATTTAATAAAAAAATAGTTTTAGTCGAAATCAAGTTTTTCTTATTTATTTAGCTAGCTACTGTTTTCCTACTGTTCTAGTTAGTAAGTTATTTTATTTTTTTACTATGTTATAGTTTATTTTAGATTAGTTTCTGTAGCTACAGAGGATGAACTTTTATTTACAGTAGAATAAATTTTTTATTTTATTTTCTTTGCTAGGATTGTTTTAGGCATAATAGGAGTTCTATAATAGCTTTTGATGTGATTCTTTTTGCTCCTAGTTTGTATGATGTTTTCCCTTCTGTTAGTTAGCAAAACCAATGCTTAGGTTCTGTTAAGAAAAGTTTTAGTTGTGTAAAACTATTTCTTAGTTGTTGCTTGATATGATGAAAACCTTGATTTGCTTTCTCCGAGTTTTTCTTTGGTTTTGGTTTGAGTGCTTGGGTGTTTTACTTCAACTTGCTATTATGTTATATTGTGCTATACTTATTTGTGCTATTGTTTGACTCGGTAGAATTCCCGGAGTGCGAAGCCTGCTATTACGAGTCGCTAGCTTTCGAAGATCGTCAGACAGGCAAGTCATTTGATCATGTTTTTACAATACCTATGATTTTATTGCATTAGAATTATACCTCCCCACCATGCATGCAATAGGAGAATTTTGTTAAGTTATGTTCTTGAGTAGTATCATGAGGTAGGATGAACCCTTCTACCTTGTTACCGATGCCCGGGACGATGTAGTTGATTGCTATGCTTTAGTAGACGGGGTTGGTTGAGTGATTCATAAGGGAGATGCGAGAGTCACGATGATGACAACCCCATGACATCAAGCTCAAGATGGACTTCAAAATTCACTACTAGGTGGAGGACGGTTGACGGGCACCCTGGAGAAACCAGCGGATGGCCGGGATGCATGGAGAAGCGCCATGACATCATGCGGAAAGCTTCACCCAGCCACGAAGAGACGGATGGATACCCCATTGACTGGAAGCTTACCTGTGCAGCCGCAAGCCATTATGGGCTCTGGCTTGGTCGACCCTAGGCGTGACTCTGGCCGGACGGTGCTACGAAGATGTAGAAGAATGGTAGGATTGGATGGGCACCGGTAGTGGCCCAGAGGAACTCTTCGGAAGACCCTGTTTCGTTCGTCCCATCTTCAAACACCAGGCAGTGCGAAGACTTAAAAAGGAGGGAACGATTCTTGCGGGTAAAGTGCACAAACCTCTGCAGAGTGAAGACCTAATCGATTAGCCGTGTCCTCGGTTACGGACAATTTGAGCCTTTGGAACTTGGAGTATTTCGGATATCTCAACACTGAACTTAATAAATTAATTGAGGGGGTTATTTAATAATTGGGAATGAGACATTGGTTGGTGGAACCATCTCAATAACTACCAACATTTTGTAGTAATTGCAAACAAGTCCTTGTTGTAGGGAAAAACCGGCTTTTTCGCAAAACAATGAAACTTAGAGCCCCACAGCCAAATTGCATATAGTATTAGTAATTTTATTGTTGTTCTCTCTTCATGACTTGCCGGCATATTCAAAATGCTGACCTACATGACTGCAACGTCTTACGTTGCAGAGGAGTTTTCCGATCAGGAGTGAGGCTATGATCCACGCTTGGCGATTGCCCTATGGAGTCGGATGGACTCGCTATTCGTCTACGCTTCCGCAGCTTTATTTAGTTTATTTCTCATGAGTTGGCCTTCGGCCGAATTTATTATCTTGTAATAAAGACTCGATATGAGAATCGTGTAATAAATTCAGGTGTGATTGAACTTTGAATCTTTGCATCAATGTACTGTGTGTGCCAGCATGATCTTGGGATGGTACAGCTACACAGAGACCTGACCGATTTCGGGTCGGGTCGCTACATTTTGCATTTGTCTCATGCATATTTGTTTCCCCTTTCAAAAAAAAACTTCATCTAGACTTCTTTTCTTTTATTTCTTTCTGCATACCCTGCATCAAATTCCTTGCAAATCTTTTAGATAATTCCTTGCAAATCCTTGTGAGATCTTACTTGCCTACTGAGCAGAGGTGACAAGTGTTTTCACTGTGATGAACTCGGTCACACCGATTTGTTTCTTTCGGTCCAACCGAATCCTTTCGGTGCAACCGAAGCACATAACTAGGTGCTACCGATTTCACTGCAGAAAAGACAACTTGTCACTTGATTCCTGAATTCTTTTTGCTCCAGCTTTACTCAATGATTCTTGTCCTCTACCAGCATCACATTCGACTTGCTGCTTTGTTCAGTGACTCGAGGACCAAACCCATTTACAACAAAATTCCAGAAGTACCCTTCTTGGAAATTGATGTCAAAGGGGGAGAGAGAGATCACATCAAAGCTTAATCATTTCTATAGGGGGAGAATATACTCAGGAGAAAGAGAGACCCCAGATGTTTGGTGTTCAAGAGAGAGAAGTCACATGTCTTTAAGAGGGGAAAGACATATTCATAGTTGATTGTTTCCGCTCGTTGACTGTTTCAACTCTGTTTCTTTGCTCTGATTTTTTGTTCCCTATCTTCTCCCAATATCACATGCTATATTCAGGGGGAGCAAGACATCCAAGGGAAGGAAATCCTTAAACTCATTGCACATCTTTATCTTTGGGGACATGTCTATGTTCAATGTGGTACTTAGTACTCACTCTACATGTCATCCCAGTCTTGGTTCTCTTGTGGTTTCTTTTGTTTGCTTTGCTAGTAGGTGCATCTGTGTTATCTAACCTTGTTTACGCAGGTTCATTCCATCCTAAGCCAACTCTAGACCACAAGGTAAGTATATGCATCACAGTCATGTGTATGAGGTTTTCTTGCTAATGTACATACTGTTTGCAAGAAGGACTCATGGGCATGAAGGTACATTTCCCATATTCACACATTTTTCTCTGATGCATATAGCCAAGATACATGTAACACTGCTTACTCTGTCATGCTTATACATTCACACGCTCCTATATTCCATATTTATATGATTGCATACATGTAGGGGGAGCTTATGCATGTTACATGTCTTTCCAAAGCTTTACTTGTTATTCTCTGTATCATTATCTAAAGCTTTCATGTATGTTGTCATCAATTACCAAAAAGGGGGAGATTGAAAGCACAAGTGCTCCCTGGGTGGTTTTGGTAATTAATGTCAACATATCTTTTGTTGGACTAACACTTTTACCTAGTATGTTTCAGATAAGTTCAACAATGAAGTGGCATGGACTAGAGGATGTGGAACCCCTTCAAGATGCTAAAGACAAAGGATTGGCTCAAGCTCCAAGCACAAGACTCTACATTTTCTATTTTAGTGATCCAAGATCACATTGAGTCTATAGGAAAAGCCAATACTATCAAGAGGGGATGAGGTGTTACTTAATGGCTTGCTTGCTCAAAGTGCTTAGTGATATGCTTCAAAGCCCTCAACTACTTTCTCACATCCACATATGACCCAAACCAAAATTCCAACTCGGCCCCGCCGATTCTTTCTATCCGGCGCCACCGAGTTCAGATGTCTTAGCCACTGCCACAAACCCTAGTCAAATCGGTCTCACTGATAGGGATCTCGGTCTCACCGAGATGGGATTGTAATCTCTCTGTATGTATCCATTACCAAAATCGGTCACACCGAGTTTGCATAATCGGTCACATTATTTGCTAAATCGGTTCGACCGAGCTTGAGTATTCGGTCCCACCGAGATTCGTAAGTTGTGTGTAACGGTTAGATTTTGTGTGGAGGCTATATATACCCCTCCACCCACTCTTCATTCATGAAGAGAGCCATCAGAACGTGCCTACACTTCCAACATACATTTTCTAAAAGAGAACCACCTACACTTGTGTTGAGGTCAAGATATTCCATTCCTACCATATGAATCTTGATCTCTAGCCTTCCCCAAGTTGCTTTCCACTCATATCTTCTTTCCACCAAATCCAAATCCTGTGAGAGAGAGTTGAGTGTTGGGGAGACTATCATTTGAAGCACAAGAGCAAGGAGTTCATCATCAACACACCATTTGTTACTTCTTGGAGAGTGGTGTCTCCTAGATTGGCTAGGTGTCACTTGGGAGCCTCCGACAAGATTGTGGAGTTGAACCAAGGAGTTTGTAAGGGCAAGGAGATTGCCTACTTCGTGAAGATCAAATCTAGTGAGGCAAGTCCTTCATGGGCGACGGCCATGGTGGGATAGACAAGGTTGCTTCTTCGTGGACCCTTCGTGGGTGGAGCCCTCCGTGGACACGCGCAACCATTACCCTTCGTGGGTTGAGGTCTCCATCAACGTGGATGTACGATAGAACCACCTATCGGAACCACGACTCAAAAATCTCTGTGTCTCCAAATTGCGTTTGCACACTCCAATGCCATCCCTTTACATTCTTGCAAGTTGCATGCTTTACTTTCCGCTGCTCATATACTCTTTGCATGCTTGCTTGATATGTATTGTGATTGTTAAATATGTGTCAAAACTCCACTTAAACATGAATAGATTAAAAACTGCAACTTTTTCACTTAGTGTCTAATCACCCCCCCCCCCCACTCTAGACACCTCTTCTCGATCCTTTCAGCTCGCGGGTCGGACGATGTCGTAGAAACATCGTCGCGGGCGTCGGCCCGGCGAGCCAGCGGCTGCTGTCGCGACCGCGGGGGAGGAGAGTGCACCGTGGTCGCAGCATCCCCGGTCCACCCACCGCCGGCACGCGTCGGCTCGACAGAACGCCGGCACGAGGGTCCCGCTGGGAGTGGCTCATCTTTGTTGGCGAAGCTGACGAGGCTTCGAATGGTGGCTCTCCACTCGTCGAGCTTCTCCACGGCGGGCAGGAAGTTGAGGAGCAATTGTACGCGCGCCAACGCTTCTGCTGGCGTGGGTGGCGGTGAAAGCTGCATGGACCGTGACGCGCTCCAACTTCTATCCACGTTAGAAGGAGCTCTATCACGGTCCCGCGGTCGCGCGCCGCTTCCGCTAGCGTCCCAGTGCGCACGCTGGCCCGATGCGTCCTAAGAGTGACGCAAAGGGCTCTTCCCGCGGCGGCGCCTGGGGGCACCGACGTCGCGTTGTTGCTCATCACGCGCCGCCTAAAAAGGCCGCAGCACAGGCGCCGGCGGGGGCGTCCGGGAGGTTGCTGCGCCACCTGTGGGTAATACAGCCCCCTCCCCGGGCCGAGTGGCGTGTGGCTCGTCGTCTTGGACCCGGACAGCGCCGCTCCCTTGGCTCCGATTGCCAGAGTGTCATGGACGCTCGCGGGCGGCGCCTCCAGCGCCATCCGTGGCCACTCCGTCGCCCGCCCGTGCTGGTGCGGACGGGCCGGCCTCGGACGACCCGATGGCAGTGATCCCCTTCTTCTTGGGGGCCATGGTGATGATGAAGTCGATATGCTAACTTCCAAATGGATTTTCACAGCTTGCGCCCCCTACCTGGAGTGCCAAAGATGTTGGGGGAATGACACCTATCGAGTCACGAGGATCCCTTCTACGGTTGACGGACGCGGGGCTATGCAAAGAGCGAGTTTGGGAGATCAACACGGGGGAATTTTATCCAGGTTCGGGCCGCAAGCGATGCGTAATACCCTACTCCTGCTGGTTTGTGTTTATCTGGTGTTCTTGGACTAGCTACAAAGCGGGCATGGTCCAAAAAGTCCGAATCCTTCCTTAGTACGCCTCGGGCCTCTATAGTCAAAAGGGGTCGCCATAGTGGCACACAGGAGGTGGAAAGTATGTACTGTATATAAGTCTATCCCTGGCACCATAGGACAAAACGCATTTAATGCGTTGCCGATGTGCCCTCTCACTTTATCGGGGATGGCAAGGAAGCTCGTCCCGACCATCGCCGCTTCGCCTCGCTCCGACGCGCGTCCAGGCTGATGAGGCACGCAGCGCCATGCTGGCTTGCTGGCTCCTGAGCTGGTGCGGTGGCAGAGTCTTCATGAAGATTTGCATGCCACCACGCAGGTGCTTGCTGAGTTGGCCTGGAAGCTGCACGTCGCCACGCAGGTGCCTGCCTTGTTGGCGGGTTGACTGCTGTGTTGGAACGGCGGTGGAGCTTTGGCAGGTGTGGGCCTGGCTGCGGCCCCACAGATATCCCCGGCAAGGGTCTTGCCGGGGTCTCGCAGGTGTCCTCGGACAGGGACTTGCCAGGAGGTCTTGTGTGCGTCCCCGGCAAGGATCTTGCCGGGGGTTTTCGTCTTCTGGTTCTCATCCAGTCTTTTATGCTCTTGGTCTTCACAAAGATCCGCATGCCACCATGCAGGCACCTCCCGAGCCTTGGTTCCAATGTCGTTGATGGTGTTGGAACTCTTAGGTTCAAGGGTGGCAGCCTCGCTGGTGTTGGGCAAGTTGCCTCGGCAAGGCTCTTGCTGGGGCTACGCAGGCTGCCCCGGCAAGGCTCTTGCCGAGGGAAAGCCCACCTTGTCCCTTTGCTCCTCGCGCCTCTGGCTTGGCGCTGCTCTGGTAGTCTTGTGTCTCTGCTCCCCCTCCTGCTCTGCGAAGCGCGGCCGTAAGTGTAGCTGTGACTGCCCGTGCACAAGTAAAGGGGTACAAAAGGCCCCTACTTTTGTACACCGACAACGTGCATGCTCCTAGGGGTATAGATTGGTAGGAAAATACCATCGCTTGTCCCCGACCGCCACTCATAAGGAAGACAATCAATAAATAAATCATGCTCCGACTTCATCACATAAAGGTTCACCATACGTGCATACTACGGGACTCACAAACTTTAACACAAGTATTTCTCAAATTAAAAACTACTCACTAGCATGACTCTAATATCACCATCTTCATATCTCAAAACAATCATAAGGAATCAAACTTCTCATAGTATTCAATGCACTCTATATGAAAGTTTTTATTATATCCCTCTTGGATGCCTATCATATTAGGACTAATTTTATAACCAAATCCAATTACCATGTTGTTCTAAAGACTCTCAAAATAATATAAGTGAAGTACGAGAGTTCATCAATTTCTATAAAATAAAACCACAGCCGGGCTCTGTCGGATATCGGGTTCCAGCAAAACCCTGAAGGTTCAAACTCTGGGGTGCGCGCGGAGATCTTCCCCCTACCGATCCACGCCCGAACGCCTCGCTGAGAATCTAAGCTACACGATCAAGAACACAAGAGACACGAGATTTATACTGGTTCGGGCCACCGTTGTGGTGTAATACCCTAATCCAGTGTGTGGTGTGGTGGATTGCCTCGGGGGCTCATGATGAACAGTACATAGGAAGAACAGCCTCGCGAGAGGTGTTCTTGAGCTGGTGCGGTGTGTTTGAGCTAGGATTAATCCTCTGTCTCCGATGAGATGCCTAAGGCCTA
This sequence comes from Aegilops tauschii subsp. strangulata, assembly GCF_002575655.3. Taxonomy (NCBI): domain Eukaryota; kingdom Viridiplantae; phylum Streptophyta; class Magnoliopsida; order Poales; family Poaceae; genus Aegilops; species Aegilops tauschii. The sequence goes on along the minus strand of NC_053039.3, from coordinate 259,932,086 downwards.
GCTGAGTTGAGTTGAGTTCGGTTTAGTTGAGTTCTACTGTGGTGGCTAGCTCTATTTATAGAGGCCCTGGTCCTCTTCCCAAATATTGAGCGGGAAGGGCGCCAACAACGGCCATTTTGAAGGGGAACATCTAGTACAAGTTATCCTGACTAAAGGTGGTCTTCGACTGCCAAAGGCACTGGCGATGACGCCGTCTTGGGCTCCACGGTGACCTCCGTCCTGCCGCTCTGCTGGTCTTGGTCTCGTTGCACCGAAATGGTAACCTTTGCTTGATGCCTCGGTACTCCGCGCCTGCGCTTGCCCCCTTTGCACCAAAGAGGAAACAAGGACACTGCGCAGGCCGGCGCCCGCCTGGTGCCCGCCTAGCCTTGATCGTCATGGCTTGCGTCACGAGCACCTTGCGAGGTACCCCTGCCTTGATCTCTCCGCCTCCTCGCGAGCCTGCCTGGTGAGGCCGATCCTGAGGAAGCCTTGCGTCATCCGCCCCGCGAGGCTTGGCCCCTCGCGAGGGTCTTGAGCTTGGGTCGATGAAGATGGGCCATACTGGGCCACCCCTTGAGCGACGCCATAGGCCGCAGGCAGGCAAGTCTGGGGACCCCCGTTCCCAGAACGCCGACAGTAGCCCCCGGGCCCAAGGCGCGCTCGGGCTTGGCTTAGCAGCGAAGCGAAAGGGCAAGTGCGGAGCGCCGCGGGCCCCAACAGCCTGTGGCCTTGGTCGCCGTGTGGCAGTTGATTGGACGTGGGCGTCTCCGCTTCCCCACGCTACCTCGGCAACTGTCCGATTTGACGAGTCCCTGCATGCAAAGAGCGTCATGATTACCTGCGATCGTGGAGGCCGACGGTTGGCCTCCTCTGGGCTATAAGTACGGAGGGGCGCGAGCCCCCGCAGTCCATCTCTTCTTGCTCCCCTCCTTCTTCGCCCTTCCTCCATCTCGATGCCAATGGCACCGATATGCCGGTTCTTTGCCGAGGAGAAGGGCAAGGCCCCCCGAGAAGGGCCCGACCCGCTCCCGCCGAAGAAGCGGCCGGTCCCCGGCCGCCGTGCCGAGGCTGCTTGGCCGGAGACGTCGAGGCCATGGTACGAGCAACCACCCCTGGCTTTCCGCTTCCTTTGTACGCCCGGGCCAAGGGCCCTGGTGGGGGAGACGCCGAGCGGCGTCGCCCGCGCCGTCGGCGACGTCGTCGAGTTGTGGCGGTGCGCGCCATCGCCCCTGGAGTCCACGCCGCGGATTCTTCTCGTGAGCTTGTACTCCACGCCGCCATGCCTCCAAGCTCCTGGATATGCTTCCCTTCCTTCTTCGCATTCGAGATGCCGCTGAGGGGGCCTCTTGAGCTCTGGCTGCAGCACGCCGACTGCAGTACCCCCGCGACCGGAGCTGAGGTCAAGGTCGTCGCTCCGGGCAAGGTCTACATGACCCGGGGCTGGGGCGAAATCGCCCGGGTCTGCCGAACACGAGGTGCCCTCGTGATTCACCTTGAATACGATGGCGCCTCCCTGATGTTCTTCAAGGTCTTCGACGCTGAAGGCCGCCGCCTGGAGTGCTGCCCCAGGGGAGACAGCTGCGACGTCGACGGGGCCGGGGCCAGGCCCGCCATCCACTTCCTCAACGGCTCCTCTGGCAGCAGCAGCGACGCTGGGGAGTCTATCGACTCTCCCGAGCTTCTCGTGACTCCGGAGACGAGCGACGACAGCTACGAGCCCCCGAGCTCGCGCCGAGCCCGGAGCAGGGCAGCATCGTCAAGACGCCGACGCGGCTGATCTGGATGGGTTTGGCGCCGGCGGTGGGTGGCCAGCTGTTGATGATGGCGTCATGTAGTCGGGGCTCCTTAGGATTCGCGTCTTTTGTTCCCTGTGAGGAATCAAGGAAGTACCCCGCGGGGGCATGTAAAGCGTCTGTTGTGTCTTTTGCTGATATCGTCCTCATTATGAAACGGTGTGAATGCATGTCCTGCCCCGGCTTGGTTCCCCCTTTCTAACCTCGCGATGGCTTGATGCCCTACGCTGACAGGTCCTGGTCCCCAGGCAGGCTCCAGCCATCGCTGGTATGCCAGGGCGCAATGCCGTGGTCAAGGCCAGGAGGTGAGCGGCCCGAGGTCTAGTAAGAGCCCCTGAGGCGCGATGCTCAGGAGGTCCCCTTTAGCGGTCAAGCAGCTGTCGCAAGGCGAGAAAGGAAGGCCACGTCGCCATCACAGGGTCGCATTAAGTGAGAGCTTGGTGTCGTGTTAGTTAGCTGTTCCGGGAGCGTGACTTATCTCGAAAGCTTGGAGCCGTTCTTCTGCGAGGTGCCGGACCTGCATGTCGGCAGCTGGGATTTCGCTGGGTCAGGCCTTCGTGAGCCTCTCCTCCCTTCCCCGCACTCTCCTCGTGCTCTACGTCCTTAGGTCCCGGCCCTCGAGCGATCTCAGCCGCCGCTGGTATGCCAGGTCGCGATGCCGTGGACAAGGCCAAGGCTGAGGGCTGGAGAGCCAGTAAGAGCTCCTGAGTCGCGATGCTCAGGAGCCCCCCTTTTAACGCGCGAGCGGATCATACGGGTGAGGGAGAGAGAGAGAGCTCACGACGCCCCCCACGTCATTCCTTAGGTGGACCCTGTAGACCAACATGAGAGAAGCAAGGGTTGCCATTATGATTGCCGGCCAGCCGTGGGATGCTCCAAGAGAGTGGTGAGGGCACTGAGGGCCTGGTGAGGTGGCACTTTGCGGGGCTGCCGCGGCCAGAGCTCGACCACTCAGGTTTGTTGGTGTTGCAGGGACGGACCCATGCGCAAGCGCCATGCCAGTGCGAGCGGCTCCAAGGGCAGGTGTCAATCGAGCAGGCGATTATCATAGGCAGGTTAAGCATGCATGAAGGCAGACCAACTTAGATAGATGCAGGAAAGATACATGCCACTGGGTCAGGCCCGAGCGGCTTGGGGATGATGCAGCCCGAGGGGCGCCCCCAGCAAAGTGAACTAAAGACATAAGCAAAACGGAGACACGCTGCAGGGACGGACCCACGCGACCTGGGAATAATGCAGCCCTGAGGGCGCTCCCAGCTGAAATGAAACTCGAAAGATGTCACCTGGTGTCATTGCAGAGCGGGTGTTGGAGTAGCTGACGATGCGCGGTGAAGAAGCTGACCCTTACGAGCCACCGGAGCCCGGAGCCTCGGGAGGCTCTGGGGGCCCAGGCAGTTCCCTGAGGGCCACCTCCATCTCCGCCAGGACCGCGTGACGCCTGGCCTCCTGAGCTTCCAGAATGCTCCGCATCAGGCGCTGGTGAGCTGCAGCCGTGTTTGGCAGGCCAAAAGGCATACGAACGTAGCTGTGAGGCGGACCCTCGCAACGTCCCACGCGCGAAGGCCAGAAGCGCTCCTGAGATGCGACTCGGCTGAGCCCTGGGTGGTCGATGCAGACGCGCGGCCCACCATCCTCGCCTGGATGAGGAGCTGCGTCGGGCAAGCGGCGGTTGCTGCGCATGACTCTCGATTCCTGCAGCTCCTGAGTGACCTTGGTGATGAATTCCTGAGGGTTTGGCCCCCTTGCCCCATACCTTCCTGAGGGAAACGTGCCGTGAAGCATGCCTCCAAGTGGTGCCCGAGCGCCTCCCTCGTGAGCTTGGCAAGGTCAGAGGCCCTCCAGGAGGGAGCCCCCGAGCCGTGCCCGAGGAGGGCGCCAGGCGCGCCTTCCTATGCGCTGGAGGGAGGCGCCCCTTGCACGGGCGCAGATCCTGATGCGGCGCCTCCGGAGGTGCCAACCTCCTGAGGCCTTGAGCTGGGTGATGTCTTCTTCTTCTTGAGTACTGCCTCAGGAAGGTTCCCTCTTTTGTCGTCTCGGTCCTCGACTGAGGCAGCTTGGAAGGCACGTTGGAGAGAACACACTGCATCTTTCTCTTCGCAGGGGACTGTGATGACTCCGCCGCTTCCCGGCATCTTGAGGACGTTGTAACCATGGTGAGTCACTGCCATGAACTTGGCCAGGGCCAGATATCCGAGGATGGCATTGTATGGCGGGCGGATGTGGGCAACGTTGAAGTCGATGAGCTCGGTACGGTAGTTCTTGTGCTGTCCGAAAGTGACAGGGAGGTGAATCTGCCCTGTCGGAGTGGTGGAGCCGTCGGTGACTCCTGAGAAAGGCTTGGTTGGCTGAAGCTGGTCATGAGGCACTTGGAGGTCGTTGAATGTCTCGAGGGACAGAACGTTGAGTCCTGCGCCACCATCGATGAGGGTCCTAGTAACTTGCACATTGCTGATGACTGGGGAACAAAGCATTGGAAGGACACCGGCTGGAGCTGCACACTTGAGCTGGTCCGCTGAGCTGAACGTGATGGCGCACGCGGACCACCTGAGAGGGCGCGTGGCCTCGAGCCTGGGGAGGGCTGCGTTCACCTCGCGGGCAAACCGCTTGAAGATGCGCTGAGAGGCTGGGGCCTGGGCACCGCCCAGGATGCAAGCCATAGCACGTGGCTCCTGGAAGCCCCCAGCCCCCTCGTCCTGATGATGGTCGTCATTCCTTCTTGGCGGTGGCGGCAGAGGAGGAAGGGCTGCGTTGCCCTGCGGGCGATCTTCCCGAGGCCGATCCCTCCAAGCCTCCTCACGAGGCTGGTCCTGCCAGCGGTCCTCGCGAGGTTGGTCACGCCACCCTTGCCGAGGGCCCCGGTCGTCCCATCGTCCTCCACCTCTTCCTCTTCCTCGGCCGTAGCCCCGATCATTGCGCTCGGGGCGTCGACCGATACATCCTTCTCGCACGACCCTGAGCTCTTGGCATTCGCTGGTGTTGTGGGTGTGGAGGTCGTGGTACACGCAGTACTGGCTGCCTTTGGACGACTCTGGCCGGTCCCTGCCGCGCTTCGTGCTTCGTGTCCAGCTCTGCCGCGAGCACGACTGCTCCCTTGCGCTTCACATCCTTGGCCTTGGCTTTCTTCTCTTCTCGGTCAGCAGCTGGAAGCTCAAGAAGGGAGAGGCGCCCCTCCTCAGCCCTTGCGCACTTGGTCGCCAGATTGAACAGCTCCAGAGATGTGCACAGTTCTTCATGGATTGCCAGCTCCTCCTTCATCTTGACGTCGCGGACGCCATCAGAGAACGCTGAGATGATGGCCTCCTCAGTCACCTTGGGAATCTTGAGGCGAGCGCTGTTCAAGCGCTGGATGTACGTTTGCAGGGTCTCTCCTGGTTGCCGCTTGATGCGACGCAGGTCACCCATGGCCGGAGGACGGTCGCGAGTGCCCTGGAAGTTGGCGATGAAGCGGGTGCGCATCTCGTCCCAAGAGGAGATCGTGCCAGGAAGCAGGTTCAGGAGCCAGGTGCGGGCACAATCTTTGAGCGCCATGACCTTCTCGTCTCCGTTGGCCACTTCGATGCCCAGCTCGTAGATCTGCAGGAACTCGGCGGGGTCGGCCGTGCCATCGTAGCGGGGAGGCAGGTCCGGCTTGAACTTGCCGGGTCATGCGACGCTGCACAGCTCGGTGGTGAAGGCGCGGCAACCTGCCTTGGTCACCGGAGCCTCTTGCTGAAGCTGGGCTTGCTCTTGGTGGTTCCCGCGTGCTGCTGCTGGGGGCAGCGCGGGGCCTTGACGTGCTGGCGCAGGGATGCGGTCTTGACGCTCTGGAGCTGGGAGCACGCGGGCGCCTTCTTGGGGACGAGGGATTTCTTGGCAGCTCCTTTCTTGTCGCGCGGGCGCCGGATGCGGTGGGTCTCGTCCAGGGGCCGCGCGCCTTGGAGCTAGGGCACCTTCTTGGGGAGGAAGTGGCGGAGGCGCCCCCTGAGCTGCATCACCCGCGCAGGACGGAGGGTGAGGCAGCAAGAGGGACAGCGCAGGAGAGCCCCCTACGGCGCTGACGAGCTCGGTGATGCGGGCGATCCACTCCTCGTAGAGGTCGTCGACGGGGCGGTAGTGCAGGAGCTCATGTGCCAGGAGCAGCGCGGCGTGCGCGTCCGCAGGAGCACGACGGACGTGGGACGAAGAACCGACTGGAGTCAGCGACGGAGTGGCGGTGCGGCCTTCCCGCCGCACCGAGGGATGCAGTGATGATGCCTGCTGCTCGTTCCCCACCGGGCCGGTGGCGGCGTTGGTGGCAGGAGACGGGGAACGACGGGGCGGCCCACCGACAAGAGCCGTCTGGGCGACGCGGGCGGCGAGAGCAGCCCGACGCTTGGCGCGAGCTCGGCGAGCGTCAGCCATGGATGCGACGAGCGATCGAACGCAGGGCGGCGGAAGAAAGATTCCGGCGCACCCGTACCTGGCGCGCCAAATGTCGGATCGGGTTCCGGCAAAACCCTTAAGGTTCGAACTCTGGGGTGCGCGCGGAGAACTTCCCCCTACCGATCCATGCCCGAACGCCTCGCTGAGAATCTAAGCTACACGATCAAGAACACAAGAGACACGAGATTTATACTGGTTCGGGCCACCGTTGTGGTGTAATACCCAAATCCAGTGTGTGGTGTGGTGGATTGCCTCGGGGGCTGATGATGAATAGTACAGAGGAAGAATAGCCTCGCGAGAGGTGTTCTTGAGCTGGTGTGGTGTGTTTGAGCTAGGATTGATCCTCTGTCTCTGATGAGATGCCTGAGGCCTAGCTGAGTTGAGTTGAGTTCCGTTTAGTTGAGTTCTACTGTGGTGGCTAGCTCTATTTATAGAGGCCCTGGTCCTCTTCCCAAATATTGAGCGGGAAGGGCGCCAACAACGGCCATTTTGAAGGGGAACATCTAGTACAAGTTATCTTGACTAAAGGTGGTCTTCGACTGCCAAAGGCACTAGCGATGACGCCGTCTTGGGCTCCACGGTGTCCTCCGTCCTGCCGCTCTGCTGGTCTTTGTCTCGTACCACCGAAATGGTAACCTTTTCTTGATGCCTCGGTACTCCGCGCCTGCGCTTGCCCCCTTTGCACCAAAGAGGAAACAAGGACACTGCGCAGGCCGGCGCCCGCCTGGTGCCCGCCTGGCCTTGATCGTCATGGCTTGCGTCAGGAGCACCTCGCGAGGTACCCCTGCCTTGATCTCTCCGCCTCCTCGCGAGCCTGCCTGGTGAGGCCGATCCTGAGGAAGCCTTGCGTCGTCCGCCCCGCGAGGCTTGGCCCCTCGCGAGGGATTTGAGCTTGGGTCGATGAAGATGGGTCGTACTGGGCCACCCCTTGAGCCACGCCGCAGGCCGCAGGCAGGCCAGTCTGGGGACCCCCGTTCCCAGAACGCCGACAGGCTCTAAAAAGATATAAGTGAAGCACTAGAGCAAATTTGCCTAGCTCAAAAGATATAAGTGAAGCAAATAGAGTATTCTAATAAATCATGATTCATGTGTGTCTCTCCCAAAAGGTGTGTATAGCAAGGATGATTGTGGAAAATTAAAAAGAAAAGACTCAAATCATACAGGACGATCCAACCAAAACACATATCATGTGGTGAGTAAAAATATAGCCTTAAGTAAAGTTACCGATAGACGAAGACGAAAGAGAGGATGCCTTCCCGGTGCATCCCCAAGCTTAGGCTTTTTGACATCCTTGAATATTACCTTGGGGTGCCTTGGGCATCCCCAAGCTTAGGCTCTCGCCACTCCTTATTCCATAGTCCATCAAATCCTTACCCAAAACTTGAAAACTTCACAACACAAAACTTCAACAAGAAATCTCGTAACCTCCGTTAGTATAAGAAAATAAATCACCACTTTTGGTACTATTGTGAACTCATTCTTTATTTATATTGGTGTAATATCTACTGTATTCCAACTTTTCCATGGTTCGTATCCCAAAGGTCTTACTTGGCACAAACACTAATTAAAACATAAAACCACATATAACCAGAGGCTAGATGTAAAATTTATTACAAAATAGCAAGGAAAAATATTGGGTTGTCTCCCAACAAGCGCTTTTCTTTAAAGCCTTTTAGCTAGGCATTGACAACTTTAATGATGCTCACATGAAAGACGAGAATTGAAGCACAAGGAGAGCATCATAAAACACGTGACAAACACATCTAAGTCTAACATACTTCCTATGCATAGGAATTTTATAAGCAAACAAATTATCAAGGCAAGAAAAAACTAGCATATGCAAGGAAGAAGAAAGAGACGATAGCAATCTCAACATGAAGAGAGGTAATTTAGTAACATGATAATTTCTACAACCATATTTTCCTCTCTCATAATAATTACATGTAGGTTCATAAGCAAATTCAGCAATATAGCTATCACATAACATATTCTCAACACGATCCACATGCATGCGAAGTTGACACTCTTCCAAAATAGTGGGATTAAGATTAACTAAAGTCATGACCTCTCCAAACCCACTTTTATCAAAAATTTCATAAGTTTGAACATTCTCCAAATATGTGGGATCTAAAGTTGAAACACTTCCAAACCCACTTTCAATATTATTGCAAACACAATTATCAATCTCATATTCATCATGGGGCTTAAATAAATTTTCAAGATCATAAGAAGAATCACCCCAATCATGATCATTGCAACAAGTAGTGGACATAGCAAAACTAGCATTCCCAAGCTTAGGGTTTTGCATATTATTAGCACAATTGATATTAATAGAATTTATAATAACATCACTGCAATCATGCTTTTTATTCAAAGATCTATCCTGAATCACTTCATAAAGTACTTCATCACAATTCTCATATTCACGAATTTCAAGAAAAAATTCATAAAGATAATCTAGTGCACAAAACTCACTAGCAATTGGTTCATAATAATTGGATCTCCTAAAAAGATTAGCAAGCGGATGAGGATCCATAAATCTTAGGTTTTCTGATTTCCAATAAATACACACTTGTTCCAACCAAACGAGCAAACAAGCCAAATAAGACATTAAGGCAAACAAAAAGACGAATGGAAGAAGGGCGAAGAAAAAGGCAAATCTATTCGAAAATCGTTTTAGAAGTGGGGGAGAGGAAAACGAGAGGCGAATGGCGAATAATCTAATGCGATGGATGAGAGTTTATGATGGGTACTTGGTATGACTCGGCTTGGCGTAGATCTCCCCGGCAACGGCGCCAGAAATCCTTCTTGCTACCTCTTGAGCTTGCGTTGATTTTTCCCTTGAAGATGAAAGGGTGATGCAGCAAAGTAGCGTAAGTATTTCCCTTAGTTTTGAGAACCAAGGTATCAATCCAGTAGGAGACAACGCGCAAGCCACCGAATACCTGCACAAACAAACACCAACCTTGCACCCAACGCAATAAAGGGGTTGTCAATCCCTTCACGGTTATTTGCAATGTGAGATCTGATAGAGATGATAAACGATAAAGTAATATTTTTGATATTTTTAGTTTATGAAACGGAAAGTAAAGATTGCAAAATAAGGAAACAACGACAGAAATTGGCAAGTTGAGGGGAAACTAATAAGTTGTAAAATAGACCCGAGGGCCATAGGTTTCACCAGAGGCTTCTCTCAAGATAGGAATTATTATGGTGGGTGAACAAATTACTGCCGAGCAATTGATAGAAAAGCACAAAGTTATGACGATATCTAAGGCAATGATCAGGAATATAGGCATCACGTCCGTGTCAAGTAGACCGAAACGATTCTGCATCTACTACTATTCACTACTGCAGGATGCTGCTAACGCGACACTACGATCAGAGACCCTTCGATGAAACTGTGTGCGATGCCATAATCGCAAACGGTGGTGTAAAAAACCCGTCAAAAAAGGTGCAAAACGTTTGCGATGGCGGAGCCATCAAACGCAGTTCAGATTTTAGTTGCGTGTGCGATGCAGGGCATATGGTTCAGTTCAATTAATTGTTTGCGATGAGGAGGAACAAAAGAAACAGGCAGCCAGATGGAGGTGTGTGCGATATACAGCATACGGTTCACTCAGATGAACTATTTGTTATTAGGCAACACAAAAGAAATGGTCAGCCAGATGAAGGTGTCTGCGATATACGGCACGCGGTTCACTCGGATGAACTGTTTGCGTTGAGACATGAGAACATAAATGGTTCAACTTAACAAGATGTGTGTGATACGCGGCAAATAGGTCTGTAATCAGAAATGTGTGTGAAGACCAATAATAACACAGACGGTTGCTGCTAATAAGACGTGTGTGTTGTGCGATGGGATTGCATACAGAACAACAACATATATATATATATATATATATATATATATATACACAAACATACTTATAAGTACATGCTTGCATAACCAAATTAAACACCCACTTACATAGGTGGCTACTACAACCATGGCATTTGCACACACCAAAGTAAACTATTACATGCATAATTACATAGGTGGCTACTACACACATGACATTTCCACACACCAATAAAGTAAACTATATATTACATGCATGATTAACTAGCATAAACGATCATCTGATCATCATCTACTTCTTGTGACGCTTGCTCTGCTTGTGGCTCGACCCGGGCTTGTCGATTTGGGTAACGAGGTACTTCCTCATGTCAACGATTCGCCTGTGCATCTTGTAGCATGTGTACACACTCTTGGCCGCGAACCTGAGGTGAGGTTCATCCAGTTGCCACATCCAGGCCCTGTGCCAGGATAGAGGACTTGTTCTCTGGGCATCCTGCTTCATCTTTTCATAGTAGAGGTCGATGATGGCCGAGGCGAGTTCGACCAGGGAGTCCTTCTTCATGCTGCCCCAGACCCTGTAGTGGTCACGGATTTCGACAAGGTTCGTGCAGGCCAAGCCCGTAACACAGAGCGCGTTTACATCGTCGGTGGTTTCCACCGTGGCAAACTTGTAGTCGGTGCTGTTGACAAACCTGTTGAAACGGTCACAAGGCTCTGTGGCCATGCAGTAGTGGTAGATGAGGACATGATGGCGCATGCACAACTGGGCGACAGCAACCTTCTGATCTATGCCGGGATGACCGCCGGTGTACTAGAGGTCGATGCCGACCACCTTATACTTGTCTCGAGCAAGCAACTTCTCAACATTGTTGATGTAGTCGTCAACCACGGCCGGTCGATGGTGTACACCACCGAGAGATCCGTCTCCCTCGCGTGGGTCTCCACTCTATGCTCGCCGAACTCCATTGGAATGCCGCTGGACATCCCCTCTCTATGTGTCGTCGTGGGTGTGCTTGTTGTGTTGTGGGGCGCGATCGAAAGGTCGAAGAGACTAAGGTTATAATGGCCGCGGGAATTAAAAGGGAAGCCGGACGGCCAGGAATATCGGCAGGCCCTGATGGCAGTTCTAATTTGCAGTGCATAACTCCATTGTGCCGCACGTAACTGCATCATGTGGCAATACGCGCGGCGCAACCGCATGCATATGGGGCCCCCGACGTGATCGTGCGCATGCCCAACCGCTGGCAGAGCGTGCCCGGAGGGACGCGGGCAGAGCGATCCACGGTCGCCTCAACGGCGACCAACCATATATATGCATATAGCAATTGAACACACAAGGAAAAGTTGTCCACAAGCCGAGCGCGCCGACGGACGCGAGCAGAGCGCGCCGCGGTGCCTAATGGCAAGCACAGCGTGCTGCGGTGCCTAACAGCGAGCAGAGCTTGCCGAGGGACGCGAGCAGAGGCGGGCACAGTGATACGTGGCAAATAAGACGAACTGTGCGAGCGATGTCGGAGACATCAAGTGTCGGAGTAAATGGCCACGGGTAGCCTAACCGACTGCCCCTGGTTCTTCTGAAAAAATTATCAGGCCTTCGGGCCTCCAAGCACTCCAAGCATTGGGCCGCCTTCCCTGGCCGGCTACCTCTGAAGCCGACTCCCGGAAGGCGACCCAGCCTCAGCGACCCCTTCCCAGGACGACTACGGGGTGACCGACTCCAAGAAGCCGGCCAAGAAGGACGCCGGCTCCTAGGAGCCGGCCGAGACCACAACCACCAAAGCTGTTCCCACATAACGGCGACAAGACGGGGTGTGGCCACAGTGCGGCCCACTACCCCCGAAGCCCGAGGCGGGCATGGCTACAGGAGGCCGTACGGGACGGCCGTCTCCCGTGCAGCTCGGCACTATAGCCATGCTAGCCTCGACGTCATCCACGACAGACTCCCGTACGGCCCACGGGCGGCGGGCCCCTCCAGCCAGAGAGAGGCATGGAGGCGGCCCGGCCTTTCCCAGTCGGCCAAGGGCGTAGCCGGCCCCCAGAAGCCGGCTACTCCCTTCCTCGAAGCATGAGCCCCATTAAGGAGACAAGACGAGGTAAGGCTACAGTGAGAGCCCCCGAGGCAGCCCACTGTAGCCACGCTTACCTCGACAAAGCCCTCGTCATCAGAGGCGAGGCTACAGTAAGCAGCCGCCGACAAAACCCTAGGCGGTGGGGCCGGCCTGTCGACCAAGAAGCCGGCAGCCGGCGGGACCCACCAGCCGGCGGAGAAGCCGGCGAGCGTAGACACTGACGGCTGGGACCAGTGCCCAGCCGGATTACCATTGTACCCCCGGGGGGTAGGCCTATATAAACCCCCCAGAGCACCCATGCAAAGGGTTGGCCTCTGAGCATAGTTGGCTTCTAAGCATAGCACACACACCATAGATAGAGAGAAGTAAGAGCTAGCCTTGTTCTTCTTCTCCCTTGAACCCAAACAGCTCTAGGAGCGATTGTAGCTACTTTCACCGATCTAGTGATCATGCGGAGACCCCGCAGAGCAGGACTAGGGGTGTTATCTCCTCAGAGAGCCCCTAACCTGGGTAAGATCCGCCGGCGTGCATGTCTTCGCCTCATCCCGTTTCCAGGCACCGGCGACGTCTTATTAGCTCCCACAATGATTAGCCATCCATTGGCATATGTCGCACCAACCACCCGACATCAAGCACGTATCAGATTAGAGTTGCATGTGCGATACGTGGCATACAGTTATCCATCCGAGCTGTTTGTGATGGAATAAGCCGTGTGTGTTGCGGGCAAACGATTGCTGGTATATAACCTTAAATTTAACCCAAAAAATGTTAATGCATGTTACAAAAATTGTATAGCTGGAAACTATGTTCAAATACGACTCCAACGATATAATCTTTGGCGACATGCATTCGTATTTTATTAGTTAAATCCTACTTATAAACCAGGACGGGGGTATAGTAGGTAATTAAATCACAAAGGTTTTTTTTATTAACCGTATGTGTACGTGTCCTTTCGTCCTCCTCTCGCACGTCTTGTCACCCCGCTGCCGCAAACGGCTTACAGCGCAAGCTTGCGCAGCGCGCGGGGGCATTCTTTTGGCCAAACGGTGGCTCGAAGTGGCGCCAATCAATCGTCGGTGAGCCCGTTCCCGCGCAACCTCACAGGTTCCCAAGCAAGCTTCCCGCCCGACTCGGTGAAATCCCCAAAATCCCAATGCTTACCGGCCAGCTATAAAAACCCTCACGGCCGGTGAGTCCTGTGTCGCATTTTCCCCTCCCTCCCTGTAGCTTATCTCGTGTGCTTCTCCCATAATCGCCAATGGCACCGATCAGTCGTCGCCGCTCAGCCACTCCGCCGTCATCAGAGTACAGCTCCAGCTGGGAGGCTACACCGCGGCGGCGGCGCAGTCCCCGGCGAAGTATAGTGCGCGTGGCGTCCCTGTTGGGTGTGCGCGGAACAACCACCACACGCTACGCCGCCGCTACCCGTCGGCAGCTGTTGCTAGCCCCCGTTGCCGCCACACCACCGTCGAAAGCCAGGGCCATCTCCCGCTCCGCCGCCGCGGCCCGAAGGCGGGAGGTGACCGTCGTGGCCGCCACTCCACTGCCGGCCACCGTGGGCATCACCCACTCCGCCATCGCTGCCCGAAGGCGGGAGGTGGTGGTCGTGGCCGCCACCCCATCATCGGCTGTCGTGGCTTCCAACCCACCGTTGACCGCCGGGATCATCACCCGCTCCGCCACCACCACCCGAAGGAGGGAGGCAGAGGTGGAGGCCCGCACGTGCGTCAGCGACCTTGTGCGCTACATCGAGTTCCTGCGGGACGAGGAGGAGCGCCTCGTCGAGCATGCAAAGAGCCTTACTGCAGCCGTGGCCGCAGCACACGCCGACGCGGAGGCGAGGAATCAGGAGATCTACGAGCAGTCCGGCCTCTTCGAGAGGGATCGTCTAGAGCGGCAGTGGGCGTTCGAGCTGGCGAGCGTCGCTGAACGTGCACCAACGGCAGGCACTATATTGCATTTCTCCAGCTCGCCGGTAGGCTCCTCCTCCTCCTCTGCATCTTACTGAGCGCGCTCGGCAGAGGAGAAGCTGCCGGAAGTAGCACAAAGCCCCTTTGTGGTAGTAGTAGTATTTAGGGGCTATTTTGTTCAGTTCATCTGACTATAGATGTGTGGTCGAACTATACAACATACTTAAAATTAGCTAGTATATATAGTTGAACTAGCTATTTTAGTACGTGGTTGGCAACAATTGGGGAAAAGTTTGGTCGGTTCAGCTGTCGAGTTGAACTGTTTGTATAAATTAAGAACGACTGCTTAATCTATGAATGAAATCTATGCTTAATTACTGAATTTTAGTTGCAAAAATTAGATAGTGCTAGTGATTTCTAGCTGCATATTTTGACAAATCGCAGTGTTACAAGGATTGACAAATGGCAACGTTACTAGATCAACAAATGTAAATCTTTCCAGTTTGACAAATGGCAACATACCCAATATGACAGATGCAAATCTTACCAAATTGTTTGTACGTGGTTGCACATGGGTCATCCAAAACAACCGTTTGCGTTGAAGGGATGCATAAATCCAGCGCTGCGGATTTTCCCTCGACATAAGGGGGAAGACCATAGCTCTCACTTTGCATACGGGTGTTCTATCTAAAACGTTTGTGATCAAGAGCTGCAGAAATCCTGCTCGACACATTTTCTCTTGGCTTCCCGGGGAAGCTGTCGTTTGCGATGAGTGTTTTACATTTAAAACCGTATTAAACCGTGGCTTGGGCGCCATTAATGTAGAGGATGCGAGCAAGGCGGGCGGCCATGGAAGTCAGAGGGTGCGCTTCCCAGTGAGCCTGTGCGGCGTACAACTCGCACGCTTCCCGTTGAGCCTCCGCATTGGAGTATAGCTTGCACGCCTTCCATTTAGTCAAGCACTCAGGCACCTGTCCGCACGACACCTCCTAGCCATTAAAAGAGTGAGGCGTGGCGTCACGTGAATGGTTAACAGAACGCACACAATTTAAATTATACAAAATGTTTGAGATGTTATAGTGGCAGCTATTTGTTTCAAAATGCCTTTGTTGGCTGTTATTCGAGTGCGCCTTCTCTCAAAATAGACACGAAAAATACCACAGCATGTCGGGTACCATTCCATTATAGCATGCCAAGTTTCATGAATTTCTGACGAGTTTTGGATTTACTAGAATTTAAAAACAAAGTATCTCAACATTTTGCCGGCAATCAACAGTGCCCTGGTGTTTGAAATTCATTCCCATTTCTTGCATGGGACCTAAGCATGCCCCGAAGGACACAGATTTGATTTTTCAACCAATTTATATGCACTGGAGCTTGTGCATGTAGTTCAAATTTAAATTATGCACATGAAATGCCTAGAAAACCTAGTTAATGTATAAAAATGTCCAAACGAACCCCAAAAATTCCAAAAGTAAACACAACACTCCTCTTGTTCTATGTTGACACTAGAAAATTTTTGAAAGCAATAAGAGGCAACGGATATCGTTTCGTCCCAAAAGGTGGCACGTTCCCTACCGAAACCATCACGCTTGTTGTCAGAAGCTAAGGTTTGTGAGAAGCTTATACCCAAACCTGCCCCAAATGGGACAAATTTTTTACCCCGTCATGTTGATGCTGCTCCATGATAGCATGCCAAGTTTCATGAATTTCAGACGACTTTTGGATTTACTAGAATTTAAAAGCCAGGTATCTCAATGTTTGCGGCCGAGTGACGGTGGCAGGGTGTTTGAAATTCATTCCCATTTCTTGCATGGGACCTAAGCATGCAACCAAGGACACATATTTGATTTTTCAACCAGTTTATATGCACTGGAGAATGTGCATGTAGTTCAAATATGAATATGCACATAAAATGCCTGGGAAACCCAGTTAATGTATAAAAATGTCCAAACGAACCACGAAAAATTCCAAAATTAAACACAACACTCCTGTTGTTCTATGTTGACACTCGAAAAAATTTGAAAGCAATAAGAGGCAACGGATATCGTTTCGTGCCCAAATGTGGCATGTTCCCTACCGAAACCATCATGCTTGTTGTGAGAAGCTCTGGTTTGTGAGAAGCTTATACCCAAACCTGCCCCAAATGGGACAAATTTTTTACCACGGCATGTTGATGCCACTCCATGAATTTCAAACGAGTTTTAGATTTACTAGAATTTAAAAACCAGGTATCTCAATGTTTGCGGCCGAGTGACGGTGGTAGGGTGTATGACATTCATTCTCATTTCTTGCATGGGACCTAAGCATGCAACCAAGGACACATATTTGATTTTTCAACTTGTTTATATGCACTGGAGCATGTGCATGTAGTTCAAATTGGAACTATGCACCTGAAATGCCTATAAAACCAAGTTAATGTATAAAAACGTCCAAACGAATCCTGAATAATTCCAAATTTTTTTGACGGCACACCTATAGTTGCATGTTCACTGCAGATAAAAGTTCTAACAATTCAAACACCATCCTTTGTAGTTGTGACCCCATTCCGTACTTCAAATCAAGACGATAAATCAAGTAGGTCGCACACAATTTATTATCACCAACCGTGTGAGATGCAGCACAAAATATCTTGGAGCACCGTCGGTGTATAGTACGCCTATGGCTTATGCGAGAAGGTGCATCGGCTGTCCACAGCCGGCGTGTCAAGCACACTAGCTCACTCCCCAAATATCATTTCACAGTTCATTCGTCGCCAGTGAAAGATGGGGACATGGACCCACATCGTCAGGGCAACTTCGGCGCCCACTCCGGCAAGTGCGTGGCCGCAGGTGCCAAGCACGTGCTAACAACCTTCATGAGGGCGACCATAGTCTACGTCCGGGTGGCCAACGCAGCCCAAACGGCCGATGTTGCTTCTCAGGCGGCGGCATCAGCATCTGCCTCGGGGATAGCAACTGGCGAGAGCGGCATAGCAGATGCCCGATCCTCAGTGGCGGCCTTAGCCCTAATGGAGGCTGCCCACTACCATGTCGAGGCCGTCCACGCCCAGCTCATGGCGGTCACCACACAAATCGAACGAAGCTTCTCCGACAACGGTCTGCAACCCACGGCCAAAGAGTTGGCAATCGCTGAGAGAGTTCGAGCAGCCGTCCGTTCCTGTGCAGCATACCTTGCCACGACGGAGCCCGCCAGAGCCCAGATCGCGGCCGCCCACGCCTAGCTCGTGGCGGCCTATTCCAAAGATATGGCGGACGCAGATGGTGAGATGCTTGCCGAGTATGGTGCCATTGATGCCATGGAGCCCCTTCCCTAGGAGACCGTCAGGCGTGAGCTGGACATGGAGGCGGCGGCGGAGATCGACGAGCACCAGCCGTAGTAGTACTCTTTGTTTTGTTTAATTAGAGTGCCGGTCTTTAATTTTTTAGAGTAATGTTTAGGTCAGCTAGCTCTGTTTAATTGTTGAACTTGCTCGATTAAGAAGTTAGTCTCCTTTGTGTACCCAAATTATGCAATGATGTGGATGACCACTGTAACCAGGGAAATTCGAACCAAAAATTTTGATGTTCAAACTCAACACACACGGGTTAAGCTATCTGAATCGTTTGTGATGTTCACATATCGTACACAGTTCTGAATAAGGGACCGTGTCTGATGACACTTTGCGCACCAGTTTTTTTGCTGAAGCGATTCCAAATTTTCAGCTTTCGTGGAAATATCTACCTCCCCGCCCCCTCCCCCTTACCAAAAGCCACATTTCCCCTGTTTCCGCCTTCCTTTCCAAGTTGAAACCTTCACTCCTTGCTTGCAGCGTCGCCTCCTCGCCGGCGACCCTCCTTCAAGCTGCTCGGCCTCGCCTATCTAGGCAGGTAATCCACACCCGACCCCCATCCTCCTCCTCCTTCCACATCCCACATGCCCCGACCGCCGGCGCAAGCGCGACACCTTCCACCCAAATCACCGACCCCTCCACCAAATAAGCGCCACCCTAAGCCATGGTGCACGCGGTATAGCCAGGATCTCAAGGAGCATTTGGCACCGGAGAAGCAAATCGCGGCCGCACGCGCGGATGAGGTCGCGATGGCTGCCATTCGTTCCGACCCCCAAATCTTGGAGGAGCACCTCGCCGTCGAGGCCACCGTTGACGCCTCGCTCGCCGACACCGCGACGCAGTTGGCTGCTTTAAACGACAGTTCGTGGCATTTTATCGAGGCCACCGTCAGTGCCTTTGACGAAGACTACGAGGTGTTTTCTCAGCGTGCACGTGCTTACCTCATCTCGAGAGCCAGCAGGTTGGTGCCCGGCGCGGCTCAGGCAACTCACCACTACAACGAGGGCACCCACGATGCGGAGGCCTCACCCTTTTCCATGTCCAAGGAGCCAATCGTCATGGATATCTCCGACAATGAGGAGTAGCTTGTCTTATTAGCTCACTATGAGGACCCATGTTCAGTTTGCTAGCTACTACCTTTCCTTAACAAATTCTAGTGAATTGTGCTATCTACCTTTACCATGCAATCTTCTGCTATAGTGTATATGTTCTATATGTCGTGCAATGTGGTGTTCAGTTAACTGCTTGGTTCAATTCTGCAAATGTCATGTTCAATTCTTCAAGGTGCAATATTTCCAAGTTGTTAAGCATGCTTGGTTTGGTTAACTGTCTGATCTTCTATTATGAGTATGTTATATTGTGCAATGTGGTGCTCAGTTAATTTTTGGTTCATTTGTTGTGGTGTTTAGTTAACTGCTTGGTTCAATTCTGCAATGCGATGTTCAATTGTTGTGGCTGCATTCTGTTATTGTATACTGTGTGAGAAATAAATCGAATTTGGCTGTACTAAATACATGAGAAACAAATACAATTGCTATATTTCCAAGTTGTTAAGCATGCTTGGTTTGGTTAACTGTCTGATCTTCTATTAGGAGTATGTTATATTGTGCAATGTGGTGCTCAGTTAACGTTTGGTTCATTTGTTGTGGTGTTTAGTTAACTGTTTTGTTTGGTTCAATTCTGCAATGCGATGTTCAATAGTTGTGGGTGCATTCTGTTATTGTATACCATGTGAGGAATAAATTGAATTTGGTTGTAGTAAATACATGACAAAAAATACAATTGCTATATTTCCAAGTTGTTAAGCATGCTTGGTTTGGTTAACTATCTGATCTTCTATTAGGAGTATGTTATATTGTGCAATGTGGTGCTCAGTTAATGTTTGGTTCATTTGTTGTGGTGTTTAGCTAACTGCTTGGTTCAATACTACACTGCGATGTCCAATTGTCGTGGGTAGAATTTTGTATTGTTGTGCATGTGAGGAATAAATCGAATTTGGCTGCACTTAATACATGAGCAACATATACAAGTGCTATATTTCCTAGTTCTTAATCATGCTTTGTTTGAATAAATGGGTTTTCCATGTGGCTTGAATTAATCTGATGAATCTGCAATGTGCTTATTTTTCATCAACATATTTTACTGATAGCATGTGAACCCTCACTTAACCTGATGACTAACTACCTTATATGCGTTGCAGGGAAACAATGGGAAGCACTGAGGTTTACAATCGAGGTTAGCACGTGCATGGTCCATTGTCAAATAGCACATTATTGTGCAATTGCAGGAACCATTCTAATATTTAGGTTTTTAACAAATTGGTCTGCACATGTAGGTCCTGCTGTGTCGGTGGGAAACGACACCTATGGGACCACGAGGATCCATTCTGCGGTTGCGGGGCGCTGGGTGGTGAGGAGAGCAGGATCAGCAGTCAGTACGAGCACGCGGATCGTTTACCCAGGTTCGGGCCGCAGAGATGCATAATACCCTAGTCCTGCTTGGATGTGTATATCTGTGTTCTTGAGGTCCTCGAACTAGCTACAAGGAGCGTAACTTGTCCAAGAGTCTGAATCCTTCTCCTGGATGCCTTGGGTCTCCTTTTATAGGCAAAGGGATCGCCACAGTGGCACCAGGAGGTGGCATCGGGGTACTGTGGTTAAGCTTATCGCTAGCTATTACGGGACAAGATGCATTTAATGCGCCCCTGACATGTCCCTTCCACTTTATCGCCGCTTCGCCCCACCTCGACACGCGCCTGGGCCAGCTAGGTGGTGGCGCCATGTAGGCAGGCAAGCAGCTGAGGTGGCGCGGTGTTGGAGCCTTTAGGAAGATATGCATGCCACCACGTAGGCACGTGCTGAGTTGGCGGAGCAGCCCTGCGTCGACACGCGGGTGCCTGCCCGGCTGGTGGGCTGGCAGCTGCATGGGATTGGTGGCGAAAAGCTTGGCGGGTGCGGGCCTGGCTGTGGCCTCACGGATGCCCTCGGCAAGGGCCTTGCCGGGGCCCCGGCAAGGGTCTTGCCATGGCGTTGCGGTTGTCCCCGGCAAGGATCTCACCGGGGGTCTTGTGGGCTTCCTCGGCAAGGATCTCGCCGAGGCTCGCCGTCTTCCACTCTTCTGATCTTGAATATTGTTCTTTGTCTCCACAAAGATCTGCATGTCACCACGGAGGCGCCTCCCGAGCCCTGGCCCAACGCGGTTGATGGTGTTTGAGACCGTGGGCGAGGGGGCGTGGCGATGCTTCATCGGTGGCGGCGAGGGTCTCAGCTAGACAACGCGTCGCTTCTCCCCAAGAGCTCGTGGCGGCAGAGCCAGCCGTTAGAGGAAGGGGGAGGGGGCGAGGTCGAGGCCGTCGTGGTGCTCGGGGAAGAGGAGGACGGGGCGACGCATCGGCCTCGCCTCCGCCAGCGGCCCCTCCCCCGGTGGAGGGCCACGTCGGGGACAACCCCCACGAGTTCTTCCTCAGGCTGCGCCAGCCACCGCGCCGTCGTCTTCGTCTCCCAACCCCATTTGCGCGGGAGATGGAGCTGCACCCGCCGTAGGCACTGCGGCTGCGTATGAGAGGTTGCGGGAACAGCGGTACGTGGGCCGACGTCGAGTTCCCCGCCCCTCACGTCATGTATCTTTGCCGAGGGTGGAAAACCTTTGCTTGCATCCACAGCCTGGCGGAGGGGCTCACTCTCCATTTCAAGTTAATCGAAGGTGGCCTCCTCTCCGTCAAGGCCTTTGGGCACTTCGGGACTCGCGTAAGGTGCTGCGTGGAGAGCTCCTCTGATGGCGAAGACACTTCCTCGAGCGAGAGTGATGAGGAGGGCAGTAGGGCAGAAGACGGGGACGAGTCCGACTAGGCGTCGGACGCCCCGTGCCTGGGCGGGTGCAGCAGCAGCAGCATCTGCACCTGGCCGCTCCTCCGGCGGGATTAGCCGGGGGAGGGGCCAGCTCCTTGAACTTCTCGGGGTCGTCTCCTTGGGCGGCTGGCGTTGGGAGGCTGCGGAAGAGGAAGAGGGCGGGCGGCAAGGCCGTCAAGTCGGAGTACGCGGGCACCGACGCCTTCATCGCGTATTGACGTCCTGCCGCCTCGTCTTCCAGCTCTTCCCCCGGCGCCGTCATCACCAGCCAGCCTTTGGACGGCCACCGAGACGTTCTCTTGGTGCTTTCTGCTGCTCGTAGCTTGCCTAGGCGCCCTTTTTGCCCCTTTTTGCTTCCTTGACCTGCCTCCTGAGGAGAGGGACAAGAAAGGGATTACGGGCACCTTATCTTTTTTCAACTTGTAAGCCTGCGGGCATTAGTAGCATTTAAAGCTTGTAATCCCCCTTGCTCATGTTTTACACTCTGTATGAACTGTACCTGTATGGGATGTTTTTAATAAAAAGGGATGTTTGCCGGGTTTTTCGTTCGTGGGTGAAACCCGCGACAAGGAGCGAATCCTTGTTATTATTTAAGGTAAAGGTTTTTCGCCCGGCAACAGGCCTTGCCGTCCCTCCACTTCGCTCGACCATTCTCGCGCCCTTGGCGGAGGCAGGGATGAAGCGGGCTTAGGCTCCTCATTCCATTTCCTGGCTGCCACGACTACTACCAAATCCGGACCTAGGAGATAATCCTTGGGTATAGAAAAGGGGAGCACAGTAGCCTAGCAGTAAAACGAGGTTTCATATATCCCAGTTCCATACCGAAATGCATGATAGAGGATAAAAGACTTATCTGGATCTGCAGCCCCCGGCAATCTTGGATTGCCGTGGTTGGATCCTTGTACTTGCAGCCCCCGGCAACTTTGGTTTGCCGGGGTCGGGACGCCGGTCCGTTCCCTTTCTTCCAAATAGCTCAGCAGAAGTGCTCATGTGCCCTGCAAACCAAAGAGGACAGAAAAGAACAGAGAGACGCGCACTCGACCTCTAAGCTAGGGTTTAGCCGCCGCTAAGCACTATCAACCCTAACCGAGGAAGAGACTCGACCTAGCATGCATGCTATAACTTAGGGCGCCAGCGCTTCATTTATTTATGCTCAGGGTCTGCGCCTGGCTTTGAACATAGGGTTACATGCCTTGCCGGCAAGGCTTGTACAAAAGGTGGCTTGCCGGGAGGCCCGACAACTGCGCCTCATGGGCAAAACTTGCAAAGATGCTCGATGTTCCAGGAGTTGCTCACTGGAATGGCATCTTCGGTCTCCAGGCGGACTGCGCCGGGCCTGGTGACTCGTGTTACCCGATAAGGGCCTTCCCACTTCGGCGTCAACTTGTTGGAATTCTTGGCCGACTGAACGTGCCGAAGAACAAGGTCGCCTTCCTCAAAGCTCCGGGTATGAACCTTGCGGCTATGGTAGCGGCGCAAGGCTTGCTGGTAGCATGCTGCTCTCACAGCCGCTCGGAGACGATCTTCCTCAAGGAACGTTGCGTCATCTTGCCGCAATCGCTCTTGCTCAAGCTCATCATAAGTGAGCACTCGAGGTGACCCGTATATGAGTTCCGTGGGGAGAACTTCTTCTACCCTGTAGACCAGGGCAAAGGGTGTCTGGCCGGTGGCTCGATTTGGCGTCGTTCTGATCGACCAAAGAACTGCTGGCAGCTCGTCAATCCAGCGCCTTCCACTCTTGCGCAGCCTGTCAAAAGTCTTCGTTCTTAAGCCTCGTGGAACTTCAGCATTCGCTCTCTTTGCTTGGCCGTTGCTCCGTGGGTGTGCCATGGAAGCAAAACAGACCTTGCTGCCGAGATCCTCAATGTACTGCATGAAGGCGTGGCTTGTAAACTGTGTGCCGTTATCGGTGATGACCCTGTTGGGTACACCAAAACGGCAAACTAGCCCTTTGAAGAACTTGATGGCTGACTGCGCTGTCACCTTCCTCACCGCTTCCACCTCTAGCCACTTTGTGAACTTGTCGATTGCGACGTACAAGTACTCAAAGCCCCCGACAGCACGAGGGAAAGGGCCCAATACATCGAGCCCCCAGACCGAGAAGGGCCGGGAGAGAGGGATGGTTTGAAGGGCTTGAGCTGGTTGATGGAGCTTCTTCGAATGGAACTGGCACGCTTCACACTTGGTTACTAGTGCCGTCGCATCTTGGAGGGCAGTGGGCCAGAAGAAACCTTGCCGGAAAGCCTTGCCGGCAAGGGCCCTCGACCCTATGTTGGAGCCACATGCGCCTCCATGTATCTCTGCCAACAGCTCTAGTCCTTCCTCCCGGGAGATGCACTTCAATTTCACCCCATTTGGCCTTCTTCTGTATAAGACGTTGTCAACGAATTGGTACAGAGCAGACCGGCGGGCTACTCTCTCTGCCTCTTCCCGCTCCTCAGGAAGCTCTCCTACTTGGAGGAATCGGACGGTGTGCTGCGCCCATGCCGGAGCCTGTGGCTCGACGGCAAGGACCAAAGGCATCTCTTCTGCCGTGGGAGCGGCTGCCTCTACGGCCATGGCCTGAGGCCCTGCCGGAGTCGGTTGCCCCGTGGCAGGATCGGCATCCACGGCAACATCTTCGCCAGCGGCTCCGGGGAGCTTGGTGGGGAAGTACTTGCCGGGGCCTAGCTTCCTCTGCTTGTTCTGCCCGGTTGATGGTTCGACGGATGGTTGAGTTAACTGAAGCACAAAAGTACCTGGTTCCACAGGTAGCTTGAGGGCAGCACGCTTTGACAGGTAGTCGGCGATGTCGTTCTCCGCCCGAGGGACATGCTCTGCTTGTATACCGTCAAAGCGCTCCTCCAGTTTCCTCACTTCATCCACGTAAGCCTCCATCAACGGACTTTTGTAATGTTTGTTGATCTGCCTGACGACGAGCTGCGAATCGCCCCTGACGATGAGCTTTCCGACCCCGAGGTCCGCCGCGATCCTGAGACCGGCAAGCAAGCCCTCGTACTCGGCGGTGTTGTTAGTTGACATCTCCCGAGGAAAGTGCATTTGGATGACATACTGGAGGTGCTCTCCGGTGGGCGCGACAAGCAGTACGCCAGCACCGGCGCCTTGCAGCGAAAAAGCCCCATCAAAGTACATGATCCAGTTGCGGCTAGTTTCCTTGCCGGGGAGAGTGGTCTCCTATACCTCTTCGTCGGGTGTCGAGGTCCATTCTGCAACGAACTCCGCCAAGACTCTACTCTAAATCGTCGAGGTGCTTTCGAACTTCAAACCGAAACTTGACAGCTCCAGGGCCCATCCCACGATCCTCCCCGTTGCATCTGGATTATGCAGTATCCGTTGCAACAGGAGGCGGGTGACCACGGTGATCTCGTGCGCTTGGAAGTAATGACGCAGCTTCCTCGAGGCCATAAGGAGGCCGAAGAGCAATTTTTGCACACCTGAGTACCTCGACCTAGCCCCCTACAAAAGGGGGCTGACGAAGTAAACTGGGTGCTGCACCATTTTCTTCTTCTGCACCACTTCACCTAGTCGCGCGGGCCCTGTCGCACTGGTCTCAGCCTCTGCCGGGGACTCAGTCTTGCCGGGACCGAGCCCTGCCGGGGAGGGTTCCGGCTCGCCATCCGCTGACTCTGCGGCCGCTGCTGCCTCTTTGTCAACCTCTCTCTACGCCACCAGTGCGGCGCTAACCACCTGATTCGTTGCCGCTAGGTACAGCAGCAACGGTTCTTGTGGTTTGGGCGCAACCAGCACGGGGGTAGAGGAGAGGTACCTCTTCAAATCCTGCAGCGCTACATCAGCCTCCGGGGTCCACTCCATTGGGCTCGTCTTCTTCAAGATCTTGAAAAAGGGAAGGGCATGCTCCGCGGACTTGGAGATGAATCTGCTCATGGCGGCAACAAAGCCAGTGAGCCGACGCACGTCTTTGATTCGCTTGGGTGCCTCAATCTGCTCGATGGCCTTGATCTTATCTGGGTTTGCCTCAATCCCGCGCTGCGACACAAAGAACCCGAGGAGCTTGCCGGATGGGACACCGAAGACACACTTCTCAGGGTTCAGCTTGAGGTTGATCTTGCGCAGGTTTGCAAATGTTTCCTCCAGATCTTGCACAAGTGTCGCTTTGTCCTTGGTTTTGACCGCTATGTCATCCATGTAAACTTCCATATTTCTATGTAGCTGGGGCTCAAAACCAATTTGGACTGCTCTTGCAAAGGTTGAGCCAGCACTCTTCAACCTGAAAGGCATCCATAAAAAGCAATACGTACCACATGGGGTGATGAATGTTGTCTTCTCCTTGTCTTCTTTTGTCATGAAGATCTGGTGGTACCCTGAGTAGGCGTCGAGGAATGATAACAGGTCACACCCGGCCGTGGAGTCGACAATCTAGTCGATGCGCAGCAACGGGAAGGGATCCCTTGGACAAGCTTTATTGATGTCTATGTAATCAATACACAACCTCCACTTCCCGTTTGCCTTGCGCACCACTACCGGGTTGGCCAACCACGTTGGATGGAGCACCCCCCTTACCAAGCCTGCCGCCTCTAGTTTCCTGATCTCCTCCGTAATGAACTCCTGCCTCTCCAGAGCTTGCTTCCTGACCTTCTGCTTGACGGGCCATGCATGAGGACAGACAGCAAGATGGTGCTCAATCACTTCCCTGGGAACGCCGGGGATGTCGGAGGCTTGCCATGCAAACACATCGACATTCGCCCGCGGGAAAGTGACGAGCTCGCTTTCCTATTTGTTGTCGAGGGTGGAGCTTATGGTAAAAGCTCCCCCCCCCCCCCCCCGTGCCGTCCTCCTTGACGGACACCTTCTTGGTCTCTGGTGGTGCAGCTCTGGATTTCTTGCTCTTGCCGGTGGAGCTCTCTGGCACGTCCTCAACGGGAGCGCAACACTCCAAAGAGGTACGCTTGCCGGAGTGGGTGCAAGAGGTCTCGCCGGTCTTCTTCTTCCCTCCCGGGGCTCCCGCGGCAGGAGCAAGTGCCTTGGCGGCAGCTGCTGCAACTGCTTCCGGTAGAGTTGGTCGGCGCAAATCAACGCCTCTTTCTTGTCAGAGGGGACGATGATGATGTTCATCGGCCCGGGCATCTTCAGCATGTTGTAGGCGTAGTGAGAAGCCGCCATGAACTTGGCTAGTGCTGGGCGGCCGAGGATCCCGTTGTAGGGCAAGGGGATCTCAGCTACATCAAAGACAATCCTCTCCATCATGTAGTTCAGCTCGCCCCCGAACGTCACGGGCAGCGTGACCTTTCCTTTCGGCTGGCTCCTCCCCGGATTGACCCCTTGGAACGTGCCCGTATCCTCGAGGTCTCCATCAGGGATCTGCAGCCTCTTGATCACAACAGGCGAGATCAAGTTCAGACCGGCCCCGCCATCAACTAGCATCTTCGTCACCTTGAGGTTGCGGATTGTTGGTGAGACCAACAACGGTAGGCACCCGACCACAGTAGTGCGGTCAGGGTGGTCCTCGGTGTCGAAGATGATAGGCGTGCTGGACCACTTCAGCGGCTTCTGTGCGTCGAGCGATGGCTCCACCGCTGAGATCTCACGTGCCCACTGCGTGAGCTGGCGGTGGGATGTATGCAGCGAGGCGCCACCATCGACGCACATGGCCTCTGTAGCTTTCTGGAACTCGTGGTCGCCGGACTCATCGTCCTCGTCATGATCATCGTCTTGCTGCTCCTTGTCGCGGCCTCGGGCGGCCCTCTCCTGCTGATTATCTTTGCCGCGGCGGCCTCCTTGGCCGCCACGTTTCTTGCCGGATCCCTCGGCACCCTCTTGGCCCTTCTCCTTGTCCCGCCGCTCATACTCGGCTTTCTGCTTCTCAGCGAGCAACTCCACTTGCCGGCAGTTCTGCAGGTCATGGCCCTTGGTGCGGTGGATCTTGCAATACTGCTTGTCGGAGCCCCCTGGCTTGTCGGCAGCCGCCAAGGCCTGGCAAGCGGCACACCCGGCAACCTCCTTGCCGGGGTCACTCGCCTTGGCCTTCTTGGTGGCGCTGGTTTCGTCGGACCCCTCAACGGCAAGCACGGTCTTGCCCTTGCGCTTCCTGTTACGGCGCCGACCCTTCTTCGCCAGGGTGGCGGTGTCATCCGTGGAGTCGGTTTCCGTGCCGGCGTCTTCGCCGGGCTACTTCCTTCCCTCTTCAGCTCGAGCACACCGGTCAGCCAGAACATAAAGCTCGGCCACATCCTTGACCTTGTTCATCGCCAGCTCCTCGCGCATCTTGCGATTGCG
The DNA here is from genome assembly GCF_002575655.3 of Aegilops tauschii subsp. strangulata. NCBI lineage: Eukaryota > Viridiplantae > Streptophyta > Magnoliopsida > Poales > Poaceae > Aegilops > Aegilops tauschii. The sequence continues at coordinate 259,904,677 of NC_053039.3, read as the reverse complement.
CACATTCTGATGGAATGCACTGATCACGGCGGCTGGATGAACGTTGGGGATGTTGTATTGCACTCGGCTGAACCTTTGGATGTACTTGCACAAGGTTTCTCCTTCCTTCTGGGGGATGATATGCAAATCACTCGCCTGGCCGTTAGCTTGGTGGCCTCCGGTAAAGGCGCCAACAAACTCATGACACAGATCCGCCCAAGAAGAAATGGAGTCCACCGGCAAGTGCATCAACCATGACATAACATTGGGCTTGAGTGCCAACGGAAAGTAATTGGCAAGCACCTTATCGCTGCGGGCCCCAACAGCTTTCATCGCGATGGTGTAGATGCTGAGGAACTCTGACGGGTGAGTCTTGACGTTGTACTTCTCGCCAACGTCGGGCTTGAACGTGCGGTGGGAGGGCCACTGGAACTGCCGCAGCTCACGGGTGAAAGCTGGACAACCCACCTCGTAAGGTAGGCCACCGTAGCCCCCCGGTGCTGGGTGATCCATAATGGGCCCTGCCCGTCTGTCCGACTGGTGGCGCGCGTCATGCCGGCGCTCGATGGTGGTTCGAGCGTCTTCATGAGCTCGCTCTCGAAGAACTTGGCATTGGTCGTGGCGGTTTCGCGGGTCGGACGACGCTACGGAGATATCATCACGAGGGTCGTCGCGAAGGACCGACACCCGCGGTGGCCGGTATGGAGGAGGGGAGTGCACCGTGGCCGCATCGCCTCCGGCCCGTCCACCGCTGGCATGCGGTGGCTCGATGGAGCGACGGCCTACGGGCCCCGCTGGCCGCAACTCGTTGTTGTTAGCGATGCCGATGAGGCTCCGGACGGTGGCCCTCCATTCATCGAGCTTCTCCACAGCGGGAGGAAAGTCGAGGAGCAGCTGCGCGCGGGCTAGGGCTTCTGCTGGCGTGGGTGGCGGCGAAAGCTGCGTGGACCGCGATGCGCTTCGACTTCTAACCATGTTAGAAGGAGCCCCATCACGGCCCTGCGGCCATCTGCCACCTTCGCCAGTACCTCGGCGCGCATGCTGGCCTTCCTCATCATGTGAAGGGCGCATGGGACTCTTCTCAGGGGCGGCGCCCAGGGTCACCAGCGGAGCGGCGCTGCTCATCGCGCACGACCTGAGAAGAGCGCGCCGCGGGCGCTGGTGTTGGCATCTTGGAGGTCACCGCGCCACCGTCCGGTGGCACGACGACGCCCCTGGAGGGCCCCGCGCTGCCTGCGGGGGCCCTACTCCGTCTCTGGAGCTCGCGATGCGTGCCTCGTCGCCTGGCGTACGAGCGGCGCCGCTCACCAGGCCTGGACTACCAGGGTGATGTGGATGTTCGCGGACCGCGCCACGGGTTCTCTCCGCGACTGGCCCGCTACTGGTCCGCACCGGTGCAGGCAGTCCGGTCCCAGACGTACTGATCGCCGTGGTCGTCTTCTTCTTGGGAGCCATGGTGATGAAGAACTGTACCACTGGCTGCAAAACCAGATGCTCACTACTGCGCCTCCTACCTGGCGCGCCAAAGATGTCGGTGGGAAACGACACCTATGAGACCACGAGGATCCCTTCTGCGGTTGCGGGGCGCTGGGTGGTGAGGAGAGCAGGATCAGCAGTCAGTACGAGCACGCGGATCGTTTACCCAGGTTCGGGCCTCAGAGATGCGTAATACCCTAGTCCTGCTTGGATGTGTATATCTGTGTTCTTGAGGTCCTCGAACTAGCTACAAGGAGCGTAACTTGTCCAAGAGTCCGAATCCTTCTCCTGGATGCCTTGGGTCTCCTTTTATAGGCAAAGGGATCGCCACAGTGGCACCAGGAGGTGGCATCGGGGTACTGTGGTTAAGCTTATCGCTAGCTATTACGGGACATGACGCATTTAATGCACCCCTGACGTGTCTCTTCCACTTTACCGCCGCTTCACCCCACCTCGACACGCGCCTGGGCCAGCGAGGCGGTGGCGCCATCTAGGCAGGCAAGCAGCTGAGGTGGCGCGGTGATGGAGCCTTCAGGAAGATCTGCATGCCACCACGTAGGCACGTGCTGAGTTGGCAGAGGGGCCCTGCGTCGACACGCAGGTGCCTGCCCGACTGGTGGGCTGGCAGCTGCATGGGATTGGTGGCGAAAAGCTTGGCGGGTGCGGGCCTGGCTGCGGCCTCACGGATGCCCTCGGCAAGGGCCTTGCCGGGGCCCCGGCAAGGGTCTTGCCGTGACCTTGCGGTCGTCCCTGGCAAGGATCTCACTGGGGGTCTTGTGGGCTTCCTCGGCAAGGATCTTGCCAAGGCTCGCCATCTTCCACTCTTCTGATCTTGAATATTGTTCTTTGTCTCCACAAAGATCTGCATGTCACCACGGAGGCGCCTCCCGAGCCCTGGCCCAACGCGGTTGATGGTGTTGGAGACCATGGGCTCAAGGGTGGCTCACTCCGCTGGTGTGGGCGAGCCGCCCCGGCAAAGGTCTTGCCGGGGCTGCCCTGGCAAGGGTCTTGCCGGGGAAACCTGCTTCGTCCATCTGCTCTCTATGGCCTCGGTCTTGGTGTTGCTTTTTGGTTTGTTCTGTGGCTCCGGCCCTCTCCCTTGCCCTGCTTAGTGTGGTCGTGGCCGCGCGGCTCTGACTGCCCGTGCACTTAGTAAGGGGTACTGAAATAGAAAAGTACACCAACATGCTATCAGAGGTTTTGACCCATTGTTCGACCCCTTTTGCATATGGGGAAATGAGTTGTCCATGAATATCAGTCAAGTCAAGAAACTCAGAAAGATTGTTAGGATAAAGAAATTAGCGACAAAAAACAACAAGATCTTTGTCTGCACAATGAAGAAGACATCAGTTCACTATAGGATGGTACTAACTATTATACCTTGCCTTTTGTATTCCTTTGCCCCATTTCCAATATAGAGAAGATATTTATGCACATCCTTGTTTTCAGGCCTTTCCAAAGCAGTTCACTGATGATTACCTCTCAAACCACCTGTATGGTCAGGAGGCGAGGAAGGTATTCATACAACACTCACGGTTCAATATTGAAGTGTTCCTGAAGAGGACGAAGGATGGACGGTCAATCATCCACAGGCACTGGCCTAAAGTTACAAAGACCTTCAACATCAATGAAGGCTCAATATTCGCCTTCTGCTTCAGCAGTTTTCTAGATGAGATACATCTGTCTATGTACCGTCTATGATGCTAATTTTGAAAGGTTATAGATGTTGCACGCGAAACTTGGTCCTGGTGTAGTTGTGTAATGGGGTAGCTGAGTGCTGAAGCTATATGATGTCGTACTCTGATGTATTTCAATTATGAAACTGAAAATATTGTGTGCTTAATATGAAATGTCAATTAGATTAATAAATGGATTATGAATAATCAGATAATTAGCCTGCTAATTGGGTTTTTCTATTGCAAACGGTTATTGAGAAAACAGAGTGTGTGATGCATTCAATAACGCACACAGTTTCTAGGAATAAACCGTGTTAGATTAATGAACAATCACACACAACATCCTCTTGAAAACTGTTTCTGTTAAGCCACCTGGCGCAAACATTTACCACATAAAAACTGTGTGTGATGGACAGCCCTTGACACACAGTTTCTTCTAGGCACCGTGTGTGATGAATTCAATAACGCAAAAGATAAAATTGTTAATACCGTCTGCAATGGAAATGCTATCACAAACGATTTAACCGGGAAAATTGTGTGTGATGTACTTGCGAACAGAAACATTTTCCTTGGAGCGACTGTGTGGGATGTATATACGAACGGAAACGTTTAGCGCTGGCTGACTGTGTGGGATGTACTTACGACCGGAAATGATTTCGCGTGTATAATTGTATTTTTTAGCACTACTATACGTATTTCTGTATTTGAGTGCTCGCCGGTCGCACACGACCTCATTTTACCGAGCGTGTGCGCCAGGAGGGCATATCCCCGACGGTTTCTTTGTCGTGTGGGAAGGACCCCCCCCCCCTATCGCCCACACTCACTTGGCGACGGTTCTAAATGCCATCGCGGAAAGGGGTTAAAACCGTCTGTTTAGCACCTCGCTGCACTAGTGATTACTCCACACATCGACCGCTATCCAGCATGCATCTAGAGTATTAAGTTCATAAAGAACGGAGTAACACTTTAAGCAAAATGGCATGATGTAAATGAATTAACTCAAGCAATATGATGAAAACCCCATCTTTTTACCCTCGATGGCAACAATACAATACATGCCTTGCTGCCTCTACTGTCACTGGGAAAGGACACCGCAAGATTGAACCCAAAGCTAAGCACTTCTCCCATTGCAAGAAAAACCAATCTAGTTGGCCAAACCAAACCGATAGTTCGAAGAGACTTGCAAAGATATCAAATCATGCATATAAGAATTCAAAGAAGATTCAAATAATATTCATAGATAAGCTGATCATAAATCCACAATTCATCGGATCTCGGCAAACACACCACAAAAGAGTATTACATCGAATAGATCTCCAAGAACATCGAGGAGAACTTTGTATTGAGAATCAAAGAGAGAGAAGAAGCCATCTAGCTACTAGCTATGGACCTGTAGGTCTGAGGTAAACTACCCACGCTTCATCGGAGAGGCAATGGTGTTGATGTAGAAGCCCTCCGTGATCGAATCCCCCTTCGGCAAGATGCCGGAAAAGGCCCCTAGATGGGATCTCACGGGTACAAAAGGTTTCGGCGGTGGAAAAGTGGTTTCGTGGCTCCCCTGGATGTTTTTGGGGTATAAGAGTATATATAGCAGGAAGGTCTAGGTCAGGAGGTCAACGAGGGGCCCACAAGGTTGGGGGGCATGCCCTACCCCCTGGGCGCGCCCTCCACCCTTGTGGCCGCCTTGTGGCTCTTCTGACTTGCACTCCAAGTCTCCTGGGTGTCTTCTGGTCCAAGAAAAATCATCGCGAAAGTTTTATTCCGTTTGGACTCCGTTTGGTATTCCTTCTCTGCGAAACTCCAAAACAAGGAAAACATAGAAACTGGCACTGGGCTCTAGGTTAATAGGTTAGTCCCAAAAATCATATAAAATAGCATATAAATGCATATAAAACATCCAAAACAGATAATATAATAGCATGGAACAATCAAAAATTATAGATACCTTAGAGACGTATCAATTTCCTGCGATGTAAAAAACAAGCATAAAACAGCAACTGGCACTTGGCACTATGTTAATAGGTTAGTACCAAAAAATGATTATAAAACATCCAAGAATGGTAATATAACAGCATGGAACAATCAAAAATTATAGATACGTTGGAGACGTATCAGCATCGCCAAGCTTAATTCCTGCTCGTCCTCGAGTAGGTAAATGATAAAAAACAGAATTTTTGATGTGGAATGCTGCCTAACATGTCATCTCATATTCTTTTCTTTATAGCATGGACATTTGGACTTTTATATGGTTTAAACCAATAGTCTAGTTTTGACATGAGACATAAATACTCAAGCATATCAACAAGCAACCATGTCTTTCGAAATATCAACGCTAAAATAAGTTATCCCTAGCCCATCATGCTCAATCATTGATCCATTCATGAAACACACTTGCATATTAGCTACACCCAATACTTAAGTATGATCATAGTGCCTCCTAGTTGGTGCTTTATAAGAGAAGATGGAGACTCAAATTAAAAATAAAATTGCATAAAGTAAAAGAAAGGCCCTTCGCGGATGAAGTAGGGATTTGTAGAGGTGCCAGAGCTCAAAGCGAAAATTCAGAGATGAAAACATTTTGGAAGGCATACTTTTCCCACCAATGAAAACGACTTAGAGTTCCCAACACTTTCACGCTAGATATATCATAGGCGGTTTCGAAACAGAAAATAAATTTTATTCCTTTTTCAACCATACTTTCACTTTCCATGGCTAGCCGTATCCACGGTTGCCCTCCATACCAACACTTTCCAAGGAATTTATTATTTGACAACATAAAGTAAATTCATTTTTCATTTCGGGACTGGGCATCCCTAATACCTTTGCCTTACTCTCGTGCAATGACAAGTGAATAAACACTCATCGTGAGAATAACACATCTAGTATGGAAAATATTAGCCACCCCTCACCACCTCGCGAGCGGTACGAGCACACAAAAGAGAAATTTATTTTGAAAATTAGAGATGGCACATACAAATTTGCTTAGGACGGCAAAAGAATACCGCATATAGGTAGGTATAGTGGACTCATGTGGCAAAACTGGTTTAAAGGATTTTGGATACACAAGTAGTGATCATACTTAGTGCAAAATGAAGGCTAGAAAAAAGATTGAGAAGCGACCAACCAAGAAACGAATAATCTCATAAGCGATAATTGAGCATAATTAACACTAAATAATGCACCACAAGTAGGATGTAATTTCATTGCATGACTATTGACTTTCGTGCTTGCGTAGGGAATCACAAACCTTAACACCAATATTCTTACTAAAGCATAATTACTCATCAACATGACTCACATATCACATCATCATATCTCAAAACTATTACAAGGAATCAAGTTTATTTTGTCCAATGATCTTCATGAAAGTTTTTATATATCCTTCTTGGATATCTATCACTTTGGGACTAATTTTCATGTGTTGCCTTTGATAAGCTCAAACAAATATAAGTGAAGATCATGAGCATAATATTTCTTTCTCTCGAATTAATTTAAGTGAAGCAAGAGAGAATTTCTTAAAAAATTACTAATTCTCAAATAAATCTAAGTGAAGCAAGAGAGCATCTCTTCAAAAATACTAAAGCACACCGTGCTCAAAAAGATATGAGTGAAGCACTAGAGCAAATCCATAGCTCATAAAAATTTAATAGGTGTATCCAGCAAGGGATCAAGACTAAAAACACAAAGCAAATCAAGCAAAGACTCATATCATACAAGACGCTCCAAGCAAAACACATAGTATGTGACGAATAAAAATATAGCTTCGAGTAAAATACCGATGGTCGTTAGAAGAAATAGGGGATGCCACTCGGGGCATCCCCAAGCTTAGTTGCTTGCTTCTATTTGGATAATAACTTGGGGTGCCATGGGAATCCCCAAGCTTAGGATCTTCTTACTCCTTATTCCTTCATCCATCGTAAGATAACCCAAAACTTAAAGACTTCAATCACACAAAACTCAACAAAACCTTCGCGAGATCCGTTAGTATAAGAAAACAAATCACTACTATAAGTACTGTAGAAAACCAATTCATATTTTGTTTTTGCATTATATCTACTGTATTCCAACTTTTCTATGGCAAAAACTCATCAGAGGAAACCATAGAATCATCAAAATAAGCACACAACGCAAAGAAAACTGAGTCTGTCAAAAACAGAACAGTCTGTAGCAATCTGAATATTTTGAATACTTCTGTAACTCTCAAAATCTTGATAAATTAGGAAAACCTGAGCAATTTGTATATTAATCTTCTGCAAAAAGAATCAGAGCAAAATCACGTTTCTGTGATTTATGAAAATTATTTTGGTGAGTGCATAAGTTTCTCTTTTTCAGCAAGATCAAACAACTATCACTCAAGAGGTTCCTAAAGGCTTTACTTGGCACAAACACTAATTAAAACACAAAAAACACAATCATAAAAGTAGCATAATTGTTCTAACACTCAAGAACAGAAAGCAAAAGGCAAAAATAAATTTTATTCATTGGGTTGCCTCCCAACAAGCGCTATTGTTTTACGCCCTTAGCTAGGCATAAGATTTTATTGATGCTCACAAGAAAAATATTAATTGAAACACAAAGAGAGCACCATAAAACATGTGAAAAACACATTTAAGTATAACATACTTCCTATGCATAGGAATTTTATAGGAAAATAAATTTTGAATGCAAGCAATTTCTAGCATATGCAAATAGGAAGAACGAAGCATTAATAATTTCAATGCAAAGAGAGGTGATTTAGTAACATGGAAATTTCTACCACCATATTTTCCTCTCTCATAATAGTTACATGTAGTATCATAATCAAATTCAACAATATAATTATCACATAAAATATTCTCTTCATGATCCACATGCATGCAAAGTTGACACTCTTCCAAAATAGTGGGATTAACATCAACTAAAGTCATGACCTCTCCAAACCAACTTTTATCAAAATTTTCATAAGATTGAACACTCTTCAAATAAGTGAGATTATTTTATCTAAAGTTGACACTCTTCCAAACCCACTTTCAATATTATTGCAAACATATTCATCATGAGGCTCAGATAAACTATCAAGATCATAAGAATCATTATCACCCCAATCATGATCATTGAAATAAGTAGGGGACATAGCAATATTAGCATCCCCAAGCTTGGTGTTTTGCATAGTATTAACACAATTGACATTAATAGAATTTATAATAACATCATTGCAATCATGCTTTTCATTCAAGGAGATATCATGAATCACTTTATAAATTCCTTCGTTTAACACTTCATCACAATTTTCAGATTCATAAATCTCAAGCAAAACTTCATAAACATAATCTAGTGAACTCAATTCATTAGCAATTGGTTCATCATAATTGGATCTTTTGAAAAGATTACCAAGTGGATGAGGATCCATATCAATAGATTTTTAGCAAGCGAAGATGCAAGCAAATAGAAGGCACATGGCAACACAAGCAAACATGAGATCTGACGAGAAAAAGGCAAACGAAAAAGAGGTCGAATAAAACAGCAAATTTTTATGAAGTGGGGGAGATGAAAATAAGAGGCAAATGGAAAATAATGTAAATTGTGAGGAGATGAGATTTGTGATTAAGAACCTGGTAGACGTTGAAGATCCTCCCCGGCAACGGTGCCAGAAATTCCTTTTGATGCCTGCTAGAACTACGTCGGTATTTCCCCAAAGAGGAAGGGATGATGCAGCACAACGACGGTAGGTATTTCCCTCAGTGATGAGACCAAGGTTATCGAACCAGTAGGAGAACCAAGCAACACTACGTAGGCAGCACCTGCACACAAATAACAAATACTCGCAACCCGACGTATTAAAGGGGTTGTCAATCGCTTTCGGGCAACGGCGCTAGAAATTGGCAAACAGACGTGAGAGAGTTGTAAATATTGATAGATCAAACACCAAATAAAATAAATTTCAGCAAGGTATTTTTGTATTTTGGTTTAATAGATCTGAAAATAAAAGGCAAATAAAATAGATCGCAAAGGAAAATAATATGAGAAAGGGACCCGGGGGGCGTAGGTTTCACTAGTGGCTTTTCTCGAGAAAAATAGCAAACGGTGGTGAATAAATTACTGTTGGGCAATTGATAGAACTTCAAATACTCATGACGATATCCAGGCAATGATCATTATATAGGCATCACGTCCAAGATTACTAGACCGACTCCTGCCTGCATCTACTACTATTACTCCACACATCGACCGCTATCCAGCATGCATCTAGTGTATTAAGTTCATGCAAAAACGGAGTAATGCAATAAGAACGATGACATGATGTAGACAAGATCTATTTATGTAGAAATAGACCCCATCGTTTTATCCTTAGTAGCAACGATACATACGTGTCGGTTCCCCTTCTGTCACTGGGATCAAGCACCGTAAGATCGAACCCACTACAAAGCACCTCTTCCGATTGCAAGATAAATAGATCAAGTTGGCCAAACAAAACCCAAATATCGGAGAAGAAATACGAGGCTATAAGCAATCATGCATATAAAATATCAAAGAAACTCAAATAACTTTCATGGATAAAAAGATAGATCTGATCATAAACTCAGAGTTCATCGGATCCCAACAAACACACCGCAAAAAGAGTTACATCATATGGATCTCCAAGAGACCATTGTATTGAGAATCAAACGAGAGAGAGGAAGCCATCTAGCTACTAACTATGGACCCGTAGGTCTACAAAGAACTACTCACGCATCATCGGAGAGGCACCAATGGAAGTGGTGAACCCCTCCGTGATGGTGTCTAGATTGGATCTGGTGGTTCTGGACTCTGCGGTGGCTGGAATTGATTTTTGTCGACTCCCCTAGGGTTTCTGGAATATTGGGGTATTTATAGAGCAGAGTCGGTTCAGGGGGCACCCGAGGTGGGCACAACCCACCAGGGCGCGCCTGGGCCTCCTAGCGCGCCCTGGTGGGTTGTGCTCCCCTCGGAGCACCCCCGGGCGCTTCTTCGGCCCACTGGATGTCTTCTGGTCCAAAAATATCTCCAAAAAGTTTTGCTGCGTTTGGACTCCGTTTGGTATTGATTTCCTGTGATGTAAAAAACATGCAGAAAACAACAACTGGCACTTGGCACTATGTCAATAGGTTAGTACCAAAAAATGATATAAAATGATTATAAAACATCCAAGAATGATAATATAACATCATGGAAAAATAAAAAATTATAGATACGTTGGAGACGTATCAGGCATCACGTCCGTGTCAAGTAGACCAACTCCTGCCTGCATCTACTACTATTATTCCACACATCGACCGACTCCTGCCTACATCTAGAGTATTAAGTTCATAAGAACAGAGTAACGCATTAAGCAAGATGACATGATGTAGCTGGAAGTTTTTGGGATATTTGAGAATATATATAGGCGGAAGAAATAGGTCGGTGGAGCACGAGGGGACCACAAGGGCGGGGGCGCGCCTCCCGACCTTGTGGCCGCCTCGTGGCTTTCCTGACGTGCACTCCAAGCCCTCTAGATGTCTTCTGGTCCAAGAAAAATGATCGCGAAAGTTTCATTCCGTTTGGTATTCCTTTTCTGTGAAACTCTAAAACAAGGGAAAAAAATAGGAACTGGCACTGGGCTCTAGGTTAGTCCCAAAATCATATAAAATAGCATATTAATGCATATAAAACATCCAAAACAGATAATATAATAGCATGGAACAATAAAAAATTGTTGATACGTTGAAGACGTATCAGCATGCAATTTTAAAAAAAAATTCCTACGCTCACGCAAGATCTATCTAGGAGATGCATAGCAACGAGAGGGGAAGAGTGTGTCCACGTACCCTCGTAGACCGAAAGCGGAAGCGTTTGACAACGCGGTTGATATAGTCGAACTTCTTCTAGATCCGACCGATCAAGCACCGAACGTACGTCACCTCCGAGTTCTGCACACGTTCAGCTCGATGACGTCCCTCGAACTCTTGATCCAGCAAAGTGTCGAGGAAGTAGATGAGTTCCACTAGCACGACGGCTTGGTGATGGTGAAGTGATCTGCGCAGGGCTTCGCCTAAGCACTACGAAGATATAACCGGAGGCGTAAACTGTGGAGGGGGCGTCGCACACGGCTAACAATTGTTGGTGTGTATTCTAGGCGCCCCCTCTCCACACATATATAGGTGGGAGGGGGAGGAGAGGCAGCTAGGGGCGCCCTAGGGTTGGCTGCCGTCCCCTAGGGCCCCTGCCTTGCCCTGCGCCCCCCCCCCCTTCCATGTATGCATGAAGGGGAAGGAAAGAGGGGGTGAGGGAAGGAAGTGGGAATCCTAGTCCACACTTTCCTTTCCCTTTTCCCCTTTCCTTCTCCTCCTCCTATAGCCTTATAGGGCGCACCAGCTCCTTGTGGGCTGGTGTGTTCCTTCACAACGCCCATATGGCCCATAGGATTGTCGGGGTACCTGAAACACCTTCCGGTGACCCAATAAGTACCCGATACAATCTGGAACACTTCTGGTGTCCGAATACCATCATCCTATATATCAATATTTACCTCTCGGCCATTTAGAGACTCCTCGTCATATCCGTGATCTCATCCGGGACTCCGAACAACATTCGGTCACCAAATCACATAACTCATATAATACTAAATAGTCATCGAACGTTAAGCGTGCGGACCCTACGGGTTTGAGAACTATGTAGGCATGACCGAGACACCTCTCCGGTCAATAACCAATAGCAGAACCTAGATGCTCATATTGGCTCCTACATATTCTACGAATATCTTTATTGGTCAAACCGTTATGACAACATACGTTATTCCCTTTGTCCATCGGTATGTTACTTGCCCGAGGTTCGATCGTCGGTATCTACATACCTAGTTCAATCTCGTTACCGGCAAGTCTCTTTACTCGTTCCGTAATACATCATCCTGCAACTAACTCATTAGTCACTTTGCTTGCAAGGCTTCTTATGATGTGCATTACCGAGAGGGCCTAGAGATACCTCTCCGATACTCAGAGTGACAAATCCTAATCTCGATCTATGCCAACCCAACAAACACCTTCAAAGATACCTGTAGAGCATCTTTATAATCACCCAGTTACATTGTGACGTTTGATAGCACACAAGGCATTCCTCCGATATTCGGGAGTTGCATAATCTCATAGTCCAAGGAATATGTATTTGACATGAAGAAAGCAATAGCAATAAAGCTGAACGATCATAATGCTAAGCTAACAGATGGGTCTTGCCCATCACATCATTCTCCTAATGATGTGATCCCGTTTGTCAAATGACAACACATGTCCATGGTTAGGAAACTTAACCATCTTTGATTAACGAGCTAGTCTAGTAGAGGCTTACTAGGGACATGGTGTTTCGTCTATGTATCCACACATGTATCAAGTTTCTGATTAATACAATTCTAGCATGAATAAAAAACATTTATCATGATACAAGGAAATATAAAATAACATCTTTATTATTGCCTCTAGGGCATAGCACACAGAATAATCTCATAGTAGATCAGTCTGTACATTCTACTCCATCCCCAAATCAATACAAACACAAGCACCGCGTAGGGTATTATCTCATTGAGAGAGCCGGAACCTAGGTAAAACCTCGTGTCTTTGTTACCATCGCATCTAGGCTACTAGCTCGGGACCCCCTACCCGAGATATGTCAGAACCAACTCTCTCAGTCGTTCCTTGAGGGGATGTAGCCATTGAGGGAGTCCTGGACTAAGGGGTCCTCGGGCGTCCGGCCTGTTAGCCATGGGCCGGACTGATGGGCTGTGAAGATACGAAGACCGAAGACTGCACCCGTGTCCGGATAGGACTCTCCTTGGCGTGGAAGGCAAGCTTGGCGACTAATCGTGTAGATTCCTTTTTATGTAACCGACTCCATGTAACCCTAGATCTCTCCGGTGTCTATATAAATCTGAGAGAGTCCGGATAGGGGGATACTCATTATCATAACCATAGGCTAGCTTCTAAGGTTTAGCCTCTACGATCTCGTGGTAGATCGACTCTTGTAACACTCATATTCATCAAGATCAATCAAGCAGGAAGTAGGGTATTACCTCCATAGAGAGGGCCCGAACCTGGGTAAACATCGTGTCCCCTGTCTCCTGTTACCATCGACCTTAGACGCACAGTTCGGGACCCCCTACCCGAGATCCGCTGGTTTTGACACCGACATTGGTGCTTTCATTGAGAGTTCCACTGTGCCGTCGGCAAAGGGTCTGATGGCCCCTTCGATCATCTATAATGACGTTGTCCAGGGAGAAACCTTTCTCCCCGGACAGATCTTCGTATTCGGCGGCTTCGTACTGCGGGCCAACTCGCTTGGCCATCTGGAGCAGATTGATAGCTACGCCCCTGGCCATCAGGTCAGATCCGGGAGCTTGAACTACGTTGCGGACATCCGTGGAGACTCGATCTCTGACGGATTGGAGACCGCGGCGACCGCTCCCCTTCGCCCCGATAAGCATGGCTTAGACCTGTCATCGGGCCGCATCCAGGAGATAGGTCCTGTAATAACTCTGGCCTTAGATCCAGAACAGATCGGGTCATCCGAAGATGGGAAGCTTAACCCCATCACGGAGGCTGTCGATTCCACGGCATTGGAGCCGCACACAGATTCTACTCCATGTGATATCTGCATCAATGGAACCCCGGACTCATCTCTGGCGATAAGTTCTGAACCCTGCGAGTCCGCGGATACCAAACTCGGTCGGTTATCGATCTTCAAGTTCAGCGCAGCAGATGTCTTTCAGCACTCACCTTTGGGCGATGTGCTAAACTCTTTTAAGAACCTGTCCTTGGCAGGGAACTCACCGCCGAACTATGTCCGGTTTGGGCAAGGGGCTGAGGAGGGACAATTTTGTTTCCCACCCACCACCCACTTCATAGCCACCGTCGATGACTTAACCGACGTGCTTGACTACGGCTCCGAAGACATTGACGGTATGGACGACGATGCCGATCAGGAGCAGGGCCAGGACCTGCCATTCACTGGACGTTGGACGGCCACTTCCTCATACGATGTCTACATGGTAGACACGCCAAAAAATAACAGCGGCAATGAAAGGGAAAGTCCAGCAAAGGAGGACCCCCCTAAAACACAGCCAAAGCGCCGGCGTCAGCGGCGCCGCTCTAAATCCCGCCGAAGCAAGGACAACAACACCGGTGCAGAAGACGACAACACTCCGGATGGCGCCGAAGAAACATAAGAACCCGATGAGCAAACTATCGAACGAGACAATCGGGAGCCAGGGCAAGTCAACCCTGATTAACAGGCCACAGAAGAAAACTCGGAGGACGATAGTTACCATCCGCCCTCCGAAGAAGAGACAAGCCTCGGCAACGAAGACTTCATCGTGCCTGAGGACCCTCTGGAGCAGGAGTGCTTTAAGCTTCAACTCATAGCCACTGCGAGGAGCCTGAAGAAGAAACAACAGCAGCTTCAAGCTGAACAAGATCTGCTCGTCGACAGATGGACCGATGTCCTGACAGCTGAAGAATACGGCCTTAAGCGCCCAGCCAAGAGCTACCCAAAACGTAAAATGCTACCTCAGTTCGATGAGGAGGCGCCGGAGAAGCCCATACCTCCCTCGCGCAATACGGAACGACCCCCACGAGTTTGAAGCAGTGCGGCAGACCGACCACCCCGCGGTCGGGATAAAGCGGCAACTCAAGCCGAGCAGCAGCCTGCCCCACCGACCCGTAAAAATTGTGACAGAACAACTCGAGACCACATGTACGACCTCCGGCAGACCCTGGACAGTAGAGCAGGACATACAAGATCGATCTACGGATCGCGAGGACGTGCCTCGAGGCACGACGACGGCTACCTATTTGGACGTGACAAACCTAACCACGCCCGAGCCAAATGCCGCAGACGGACTCCATCAGAGCCACGTTGCGATGCGGCCCGATATAGAGGCGCTGCACACCCCCTCTGCTTCACAGATGAAGTACTGGATCATGATTTCCCCGAGGGGTTTAAGCCCGTCAATATTGAATCATATGATGGCACAACCGATCCCGCAGTATGGCTCGAGGATTTTATCCTTCATATCCACATGGCTCGCGGAGATGATCTCCACGCCATCAAGTGTGCTCGGATATGCTCGGACTTGTTCTCCAGTGTAAAAACTAAGACTGATCATTGGTTGTCGGATCAGGTGATGGCGGCGCTTGAGCGACGCTCCCTTCCTGATGGTATCGATGTTGAACCTTCTGTTGTCCTTGTGGCGTCGTAAGATGGTTGTGCAGATATGGTTGTTGTTGTAGTTTTGATCACTCCGGGGTTTTCTTTTTCTGTTTCCTCACTTAGCCATATCTTTGATTTTGCATGACTACTTTTTTTAAACTTGTATGACTTTACTCTTTGATGACATTTTCATCTGTGTGTGTTTATGTTGGTTGTGTGCATCCTACCTATGAAGAAGTCGGATGTGTGCTCATTGTGTTTATATCTTCATTTAAGTCAATAAAATTCACAATGAAAGAAACTGAAAGAGAAAAGTGATGTACTAGTATGTACTAGCTTAACCCGCGTGGCGGCATGCCGCGCCTGTCAATACGTCATGATAGAATCATGAACAATTATTATAACCTAAGGAAATATACGTGGTGGCTTCACGTGTGTTATATGCTGTTACATGATCAAAAGCACATTGATACATACACAGAGACGGTGATATAAGACCTCAAGATAGAAAAGAAGTACATTTATTACAACCAATGCATGATGCATATTGACAAACAAATGACACACGCCTTGATACACTTCTAATAAAAGCTACAGATTAAAATCGTGTACGGTCCGCTCTACATAGCCATGCACTGAGATGTTGTGTAAGAAATTCTACGTACGGTGGTATTAAACTTTATCTGATAATTATCTAATTAACTACTCAGTTGTTGCATGTTCACTTTTTTTATGTTGTGGTGTATGTACAACCATCGTATTGGTATGGAAGCTGAAATCTTTCATAAAGAAACACACATTACCTAGATGCTACATAGAAGTTCTGTATGCGTGGATAGAAAGAGCCTTGTGTTCATTATTTGGCTAATTGGTTGGTTGTTTATGTTAGTTGTTGTGTACTCCATGAGTTTTTCAGGTTTGTGTAAGTTTAATTGTATGTTTTTTCTCACAATGTTCTTGTTTTTCATCTTCATATGTAGTTTAAGGTGCTTGGTTTTAACTCTTGTTTTTTATTTTGTTTGGTTTGATATTCTGGTTTTATTAATTTCATTTGAGATAGATGATGTGCGTGTCTTTATAATGATGATACAAAAATCGGTTATGCATCAATAATGCCATCTCTTTTAGGACCCTCAACTACTGGAAAAGTTGGCCTAAAGTACCTAGCAAAAACTTCTGCTTTCCATCCAAAATGGAGAGTAGCATTCTCTTTGTTTTCCAAAGAAAGCACATCCTAAGCTCTTCTCTTCTTCCACTGATTTTGAAGAGAACAAATAAAAAAAGATAGGCCTTAATTTGAGAGCCAAGAGGTGCATGTTGAATCAAATTTTAGGTGGATTGTACATAAATATATGCATAGAGACCCTTGTTGAAATGTTGACCTAAAACAAAAAGAAACTTGAGACTATCTTCTCTGATGGCAAATTCTGCTTGCACCGAGTTTTCATAAGTATGTACCGGGAACAGTTCTACAAAAAAAACCATACACCATTAGCAAAAACAAATATATAGTGATGAACCATCTATTTTGCGAAACAAGTATGTGTGGCTTTGAGAACTAACTAACCTCCTTCAGAGTACCCGGATGTACTACATACATCATACTTCCAAGTCACAAATCACAGGCAAAGAGTGTTCCTATTAAGATCAAGAAGCATTGTCAAGTGCCCTACTA
This sequence comes from Aegilops tauschii subsp. strangulata, assembly GCF_002575655.3. NCBI lineage: Eukaryota > Viridiplantae > Streptophyta > Magnoliopsida > Poales > Poaceae > Aegilops > Aegilops tauschii. The sequence continues at coordinate 259,887,703 of NC_053039.3, read as the reverse complement.
TTCCAACATGCATGCATGCTACTTGACCGAACAAATGATAAGACATATGCATGTACACCTGCTGGTACCAACCTTCTTCCATTTGTATAGTACTGTAGTACATTATAATGGACATATCGGCTCAATTGGATAAACCAATGGGTTGATAAAAACATAGTACCTGATGGATACCTCTATAGATACGACAATTCAAATTACTATTACATCTCTCAAATTGTAGCAAATAAATTATATGTACAATCAATTAGCAAGTACTATCATTAGCAAAAACAGAAACATGGATGCTAGCAACCCGTGTGTCCGGTACAAGTGCATCTCGTCCATCGTGTGGGTGGCCTATTGCAGGATACTGAGTTCCTCCGGCAGCAGGAAACAGTTGAAAACCATGGGCGCATGATCTTTCTCGTTACTGGCAATAAAATCTGCAAAACTGTTGTTGTCCACTTCAGTTAGAACCCAATTTCTGAAAATAAGAAACTTTGCTAGGTGCATATATTTTAAAGCATGACCATTAATAATAATACCTCTCTGTATTCTCCTCCAAGTGGGCTGTTGCACCAGTGCTTGTTCATTCACAATATTCAGGTAGAAACTTAGACAATAAAACATTGCAAATCAGAAGGAATATTTCAAGGCAAACTCCGTATCAATAAAACAAACAGAATATAGAGAGATGATGAGATCTGGAATCAAAGAAGAAATATGAACAACACAGGAAATTTCGCTGGATGGTACTCGTTGATCCGTGCTGAAAATGAAGACATGGGAACTTAGAGCTTCATGGAGAAATTGCAGATCATGAGGTTGTAGACCAGTGAGCACCAACCATCAGTTCATGTACAAAAAGGACACTATCCTGCAACAAAAACTACTGGGAAAAAATCACATCAAAAGGAGAGGAGGACAACTTCTGAACTTTAATTATAGATGCAGCAAAGAGAGAGGAGGATATCTTATGTACCTACTGAGGAGGTGCTCATGCCCAAAATATATAGAAGTAGCTCATATGTAAAAAAAATGCAAACCTCTAACCTATGCATACTATTTCATACCAGTCAGATCTAAACCTAATTAATTCAGAGTATAATTTTCAAATTTACAATGGAATTACAAAGAAAATGTGGCAACATGTGAACCCAAAACCTGCATTATGACTCGTATGCATTGCTTCTGGCTTCATACAATGCCTTATTCCATAGAAAGGTATGTTCTAAAGAACAAAAAAATTGACTTCACCGTGCATACAAAATGAACATAGAAAGATATATATAATAAAAGTTGCCCGAAAGAAAACTTAAACTTGCATCCGAAACAGAGAAGACATGAGTATCACACGAACCTCCAAATCCACATCTAGAAAATGTATCTAAATCCACAACAGTATTTCTTCCACTAAGATCTAAAAGCAACCTAAAAGTAATCTTGGCTTATCTAATATGAAAATAGTGAAACTGCATCTGGGGGTAAGCAGTCCCTTACACCTGATAACCATCCTCTTCACTTTTTCTGCTGAAACCTTCTGTTTTTAGCTGAACATCAAGGGATGAGATATTTATATAACCATCTTGTTCACTTTGTCTGCTATAAAAGCAACCGGTTATAGTTGATCATTAGCTAATGTGAAGATGTTTAGTTCTTGTAGACATATTAACAAACATATAGCGATCATGAAATAACCACATCAAGAATACTGTACGTGTGTATTTCTATCAAGGTTTCTCTGCATTAAGCTTGACATATCACAAACATTTTATTATAACAAAAAAACCAGATTTCAAATTGATACACCAATTCAGCAAAAGAGAAGCGGTTGCTAAATGAGAGAGAGAGAGAGAGAGAGAGAGAGAGAGCAGGAGCCACTGATGTGTGTACGGCCAGGGGAGAGATGGAGTTGCTGCAGCCATGGAGAGAGATAAAAGTAGAGCAGCAGCGGCAGCTCCAATTTTAGTACATGTAACTGGGAGAAAGGGATAGTGCAGAAGCGCCGCGTGCAAGAGCAATGGCCGTGCGTGTCCGTCGACGACAATCGTGGGCGGGAACGGGGGTGAATGGGGGCTGACGCTAATTGGTAGCAGAGGAGCCCAGCGCTTGTTCCTGTGGTGGCGATTGGTGACTTACAGGCCGTTGAGGGAGGCCGGAGGCGGCACCCGGGTGTGTGTGGGCAGCAGCGCACGCACGAAAGGAGGGGCGGCGATGCATGCGGCATGGGTGGCGCGCGCGGAGAGACCAGGTGGCGGCGTGGCGACGACGACGCGAAGCAGGTCCCGGCGCCGGCCTTACTCGATGGAGGAGCCAGAACGGCGCAGTTGCCTCCTCCATGGAGGCTGCCGCTCCTTTGCCGTAGAAGCCCCACAGCCCACAGGCCACAGCGGCCCTGGCACCACTCCAGATCGAGCAGCACGACACAGTTGCAACGGTGGCGACAGCTTCGGTAGGGACGGTGATGCAGTTCCTCGCTCGGTAGAGCATCAGCGGCGGCTCGACGCAGCTCCTCCTCGATACTGTCCCTGGGAAGAAGACCCGAGGCAATAATATGGCAAGGAAGGCGACCTATTTATAACACCACACCATAGCACGGTAAGTACGTACGCACGGTAAAAGCGGTAGCGGTAAGAGCAAGTACAATAAAGCTGAGTCAGGCTATAAAAAATAAATTAGTATATTCTTACTTAGTTGGAAGAAAGAAAAGAGAAGAGAGAAGGTAAGCGAACTTTTGGTGAAGAGCCAGCTCTAGCATATGCTCCTAGGCATTTTGTGAGAATGAAAGATGGGCCATATAATGATAAAAAATAGTACACTCTTCTAATCAGCTATTATACATATTGGCTATAAAATAAGCTATAGATGACATGTCAATAGTTTATAGCCAACAGTTGGCTATACTATTAACCATGCTGGGATTTCTAGAGCGAGGCAGGACAGGACTCTGGAATAAACGGTAAAAGCGGCACCGACCAAAGACACCGAGAACATGTAGATAGGACGATCGAGGCGGCCACCGCTGTCTCTCTTGTCGCAAGATCACGCACGAAAAAAGAACATGCACAGCCCAGATAGGGATCGAAGCCCACACGAAGACATAAGACGGAAGAAACCTCACAAGGCAAGGTCAACGGGCCGCGCTGGCCCACAGACATCCAAATTCGCTACACGCACCAACACGATCGGTATGCACCTTAAGAAAATCTTTAACGACGATCTACCTCCACTAGGTAATTCTACACCGTGCGCTCCCAAAATAATACACGTGTCAGTTGGCAGAGGAACGATAAGTCCTTTTCATCCAATTGGGTAAACCTCGTTGCGTCAACTTTTCGAGATATAGTGGCTTGGGCATGACATTCATTTCGCGCGGTTTTGATCTCGCCTGTCTAGTCAGAGTGTTGGAAATATTAGCACTTTTTCGACTAATCTAATCCACGAGTAAACAGTAATCATGGAAAATACGGTATGCATCTCATACCGATATCTAAGCATGTGAGCACGTACAGTACATAGAACCGAAACATCTATGAACAGCATATATACGGCTAGCGCATGAACGAGCAAATAGGGGATGAACGAGTCATACCCTCCGGTTGGCCAGGCCAACGCGGCGGCGGCAGCGGCAGCCTCGGCATCGGCCGAGGCCTTCTTCTTTGCGGCGGCGTCGTCAGCCATGGGGTCGATGCAGGGGAAGTAGTGGAAGCAGAGGCGGACGAAGACGGGGACGGATCGGGAGCAGTCGCGTCGAGACGCTCCCCAAAAACTTTATTGCCGTTCTCCCGGGCAGGATCTCGAACGACAGGGTTCCGGAGGCACCTGCTCTCCCGACCAACCGTGCACTCGGTCGTCGGGATGGGATCGCCGGAAGCAGCACAAGGAGAGGAACAGTAGATGACGGCTAGGGTTGTGCGAGAGGGAGTGAGTGAACTGAGTTAGGGTTCACTCCACTGGCCAGTGCCTTCTTATATAGGCCGTCAGGTAGATGGGCCTGGGCCAGGCCCACGACCGAGTCCGCGAACAGCCCACAGTCCAACGTCTCGGACAGTGGCGCTTCCGTACACGACTCGTTAATTAATTAACAATTAATTAACCATTCCTGAGCGGCAAAAATAAGCTTCGGCTCGGCTCATTCCCGCAACCCGCGGTGCGCGCGCGCGTCGTGACAAGGCGAGGCGAGGCGGGCGGCGGAGGAGGAGGAGCGCGCGTGTACAGCTCCTATTCCCAAGCTCCCAATAGCAAGTGGTAGAGCAGCCCCTATAAAGATGTCTCACTCTTCTTACTGTAGCAGTATGGGACTAAACTTCCCACACTTCCCACCACTTGCCCACATGCATGGGCCTTAGAGATTAACTAGGGATTATTGTCTTATATGGGCCTAAGCCCATCCATAATCCATCAATCCCCCACCAGATCTCGAGGCACATAAGTTTGTCAACTGTTCCAAACAATGTTTGATATACCAGAATTTTCAGTGGAGACTGTTAAGTTGAACTTCCACCTAGAGCAATAGGATTAGACTTTTTCACAACTGAACAATGGACTATGCCTTGAATTATCAGTCTGGCGTGCAGAAGTTTTGCCTATTGTCAGCTGATACGTGACTGCCGAAGGCTAAACCCCACGGATGGAGCTTATTAGTCATACTCCGTACCTTCTTATGAGCTTCCTAGAGAACACCCAATCTCATAGACTGTGACCAGCAGTCGGGCTCATATAGGTGTGTAACTTCAAAGAATGCTCTGTAGGTTAGCATCTTCCTTACATAAGCTTTGGAACACATTAAGACAAAAGTCAGCCTGCCTTACAGAATTGAGAGTATTATTGCATCTCCAACAGAGTGGGATAATTAAGGATACTCTCCTCAGTTGACCGCTGGATTGTTTTCCCAGGTCCTAATTCACGGGATCTCCGATCACATAGGTTGGGTTACCCCCATGGCAACTTACGTGGGTCTCATACCCATCTCCCTCGATGCATTTTCTATCACAATCCGTGATAGCCCTTTTGTAAAAGGGTTTGCCAGATTCTTAGCCGTCTGGATATAATCCAACGCTATTACTCCGGAGTTTCTTGATTTTCTGACAGATTTTAATCTTCTTCTTATGTGTGCTTTGTGGATTTCAAGTTTTCTTTTGAACTCTTAGCCTTGACAATCACTGTTTGATTGTCACAGTTCATAAGGACAGTCGGGACTGGTTTATCAACCATCGGCAAATCCATCAAAAGCTCTTGAAGCCATTCTGCTTCGACACATGATGTGTCTAATGCTTTGAGTTTTGCTTCCATAGTTGATCTGGTTAAGATCGTCTGCTTGTAAGACTTCCAGGAAACAGCACCACCACCAAGTGTGAAGACATATCCACTTGTGGTTTTCATCTCATCAGCATCAGATATCCAGTTAGAATCACTATATCCCTCAAGTACCGTCGGGTACCCAGAATAGTGAATCCCGTAGTTCACAGTACCTTGCAAATAGCACATCACTCGCTCAACAGCATGCCAGTGCACATCTCCCGGATTGGAAACAAACCGGCTCATTTTGCACACAGCAAATGAGATGTCAGGGCGAGTAGCACAAGCTAGGTACATGAGTGAACCAACCACTTGAGAATATCTCAATTGATCTACAGTCGTGCCTTCGAATTTTCGAATCCACACGCTAGGATCATATGGTGTTACAGAAGGTTTGCAGTCCGAATATCCAAAACGGCTCAAAATCTTCTCAACATAGTGGGATTGCAAAAGTGTAATTCCACCCTCAGTATTTCTCAGTAGCTTGATGTTCAAGATAACATCAGCCACACCCAGGTCTTTCACTTCAAAATTATGAGATAGAAAAGCCTTGACCTCCTCAATGACCTTGAGGTGGGTCCCAAATATCAGTATGTCATCGACATACAGACACAGTATAACTCCTTCGCCCCCACCATAGCGATAGTATACACATTTGTCAGCTTCATTAACAACAAAGCCAGCAGATGTCAAAGTTGTATTGAACTTCTCATGCCATTGCTTAGGCGCTTGTTTCAGGCCATACAAAGATTTCACTAGCTTACACACCTTTCTTTCCTGGCCATTTACAACAAAGCCATCCGGCTATTGCATGTATATTTCCTCGTCTAGCTCTCCATTAAGGAAAGCCGTCTTAACGTCCATCTGATGAACGAGAAGACCATGCGAGGCAGCCAAAGCGAGTAACACTCGAATGGTTGTCAGCCTAGCCACAAGTGAGTAAGTGTCGAAGAAATCCTCTTCTTCCTTTTGGGTATAACCCTTGGCCACAAGCCTAGCCTTGTACTTCTCAACAGTACCATCGGGCCTTAGCTTCCTCTTAAACACCCACTTACATCCTAATGGTTGGCAACCATAAGGACGATCAGTGATCTCCCATGTCCCGTTAGCCATGATGGAATCCATCTCGCTACGGACAACATCCTTTCAGTAGTCAGCATCCGGAGATGCATAAGCTTCTGAAATGGAACTGGGAGTGTCATCATCCACGAGGTACACGAGGAAATCATCACCAAAAGACTTTGCAGTCCTTTGTTTCTTGCTCCTAACAGGAGCTTCCTCGTCATCCTCTGATGAACTTTCATCACTTTTGTGTTCATAATATTCCATCGGAATGGCAGGTTCAGGAGTCTCATCAAATTCCAGTCTAGAAGTGGTTTGCATGTTTCTCATGGGGAACATATCCTCAAAGAATGTAGCATCCTTAGACTCTATAATTGTACCGACCTTTTGGTCGGGTACCTCAGATTTCACCACTAGAAATCTATAGCCAACGCTATTCTTAGCGTAGCCCAAATTAACGCAGTCCACGGTCTTTGGTCCAAGCTTACGCTTTTTGGGGATCGACACATTGACTTTCGCCAAACAGCCCCAAGTGCGCAAGTAAGAGAGTGTAGTTCTTTTCTTTTCCCATTGCTCATAGGGAGTAGTCTCATTATCCTTCGCGGGAACTTTATTCAGGACATGACATGATGTCAATACAGCCTCCCCCCACCATGCCTTGGATAAACCCGATGTATCTAACATGGCGTTAGCCAAATCTGTTAGAGTACGGTTTTTCCATTCGGCAACCCCATTTGACTGGGGTGAATAGGGAGGTGTCCTCTCATGAATAATACCATGTTCCGCACAGAATAGATCAAACTCACTAGAAAAGTACTCTCCACCACGATCAGACCGGACTCGTTTTATTTTCTTCTCAAGTTGGTTCTCAACTTCAGCCTTATAGATTTTAAAATAGTGTAGAGCCTCATCCTTTGTATTTAACAAATACACATAACAGAATCTAGTGGAATCATCAATCAAAGTCATGAAGTATTTCTTTTCACCTAGTCAACACACCATTCATCTCACAGAGATCTGAATGTATGAGCTCTAGTGGTGCCAGGTGTCTCTCCTTCGCAGGCTTGTGAGGCTTACGAGGTTGCTTTGCTTGTACACACGCATGGCACTTAGAGCCTTTGGCTAAAGTGAAACTTGGGATTAGATTCATCTTAGCTAGCCGCGTCATACAACCGAAATTTATGTGACAGAGACGTGAATGCCAAACCTCACATTCGTTCACATTAGAATGAATTTGGTTCACAACTTTATTACAGAAATCCTCCAGGGAAAAGCAGAACAAACCACCACAATCATATCCTTTTCCAACAAATAGTCCATATCGAGATACGGCTACTTTGTTAGACTCAAATACTAACTTAAACCCTTCTTTACATAGAAGGGAGCCACTAACGAGATTCTTCTTGATAGCGGGGACATGCTGCACGTTCTTCAGTTGCACGATCTTTCCCGAAGTAAACTTCAGATCTACCGTGCCAACACCATGAACAGAAGCATGCGAGCCGTTCCCCATCAGGATGGAACAATCTCGTGTGACCTGGTAAGAAGAAAACAAAGACACATCAGCACACACATGAATATTGGCCCCAGTGTCAATCCACCAATCGGTGGACTGACAAACTGAAAGTATGGTAAACAGATTACCATACCCTGATGCCGCATCATTGTTGCTCAGAGTCACATTGACAGACTTTGCGTCCTGTCCTGGCTTCTTATACTTGTTTGGGCACTTGTTTGCCCAATGGTCATCTGAACCACAAGTGAAGCAGCCATCTCTCTTCTTATCTTTCTTCTTACCCTTCTTCTTGAAGGTAGTATTCTGCTGGACAGAGTTCTTTCCCTTGAACTTGTGGGAGTTCTTCTGCACCACATTGGCGCTAGAAGAACCCTCTGCTCCTTTCACGTGTGAGTCCTTTGCTCTCGAGTTCTGCTCAACACTTAGATGACCGATGACATCCTCAACAGAGAATTCACGTCTCAAGCGCTTGAGAGAAGTAGCAAAGTTCCTCCATCCAGGAGGGAGTTTTGCAATAATGCAACCCGCGACAAACTTGTCCGGTAACTCACACTTCAGGAGCTCCAGCTCCTTGGCAATGCATTGTATTTCATGAGCCTGGTCCAATACAGGACGATTATCAACCATCCTGTAATCATGGAACTGCTCCATGGCATACAACTCACTGCCAGCATCGGTTGCGCCGAACTTAGCTTCGAGCGCATCCCACAAATTCTTGGCAACACGCATATGGAGATATGCGTCGACTAGCTTGTCTCCGTTCACAGTAAGAACGGCTCCAACAAAGATGGTGGTTGCCTCCCTAAACGCATTCTCCTGTTCAGGAGCAATCGTTACCGTGGGAGACACACCACCAACCCAGAACACGTTCATTGCTGTGAGCCACAAGGTAGTCCTCGTCTGCCAACGCTTAAAATGCGTTCCAGTAAACTTTTCCGGTTTCAGAGTAGCGGCGAAGCCATGAGTCGAAAAATGCCTAAAATAAGGTTTTTGGATTGTTGGAAATATTAGCATTTTTCCGACTAATCTAATCCACGAGTAAACAGTAATCATGGAAAATACGATATGCATCTCATACCGATATCTAAGCATGTGAGCACATACAATACATAGAACCGAAACATCTATGAACAGCATATATACGGCTAGCGCATGAACGAGCAAATAGGGGATGAACGAGGCGAGGCGAGGCAAGGCGTGGCGTGGCGGAGGAGGAGGAGGAGCGCGCGTGTACAGCTCCTATTCCCAAGCTCCCAATAGCAAGTGGTAAAGCAGCCCTTATAAAAAGGTCTCACTCTTCTTACTGTAGCATATGGGACTAAACTTCCCACACTTCCCACCACTTGCCGTACACATGCATGGGCCTTAAAGATTAACTAGGTATTATTGTCTTACATGAGCCTAAGCCCATCCATAATCCATCACAGAGTTTAAGCTGACCATAACTTTGACCATCTCCATCAAGCACTCAAATTCAAATCCCATACAATTCCACGCCGCCGTTTTGGCGTCCTTTTAATCGCGCGTGTTCAGATTTCAGGCGCTTGTTCATTCAGAAGAAACAGAAACGCATACCGTTCCACGGCGAGATTTGCCCGCGGTAGGTACAGTACAGGGAAGAAGAAGAAATCCGCCGCAGAATCGCGACGATTTAAGGCGCCGCAACGAGCTCTCATTCATAGTCAGCGACTCAGAATCGTGGAACTACACCCGGCCATGGACTCGCCATCTCCTTGGAGAACACTACTGGCCTCTCTCATCATACTCATGGCGCTCGTCTCGCCCACCGCAGCCCCGCCGCCAACCCCCGGGGAGCAAGCAGGGGCGCTCCTGGCCTGGAGAGCCACCCTCGGCGGCCAAAGCCAGCGCGCCCTGCGATCCTGGGGAAACACGTCGACGCTCTGCAGCTGGCGCGGCGTCAGGTGCGGCGCGCGGCGCCGGCCGGTGATCACCGGCGTCCACCTGCGCGGGGTGCGGCTCGCAGGGACGCTTGGGTCCCTCGACTTCGCGGCCCTGAGGGCCCTGACGAGTCTCGACCTCTGGCGCAACAGGCTGGCCGGGAGCATTCCTCCGAGCATCGCGGCCCTCGGCGAGCTCCATGCCCTGCTCCTGCAAGGCAACCAGATAAGCGGCTCCATCCCACCTTCTCTAGCAAACCTCACGAGGCTGCATCTCCTGATGCTCCATGACAACCAAATCTCCGGCGAAATAGCAGGACAGATAGGAGAGCTGGGTAACCTTGTGAGCCTAGACTTGTCAGGCAATCAGCTGGTTGGTAGTATCCCCTGTGAAATAGGCCACCTAAATCACCTGGTCAGGTTGGATTTGTCTGACAACAAGCTTTCAGGTCCGGTTTCCTTCTGTCCAGCCAATAACTCCACAGTAAATTTAGAAAATCTGAATAGGCTGTCATTATCCAGGAATAACCTAGCAGGTCCCATTTCCAAAGATATTGTGAATTTATCCAGCCTCCAACACCTCGACATAAGCCAAAACAATTTTTCCGGCTTGATCCCGGGCGGTGTAGGTGGCCTGAACAAACTCACATTCCTGCATCTTTCAGATAATCAGCTTTCGGGACCGATTCCTCCGGAAATCGGAAACTTACAGAGGCTTAAGCAGCTTAACCTTAGTGCAAACCATCTTGAAGGCTATATTCCAACTAGTTTAGGAAACTTAACACAGTTAACAGCTCTAAATCTTTCGACTAACGAGCTCATCGGGCCCATCCCTAAAGAAATAAGGAATTTAGTGAACTTAGAAAGTTTGGGACTAGGACAGAACAAACTTACGGCGTCCATTCCAAACAGTCTGGGGAATCTGACAAAACTCACCACCTTGGACCTTCATGATAACCAACTTTCTGGAAACATCCCTCGAGAGCTAGGTTATTTAGTGAACTTGGAGGAATTGAACATTTACAACAACACACTAAGTGGTTCCATCCCAAGTAGCTTAGGGAACTTGACAAAGCTCACAACTCTATACCTTTGCTATAACCAATTGTCTGGATCCATTCCACAAGAAATTGGAAACTTGAGAAATCTCGTTTGGTTGACTCTAAGTTCTAACAAACTCTCCGGTCCCCTGCCATCCGGTCTTTGTTCCGGAGGCCGGCTACAAAATTTCACTGCTTATAACAACATGTTGGTTGGACCCTTGCCAACAAGCTTGCTAAGATGCACAAGCCTGGTACGATTTCGTCTTGAACGAAATCAGCTCCAAGGAGATATCTCTGAGATGGGGACCCAAATCTTGTCTACATAGATATCAGCTTAAACAAACTATTTGGTCAATTATCTCATCACTGGGGTGAGTGCCACAGACTTTCCATGTTGCGTGCCTCAGAAAATAGTGTCACTGGAGTCATACCACCAAGCATAGGGAAACTGTCTCAGTTGAGGATACTTGATGTTTCATCAAATAAACTCGAAGGACATATTCCTCCAGAAATTGGCAATATAATGACATTGTTCAATTTGAGCCTTGCCAACAACTTGCTCAGGGGAAGTATACCGCAGGAAATTGCGTCTCTAAAAAATCTGGAGTACTGGATTTATCTTCGAACAACCTAAGCGGGCAGTTAGGGGGATCAGTTGGGCAGTGCTTAAAGCTTCGCTTCTGAATTTGAGCCATAATCAACTCAATGGTAGCATTCCTATGGAACTAGGGATGTTGGTAAACCTACAAGGATTGTTAGATCTAAGTGACAATTCATTTAGTAGCATGATACCAACTCAGTTGGGTGATCTTACCATGCTTGAAGCCTTGAATCTTGCACATAATGCATTAAGCGGCAGAATTCCGCCATCATTTCAACGCATGAACAGCCTCTTATACATGGATGTGTCTTATAACAAACTAGAAGGGCCCGTGCCACAAAGCAGGCTCTTCAAAGAAGCTCCAACCGAATGGTTCGTGCATAATACACATTTATGCGGTGATGGTGTGAAAAGTCTGTCCCCTTGTGACCACACGTCAAGTTATCAAAAAGGAAGGAAGTCTAGAGCTATTTTACTAGCTACAATACCTGCCACTGTGACTTTTTTGCTCATTACTGCACTAGCAACATGGCAATGTAAAAGGAAGAAATCCAAGGCTGAAAGTGCAAAGGGACTGGAACAGGTCAAGATGTTCGCCATCTGGAACTTTGACGGGGAAGATGTGTACAAGCAAATTATTGACGCCACAAAAGGATTCAGCGATGCTCACTGCATTGGAACTGGAGGGAGTGGATCTATCTATAGAGCCCAGTTACCAACAGGTGAAATATTTGCAGTGAAGAAGATTCACACGATGGAAGATGACAAGCTATTCCATCGTGAAATAGATGCTTTGATTCATATTCGGCATCGCAACATTGTGAAGTTATTTGGCTACTGCTCTGCTGCTCATCAGAGATTTCTTGTGTATGAATATATGGATAGGGGAAGCTTAGCAAAATCTTTGCAGAGCAAGGAAACTGCAATTGAGTTGGATTGGGCAAGAAGATTAAATATCACTAAGGATGTTGCAAATGCTCTGTCCTACATGCATCATGATTGCTTTGCACCGATAGTCCATAGAGATGTAACTAGCAGCAACATTTTGCTTGATATGGATTTCAGTGCCTGTATATCAGATTTTGATCTAGCAAAAGTACTAGATGGAGATGCACCAAACTGTACAAGGCTTGCTGGGACGAACGGATATCTTGCCCCAGGTAAAATTATGAGTATCTATCGGTTAAATCTTTGTGTTGTCATGTTTTCTCTATCTCGTAAACGTTTCGAAGAGGTCATTATTTGGCGAATTTGTAATAAAACGTTGTAACAGGTTAGGTTTTATGCATCTATAATGACGAGGCCCAGGGGAATAAAATATTTCATCATCTAAAACCCTAAACACCTATTAGTACTGACTTTGCTTATGGTCACTAGAAGTAATGTAGAACAGTTTACCATGCATTTGCCTACAGTACACATTTTGTCTCTAATCTCTGCAGTACACATTAGCCACGTCAATCATCGAGCCCATTTGTTTCACTAACTATTTGCTGTTAGCAATTTGTAATAATGGACATTGGCTGTGTACGCCTCTAGGTAAGATTCCAAGTGATTTCCATTTGTCTAAAAACAGTAGCTACATCGATACATATATAGTACTTTTTGCATCTTTACATACACATTCACAAAAAGTTAACTCGTCAATATTGGCATAGCAGAGCTTGCGTACTCAACAAGGGTGACAGAGAAGTGTGATGTCTATAGCTTTGGAGTACTCGTGCTCGAGTTGTTCATGGGACATCATCCAGGTGATTTTCTTTCTTCCATGGCCAACAGAAGTGCACCACTTGAGGATTTGTTGGACATCCGGCTCCCATTCCCTGAAACTGAAATAGCAAGTGAAATATTCAAAGTGATCGTGTTTGCTGTTTGTTGCATAGAACCAAATCCATCATACCGTCCAACGATGCAACAAGCAATCAAGGCGTTCTCTACAACTGAAAGACCTGATGATCAGCTTGATTATCAGCAAACTGACATTGTCATCCCTTCCACCTAGTCGTGAATGTGCTCAAGACATTTTTTCTTCATTTTAATTAGAGAACGTTTGCAATACATCATTTGTATGGTGTTTCATTTTTGCATGACTACATGCCATGTACAATTTATGTTGGTTGTAAGAAATTGAGAAGAAAAAATTGTTACTCCCTCCGTTCACAAATATAAGATGTTTTGGATATTTCAATATGGACTAGATACAGACTCAAATGAGTGAACAAACACAGTTAAATGTGTCTATATATGTCCAATTCATAAAAAACTTAGAACACCTTATATTTGTGAACGGAGGGAATACTAGTTTGGTTCTTGTAAATATTTCTATAGCAGGGCTCTTGCTGTCTATCCTATGTGTGATTCTTGAAGGATTATAATTTATAATTCTTACGAGTTTTCTCTACATGCACTATTTGATTTGTAGGATTGCAATCCAAGGATTTTTTTTTCATAGGATTCAGTTTGAGTGGTGTGCTAGTGATAGGCTTCTCAATACTTGGATTGGTTTTGTTTATCATGTTCGTTCGAGTAGTTTGATAGTTTTGTTCTCATTTCTGGCAAGACCATTGTTTGCAAACTTTGTACTCAGCGATGTAATAACTTAAGTCATATGCATCTCATGATGCAGAGAGCAGGGCTAATAAAAAACTTTTGTTATCAACTTTTACAATGGTGGAATATGGAGCACTGTCTATGTATGCTACATGTATTAATTAGATGGTTTCCAAGGGATACATGAGAGATAATAGAAATGCAAATACGGTTAAAAAAAAGTGCAAATCTATCATTGCAGAAAAGTAGACAGGACTTGCGATGTTTCGTTAACGAGGTTCACCATCGTGGCTAATCCTGAGGAATGATTATGGGCTCACCTCCCCATCTACCAAATTACATATTCAACACAATTTTAACAGATACACGGCATGCTATGCACACGATAAAATCAGGACGATTCACAGACGATGGTTAAATCAGGCCGTACATGCGTATGAGTGAAACAACACAGGACGCTGGATTTACATATCGTGCACACGCGGGCGCCAGCATCGTCCATGGAGCAGTTTCGTCAAATGATAATTACTATTCCTTTCAACTTTTAGAAATATGCAGGCTCACAGTGATCCAAGGACAAAAACAAACTGAGGCCAAAAGGATGTACCATATATCATACAAAAAAAAGTAATGGAAGAAGAAACTAAAATGCAAAATCTAGTATAATTATCCTTCCCTTTACATGTCATTTCAGGTGGATGCAGTGGACATGATCTCGAGCTCGGCCCACCACAGAGGGTTATTCCTCGGGGTCGTCTGCTCCGGCGACAGTCTGACGGCGCCTTTCATCAGCCCCGCGACCTCGGCCATGGACGGCCTCTTGGCCGCCTCGCGGTTTATGCACAGCCTCACGACATCACACAGCGCCGCCAGGTCCTCTTCGGGCACAGGCGACGACGCCCTGAGCACCGGGTCGGCCATCGAGCCGATCGGCCGCTTGCCGTCCAGATAGCTGGAGGCCCAGAGGACAAGCAGGCCGTGGTCCTCGGAGAAGGGCAGCCGGCCGGAGATCACCTCGAGCAGCAGTATCCCGAACTTGTAGACGATGCTGTCCTGGCCTGCGGATCGCGTCGGCGCCGCGTCAGCTTCGTCGTCCTTCCAGAACTCGGTGTCCGAGAACTTGGCCGCGTAGTCCTCGGTGAGGTAGATTGATGAGGAGTTTAGGGTTCTTGGGGTGACAGGAGGGTCTAGCTGGTTCATGTGCTCCAGGCAGTATGTCACTCCCATGATGATGCGCAGCCGGGTAGGCCAGTCCAGGTGCTCTGCTTCCCTGACTGCATCGAAAAATATGGATCGGATGAGCGTCACTGTTTCTGAGAGAGAAGTGGCAAAAGCGACAACATCATATCTGCATATGGAAGGTGTTCAGATACTGATGATGTTCACACTCACCGTGCAAATGCTCGAAGAGCGAACCACATGGAGCGTACTCAAACACCATCATCCTGGTGAACGGATCGTCGCATGTGCAGTAACCAAGTAGGTTCATGAAGTTCTTATGGTTCACTTTGGATAACTCAGAGATCTGGAAGAGGAAGAGTTGATCAGACACAGACAGCAGAACATTGTTGCGGTTTCGCCTTCTACTTATGCAGTACCACAGAAGTTGAAAGAAATTGAGCACCGTTGCAGTTTCGCCAATCAGTTACCTTGTTCCTAAATTGCTCCTCAGACCGATCCGACCATTCTTTGGCAGACTTAACTGGACTGGAGGCAACAGCTATTTCAACCCCACTCGACAGGGTTCCCTTGTACAATGCACTGTCAGATACAGTACCGATCACATTGCTGAAATTCTCACACGCCGCCTCAAGTTCGGCCCTTCCTAAAGAAGGAACACCTGCCCACAAGGTAAAGCACACTCAACATCTCCAAGTACAATCTGTGGCACACATTTCAGATGATGTAACATGGCATTTTAGCTTCAGGTAATAGGAGACTGACCTGTCACGAAGGCTTTCCTTAGCTGTCCACTCAGCCCGGTAGCCCATGGATTGACGGTGTTATCCTTCTTTCTACGGGAGACAAGTAGATACACAACAGAGGCTATAACCACAAGGCCAAGCGCTCCACTGACGCACAATGCGTAGATAACCCAGTGAAGCACAGAAGAAGAGTCGTTGGTTTCAGCTTGCGAATGCGATGGCGGCGAAGACATGGGATGCTGATCAGTAGCCTTAGAGGAAGGTGCTGATTCTTGCAGCCCCCTTGCCTGTAGGAGTTGCCTCAGGGTGGTACTCCGTATGGTTCTGCATAAAACATCAATATAAATTGAAGAGTATGATTGGCAAACTTGTATAGTCCACAGTTAGCATATCAGTATTCTCCACGCTTCAAGCTTTAACATATTAATGCTTAAGTTTTACTAATGTAAGAGACAGGTTACACATCCCTTGTACATCAGCTGCCATGTATACTTATGTTTGCCATTTGCCTTTAACCTATTTTTAGTGAAAATGAGCATGTATTTTAGTTTTTCGACAGAAGGTACTACATTTGTTTTTACTTACTAATCACATGATCTCCAATGCTAAATCTTTCTTGTTTGTTTTGTAGTAATACATTTCTTAAACGTTATGGAAGTGAACATGATCAAAACATCATGTAATGGTAAATCTAACAGTAAAAGTTTACCGAAAGATTCAAAGAGTGTGAGTTCTATTTATTTTATTTATTTTGTGGGGAAAAGATTGTAAGGTTTAACTAGTCAAAGTCAAGATTGCCGGTTAAACTGAAACAGAGTATTTTGGTTTTCAACTGCTTGTGTCATGTCAGTTTTACTTTAGAAGTTATGCCCATCTTACTCAAAAATTCTTACGAAAGGGAAGCTGGTATATAAAGAAGAAGACTGACTTTGTTAAACATTTTCTGCACAGTTGTTGCCTTCCATCAGTTAGAACCTCTGAAATCATGATACGCTCTTGCAACTCGTTAGGAATTTCAATTGACAGTTTGTTTCCCTTGACTAAGCTGCAAAGATCATCACATGGCTTTAGATTATGTGTCAAGCCCATAATGTAAAAAAAAAAAATATCATGTATCAAGCACTGCAGAAATTTAATTCTGTAATGCTCCAGATGCAATTTACTCACAGAAATACTGTTCTCCCTAGACCTGAAGGACTGGATCCATGAAGGTAATATTTTTGGATATTGTAAAAAAAAGGGACGCATCAAGAAATGCTTAAAAGTCAAAACCTTGTTCCACACACGTATCCTAAATATTCCAGAGACAAAATCATACTAGCTTCCTCTAGAAAGACATCTAGCTGTCCTGCATATTCTCTACTTAATAGTCATGGCTTCTTCTAGTCCCCCTTTGACTTGTAAATCCATGATGCCACAAATAAACAAAGACAACGGCGTGCAATATCATGTACCCCTTGAAATCAAAATAGGACTTGTTCCATGAGTGACTTAATCATGACTAATGATACATACAAGATAACTACTTGCAAATGATTTGACATCTTCACAAAAGAAAAAAAGGTAGCAATCATTTCACCATGAATTTGATCCTACAAGGACAAGAACAAGAACAGATCAGGCTGACTTACCGCGTCGCCGCTGCGCTGAAAACCTTCTTTTGTCCCAAATTCCATAACCATCCACTTGGGCGCTCTTCTCTGAAACTCATGGCTCGCCCTGGAGCACCAAGATAGACACAGATGCATGGTCAACCACTGTTCCACTTGAACCAAAACCACCATGACCGCTTCCTACTCACAACCCATGGGAAATCCAACTCACCTTCTTCACCGAGGGCGGCACAAGACTCATGCCTCTCAGACAAGAGGAAGAAGAAGAGCAAGAGCTGCGCCGCTCTGATGCTCCAGACCTCCATTCCGCCCCCAACGGAGTCCAGGCAGCTCTGCAAGATTGGTAGTAAAAGACAGTAAGAGCAGAACGGGAGGCGATAAAAAGGAGGGCAAAGATTCCAACTATTACATATAGCAGCACCTAAAGCTGCTGAAATCTTGGGCACGGTAGAAGCACACGGCGTTCCATGCCGCCTGAAGAAACGAATCGGGTAAAGTGTCTCCGCTACTAGTACAAGGTGAGTGGAGCAGCGGCGCAGAGTGGGATTTTTGGAACGAGCAAGTAAAGAATCCACCACCCCTCACGGATCTGTGTCTCGAGAGCCGGAATTTCAAAAGGGGGGAATGCGCTCAAAGAATGTGGAGAAGGAGAGGAGTAGCAGGAAAAGGCTAGGATGCAAAGAAGGTTAGAGGGGGGAATCGAGAGAAGAGGAGGCAGGGCGCGGGCAGTGTGCTGGGAACGGGATGAGCTGGGAGAGGCCGAGAAGGCAAAGGAGAAAGAAGAGCTCGGAGCACAAGTCAGTCCAGGACGCGGAATATTGGAACTGGAGTGTACTTTTGGGTGGATCGGAGGCAGGCGTGGATGTCTGCCTGCCTGCCTGTCTGTTTCAGGCCAGCCAGGTACCGTGCACACATGGCAGGTGGAAATTTCCCTCCCTTTTCTTTCCCTTATTAACTCTTCTTGTTTTACCTGAAATTGCGCAGTGATTTTGCGGGGTTTTCACCGGAATCAAATCACTGTCCACGGGAAGATGACATAGTTGTACTCATCATCTCGGGTATTTCCAACGTTGATCCCAAATCAGACAGCCTATTCGTCTTTGAATCGGTGGAGACCAGTCTGCGAACAGTGATGAACTTTGCGGGAGTACGGATCGTCGCCGTCATATAGTACATTGACATCCCCGACTCACTCAAATACCCATTCTGGTCCACTTTTCTTTCACTCCACCCTTACTTTGCATCCGCATCCTCCTCTTTCGACGCCGCCGCTGTACCTCTCCAGCCGCCGTCAAGGTACCGTAGGACGTCCGCAGCCGCCACTTGGACTACACCGCCGTCCACCTAGGATCCTCCCTGTCGACGACATCCATGACGGACACCACACCCGGCAGGTGTTCGCTCAAATGTCATTGAGCTTTTTGTTGAATTTCTTGCTGTTTTCTAGAGTAAGCACGATGGCGGGGTACTAGGTGAAGGAGGATGAGTTGTGTCATGCATGGTTGGTCGTAGCTGCGGACTTTGTAGGCATGAACTCAAGGAGCTCGATCTCTTTGGCGGCACGTGCATGATTTGTTTCATGCACAAAAGTACTCTACGACATACACATCATCCATGAACAGAATGTGAGGTCAATATCGCACCGATGGTACACCATTTGCAACTCCGTCATTAAGTTCTGCGGCGCAGTTGAAAGTGTGGAGACGATGTTGCCATTGGGAGTGTCAACCATGGAGATCATAAGTTTGCTTCTTCTTGCTCTACATGTTGGTCATTCATTCACTCAATGCTTCTCTACACATTGTATAGGTTGCACGCTTTGCCGTGAAGTACTAGAGGATCGTGGGCAGGCCATGCACGCACATACACTGTTAGATGAAGTTTAAGGGTCAACTTGTGTGGGACGACATGTACCGGCTCTGATAATAGTATCGATGAATTTGGAATTGGTAAATTCAAACAACTTGTTGAACATCTAGTTATATCGTTGAATTTGAACTATTGTTGTACTAGAGATATTTGCATGCTATTTATGAATGAATTATGCTATTTTCTATAATTACTTTGAGTGTTATGGGATTGGTTTAGTTAAATGAACGAAATATTGTTTGTTTTATGTAAATTATGCCTGAACTTTGATGAATAACGTCGTGTTTGATGTAATGCTCCTGGTTTGCAAGAAAACAGACGTCTGGATTGGTCCGTGGATGGATGGGGTACCACGCTGGATGCCAAAACACATCATGACAGACTGGTCCGGGCGGATGTGGGTGGTTTGAGGGTCAGTGTTTGATGGTGTCCTGGATTAAGGGGTACTAATCCAGTCGGCCCATGTTCCTCGGATTGGGCCGATGGGCCCTCATTCATTCTCAAGAAGAACATTGGGCCTGATATTGCAAGGTGTGAGATTGAGCACGGTTCAATGCCCGACCTCGGCAGAAAATAGAGAAAAGATGAGTGTCATCCCCTATGCCTTAGCCATAGGGTCTATTATGTATGCCATGCTGTGTACCAGACCTGATGTGAACCTTGTCGTAAGTTTGGTAGGGAGGTAGCAAAGTAATCCCGGCATGGAACACTGGACAACGGTCAAGAATATCCTGAAGTACCTGAAAAGGACTAAGGATATGTTTCTCGTTTATGGAGATGACGAAGAGCTCGTCGTAAAGGGTTACGTAGTGCTAGCTTCGACATAGATCTGGATGAATCCAAGTCACAAACCGGATACGTGTACATTTTGAATGGTGGGGTAGTCAGCTGGTGCAGTTGCAAGCAAAACATCGTGGCGGGATCTACATGTGAAGCGGAGTACATAGCAGCCTCGGAGGCAGCACAGGAAGCAGTCTGGATGAAGGAGTTCATCACCGACCTAGGAGTTATTCCCAATGCGTCGGGCCCGATGACTCTCTTCTGTGACAACACTGGAGCTATTGCCCTTGCCAAGGAGCCCAGGTTTCACAAGAAGACCATGCATATCAAGCGTCGCTTCAACTCCATTCGTGAATATATTCCAGATGGAGACATAGATATTTGTAAAGTGCATACAGATCTGAATGTCGCAGATCCGTTGACTAAACCTCTTCCACGAGGAAACATGATCAACACCAGAACTCTATGGGTGTTCGATTCATCACAATGTAACTAGATTATTGACTCTAGTGCAAGTGGGAGACTGTTGGAAATATGCCCTAGAGGCAATAATAAATTGGTTATTATTATATTTCCTTGTTCATGATGATTGTCTATTGTTCATGCTACAGTTGTATTAACCGGAAACCGTAATACATGTGTGAATACATAGATCGTAATATGTCCCTAGTAAGCCTCTAGTTGACTAGCTCGTTGATCAATAGATGGTCATGGTTTCCTGACCATGGACATTGGATGTTGTTGATAACGGGATCACATCACATCACATCATTAGGAGAATGATGTGATGGACAAGACCCAATCGTAAGCATAGCACAAGATCGTGTAGTTCGTTTTGCTAGAGCTTTTCTAATGTCAAGTATCGTTTCCTTAGACCATGAGATTGTGCAACTCCCAGATACTGTAGGAATGCTTTGGGTGTACCAAACGTCACAACGTAACTGGGTGGCTATAAAGGTACACTACAGGTATCTCCGAAAGTGTCTGTTGGGTTGGCACGAATCGAGACTGGGATTTGTCACTCCGTTTGACGGAGAGGTATCTTTGGGCCCACTCGGCAATGCATCATCATAATGAGCTCGATGTGACTAATGAGTTAGCCACGGGATCATGCGTTGCGGAATGAGTAAAGAGACTTGCTGGTAACGAGATTGAACGAGGTATGGGGATACCGACTATCGAATCTCGGGCAAGTAACATACCGATGGACAAAGGGTATTGTATACGGGATTGATTGAATCCCCGACATCGTGGTTCATCCGATGAGATCATCGTGGAACATCTAGGGGCCAACATGGGTATCCAGATCCCGCTGTTGGTTATTGGCCGGAGAGATGTCTCGGTCATGTCTGCATGGTTCCCGAACCCGTAGGGCCTACACACTTAAGGTTCGGTGACGCTAGAGTTGTTATGGGAAATAGTATGTGGTTACCGAAGGTTGTTCGGAGTCCCGGATGAGATCCCGGACGTCACGAGGAGTTTCGGAATGGTCCGGAGATGAAGATTTATATATGGGGAGTCCTTATTCGGTCGCCGGAAGTGTTCGGGGGGTTACCGGTATTGTACCGGGACCACCGAAGGGGTTCCGGGGGTCCACCGGGAGGGTCCACCTGCCCCGGAGGGCCCTATGAGCTGAATATGGAGGGGAACCAGCCCCTAGGTGGATTGGGCGCCAACTCCCCCCTAGGGCCCATGTTCCTAGGGTTGGGGGAAACCCTAGAGGGGGTGCCCCACCTAGCTTGGGGGGCAAGCCTTCCCCCTTGGCCGCCCCCCCTCTAGATGCATCTAGGGGGGCCGGCCCCCTCTCCCTTGCCACTATATATAGTGGGGGGTGGGAGGGCAGCCGCACCCTTCCCCTGGCGCAGCCTTCCCCCTCTCCAACACCTCCTCCTCCGTAGTGCTTAGCGAAGCCCTGCGGGAGAACCACGAGCTCCACCACCACCATGCCGTCGTGCTGTCAGAGTTCTCCCTCAACTTCTCCTCTCCCCCTTGCTGGATCAAGAAGGAGGAGACGTCCCCGGGCTGTACGTGTGTTGAACGCGGAGGCGCCGTCCGTTCGGCACTTGATCGGATCTTCCGCGATTTGAATCAACGCGAGTACGACTCCATCAACCGCGTTCTTGTAACGCTTCCGCTTAGCGATCTTCAAGGGTATGAAGATGCACTCCCTCTCTCTCGTTGCTAGCATCTCCTAGATTGATCTTGGTGACACGTAGGAAAATTTTCGGATTATTACTACGTTCCCCAACAGTGGCATCATGAGCTAGGTCTATGCGTAGATTCTATGCACGAGTAGAACACAAAGTAGTTGTGGGCAATGATTTGTTCAATTTGCTTACCGTTACTAGTCTTATCTTGATTCGGCGGCATTGTGGGATGAAGCGGCCCGGATCGACCTTACACGTACGCTTACGTGAGACTAGTTCCACCGACCGACATGCACTTGATGCATAAGGTGGCTAGCGGGTGTCTGTCTCTCCCACTTTAGTTGGATCGGATTCGATGAAAAGGGTCCTTATGAAGGGTAAATAACAATTGGCATATCACCGTTGTGGCTTTTGCGTAGGTAAGAAATGTTCTTGCTAGAAACCCATAGCAGCCACGTAAAACATGCAACAACAATTAGAGGACGTCTAACTTGTTTTTGCAGGGTATGCTATGTGATGTGATATGGCCAAAAGGATATGATGTATGCGATTGATCATGTTCTTGTAATAGGAATCACGACTTGCATGTCGATGAGTATGACAACTGGCAGGAGCCATAGGAGTTGTCTTAATTTATTGTATGACCTGCGTGTCATTGAAAACGCCATGTAATTACTTTACTTTATTGCTAACCGTTAGCCATAGTAGTAGAAGTAATAGTTGGCGAGACAACTTCATGAAGACACGATGATGGAAATCATTATGATGGGGATCATTATGATGGAGATTATGGTGTCATTCCGGTGACGAAGTTGATCATCCCGCGCCTCGAAGATGGAGATCAAAGGCGCAAGATGATAATGGCCATATCATGTCACTTTATGATTTGCATGTGATGTTTGTCATGTTTACATCTTATTTGCTTAGAACGACGATAGCATAAATAAGATGATCCCTCACTAAAATTTCAAGAAAAGTGTTCCCCCTAACTGTTCACCGTTGCGAAGGTTCGTTGTTTCGAAGCACCACGTGATGATCGGGTGTGATAGATTCTAACGTTCGCATACAACGGGTGTAAGCCAGATTTACACATGCAAAACACTTAGGTTGACTTGACGAGCCTAGCATGTACAGACATGGCCTCGGAACACGAGAGACTGAAAGGTCGAACATGAGTTGTATAGTAGATACGATCAACATGGAGATGTTCACCGTTGATGACTAGTCCGTCTCACGTGATGATCGGACACGGCCTAGTCGATTCGGATCATGTATCACTTAGATGACTAGAGGGATGTATGTCTGAGTGGGAGTTCATTAAATAATTTGATTAGATGAACTTAATTATCATGAACTTAGTCTAAAATATCTTTACAATATGTCTTGTAGATCAAATGGCCCACGCTAATGTTGCCCTCAACTTCAACGTGTTCCTAGAGAAAACCAAGCTGAAAGACGATGGTAGCAACTATACGGACTGGGTCCGTAACTTGAGGATCATCCTCATAGCTGCGAAGAAAGCATATGTCCTTGAAGCACCGCTATGTGAAGCACCCATTTTCCCAGCAACTCAAGACGTTATGAACGCCTAGCAGTCGCGTAGTGATGATTACTCCCTGGTTCAGTGCGGCATGCTTTACAACTTACAACCAGGGCTCCAAAAGCGTTTTGAGCAGCACGGAGCATATGAGTTGTTCGAAGAGCTGAAAATGGTTTTCCAAGATCATGCCCGGGTCGAGAGATATGAAGTCTCCGACATGTTCTACAGTTGTAAGATGGAGGAAAACAGTTCTGTCAGCGAGCATATACTCAAGATGTCTGGGTTGCACAACCACTTGTCTCAGCTGGGAGTTAATCTTCCAGATGACTCGGTCATTGACAGAATCCTCCAGTCGCTTCCACCTAGCTACAAGAGCTTTGTGATAAACTACAATATGGAAGGGATGGAAAAGACCATTCCTGAGTTATTTTCAATGCTGAAATCAACGGAGGTGGAGATAAAAAAGGAACATCAAGTGTTGATGGTGAATAAGACCACTAGTTTCAAGAAAGGCAAGGGTAAGAAGAACTTCAAGAAGGACGGCAAGGGGGTTGCCGCGCCCGGTAAATCAGTTGTCGGGAAGAAGCCAAAGAATGGACCCAAGCCCGAAACTCAGTGCTTTTATTGCAAGGGAAATGGTCACTGGAAGCGGAACTGCCCCAAGTACTTAGCGGATAAGAAGGCCGGCGACGCCAAAGGTATATGTGATATACATGTTATTGATGTGTACCTTACCAGCGCTCGTAGTAGCTCCTGGGTATTTGATACCGGTGCGGTTTCTCATATTTGTAACTCAAAACAGGAGCTGCGGAATAAGCGGAGACTGACGAAGGATGAGGTGACGATGCGCGTCGGGAATGGTTCCAAGGTCGATGTGATCGCCGTCGGCACGCTACCTCTACATTTACCTAAGGTATTAGTTTTAAACCTCAAAATTGTTATTTAGTGCCAGCTTTGAGCATGAACATCGTATCTGGATCTTGTTTAATGCGAGATGGCTACTCATTTAAATCTAAGAACAATGGTTGTTCTATTTATATGAGAGATATGTTTTATGGTCATGTCGCGCCGGTCAATGGTTTATTTTTATTGAATCTCGAACGTGATGTTACACATATTCATAGTGTGAATGCCAAAAGATGTAAGGTTGATAATGATAGTCCCACATACTTGTGGCACTGCCATCTTGGTCACATTGGTGTCAAACGCATGAAGAAGCTCCATGCAGATGGACTTTTGGAGTCTCTTGATTATGAATCATTTGATGCATGCAGACCATGCCTCATGGGCAAAATGACCAAGACTCCGTCCTCCGGAACAATGGAGCGAGCAACCAACTTATTGGAATCATACATACTGATGTGTGCGGTCCAATGAGCGTTGAGGCTCGCGGTGGTTATCGTTATGTTCTCACCCTCACTGATGACTTAAGTAGATATGGGTATGTCTACTAAATGAAACACAAGTCTGAGACCTTTGAAAAGTTCAAAGAATTTCAGAGTGAGGTTGAGAATCAACGTGACAGGAAAATAAAGTTCTTACGATCAGATCGTGGAGGGGAACATTTGAGTCACGATTTTGGCACACACTTAAGGAAATGTGGAGTTGTTTCACAACTCACGCCGCCTGGAACACCTTAGTGTAATGGTGTGTCTGAAAGTTGTAATCGCACTCTATTGGATATGGTGCAATCTATGATGTCTCTTACCGATCTACCGCTATCATTTTGGGGTTATGCTTTAGAGACTACCGCATTCACTTTAAATAGGGCTCCGTCGAAATCCGTTGAGACGACACCATATGAATTATGGTTTGGGAAGAAACCTAAGCTGTCGTTTCTGAAAGTTTGGGGATGCGATGCTTATGTTAAGAAACTTCAACCAGAAAAGCTCGAACTGAAGTCGGAAAAATGCGTCTTCATAGGATACCCTAAGGAAACTATTGGGTATACCTTCTACCTCAGATCCGAAGGCAAGATCTTTGTTTCCAAGAATGGATCCTTTCTAGAGAAAGAGTTTCTCTCGAAAGAAGTAAGTGGGAGGAAAGTAGAACTTGATGAGGTACTGCCTCTTGAACCAGAAAGTAGCGCAACTCAGGAAGATGTTTCTGTGGTGCCTGCACCGACTAGAGAGGAAGTTAATGATGATGATCATCAAACTTCGGATCAAGGTACTACTGAACTTCGTAGGTCCACGAGGACATGTTCCGCACCAGAGTGGTACGGTAACCCTGTCCTGGAAATCATGTTGTTAGACAATGGTGAACCTTCAAACTATGAAGAAGCGATGGCGGGCCCGGATTCCAACAAATGGCTTGAAGCCATGAAATCCGAGATAGGATCCATGTATGAAAACAAAGTATGGACTTTGACAGACTTGCCCGATGATCGGCAAGCCATAGAGAATAAATGTATCTTTAAGAAGAAGACTGACGCAGATGGTAATGTGACCATCTATAAGGCTCGGCCTGTCGCTAAGGGTTATCGACAAGTTCAAGGGGTTGACTACGATGAGACCTTCTCATCCGTAGCGAAGCTGAAGTCCGTCCGAATCATGTTAGCAATTGCCGCATTCTACGATTATGAGATATGGCAAATGGACGTCAAAACGGCATTCCTTAATGGTTTCCTTAAGGAAGAATTATATATGATGCAGCCGGAAGGTTTTGTCGATCCTAAGAATGCTGACAAGGTATGCAAGCTCCAGTGCTCCATCTATGGGCTGGTGCAAGCATCTTGGAGTTGGAACATTCGCTTTGATGAAATGATCAAAGCGTTTGGGTTTATGCAGACTTATGGAGAAGCCTGTGTTTACAAGAAAGTGAGTGGGAGCTCTGTGGCATTTCTCATATTATATGTGGATGACATACTATTGATGGGAAATGATATAGAACTTTTGGAAAGCATAAAGGCCTACTTGAATAAGTGTTTTTCAATGAAGGACCTTGGAGAAGCTGTTTACATATTCGGCATCAAGATCTATAGAGATAGATCGAGACGCCTCATTGGTCTTTCGCAAAGCACATACCTTGACAAGATATTGAAGAAGTTCAATATGGATCAGTCCAAGAAAGGGTTCTTGCCTGATATTGCAAGGTGTGAGATTGAGCACGGTTCAATGCCCGACCTCGGCAGAAAATAGAGAAAAGATGAGTGTCATCCCCTATGCCTTAGCCATAGGGTCTATTATGTATGCCATGCTGTGTACCAGACCTGATGTGAACCTTGTCGTAAGTTTGGTAGGGAGGTAGCAAAGTAATCCCGGCATGGAACACTGGACAACGGTCAAGAATATCCTGAAGTACCTGAAAAGGACTAAGGATATGTTTCTCGTTTATGGAGATGACGAAGAGCTCGTCGTAAAGGGTTACGTAGTGCTAGCTTCGACATAGATCTGGATGACTCCAAGTCACAAACCGGATACGTGTACATTTTGAATGGTGGGGTAGTCAGCTGGTGCAGTTGCAAGCAAAACATCGTGGCGGGATCTACATGTGAAGTGGAGTACATAGCAGCCTCGGAGGCAGCACAGGAAGCAGTCTGGATGAAGGAGTTCATCACCGACCTAGGAGTTATTCCCAATGCGTCGGGCCCGATGACTCTCTTCTGTGACAACACTGGAGCTATTGCCCTTGCCAAGGAGCCCAGGTTTCACAAGAAGACCAGGCATATCAAGCGTCGCTTCAACTCCATTCGTGAATATATTCCAGATGGAGACATAGATATTTGTAAAGTGCATACGGATCTGAATGTCGCAGATCCGTTGACTAAACCTCTTCCACGAGGAAACATGATCAACACCAGAACTCTATGGGTGTTCGATTCATCACAATGTAACTAGATTATTGACTCTAGTGCAAGTGGGAGACTGTTGGAAATATGCCCTAGAGGCAATAATAAATTGGTTATTATTATATTTCCTTGTTCATGATGATTGTCTATTGTTCATGCTATAGTTGTATTAACCGGAAATTGTAATACATGTGTGAATACATAGATCGTAATATGTCCCTAGTAAGCCTCTAGTTGACTAGCTCGTTGATCAATAGATGGTCATGGTTTCCTGACCATGGACATTGGATGTCGTTGATAACGGGATCACATCATTAGGAGAATGATGTGATGGACAAGACCCAATCGTAAGCATAGCACAAGATCGTGTAGTTCGTTTTGCTAGAGCTTTTCTAATGTCAAGTATCGTTTCCTTAGACCATGAGATTGTGCAACTGCCGGATACCGTAGGAATGCTTCAGGTGTACCAAACTTCACAACGTAACTGGGTGGCTATAAAGGTACACTACATGTATCTCTGAAAGTGTCTGTTGGGTTGGCACGAATCGAGACTGGGATTTGTCACTCTGTTTGACGGAGAGGTATCTCTGGGCCCACTCGGCAATGCATCATCATAATGAGCTCGATGTGACTAATGAGTTACCCATGGGATCATGCGTTGCGGAACAAGTAAAGAGACTTGCTGGTAACGAGATTGAACGAGGTATGGGGATACCGACGATCGAATCTCAGGCAAGTAACATACCGATGGACAAAGGGAATTGTATACGGGATTGACTGAATCCCCAACATCGTGGTTCATCTGATGAGATCATCGTGGAACATGTAGGGGCCAACATGGGTATCCAGATCCCGCTGTTGGTTATTGGCCGTAGAGATGTCTCGGTCATGTCTGCATGGTTCCCGAACCCGTAGGGTCTACACACTTAAGGTTCGGTGACGCTAGAGTTGTTATGGGAAATAGTATGTGGTTACCGAGGGTTGTTCGGAGTCCTGAATGAGATCCCGGACGTCACGAGGAGCTTTGTAATGGTCCGGAGATGAAGATTTATATAAGGGAAGTCCTTATTTGGTCCCCGGAAGTGTTCAGGGGGTTACCGGTATTGTACCGGGACCACCCAAGGGGTTCCAGGGGTCCACCGGGAGGGTCCACTTGCCCCGGAGGGCCCTATGGGCTGAATATGGAGGGGAACCAGCCCCTAGGTGGGCTGGGCGCCAACTCCCCCCTAGGGCCCATGCGCCTAGGGTTGGGGGAAACCCTAGAGGGGGCGCCCCGACCTAGCTTGGGGGGGGGGCAAGCCTTCTCCCTTGGCCGCCCCCCCTCTAGATGCATCTAGGGGGGCCCGGCCCCTCTCCCTTGCCCCTATATATAGTGGGGGGTGGGAGGTCAGCCGCACCCTTCCCCTGGCGCAGCCCTCCCCCTCTCCAACACCTTCTCCTCCTCCTCCGCAGTGCTTGGCGAAGCCCTGCCGGAGAACCACCAGCTCCACCACCACCACGCCGTCGTGCTGTCGGAGTTCTCCCTCAACTTCTCCTCTCCTCCTTGCTGGATCAAGAAGGAGGAGACGTCCCCGGGCTGTACGTGTGTTGAACGCGGAGGCGTCGTCCGTTCGGCACTTGATCGGATCTTCTGTGATTTGAATCGCCGCGAGTACGACTCCATCAACCGCGTTCTTGTAGCGCTTCCGCTTAGCAATCTTCAAGGGTATGAAGATGCACTCCCTCCCTCTCGTTGCTAGCATCTCCTAGATTGATCTTGGTGACACATAGGAAAATTTTCGAATTATTACTACGTTCCCCAACATCGATGGCTCATTCGCAGATCAACTGCGGCAATGGCCGCGGGAGCATTTACGCCCCCATCCAGTTTTTTGTGTTCGGCAGCATGATCTTCTGCGCCGACTCAATGGGCCATATGGCCTCCATCAAAAACTACGCCCTAGGTTGGATCGTGACCTTCGGCGGCCTCGAGTACACCGCAGATTCCCGCGGTGAACTCGTTCTGTCAGGTTGGACGCTCGGCCGGATCGAACCTGCCCAATTTCGAAGGCTCGACTTTGGAGCCGAGCTCCTTCGAGCACAACGGGCCAGGACCCTCAGCGTCACCAGAGAGCCTTGACGCAATGATTTCAGATGGTCCCCTCTCAATCTCTAGCCCGGACATAGACCCGGATCCTGCCTCTAAAGCTACATCAGGCTTAGAGCCGACCCCGGCGCAGGATCTAGGATCACCTTCGGATCCCCTTCCCGTTGAAAACACCTCAAGCAATACGTCGGGCACACTTTGAGTCAGCCCTGCCTATAACCAAGCAATAAATTCCGAAGGGCTATCCCACCTCAATGAGATGCTTGACCATATCCAGAGCACGTCTATCTCAGACCACAAGACTTCGGTTTACGATCAAATCGGACTTAAGGCCGACGATCGGGAAATTTACATCCCACACACCACCCACCTAGTCGCCACAATCGATGACCTAACTGACGTGCAGGACTACGGAGAGGCCTCGGACATGGATGAAGATGCCGATGGCCCCACAAAAAACACCTCACCTCTGGTAAACACTGGCAGGTGGATTGCGACATCCATCTATGATGTCTACAAGGTTCACACTCCCAGATCCCCCCTCCAAGGCATCGGCGCAGACGCAAGAGGGGCAACAACGGGGAACCCAACGGCAATAACATCACCGCTGACGATGGCGACGCAGCAACCGGTGACGCCGATAACCTTGACGAGGACTTTCAAGCCTCCCTAGTGTAGAACGGCAGTCCTGGAGGAAACCCCAAGGACTTAGATCCCGACAGCCTCTTCGAAGGGGCTGACGATAATTACATGCCGAAGTCCTAGGAAGATGAGAGCCTTGGTACCGAGGACTACATTGTCGTCGGAGACCCTTTTGGACAAGAGCGCTTCTGACGGTGCCTCGTCGCCACTGCTCCAAGTATGAAACTCAAGGAGGAGCAGCTGCACGCTAACACAGATGCACTGAACGAAAAGTGGGTCGAAGTACTCCCGGCCGAACAAGATCTCAAAGACCGACACCGTAGTGCACCGAAATCATACCCACAAAGGCGTCTGTGGCCGGAGTTCGAGGAAGAGCTAGCCGCCAATGAGCCTGACTGACGCCCTAGAGGTCGGGACAGGCCAATGCAGGAAAATCTCAACACTCGACTGGCTCCACGCCGTTATGGCAAGGACCCCGTGGACTACCTAGACCCTCATGACGTTCGACGTGACATTGAGGCAAACAGGGCACCTCCTAGGCCCATCTACGGATCAAGAGGACGCGCGCCCGCTGGGACGGGCGGCTACGACGCCTGGATGGACAGGAACGGCCGCGCCCGAGATCAAGCCTACACACGGCTCTCCCCTGACCTCTGACAGGATACCACCCGATTCCGAGGTCCAGCTCACCCCATCTGTTTCACAGATAGGGTCATGGAACATCAGTTTCTAGATGGGTTTAAACCCATCAATATAGAATCATACGATGTTACCACGGACCCAACAATGTGGATTGAAGATTTCCTTCTCCACATACATATGGCCAACGGAGATGACCACCACGCTATCAAATACTTGCCGCTCAAGCTAAAGGGGTCGGCTAGGCATTGGCTCAATAGCCTGCCTCCTCATTCTATTGGTAGTTGTGAAGCCCTTGAAGACGCTTTTCGGGCAAATTTCCAAGGCACTTACATCCGACCTCTGGACGCTGACGACCTCAGCTGTGTCACCTAGTATCCAGGTGAATCAACTCAGAAGTTCTAGAACAGGTTCCTAACTAAAAAGAACCAGATCATAGACTAATCCGGTGCCGAAGCCATCACGAAATTCAAGAATAACATCCAAGATGAGTGGCTTGCCCACCAGCTCGGGCAAGACAAGTCGAGGACCATGGCAGCCCTCACTTCCCTCATGACCCGATTTTGCATGGGAGAAGACAGCTGGCTCGCCCGTAGTACTCATAATGGTGAAGCAGGCACCTCGGAAACACGCGACACCAATGGGAAGCCTAAGCACAATAAAAACAAGCACATGCATAAAAATGGTGGGAGCGACACAGAGGACGCTGCGGTCAATGCAGGATTCACCGGACCTAGATCCGGACAGAAAAGGAAACCCTTTAAAGGGAACAAGGATGGAACTAGCCAACTAGACAGGATCCTGGATCGGCCGTGCCAAATCCATGGCACTTAGGACAAACCAGCAACCCGCACTAATAGGAATTGTTGGGTCTTCAAACAGACTCACAAGGTAGCGACGGAGGGTCAAAGTAAAACCCCAAATCACAACGAAGACGAGGATGAACCTCAGCGGCCCAACACTGGAGGCCAAAAGAAGTTTCCTAATGAGGTAAAGGAAGTCAATATGATCTATGTTGCCCACATCCAAAAGGGAGAGGAAGCGTGTACTTTGAGACATCTACGCGCTAGAGCCAGTTGCCCCGAATTTAACCCGTGGTCGGCTTACCCGATCACATTTGAGAAGCATGACCATCTGACCAGCATCAGGCATGGCGGATCAGCTGCACTCGTCCTAGACCCAATTGTCAACGACTTCCATCTGATGCGTGTCCTTATTGATGGAGGAAGCAGCTTCAATTTGATCTATGAGGAAATGGTTAGGAAGATGGGCATCGATGTTGGGGAACGCAGTAATTTCAAAATTTTCCTACGCACACGCAAGATCTATCATGGTGATGCATAGCAACAAGAGGGGAGAGTGTAGTCCATGTAGCCTCGTAGACCGTAAGCGGAAGCATGATGACAACGCGGTTGATGTAGTCGTACGTCTTCACGATCCGACCGATCCTAGTACCGAAAGTACGGCACCTCCGCGATCTGCACACGTTCGGCTCGGTGACGTCACACGAACTCTCGATCCAGCTGAGTGTCGAGGGAGAGCTTCGTCAGCACGACGGCATGATGACGGTGATGATGAAGCTACCGGCGCAGGGCTTCGCCTAAGCACTGCAACGATATGACCGAGGTGGATTATGGTGGAGGGGGCACCGCACACGGCTAAGAGATCAACTTGTGTGTCTATGGGGTGCCCCCCTTGATGACCCACAAGTGTAGGGGATCTATCGCAGTCCTTTCGATAAGTAAGAGTGTCGAACCCAACGAGGAGCAGAAGGAAATGATAAGCGGTTTTCAGCAAGGTATTCTCTGCAAGTACTGAAATAAGTGGTAACAGATAGTTTTGTGATAGGATAATTTGTAACGAGCAACAAGTAACAAAAGTCAATAAAGTGCAGCAAGGTGGCCCAATCCTTTTTGTAGCAAAGGAAAAGCCTGGACAAACTCTTATATAGAGAAAAGCGCTCCCGAGGACACATGGGAATTATCGTCAAGCTAGTTTACATCACGTTCATATGATTCGCGTTCGGTACTTTGATAATTTGATATGTGGGTGGACCGGTGCTTGGGTGCTGTTCTTACTTGAACAAGCATCCCACTTATGATTAACCTCTATTGCAAGCATCCGCAACTACAACAAAAGTATTAAGGTAAACCTAACCATAGCATGAAACATATGGATCCAAATAAGCCCCTTACGAAGCAACGCATAAACTAGGCTTTAAGCTTCTGTCACTCTAGCAACCCATCATCTACTTATTACTTCCCAATGCCTTCCTCTAGGCCCGAATAATGGTGAAGTGTCATGTAGTCGACGTTCACATAACACCACTAGAGGATAGACAACATACATCTCATCAAAATATCGAACGAATACCAAATTCACATGACTACTAATAGCAAGACTTCTCCCATGTCCTCAGGAACAAACATAACTACTCACAAAGCATATTCATGTTCATAATCAGAGGGGTATTAATATGCATATAGGATCTGAACATATGATCTTCCACCAAATAAACCAACTAGCATCAACTACAAGGAGTAATCAACACTACTAGCAACCTACTAGTACCAATCCCGGACTTGGAGATAAGAATTGGATACAAGAGATGAACTAGGGTTTTGAGAGGAGATGGTGCTGGTGAAGATGTTGATGGAGATTGCCCTCTCCCGATGAGAGGAGCGTTGGTGATGACGATGGCGATGATTTCCCCCTCCCGGAGGGAAGTGTCCCCGGCAGAACAGCTCTGCCGGAGCCCTAGATTGGTTCCGCCAAGGTTCCGCCTCGTGGCGGCGGAGTCTCGTCCCGAAAGGTTGCTTATGATTTTTTCCTCGACGAAAGACTTCATATAGCAGAAGATGGCCACCGGAGAGCCAACAGGGGGCCCACGAGGCAGGGAGCGCGCCCTGGGGGGTAGGGCGCGCCCCCACACTCGTTGGCAGGTGGTGGCCCCCCTGACGTATTTCTTCCATTCAGTATTTTTTATTATTTCCAAAAATGACTTTCGTGGAGTTTCAGGACGTTTGGAGTTGTGCAGAATAGGTCTCTAATATTTGCTCCTTGTCCAGCCCAGAATTCCAGCTGCCGGCATTCTCCCTCCTTATGTAAACCTTGTAAAATAAGAGAGAATAGGCATAAGTATTGTGACATAATGTGTAATAACAACCCGTAATGCAATAAATATCGATATAAAAGCATGATGCAAAATGGACGTATCAACTCCCCCAAGCTTAGACCTCGCTTGTCCTCAAGCGAAAGCCGATAACGATAAATATGTCCACATGTTTAGAAGTAGAGGCGTCGATAAAATAAAATACGGACATGAGGGCATCATGATTATTCTCATAAGAGCAACATATATGAATATTGTCATATGATTTCTTATGCTCAAGTAATAATCTATTCACAATGCCAAGTATGAATCAGAAACTTTATTGAGAACTAACAAACTATAATCTCAGTCATTGAAGCAATTGCAATTTATCATAACATCAGAAAGAGTCTATGTCAGAGCTTTCTAGCAAGTCCACATACTCAACTATCATTTAGTCTTTCATAATTGCTAACACTCACGCAATACTTGTGGTTACGGAGTTTTAATCGGACACAGAGAAAGATAGGGGCTTATAGTTTCGCCTCCCAACCTTTTACCTCAAGGGTAATGTCAACAATAATAATTCATGCTTATTTACATCCAATTAGATATATCTATCAGGATCTTTCAAACACCCTGTGCTTGCCAAAGGATAAAATGTAAAAAGGAAATGTGAAGATCACCATGACTCTTGCATAAGGAAGAAGATAATAATAAAAGATAGGCCCTTCGCAGAGGGAAGCAGAGGTTGCCATGCGCTTTCAGGGTTGGATGCACAAAATCTTAATGCGAAAGAACGTCACTTTATATTGCCACTTGTGATATGAACCTTTATTATGCAGTCCGTCGCTTTTATTTCTTCCA
Organism: Aegilops tauschii subsp. strangulata; assembly: GCF_002575655.3. Classification (NCBI taxonomy): domain Eukaryota; kingdom Viridiplantae; phylum Streptophyta; class Magnoliopsida; order Poales; family Poaceae; genus Aegilops; species Aegilops tauschii. The sequence continues at coordinate 259,852,767 of NC_053039.3, read as the reverse complement.
CATCACAAGATCGTATAAAGCTTATTTCCTCCACACCAATCAATCATACATATTTAGAGAGCAATTTTTATTGCTTGCACCGATGACAACTTACTTGAAGGATCTTACTCAATCCATAGGTAGATATGGTGGACTCTCATGCAAAACTGGTTTAAGGGTTTTTGGAAGCACAAGTAGTATCTCTACTTGGTGCAAAGAATTTGGCTAGCATGAGGGGGAAAGGCAAGCTCAACATGTTGGATGATCCATGACAATATACTTTATCTCAGATATAAGAAAACATAACTCATTACGTTGTCTTCCTTGTCCAACATCAACTCTTTAGCATGTCATATTTAATGAGTGCTCCCAATCATAAAAGATGTCCAAGATAGTATATTTATATGTGAAACCTCTCTTTCTTTATTACTTCCTATTAATTGCAACGATGACCAAAGCTATGCTTGTCAACTCTCAACAATTTTTAATCATCATACTCTTTCTATGTGAAGTCATTACTCCCAATAAGATCAATATGATCTCTTTGTTTCTTTTTATTCCTTTTCTCTTTTTTTATTCACTCAAGATCATAGCAAGATAATCAAGCCCTTGACTCAACACTAATCTTTATTATATAGCTCACGGACTCGATTACATAGAGAGATCATAAAGCAAAACTCAAAATTGGACCATGCCATAAACTTTATTCTCTAGATCAAGATACTACTAATAGGATCGAACTAAGAAAGCGGTAAAGATAGGAGTGTGATGGTGATACGATACAGGGGCACCTCCCCCAAGCTTGGCAGTTGCCAAGGGGAGTGCCCATACCCATTTGATTATGTCTCCTTTGTTGGTGAAGAAGGTGGAGTTGTTGGTGATGCGGGTTTGTCGTCCATCTTCCAAGGCATAGGCTCACCATCATAGAAGGATGATCGAGTCTCCGGGATCCTCAAATCTGCAGCCAAACTCATCCTTTTGAATCTATATTCATACTCACAATTTTGGTTTTGCAGGTCATAGATTTGGGCTTGAAGGTGCTCGATCTTCTCGTGAAGCTTGAAGATGGTCTCCCCAATGTTGTTGGCATCCATTTTGTGGTTGTTGGTGAACTCCGCGATCATCATGTGGTTGGAGTTGAGTCCATGTTCCACCATCCCCTGGCACTTGAAAACTTGTTGCTCCATTGCTTCGAGCCTCGTCTCCATGCTTCCGGTCCCCTTCGGTCCCTCAACATCGCGGATGTGCAGCAACCCATCACGCATCTCAATGGTTTGAGGGTGTCGCAGCACCTCTGCGAGGTAAGGATTGATGACCTTCTCGAAGAACTTGTCCTTGGGGGCACTCGGAGACGTCCTGATAATCTAAATCTGTCAGAAAAACAGCTCGAAACAAGGGCAGAGGATATTTGCGTGATACGGTGGTCAAAACCTTTGGGAGATTATATAATGAATTTTTACTGACCAAAATACGCAACGTGCAAGAAAACGGAGTCCGAAGAGCACACGAGGTGCCCACGAGGTAGGGGGGCGCGCCCAGGGGGTAGGGCGCGCCCTCCATCCTCGTGGGGCCCTCATGTCCTTCCCGGACTGCTTCTCATTTTTCTATTTTTCTAAATATTCCAAAACGGAGAAATATTGCGATAAAAATTATCTTGGAGTCGGTTTACTTACCGTACCACATACCTATTCCTTTTCGGAGTCTGAAACGTTCCGGAAAGTGTCCCTTATGTATTCCTCCGGGGTTACGGTTTCAATAACATTGGTTTCAACATTTATGGGATTACGTGAGATATAATGTTTGATTCTTTGACCGTTCACCACCTTCGGATTTGTGCCTTCGAAGTTGTTGATTTTTATGGCACCGGAACGATAGACCTCCTCGATAACGTAAGGGCCTTCCCATTTAGAGAGAAGTTTTCCTGCAAAAAATCTTAAACAAGAGTTGTACAGCAATACATAATCACCTACGTTAAACTCACGCTTTTGTATCATTTTGTCATGCCATCTTTTAACTTTTTCTTTAAACAATTTGGCATTTTCATAAGCTTGGGTTCTCCATTCATCAAGTGAGCTAATGTCAAATAACCTTTTCTCACCGGCAAGTTTGAAATCATAGTTGAGCTCTTTAATAGCCCAATAAGCCTTATGTTCTAGTTCGAGAGGTAAGTGACATGTTTTTCCATAAACCATTTTATACGGAGACATACCCATAGGATTTTTATATGCAGTTCTATAGGCCCATAATGCATCATCAAGTTTCTTGGACCAATTCTTCCTAGATCTATTAACAGTCTTTTGCAAAATTAATTTGAGCTCTCTATTACTCAATTCTACTTGACCACTAGACTGCGGGTGATAAGGAGATGCAATTCTATGGTTAACATCATACTTAGCAAGCATTTTACGAAAAGCACCATGAATAAAATGTGAACCACCATCAGTCATTAAATATCTAGGGACTCCAAACCTCGGAAAAATAACTTCTTTAAGCATTTTAATAGAAGTGTTATGATCAGCACTACTAGTTGGAATAGCTTCTACCCACTTAGTAACGTAATCAACAGCAACTAAAATATGTGTATAACCATTAGAGGCAGGAAAAGGTCCCATATAATCAAAGCCCCAAACATCAAATGGTTCAATAACAAGTGAATAATTCATAGGCATTTCTTGACGTCTACTAATGTTACCAATTCTTTGGCATTCATCACAAGATAAGACAAACTTACGGGCATCCTTCAAGAGAGTAGGCCAATAAAAACCAGATTGCAATACCTTATGTGCAGTTCTATCTCCAGCGTGGTGTCCTCCATAAGCCTCGGAGTGACACTTGCGTAGGATCTGTTCCTGTTCATGCTCAGGTACACAACGTCTAATAACACCATGTACTCCTTTATAAAGATGTGGGTCATCCCAAAAGTAATGTCTCAAATCATAGAAAAACTTTTTCTTTTGCTGGTATGTGAAACTAGGTGGTATAAATTTAGCCACGATATAATTAGCATAGTCAGCATACCACAGAGTATTACGAGAGGCATTTATAACATTTAATTGCTCATCAGGAAAGCTATCATCAATAGGTAGTGGGTCATCAAGAACATTTTCTAACCTAGACAAGTTGTCTGCAACGGGGTTCTCAGCTCCCTTTCTATCAACAATATGCAAATCAAATTCTTGTAGTAGGAGAACCCATCTAATAAGTCTAGGTTTAGCATCTTTCTTTTCCACAAGATTTTTAATAGCAGCATGATCCATGTGAATAGTTACTTTAGAATCAACAATATAAGGTCTGAACTTATCACAAGCAAATACAACTGCTAAGAATTCTTTTTCAGTAGTAGCATAATTTCTTTGAGCATTGTCTAGAGTTTTACGAGCATATTGAATAACATTTAATTTCTTATCAACTCTTTGCCCTAGAAAAGCACCTACAGCATAATCACTAGCATCACACATAATTTCAAAGGGTAAATTCCAATCAGGTGGCTGAACAATAGGTGCAGAGATCAATGCTTTCTTAAGTATTTCAAATGCTTCTACACAATCATCATCAAAGACAAATGGTATATCTTTTTGTAATAAATTAGTCAGAGGCCGAGAAATTTTTGAGAAGTCCTTAATGAACCTCCTATAAAATCCGGCGTGACCAAGGAAACTTCTTATACCTTTGATGTCCTTGGGACATGGCATCTTTTCAATAGCATCAACCTTGGCTTTATCAACCTCAATACCTCTTTCAGAAACTTTATGCCCAAGACAATACCTTCATTAACCATAAAGTGGCACTTTTCCCAATTCAAGACAAGATTAGTTTCTTCACATCTCTGCAAAACTCGATCAAGGTTGCTCAAGCAATCATCAAAAGAGGATCCATAGACGGAGAAGTCGTCCATGAAAACCTCATAAATCTTTTCACAAAAGTCAGAGAATATAGCCATCATGCATCTTTGAAAGGTAGCAGGTGCATTACATAAACCAAAAGGCATACGTCTATAAGCAAAAGTACCAAAAGGGCAAGTAAAAGTAGTTTTAGATTGATCGTTGGCTGAAACAGGTATTTGAGAGAAACCAGAATAACCATCTAGAAAGCAAAAATGTGTATGTTTGGATAATCTTTCTAGCATTTGATCGATAAAAGGTAAGGGGTAATGATCTTTCTTAGTAGCTTTATTTAATTTGAGGAAATCAATTACCATCCTATAACCTGTAATAATTCTTTGCGGAATCAGTTCATCTTTATCATTAGGAACGACAGTAATACCTCCCTTCTTAGGGACACAATGGACAGGACTTACCCACTGACTATCAGCAACGGGATAAATTATACCTGCCTCAAGGAGCTTTAGTATTTCTTTTCTTACCACTTCTTTCATCTTAGGATTCGGCCTTCGTTGATGATCACGGACTGGTTTGGCATCTTCTTCCAAATTTATTTTATGTTGACATAGAGTGGGACTAATGCCCTTAAGATCATCAAGAGTATATCCAATAGCAGCACGGTGCTTCTTCAGAGTTTTCAATAGTCTTTCTTCTTCATGCTCTGAAAGGTTAGCACTAATAATAACATGATATATCTTTTTCTCATTGAGATAAGCATATTTAAGAGTATCAGGTAAAGGTTTGAGCTCAAACACGGGATCACCCTTGGTTGGAGGAGGATCCCCTAGGATTTCAACAGGCAAATTGTGTTTCGGGATAGGTTCCTGTTTAAAGAACACTTCATCTATTTCCCTTCTTTCATTCATAAACATATCATTTTCATGGTCTAGCAAATATTGTTCTAAAGGATCACTAGGAGGTACGACAATAGAAGCAAGACCAATAATTTCATCCTTACTAGGTAATTCCTCTTCACGGTGTTGTCTACGAAATTTAGAGAAATTAAACTCATGAGACATATCACCCAAACCAATAGTAACAACATCCTTTTTGCAGTCTATCTTAGCATTAACGGTGTTCAAGAAGGGTCTACCAAATATAATGGGACAAAAGCTATCTTGTGGGGAACCAAGAACAAGAAAATCAACAGGATATTTAGTTTTCCCACACAAGACTTCAACATCTCTAACAATTCCCATTGGTGAAATAGTATCTCTATTGGCAAGTTTAATTGTAACATCAATATCTTCTAACTCAGCATGTGCAATATCATGCTTAATTTCTTTGTATAAGTCAATAGGTATGGCACTAGCACTAGCACCCATATCACATAAGCCATGATAACAATGATCTCCTATTTTAACAGAAATAACAGGCATGCCTACCACAGGTCTATGTTTATCTTTAGCAATAGGTTTGGCAATTCTAGCAGTTTCATCACAGAAATGAATAACATGCCCATCAATATTATCAGACAAGAGATCTTTAACAATAGCAATATTAGGTTCAACTTTAATTTGCTCAGGAGGTGTATAAGTTCTAATATTGCTTTTACGAACCACAGTTGAAGCTTTAGCATGATCCTTTATCCTAACAGGGAAAGGTGGTTTCTCAACATAAGAAGTAGGAACAACAGGATCATTATAAGTGATAGTCTTTTCTTCAACTTTAATAGGTGCAGCTACTTTTACTTCTATGGGAGGATGATATTTAAACCACTTCTCCTTGGGGAGATCAACATAAGTAGCAAAAGATTCACAGAATGAAGCTACTATCTCAGAGTCAAGTCCATATTTAGTGCTAAATTTACGGAAATCATCGGTATCCATAAAGATTTAACACAATCAAACTTAGGTGTCATACCTGACTCCTTACCTTCGTCGAGATCCCAATCTTCAGAGTTGCGTTTAATTCTATCCAATAAATTCCATTTGAATTCAATAGTCTTCATCATAAAAGAGCCAGCACAAGAAGTATCGAGCATGGTGCGATTGTTATCAGAAAGCCGAGCATAAAAACTTTGAATAATTATTTCTCTTGAGAGCTCATGATTGGGGCATGAATATAACATTGATTTAAGCCTCCCCCAAGCTTGAGCGATGCTTTCTCCTTCGCGAGGCCAAAAATTATATATATAATTGCGATCACAATGGACAAGATGCATAGGATAAAATTTCGGATGAAATTCCAATTTCAATCGTTCATAGTTCCATGACCCCGTATCATCACATAGCCTATACCATGTCGATGCATCTCCCTTCAAAGATAAAGGGAAGACCTTCCTCTTAACAACATCACCGAGTATACCTGCAAGCTTAAATAATCCACAAACTTCATCCACATATATTAGGTGCTCATCAGGATGCTTTGTTCCATCTCCTACAAAAGGATTAGCTAGCAGTTTTTCTAACATACCCGAAGGAATCTCAAAGTGGACATTTTCATTTTCATTTTCATTCTCAGTAGGTTCAGTAGGTTGAGGAGCAACTCTATGCTCTACTGGTCGGGGTGAAGATACCCCGAACAAGCCCCTCAGAGGATAACTTTCCATAGTAACAAGTGACAGTAAATTTCAGCACACTATATAAATTTTTCCTTACCAAATCCACCTACCAAGGGCGCTTCACTCCCCGGAAATGGCGCTAGAAAAGAGTCTTGATGACCCACAAGTGTAGGGGATCTATCACAGTCCTTTTGATAAGTAAGAGTGTCGAACCCAACGAGGAGCAGAAGGAAATGATAAGCGGTTTTCAGCAAGGTATTCTCTGCAAGTACTGAAATAAGTGGTAACAGATAGTTTTGTGATAGGATAATTTGTAACGAGCAACAAGTAACAAAAGTAAATAAAGTGCAGCAAGGTGGCCCAATCATTTTTGTAGCAAAGGACAAGCCTGGATAAACTCTTATATAGAGAAAAGCACTCCCGAGGACACATGGGAATTATCGTCAAGCTAGTTTTCATCACGTTCATATGATTCACGTTCGGTACTTTGATAATTTGATATGTGGGTGGACCGGTGCTTGGGTGCTGTTCTTACTTGAACAAGCATCCCACTTATGATTAACCTCTATTGCAAGCATCCGCAACTACAACAAAAGTATTAAGGTAAACCTAACCATAGCATGAAACATATGGATCCAAATAAGCCCCTTACGAAGCAACGCATAAACTAGGGTTTAAGCTTCTATCACTCTAGCAACCCATCATCTACTTATTACTTCCCAATGCCTTCCTCTAGGCCCGAATAATGGTGAAGTGTTATGTCGTCGATGTTCACATAACACCACTAGAGGATAGACAACATACATCTCATCAAAATATCGAACGAATACCAAATTCACATGACTACTAATAGCAAGACTTCTCCCATGTCCTCAGGAACAAATGTAACTACTCACAAAGAATATTCATGTTCATAATCAGAGGGGTATTTATATGCATATAGGATCTGAACATATGATCTTCCACCAAATAAACCAACTAGCATCAACTACAAGGAGTAATCAACACTACTAGCAACCTACTAGTACCAATCCCGGACTTTGAGACAAGAGTTGGATACAAGAGATGAACTAGGGTTTTGAGAGGAGATGGTGCTGGTGAAGATGTTGATGGAGATTGCCCTCTCCCGATGAGAGGAGCGTTGGTGATGACGATGGTGATGATTTCCCCCTCCCGGAGGGAAGTGTCCCCGGCAGAACAGCTCTGCCGGAGCCCTAGATTGGTTCCGCCAAGGTTCCGCCTCGTGGCGGCGGAGTCTCGTCCCGAAAGGTTGCTTATGATTTTTTCCTCGACGAAAGACTTCATATAGCAGAAGATGGCCACCGGAGAGCCAACAGGGGCCCACGAGGCAGGGGGCGCGCCCCCACCCTCGTGGGCAGGTGGTGGCCCCCCTGACGTATTTCTTCCGTTCAGTATTTTTTATTATTTCCAAAAATGACTTTCGTGGAGTTTCAGGACTTTTGGAGTTGTGCAGAATAGGTCTCTAATATTTGCTCCTTGTCCAGCCCAGAATTCCAGCTGCCGGCATTCTCCCTCCTTATGTAAACCTTGTAAAATAAGAGAGAATCGGCATAAGTATTGTGACCTAATGTGTAATAACAGCCCATAATGCAATAAATATCGATATAAAAGCCTGATGCAAAATGGACGTATCACCCCTCCCCCGTATATAAAGGAGTGGAGGAGGGGAGGGGCCGGCCCTCTCTGTGGCGCGCCCTAGGGGAGTCCTACTCCCACCGGGAGTAGGATCCCCCCTTCCCTAGTTGGAGTAGGAGAGGAAGGAAGGAGGAGAGAGGGAGGAAGGAAAGGGGGGGCCTTCCCAATTCGGATTGGGCTTGGGGGGGCTCCTAGGCCGCCTCCTCCTCTCTCCCACTAAGGCCGAATAACACCCATATACTCCCCGGGGGGTTCGGGTAACCCCCCGGTACTCCGGTAAATGCACGAACTCACGCGAAACCATTCCGATGTCCAAACATAGTCATCCACTATATCGATCTTTATGTCTCTACCATTTCGAGACTCCTCGTCATGTCCGTGATCATATCCGGGACTCCGAACTACCTTCGGTACATCAAAACACATAAACTCGTAATACCGATCATCACCGAACATTAAGCGTGCGGACCCTACGGGTTCGAGAACTATGTAGACAAGGCCGAGACTCATCTCCGGTCAATAACCAATAGCGGAACCTGGATGCTCATATTGGTTCCTACCTATTCTACGAAGATCTTTATCGGTCAAACCGCATAACAACATACGTTGTTCCCTTTGTCATCAGTATGTTACTTGCCCAAGATTCGATCGTCGGTATCTCAATACCTAGTTCAATCTCGTTACCGGCAAGTCTCTTTACTCGTTCCGTAATGCATCATTCCGCAACTAACTCATTAGTCACATTGCTTGCAAGGCTTATAGTGATGTGCATTACCGAGAGGGCCCAGAGATACCTCTCCGACAATCGGAGTGACAAATCCTAATCTCGATCTATGCCAACTGAACAAACACCATCGGAGACACCTGTAGAGCATCTTTATAATCACCCAGTTACGTTGTGACATTTGATAGCACACTAAGTGTTCCTCCGGTATTCGGGAGTTGCATAATCTCATAGTCATAGGAACATGTATAAGTTATGAAGAAGCAATAGCAATAAACTAAACGATCATAGTGCAAAGCTAACGGAGGGTCAAGTCAATCACATCATTCTCTAATGATGTGATCCCGTTCATCAAATGACAACTCTTTGTCCATGGCTAGGAAATTTAACCATCTTTGATTAACAAGCTAGTCAAGTAGAGGCATACTAGTGACACTCTGTTTGTCTATGAATTCACACATGTACTAAGTTTCCGGCTAATATAATTCTAGTATGAACAATAAACATTTATCATGATATAAGGAAATATAAAAAACAACTTTATTATTGCCTCTAGGGCATATTTCCTTCAGTCTCCCACTTGTAGTAGAGTCAATAATCTAGTTCACATCGCCATGTGATTTAACACCAATAGTTAACATCACCATGTGATTAGTTCACGTCGCCAGGTGACTAATACCCAAAGGGTTTTACTAGAGTCAATAATCTAGTTCACATCGCTATGTGATTAACACCCAAAGAGTACTAAGGTGTGACCATGTTTTGCTTGTGAGAGATGCTTAGCCAATGGGTCTGTCACATTCATAGCCGTATGTATTTTGCAAATTTCTATGTCTACAATGCTCTGCACGGAGCTACTCTAGCTAATTGCTCCCACTTTCAATATGTGTCCAGATTGAGACTTATAGTCATCCGGATCAGTGTCAAAGCTTGCATCGGCGTAACACTTTACGACAAACTCTTTATCACCTCCATAACCGAGAAATATCTCCTTATTTCACTAAGGATAATTTTGACCGCTGTCTAGTGATCCACTCCTGGATCACTATTGTACCCTCTTGCCAAACTCATGGTGAGGTTCACAATAGGTCTGGTATGCAGCATGGCATACTTTATAGAACCTGTGACTGAAGCATAGGGAATGAATTTTCATTCTCTTTCTATTTTCTGCAGTGGTCGGGAATTTAGTCTGACTCAACTTCACACCTTGCAACAATGGCAAGAACTCCTTCTTCGACTGTTCCATTTTGAACTACTTAAAAATCTTGTCAAGGTATGTACTTATTGAAAAAACTTATCAAGCGTCTTGATCTATCTCTATAGATCTTCATGCTCAATGTGTAAGCAGCTTCACCAAGGTCTTTCTTTGAAAAAACTCCTTTCAAACACTCCTTTATGCTTTCCAGAAAAATTCTACATTATTTCTGATCAACAATATGTCATTCACATATACTTATCAGAAATGTTGTAGTGCTCCCACTCACTTTCTTGTAAATACAGGCTTCTCCAAAAGTCTGTATAAATCCATATGCTTTGATCACACTATCAAAGCGTATATTCCAACTCCGAGAGGCTTGCACCAGCCCATAAATGGATCGTTGGAGCTTGCACACTTTGTTAGCACCTTTTGGATCGACAAAACCTTCTGGTTGCATCATATACAACTCTTCTTTAAGGTATCCATTAAGGAATGCAGTTTTGACATCCATTTGCCAAATTTCATAATCATAAAATGCGGCAATTGCTAACATGATTCGGACAGACTTAAGCATCGCTACGGGTGAGAAGGTCTCATCGTAGTCAACTCCTTGAACTTGTTGAAAACCTTTTGCAACAAGTCGAGCTTTGTAGACAGTAACATTACCGTCAGCGTCAGTCTTCTTCTTGAAGATGCATTTATTCTCTATGGCTTGCCGATCATCGGGCAAGTCAACCGAAGTCCATACTTTGTTCTCATACATGGATCCCATCTCAGATTTCATGGCCTCAAGCCATTTTGCGGAATCTGGGCTCATCATCGCTTCCTCATAGTTCGTAGGTTCGTCATGGTCAAGTAACATGACTTCTAGAACAGGATTACCGTACCACTCTGGTGCGGATCTTACTCTGGTTGACCTACGAGGTTCGGTAGTAACTTGATCAGAAGTTTCATGATCATCATCATTATCTTCCTCACTTACTGGTTTAGGAATCACCGGAACTGATTTCTGTGATGAACTACTTTCCAATAAGGGAGCAGGAACTGTTACCTCATCAAGTTCTACTTTCCTCCCACTCACTTCTTTCGAGAGAAACTCCTTCGCTAGAAAGGATCCATTCTTAGCAATGAATATCTTGCCTTCAGATCTGTGATAGAAGGTGTACCCAATAGTCTCCTTTGGGTATCCTATGAAGACACATTTCTCCGATTTGGGTTCGAGCTTATCAGGTTGAAGCTTTTTCACATAAGCATCGCAGCCCCAAACTTTAAGAAATGACAACTTGGGTTTCTTGCCAAACCACAGTTCATATGGTGTCGTCTCAACGGATTTAGATGGTGCCCTATTTAACATGAATGCAGCTGTCTCTAATGCATAACGCCAAAACGATAGTGGTAAATCGGTAAGATACATCATAGATCGCACCATATCTAATAAAGTACGATTACGACGTTCGGACACGCCATAACGATGTGGTGTTCCAGGTGGCATGAGTTGCAAAACTATTCCACATTGTTTCAAATGAAGACCAAACTCGTAACTCAAATATTCTCCTCCACGATCAGATCGCAGAAATTTTATTTTCTTGTTATGATGATTTCCCACTTCACTCTGAAATTCTTTGAACTTTTCAAATGTTTCAGACTTATGTTTCATCAAGTAGATAAATCATCTGTGAAGGTCAGAAAATAACGATACCTGCCGCGAGCCTCAACGCTCATCGGACCGCATACATCAGTATGTATTATTTCCAATAAGTCAGTTGCTCGCTCCACTGTTCCGGAGAACGGAGTCTTAGTCATCTTGCCCATGAGGCATGGTTCGCAAGCATCAAGTGATTCATAATCAAGTGATTCCAAAAGCCCATTAGCATGGAGTTTCTTGATGCGCTTTACACCAATATGACCTAAACGGCAGTGACACAAATAAGTTGCACTGTCATTATTAACTTTGAATCTTTTGGCTTCAATATTATGAATATGTGTATCACTACAATCGAGATTCAATAAACCATCTATATTGAGTGTATGACCATAGAAGGTTTTATTCATTTAAATAGAACAACAATTATTCTTTGACTTAAATGAATAATTGTATTGCAATAAATATGATCCAATCATATTCATGCTCAACGCAAACACCAAATAACATTTGTTTTAGGTTCAACACTAATCCTGAAGGTAAAAGGAGTGTGCGATGGTGATCTTATCAACCTTGGAATCACTTCCAACACACATCATCACGTCGCCCTTAACTAGTCTCTGTTTATTTTGCAACTCCCGTTTCGAGTTACTACTCTTAGCAACAGAACCAGTATCAAATACCGAGGGGTTGCTATAAACACTAGTAAAGTACACATCAATAACATGTATATCAAATATACCTTTGTTCACTTTGCCATCCTTATTATCCTCCAAGTATCTAGGGCAGTTCCACTTCCAGTGACCGTTTCATTTGCAGTAGAAGCACTCAGTTTCAGGCTTGGTTCTAGCTTTGGGCTTCTTCACGGGGATGACAACTTGTTTGTCCTTCTTCTTGAAGTTCCCTTTCTATCCCTTTGCCCTTTTCTTGAAACTAGTGGTCTTGTTAACCATCAACACTTGATGCTTTTATTGATTTCTACCTTCGCCGATTTTAGCATCGCGAAGAGCTTGGGAATTGTTTTCGTTATCCCTTGCATATTATAGTTCATCACGAAGTTCTAGTAACTTGGTGATAGTGACTAGAGAACTTTGTCAATTACTATCTTATCTGGAAGATCAACTCCCACTTGATTCAAGCAATTGTAGTACCCAGACAATCTGAGCACATGCTCACTGGTTGAGCTATTCTCCTCCATCTTGTAGGCAAAGTACTGTCAGAGGTCTCATACCTCTTGACACGAGCATGAGTATGAAATACCAATTTCAACTCTTGGAACATCTTATATGCTCCGTGGCGTTCAAAACATTTTTGAAGTCCCGGTTCTAAGCCATAAAGCATGGTGCACTAAACTATCAAGTAATCATCATACCGAGCTTGTCAAAAATGTTCATAACATCTGCATCTGCTCCTACAATAGTTCTGTCACCTAGCGGTGCATCAAGGACATAATTTTTCTGTGCAGCAATGAGGAAAATCCTCAGATCACGGACCAACTCCGCATCATTGCTACTATCATCTTTTAACTTATATTTCTCTAGGAACATATAAAAAAATGGGGATCTATATCGCGAGTTTTTGATCTACAACATAGTTATGCAAATACTACCAGGACTAAGTTCATGATAAATTAAAGTTCAATTAATCATATTACTTAAGAACTCCCACTTAGATAGATATCCCTCTAATCATCTAAGTGATCACGTGATCCATATCAACTAAACCTTGTCCGATCATCACGTGAGATGGAGTAGTTTTCAATGGTGAACATCACTATGTTGATCGTATCTACTATGTGATTCATGCTCGATCTTCCGGTCTCAGTGTTCCGAGGCCATATCTGCATATGCTAGGCTCGTCAAGTTTAACCCGAGTATTCTGCATGTGCAAAACTGGCTTGCACCCGTTGTATGTGAACGTAGAGCTTATCACACCCGATCATCACGTGGTGTCTCAGCACGAAGAACTGTCGCAACGGTGCATACTCAGGGAGAACACTTATACCTTGAAATTTTAGCAAGGGATCATCTCATAATGCTACCGTCGTACTAAGCAAAATAAGATGCATAAAAGATAAACATCATATGCAATCAAAATATGTGATATGATATGGCCATCATCATCTTGTGCCTTTGATCTCCATTTCCAAAACACCGTCATGATCTCCATCGTCACCGGCATGACACCATGATCTCCATCATCTTGATCTCTATCAACGTGTCGTCACATGGTCGTCTTGCCAACTATTGCTTTTGCAACTATTGCTATCGCATAGCAATAAAGTAAAGCAATTATATGGCGCTTGCATCTTATGCAATAAAGAGACAATCATAAGGCTCCTGCCAGTTGCCAATAACTTTAACAAAACATGATCATCTCATACAAAAATTTATATCTCATCACGTCTTGACCATATCACATCACAACAAGCCCTGCAAAAACAAGTTAGACGTCCTCTACTTTTTTGTTGCAAGTTTTACGTGGCTGCTACGGGCTTAGCAAGAACCGTTCTTACCGACGCATCAAAAACTGCAATGATTTTTCATCAAGTTTGTTGTTTTAACCTTCAACAAGGACCGGGCGTAGTCACACTAGATTCAACTAGAGTTGGAGAAACAGACACCCACTAGCCACCTGTGTGCGAAGCACCTCGGTAGAACCAGTCTTGCGTAAGCGTACACGTAATGTCGGTCTGAGCTACTTCATCCAACAATACCGCCGAATCAAAGTATGACATGCTGGTAAGCGATATGACTTTTATCGCCCACAACTCTTTATGTTCTACTCGCGCATATAACATCTACGCATAGACCTGGCTCGGATGCCACTGTTTGGGAATGCAGTAATTTCAAAATTTTCCTACGCACACGCAAGATCTATCATGGTGATGCATAGCAACGAGAGGGGAGAGTGTAGTCCACGTACCCTCGTAGACCGTAAGTGGAAGTGTTATGACAACGCGGTTGATGTAGTCGTACGTCTTCACGATCCGACTGATCCTAGTACCGAAAGTACGGCACCCCCGCGATCTGCACACGTTCGGCTCGGTGATGTCCCACGAACTCTCGATCCAACTGAGTGTCGAGGGAGAGCTTCGTCAGCACGACGGCGTGATGACAGTGATGATGACGCTATCGGCGTAGGGCTTCACCTAAGCACGGCAACGATATGACTTAGGGAGTCCTGGATTAAGGGGTCCTCGGGCGTCCAGACTATGTAACATGGGCCGGACTAATGGACTATGAAGATACAAGACAGAAGACTTCTTCCCATGTCCGGATGGGACTCTCCTTTGCGTGAATGGCAAGCTTGGCCTTCAGATATGTAGATTCCTTCCTTTGTAAACCGACTCTGTACAACCCTAGGCCCCTCCAGTATCTATATAAACCGGAGGGTTTAGTCCGTAGAGGCAATCACAATCATACAGGCTAGACATCTAGGGTTTAGCCATTACGATCTCGTGGTAGATCAACTCTTGTAATCCTCATATTCATCAAGATGAATCAAGCAGGAAGTAGGGTATTACCTCCATCAAGAGGGCCCAAACCCGGGTAAACATCGTGTCCCCCGTCTCCTGTTACCATCGAACCTAGACGCACAGTTCGGGACCCCCTACCCGAGATCCGCTGGTTTTGACACCGACATTGGTGCTTTCATTGAGAGTTCCGCTGCGTCATCACTAGAAGGTCCGATGGCTCCATCAATCATCTACAACAATGCTGCCCTGGGGGAGGTTGTCCTCCCCGGTCAGATCTTTGTGTTCGGCGGCTTCGCACTGCGGGCCAACTCGCTTGGCCATCTAGAGCAGATTGACAGCTATGCCCCAGGTCACCAGATTAGTTTTGGAAACCTGGACTATGCCGCTGATATTCGAGGAGACTTGATCTTCCAAGGGTTCACGGCTCCAACCTCCGCCCTGGCTCTGGATCCGGAGCGCGTCGCCATGTCCGAAGACGGGATTCCTAACCCTGCCTGACTATTTGCGGCCACTAAACCAGGTTCGGGAGAGCCGGAGGAAGTAGTGTCAATGGCAACCGTCATGAAGCCGGACTCTTCTCGGGACGCTCTCTCCAAACCTTCAGAGTCAGCATCGTGTGAGTTCAGCCAAGGAGTTTCTTTCCGCCGTACTCCATGGATCTTTTTCTCCCTGTGCCTTTAAGCGAGACTCTGGACTTGATGCGATCCCTCGTCATTACAGAGGAGAAATGTCCGAACTACGCCCAGCCCGGACTAAGGGCTGAGAGCAGGGAATTTTACGTCCGACCCACCACCCACTTCATAGCCACTGTCGAAGACTTAACTGACATGCTCGACTACGGCTTCGAAGACATCGACGGTATGGACGACGATGCCGGAGAGGATCAGGCCGAAAACCCGCCATTTACCGGACGCTGGACGGCTACCTCCTCGTATGATGTGTACATGGTGGACACACCTAAAGATGGCAACGGCGATGATAAATAAGATCCAGTCGAGGATAAACCTCCTGAGACACAGCCAAAGCGCCCACGTCAGCAGCACCGCTCTAAATCATGCCGTGGAGAAGAAAGCAATACCGGCGCAAGAGACAACAACACTCCGGATGATGCCGAAGATAAAGTAGACCCCGTCGAGCTAACTTTCCAACAGGACGACTGAGAAGATGGGCAAGTTAGCCCCGATGAACAGGCTGAAAATGAAGACTCGAAGGATAGCAATTATCTTCCTCTCTCCGAGGATGAGGTGAGCCTCGGTGACGAAGACTTTATCGTGCCTGAGGAACCTCTCGAGCAGGAGCGCTTCAAACGCCGGCTAATTGCCACTGCAAGGAGCCTGAAAAAGAAACAACAGCAGCTTCAAGCTAATCAAGATCTGCTCAACGATAGGTGGACTAATGTCCTGGCAGCCGAGGAACACGGCCTCGAGCGCCCAACCAAAAGTTACCCGAAGCGTAAACTGCTACCCCAATTTGACAACGAGGCCCTCAAGCCTGCACCATCAGCACGTAATGCGGCTGACCGACCACCTCGTGGCCGGGACAAAACGGCAACTCAAGCCGAACACCAGCCCATACTACCTGGCCGTAAAGGTAGAGATATAACAGCTCCGGGACATGCATATGACTTGCGGCAAGACCTGGACAGTAGAACAGGTCAGACTAGATCGATCTGATCGCGGGGGCGTGCCCCGACGCGCGACGACGACTATCTAGCCGGACGTGACAAGCATAATCACGCCCGGGCCAAAAACCGCAGACGGACTCAATCCGAGCTACGTCGCGACTTGGCCCGATATAGAGGCGCCGCACACCCCCTCTGCTTCACAGATGAAGTAATGGAGCATGAATTTCCAGAAGGGTTCAAACTTATGCATATCGAATCATATGATGGAACAACCGACCCCGCAGTATGGATTGAAGAGTTCCTTCTCCATATCCACACGGCCCGTGGCGATGATCTACATGCCATCAAATACCTCCCACTAAAATTAAAGGGACCAGCCCGGCACTGGCTAAATAGCCTCCCTGAAAACTCTATTGGCAACTGGGAAGACCTGGAGGACGCCTTTCATGACAACTTCCAAGGTACATATGTCCGGCCTCCGGACGCCGATGACCTCAGACACATCATCCAACAACCCGGAGAGTCAGCGAGGAAGCTCCGGACCAGGTTCTTAATTAAAAAGAACCAAATCGTCGATTGTCCGCACGCCGAAGCCCTAGCGGCCTTTAAACATAGCGTCCGAGATGAATGGCTGGCCCGTCACCTCACCTAAGAAAAGCCAAAGTCTATGGCAGCTCTTACTGCACTGATGACCCGCTTCTGCGCGGGAGAAGATAGTTGGCTGGCTCGACGAAATAATAGCACCAGCAATCCTGGCACCTCTGAGGTCAGGGACGGCAATGGCAAGCCTCGACGCAATAAAAACAAGCGTCTAAACAACAATGTAGGAACATGCTACCTCTTGAGCACTGCGTTGGTTTTCCCTTGAAGAGGAAAGGGTGATGCAACAAAGTAGCGTAAGTATTTCCCTCAGTTTTTTAGAACCAAGGTATCAATCCAGTAGGAGGCTATGCGCGAGTCCCTCGCACCTACACAAAACAAATAAATCCTCGCAACCAACACGATAAGGGGTTGTCAATCCCTTCACGGTCACTTACGAGAGTGAGATCTGATAGATATGATAGGATAAAATTTTGGTATTTTTGTGATAAAGATGCAAAGTAAAATAAAAGCAAAGTAAAAGCAAAGGAAATAACTAAGTGTTGGAAGATTAATACGATGAAGATAGACCCGGGGGCCATAGGTTTCACTAGTGGCTTCTCTCGAGAGCATAAGTATTTTACGGTGGGTGAACGAATTACTGTTGAGCAATTGACAGAATTGAGCATAGTTATGAGAATATCTAGGTATGATCATGTATATAGGCATCACGTCCAAGACAAGTAGACCGACTCCTGCCTGCATCTACTACTATTACTCCACTCATCGACGGCTATCCAGCATGCATCTAGAGTATTAAGTTCATGAAAACAGAGTAACGCCTTAAGCAAGATGACATGATGTAGAGGGATAAATTCATGCAATATGATAAAAACCCCATCTTGTTATCCTCGATGGCAACAATACAATATGTGCCTTGCTGCCCCTACTGTCACTGGGAAAGGACACCGCAAGATTGAACCCAAAGCTAAGCACTTCTCCCATTGCAAGAAAGATCAATCTAGTAGGCCAAACCAAACTGATAATTCGAAGAGACTTGCAAAGATAACCAATCATACACAAAAGAATTCAGAGAAGATTCAAATATTGTTCATAGATAGACTTGATCATAAACCCACAATTCATCAGTCTCAACAAACACACCACAAAAGAAGATTACATCGAATAGATCTCCATGAGAGAGGGGGAGAACATTGTATTGAGATCCAAAAAGAGAGAAGAAGCCATCTAGCTACTAACTATGGACCTGAAGGTCTGAAGTAAACTACTCACACTTCATCGGAGAGGCTATGGTGTTGATGTAGAAGCCCTCCGTGATGGATACCCCCTCTGGCGGAGCTCCGGAACAGGCCCCAAGATGGGATCTCGTAGGTACAGAAGGTTGCGGCGGTGGAATTAGGTTTTTGGCTCCGTATCTGATCGTTTGGGGGTACGTAGGTATATATAGGAGGAAGGAGTATGTCGGTGGAGCAACAGGGGCCCCACAAGGGTGGAGGGTGCGCCCTGGGGGCGTAGGCGCGCCCCCCTACCTCGTGGCCTCCTCCTTTGTTTCTTGACGTAGGGTCCAAGTCTCCTGGATCATATTCGTCCTAAAAATCATGTTCCCGAAGGTTTCATTCCGTTTGGACTCCGTTTGATATTCCTTTTCTGCGAAACTCTGAAATAGGCAAAAAACAACAATTCTGGGCTGGGCCTCCGGTTAATAGGTTAGTCCCAAAAATAATATAAAAGTGAATAATAAAGCCCAATAATGTCCAAAACAGTAGATAATATAGCATGGAGCAATCAAAAATTATAGATACGTTGGAGGCATATCAAGCATCCCCAAGCTTAATTCCTGCTCGTCCTCGAGTAGGTAAATGATAAAAACAGATTTTTTGATGCGGAGTGCTACTTGGCATAATTGCAATGTAATTCTTCTTAATTGTGGTATGAATATTCAGATCCGAAAGATTCAAGACAAAAGTTTAATATTGACATAAAAATAATAATACTTCAAGCATACTAACAAAGAAATCATGTTTTCTCAAAATAACATGGCCAAAGAAAGTTATCCCTACAAAATCATATAGTCTGGCTATGCTCTATCTTCACCACACAAAGTATTTAAATCATGCACAACCCCGATGATAAGCCAAGCAATTGTTTCATACTTTTGACGTTCTCAAACTTTTTCAGTCTTCACGCAATACATGAGCGTGAGCCATGGACATAGCACTATATGTGGAATAGAATGGTGGTTGTGGAGAAGACAAAAAGGGAGAAGATAGTATCACATCAACTAGGCGTATCAACGGGCTATGGAGATGCCCATCAATAGATATCAATGTGAGTGAGTAGGGATTGCCATGCAACGGATGCACTAGAGCTATAAGTATATGAAAGCTCAACAAAAGAAACTAAGTGGGTGTGCATCCAACTCGCTTGCTCACAAAGACCTAGGGCATTTTGAGGAAGCCCATCATTGGAATATACAAGCCAAGTTCTATAATGAAAATTTCCCACTAGTATATGAAAGTGACAAAATGAGAGACTCTCTATCATGAAGATCATGGTGCTACTTTGAAGCACAAGTGTGGTAAAAGGATAGTAACATTGTCCCTTCTCTGTTTTTCTCTCATTTTTTATGGCCTCTTTTTTTCGTCCGGAGTCTCATCCCGACTTGTGGGGGAATCATAGTCTCCATCATCCTTTCCTCACTTGGGACAATGCTCTAAAAATGATGATCATCACACTTTTATTTTCTTACAACTCAACAATTACAACTCGATACTTAGAACAAAATATGACTCTATATGAATGCCTCCGGCGGTGTACCGGGATATGCAATGAATCAAGAGTGACATGTATGAAAGAATTATGAATGGTGGCGTTGCCACAAATACGATGTCAACTACATGATCATGCAAAGCAATATGACAATGATGGAGCGTGTCATAATAAACGGAATGGTGGAAAGTTGCATGGCAATATATCTTGGAATGGCTATGGAAATGACATGATAGGTAGGTATGGTGGCTGTTTTGAGGAAGGTTGATGGTGGGTGTATGATACCGGTGAAAAGTGCGCGGTATTAGAGAGGCTAGCAATGGTGGAAGGAAGAAGAGTGTGTATAGTCCATGGACTCAACATTAGTCATAAAGAACTCATATACTTATTGCAAAAATCTATAACTTATCAAAGCAAAGTATTACGCGCATGCTCCTAGGGGGATAGATTGGTAGGAAAAGACCATCGCTCTTCCCCGACCGCCACTCATAAGGAAGACAATCAATAAATAAATCATGCTCCGACTTCATCACATAACGGTTCACCATACGTGCATGCTGCGGTAATCACAAACTTTAACACAAGTATCTCTCATATTCACAAATACTCAACTAGCATGACTCTAATATCACCATATTTATATCTCAAAACAATTATCAAGCATCAAGCTTTTCATAGTATTCAACACACTCATAAGAATTTTTACTATTCTTGAATACCAAGCATATTAGGATTATTCAAGCAATTACCATGCTATTCAAGACTCTAAAAATAATCTAAGTGAAGCATGAGAGATCAATAGTTTCTATAAAACAAATCCACCACCGTGCTCTAAAATATATAAGTGAAGCACTAGAGCAAAACTATATAACTCAAAAGATATATAAGCGAAGCACATAGAGTATTCTAACAAATTCCAAATCATGTATGGTTCTCTCAAAAGGTGTGTACAGTAAGGATGATTGTGGTAAACTAAAAAGCAAAGACTCAAATCATACAAGACGCTCCAAGAAAAACACATATCATGTGGTGAATAAAAAATATAGCTCCAAGTAAAGTTACCGATGGAAGTAGACGAAAGAGGGGATGCCTTACGGGGAATCCCCAAGCTTTGGCTTTATGGTGTCCTTAGATTATCTTAGGGGTGCCATGGGCATCCCCAAGCTTAGGCTCTTGCCACTCCTTGTTCCATAATCCATCAAATCTTTCACCCAAAACTTGAAAACTTCACAACACAAAACTTAACAGAAAATCTCGTGAGCTCCGTTAGCGAAAGAAAACAAAAGACCACTTCAACGTACTATAATGAACTCATTCTTTATTTATATTGGTGTTAAACCTACTGTATTCCAACTTCTCTATGGTTTATAAACTATTTTACTAGCCATAGATTCATCAAAATAAGCAAACAACACACGAAAAACAGAATCTGTCAAAAACAGAACAGTCTGTAGAAATCTGTAACTAACGCAAACTTATGGAACTCCAAAAAATCAGCCAAAATAGGACGACCTAGACAATTTGTTTATTGATCAGCAGAAATTGGAATCACTATTTTATGACGTTCTCGTGATTTTTAACAATTATTTTCGTGAACAGAAAGTTTCTGGAAATTTCTGCAAGATCAAATAACTATCATCCAAGAAGATCCTATAGGTTTAACTTGGCACAAACACTAATTAAAACATAAAAACACATCTAACCAGAAGCTAGAACAAATATTTATTCCTAAACAGAATAAAAAGCAAAAAAATAAAAATAAAATTGTGTTGCCTCCCAACAAGCGCTATCGTTTAACGCCCCTAGCTAGGCATAAAAGCAAGGATAGATCTAGGTATTGCCATAATAGTGGTATGGTAAGTCATGAAATTTTTTCTCATATTCTCTACGTTCAGCAGCAAGTTTTCTTTGAGGCAAGCAAAAATAATCAAAAGGGCTAAATTTAATGGGACAAAAGTCCCCAAGATCAATCTCGGGAGGTATGGGTTCCTCCCTAGGCCCTTTGTATTGCACAACCAATTCATCATTACAAGCATTCTTTTGGCAAAAAGTCACAAGCCTTTGTTCAAGAGGAAAACCTATTCCATTATTCTTAATATCAAAATCATCATTAAGCTCGGAAATTCTATCAACTAGAATATCAGCTGGAACCTTTTTCCTAAGATTTTCATTATAAGCAATATGATCCAAAGATTGTAAACGCATCATGTCTTCTTGATTAAAAAGGATAGCTTCAATGGGAGGATGACTAGCATCTACCCTATAATGCGCAAAGAATTTCTTTGGCCTCTTTTACTATGAATCTAAACTCATGAGCCAAAAAGATAGTGGCGGCACGCTTAACAGAAGAATGCTCAATATTAGAGAATTCTAGGAAAATTCTTTGTATGCAAGGATGCATGTGCATAAATTGCCTTTCAAGTTCAACTATAAGCATGGCAATAGCGTCCGCAAGACTACTAGTTCTATGAAGAATAGAACCACCCATAGAAGGCAAAGCACCAACACAAGTAAAAAAATCTTGAATAACTCCTTTTCCAATAATATTACCACTACCAATTCGAAATCTTTTTGTATGCAAGGTAGGGGGTTCTTCAGCAGGAGCATCAGAATTTTCTATCATATTATTATTGTCCATATCGGCAATAATTTCCCCAATTTTAGACATAACGACAGAGAGAGCGAGGGGCAAAAAAGAACAAGGCGAACGGAAAAGAGAGGGCGGATAAAACGGCAAGGGTGAAGTGGGGGAGAGGAAAACGAGAGGCAAATGGGAAATAATGTAATGCGGGAGATAAGGGATTGTGATGGGTACTTGGTATGTTGAATTTTGCGTAGACCTCCCCGGCAACGGCGCCAGAAATCCTTCTTGCTACCTCTTGAGCACTGCGTTGGTTTTCCCTTGAAGAGGAAAGGGTGATGCAGCAAAGTAGCGTAAGTATTTCCCTCAGTTTTTGAGAACCAAGGTATCAATCCAGTAGGAGGCTACGCGCGAGTCCCTCGCACCTACACAAAACAAATAAATCCTCGAAACCAACGTGATAAGGGGTTGTCAATCCCTTCACGGTCACTTACGAGAGTGAGATCTGATAGATATGATAGGATAATATTTTTGGTATTTTTGTGATAAAGATGCAAAGTAAAATAAAAGCAAGGTAAAAGAAAAGGAAATAACTAAGTGTTGGAAGATTAATATGATGAAGATAGACCTGGGTGCCATAGGTTTCACTAGTGGCTTCTCTCGAGAGCATAAGTATTTTACGGTGGGTGAACGAATTACTGTTGAGCAATTGACAGAATTGAGCATAGTTATGAGAATATCTAGGTATGATCATGTATATAGGCATCACGTTCAAGACAAGTAGACCGATTCCTGCCTCCATCTACTACTATTACTCCACTCATCGACCGCTATCCAGCATGCATCTAGAGTATTAAGTTCATGAAAACAGAATAACGCCTTAAGCAAGATGACATGATGTAGAGGGATAAATTCATGCAATATGATAAAAACCCCATCTTGTTATCCTCGATGGAAACAATACAATACGTGCCTTGCTGCCCCTACTGTCACTGGGAAAGGACACCGCAAGATTGAACCCAAAGCTAAGCACTTCTCCCATTGCAAGAAAGATCAATCTAGTAGGCCAAACCAAACTGATAATTCGAAGAGACTTGCAAAGATAACCAATCATACACAAAAGAATCCAGAGAAGATTCAAATATTGTTCATAGATAAACTTGATCATAAACCCACAATTCATCGGTCTCAACAAACACACCGCAAAATAAGATTACATCGAATAGATCTCCACGAGAGAGGGGGAGAACATTGTATTGAGATCCAAAAAGAGAGAAGAAGCCATCTAGCTACTAACTATGGACCCGAAGGTCTGAAGTAAACTACTCACACTTCATCGGAGAGGCTATGGTGTTGATGTAGAAGCCCACCGTGATGGATGCCCCCTCCGGCGGAGCTCCGGAACAGGCCCCAAGATGGGATCTCGTGGGTATAGAAGGTTGCGGCGGTGGAATTAGGTTTTTGGCTCCGTATCTGATCGTTTGGGGGTACGTAGGTATATATAGGAGGAAGGAGTACGTCGGGGGAGCAACAGGGGCCCACGAGGGTGGAGGGCGCGCCCTGGGGGGTAGGCGCTCCCCCCTACCTCGTGGCCTCCTCCTTTGTTTTGTTGACGTAGGGTCCAAGTCTCCTGGATCATATTCTTCCTAAAAATCATGTTCCCGAAGGATTCATTCCGTTTGGACTCCGTTTGATATTCCTTTTCTGCGAAACTCTGAAATAGGCAAAAACAACAATTCTGGGCTGGGCCTCCGGTTAATAGGTTAGTCCCAAAAATAATATAAAAGTGAATAATAAAGCCCAATAATGTCCAAAACAGTAGATAATATAGCATGGAGCAATCAAAAATTATAGATACGTTGGAGACGTATCAGAACCCAAGACACGGCGGTCAACGCCGGATTCAGTGGTTCCAAACCCGGTCAACGGAAGAAGCCATTCAATGCAAACAAAGATGGTCCATCCAGTTTAGACAAGATACTGGATCGGCCCTGTCAAATTCATGGCAGCCCTGACAAACCCACCAACCATACCAACAGAAATTGTTGGGTTTTCAAACAAGCACGCAAGCTCAACGCCGAACACAAAGGGAAGGGGCCGCCTAGTGACAGCAAAGACGAGGAGACTCACCAGCCAAACACCGGGGGTCAAAAGCAATTTCCCCCGAAAGTAAAAATAGTGAACATGATGTCTGTGATGTACATCCCTACAAGGGAGTGCAAGCGCGCACCACGAGACGACTATGCCATAAAGCCGGTCGTACCAAAATTTAACCCATCGGCAGCCTGTCCGATCACTTTTGATCGCAATGACCACCCAACAGGTGTCCGTCACAAAGGTTCGGCAGCTCTGGTCCTCGACCCAATCATTGATGGATTCCATCTCACACGAGTCCTTCTGGATAGCTGCAGTAGCCTTAATTTGCTCTATCAAGACACTATTCGCAAAATGGGTGTTGATCCCTCAAGGATCAAACCCACCGCAACTACCTTCAAAGGTGTAATACCTGGCGAAGAAGCTCATTGTACGGGCTCAATCACATTGGAAGTCGTCTTCTGTTCGCCGGACAACTTTCGAAGCGAAGTCTTAATCTTTGATATTGTTCCGTTCTGCTGTGGATACCATGTACTGCTTGGGCGGACCGCGTTTGCTCGTTTCAATGCGGTCCCACACTACGCCTATCTAAAGCTTAAGATGCCCGGTCCACGCAGCGTCATAACGATCAATGGAAACACGGAACACCCCCTCCGTTCCGAGGAGTATACCACGGCCATCACAACCGAAGTACAAAGCAGACTCGTTAAACCGCATACCTCATCGACCATTAAGCCACCGACCTCTACTACACAAGACCGGTCAATTTTATAGCTGGATTAACAGTTCCGCCTTCATCGTTCGCCGCATATACCCGCGAAGTTCACATCGCGCGTGCATCATTATGCACTTAAAATACCGTGGTCATCGGCGGAGGCACAATGCAGATGGGCCTACAGCATGGTTCGTCCCCCTACAGCTTTCCCCCTTTCCTTTTAACTATTTTTTAATCTTTTGTCACAGATGAATCAAAACCTGTTCGTCCTATGGACCTGTAAGGACTCTTTTGGAGCCCAATTTCAGGCAACCAGAGATTGCTCCTTTTAAGGAATCCTCTTCGCTAAGGCAAAGGCTGCGCAGACGTGCGACAGGAGGTCCAAAAGATTTCTTAGACCAAACACTATATTTAAAACCTGGATATAGCCCTTTCCCTCAGTCTTCGACCCCTGGCATGTAAAATGACCTGGGTAGGGGTGTTATAATATGTAAGATTGCGTTTGACGTATCAATCAGATTCCAGTGAACATAATCCATCTTCAGTACTTACTTTTCCTCATAGAACTGTATTTTACCTCTACCGGTGGTTTCACATACACACCTCAGCACTAATCGCAAGGGGCTCGATACGGCAACATATAAAATTGTTAACAAGTCCGAACAGCTCTACAACATACTTCGGCGTCACGAGTTCGGCATTATATGCATCAGCTCCGAATCATGTCTTTGGTCAATAGTTGGGTTGCCCGGCTCCTGTGCTTACTACCTTACATTCTGCTCTATCGGCTAGGGTAGTAAAGGGAGAACTACTGCGATTGTGTTTCTGGTTCACCTGGTTAAACACCTCAGTAGAGAAAGCCAAAAACTGACTATCATGATGCGGCGAGAGCTGGTCAACCACTCGGCAACTTATTAAAATATTTTGCGATTTTTTCCGTGTAACACAAAGGACCATTTTTCGGTCACCTATGTAGCGCAGCAGTATTCGGATAAACGTGCACATACAAGGGGCTATATCGTAGACCCACCATCAAACTCCTATGGCTAAGTGAAGGTGTTAAAGCCCTATAGTCCGATTGCCTAGTTTGCCGCACTGACACCTCCTTCACGGACCAAGAAGTTGGGTCAAGTGTAGTCAGTTGCTATTCCGAACACCCCCACATTATATGCGAGGGGGCTGAAGCCGACGACTGGCAAACTTTCAGATTACAGATAAACGGCCGCACAGGAGGAAATACCTTTCAGGCAAAAGGCATAAATACAACATAGCCTTAATATATCGTAATATTGTTATCACAATTCCAATACATTCACTCGAACATAATATCTTTCGAGCACCGACCCTCTATCAAGCGGGCGCCCTCTAGGACATCCCCAAAATATTGCACTAGCGTGCGATGGTCCTTGCCCCCGGGTGGGCTCTTTGCTGCAACATCGGCGGCCTTCATTTTTGCCCAGTACGTCTTGACGCGGGCAAAGGCCATCCGTGCACCTTCAATGCACGCCGACCGCTTAACGGCGTCGATACGCGGCATCGCATCAACAAGTCGCTGCACCAAACCGAAATAACTGTTCGGAATTGGCTCAGTTGGCCACAGCCAGACCACGACTTCCTTCATGGAAGCTCCAGACACCTTGTGGAGCTCGGCCCACTGGGCCATTTGTTCGTTCAGCAACGACGGACGCTCTGGCACTTTGAACCGTGACCAGAAAAGCTTCTCCACTGCACGTCCGTCTTGCGCTTGGTAAAACTGCGCCGCATCGGCGGCACTCTTCGGCAGGTCCAAAAATGAGTCTAGAGAACTCCACAGTTGATTAAGCAGGGCATACTTCGGGTCGCCAAATTTAGTCTGTAATAGAAAGGGCTTACCAGCCGCTATCTCCCCAGCTTGCTGGAGCTCCTCCCGAGCTGCTCTAGACTCGAACCATGCCTCTCGTGCCTTTTGCAAAGCCTTGCTGAGTTCGGCTACCTTGGCTTTGTTATCCTTCTCGAGTAATTCACATTGGCCAGTGGCATCCTTCAGCTCTCGCTCCATGGTAGATATTCTCTCCTCACACTGGCGCCGAGCGGCTTGTTCGACCTTTAACTCAGCAGCTGCCTTCTTGACAGCCGCATTGCTCACTCTGGCTTGCTCCTTGGCCCGGGCAAGTTCAGCCCGAAGGGTCTCAACTGGAGCAGCACCATCTGCAATTATGCATGCCCCAGTATATAATTCTCAGCTTCGTGCTCATATTATTATACATGTATAAACTGACTGCCCCAAAACATACCTTGTGCCTTGTCGAGCCACCTGTTAACAAGAGTAATGTCCTCATCCGCTGACTCTAGTTTCTGCTTTAAATCTGCAACTTCCGTAGCGTGGGCAGTCGTCATTGACGTAACAGACTGTTTTCAAGTTAATTATGTCATTTCCTGAGCATATCTTTTTGATCATCTGATCGCCTCCTTGTGGAAGCCGACCAGAGTCTCAGGGACTACTATCTATACACAGGCGCATTATGCATGTAAAGCATGGTTAAGATATTGCATTACATACCTCAAAGCCTCTTAGTAGGCCCGTCAAGGCTTCATTCAATCCGCTTCTTGCGGACAGAATCCTCTCAACTACCGTACCCATTAAGGTATGACGTTCCTCTGAGATAGACGCATTTTGCAGCATGTCCATCAACGTATCCAGCGCCTCCGGATTCCTGGAAGCGGCTGCGGTACGTACTCCCTTCGAAGGGATATGTTCACTCGACCCTAGAGTCGTCTTCGGCTGTAAACCGGATAGTCCGGGGCCTTTATTGTTGGTTCCTGTAGGGGCTGCACACGCCGGACCCTTGACGACCGAAGTATCACCTTCGGGCGCTGCCTTCATTGCCCCTCGCACCACTTGATGATCGGGAGAGACCCTCCGGGACGACACCGCGAAGTCGTCCACCCTAAGGGGCGAGGAAGCATGTGGAGGTGTCTCGCTTTCCATCATCTCCGGAAGCAGGTCACTCGAGGAGGAGGACTGTTGAGGAAGGCTGCGGGCCGAACTGCAAACATATATTAAAGGTGTTACCCTTGTAACCTGAAAAGAACAGGATATATCTAGAATACCCTTGTTCACTTACGATTCGGTGAAAGGCTTGTCCTTACGGAGGAACTGTGCGGCGACGTCGCCTTCCGAACCCGAACCATCTGACAGGGACATCTTCCCTCTCTTGGGAGCCTCCACCTCCTAGTCTTCGGAGGCGGTCCTTTTCTTCTCGTCGGGAGAAGGGATATTAGCTTTTTCTTCCCCTTCGTCTTCAGAAGAGGGAGTTCCGGACTCCCCGGACATAGCGTTCGGTGTACCTTTAGAGTGGAGGCCACCTTGGGCCTTTTTGCTCTCCTCTTTGTCCTCCTTCACCGGCACCTGATACGGCACCGGGGTCAGCATCCTTGCCAACACAGGATCAGCTGAGTGTTCGGGAAGTGGAGCCGAACACCTAATTCGTTCCGCTTTCTTTATCCATCCCTGGTTGAAGACAGGTTTCTCAGTATATTGGTACGGGATAATCAGCGAAGCTGTGTTCAGGAATCAAGTGCTTACTGAGGTATCCGGATGGTTGCAGTCGAGGCCGATGTCCTCGGTTGTGTCCGGCCACTGCTTTCAGGTCCCAAAGAATAACTTCCACATCCCTTTGTGCGTTGTGCCCAAGAAGTGCTGAAGGGTTCGTGGTCCTTCCGGATTGAACTCCCACATGCAGAGAGGTCACCGCTGACACGGTAGGACCCGGCGGACTAGCATTACCTGGATCATGTCGATGAGGCCGGTGCCCTTTTCAAGAAGGCTCCAGATACGGCTTTGTAGCATCTGCACTTCGTCAATTGATCCCCAGTCCAGCCCCTTATTAATCCATGATGCAAGTCGTAATGGAGGGCCAGATCGGAACGCAGGTGTAGCTGTCCACTTGGTACCGCAGGGTTCAGTGATATAAAACCACTCCCGCTGCCATAGGTTGGAAGTTTCCGTGAAGGAGCCCTTTGGCCAAAAAGTATTGGCGAGCTTGCTCACCGTAGCACCGCCACACTCCACTTGCTCCCCGTCGACTACCTTCGGCTTCACATTAAAGGTCTTGAGCCATAAGCCGATGTGTGGGGGAATGCGGAGAAAGGCCTCGTACATGATAATGAACGCCGAGATGTGAAGAAAGGAATCCGGAGCTAGATCGTGAAAATCTAGCCCGTAATAGAACATGAGGCCACGAACAAAGGGGTGGAGAGCGAACCCTAGTCCCCGGAGGAAGTGGGAGATGAATACAACCCTCTCACCGGATCTGGGTGTAGGAATAACCTCCCCTTTAGCAGGAAGCCTGTGGAGAATTTCCGCGGTCAGATACCTTGCCGCCCGGAGCCTCGCGATATCCTCCTCCGTGACAGAGGAGGCCACCCACCGGCCTTGAGAGCAGGGTCCGGACATGACTGGGAGGCTAGGAGCGATTAAGTTGAAACCTGGGTGCTGGAGCTCGAGGTTGGAAAAGTTTAGGAAGAGGTAGGCGTAGAGGAGAAGGACGGGTCCGTGCCCCTTTATAAAGGCGATGAATATCGAACGCCTCCTCTTGGGCCTTAAAACTTGCTGAAAGTGCTAGTTATCGACTAGAGGGTGGGGGTTGAATAGGCGATTTTTATGAAAGTCTTAAAAACATGAGAGTTTCAAAGACAAACAGTAGAAATGAACCTATTGATATGCAGCGGAAGGTAGACTACACTAGACAAGCCATAGTCAAGCTAGTAATGAAGCTAAAGCACGAAGACTATCAGCAGCTAGGTAGTATGGATTAAGATGGAAGATAGTATGAAGCCAAACTCACTAGTCGTCACACAGTGAAGTCAAACAGATCAGGCAAGCATGCAAATGACTTCACGAAGACAAACTGTAAATAAGTGAGGGAATAGATAGAACCAGTTGTTGTCCACCGATCAAACCAGAACAGGGTCGGGACCCAGTGCCAACCGAGATGGACGTGCCGATTGAAAGTGCTAGTGATCGACTAGAGGGGGGGTGAATAGGCGATTTTTATGAAAGTCTTCAAAACATGGGAGTTTAGAAGACAAACGATAGAAATGAACCTATTAATATGCAGCGGAAGGTAGACTACACTAGACAAGCCATAGTCAAGTATTCAATGAAGTGAAAGCACGAAGACTATTAGCAGCTAGGCAGTATGGATCAGGATGGAAGATAGTATGAAGCCAATCAGAACAAGTAGTTACACAGTGAAGTCAAACAGATAGTGCAAGTAGGCAATGACTTCACGAAGACAAACTATAAGTAAAGAGAGGGAGAAGATAGAACCAGTCTCTTGGAGAGGACAAGGATTTGTTGGACCAGTTCCAGTTGCTGTGACAACTGTATGTCTGGTTAGGGAGGCTGAGATTCAACTCAGAAGACCGCATGTTCACCTTATTCCCCTTGAGCTAAGGACACCTAGTCCCAACCCAATCACTCTGGTAAGTCTTCAAGGTAGACTTCCAAACCTTCACAGACTTCGTTCACCGGCGATCCACAATGACTCTTGGATGCTCAGAACGCGATGCCTAACCGGCTGGAGGATTCACAATCCTCAAGTGTAACAAGTCTTCAGGTCACGCAGACAGAAAGACTTTAGTGATGCCTAACACTCTTTGGCTCTGGGTGTTTTGGGCTTTGTCCTCACAAGGATTTCTCTCTCAAAGGCTTCGAGGTGGGTTGCTCTCAAACGACAAAAGCCGTGCACTAACTCTGAGCAGCCACCAATTTATGGTGTAGGGGGTGGGCTATTTATAGCCACTAGGCAACCCGACCTAATTTGTCCGAAATGATCCTGGGTCACTAAGGAACTGACACGTGTTCCAACGGTCAGGTTTCAAACACACGTGGCAGCTTGACTTGAGCTACAAGTAAAGCTGACTCATCCAGCTCTGGATAAGATTTGCTCTCATTGTCTTTGCCCGAATACATACGATTTGGTTGAGCATCACTTCAGTCACTCTGACTTTGTTCACTTGGACCCCACTTAACAGTACGGTGGTTCCTATGACTCAACAAAGAAGAAAAGGAAACTACGAAACAACTATGTCTTCGCACTCCATAGTCTTCACGTGAATGTCTTCTCGAGTCATAATCTTCGATGTGATTGTCTTCACATACCACCATTGTCTTCAATGTCTTCATACATTTTTAGGGGTCATCTCCAGTAGGTAAACCTAATCAATGAGGGACTACTACATGTGTTATCCTGCAATTCTCACAAACACATTAGTCCCTCAACCAGGTTTGTCGTCAATACTCCAAAACCAACTAGGGGTGGCACTAGATGCACTTACAATCTCCCCCTTTTTGGTGATTAATGACAAACTGGTTGAAGTTTTCAACGGGGATAAAAGTATGTGAAGTTGTAAAGGATTAAGGTATTGTCTTCATAAGTAGCAAAAGGCTCCCCCTGAAGATGTGCATACAAGTATTTTGCTTTTGGAATGCAAATGCACATGGCAGGTTGTACTTGTGGAGATCCTCTTCAACTTAAGAAGACAATTCATCATGCATGAAGAGATATAACGAAGATAATGACATGCATAATGAGAAATGGACGTCTGCAAAATGACTTCGTGCGGAATTTATCGCCGCACATGCGGAATTTATCATCGCATCACATAGTTGACAGAAAAGATAGCAGACGACCATCAAGTTTAAGTGTTACAACTCAAAGAACCAAATGTATCAAAAGCGAGAGTTGTAAGTACTTGGCAAAAAGTAGAGCAACCACCCATATGGACCCGTTTAAAGACTATCAACTCATATGCTTCTCCCCCTTTTGTCAGTAAGGACCAAAAAGGTTTAAAGACATAGAGCTTCTACTCGTTCCCACGAGGAGTAGGTGAAGCAGCAGGGTCGTCGTTGAGGTCCGGTGGTGCAGAAGAACTTGGCGCAGTGTCGATACGAGGCGAAGTTGTAGCTGGTGAAGTAGCATCATCTTCATCATCAATGACTCTGGCATTGACAGTTGCAGCTGAAGAAGAATAGTCAGAGTCTTCTAGTGAGGGAGTCCGATGCAAGACAACATTCCTGGGAGGAGTGGAATCAAACTTGAATCTCTCTGTGAATCCATCCTGTTGAAGATCATCTTCAGAGCTCAGCAGTGTCTGACTCTTCCACTACCGCCGAAAGGTTTCATGAGTGACAAAGGCATTCTTGGTGGCAAGGTTGCGAATGCGATTAACATCCACCAATAGGCTTTGCATCTGACGCTTCAGCCAGTCATGATGCTTATCCTGTTTTTGATGCGGGGCAACAAGAAGCTCTCGGTCATTGAGAACACGAGATTGCTTCTGAGGCCTTGGAGCAATTGTGCATTTCAGTGGCTTCAGTATGGGCACGATGAGGTGCACGTGTATTGACAGCCAAAGGATAAACACGAGTAGCAGCAAGAACTCCTTCAATGGGTTGAGTGAAGCTTTGGTGATCGGCGTTGTGAAGATAAATTGGCTCCTTGGCAGGCTCTGGGTAGATGGCTTCGACAGACAGATCAACCTCTGGCAAGAATATGAGATAATTGCGCGCAGAAGGCTGATAGTTGACAGCAGAATGAAGCTTGATGAGGCGCATGACCCACGGAGCATAAAACTTCAGTCCAAAAAGATCAGAGCCAGATGCAGCCAATTGCCTGATGAAGAAGTCTTGAGCATTGAAACTGATGCCATTGAAGATATAGAAGACCAATGTCTTCATTGCGCCTTATAGCTTCGCTGCAGAAGAATGACCCTTGACAGGCCATAGAGTTCGCCTGATGATATGATAAATAGTGCGGGGCAGATACTCTAGGTCTTCAACAAAGAACTCCTTTGGATATTCAGTGTCTTGTGGCAGTGGCTTCATCATGCACAGCATTTGGCTCATGTTTGGCTCTGGCTTCTGGAAGATGCTCTCCAAAGCATTGCGGTGAAGCTGACAACCAGGTTCATATAGTTCACCTGGAGTGGGCAGGGCAGTGAGCTCAATGATATCAAGAGCTTTGGCTTCGTGATGTACATTGCCTGCCATCCACTCAAGGATCCAAGTCTTCGGATCCCTGTTGTAGCCGCGAATGTGGAGGGTGGCATAGAATTGCAACAAAAGCTCTCCATTCCAATGTTCTTTGTCTGTCACGAACTATAGAAGGCATGCATCTCTGAAACAGTCGAGGGCTTCTTCCAAGCAAGGCAGGCCAGCAATGGCTTCGCAGTCTAGACACATATGGGAAAAATGCGCCCCTGATTGTATAGTATGCAGGAATAGTAACTGCGCTGCTGATAACTCCAGAACCTATCAGATGATATTCTTGGCTTGGAATATGGGTTCTTGGCGCTGTCAAAGAAGGTGTTGTGTGCTATGAAGCCATTCACATTAAACGATCCTGGTGAAGTTGCCGTACCTGGAAACCTTGGCAGCCTGGGCTTTGGTTTCTGGACCTGAGGTCTGTGCTCCACATGATAATCAAATTGAGGTCCGGGAGCAGGAGGAGGAACCAGAATAGGCCAACGAACCATGACAGGTTGGCCGTGATCAAATGCCAGCTCAATTGTGTGAGGCCTTGGAGGTGGTACAGGAGCGTCGGCATTGATATTGGCTTGAAGTTGCACAATGGTTTCAGGTGCAACATTGGCTTCAGGCACCATATTCACTTCAGGCGCCACATTAGCTTCAGCAATGACAACGTCATTGGCTTTAGTATTGGTGTTGGTGGCCGCCCTAGTATTATCAACCTCCACTTGAGTAGCTGGAGGGTCGGACACGTTCTCCTCGAGAACAGTTTCTTGGTTGGTAGGGGGTGTGGCAACACACTCTTCTTCTTGGCGGGGTTCTTCTTGATCATCGGCTGATGCAGCCGGAATGTCTTGAGCAGCTTTCGCTTCAGACTCAGAGACGTTCACAGTCGGAGAGGCGTCAAGAAATACCTGTCGTGCCACTGAGTTGTTGTGCTCATCTCCTTCTGTAACGCTCGACAGAGCGACTTGTGGCCTTGGTCCTTTGCGAAGCCTACGAAATGCGGGCGACGCTTTTGGAGAGGGAGTTGGCTGGGCCACATAGTCATCATCATCAAGCACCGGAGTGGTGACTTGAGTTGGGGGAGTACGTGGTGATTCTTCTTGACGGGGGGAGTCTTGAGGGTGATTAGCCCATGAATCATCCTGAGCAATTGGCGTCAGAGGACGACCAATGCTGATGAGTTCGTTGTTCGTGAGAACAGGTGATGATACCGTTTGGAGCTCAATCCGAGGAAGGACTTCATCATCATTTACATTGTCTTGGGGACCAATGTCTTCAGCTGCGGTGGGGTCAACAGCTGGAATGTCTTCAGCTTCAGGAGCCTCTGTAGTAGCAGGCTCATGAACTATTAACTGACGCTCTCGGTGTTCGGACGCAGGACGAGCAACTGAGATTGGCTCGACGACAAGGGGCTCTGTGGTAGCAGCCCGATCTTTCTTCTTTGTCTTCCTCTTCTTGGTCGGTGGAGCATCGTCAGTGGTGTTCTTGTTCTTGCGCTTTCGGGCTTCGGCTTCGGCTGCCCTTGTTTTCTTAAGTTCCGAAGCTACTGTGGGGACCTTAGGCTTCACGCCTGTCATGCTGGCGGGGAAGACAATGCGAGGTCCTTCCCGCCTGGATGCTTCAGCTGGGGCCACAGCAGGCTTCTTCTTCTTGGCAGCCATCTTGGGGTCAATGCCTGGACGCCCAAGAGCCTTGCGCTTTTCTGCTTCATTGTGAGCTTGAACACATTTGGCAGCGAGGTGTTTCATTCTCTCTCTTGAACCTTTGGCTTCTTCCCGTTTCTTGTGAAACGCCTCCTTGAGATCATGCAGCATTTGTTTGAATTTTTGAACATCAGCCACGCTGAGCTTGGCCATGTGCTTCTTGAACTGAGCCTTTTCATAGTCAATTTTGTTCTTCAGTTCGACAATCTTCTGAGCCAGAGCCAGCTCATGAGCAATGGCTCCATGGAAGGAGACACTGATGCCAATTGGAAGCTGAAGATCATCGATGCTGAGGCTCGGATTGTCAAACCACTCATCAATGAAGTTGTTCAAGATGTCCACATCAAAGATGGGTAGATCGTTAAAGATCTCCGCCTCCTACTTGCTCTTTATCAGCAGCTCAAGAGCGTCATCACCAAGATCTTTGTCACTTGACAGATCAATGGCTTCAGTCTCGTTCCTCAGAACGGCAACAGGGGTCAGTGCTTCTTCTTCTCGGTCTTCTTGGAGATGCGAGATAGATCTTCAAACTGCACACTGGCTTCAGGAGGTGCAGTGGCCAAAGGCTTCGCACGCGAAGCTTTAGGTGCAGCAGAGGGCTTTGAAGCCTTTGGTTTCTTCTGCTTCTGTGGCTTGGGTGGAGCAGGCGCTTCATCAGAATCAGCGTCGTCTGCAGAGTGCTCCACGGCTGCCCCCCTGAACAACAATGTGTGTGATGAGACCTTCAAGGTTGTAGAAGGGCCCGACGACATTAGGTTCAGCATCACATGTGCCATCGGCCCGAGGAGCAGATGGACCAGGGTTGAAGTCTAATCCCAGTGACTTCTTGTTCTCTTTGGCCGATGCCTTTGCAGTTTGGAAGTTTCACTTGAAAAGATTGTCGTCTCGACACAATAGCAACGACGATGGGTCGGCATTGGCAGGTTGTGGTCCACACACCATACAGGGATAGAAACCCTGAGTAATAGCTTCCGCTCTGTTCTTGGGTTGAAGATTTCGAAAGAGAATATCACCCCACGGACACTTGATGGCATTTTTCTCAGCATACTCCTGGGTCACGAACCTGTATTTGAACCATTGTTCGGCCCAATATCTCCGAATCCATTGGATTCGAGTTTTGCGCTGATGGTAATCCTCTTCAGGATCTGTCTTGTACAGCTCATAGAGATCTGGTGGCAAATCCCTTGAAGTGCCCCCATGGTGCTATCTGCCTCCCTTTCTTGCTGACTTTTCTGGGGCCATGTAGTTCAAACTGAATGGCTTCAAAACTTGCAAAGGCTTTCGTATGCTGGTCAGACAAGAACTGGCTTCGGGAGAATTGATGTGATGTTGTAAGCACTCTGCAAATGAATGCAGACTATGAGAACCAAGGGATTCTCCCACGGACATGTACCTATGATAACATTAGAGATGCGAGGGAATGTAAAGAGGTCATATGCATTCTCAGAAGATTTTGAAGATAAATCAGTTTTGAAGACATTGACCTCATAGCGCGAAGACATTCACTTATATGTTGGGAGTTGGTTCCAGATTTGTACGAATCCAAGACTAGGTACAAGTGAGGAATCTAACTATGTGTGAAGCATAAGTGAATATACTAGGCATGTTATGAGATGCAGAACATGATAGATCTAAATTTGTAGCCACAGAAACCACTTTTGGTGGAGAAGGATGAATCTATCGGATCAAAAAGGCAGTAAAAGTAAGCTTTAATTACCACACGAAGAACTGCTAGACGGAGTAGAGAGGAGGCCGAGCAGTTCGATCTTCCGTGCCCTAACTCAGCGATGGAGGACATCTACGGCGGCGGCGGAGAAGACGAGGTCCGCGGCTGGCGTGAGGACGGCGTCGGTGAGGTCGCGGCAGCTAAGCGCTTCGTCACCGGCGTTGTCGGGAGCTAGCGGTGGCGCTAGGGTTTGTGCGAGGTGGAGAGGTGGAAGAAGTATTTTGACCGCGATGAGATGTGTATTTATAAGGAAAGGGACAACACAGCGCAATTATGCAGGTGCCCCTGGCGGTTCACATCTGAGGGACGCGTGGCGAACATGCAACACATTGGAAGTTGTTCCATGTTCCCACGCATGCCTGGACTGTTGGGTGGTTATTCCGGCTTCTCCGGGTTTCAGGCAATAAGGATTTAGCATTTAAAACAGATTCAATGTTTGTCTCTATATCTTCTGCTGACAAGGATGCAGAGAAGATATTCGACGGTTTCAATAGAATGCATATGATTTGGATAGATAGAATTTGAGGTAGAAGCATAGAAGAGGTTAGGGTCCGATCAAATTCACTTAGTCCAAAAGATTCAAACGAGAAGACTTAGCTATAAGTGAATGCTGTAGAGGATAGAACACAAATATATGTATTTATTTGAGCAAGACTAAATCATCAAAGTGAAGATCAACATGAAGACAATCAATGTTGAAGATAAATCAAATGTGAAGACTTAGCAAATGTAACGCCAAATGAAACACTTCAAACAAAAGTTTGGTGGTGGCGTTACCCACCGTATAGGAAGTATTAGACCCAGACACGGCGCACAATTATCGTGGTGCTCCGAAGTCAAATTCCGCATTAATGTATTCATACTTAGAGTGTATGTCTTCATTGATTGAAGATATACATTACTTCGTGTGTTGCACATCTAAGTCATCAATATGCATAAGTGTTAGGATGTGTGCCTAATCACAGGACATTTGAGGATTCCAAGATATTTAGCTCATACCGCAACTTGCAAAACCTTTTCTCATCCATGGGCTTTGCGAAGATATCTACCAATTGCTCTTCAGTGTTGACATGAATGATGTCAATATCTTCCTTCATAACGTGATCTCAGAGGAAGTGATGACAAATTTCAATGTGCTTTGTCTTCGAGTGCTGAACTGGGTTGTTGGCAATCTTGATGGCGCTTTCATTGTCGCAGTAGAGTGGTACTTGCTTCAGATGGATGCCATAGTCCTTGAGAGTTTGCTTCATCCATAGAAGTTGAGCGCAGCAAGATCCAGCAGCAATGTATTCAGATTCAGCAGTGGAGAGCGATACACAGTTCTGCTTCTTTGAAGACCAACCGACAAGTGATCGTCCTAGAAAGTGACATGTCCCTGATGTAGACTTGCGATCCACCTTATCACCAGCATAATCAGCATCCGAGAATCCAACTAGATCAAACTCTGAGCCCTTTGGATACCATAATCCTAGTGTTGGGGTGTAAGCCAAATATCGAAGAATTTGCTTCACAGCTAAGTGATGCGATTTCTTTGGTGCCGCTTGGAATCGGGCACACATGCAAACACTAAGGATGATATCTGGCCTAGATGCACATAAATAAAATAAAGAACCAATCATGGAGCGGTATACTGTCACATCCTAGCTAGTTCATGCATTAGAGTGTTGCATCATGTTTCTTTTTTTCCAGAAACTTGAAATGGGGAAGACAGAAACCCCAGCACCCCCTGTTAACAACTAGGGTTTACTAAAAATAATTTCAATGAACCTGAAATGCCCTTCTAAAATGTTCATCATCTCTGCCTTGGTCTTAAACCACTGCCAAAAGTGATGCACAAATTTCTAGGACATCCTAAGGTCACTAGATTAATTCTTTATCTATTTGCATTTGGGCATTTAAATGCTATAGAATAATTCAAATGCCCAAATAATTTTGGATTTAAGTGAGGGCTGTTAGGAATAATCCCAACAAAGCCCACAATTATTTGCAGGATTTTTGGAAACGTTTTAGTATTTTTAATAAAGCCACACAGTTACAGAAAAAATAGGAAAAACAAGACAGAATAAAGAGAGGGAGAGAATCTTACCTGGCAGCCCACTGGCCGGCCCAGCACTGTGCTGGCTCGCGCCAGCCAGCTGCTTCCTCTTGCCAGAGCAGGCAGAGAGGTGACGCCGGCGTGCGCGAGCTCGCCGCGGCGCCACCTGCTTGCCGCCCGCGCCGCTGGATGCGCTGGTCGACCTCCGTCGCCCGCTCGACCGCCCCGACACCCCCATTCGCCCCCTGCACCTCTCCCTCGCCTCGCCTCCGCCATGGCCGACGCTGCTGAGCTCGCGTCGGCGTGAACCTCGCAGCCACCGTGCTCCCCTCGCCTTCTCGTGCTGTCCAGCAGCTCCGTGTCGACGCCCTCGTCCTCTCAGCCGAGTTAGGCAACGCCGAACGGCCTGCATCGCCCCCTGCACCCTCGACTTCGCCGCCTCTGCTCCGAGATCGCCGGCGACCTCCCGACGTCGTCAGCCCGTCCCCGACCGCGCTGTTTGCTTCTACGTGACCGCAGTGAGCTCCACTACCTTCTCCCCCTTCTTGTTCTCGCTCTCGAGCTCCGTAGCAACTGCACGTAGCTCACCCGCACGCGCCTCCGCCGAGCTCGTCGCCGACGAGGCTCCGGCCATCCAACGGTCGCACCACCATGGCCGTTAGCTTCACCGCATCTCCAGGAGCCCGTAGCACCATCGCACGCCCCTCGCCGTGCTCTCTAGCGACGGGTTCGACTACACCCGTACCCCGGCAGCCGCATAGCTCGTCGCCAGCGTCGATTCCGGCGACCCCGAGCTCCACCACCACCACCAATCGATGCAGCTCGTTCCCAGCTGCGTGTAGATGCTCTCTGCCGCCCATTTGGTCGCCAGAGCACGGATCCCGCACCCCACCGCCGCGTCTGGCCTCGCCGGCGGCTAAACGCCGGCGCGTCAGCCCAGTTGACCAGGGGTTTGAACTCCCCTAGGTCAATGACAAGTGGGGCCCGCCTGCAAATTAACCTGGATTAACTTCTAATTAATTCTAAATTAGTCAGTTTCCTAACAGTGACACTAACGTGTGGACCCCACACGTCAGGTTTGACCTAGACGACCCCGCTGACCAGCTGACGTCACCCTGACGCAATGCTGACGCATTAATTTAATTACTAGAATTATTTTTATACAGGAAATTCCAGAAAATACCACAAACTTCAAAAAATCATAGAAAATAATCTATAGCTCAGAATGAAAAGATTTATATATGAAAAATAATCAAAAAAATCCAATCTTTCCATCTGCACTGGTTTCATGCATGTTTAAGCACATTAACCTGCTGTTTAGTACAGAACTAGACAAGGCACTAATAAGAGCCACTTATGAGCTTGGAATTTGAATCTTTGATTCAAAATGGTCCAAACCCATCTGGTCTTAGTTGCATTAGCCCAATACATTCATTTTGCCATGTCTCATGCATGCATCATATTGTTGCACATGCTTGGTGTTGATTTTGCTTCGATGTATTCTTCGTGGTAGGTTCTGCCTCCGAGGTTATTCACGATTATCTGACTGAAGGGCAGTATCCTACTACCACTCCATCAGGCAAGCAAAAACCCCTTGTTCATTCCGATACAATCCCACTCTCTCGCTCCTGCTCTCTTTTATTGCATTAGGACAACAACGATTCATCTGTTACATGCTGCGGTAGTTGAACCCCTTTCCTCTGCATGACCTGTCATTGCCACAGTAAATAGATGAAACCCACTAGCATGAGTAGGAGTTGTTTGAGCCCTGATGTGCCTACTCATTCATGCTTGTTTGTCATGCCTGCTACTGCTTAGAGTTGAGTCGGGTCTGATTCATCGGGGATGAGTTGGAATGGTGATGAACATGTCCTACTGTTGAGAGCTAAGTGTGTGAACATGATTTGGTAAAGGTAGCGGTGAGAGGCCATGTAGGAGTACATGGTGGGTTGTCTCATTGAAACCGTCCTCAGGAACCGAGTTCTGTGTTTGTGATCCATGAACAGCTACTACCACGCATTGGAATGCTTAAGTGCCCCTCTCGACTTATTAATCAACCTGATCTTTGTCCAGGAGTTGCAACTAGTTTCTGGTGTTTGTAGGTAGTGTTAGTAGTCTACCAAGTGGCACCCGGTACAGGTGGGCTTGGGACAGACTAGGCACCGTGGCCGGGTATACCAAGCGTCGCCCGTTTGGTGGGCATGGGAACCCTGTACACATCGTTTGGGGTCGTGAGCGACACCCCGGCCGGATCTCCTTGCGGATGGAACCCGAATAGGCGATAAACCTAGACTAGAGACTTGTGTGGTTAGTCAGGTCGTGGCCGACTCCCTCGCCAGGCTTCCGCTTGAAGGTTGCCGAGATACACGACGTGTACATGGTGGTAAGTGGCGAGAGCGTGTGTGAAGTACACCCCTGCAGGGTTAACATCATCTATTCGAATAGCCGTGTCCGCGGTAAAGGACTTCTGGGTTGCCTATAACAGTTCATAGACAAGTGAAAGTGGATACTCTAAAACTCGCAAGATAAGCGTGAGTGCTATGGATGGCGTTCTCGTAGGTAGACGGGAGCAGATCCATAGTGGTGTATTGAATGGTGAATATGTGGACTCATGTGCGCCACCTCAAAAGAGTTACTTGCAGTCGTAGTTCAGGATAGCCACTGAGTCAAAGCTGGCTTGCTGCAGTTAAACTCCACTACCACCTTTGTTGATACCGATGCATATGTAGCTAGTTCTGATGTAAGTCTTGTTGGGTACATTTGTACTCACGTTTGCCTATTTTATGTTTTGCAGAGAGACGTCAGTCTCGCTAGTAGTTCCATGTGGACTTCGACGTTTAGCTTGATACCTCAGCTACGATCTTGTGCCCTCGGCAGGATCTAGTAGATAGTCAGGCTTCTCAGCCTTTTTTATTTGTAGATGTCTGTACTCAGACATGTTAAGCTTCCGCACGTGCTTTGACTTGTATGCTCTGAATGTTGGGTCATGAGACCCATGTTTGTAATATCTGGCTCTTCGGAGCCTAATGAATAAATACTCTGAGTCGTAGAGTCTTGTTGTGATGCCATGTTGTATTTGCACATATCGAGCATATTGTGTGTATGATTGAAATGCTTGGTATGTGTGGGATCCGACAACCTAGTTGTTTATCCTTGGTAGCCTCTCTTATGGGGAAATGTAGTCCTGTGCTTCCATGAGCCATAGTAGTCCGCTACAGCCCGGTTCACCGGAGTCCTGCAAGCCCAGCACTACTGCTCCGGAACACTTGACTGGCCGGCATGTGATTCACTTCGTTCCTGTGTCTGTCCCTTCGGGGAAATGTCACGCGGTGACATCCGGAGTCCTGCCTAGCCTGCTACAGCCCGGTTCACCGGAGTCCTGTTAGCCCAGTGCTACAGCCTGGATTCGCACGCTGCTGACCGACATGCTCGATGTTGATTCATGTATGCCTGTCCCCGTAAGTTAGTGCCACTTTGGGTTCACGACTAGTCATGTCGGCCCGGGTTCTCTGTCATATGGATGCTAGCGACACTATCATATACGTGAGCCAAAAGACGCAAACGGTCCCGGGCCATGGTAAGGCGACACCCGTGGGAATACCGTGCGTGAGGCCGCAAAGTGACATGAGGTGTTACCGGCTAGATCGATGTGACTTGGAATCGGGGTCCTGACATATACTTTTTGATCAAACTCTTTACCATTGGCGTCAGGACCCAGATGACTTTTGGTTGGCATTGGCGTCGTGTAACCTTTGCAATCTTGCATTCCAAACTTCTTCAGGCAGTCTTTGAGGTATTTCTCTTGAGATATGAAGATGCTGTTGCTTTGCTGACGAATTTGAAGACCTAGAAAGAACTTCAGCTCACCCATCATGGACATCTGATATTGCTCTTGCATCATGTGTCCAAACTCATCACTGTATTTCTTGTTAGTGCAGCCGAAGATAATGTCATCCACATAGATTTGGCACACAAACAGTTCACCATCATATGTCTTCGTGAAGTGTGTGGGATCCAGGGAACCAGGTGTCAGTGTGGAACGACACCTATGGGATCACAAGAATCCCTACTACGGTTGCCGGGGCGCAGGGTTGCGAGAAGAGCAGGGTTAGTAATCAGCACAAGGATCGTTTGCCCAGGTTCGGACCGCGAGGATGCGTAAAACCCTAGTCCTGCTTTGGTGGATGTATTTCAGAGAGTTCTTGAGCTCTCGAACTAGCTATGGTGGGTGCGTGGTTCCAAAGAGCCGAATCCATCTCCAGTACGCCATGGGCCTCCTTTTATAGTCGAAAGGGGCTGCCACAGTGGCACACAGGAGGTGGAAAGCCGTACCGTGTCGTGAGTTTATCACTCGTATTACAGGACAAGGTGCATTTAATGCGCCGCTGAGGTGTCCCCTAGCTTTATCGGGGACGGGAGCGAGGCCCGTCCCGTCCGTCGCCGCTCCTCATCGCTTCGACACGCGCCCTGGCCAGCGATGCGTGCGGCGCCATGTAG
This sequence comes from Aegilops tauschii subsp. strangulata, assembly GCF_002575655.3. Taxonomy (NCBI): domain Eukaryota; kingdom Viridiplantae; phylum Streptophyta; class Magnoliopsida; order Poales; family Poaceae; genus Aegilops; species Aegilops tauschii. The sequence goes on along the minus strand of NC_053039.3, from coordinate 259,809,342 downwards.
GCAGGCAGGCAGCTGAGGTGGCGCGGTGGTAGGATCTTCACGAAGATCTGGATGCCGCCACGCAGGCGCTTGCTAGTCTGGCCTGGAAGCTGCATGTTGCCACGCAGGTGCCAGCCCAGCTGGTTGGGCTGGCAGCTACATGCGAGCGGCGGTGGAGACTTGGCTGGTGCGGGCCTGCTGTGGCCCTGCTGGCATTCTCGGTGAGGGCCTTGCCGGGTGGCCCGGCAAGGGTCTTGCCGTGGCGCGCTGTCGTCCCCGGCAAGGATCTTGCCGGGGGTCTTGCGGCTCTCCTCGGCAAGGATCTTGCCGATGACCGTTGTCTTTTAATCCTCATCTGATCTTGAATATTCCTTGGTCTTGACAAAGATCTGCATGCCACCATGGAGGTGCCTCCCGAGCCCTAGTTCCAACGTGGTTGGTTGAGTTGGAACCCGTGGGCTCGAGGGGGGCTCACTCCGCTGGTGTGGGCGAGCCGCCCCGGCAAGGGTCTTGTCAGGGCTGCTGAGGCTGCCCCAACAAGGGTCTTGCCGGGGGAGCCTGCTTCGTCCTTCTGCTTCTTTGTGTTCTTGGCCTTGGCGTTGCCTTGGCTGTCTTGTACTTTGGTTTTACCTTGGTTCACCTCCCCTGTTCTGCTTGGTGCGGCCGTGGGCGCGGCTCCGACTGTCCGTGCACAGGTAAAGGGGTACAGAGGTGCGCCCCTTCTTTTGTACACCGACAGGAGCCCCCGGGGCTGGGCCACACATAAGCGTGACACGTTGTTGGGCCAGGCCCAAAACAGTGCGCGGGCAGGAGGGGCGGTTTTTACCGTGGTAAAACTTTTCGCGCGCAGTGCTTCCCATGACCCGCGTTGAATGCGCGACGTGGAGGGGTGCGCGTGACGTGGGCGGCATGCGTGGGGCGGTTCCCACACGCATGCATCACATTGCAGTAAATGGGCAGCGCGACCCGCACCTTCCCCATAAAAAGGGATAACCACGAGCGCACTGTTCCTTTTACCCTCCGCGCAATCCCAATCTCAGAAACCTCCATTCTTCTTCCTCTTCTTCCCTAAGCTTCGCTCTTGTTCGCCGCTGCCGCGTTCCCACCGTCCTCTGCCTCTTGCCCCCTTCCCCCAGCCGCCATGGCGCCAAAATCCACCAAGGGCAAGGGAGTGGCCAAGGATGCCGGAGCGACGGAGCCGCCGGAGAGTACACTGGCGGTGCAGCGGACGCAGTCCGCCTACTTCCCCTCGACGGTTGATGTGTTCGAGCTCCGGGAAGCCTTCAAGCCCCTGTGGGGGTGAAGACGGGGGGAGAGAGGACGGGGGGAGAGAAGACGGGGCACCCAGCCACACGCGTCATCCCCGCCAACTGCGCCGAGGCTGCCCCGAATCGGTACCCTTTCTTTGTCGACTATTTCTCCTGCGGGCTTTGTCCTCCCTTCTCCGATTTCTTTAGTGACATTATGCATACCTTTGGCTTCCGCCTCTTGGATTTTACCCCAAATGCGGTGGCGTGCATGGCCCTTTTCGCGCACCTCTCCGAAGGTTTCGCCGGGGTGCACCCCAACACGGCGCTTTTCCGCCACTACTTCCTCCCTTGGATCCAAACGGGGGGCGCCATCTCCGGTTGCGTCACCTAGATCCCAAGATCCAAGGGAGCGTACTCGGATGGCGCCATGAAGGAGAGGTGAGAAGAGTGGCGGAGCCGGTGGTGCTGGATCGAAGAGAAGGACCCACCGGCGTTCTGCGAAGTTCGTCGGGCGCCGCCGATCCGCAGAAGCGATTGGAGCGACGTCGATGCCGACGACGAGAAGCTCTCGATTGCCACCACCAGGATCCTTCGGCTCACCGAGGCCGGGCTCACCCTTGAGATGATCGGGGCGGACTTCATCCGCCGCCGGATCGCTCCACTGCGCAACAAGGGGGGGCCAGCCTGGCTCTTCACGAACCCCGCCGACATCATGCGGCTTCGCCCTAGCCTCGACCACAATTTCACAGTGATGGGGCATGCCCATTTCTGCTAGTGACTCTTCCAGCTCGATGTGGGCCGCGACGGCGAGGTCGAGCGGACCGGCAAGGTCGCGAGGGCTGCCGCGAAGGCCGGCAAGGTCGTCAAGGGGCCGTTGTTCAAGCTGCCGGCAGGAGTGGTCCTGCTGTGCAATAATTCGCGCCGGACCAACATCATCGCCATGATGCCGGACTGCAACGCGCATGGCCCTGACCCGAGCTGGGTCGAGCCGGAGGACATCCAGGTGCAACAGTTCTTCGACACTCTGCACGAGGGATACATCAACGCCGACGCCGAGCGGCTGCTCGTCCAGGACACCTCCCAGGCGGAACTGGACTACATCGCCGCCAGGGCGTGGGAGGCGCAGCTTGCCAAAGAGGCCGGCAGCGCTGGTGGTGTGGAGGACAAGGCCGCGACGGCCGCGGAGGAGGAGGAGCTCGCCCGGTGGGCGGCGGCCGCCGGGGAAGCCAGCAGCACCGGCACCGAGCCTCCTCTGGTTGAGGATGCGGCCGACGAGTCGTCGAAGGAGGAGGCCGGGGCTGTTGACCCTCCGGCCATGGGGAGAGGGCAAGTCCTGTGCCGGGCCACTTCTGGCGAGCCGGTACGGCCCGTCAGGGCCGCACGGCGGCCAAAGTCTCCGGAGGAGTCCGCGCGTCAGACGAGGTCCGCGGCGGCGAAGAAAGTGGTGAAGGCCGCGGCGGCGAAGAAGATAGCATCTGCCTCCTCTTCGCCCAAGCGCGCCCAGACTCTGCCCTCCTCCCCTCCTCCAGCGGACACCAACATGGGGGTCACCTTCGACTTCGGATCCCTCAGCCCGAGGAGGAAAACAACAGAGGAGGGGGTGGACGACGAGTGAGTATCTGGCTCTTTCCCGTCATCTCTGTCTCCTCAATCTGTGTCGCTTGTCTTGACTCGTTTTCATCTTTGCAGGGACGCGGAGACACTGGCCCAGAGGGTGAAGAGGGCCAAGACCTTGGCGGGCGGCCATCCCCCGGCTGGTACTTCAATGGCGCCACTGGTGGTGTTGAGCAGCCCGGACAGCAGCCCCCGGCGCAGCCCCCAGCATAAGTTCACCGCTCACTCCTTGTCGACATGTGTTAGGGGTATGATACTTTGGCGCTGACCTTGTCCCGTATGCAGGAGGAGAGCAGCAGCGGGAGGAGCCACAGAGGGCTACTCCCACCATGCCGCCCCCATCAACCACATCACCCCGAGGGGCGTCCCTGGCAAGGGTGCCAAGCACCGAGCCCACGCACATGGAGGAGGAGGAGGAGAACTTGGGTGCTGGTGGCTTCACCTTGGTGCCAGATGCTGGCGGGGAGGGGACTTCTGCTTCCCAGCCCAGAAATGGTAAGTCACTGGCCTTTTGTCCCTGCTTTTTCTCCTTTTTTTGAATCTTTGATCTTGGCTCTACCCCACTCTCTTCTTGATATCCAGATCCTCTCTCGGCGGACCGGGAGGACCTGGACACCGTCATCGAGGACGTGGCCAAGGATGCCGCGGCGGCGGCGGCCGAGAAGATCGCCGCGGAGGAGGCCGCCAGGGGCGCAGCGGAGGACGCCGCCAAAGGGCCTGCCGGGGAGGCCGGCAAGGCTACCGCCGAGGAAGCCGGCAAGGGGCCTGCCGGAGAGGCTGGGAAGGCCGCTGCCGAGGAGGTCGTTGATGACCGGCCTTCCTCCTCCATTGCCTCTGGCTCCGGCAGGTACCTGAAGGTGAGCGACGATCTCTTCGTCCACCTCCCAGGCGCGTCGAGCACCAGGGCTCCCGTTGAGGGGGAGGTGTTTGACGACGAGGTGCTCGCCGCCGCCGGGCTTGAGATCGTTGACGAGCCGAGCGCTGGTGGCGACGGCTCCCAGGAAGGGTGGCTCCTCCACGCCATGGACGCCAGCTTCCGGAAGCTCCAGGCGCTCCACCGCGCCCGCCTAGACAAGGCTAAGTCCAGGATGGCGGTGGCAGAGAAGGCGGAGGCGGACCTCCAGAAGCGCGTCACCGAGACGCAGGACTGGTTCCGCCAGGCTCACGAGGAGTTGAAGACCGCCCAGGGTGAGCTGGCCAAGCGCGATGTGGAGCTCACCATGAAGCTGGCCGACATCGAGAAGGCCCAGGAGACGGCGGAGGGCTTGGCCGCAGCAGCCGAGGCCGCCTGGACCCAGCACCAGGCCACGCTGAACTCCCAGGAGGAGGACCTCGCCAAGCGCGAGGTGGACCTCGACGCCAAACTCCGCGCCAAGGATAGGGAGGTGGAGAAGCTTGTCAAGCAGCAGACCCAAGAGCTGGTGCAGAGGCACAGGGAGGCGCTCGATGCCCAAGGTCTAGTTCACGCCGGCAAGGTGAAGGAGCTGGAGGTGGAGCGGGAAGGGCTGAGAGACCAGGACCTGAAGCTGACCCAGGAGAAGGACACGCTCAACGGCGCCCTGACGGAGGTGCAGGGCGCGGCCGTCAGCAGGGCCGGGGAACTCTCCGAGGCCAACAAATCCATCAAGGACCTCAAGCTGAAGCTGGAGGGCCTTGAGGGAATGCTCACAGAGGCTAAGGCCCGGGAAGGGACCCTGGCCAAAGAGCTGGAGACCGAGAAGCAGCTGCGGAAGAACGAGGCCGCCGAGCACAAGGATTTCGCAGAGGGCGTGAACCGCTAGATCAGCCGTCTCGAGGACGTCGCCGGCAGGATCACCGCGCAGCTAGCCGCCATGGGGATGCCAAACGTGAGGTACGCCCCAGAGCACATCGGGACCAACAACGCCAAGCTGACCCTGTTCTTCAAGTGTGTTCTTGGGGCCCTGGAGTAGCTTCATGCCAACCGGGCGGCCTCGCTGGCCGACGAGGCCCGGAGGCTTTGCCAGGGCACCATGACCAAGGTGTCATACTGGTACCTCGACTTCGATGCCGCGCTGGAAAGCTTGCCGGAGGATACTGCCCTCGTGCCGCTCAGGGAGCGCATCAAGCCCATCACCAGCGGTGTCGGCGGAATTCTGAGGGTGGAGGGCCAGCGCCGGGATTAGGCACCCCGTTTCTTATCGTCGCTGCAGGTTCATGGCCAAGACAATTTCTATCTTTAGTTAGAACCACAGCAACAATTTGATGTAACATAACTCTGCAGTACTTTGATATCATGCATGTTATTTTCCTGTTCGAGCTTTCTCTGTATGTCCACCCTACGTTTATCGGGTAGGCTCGCCGGCGCATAAACCCAGGGCGGCATCTTGAGGACGGGTCCCCATTGGCCTGCCGGGTGTGCTTGCTGCCGGGCGAACCACCTTACCGCCCTTAACGCGGCCGCCCGAACTGTCGAGCTTCACTCGAGTCAGAATCGAGAGCGTTGCCAGGTGCGGAAGGCTACCCCGCCACTCTCGACGCGGCCGCTTGAGCTGTTGAGCGGACTGAAACAGAACAAGGGCGTTGCCAATCGCGGGAGGGGTCCTTTACGTGCAGGTTTCCCATACATAGGCAGGATCTCCGAGGACGATAACCTTATATAAAAAAGAGGAAATAACTCAAGGCTCTGAATGACTTAGCTTTTATGTTGCCGCACTGGCGCCCTTCGTGCGCGCGCGCGGCGCCGTTTTCTCCTGTCCGTCTTCTTCTTGGGAGCCATGGCGATGAAGAAACGCTAGGCTAACTACTAGACCAGATTCTCACAATTGCGCTCCCCTACCCGGCGCGCCAAAGATGTCGGTGTGGAACGACACCTATAGGATCACAAGAATCCCTACTACGGTTGCCGGGGCGCAGGGTTGGGAGAAGAGCAGGATTAGTAATCAGCACAAGGATCGTTTACCCAGATTCGGGCCGCGAGGATGCGTAAAACCCTAGTCCTGCTTTGGTGGATGTATTTCAGAGAGTTCTTGAGCTCTTGAACTAGCTATGGTGGGTGCGTGGTTCCAAAGAGCCGAATCCATCTCCAGTACGCCACGGGCCTCCTTTTATAGTCGAAAGGGGCTGCCACAGTGGCACACAGGAGGTGGAAAGGCGTACAGTGCCGCGAGCTTATTGCTCGTATTACAGGGCAAGGCGCATTTAATGCGCCGCTGAGGTGTCCCCTAGCTTTATCGGGGACGGGAGCGAGGCCCGTCCCGTCCGTCGCCGCTCCTCCTCGCTTCGACACGCACCCTGGCCAGTGCTGCGTGCGGCGCCATGTAGGCAGGCAGGCAGCTGAGGTGGCACGGTGGTAGGGTCTTCACGAAGATCTGGATGCCGCCACGCAGGCGCTTGCCAGTCTGGCCTGGAAGCTGCATGTTGCCACGTAGGTGCTAGCCCAGCTGGTTGGGCTGGCAGCTGCATGCAAACGGCGGTGGAGACTTGGCTGGTGCGGGCCTGGCAGTGGCCCTGCTGGCGTCCTTGGTGAGGGCCTTGCCGGGTGGCCCAGCAAGGGTCTTGTCATGGCGCGCTGTCGTCCCCGGCAAGGATCTTGCCGGGGGTCTTCCGGCTCTCCTCGGCAAGGATCTTGCCGAGGACCGTTGTCTTTTAATCCTCATCTGATCATGTATATTCCTTGGTCTTGACAAAGATCTGCATGCCACCATGGAGGTGCCTCCCGAGCCCTGGTTCCAACGTGGTTGGTTGAGTTGGAACCCGTGGGCTCGAGGGTGGCTCACTCCGCTGGTGTGGGCGAGCCACCCCGGCAAGGGTCTTGTCGGGGCTGCTGAGGCTGCCCCGGCAAGGGTCTTGCCGGGGGAGCCTGCTTCGTCCTTCTGCTTCTTTGTGTTCTTGGCCTTGGCGTTGCCTTGGCTGTCTTGTACTTTAGTTTTACCTTGGTTCACCTCCCCTGTTCTGCTTGGTGCGGCCGTGGGCGCGGCTCCGACTGTCCGTGCACAGGTAAAGGGGTACAAAGGTGCGCCCCTTCTTTTGTACACCGACACCAGGTTTGAAGCCTTTGCTCTTCAGGAAGTCTTTGAGTGTGTCATACCAAGCGCGAGGGGCTTGTTTGAGGCCATACAGTGCCTTGTTTAGCTTGTATACCATATCAGGATGTTTTGGATCTTCAAAGCCAGTTGGTTGTGCAACATACACTTCTTCAATCTTGCCATTGAGAAAAGCACTTTTCACATCCATTTGATACAGAAGGATGTTGTGATGATTTGCATAGGCTAGGAGTATGCGAATGGCTTCAAGCCTAGCCACGGGAGCAAATGTTTCATCGAAGTCAATTCCTTCAACTTGAGTGTATCCTTGAGCAACAAGACGAGGCTTGTCTCTGACAACTTGACCATGCTCATCTTGTTTGTTGCGATATATCCATTTCGTGCCAATGATATTGTGCTTACGAGGATCAGGACGCTTGACCAATTCCCATACATTGTTCAGCTTGAACTGTTGAATCTCTTCTTGCATAGCTTGAATCCATTCAGGTTCCATGAAGGCTTCAACAACTCTCTTGGGTTCAGATATTGAGACAAATGCAAACTGCCCATAGAAATTTGCTAGTTGCGTGGCTCTTGAACGAGTGAGTGGACCAGGTGCATTGATGCTATCAATGATCTTCTCAATCTGTACTTCATTTCCAACACGAGGATGAGCTGGATGAAGATTTTGCTCTTGCTGATTATTTTCTTCATTTTGAGCATTGTCTTCAGGCTGAGCATTGTCTTCAAGTTGATTAGGTGCAGAAATGATAAGTTCCTCTTCAGTATGTGCTTCAGACGGTATAATTTCTCCAGTTCCCATGAGCTTGATTGATTCACTGCGTGGAACTTCATCTAACACATTTGGCAGGTGCTCTCTTTGCGAGCCGTTAGTCTTATCGAACCGCACATCCACAGTTTCAACCACTTTATAGTGAAAGAGGTTGAAGACTCTGTAGGAGTGTGAATCCTTTCCGTAACCAAGCATAAAACCTTCATGTGCTTTCGGTACAAACTTTGAAGTGTGATGTGGATCCTTGATCCAGCACCTAGCACCAAATACTCTGAAGTAACTGACGTTTGGCTTCTTACCATTTAGGAGCTCATAGGATGTCTTCTTCAGAAGCTTGTGAAGATAAACACGGTTGATGACATGGCATGCAGTATCAATGGCTTCAGGCCAGAACTTCCTTGGTGTCTTGTATTCATCAAGCATCGTCCGAGCCATCTCAATGAGTGTCCTGTTCTTGCGCTCCACAATGCCATTCTGCTGAGGTGTTATGGAGCAGAGAACTCATGAGTGATACCCAGCATATCAAGATAAGTGTCAAGGCCTGTGTTCTTGAACTCTGTGCCGTTTTCACTTCTAATGTGCTTGATCTTGATGCCATAGTTCGTCATGGCACGATTTGCGAAGCGTCTGAAGACATCCTGCACTTCATTCTTGTAGAGGATTATATGCACCCATGTATATCTAGAATAATCATCAACAATGACGAAGCCATAGAGGCAAGCAGTGATAGTAAGAGTAGAGTAGTGAGTAGGGCCAAATAAGTCCATGTGTAGCAGCTCGAAGGGTTGAGATGTCGTCATGATTGTCTTCGAGGGATGCTTGGCCCTAGTCATCTTCCCAGCTTCGCAGGCACCACACAGATGATCTTTTTTGAACTTGACGCCCTCGATGCCTACAACATGTTTCTTCTTCGCGAGAGTGTACATGTTCCTCATGCCAGCATGCCCTAGCCTCCGATGCCAGAGCCAGCACTCTGAAGCTTTTGCTAGAAGACATACGGCCAACTGTGGTCCTGCTGAGAAATCTACCATATACAGATCGTCTTTCCGATATCCTTCAAATACTAGAGACTTGTCAGATTCCATCAAAACAAGGCAACGATATTTCCCAAATATCACAATCATGTTTAAATCACAAAGCATCGAAACGGACATTAAGTTGAAACCAAGGGATTCAACAAGCATCACTTTGTCCATGTGCTGATCCTTTGAGATTGCAACTCTACCTAGACCCAATACCTTGCTTTTACCAGTGTCAGCAAATGTGATGTGACTCTTGTCAGATGGACGTAAGGTTGAGTCCATTAGGTAACTTCGATCACCAGTCATGTGATTAGTGCATGCACTGTCCATAATCCATTCTGAAGCATGAGGTGTCATACCCTACAGTACAGTTAGGGGGATAGGCTTCACCAAGAGTATTGTGAAGCATAAACATTTGATGGACAAGAGGATTATCAAAGCTCAGATCAAGGTGAGTATTGATAGGATGATTGGCAAGCGATACAGGAACAAAATACATAGTATTAGCATTTGAGCATTTTATCTTGCGCCCCACAAGATGTTTTAGGTCCCCAGCATAAGCATCGGACGCCTTTGATTTCTGGCTGGAGACCTTTCCCTGCAAAAGAAAATTAATTTTTCTTAACCACCCACATCTTCAGGGGTGGCGTAGAAGCAATGAGTCTAAATGCAACATCTGATTACTTCGGCTTTGGACCCTAGCAAATAGCCTTGCAGGAGGTGGATAGTACTCATATGAATAGGCAGAGTAGTTCTTAGTCTTATGAACATAGTGGTTTGAGGATACACACTCATATTCATAAGTTTGAGTATGATTTCCCTGCAAAACATTGGCGTTAGGGTGAATCTTTTGAGTCCTCTGTCTGTATGAAGCCTTTGGACCATAAGAAGCCTTTGGTTCGGGGTTTGTCTTCTTCCCTTGTGGTGTCATGATGACATTCACAGGAAGATTCTCAAGACACCTTTTGGGCACCCAGATCTTCTTCATAGGTGGTCCATTCCTGCAGTTAGTACCAATATACCTGGCAAACACTTCACCATTCTGTTTCTTAAACAGTTTATAGTTTGCATCAAAGGATTCATCAATGATAATAGGGTTAGCACAAGTGAAGCTAGATAATGTGGATGGATCCACTGAAGGTCCCTTTGCAGCAACCCATGTGGTTTTGGGGTACTGCTCAGGCTTCCAGTAAGAACCATCAACATTCATTTTCATCTCGAACCCAACACCCTCTTTTCTAGGGTTTCAGTTCAGAATCTGCTTTTTGAGGACATCACATAGTGTCTGATGCCCTTTGAGACTTTTATACATCCCAGTCTCAAGCAATGTCTTCAACCTAGCATTTTCATGAGCAATACTAGTGGCATCCTCAGCAGAGGGGTTAGTTACCGCATCAACAGTTGAAGATATTGTGACTGTAGCAGCAGTAGAACATTCAGCAACAGAAGTAGCGTTATCATGCTTAGGGCATTTTAGACATGGTGGTTCAAATCCTTCCTGAGCGGAACTGATCTGTTGAGCGCAAAGTGACTCGTTCTCTTTTTGAAGATCTTCATGAACTGCTCTCAATTTCTCAAGTTCTTGCTTCCTTTGAAGATAATCATAGGAAAGCTTTTCATGAGTTGTTGAGAGCGTTTCATGACGACTTTCAAGTTCCTCGTACTTAACATGAAGATTTTTTATGTCTTCAATTAAGGACTGAGATCGGGTCATTTCCGCGTCCAACAGGTCATCGCTTTTGACTAGCAGTTTTTGAATATGTTCCATAGCTTTCTGTTGTTCAGTTACAATTTTAGCAAGCGTTTTGTAGCTCGGTTTCGATTCACGGTCAGAGTCATCTTCACTTGATGTTTGAAAGTAAGCATCACAAGAGTTTACCTTGGCACCACGTGCCATTGTCTTCAGTGTTGAAGATGGACTTGGCAACGTAGGCTGTGGCTAGAGCCAGACTTGCAACACCAGAGTCAGACTCCTCCTCAGACTCCACCTCTGCCTCCTTAGAAGTAGGCTCCTCCTCTGAATCCATCTCCTTGCCAACAAAAGCATGAGCCTAGCCAGATGAGCTCTACTGATGTGATGAAGACTTGGACGAGGACTTGGAAGAATACTTTGAGGATTTCTTCTTCTTCTTGTCATCAGAATCATATTCCTTGCTCTTTTTCTCCTTCTTGTTCTCATTGTCCCATTGAGGGCACTCAGAGATGTAGTGACCAGGTTTCTTGCACTTGTGGCATGTTCTCTTCTTGTGGTCATGAGTGGAAGCTTCATCATTTCTTGAGCTGGATCTTGAAGACTTTATGAAGCCTTTCTTCTTGGTGAATTTATGAAACTTCTTCACAAGCATAGGAAGCTCCTTTCCAATGTCTTCAGGATCCCCAAAACTACAGTCAGATTCTTCTTCAAATGAGGAAGCAGCTTTTGCCTTCAAAGAGCGAGTACGTCCATAGTTGGGACCATAGATATCTCTTTTCTTAGATAGTTCGAACTCATGTGTGTTGAGCCTCTCAAGTATGTCAGACAGATCGAGTGTCTTGAAGTCAGGGCGTTCTTGTATCATCAGGGCTAGTGTATCAAATGAGCTGTCAAGGGATCTCAAGAGTGTCTTGACGATTTCATGCTTGGTGATCTCAGTAGCGCCGAGTGCATGAAGCTCATTGGTGATATCAGTGAGGCGATCAAACGTGAGCTGGACATTCTCATTGTCATTTCTCTTGAAGCAGTTGAAGAGGTTGCGAAGGACACTGATCCTCTGATCTCTCTGGGTTGAGACGCCTTCGTTGACCTTGGAGAGCCAGTCCCAGACTAGCTTTGAAGTTTCCAGAGCACTCACATGGCAATACTGTCCTTTGGTCAGATGACCGCAGATGATGTTCTTCGCAATAGAATCCAGTTGAATGGACTTCTTGACATCAGCAGGGGTGACACCTTCACCGCCTTTGAGAACGCCGTTCTTGACGACATACCAAAGGTCGACATCAATGGCTGCAAGATGCATGCGCATCTTATTCTTTCAGTAGGGGTAATCAGTGCCATCGAAGACAAGGCACGCAGAGGAGACTTTGATTATCCCTGCAGTCGACATAGCTAAAACTCCAGGTGGTTAAACCGAATCACATAGAACAAGGGAGTACCTCGCTCTGATACCAATTGAAAGTGCTAGTTATCGACTAGAGGGGGGGTGAATAGGCGATTTTTAGGGAAGTCTTAAAAACATGAGAGTTTCATAGACAAACAGTAGAAATGAACCTATTGATATGCAGCGAAAGGTAGACTACACTATACAAGCCATAGTCAAGCTAGTAATGAAGCTAAAGCACGAAGACTATCGGTAGCTAGGTAGTATGGATCAAGATGGAAGATAGTATGAAGCCAAACACAATAATCGTCACACAGTGAAGTCAAACAGATCAGGCAAGCATGCAAATGACTTCACGAAGACAAACTGTAAATAAGTGAGGGAAGAGATAGAACCAGTTGCTGGGTGAGGACAATGATTTGTTGGACCAGTTCCAGTTGTTGTGACAACTGTACGTCTGGTTAGGGAGACTGAGATTCAACTCAGAAGACTGCGTCTTCACCTTATTCCCCTTGAGCTAAGGACACTTAGTCCCAGCCCAATCACTGTGGTATGTCTTCAAGGTAGACTTCCAAACCTTCACAGACTTCATTCACTGGCGATCCACAATGACTCTTGGATGCTCAGAACGCGATGCCTAACCGGCTGGAGGATTCATAGTCCTCAAGTGTAACAAGTCTTTAGGCAACGCAGACAGAAAGACTTTAGTGATGCCTAACACTCTTTGGCTCTGGGTGTTTTGGGCTTTGTCCTCGCAAGGATTTCTCTCTCTCAAAGGCTTTGAGGTGGGTTGCTCTCAAACGACCAAAGCCGTCCACTAACTCTGAGCAACCACCAATTTATGGTGTAGGGGGTGGGCTATTTATAGCCACTAGGCAACCCGACCTGATTTGTCCGAAATGACCCTGGGTCACTAAGGAACTGACACGTGTTCCAATGGTCAGATTTCAAACACACGCGGCAGCTTGACTTGGGCTACAAGTAAAGCTGACTCATCTAGCTTTGGATAAGATTTGCTCTCATTGTCTTCGCTCGAAGACATAGGATTTGGTTGAGCATCACTTCAGTCACTCTGACTTTGTTCACTTGGACCCCACTTAACAGTACGGTGGTTCCTATGACTCAACAAAGAAGAAAAGGAAACTACGAAACAACTATGTCTTCGCACTACATAGTCTTCACGTGAATGTGTTCTCGAGTCATAATCTTCAATGTGATTGTCTTCCCATACCACCATTGTCTTCAGTGTCTTCATACATTTTTAGGGACTACTACCTGTGTTATCTTGCAATTCTCACAAACACATTAGTCCCTCAACCAGGTTTGTCGTCAATACTCCCAAACCAACTAGGGGTGACACTAGATGCACTTACACTTGCCTATTCCCAAGGAATCATGCCAATAGGGCGGTTGGATTACCCACGCCCGTATTGATGAGAATCCCGCAATAAGGGGACACGATCTCTGCTTCGACAAGACGTTCCAATAAAACCACATCTTGAAACATGGAGCGGGAGGTAAAAACGGTTCGAAATATTGATCGGGCAGGGCTGTGATGTCACGCTACAAAAGTTGTCAGTCGATTGGACTCGTGAAATATTACTCTCTGCATGTGTGTATGGTACTTGTTTTGTAGAGCCGGACACGTTTTTTGTGTTCGAGGGCTATTTTGGAGTATTCGGAGGAGGAAACCGCCTTGCAATGCCGAAGACAAACTGCGTGCCGGACACATCGTCATTGAAGCCTGGTTCAGGGGCTACTGAGGGAGTCCTGGATTAAGGGGTCCTCGGGCGTCCGAACTATGTAACATGGGCCGGACTAATGGGCTATGAAGATACAAGACAGAAGACTTCTTCCCGTGTCCGGATGGGACTCTCCTTTGCGTGAATGTCAAGCTTGGCGTTCGGATATGTAGATTCCTTCCTTTGTAAACCGACTCTGTACAACCCTAGGCCCCTCCAGTGTCTATATAAACCGGAGGGTTTAGTCCGTAGAGGCAATCACAATCATACAGGCTAGACATCTAGGGTTTAGCCATTACGATCTCGTGGCAGATCAACTCTTGTAATCCTCATATTCATCAAGATCAATCAAGAAGGAAGTAGGGTATTACCTCCATCAAGAGGGCCCGAACCTGGGTAAACATCGTGTCCCCTGTCTCTTGTTACCATCGAACCTAGACGCACAGTTCGGGACCCCCTACCCGAGATCTGCCGGTTTTGACACCGACAATGACCGAGGTGGATTATGGTGGAGGGGGCACCACACACGGCTAAGTGTAAGTGCATCTAGTGCCACCCCTAGTTGGTTTTGGAGTATCGACGACAAACTTGGTTGAGGGACTAATGTGTTTGTTAGTATTGCAGGATAACACAGGTAGTAGTCCCTCATCAATTTGGTTTACCTACCGGAGATGGCCCCTAAAAATGTGTGAAGACATTGAAGACAATGGTGGTATGTGAAGATATTCACAACGAAGATTATGACTCGAGAAGACATTTACGTAAAGACTATGGAGTGCGTAGAGATAGTTGTTTTGTAGTTTCCTTTTCTTCTTTGTTGAGTCATAGGAACCACCGTACTGTTAAGTGGGGTCCAAGTGAACAAAGTCAGAGTGACTGAAGTGATGCTCAACCAAATCCTATGTCTTTGAGAGAAGACAACGAAAGCAAATCTTGTCCAGAGCTGGATGAGTCAGCTTTACTTGTAGCCCAAGTCAAGCTACCGTGTGTGTTTGAAATCTGACCGTTGGACACGTGTCAGTTCCTTAGTGACCCATGGTCATTTCGGACAAATCAGGTCGGGTTGCCTAGCGGCTATAAATAGCCCACCCCGACACCATAAATTGGCTACTCAGAGATAGTGCACGGCTTTTTTCGTTTGAGAGCAACCCACCTCGAAGCCTTTGAGAGAAAGATCCTTGCGAGGACAAAGCCCAAAACACCCAGAGCCAAAGAGTGTTAGGCATCACTGAAGTCTTTCTGTCCGCGTGGCCTGAAGACTTGTTACACTTGAGGACTGTGAATCCTCCAGCCGGTTAGGCATCGCGTTCTGAGCATCCAAGAGTCGTTGTGGATTGCCTGTGAACGAAGTCTATGAAGGTTTAGAAGTCTACCTTGAAGACTTACCAGAGTGATTGGGCGAGGACTAAGTGTCCTTAGCTCAAGGGGAATAAGGTGAAGACGCGGTCTTCTGAGTTAAATCTCAGCCTCCCTAACCAGACGTACAGTTGTCACAGCAACTGGAACTGGTCCAACAAATCCTTGTCCACACCAAGCAACTGGTTCTATCTCCTCACTCACTTGTTTACAGTTTGTCTTCGTGAAGTCAGTTGCATGCTTGCTTGATCTGTTTGACTTCATTGTGTGATGACTATTGTTGTTTGGCTTCATACTATCTTCCATCCTGATCTATACTACCTAGCTGCTAATAGTCTTCGTGCTTTCGCTTCATTACTTGCTTGACTATAGCTTGTCTAGTGTAGTCTACCTTCCGCTGCATATCAATAGGTTGATCTTTATCGTTTGTCTTCAAAGCTCCCATGTTTTGAAGACTTTCATAAAAATTGCCTATTCACCCCCCTCTAGTCGATAACTAGCACTTTCAATTGGTATCAGAGCAAGGTGCTCCCTTGTTCTGTGTGATTCGGTTTAACCACCTGGAGTTTTAGCTATGTCAACTGCAGGGATAATCGAAGTCTCCGCTGCGTGCCCTGTCTTCGATGGCACTGATTACCCCTACTGGAAGAATAAGATGCACATGCATCTTGAAGCCATTGATGTCGACCTCTGGTATGTCGTCAAGAACGGCATTCCCAAGGGAGGTGAAGGTGTCACCCTTGCTGATATCAAGAAGTTCATTCCACTGGATTCTACTGCCAAGAACATCATATGTGGTCATCTGACCAAAGGACAGTATGGCCATGTGAGTGCTCTGGAAATTTCGAAGCTAGTCTCGGACTGGCTCTCCAAGGTAAACGAAGGCATCTCAACCCAGAGAGACTCAAGGATCAGTGTTCTTCGCAACGTCTTCAACCGCTTCAAGAGAAACGATAATGAGAATGTCCATCTCACGTTTGATCGCCTCACTAATATCACAAATGAGCTTCATGCACTTGGCGCCACTGCGATCACCAAGCATGAAATCGTCAAGACACTCTTGAGATCACTTGACAGCTCATTTGACACCCTAGCCTTGATGATCCAAGAACGCCCTGACTTCAAGACTCTCGATCCATCAGACATACTTGAGAGGCTCAACACACATGAGTTTCAGTTATCTGAGAAAAGAGATATCTATGGTCCTAGCTATGGACGTACTCGCGCTTTGAATTCAAAGGCTGATTCCTCATCTGAAGAAGAATCTGACCGCAGTTCTGGGGATCCTGAAGACATTGGAAAGGAACTTGCTATGCTTGTGAAGAAGTTCCAGAAATTCACCAAGAAGAAAGGCTTCAAAAAGTCTTCAAGATCCAGCTCGAGAAATGATGAAGCTTCTACTCATGACCACAAGAAGAGAACATGCCACAAGTGCAAGAAACATGGTCACTACATCTCTGAGTGTCCTCAGTGGGACAATGAGAACAATTAGAAGAAGAAGAAGAGCAAGGAATATGATTCTGATGACAACAAGAAGAAGAAATCCTCAAAGTCTTCTTCCAAGTCTTTGTCACACAAGAAGAGCTCATCTGGCAAGGCTCGTGCTTTTGTTGGAAAGGAAATGGATTCAGAGGAGGAGTCTGCTTTTGAGGAGGCAGAGGTGGAGTCTGAGGAAGAGTCCGACTCTGGTGTTGCAAGTCTGGCTCTAGCTACAGCCTATGTTGCCAAGTCCATCTTCAACACTGAAGACAATGGCTCCATCACCAACGCTGATGCTAATGACAAGGACAACTCTGCTCCCACCTACTGCTTCATGGCACGTGGTGCCAAGGTAAACGCACGTGATGCTTACTTTCAAACATCAAGTGAAGATGACTCTGACTGTGAATATAAACCTAGCTACAAAACACTTGCTAAAATTGCAACTGAACAACAGAAAGCTATGGAGCATATTCAAAAACTATTAGACAAAAGCGATGACCTGTTGGACGCGGAAATGACCCGATCTCAGTCCTTAATTGAAGACATCAAAAATCTTCATGTTAAGTACGAGGAACCTGAAAGTCATCATGAAACGCTCTCAACAACTCATGAAAAGCTTTCCTATGATTATCTTCAAAGGAAGCAAGAACTTGAGAAATTGAGAGCGGCTCATGAAGATCTTCAAAAAGAGAACGAGTCACTTCGCACTCAACAGATCAGTCCCGCTCAGGAAGGATTTGAACCACCATGTCTAAAATGCCTTGAGCGTGATAATGCTACTTCTGTTGCTGAATGTTCCACTACTGCTACTGTTGCAATATCTTCAACTGCTAATGTGGTAACTAACCCCTCTGTTGAGGATACCACTACTATTGCTAATGAAAATGCTAGGCTAAAGACATTGCTTGAGACTGGGATGTACAAAAGTCTCAAAGGGCATCAGACACTATGTGATGTCCTCAAAAAGAAAATTCTGAACCGAAACCCTAGGAAAGAGGGTGTTGGGTTCGAGAGGAAAATGAATGTTGATGGTTCTTACTGGAAGCCTGAACAGTACCCCAAAACCACTTGGGTTGCTGGAAAGGGACCTTTAGTGGACCCATCCACCTTATCTGGCTTCACTTGTGCTAACCCTATTATCATTGATGAATCCTTTGATGCAAACTATAAACTGTTTAAGAATCAGAAAGGTGAAGTGTTTTCCAGGTATATTGGTACTAACTGCAGCAATGGACCACCCATGAAGAAGATCTGGGTGCCCAAAAGGTGTCTTCAGAATCTTCCTGTGAATGTCATCATGGCACCACCAGGGATGAAGACAAATCCCAGACCAATGGCTTCATATGGTCCAAAGGCTTCATACAGACAGAGGACTCGCCAGAGTCACCCTAACGCCAATGTTTTGCAGGGAAATCATACTCAGACTCATGAATATGAGCATGTATCATCATACCGCTATGTTCATAAGACCAAGAACTATTCTGCTTATTCTTATGAGTATTATTCACCTCCTGCAAGGCTATTTGCTAGGGCTCCAAAGCCAAAGTTCTCATATGCTGCACTTAGACTCATTGCTTCTAAGCCACCCCTGAAGATGTGGGTGGTTAAGAAAAATTAACTTTATTTTGCAGGGAAAGGCTCCAGCCAGATATTAAAGGCGTCTGATGCTTATGCTAGGGACCTAAAACATCTTGTAGGGCGCAAGATAAAATGCCCAAATGGTCTTACTATGTCTTTTGTTCCTGAATCACTTGTCATTCATCCTATCAGCCCTAACCTGGATCTGAGCTTTGATAATCCGCTTGTTCGTCAAATGTTTATGCTTCACAATACCCTTGGTGAAGCCTATCCCCCTAACTGTACAATAGGGTACGACACCACATGCTTCAGAATGGATTATGGACAGTGGATGCACTAATCATATGACTGGTGATCGAAGTCTTCTCATGGACTCAACCTTACATCCATCTAACAAGAGTCACATCACATCTGCTGACACTGGTAAAAGCAAGGTATTGGGTCTAGGTAGAGTTGCAATCTCAAAGGATCAGCACATGGATAAAGTGATGCTTGTTGAATCCCTTGGTTTCAACTTAATGTCTGTTTTGATGCTTTGTGACTTGAACATGATTGTGATATTTGGTAAATATCAATGCCTTGTTCTAATGGAATCTGACAAGTCTCTAGTCTTTGAAGGGTATCGGAAAGATGATCTGTATATGGTAGATTTCTCAGCAGGTCCACAGTTTGCCGTATGTCTTCTAGCAAAAGCTTCAGAGTGTTGGCTCTGGCATCGGAGGCAAGGGCATGCTGGCATGAGGAACTTGTACACTCTCGCGAATAAGAAACACGTTGTAGGCATCGACGGCGTCAAGTTGAAGAAGGATCATCTGTGTGGTGCCTGCGAAGCTGGAAAGATGACGAGGGCCAAGCATCCCTCGAAGAAAATCATGACGACATCTCAACCCTTCGAGCTGCTTCACATGGACTTATTTGGCCCTACTCACTACTCTCCACTTACTACCACTGCTTGCCTCTATGGCTTCGTCATTGTTGATGATTATTCAAGATATACATGGGTGCATATAATCCTCTACAAGAATGAAGTGCAGGATGTCTTCAGACGCTTCGCCAATCGTGCCATGATAAACTATGGCATCAAGATTAAGCACATCAGAAGTGACAATGGCATAGAGTTCAAGAAAACAGGCCTCGACACTTATCTTGATACACTGGGCATCACTCATGAGTTCTCTGCTCAATATACACCTCAGCAGAATGGCATCATGGAGCGCATGAACAGGACACTCATTGAGATGGCTCAGACGATGCTTGATGAATACAAGACTCCAAGAAAGTTCTGGTCCGAAGCCATTGATACTGCATGCCATGTCATCAACCGTGTTTATCTTCACAAGCTTCTGAAGAAGACATCCTATGAGCTCCTGACTGGTATTAAGCCAAATGTAAGCTACTTCAGAGTATTTGGTGCTAGGTGCTGGATCAAGGATCCACATCACACTTCAAAATTTGCATCGAAAGGACATGAAGGTTTTATGCTTGGTTACAGAAAGGATTCACACTCCTACAGAGTCTTCAACCTCTTTCACTATAAAGTGGTTGAAACTATGGATGTGCGGTTCGATGAGACTAACGGCTCGCAAAGAGAGCACCTGCCAAATGTGCTAGATGAAGCCCTCCAAGTGAATCAATCAAGCTTATGGGAACTGGAGAAATCATACTGTCTGAGGCACATGCTGAAGAAGAACTCATCATTTCAGCGCCTAATCAACCTGAAGACAATGCTCAGCCTGTAGCCAATGCTCAAAATGAAGAAAATGATCAGCAAGAGCAAAATCTTCGTCCAACTCATCCTCGTGTTGCAAATGAAGTCCAGATTGAGAAGATAATTGATAGCATCAATGCACCTGGTCCACTCACTCGTTCAAGAGCAACGCAACTGGCAAATTTCTGTGGGCACTTTGCATTTGTCTCTATATCTGAACCCAAGAAAGTTGCTGAAGCCTTCCTGGAACCTGAATGGATTCAAGCTATGGAAGAAGAGCTCCAACAGTTCGAGCTGAAAAATGTGTGGGAATTAGTCAAGCGTCCTGACCCTCGCAAGCACAATATCATTGGCACCAAACGGATCTATCGCAACAAACAAGATGAGCATGGTCAAGTGGCCAGAAACAAGGCTCGTCGCGTTGCCCAAGGATACACTCAAGTTGAAGGGATTGACTTCGATGAAACATTCGCCCCCGTGGCTAGGCTTGAAGTCATTCGCATACTGCTAGCCTATGCCAACCATCACAACATCCTCATGTACCAAATGGATGTGAAGAGTGCTTTTCTCAATGGCAAGATTGAAGAAGAAGTGTATGTTGCACAACCACCTGGCTTTGAAGATCCAAAACATCCTGACATGGTATACAAGCTCAAAAAGGCATTGTATGGCCTCAAACAAGCCCCTCGTGCTTGGTATGACACACTGAAAGACTTCCTGAAGAGCAAGGGCTTCAAACCTGGTTCTCTGGATCCAACTCTCTTCACGAAGACATATGATGGAGAACTGTTTGTGTGCCAGATCTATGTGGATGACATTATCTTCGGCTGCACTAACCAGAAATACAGTGATGAGTTTGGGCACATGATGCAAGAGCAATATCAGATGTCCATGATGGGTGAGCTGATGTTTTTCCTAGGTCTTCAAATTCGTCAGCAAAGCAACGGCATTTTCATATCTCAAGAGAAATACCTCAAAGATTGCCCGAAGAAGTTTGGAATGCAAGATTGCAAAGGTTACACGACGCCAATGCCAACCAAAAGTCATCTGAGTCTTGACATCAATGGTAAAGAGTTCGATCAAAAGGTATACCACTCCATGATTGGTTCTTTACTTTATTTATGTGCATCTAGGCCAGATATCATGCTTAGTGTTTGCATGTGTGCCCGATTCCAAGCTGCACCAAAGGAATCGCATCACTTAGCGGTGAAGCGAATTCTTCAATATTTGGCTTACACCCCAACACTAGGATTATGGTATCCAAAGGGCTCAGAGTTTGATCTAGTTGGATTCTCGGATGCTGATTGTGCTGGTGACAAGGTTGATCGCAAGTCCACTTCATGCACTTGTCACTTTCTGGGACGATCACTTGTCTGTTGGTCTTCAAAGAAGCAGAACTGTGTATATGGATGAAGCAGACTCTCAAGGACTATGGCATCCATCTGAAGCAAGTGCCACTCTACTGCGACAATGAAAGCGCCATCAAGATTGCCAACAACCCAGTTTAGCACTCGAAGACAAAGCACATTTAAATTCGTCATCACTTTCTCAGAGATCATGTCATGAAGGAAGATATTGATATCATTCACGTCAACACTGAAGAGCAATTGGCAGATATCTTCACAAAGCCGTTGGATGAGAAAAGGTTTTGTAAGTTGCGGTGTGAGCTAAATATCTTAGAATCCTCAAATGTCCTGTAATTGGACACACATCCCAACACTTATGCATATTGATGACTTAGATGTGCAACACACAAAGTAACGTATATCTTCAATCAATGAAGACATACACTCTAAGCGTGAATACATTAATGCGGAATTTGACTTTGGAGCGCCACGATAATTGTGCGTCGTGTCTGGGTCTAATACTTCCTATAAGGTGGGTAACGCCACCACCAAATCTTTGTTTGAAGTGTTTCATTGGGCGTCTCATTTGCAAAGTCGTCGCATTTGATTTATCTTCAACTTTAATTTGTCTTCACAATGTTGATTTGGTCTTATTCTGTTATATACGTATATTTTTCTGTTCTGTCCTCTACAACATTCACTTATAGATATGTCTTCTTGCTTGAATCTCTTGATCTAAGTGAATGTGATCGGACCCTAACCTCTTCTATGCCTCTACCTCAAATTCTATCTATCCAAATCATATGCATTCTTTTGAAATAGTCGAATGTCTTCTCTGCGTCCTTGTCAGCAGAAGATATAGAGACAAATGTTGAATCTGTTTTAAATGCTATATCCTTATTACCTGAAACCCGGAGAAGCCGGAACGACCACCCGACAATCCAGGCGTGCGTGGGAACATGGAACAACTTCCAATGCCAGCGATCGGCCTTGGTGGCGGCGGGACGCGGATCCACAAGAAGACGGCGGGCCACAAGACTCCCCCGGTGGCGCCGGTGAGCCCTCCATCGGTCCGTGCGGTCACGCCTGCCTCGCACCGGCCGGTGGTGATGGCGCTGGCCTCTCCTGGGGGTCCGGCTGGCAGAACCTCGACGACCGTTCCCCCCTCCTTCCTCTGATGCGCTTCGAGCGGAGGTGACCAAGACGGTGCCCATATCCATGGCCAAGCGCTCCAAGGCGGTGGTGGCGACTCCGGCGTCGCAGGAGAGGGCCAGCTCGCGCTCGAAAGGCGCCAAGGGCAGCCTTCCAGCGCTGCAACGTGCCCAACTCCTGGTGGCCCAGAAGAACATGGAAATCGAAGGTAATCCCCTGCCTCATTTTACGATTTTCGACGACTATTCTGATGCGTCTTTAGGGGGTATTTTAGAGGACAGTGGCGTTGATATGTCGATGTGGGTGAAGCTCGCGAACTTCTATCTCTCATTTGCTCGAAGGAAATCGCGCAGGCTGCGCTCGCTCAGGCAGCGGCGGCCCATGTTGCGCCAGCAGCAGATGAAGGAGGGGCTTCTCTGTTGACCGTTGCGCGGCCCGACCAGGAGGACACAGCAGCAGGGGCTGCGCCGTCCCCCTCAACCCGTTGTCCTGTCAAGACACGGCGTGTGGCCAAAGCGGTTACCGCTCAAGGTATCCGCCTCCGCAACCACATTATATAATGTGTTTCATCTTCTGGAACATTCGAGGCTTCGGCCACGCTGGGAGGCAGACACAGTTGAAAGATTTCATCCATGAAGAGGGGATAGTTGGCTTGCAGGAAACCATCAAGGCTGATTTTTCCCATCAGGACCTGCTAGCTGTCGACCCGCTCGAACGTTTTGCGTGGCAATGGGTGCCTGGGGTGGGACACTCGGGGGGGCTGCTGCTTGGCATTTACCAAGTTTGCTGCGAGGTGGTGTCATGGGATGCCGGTAGATTCTTCTTGTCGGCACACGTGCGCCACCGCGCGACCCTTCGCGAGTGCGAGGTTATTGTGGTTTATGGCCCGGCCAACCACTCGCACTCGCAAGAGTTTTTGGGTGAACTACAGGAGAAGGTTGCGACCTTGGGTGTGCGAAACCTGCCACTGCTTGTGGGTGGCGATTTCAACTTAATCCGCCCGGGAGCGGATAAGAACAATGGGATCATTAACTGGACAAGGGTGTCCTTGTTTAATAATGTGATAGCTTCTATGGCCCTTAGGGAAGTGGCTCGCGTGGGCGCACGCTACACCTGGACCAACAAGCAGCTAACGCCGGTGCGGTCTGTGCTGGACCAGGTTTTCATGTCCGTGGAGTGGGAAATGTTATTCCCCATGTGCTCCCTACACGCTGAAACGACGATCGGGTCGAATCACATCCCCTTAATCCTTTCCTCAGGCGAGGATAGGTTAAAGCGTAGCCCTCGTTCTTTCTTTGAAACCGCGTGGTTCGAGTCTCCGGATTTTGAGCAAATCTTTCTCTCCAAATGGGAGACATGCGTGGCCCGGATCGGGCACACGCGCGGGCCAATGGAGTTTTGGATTGCCGCAGGGGTGGGAATGCGTGCGGCTCTCAAAGGTTGGGGGGCCAACCAGGGCCGCGAGGATAAGCTGCTCCGAACGCGTTTGACCGCAGACCTGGCCCGTATGGACGCGGTTGCGGATGTGCAGGGTTTCTCGGAGCAAGACTGGGCTCAGCGCTATGCGGTAGAAGCACAAGTTGAGTCCCTCCTTAGGGCAGAGGAGGAGTACTGGCGTAGACGCGGTGGCATCAAGTGGACGCTCAAGGGCGACGCGAACACTAAGTACTTTCATGCATACGCTAATGGCCGACGCCGTAACTGCGCCATCCTGAGACTGCAATCCGCGTAGGGGCTCCTTTTGCGCCAAGAGGA
The DNA here is from genome assembly GCF_002575655.3 of Aegilops tauschii subsp. strangulata. Lineage (NCBI taxonomy): Eukaryota > Viridiplantae > Streptophyta > Magnoliopsida > Poales > Poaceae > Aegilops > Aegilops tauschii. Next base: position 259,785,505 of record NC_053039.3, on the reverse strand, counting down.
CATCGTCCGTCACATTTGCGATTTCTACATCCAACTGATGGGCTCCAGGGAGGAGTCCCGCGCTCGGCTGCGGGCGGATGTTTGGGATCCTGCGTTGCGGGTCACGGACGAGGAAAATGAGGGCTTGGGGCTGGCCTTCCTCCCCTAGGAGATTGACGTGGCGGCTCTTGGGATGAAATCGGACACCACCCCTGGTCCGGATGGGTGGCGATGTTTAAATGGTTTTGGCAAGTGCTTAAAGGGCCAATATTCGACGTATATAATGGGTTCATGCGTGGTAGTGTAGATATCTCTCATCTGAACTTTGGGGTTCTCTCTCTGATCCCCAAAGTACAGGGTGCGGACTGTATTAGACTTTTTCGACCCATAGCGCTTATTAACGTCCCGTTTAAAATCTGCTCTAAGGCTTGTTCTACGCGCTTGTCTCCGATAGCTCATCGTATTATTAGTAGGAACCAGTCGGCTTTTATACGTGGTTGCAACATTTTGGAGGGGCCATTGGCCCTCCAAGAGATCGTTCACTCGCTCAAACGCACTCGACAACCTGCCATTCTTTTGAAATTGGATTTTGAGAAGGCGTACGACCGAGTGAACTGGGAGTTTCTCCGACAAGTCCTCCTGGACCGAGGATTTTCGTCGGTGTGGGTTCATCGCATGATGCAATTGGTCTCGGGGGGCCAAACGGCGATTGCGGTGAATGGAGAAGTAGGGAACTTCTTCCGCAACAAGCGTGGGCTGCATCAAGGGGACTCGGCCTCGCCGTTGCTCTTTAATTTTGTGGCGGACGCCCTGGGCGCCATGCTTGACAAAGATCGTATTGCTGGCCACATCAGGGGAGTGGTCGGCAATCTGATCCCAGGAGGCGTGTCACACCTTCAGTACGGGGATGACACACTCCTCCTTTTCGAGCCGGACTTACACAGTATCGCAATGGTTAAGGCCATTCTTCTGTGCTTTGAGCTTATGTCTGGGCTAAAAATAAACTTCAACAAATGTGAAGTGGTGTCCATAGGGATGGATGCGGCCAAAAGTCTACGGGTAGCCAATTTGCTTAATTGCAAACTTGGGAAACTACCGTTCACCTACCTCGGCCTCCCGATCGTAGAGAAGAAATGCTCGATTGCCGATTGGGAACCTCTTAGCACTAAGGTGGCGGGCTGGGTTTGCCCGTGGAGAGGTCGATTTATGTCTTCAGGGGCTAGACTTATCTTAACTAATTCCAGCCTCTCGTACTTGCCTATGTTTGCCATGGGACTGTTCTTGCTGGCTGATGGGGTCCACACCAAAATGGACACTCCGCGGGCCCGTTTCTTTTGGGAAGGAGCGGGACCGAAACGTAAATACCATATGGTTAAATGGCAGGCCTTATGTAGACCTAAAGCCCAGGGGGGCCTCGGGATCATCAACTCTAAGTTGATGAACATTTCACTCATGTGCAAGTGGATCTGGAAGCTGTCTCAGGGCGAGACCGGCCTCGGGATGGACCTCCTACGTGCCAAATACTTCCCTGATGGGAATTTCTTTGAGGCAGCATCCCATGGGCCTCCTTTCTGGCACTCCATCCAATCCCTAAAACCGTTCTTCGCCAGGGGCGCGAGGTTCTTGGTTAATAATGGACGCTCCACACGTTTCTGGCACGACGTTTGGATAGGCCAACAACCTCTTGGGTTGGAGTTTGGCCAACTTTACTCCATCGCTGTCAAGCCCAACCAACTGGTTGCTTCGGCTCTAAGTTCCTCCCCGCCTCCTATATACTTTAGAAGGGAGCTCTCGGGGCCGGAGATGGAGGATTGGGAACGCCTACGGGCTAAGATAGCGGACGTGCGCTTGTCGAACACCGCGGATACGGTGTCCCGGAGACTTTCGGGCTCTGGCAAGTTTACTGTCAATTCCCTTTATAGAGAGCTGTCCCGCGGCCATGTCCCTATGGCTACCTCGGGGCTTTGGAAGGCTAGAATTCCTCTCAAGATCAAGGTTTTGCTCAGGCAACTTTGCCAAGATCGCCTCCCTACTTCTATCAATATAGCCAAGCGCAATGGCCCGGCCTCCGGGCCTTGTGCTTTGTGTGGTGTCCCGGAAGATGCTGACCACGCGTTCTTCCGGTGCTCTTTGGTGCGCTTTGCCTGGAGCGCGGTCCGCGAGGCCGCCGTGTGGATTGGGATCCACACTCCCGCTCCGAGCTCGTGTCGTCTTTGTCCTTGGTCCAGGGTTCTTCGCGCCGTGTCATGTGGACAAGTGCGGCGGCCATGTTGTGGGATTTATGGCATATTCGTAACAAGTTTACTATTGAGGGAGTGTTCCCTCTCACCCCGCTGACGTAATCTACAAATGCATCTTGTTCTTGCAGCAATGGGCCCCGCTGGGAAGACAACAGGACTCTGATCTCCATCGTCATGCTCTTGCACGCCTTCGCTCCGTCTACTCGGCGTCTCGAGCCCCGTCGCCCTCTTCCGCTGCCTCATAGGGATGGGTAGCCCCTTTTGGAAGTGTTTCCTCCGAGCCTGCGTGCTGTTATGTTGGCTAGATACGCCATGTAATGCACTTTATTCCTACGCCGTTTCCTATTGTGGTGTGTCTGGGACCCCGAATGACTAGTTTGGTTGTGGTTGTTGGTTGTTTGGTCGTGCACGCTGCCTATGTTGAGGGCTTTATTAATTTAAAGCCGGACAACCCTGATGTCTATGTTCTAAAAAAAACTTCCAATGTCTTGCATGTTTGCCACATATCCCTCGGATGTGAACCGCCAGGGGCACCTGCGTAATTGCGCTGTGCTGTCCCTTTCCTTATAAATACAGATCACATCGCGGTCAAAATCTTTCTCCCACCTCTCCACCTTGCACAAACCCTAGCACCACTGCTAGCTCTCGACGACGCCGGCGACGAATCGCTTAGCTGCCGCAACCTCACCGACGCCGTCGTCACACCGACCGCGGACCTCGTCTCCTCCGCCACCACCGTAGGTGTCTTCCGTCGCCTAGTTAGGGCACGGGAGATTGAACTGCTCGGCCTCCCACTCCACTCCGTCTAGCAGTTCTTTGTGTACGAATTAAAACTTACTTTTTACTGCCTTTTTTTATCCGATAGATTCATCCTTCTCCACAAAAAGTGGTTTCTAAACCTACAAAATTGGATCTATCATGTTCTGCATCTCATATCATGCCTAGTATATTCACTTATGCTTCACAACTAGTTAGATTCCTCACTTGTACCTATTCTTGGATTCATACAAATCTGGAACCAATAAGTGAATGTCTTCGCGCTATGAGGTCAATGTCTTCAAACCGAGTTATCTTCAAAATCTTTTGAGAATGCATATGACCTCTTCCCCTTCCCTCGCATCTCTAATGCTATCACAGGTACATGTCTGTGGGAGAATCCTTTGGTTCTCATAGTCTGCGTTCATTTGCAGAGTTCTTACAGCGTCACATCAATTCTCCTGAAGCCAGTTCCTGTCTGACCAGCAGACGGAAGCCTTTGCAAGTTCTGAAGCCATTCAGTTTGAACTTCATGGCCACAGAAAAGTCAGCAAGAAAGGGCGGCAGACAGCGCCGTGGGAATACATCCAAAGATTTGCCACCAGATCTCTATGAGTTATACAAGATAGACACTGAAGAAACCTATGGCGAATGCAAGACTCGAATCCAATGGATTCACAGATACTGGGCTGAACAATTGTATCTGTATAGATATGTGACTGCAGAGTATGCGGAGAAGAGTGCCATCTTGACGACCATGGGGAGACATTCTCTTCAAAAATCTTCCACCCAGGTCCAGAACTGAAGCCATTTCTCAAGGTTTCTATCCTTGCATGGTTCGCGGACCACAGCCAGAGAATGCTGACCCATCTTCTCTGCTATGGTGTCGTGACGACAACCTGTTCAAGCACAACTACAAGTTTGCCAAGGATTCTGCTGTGAAGAACAAGAAAGCATTTGGACTCGACTTCAACCCCGGTCCATCTGGTCCTCGGGCTGATGGCACTCGTGATGCTGAACCCAACGTCATCGGGCCTTTCTACAACCTCGAAGGTCTCATCACTCACATTGCTGTTGAGGGGGCAGCCGTGGATCACTCTGTTGACGACGCTGATACTGATGAAGCGGCTGCTCCACCTAAACCACAGAAGCAGAAGAGAACAAAAGCTTGAAAGCCATCTACTGCACCTAAGGCTTCGCGTGCGAAGCCACTGGCCACTGCACCTCCTGAAGCAAGTGTGCAGCCTGAAGATCTTTCTCTCATCTCCAAGAAGACCGAGAAGTCTTCAAAGAAGAAGAAGCACATCCAGAGTTCTGGGCAAGAACTGACCCCAGCTGCCGTTCTGAGGAACGAGAATGAAGCCATTGATCTGTCAAGTGACAAAGGTCTTGGCGATGATGCTCTTGAGCTGCTGATAAAGAGCAAGCAAGAGGCGGAGATCTTCAATGATCTTCCCCTCTTTGATGTGGATATCTTGAATTACTTCATTGATGAATGGTTTGACAACCCAAGCATCAGCATCGATGACCTTGAGCTTCCAATTGGCATCAGTGTCTCTTTCCACAGTGCCATTGCTAATGAGCTGGCTCAGGCTCAGAAGATCGTCGAACTGAAAAACAAGATTGATCATGAGAAAGCTCAGTTCAAGAGGAACATGGCCAAGCTCAGTGTGGCGGATGTCCAAAGCTTCAAGCAGATGCTGCATGACCTCAAGGAACAGTTTCACAAGAAATGTGAAGAAGCTAAAGGATCAAGAGAGCGGATGAAACTCTCCGCCAGTAAATGTGTTCAAGTTCACAATGAAGCCGAAAAGCGCAAGGCACTTGGGCGTCCTGGCATCGACCCCAAGTTGGCTGCCAAAAAGAAGAAGCCTGATGTGGCCCAAGCTGAAGCATCAGGGCGGGAAGCACCTCGCATTGTCTTCCCTGCCAGCATGACAGGCTCGAAGCCTAAGGTCCCCATAGCTGCTTCAGAACTGAAGAAGACCGGGGCAGCTGAACCGAAGCCAGAAAGCGCAAGAACAAGAATCCCACTGATGATGCACCACAGACCAAGAAGCGAAAGACAAAGTCTTCGAAGAAAGATCAGGCTGCTCCCTCAGAGCCCCTTGTTGTCGAGCCCATCTCAGTTGCTCGTCCTGCATCAACCAACCAAGAGCGTCATCTAGTACTTCATGAGCCTGCTTTCACAGAGGCTCCTGAAGCTGAAGACATTCCAGCTGTTGACCCCATCACAGCTGAAGACATTGGTCATCAAGACAATGTAGATGATGATGAAGTCCTTCCTCAGATCGAGCACCAACCGGTATCATAGCCTGTTCTCATGAACAGCGAACTCATCAACATTGGTCATCCCTTGACGCCAATTGCTCAGGATGCATCATGGGCTGATCACCTCCAACAAGGCACACCAAGTCAAGAATCACCCAGTACCCCCCACCTCAAGTCACCACTCTGGTGCTTGACGATGATGACTATGTGGTCCAGCCAACTCCCTCTCCAAAAGCGTCGCCCGCATTCCGCAGGCTTTGCAAAGGACCAAGGCCACGAGTTTCTATCCCGAGCGTTCCAGAAGGAGAAGTGCAAAACAACTCAGTGGCACGACAAGTGTTTCCTGATGCCACTCCAACTGCGAACGTCTCTGAGTCTGAAGCAAAAGCTGCTGAATACATTCCGGCTGCATCAGCCGTTGACCAACAAGAACCCCGTCAAGAAGAAGAGCGCGTTGCCACACCCCCTACCAACCAAGAAGTTGTTCTCGAGGAGAACGAGTCAGTGCCCGACCCTCCAGCTACTCAAGTGGAGGTTGAAAACACTAAGGCGGCCACCCACAACACTACTGAAGCCAATGACATTGTCATGGCTGAAGCTAATGTGGCGCCTGTAGTGACTATGGTGCCTGAAGCTAATGTTGCACCTGAAGCCAATGTGCAGCTTGAAGCCTAGGTCAATGCCACTGCTCGTGTACCGCCTCCAAGGCCTCACACCATTGAGCAAGCCTTTGATCATGGTCAACTTGTCACCGTCCGCTGGCCCATTCTGGTTCCTCCGCCTGCTCCCGGACCGCAGTTTGACTATCATGTGGAGCACATGCCTCAGGTTCAGAAGCCAAAGCCCAGGCTGCCAAGGTTTCCAGGTACTGCGTCTTCGCCAGGTACGTTCAATATGAATGGCTTCAAAGCACACAACACCTTCTTTGATAGTGCCAAGAACCCATATTCGAAGCCAAGAATTTCATCCGATCGGTTCTGGAGCTATCAGCAGCGCAGTTATTATTCTTGTGTCTTATACAATCAAGGGCGCATTTTTCCCCATATGCGTCTAGACTGTGAAGCCATTGCTGGCCTGCCCTGCCTGGAAGAAGCCTTAGACTGCTTCAGAGATGCTGGCCTTCTGCAGTTTGTGACCGATAAAGAAAATTGGAATGAGGAGCTTTTGCTACAATTCTATGCCACTCTTCACATTCGCGGCTACAACAAGGATCCGAAGACTTGGGTCCTTGAGTGGATGTTAGGCAATGTACACCATGAAGCCAAAGCCCAAGATATTATTGAGCTTACTGCCCTGCCCACTCCAGGTGAACTCTATGAACCTGGTTGTCAGCTTCACCGCAATGCATTGGAGAGCATATTTCAGAAGCCTGAGCCGAACATGAGTCAAATGCTCAGCATGATGAAGCCACTGCCAAGAGATGCTGAATATCCAACGGAATTCCTTGTTGAAGACCTAGAGTATCTGCCCCGCACCATTTATCATATCATCAGGCGAACTCTATGGCCTACCAAAGGACATTCTCCTGCAGCGAAGCTTGAAGGAGCAATGAAGACAATGGTTTTCTATATCCTCAATGGCATCAGCTTCAATGCTGGGGATTTCTTCATCAGGCAACTTGCTACGTCTGGCTCTGATCTATTTGGTCTGAAGTTTTATGCTCCATGGGTAATGCGCCTCATCAAGCTTCACTGTTCTATCAACTATCAGCCCTCTGCACGCAACCACCTTATCTTCTTGCCAGAGGTTGATATGTCTGTCGAAGCCATCTACCCTGAACCTGCCAAGGAGCCTATATATCTTCACAATGCAGATCACCAAAGCTTCACCCAACCTATTGAAGGAGTTCTTGCTGCTACTCGAGTTTATCCTCTGGCTGGTAACACACGTGCACCTCATCGTGCAACAACTGAAGCCACTGAGAGCACCATTTCACAAAGGCCTCAGAAGCGATCTCGCGTTCTCAATGACCGAGAGCTTCTCGTGGCATTGCATCAAAACTAGGATAAGCATCATGACTGGCTCAAGCGTTAGATGCAGAGCCTCTTGGTGGATGTTATCGCATTAGAAATCTTGCCACCAAGAATGCATTTGTCACTCATGAAACCCGTCAGCGGTCGTGGAAGAGTCTAACTTTGCTGAGTTCTGAAGATGATCTTCAACAAGATGGCTTCACAGAGCGATTCAAATTTGATTCCACTCCTCCCAGGAATGATGTCTTGCATCAGACTCCCTCTCTCGAAGACTCTGAGTACTCCTCCTCAGCGGCAACTGTCAATGCCAGAGTCATAGATGACGAAGATGATGCTACTTCACCAACTACAACTTCGCCGCGTATCGACACTGCACCAAGCTCTTCTGCACCACCGGACTACAACGACGACCCTGCACCTTCTCCTACTCATCATGGGACGACTAGAAGCTCTATGTCTTCGAACCTTTTTGGTCCTTATTGTCAAAAGGGGGAGAAGCATGAGTTGATAGTCTTCAAGCGGGTCCATATGGGTGGTTGCTATACTTTTTGCCAAGTGTTTACAACTCTCGCTTTTGATACATTTGGTTCTTTGAGTTGTAACACTTAAACTTGATGGTCGTCTGCTACCTTTTCTGTCAACTATGTGATGCGATGATAAAATTCCGCATGTGCGCTGATAAATTCCGCACGAAGTCATTCCGCAGACGTCCATTTTTCATTATGCATGTCATTATCTTCGTTATATCCTTTCATGCATGATGAATTGTCTTGATAAGTTGAAGAGGATCTCCACAAGTAAAACCTGCCATGTGCATTTGCATTCAAACGCAAACTATTCATATGCACATCTTCAGGGGGAGCCTTTTGCTACTTATGAAGACAATACCTAAACCCTTACAATTTCACATACTTTTATCCCCGTTGAAAACTTCAACCAGTTTGTCATCAATCACCAAAAAGGGGGAGATTGTAAGTGCATCTAGTGCCACCCCTAGTTGGTTTTGGAGTATCGACGACAAACCTGGTTGAGGGACTAATGTGTTTGTGAGAATTGCAGGATAACACAGGTAGAAGTCCCTCATCGATTCGGTTTACCTACCGGAGATGGCCCCTAAGAATGTGTGAAGACATTGAAGACAATGGTGGTATGTGAAGATATTCACAACGAAGATTATGACTCGAGAAGACATTCACGTAAAGACTATGGAGTGCGAAGACATAGTTGTTTCGTAGTTTCCTGTTCTTCTTTGTTGAGTCATAGGAGTCACCGTACTGTTAAGTGGGGTCCAAGTGAACAAAGTCAGAGTGACTGAAGTGATGCTCAACCAAATCCTATGTCTTCGAGCGAAGACAATGAAAGCATATCTTATCCAAAGCTGGATCAGTCAGCTTTACTTGTAGCCCAAGTCAAGCTGCCACGTGTGTTTGAAATCTGACCGTTGGACACGTGTCAGTTCCTTAGTGACCCAGGGTCATTTCAGACAAATCAGGTTGGGTTGCCTAGTGGCTATAAATAGCCCACCCCCTACACCATAAATTGGTGGCTGCTCAGAGATATTTCATGGCTTTTGTCGTTTGAGAGCAACCCACCTCGAAGCCTTTGGACACGTGTGTTTGAAATCTGATCGTTGGACACGTGTCAGTTCCTTAGTAACCCAGGGTCATTTCGGACAAATCTGGTCGGGTTGCCTAGTGGCTGTAAATAGCCCACCCCCTACACCATAAATTGGTGGCTGCTCAGAGATAGTGCACGGCTTTTGTCGTTTGAGAGCAACCCACCTCGAAGCCTTTGAGAGAAATATCCTTGTGAGGACAAAGCCCAAAACACCCAGAGCCAAAGAGTGTTAGGCATCACTGAAGTCTTTCTGTCCGCATGACCTGAAGACTTGTTGCACTTGAGGACTGTGAATCCTCCAGCCGGTTAGGTGCCGCGTTCTGAGGATCCAAGAGTCATTGTGGATTGCCGATGAACGAAGTCTGTGAAGGTTTGGAAGTCTACCTTGAAGGCTTACCAGAGTGATTGGGCGAGGACTAAGTGTCCTTAGCTCAAGGGGAATAAGGTGAAGATGCGGTCTTCTGAGTTAAATCTCAGCCTCCCTAACTGGACGTACAGTTGCCACAACAACTGGAACTGGTCCAACAAATCCTTGTCCTCACCAAGCAACTGGTTCTATCTCCTCACTCACTTATTTACAGTTTTTCTTCGTGAAGTCAGTTGCATGCTTGCTTGATCTGTTGGACTTCACTGTGTGACGACTATTATTGTTTGGCTTCATACTATCTTCCATCCTGATCTATACTACCTAGCTGCTAATAGTCTTCGTGCTTTTGCTTCATTACTTGCTTGACTATGGCTTGTCTAGTGTAGTCTACCTTCCACTGCATATCAATAGGTTCATCTTTATCGTTTGTCTTCAAAGCTCCCATGTTTTGAAGACTTCCATAAAAATTGCCTATTCACCCCCCTCTAGTCGATAACTAGCACTTTCACTAAGAGATCAACTTGTGTGTCTATGGGGTGCCCCCCTCCCCCGTATATAAAGGAGTGGAGGAGGGGAGGGGCTGGCCCTCTCTATGGCGCGCCCTAGGGGAGTCCTACTCCCACCGGGAGTAGGATTCGCCCCCTTCCCTAGTTGGAGTAGGTGAGGAAGGAAGGAGAAGAGAGGGAGGAAGGAAAGGGGGGCCGGCCCCCTTCCCAATTCGGATTGGGCTTGGGGGGCCTCCTAGGCTGCCTCCTCCTCTCTCCCACTAAGGCCCAATAAGGCCCATATACTCCCCAGGGGGTTCCGATAACCCCCCGGTACTCCGGTAAATGCCCGAACTCACTCGAAACCATTCCGATGTCCAAACATAGTCATCCAATATATCGATCTTTATGTATCGAACATTTTGAGACTCCTCATCATGTCCGTGATCATATCTGGGACTCCAAACTACCTTCGGTACATTAAAACACATAAACTCATATACCGATCGTCACCGAACGTTAAGCGTGTGGACCCTACGGGTTCGAGAACTATGTAGACATGACCGAGACTCATCTCCGGTCAATAACCAATAGCGGAACCTGGATGCTCATATTGGTTCCTACATATTCTACGAAGATCTTTATCGGTCAAACCGCATAACAACATACGTTGTTCCCTTTGTCATCGGTATGTTACTTGCCCGAGATTCGATCGTCGGTATCTCAATACCTAGTTCAATATCGTTACCGGCAAGTCTCTTTACTCGTTCTGTAATGCATCATTCCGCAACTAACTCATTAGTCACATTGCTTGCAAGGCTTATAGTGATGTGCATTACCGAGAGAGCCTAGAGATACCTCTCCGACAATCAGAGTGACAAATCCTAATCTCGATCTATGCCAACTCAACAAACACCATCGGAGACACTTGTAGAGCATCTTTATAATCACCTAGTTACGTTGTGACGTTTGATAGCACACTAAGTGTTCCTCCAGTATTCGGTAGTTGCATAATCTCATAGTCATAGGAACATGAATAAGTTATGAAGAAAGCAATAGCAATAAACTAAACGATCATAGTGCTAAGCTAACGGATGGGTCAAGTCAATCACATCATTCTCTAATGATGTGATCCTGTTCATCAAATGACAACTCTTTGTCCATGGTTAGGAAACTTAACCATCTTTGATTAACGAGCTAGTCAAGTAGAGGCATACCAGTGACACTCTGTTTGTCTATGTATTCACACATGTACCACTACAAAAAAAGACACTTCCGTGATGATACATGTTTGTCACAGTAGGTCACATTTTCTGTCATGCATGTACATCCATGACAAATTTATGACAGAATCAAGATAGTCATACCTGTGCTGTCGTAGAAGTGTTCCATGACATTACCAAAATTATCATCACGGAAGTGTCCACTTCCATGACGATAAGTCGCGCGTCATAGAAGTGCTTTCGTCAAGGGTGACCGACAGGTGGCATCCACCGTAACGGAACGCCGTTAAGCTATCGGGTCCGGTTTTGGATCCGATAACCCGTTAACAGCCCCGACCAATGGGGATTTTCCATGTGTAAAATCATCATTGGCTGGAGGAAACACGTGTCAGCTCACCGTTGGGACAGACGTCATGCAGTCATTGGACCCAAAGCGCCTATGATACGTCAACACGTGGCACGGCCCAACAGAGGCCCATTCCTGTGAAAAGGCCGGCCCGTTTGACTTGGTCAAAAGGTGGCGGGCCGGCCCATGGTAAGTCTGTTAACGGCCTGTTCGCATATAGCCCATTTACAGCCCGCTAACCCAGGGCCCATTTACGGCCTATCCGAATTAGGCCCAGTAGCGTCATCTGGGCCGTCCAATATAATTCCAGCCCGTTTTAACTTCCGGCCCATGTATGGCCCATGACGTCTTTTGGCCCATATGAGGACCTTAGTAACCCTCGGCCCACTAACGGCCTGTGGTAAAACTGGCCCGTAATGAACAGTGTACCACTTTATACCCATTAACGGCCCATTATTCTGTTGGGCCGTTTACAGCCCATGTTATCTTTCGGCCTTCTTAGGGCCCATTTATTCTTGGGCTCATTTCCAACATTCCTTTACTTTCGGCCCGTTACTGTCATTTTTAGCTTGTGGGCCAAATACAGCCCGTGGTTACAGTCGGCCCGTTTGTGGCCCGTTAATACGTTGGGCCGTTTTCATAGCATCATCAAATACGGCCTATTAACGACGGCCCGTTATGGTCGGCCCATGAACGGACGATTTCAACTCTAGCCCATTTACGGCCATAATGTGGTCTGTTATTGGCCCATGTTTGGCCAACCGATCATACGGCCCGTAGAAGGCCCATTGATGATATGGCCCGTAGAAGGCCCATTGTGTCTACGGCCCGTAGAAGGCCCATTGTGTCTACGGCCCGTAGAAGGCCCATTGTGTCTACGGCCCTTAGAAGGCCCATTGTTTCTACGGCCCGTAGGAGGCCTACAGTAAATATGTAGCCCATTGTCAACGTGGCCAAGTTTAAAAAATAGATTATTCCGACCACTAGCAAACCGCGGAAAAAGAAATGCACTGACTACAAGAAAACAAATAAACAAGACAATGGAAATAAATAAGCAAGTAACTTACGCTAGGCTATCACGGCTATTACACATATTACATCCACTGGGCATCAAAGTTCGCCACCAGTGCAAATATAGGGAATAAAGCAGCATATAAACGCCGCAGCAAAACAAGTCCAAAACTGAAACCACTTCGGAAGAGCTCAAGAAACAATATCCTGGGTACCCATAATGTTGGCAAGATGCTTAGCAAGCTTATTAACTTTCTCTTGTTTGGCGCTTAAATCCTCCAGCACTTGTTGTTGCACCAGAAAGTATGCATCTGAATTCTGCAGGGACTTCCTCAGTCCTTCAGCTTCCTGTCGCATAACATCTGATCGATGTCTTTCAACTTGAAGTTGAGACTCAAGAAGCCGAACTGATTCAGGCAGCGAGTATAAAGAGCTAGTGCCAGCAGTAGTAGCTAGTAACTCGAACACTACATCAAGACAGGACTTTGGGGTTGTCTCAGTGTCTTCAATATAGTTTTTATCAGCTTTCTTGGAGAACAACAGGGATGTCTCACTATCTTGAACCTAATCTGCATTACTTCCTTTACCATTTCATAACGGGGTACTCTTCTCCAATATTTTATCCGCGTTCTAAAGAAGAAACAAACAAACACATCATAGGTTTACAATGTAGTATATGAAACTCATTTTGGTAAACCAGTTCAGTAGTAAGGTGGACAGGATAACAGCATGAAACAAACATATATCTATGTAGTATGGTAACTGTATGGTCTATATCATTCTAGTTTATGTTGCCAAATCAAGATAGATACAGTTCGAATCATATCTATTTAAGACAAAGCAGCATAGACAGAATATAAGTGTGGGAAACTACACAGCAATAACAACACTTGTAATGTGCATGGCATGAGAACATAACTGTTTATTCAATTGAAACTGAAATCAACATAGAGCAAGTTACAACAGCAAACACGTTAAAGAAACAGGTTTAAAACATACGTGTTGCGCCATTGAAGTTTCAATTGCATCCTTCAAATTTGAAATTAGTTGGTATGAGTAAATACAGTGATGCAAGAGCAAAGTAGTATGAACCATAGCTACGGAACCTGACCTGAGAACAATTCTTCTTCTGCTTTAAGCGTTGACTTGGGGTTCGGAGTGGTGGTCCTCGTGCTTTGGGCACGACAGTTGCCTTACTAACTGCTCGTGTTTGGGTGCTCTGTGGTGGAGACGGTGTTGTGTCAACGGGAACTGGGTTACTATCTGCTAGGGTTGGGGTTAGAAGGGGTGTAGCTGGTTCTCTGTCCAACTGGGTAGGGGTACAATCTGCGTGAGTCTGGGTTATGTGTGGTGGGGCTGGTTCTTGGGCAAGTACAACCGTGGTTCTATCTCCATCGACAGGTAGCACGATCTTTTCTGAAGACCGTGTTTTTACTCCCACAGATACTGCCATCACCCCCTCCAATTGAAACGACTGATAAACAAGAAAAGTAATTGAATGTACAGACATTGTAAGATAGACAGGTGCAATGGATAGTAGGGAAGAAAACAGGGCATGAAATAATTCACATTTATGTTGTCTAACCAAACAGAATAGGAGGACATAATTTCAAATATATGATGGCTAATTAAACAAGATAGCATGACACAATTTCACATGTATGATGGCTAACTAAACAGGATAGACTGACATACTTCAAAATATGATGACTATGTAAACAGGATGACATGATATAACTATACGATGTGTCTATTAAAGTGGTTGGCATGCGAGAAATCACAAACATGCCGTCGATGGTAACATGATGGCATGATATAATTCACAGATAGAATGACATAATTCAAAATATGATGACTATGTGAACAGGATGAGATGATATAACTATATTATGTCTTTAGAAAATGGGTTGGCATGCCATAATTCAGATGCATGCTGTCTATGTAAACATCATGGCATGATATAATTCAAATATATGATTTATATACTAAGGAAGTGAGCAGAGGGCAATCGCATATATTATGTGTCAACTAAGGAGATGGCATTCAACATCGTGTATATGATGTAAAAACTAAGCATTGCAATACAACATATGCATGATATGAGTAATATAACCCTGCCAAGTTTGATCATACATCTCAGGGGGATAATAGGACTGGTCATCTACCTCTGAATCCTCCTCTGAAGAGCTATCTGTAACCAGCAACATATCTGCTTCACCAGGTAGCATTGTCTGCTCTAAAGACCTTGTTTTCACTCCAGATTTCTCCATCTCCAATTCAAATGGCTGATGCACAGGAAGAGCAGTTGAATATACAAACATTGTCAACAAAAGCAATGAGAAATACAAAAAAAGGACGGCATGATATAATTCACATATATGATGCTTGGCTAAACAGCATGGCATTGCATAATTCACATATATAATGCCTTGCAACAAGATAGCATTGCATAATTCACATATATAATGTCTTGCAAAAAGATGGCATTGCATAATTCACATATATGGTAATTAGACACTAAACATGTGGCATTCACACAAATCATGTCTAAACTAAGCAAATGACATAGCAATGCAAGATACCATATGCACGATATGAGCAACATAACCCTGCCAAGTTAGAGCATGCACCTTGGGGGGGGGAATAGGACTGGTCATCTGTCTCTGAATCCTCCTCTGAGGAGCTATCCATAACCAGCGAGATATGCGCTTCGTCAGATAGCATAGTCTGCTCTGAAGACCTTGTTTTCACTCCAGAATTTTCCATCACCGTGTCAAATGGCCGATGCACACGAAGAGTAGTTGAATGTACTAACATTGTTCACAAATGTAATACGTAACAAAAAAAGGATGGCCTAATATAATTCACATATAAGATGACTGACTAAGCAGGATGGCATTGCAAAATTCACATATATGAGCCTGGCTAAACAAGATGGCATTGCATAATTCACATAAACGATTAATAAACTAACCAGATGGCATTCACACAAAGCATGTCTAAACTAAGCAGTTGACATATTTGATGTATAAAGTAAGCAATGCAAGGCACCATATGCATGATATAACGAACATCAGCATGCCAAGTTAGAGCGAAGACCTCATGGGGTAAATACGAGTGGTCTTCTGCTTCTGAATCCCCCTCAGAACAGTTATCTTTCTCTTGATTACGATCTGAAATGGGTGGAGGGGGGCTGCCTTTGCGCCCACCATGGAGCGACGTCTGCATGAAATTTTATTGCCACGCAAGGCTCGTCTCTTTTGCTCTACATGTTCAGTTCCATTGTGTACAATAACTGACATGCATAGGAATAAAACATAGTCAGATTATGTAAGGAGTGCATGCACAAATCCAGAGTGATGGTAGCAAACTGTGGATAGACCCAAAACCAATGATAGCAGGCAGATAATAGCTTTAGTTAAAAAATACAGATAATGGCTCCTTTAATGTTTGTTTGCACCCAACATGAAACTCATAGTAGACACCCGAGATTAACCAGATAGTAGACAGATAGTACTGATTGCTGCCCCAATATGTACCCCACAACCATTTAAAAACTCAAGTTTCAGCATAAGTTTGGACCTGAGTCGGAGTCTAATAGGTGAACACGACGATAAAGTAGCATGTCATCATATTAAGCGATGCATAACGTAAGCAGACACGGAAGAGTGCGACCTCTCTTGCGGACCCGTGTAGTCCTCAAGGTCATCTGCTTAGTTGATGATGGTAATGCAGTTGTCGTGGCTGCCGGCGGCGGGGAAGAAGATCTGAGGCGGCGAAAGACAGTCTGGAGAGCAGATCCCTGCTATGGTGAACCCTTCCGTCGTTGGAGCAGCTGAGCTGGGGTGGAACACAGCACCGCAGGAGCAGGACAAACCACACAAGGTTTTCTTTGACACATATCTGTAACAGAAGTAATTGTGTAAGGGCTTGTTTGAATTTGAGGATTCTAACAATGCAGGGATAGGAAATAGACAGGAATTGGATAGGAATGCACGTGCAAAACAGAGAATTTAAAAACACAGGATTTCTGCCAATCTGGGTGTTTGGTTCACAAGAATTGGAAGATCACAGGATGCAAAGAAGTATGGTAAGATTAAGTCAAACCACAAGAAGTGTACAACCTCTTTGGCGAAGCCATGTCGATCTCAGCGTGATTGGGTTGGCCGGTGAGGATGCTCCGGCTGACTTGGCTGTCGGAGGAGGGGAAGAAGATCTTAGGCGTCTGGAGATGGAGCCCGAGGTACTGCTCCACTGTGATGGAGGGTTTCGTCGTTGGAGCAGCTCCGGTGAGTTGTACGACGCCGAGGCTGAAGCAGGACAAGAGAGACAACGTTAACCTGAGTGGAATTCTAATAGCATCTCCAATAGATGACGTAAAATACATAACCACAAAGTGCTAGATGTATACATCAGCCGCTCATCTCTGAATTTAACTGTCGAAACTGAATTTAACTGTCGAAACTGAACTTAACTGTCGAAACTGAATTTTGCTGTCGAAACTGAATTTTACTGTCGACACTGAACGCACTAGAGGTGAGGCTACACGTCAGTCGACTGACTTTTTCATCTCTGGTCAATCGATTTTGCAACCGTTGGATACGAAATCAAGGGCATGCCGTTCATCTTCAACCTCCACCCCCCAGAGCCGCTAGCCACCACCGGCCAAACAGCCGCCCCGCCCGCCCCGAAAACACTCCCCACCGCCGGTCCGCCGCTGCCCCGGCCATCCCTCTAGGCCCACCCATGCCGAGCTTTTTCTCCGGCGATCCCCACGCCACCGCCCCACCATCGCCGGCGACCACCGCCCCCACCCTGAACCCTAAGATAGATAGTGGGGTACTTCTCCGGCGAGCCCCCCTCCCCGCTGCGGCTGGTTCTTCCTTAACTCCGGCGAGCCCCCCCACCCCCTGAAAATCGACTGACCCAAAAGTCGATTCAGTCGGCTGAAGTGTAGCTAAATCGGAGCAGCATCACAAGCAAGAGCAAGACCGACAGCAGCAACGCGAGCAAGAGAAAGAGCAAGAGCAGACCAGGCAGGGGACCGAGAGCAAGGGCAGAGCAGCAGCGCGTGCGAGAGCTAAAGCAGCAGCAGCTCCTGCTGATGTGGACGTCGCCACCGAGGGAGCGACGCCGTGGAGGAAGTGGCCGGCGACGCCGCGGTGGATGGAGCCACGGCGTGTCGACTCGGGACCGAGCGCCGGCAGCACCGTGAGATCGAATCAACAAGAAAATGTGGCGATTAGTGTACAACCTCTATAATGGCACCGATTAGGCCGCAGCTTCATCCGAGGAAACGGTGATGCTGATGCTCTTCCGGTGGTGTAGGTGAAGATGGCGGTGTGGGAATGGAGGTGGCGCGAAAGACGAGGGGAACATCGGGGCAGCTTCTTGGAGGTGGAGGACGGGGTGGCTGAACCGGCGGGATGACCAGATCGACGACGGATCCTCATCTGGTACGGTGGATGAGGGACGTCGAGGTGTTGCTGTGGATGACGTCATCGAGGAAGGCTCCGGCTGGGTGGAGGACGGAGGAGGGTGTGGGGCTTCGCGGGTTTTCCCGGCCTCGGTGTATGAATGGGTGGGCGGATGGGATGGGAGTGGGCAACCATGGCTTAGGGACACGCTTGTCCGAAATGTGGGGTAAGTTACGAAAGTACCCCCACCGATTTGAGGCGGTTTTTCGGTTCAGGGGTATCACAGGCGTTTCGCGTGTCAGGATTTCACAGGAGGTGGGAGTTTTCGCGCGCGTTGTAATTTTGGAATAGCAAGGCGCGGGTTGAGATGGAGGGAGTTGTCAGAGCACAATGAGACAAAGATATATCTTAAATATTTCGGGCTAACAAGGCGCGGGTTGAAATTTCCGGACAAGCCTAACATGTACTGTACCAAATCAATTCGCACTACAAATGTCATTCAAAACTTTGAATTCATGTTATGTTCAATTAAAATATTTCGCTACGTGTATAATGCATGCAACCTAGTACTCAAATGAACGTTTTAGTGCATTCCAAACGTATATACTACCGCGTCAATATGAACTAAATTTGAATTCGTTTCTCTATTTGAATAAGATCTACAATAATGATTGTTGTGAAGTCAAAGCGTTTGAATTCATTTCTCTGTTTTAATAAGATCTACGATCGTCATTATTATCAAGTTAAACCTAAGATCTACGATCGTCATTATTGTCAAGTTAAACCATCGTTTGTGTATTATCTTCACAGTACACCACATGATTAGTCTCGAGTTACATATGAACTATGTGTACTATATGAACTCGAACTCGATTTTTTGAATCCACATTATGTTGATTTCAAATCATAGTACATTTCAAGCTCTAGCTAGATCTTCATAAACTAAACCATGTCTCATATGTATAATGTGTTTATCACATTATGTATGGTGCCCCGTGATACGTCTCCAACATATCTATAATTTTTGATTGCTCCATGCTATATTATCTTCTGTTTTGGACATTATTGGGCTTTATTATCCACTTTTATATTATTTTTGGGACTAACCTATTAACCGGAGGCCCAGCCCAGAATTGCTGTTTTTTTGCCTATTTCAGAGTTTCGCAGAAAAAGAATATCAAACGGAATGAAACCTTCGGGAACGTGATTTTCGGAACGAACATGATCCAGAGGACTTGGACCCTACGTCAAGAAATCCACCAGGAAGCCACGAGGTAGGGGGCGCGCCTACCCCCCTGGGCGCGCCCTCCACCCTCGTGGGCCCCATGTTGCTCCACCGACGTACTCCTTCCTCCTATATATACCTACGTACCCCCAAACGATCAGATACGGAGCCAAAAGCCTAATTCCACTGCCGCAACCTTCTGTACCCACGAGATCCCATCTCGGGGCCTGTTCCGGAGCTCCGCCAGAGGGGGCATCGATCACGGAGGGCTTCTACATCAACACCATAGCCCCTCCGATGAAGTGTGAGTAGTTTACCTCAGACCTTCGGGTCCATAGTTATTAGCTAGATGGCTTCCTCTCTCTTTTTGGATCTCAATACAATGTTCTCCCCCTCTCTCGTGGAGATCTATTCGATGTAATCTTCTTTTGCGGTGTGTTTGTTGAGACCGATGAATTGTGGGTTTATGATCAAGTTTATCTATGAACAATATTTGAATCTTCTGAATTCTTTTATGTATGATTGGTTATCTTTGCAAGTCTCTTCGAATTATGAGTTTGGTTTGGCCTACTAGATTGATCTTTCTTGCAATGGGAGAAGTGCTTAGCTTTGGGTTCAATCTTGCGGTGTCCTTTCCCAGTGACAGGAGGGGCAGCAAGGCACGTATTGTATTGTTGCCATCGAATATAACAAGATGGGTTTTTTATCATATTGCATGAATCTATCCCTCTACATCATGTCATCTTGCTTAAGGCGTTACTTTGTTCTTATGAACTTAATACTCTAGATGCATGCTGGATAGCGGTCGATGTGTGGAGTAATAGTAGTAGATGCAGGTAGGAGTCGGTTTACTTTTCTCGGACGTGATGCCTATATACATGATCATACCTAGATATTCTCATAACTATGCTCAATTATGTCAATTGCTCAACAGTAATTTGTTCACCCACCATAAAATACTTATGCTCTTGAGAGAAGCCACTAGTGAAACCTATGGCCCCCGGGTCTATCTTCATCATATTAATCTTCCGACACTTAGTTATTTCCGTTGCTTTTTACTTTGCATCTTTATCACAAAAATACCAAAAATATTATCCTATCATATGTATCAGATCTCACTCTCGTAAGTGACCGTGTAGGGATTGACAACCCCTTATCGCGTTGGTTGCGAGGATTTGTTTGTTTGTGTAGGTGCGAGGGACTCGCGCGTAGCCTCCTACTGGATTGATACCTTGGTTCTCAAAAACTGAGGGAAATACTTACGCTACTTTGCTGCATCACCCTTTCCTCTTCAAGGGAAAACCAACGCAGTGCTCAAGAGGTAGCAAGAAGGATTTCTGGCGCCGTTACCGGGGAGGTCTAGGCAAAAGTCAACATACCAAGTACCCATCACAAACCCTTACCTCCCGCATTACATTATTTGCCATTTGCCTCTCGTTTTCCTCTCCCCCACTTCACCCTTGCTGTTTTATTCGTCCTCTCTTTTCCGTTTGCCTCGTTTTGCCCGTTTCTTGTTTGCTCGTGAGTTGGATTGCTTGCTTGTCACGATGGCTCAAGATAATATCAAATTATGTGACTTTACCAATACCAACAATAATGATTTCCTTAGCACTCCGATTGCTCCTCTTGCCGATACTGAATCTTGTGAAATCAATGCTGCTTTGTTGAATCTTGTCATGAAGGATCAATTCGCCGGCCTTCCTAGTGAAGATGCCGCTACTCATCTAAATAGCTTCGTTGATTTGTGTGATATGCAAAAGAAGAAAGATGTTGACAATGATATTGTTAAATTGAAGCTATTTCCTTTTTCGCTTAGAGATCGTGCTAAAGCTTGGTTTTCGTCTTTGCCTAAAAATAGTATTGATTCTTGGAATAAGTGCAAAGATGCTTTTATCTCTAAGTATTTTCCTCCTGCTAAGATTATCTCTCTTAGAAACGATATTATGAATTTTAAGCAACTTGATCATGAACATGTTGCACAAGCTTGGGAGAGGATGAAATTAATGATACGTAATTTCCCTACTCATAATTTGAATTTGTGGATGATTATACAAAAAATGTATGCTGGATTGAATTTTGCTTCTAGAAATCTTTTAGATTCGGCCGCGGGAGGCACTTTTATGGAAATCACTTTAGGAGAAGCTACTAAACTCCTAGATAATATTATGGTTAATTATTCTCAATGGCACACTGAAAGATCTACTAATAAAAAAGTGCATGCGATAGAAGAAATTAATGTTTTGAGTGGAAAGATGGATCAACTTATGAAATTATTTGCTACTAAGAGTGTTTCTTCTGATCCCAATGATATGCCTTTGTCTACTTTGATTGAGAATAATAATGAATCTATGGATGTGAATTTTGTTGGTAGTAATAATTTTGGTAACAACGCGTATAGAGGAAACTTTAATCCTAGGCCTTACCCTAGCAATTCCTCTAATAATTATGGTAACTCCTACAACAATTCTTATGGAAATTTTAATAAGATTCCCTCTTAATTTGAGACTAGTGTTAAAGAGTTTATGAATTCGCAAAAGAATTTCAATGCTTTGCTTGAAGAAAAATTGCTTAAAGTTGATGAATTGGCTAGGAACGTTGATAGAATTTCTCTTGATGTTGATTCTTTAAAACTGAGATCTATTCCTCCTAAGCATGATATCAATGAGTCTCTCAAAGCCATGAGAATTTCCATTGATGAGTGCAAGGAAAGAACCGCTAGGTTGCGTGCTAAGAAAGGTTGCTTTATAAAAGCGTGTTCTACAAATTTTTATGAAAATAAAGATGAAGATATAAAAGTTATTGATGTGTCCCCTATTAAATCCTTGTTTTCCAATATGAATCTTGATAATGATGGGACTAAATATGATCCACCTTTACCTAGAAGGCGTTCCAAAAATTCGGAGTTTTTAGATCTTGATGCTAAAATTGATAAAAGTGGGATTGAAGAGAACAAAACCCTAGATATTAATAAACCCACTATTTTGGATTTCAAGGAATTTAATTATGATAATTGCTCTTTGATAGATTGTATTTCCTTGTTGCAATCCGTGCTAAATTCTCCTCATGCTTGTAGTCAAAATAAAGCTTTTACCAAACATATCGTTGATGCCTTGATGCAATCTTATGAAGAAAAGCTTGAGTTGGAAGTTTCTATCCCTAGAAAACTTTATGATGAGTGGGAACCTACTATTAAAATTAAGATTAAGGATCATGAATGCTATGCTTTGTGTGATTTGGGTGCTAGTGTTTCCACGATTCCAAAAACTTTGTGCGATTTGCTAGGTTTCCGTGATTTTGATGATTGCTCTTTAAACTTGCACCTTGTGGATTCCACTATTAAGAAGCCTATGGGAAGAACTAATGATGTTCTTATTGTTGCAAATAGGAACTATGTGCCCGTAGATTTTATTGTTCTTGATATAGATTGCAATCCTTCATGTCCTATTATTCTTGGTAGAACGATTGGTGCAATTATTGATATGAAGGAAGGGAATATTAGATTCCAATTTCCATTAAAGAAATGCATGGAACACTTCCCTAGGAAGAAAATAAAACTACCATATGAATCTATTATGAGAGCCACTTATGGATTGCCCACCAAAGATGGCAATACCTAGATCTATCCTTGCTTTTATGCCTAGCTAGGGGCGTTAAACGATAGCGCTTGTTGGGAGGCAACCCAATTTTATTTTTTATTTTTTTGCTTTTTGCTTCTTTTTAGGAATAAATGTTTTATCTAGCCTCTGGTTAGATGTGTTTTTATGTTTTAATTAGTGTTTGTGCCACGTTAAACCTATAGGATCTTCTTGGATGATAGTTATTTGATCTTGCAGAAAATTCCAGAAACTTTCTGTTCATAAAAATAATTGTTAAAAATCACCAGAACGTGATAAAATATTTATTTCAATTCCTGCTGAATAAACAAATTTTCTAGGCCGTCCTATTTTGGCTGATTTTTTGGAGTTCCAGAAGTTTGCGTTAGTTACAGATTACTACAGACTGTTCTGTTTTTGACAGATTCTGTTTTTCGTGTGTTGTTTGCTTATTTTGATGAATCTATGGCTAGTAAAATAGTTTATAA
The DNA here is from genome assembly GCF_002575655.3 of Aegilops tauschii subsp. strangulata. NCBI lineage: Eukaryota > Viridiplantae > Streptophyta > Magnoliopsida > Poales > Poaceae > Aegilops > Aegilops tauschii. Next base: position 259,762,514 of record NC_053039.3, on the reverse strand, counting down.
ACCATAAACAAGTTGGAATACAGTAGGTTTGACACCAATATAAATAAAGAATGAGTTCATTACAGTACCTTGAAGTGGTCTTTTGTTTTCTTTCGCTAACGGAGCTCACGAGATTTTCTGCTGAGTTTTGTGTTGTGAAGTTTTCAAGTTTTGGGTGAAAGATTGGATGGATTATGGAACAAGGAGTGGCAAGAGCCTAAGCTTGGGGATTCCCATGGCACCCCCAAGATAATCTAAGGACGCCAAAAAGCCAAAGCTTGGGGATGCCCCGGAAGGCATCCCCTCTTTCGTCTACTTCCATCGGTAACTTTACTAGGAGCTATATTTTTATTCACCACATGATATGTGTTTTGCTTGGAGCGTCTTGTATGATTTGAGTCTTTGCTTTTTAGTTTACCACAATCATCCTTGCTGTACACACCTTTTGAGAGAGACACACATGATTCGGAAATTATTAGAATACTCTATGTGCTTCACTTATATCTTTTGAGTTATATAGTTTTTGCTCTAGTACTTCACTTATATCTTTTAGAGCACGGTGGTGGATTTGTTTTATAGAAACTATTGATCTCTGATGCTTCACTTAGATTATTTTTAGAGTCTTAAATAGCATGGTAATTTGCTTAAAAAATCCTAATACGCTAGGTATTCAAGAATAGTAAAAACTTTCTTATGAGTGTGCTGAATACTAAGAGAAGTTTGATGCTTGATGATTGTTTTGAGATATGGAGGTAGTGATATTAAAGTTGTGCTAGTTGAGCAGTTGTGAATTTGAGAAATACTTGTGTTGAAGTTTGCAAGTCCCGTAGCATGCACGTATGGTAAATGTTATGTAACAAATTTGAAACATGAGGTGTTCTTTGATTGTCCTCCTTATGAGTGGCGGTCGGGGATGAGCGATCGTCTTTTCCTACCAATCTATCCCCCTAGGAGCATGCGCGTAGTGCTTGGTTTTTGATGACTTATAGATTTTTGCAATAAGTATGTGAGTTCTTTATGAATAATTTTGAGTCCATGGATTATACGCACTCTCACCTTTCCATCATTGCTAGCCTCTTCAGTACCGTGCATTGCCCTTTCTCACATTGAGAGTTGGTGCAAACTTCACCGGTGCATCCAAACCCCGTGATATGATACGCTCTTTCACACATAAACCTCCTTATATCTTCCTCAAAACAGCCACCATACCTACCTATTATGGCATTTCCATAGCCATTCCGAGATATATTGCCATGCAACTTTCCACCATCCGTTTATCATGACACGTTCATTATTGTCATATTGCTTTGCATGATCATGTACTTGACATAGTATTTGTGGCAAAGCCACCGTTCATAATTCTTTCATACATGTCACTCTTGGTTCATTGCATATCCCGGTACACCGCCGATGCATTCATATAGAGTCATACTTTGTTCTAGTATCGAGTTCTAATCATTGAGTTGTAAATAAATAGAAGTGTGATGATCATCATTTTATGGAGCATTGTCCCAAGTGAGGAATAAAAAATAAGAGAGAAAGGCCATAAAAAAAGAGAAGGCCCCAAAAAAATGAGAGAAAAAGAGAGAAGGGACAATGGTACTATCCTTTTACCACACTTGTGCTTCAAAGTAGCACCATAATCTTCATGATAGAGAGTCTCTTGTTTTGTCATTTTCATATACTAGTGGTAATTTTTCATTATAGAACTTGGCTTGTATACTCCAACAATGGGCCTCCTCAAGTGCCCTAGGTCTTCGTAAGCAAGCAAGTTGGATGCACACCCACATAGTTTCTTTTGTTGAGCTTTCATATATTTATAGCTCTAGTGCATCCGTTGCATGGCAATCCCTACTCCTTGCATTAACATCAATATATGGGCATCTCCATAGCTCATTGATTAGCCTCGTTGATGTGAGACTTTCTCCTTTTTTGTCTTCTCCACATAACCCCCGCCATCATATTCTATTCCACCCATAGTGCTATGTCCATGGCTCACGCTCATGTATTGCGTGAAGGTTGAAAAAGTTTGAGATTACTAAAGTATGAAACAATTGCTTGGCTTGTCATCGGGCTTGTGCATGATGAGAGCATTCTTGTGTGATGAAGATGGAGCATGACTAAACTATATGATTTTGTAGGGATGAACTTTCTTTGGCCATGTTATTTTGAGAGGACATAATTGCTTAGTTAGTATGCTTGAAGTATTATTATTTTTATGTCAATATGAACTTTTATCTTGAATCTTTCGGATCTGAATATTCATACCACAATTAAGAAGAATTACATTGAAATTATTCCAAGTAGCACTCCGCATCAAAAATTTTGTTTTTATCATTTACCTACTCGAGGACGAGCAGGAATTAAGCTTGGGGATGCTTGAGACGTCTCCAACGTATCTATAATTTTTGATTGCTCCATGCTATATTATCTTCTGTTTTGGACATTATTGGGCTTTATTATCCACTTTTATATTATTTTTGAGACTAACCTATTAACCGGAGGCCCAGCCCAGAATTGCTGTTTTTTGCCTATTTCAGAGTTTCGCAGAAAAAGAATATCAAACGGAGTCCAAACGGAATGAAACCTTCGGGAATGTGATTTTCGGAACGAACATGAGCCAGAGGACTTGGACCCTACGTCAAGAAAGCCAACAGGAAGGCATGAGGTAGGGGGCGCGCCTACCCCCCCTGGGCGCGCCCTCCACCCTCGTGGGCCCCATGTTGCTCCACCGACGTACTCCTTCCTCCTATATATACCTACGTACCCCCAAACGATCAGATACGGAGCCAAAAACCTAATTCCACTGCCACAACCTTCTGTACCCACGAGATCCCATCTTGGGGCATGTTCCGGAGCTCCGCCGGAGGGGGCATCGATCACGGAGGGCTTCTACATTAACACCATAGCCCCTCCGATGAAGTGTGAGTAGTTTACCTCAGACCTTCGGGTCCATAGTTATTAGCTAGATGGCTTCCTCTCTCTTTTTGGATCTCAATACAATGTTCTCCCCCTCTCTCGTGGAGATCTATTCGATGTAATCTTCTTTTGCGGTGTGTTTGTTGAGACCGATGAATTGTGGGTTTATGATCAAGTTTATCTATGAACAATATTTGAATCTTCTGAATTCTTTTATGTATGATTGGTTATCTTTGCAAGTCTCTTCGAATTATGAGTTTGGTTTGGCCTACTAGATTGATCTTTCTTGCAATGGGGGAAGTGCTTAGCTTTGGGTTCAATCTTGCGGTGTCCTTTCCCAGTGACAGTAGGGGCAGCAAGGCACATATTGTACTATTGCCATCGAGGATAACAAGATTGGCTTTTTATCATATTGCATGAATTTATCCCTCTACATCATGTCATCTTGCTTAAGGCGTTACTCTGTTCTTATGAACTTAATACTCTAGATGCATGCTGGATAGCGGTCGATGTGTGGAGTAATAGTAGTAGATGCAGGCAGGAGTCGGTCTACTTGTCTCGGACGTGATGCCTATATACATGATCATACCTAGATATTCTCATAACTATGCTCAATTCTGTCAATTGCTCAACAGTAATTTGTTCACCCACCGTAAAATACTTACGCTCTTGAGAGAAGCCACTAGTGAAACCTATGGCCCCTGGGTCTATCTTCATCATATTAATCTTCCAACACTTAGTTATTTCCGTTGCTTTTTACATTGCATCTTTATCACAAAAATACCAAAAAAATTATCCTATCATATCTATCAGATCTCACTCTCGTAAGTGACCCTGTAGGGATTGACAACCCCTTATCGCATTGGTTGCGAGTGTTGGGGATCGTTGCAGAAATTAAAAAAATTCTACGCACCACCAAGATCAATCTATGGAGTTTACTAGCAACGAGAGGGGAGTGCATCTTCATACCTTTGAAGATCGTGATGCGGAAGCGTCGCAAGAACACGGTTGGTGGAGTCGTACACGAAGCGATTCAAATCGCGGCCTAATCCGATCTAAGCACCGAACAACGGTGCCTCCGCGTTCAACACACGTGCAGCCCGGTGACGTCTCCCGCGCCTTGATCCAGCAAGGAGAGAGGGAGAGGTTGGGGAAGACTCCGTCCAGCAGCAGCACGACGGCGTGGTGGTGGTGGAGGAGCGTGGCACTCCAGCAGGGCTTCGCCAAGCACTGCGAGAGACGAGGATGGAGAGGCGTAGGGCTGTGCCAAGAGAGAGGGAGACTCGTGTCTCTGGCAGCCCCAAAAGCCCCACTATATATAGGGGAAGGGGGGCCGGCCCCCTAGTCCATCTAGAGGGGGGGCGGCGGCCCCCGGGGCGGCGGCCCTCGGGGCAGCGGCCCCCTTAGGGTTTCCAACTAGGGGGGTGCCCGCCCCCGGGGGAGCAGCGGCCCCCTAGGGTTTCCAACCCTGGGCGCCTTGGGCCCTTGGGGGGGGCACCAGCCCACTAAGGGGCTGGTTCCCACCCAACTACAGCCCATTAGGTCCTTCGGGGCAGGTGGACCCTCCCGGTGGACCCCCGGAACCCCTTCGGTGGTCCCGGTACAATACCGATAAACCCCCAAACCTTTCCGCTGACTGAAACTGGACTTCCCATATATAAATCTTCACCTCCGGACCATTCCGGAACTCCTCATGACGTCCGGGATCTCATCCGGGACTCCGAACAACATTCGGTAACCACGTACATCTATTCCCTATAACCCTAGCGTCATCGAACCTTAAGTGTGTAGACCCTACGGGTTCGGGAACTATGCAGACATGACCGAGACATCTCTCCGGCCAATAACCAACAGTGGGATCTGGATACCCATGTCGGCTCCCACATGTTCCACGATGATCTCATCGGATGAACCACGATGTCAAGGATTCAATCAATCCCATATACGATTCCCTTTGTCTACCGATATAGCACTTGCCCGAGATTCGATCGTCGGTATACCGATACCTTGTTCAATCTCGTTACGACAAGTCTCTTTACTCGTTCCGTAACACATCATCCTGTGACCAACCCCTTGGTCACATTGAGCTCATTACGATGCTGTATTACCAAGTGGGCCCAGAGATACCTCTCCGTCATACGGAGTGACAAATCCCAGTCTCCATTCGTGCCAACCCAACAGATACTTTCGGGGGTACCCGTAGTGTACCTTTATAGCCACCCAGTTAGGTTGTGACGTTTGGCACACCCAAAGTACCCTTGCGATATCCGGGAGTTGCACAATCTCATGGTCTAAGGAAAAGATACTTGATATTAGAAAAGCTTTAGCAGACGAACTACACGATCTTGTGCTATGCTTAGGATTGGGTCTTGTCCATCACATCATTCTCCTTATGATGTAATCCCGTTATCAACGACATCCAATGTCCATGGTCAGGAAACCGTAACCATCTATTGATCAACGAGCTAGTCAACTAGAGGCTCACTAGAGACTTGTTGTGGTCTATGTATTCACACATGTATTACGATTTTCGGATAACACACTTATAGCATGAACAATAGACAATTATCATGAACATGGAAATATAATAATAACCATTTTATTATTGCCTCTAGGGCATATTTCCAACAGTCTCCCACTTGCACTAGAGTCAATAATCTAGTTACATTGTGATGAATCGAACACCCATAGAGTTCTGGTGTTGACCATGTTTTGCTCGTGGAAGAGGTTTAGTCAACGGATCTGCGACATTCAGGTCCGTATGCACTTTACAAATATCTATGTCTCCATCTTGAACATTTTAACGAATGGAGTTCAAGCGACTCTTGATATGCCTGGTCTTCTTGTGAAACCTGGGCTCCTTGGCCAGGGCAATAGCTCCAGTGTTTTCACAGAAGAGAGTCATCGGGCCCGACGCATTGGGAATAAGTCCTAGGTCGGTAATGTACTCCTTCATCCAGATTGCTTCATGTGCTGCCTCCGAGGCTGCCATGTACTCCGCTTCACATGTAGATCCCGCCACGACGCTTTGCTTGCAACTGCACCAACTGACTACCCCACCATACAAAATATACACGTATCCGGTTTGTGACTTGGAGTCATCCAGATCTGTGTCGAAGCTAGCATCGACGTAACCCTTTATGACGAGCTCTTCGTCACCTCCATAAATGAGAAACATATCCTTAGTCCTTTTCAGGTACTTCAGGATATTCTTGACCGCTGTCCAGTGTTCCATGCCGGGATTACTTTGGTACCTTCCTACCAAACTTATGGCAAGGTTTACATCAGGTCTAGTACACAGCATGGCATACATAATAGACCCTATGGCTGAGGCATAGGGGATGACACTCATCTTTTCTCTATCCTTTGTCGTGGTCGGGCATTGAGCCGCGCTCAATCTCACACCTTGTAATAAAGGCAAGAACCCCTTCTTTGACTGATCCATATTGAACTTCTTCAATATCTTGTCAAGGTATGTGCTTTGTGAAAGACCAATGAGGCGTCTCGATCTATCTCTATAGATCTTGATGCCTAATATATAAGCAGCTTCTCCAAGGTCCTTCATTGAAAAACACTTATAGTAGGCCTTTATGCTTTCCAAGAATTCTATATTATTTCCCATCAATAGTATGTCGTCCACATACAATATGAGAAATGCTACAGAGCTCCCACTCACTTTCTTGTAAACACAGGCTTCTCCATAAATCTGCGTAAACCCAAACGCTTTGATCATCTCATCAAAACGAATCTTCCGGCTCCGAGATGCTTGCACCAGCCCAAAGATCGAGCGTTGGAGCTTGCATACCTTGTCAGCATTCTTAGGATCGACAAAACCTTCCGGCTGCATCATATACAATTCTTCCTTAAGGAAACCATTAAGGAATGCCGTTTTGACATCCATTTGCCATATCTCATAATCATAGAATGCGGAAATTGCTAACATGATTTGGACAGACTTCAGCTTCGCTACGGGTGAGAAGGTCTCATCGTAGTCAACCCCTTGAACTTGTCGATAACCCTTAGCGACAAGCCGAGCTTTATAGATGGTCACATTGCCATCCGCGTCCGTCTTCTTCTTAAAGATCCATTTATTTTCTATGGCTCGCCGATCATCAGGCAAGTCCGTCAAAGTCCATACTTTGTTTTCATACATGGATCCTATCTCAAATTTCATGGCTTCAAGCCATTTGTCGGAATCCAGGCCTGCCATCGCTTCTTCATAGTTCGAAGGTTCACCATTGTCTAACAACATGATTTCCAGGACAGGGTTGCCGTACCACTCTGGTGCGGAACGTGTCCTTGTGGACCTACGAAGTTCAGTAGCAACTTGATCTGAAGTTTCATGATCATCATCATTAACTTCCTCTCTAGTCGGTGCAGGCACCACAGAAACGTTTTCTTGAGCTGCGCTACTATCCGGTTCAAGAGGCAATACTTCATCAAGTTCTACTTTCCTCCCACTTACTTCTTTCGAGAGAAACTCTTTCTCCAGAAAGGATCCATTCTTGGCAACAAAGATCTTGCCTTTGGATTTGAGGTAGAAGGTATACCCAATAGTTTCCTTACGGTATCCTATGAAGACGCATTTTTCTGACTTGGGTTCGAGCTTTTCAGGTTGAAGTTTCTTGACATAAGCATCGCATCCCCAAACTTTTAGAAACGACAGCTTAGGTTTCTTCCCAAACCAGAATTCATACGGTGTCGTCTCAACGGATTTCGACGGAGCCCTATTTAAAGTGTATGCGGCAGTCTCTAAAGCCTATCCCCAAAATGATAGCGGTAGGTCGGTGAGAGACATCATAGATCGCACCATGTCCAACAGAGTGCGATTACGACGTTCGGACACACCATTGCGCTGAGGTGTTCCAGGCGGCGTGAGTTGTGAAACAATTCCACATTTCCTTAAGTGCGTGCCAAATTCGTGACTCAAATATTCTCCCCCACGATCTGATCGTAAGAACTTTATTTTCCTGTCACGTTGATTCTCAACCTCACTCTGAAATTCCTTGAACTTTTCAAAGGTGTCAGACTTGTGTTTCATTAAGTAGACATACCCATATCTACTTAAGTCATCCGTGAGGGTGAGAACATAGTGATAACCACCGCGAGCCTCAACGCTCATTGGACCGCACACACCAGTATGTATGATTTCCAATAAGTTGGTTTCTTGCTCCATTGTTCCGGAGAACGGAGTCTTGGTCATTTTGCCCATGAGGCATGGTTTGCACGTGTCAAATGATTCATAATCAAGAGACTCCAAAAGTCCATCTGCATGGAGTTTCTTCATGCGTTTGACACCAATGTGACCAAGGCGGCAGTGCCACAAGTATGTGGGACTATCATTATCAACCTTACATCTTTTGGCATTCACACTATGAATATGTGTAACATCATGTTCGAGATTAAATAAGAATAAACCATTGACTAGCGGGGCATGACCATAAAACATGTCTCTCATATAAATAGAACAACCATTATTCTCAGATTTAAATGAGTAGCCATCTCGCATTAAACGAGATCCAGATACAATGTTCATGCTCAAAGCTGGTACTAAATAACAATTATTGAGGTTTAAAACTAATCCCGTAGGTAAATGTAGAGGTAGCGTGCCGACGGCGATCACATCGACCTTGGAACCATTCCCGACGCGCATCGTCACCTCGTCCTTCGCCAGTCTCTGCTTATTCCGCAGCTCCTGTTTTGAGTTACAAATATGAGCAACCGCACCGGTATCAAATACCCAGGAGCTACTACGAGCGCTGGTTAGGTACACATCAATAACATGTATATCACATATACCTTTGGTATTGCCGGCCTTCTTATCCGCTAAGTACTTGGGGCAGTTCCGCTTCCAGTGACCGTTTCCCTTGCAATAAAGCACTCAGTCTCAGGCTTGGGTCCATGCTTTGGCTTCTTCCCAGCAACTGGCTTACCGGGCGTGGCAACTCCCTTGCCGTCCTTCTTGAAGTTCTTCTTACCCTTGCCTTTCTTGAACTTAGTGGTTTTATTCACCATCAACACTTGATGTTCTTTTTGATCTCCACCTCCGCTGATTTCAGCATTGAATATACCTCAGGAATAGTCTTTTCCATCCCCTGCATATTGAAGTTCATCACAAAGCTCTTGTAGCTAGGTGGGAGCGACTGAAGGATTCTGTCAACAACCGCATCATCCGGGAGATTAACTCCCAGCTGAGATAAGCGGTTGTGCAACCCAGACATTTTGAGTATGTGCTCGCTGACAGAACTATTCTCCTCCATCTTACAACTGTAGAACTTGTCGGAGACTTCATATCTCTCGACTCGGGCATGAGCTTGGAAAACCATTTTCAGCTCTTGGAACATCTCATATGCTCCGTGTTGCTCAAAACACTTTTGGAGCCCCAGTTCTAAGCTGTAAAGCATGCCGCACTGAACCAGGGAGTAATCATCACTACGCGACTGCCAGGCGTTCATAACGTCTTGAGTTGCTGGGAAAACAAGTGCCTCACCTAGCGGTGCATCAAGGACATATGCTTTCTTGGCAGCTATGAGGATGATCCTCAGGTTACGGACCCAGTCCGTGTAGTTGCTACCATCGTCTTTCAGCTTGGTTTTCTCTAAGAACGCGTTGAAGTTGAGGGCAACATTAGCGTGGGCCATTTGATCTACAAGACATATTGTAAAGTTTTAGACTATGTTAATGAAAATTAAGTTCATCTAATCAAATTATTTAATGAACTCCCACTCAGATTGACATCCCTCTAGTCATCTAAGTGATACATGATCCGAGTCAACTAGGCCGTGTCCGATCATCACGTGAGATAGACTAGTCATCATCGGTGAACATCTTCATGTTGATCGTATGTTCTATACGACTCATGTTCGACCTTTCGGTCTTCCGTGTTCCGAGGCCATGTCTGTACATGCTAGGCTCGTCAAGTCAACCTAAGTGTATTGCGTGTGTAAATCTGGCTTACACCCGTTGTATTCGAACGTTAGAATCTATCACACCCGATTATCACGTGGTGCTTCGAAACAACGAACCTTCGCAACGGTGCACAGTTAGGGGGGATACTTTCCTGAAATTATTGCAAGGGATCATCTTATTTAAGCTACCGTCGTTCTAAGCAAATAAGATGTAAAACATGATAAACATCACATGCAATCAAATAGTGACATGATATGGCCAATGTCATTTTGCTCCTTTTGATCTCCATCTTCGGGGCGCCATGATCATCATCGTCACCGGCATGACACCATGATCTCCATCATCATGATCTCCATCATCGTGTCTTCATGAAGTTGTCTCGCCAACTATTACTTCTACTACTATGGCTAACGGTTAGCAATAAAGTAAAGTAATTACATGGCATTTTCATTGACACGCAGGTCATACAATAAATTAAGACAACTCCTATGGCTCCTGCCAGTTGTCATACTCATCGACATGCAAGTCGTGATTCCTATTACAAGAACATGATCAATCTCATACATCACATATATCATACATCACTTCCTTTTGGCCATATCACATCACACGGCATATGCTGCAAGAACAAGTTAGACGTCCTCTAATTGTTGTTGCAAATTTTTACGTGGCTGCTATAGGTTTCTAGCAAGAATGTTTCTTACCTACAACAAAACCACAACGTGATATGCCAATTTCTATTTACCCTTCATAAGGACCCTTTTCATCGAATCCGATCCGACTAAAGTGGGAGAGACAGACACCCGCTAGCCACCTTATGCAACTAGTGCATGTCAGTCGGTGGAACCTGTCTCACGTAAGCGTACGTGTAAGGTCGGTCCGGGCCGCTTCATCCCACGATGCCGCCGAATCAAGATAAGACTAGTAACGGCAAGTAAATTGACAAAATTGACGCCCACAACAACTTGTATTCTACTTGTGCATAGAAACTACGCATAGACCTAGCTCATGATGCCACTGTTGGGGATCGTTGCAGAAATTAAAAATTTTCTACGCATCACCAAGATCAATCTATGGAGTTTACTAGCAACGAGAGGGGAGTGCATCTTCATACCTTTGAAGATCGCGATGCGGAAGCGTTGCAAGAACGCGGTCGTTGGAGTCGTACACGAAGCGATTCAAATCGCGGCCGAATCCGATCTAAGCACCGAATAACGGTGCCTCCACGTTCAACACACGTGCAGCCCGGTGACGTCTCCCGCGCCTTGATCCAGCAAGGAGAGAGGGAGAGGTTGGGGAAGACTCCATCCAGCAGCAGCAGAACGGCGTGGTGGTGCTGGAGGAGCGTGGCACTCCAGTAGGGCTTCGCCAAGTACTGCGAGAGACGAGGAGGGAGATGGGTAGGGCTGCGCCAAGAGAGAGGGAGACTCGTGTCTCTGGCAGCCCCAAAACCCCCACTATATATAGGGGAAGGGGAGGGGGGCCGGCCCCCTAGATCCATCTAGGGGGGGGCGGCGGCCCCCGGGGCATCGGCCCCTCGGGGGGGCAGCGACCCCCTTAGGGTTTCCAACTAGGGGGGCGCCCGCCCCCGGGGGGGCAGCGGCCCCCTAGGGTTTCCAACCCTAGGCGCCTTGGGCCCTTGGGGGGCACACCAGCCCACTAAGGGGCTGGTTCCCACCCAACTACAGCCCATTAGGTCCTTCGGGGCAGGTGGACCCTCCCGGTGGACCCCCGGAACCCCTTCGGTGGTCCCGGTACAATACCGATAAACCCCGAAACCTTTCCGGTGACTGAAACTGGACTTCCCATATATAAATCTTCACCTCCGGACCATTCCGGAACTCCTCGTGACGTCCAGGATCTCATCCGGGACTCCGAACAACATTCGGTAACCACGTACATCTATTCCCTATAACCCTAGCGTCATCGAACCTTAAGTGTGTAGACCCTACGGGTTCGGGAACTATGCAGACATGACCGAGACATCTCTCCGGCCAATAACCAACAGCGGGATCTGGATACCCATGTTGGCTCCCACATGTTCCACGATGATCTCATCGGATGAACCACGATGTCAAGGATTCAATCAATCCCGTATACGATTCCCTTTGTCTACCGATATAGCACTTGCCCGAGATTCGATCGTCGGTATACCAATACCTTGTTCAATCTCGTTACGGCAAGTCTCTTTACTCATTCCGTAACACATCATCCCGTGACCAACCCCTTAGTCACACTGAGCTCATTACGATGATGTCTTACCTAGTGGGCCCAGAGATACCTCTCCGTCATACGGAGTGACAAATCCCAGTCTCGATTCGTGCCAACCCAACAGATACTTTCGGGGATACCCGTAGTGTACCTTTATAGCCACCCAGTTACGTTGTGATGTTTGGCACACCCAAAGTACCCTTACGGTATCCGGGAGTTGCACAATCTCATGGTCTAAGGAAAAGATACTTGACATTAGAAAAGCTTTAGCAGACGAACTACACGATCTTGTGCTATGCTTAGGATTGGGTCTTGTCCATCACATCATTCTCCTAATGATGTAATCCCGTCATCAACGACATCCAATGTCCATGGTCAGGAAACTGTAACCATCTATTGATCAACGAGCTAGTCAACTAGAGGCTCACTAGGGAGATGTTGTGGTCTATGTATTCACACATGTATTACGATTTCCGGATAACACAATTATAGCATGAACAATAGACAATTATCATGAACAAGGAAATATAATAATAACCATTTTATTATTGCCTCTAGGGCATATTTCTAACAGCAAGGATTTATTTGTTTGTGTAGGTGCAAGGGACTCGCGCGTAGCCTCCTACTGGATTGATACCTTGGTTCTCAAAAACTGAGGGAAATACTTACGCTACTTTGCCGCATCACCCTTTCCTCTTCAAGGGAAAACCAACGCAGCGCTCAAGAGGTAGCACCCCGCCCCCTACGCCTACAAGTATTTAGATGTGAGTTGCAAACACCACACATAACCACAAATTCAAATAAAATGTGAGAATGTTTGATATATAGTATTGTTTAGATTGTTCGATATTTAGTTGTAAGCTGCAAACGCCACACATTATCACAAATTCAAATAAAATGTGAGATTGTTCGATGTATAGTATGGTATAGATTGTTCGACATTTAGCTGTGAGTTGCAAACGCCATGCATTATCAATTTATGGTATAACATGTGCAAAACCACAACACGCGTATCACCGCTATATTCATGCATGCATATGTTTAAAACACTATGATCTCCTATTCAAATATATGAATCCACTTTCATATCAAATTATGATCTTTGTTAGTCTCTTACACCCACACAATCCTCTAACCTTTGTAGCTACCACTAACTTTCTCTCGTGCATGCACACGCCCTCCTCACCCTCCCCCTCCCTCGGCATTCTATCAATCGTGCACATTCATTTTTTTCTTCTTTAGGTCGTTCTCCCACAGTCTCCACAACTCCTTTCCGACACACATCGATCGATAAACCTCTCCAGCGATGTCTGCCTACAACATACACACACACCTTCAATCTCCTCCTTTATGTGTCCTTGCCTCGTGTCTCTCATACGGTCCCACTCACGTGTAAACTCTCGCCCCTCTTTTCATCGATCTCACAACCGCACACTCCTCCCCCTATCTAGCTAGTAGCTGGGCCTCTCGCACCACCTCCTAGCTCCATTCTCTCTGTCTATCCGTCTCGTTGGGCCTTATTTGCCTCTAACAAATGGACGTACACCAACCGATCTCCCGCTATACATATAGCTAGCTAGGTCCTTATAACTCATTTTCCCCACGCGTCGATCGATCTACCTCATTAGTTATGTCTCTCCCTTCCTCCGACAAACAACAATTGATCTACCGATCTAGTTAGGTTTTCTTACCAAACACATGGTTCCCCTTCATCATCCATGGATGTGTCCTGACAGATCTATCACGCACAGGCACACACAGAAACACATCCCCACTCTTATTGATAATATTGCAGTTCCACCCTCAGTTTGTCTAGTAGGCCTCTCCCACCATCTTCGAGAAGCAACTCCATCACCCATCCAGCACTCTACCCCTCTCCCTCCCTCTCTCTCCTCTCTCTCTGTCCCATCCTATTTCCCGTCCTTCAGTTATGTATGGATGTCGACCGATCTCCCTCAAGACACAGCTGGGTCCCTCCTTCTCAACACATATACGAGTCGTTCTACCTCTATAGTTAGGCCTCTGCCTACCCCTCCCCCCACCCCCCAGCCCCGCACACACACCGATGCATCGAGCGCTCTAGTCAAGTCTCCCTGCCACACACAAACTTGACCTATGCCCTCTGACGTTCCGGTAGCTAGGTCAGTCGCCCTATATCTTTGACTTGCACACACACACAATTTCGATGGCTCTCTTCATCGATCTCGCACCCACCCACTTGATCTTCTCTTCGACTCTATCGATATCTATGACCCCTCCCTCTCTTCTCGTGGATCGCCCGACCCTCTATATATGATATGGATAGGCCTCCATTTCACACACATTGCATGCAAAATTTTGTTTGAGATGTCATCGACACATATTCCCACAAATACATTCACGAAATCAACCTTCCCCCCCCCAAAAAAACACTCACGAACGCACAAGCCATTTGTCTAGGTTTGTATCTCTCACACACACCCACGTAGGTCGGGGACGTGCACGAAGAGAAGAGGTGCACGCATGGAGCACGTACTCCCGTCTCTTTCCCAACCACACCAGCGCGGGTACACGGTGGAGCTCATTTCTGTACGAAAAGGCAGCCCACGTGGTAACTTGACACGTGTACTGGTTGTCCACTAGATGGAGCCATGGAGGGAGGATCGTCTACCACGGGTGAACAAACAAATTGCGACTTGACGCGTTATGTTAAAAAAGAGGTAAACCATGTGGGGCCTACCTTAGAGGCAAGGCTCTATACACTGGAGTACTTTTGATGTGTCCCGTCAACTCGCAGAACGAGGAGAAGCTTGCTTAGTACGCCGTCTCCCCCGCCCACGGGCGCGGTGGCTCGCAGGATGAGGTGAAACTTGCTTACTACGCCTTACGCCCGCTCCCTCGCCCACGCGCGCGGTGGCTCGCAGGACAAGGAGAAAATTTTACTAGTACTCCCTCTGTTTACTCCACGTCCCTACTACCTTGGTTAGAGAGATTATCATATTGTTTGGAATATATGTCCTTTAGTAGATTTCAATATGAACTACTAGTACATACTCCAAACACTGATGTATATAGACGTATTTTAGAGTGTAGATTCACTCATTTTGCTCCGTATGTAGTCCATATTGAAACGGACGTAATAGTACGCACTCTCCCTCGCCCCTCGACCCTCGCCACGTGGTGGACGCGCAGCAATTCATTCGGTCTCATATAGCCAGAATGATATATACTGCAGTACCATTATTGTTCGACTTCCCGAAGAGGCGAAGAGCCAATCGCAAGGTTAATAGTTTGGAGATGCCAAGCGCAAGGTTTATAAGAGAACAAGTAGTAGGCGTCGCTTCATTTATAAATAAAGTTTTTTTCTTCAGTGGCACGTATGCAATATAAATAGGTTCATATGGAGAGAAAATGAAACCGCTCCACTATATATACATAGGCAGGACGAGCCTACACGGTTGCTTGCTGGGGTTGCTCTCTTCAGTTTTCACACTCTCTCGCACAAAACCACTGTGGCCACATCTCTAACATCCCGGCGGATCACGTCCGCCGGGGGAAGAGGTGGATGCTTAGTGTAGATGCGGTCGCCGTCGCCGACGGCGAAAACCCACTGTCGGCACGTCCCGATCAGGGGTCCCTACCATTCTCTCTCACAAAGCCGATGAGGTTGCCTTCGTCCATTCCTCACTGACGCGACGTGGGTAGTTGCCTCCTCCCGCCGCCCTCCTCTAGGTTGATCTATGTCCCAACATCCCTCAGGTACAACTCCCTTTACAGCCGGCTTGCTCCACTGCTCCAGCTGCCCACATCACTCCATGTGGATATTTCCCTACTTCTTTGCCCCGCACATACCTCTACTGGCTTCTACGTACTGTATTTGTGATGAGTTTATGTCTCGTCAACTAGTCCCAGTAATCTTATTCTAATCACGCTTCTTCAATTTCTTTGCCACAGGGATGCTCATCTCGATTTTTGTGAAGCTGCACAAAATGATCCGATGGTCAAAGGGTTGCAAACTTCATTTCTTAGGAAGCGCCGACGTTGCCAGCAAATTAAAGCCTGGTTAGAGTTTACGGTTCAAGGGCTAGGGACTGCATGGATCGTTTTTTTTTCTTTAGTTGTCTCTGTTTCAATGGCTAGGGACTGCATGAGTAGTAGTAGTATTGTACGCCTTACGCCCTCTCCCTCGCCCACGCGCGCGGTGGCTCGCATCACGAGGAGAAAATTTTACTACTCACTCCGTTTACTCCTCGTCCCTACTACCTTGGTTAGAGAGATTATCATATTGTTTGGAATATATATGTCCTTTAGTAGATTTCAATATGAATTACTAGTACATACTCCAAACACTGATGTATATAGACGTATTTTAGAGTGTAGATTCACTCATTTTGCTCCGTATGTAGCATAAAGTTGAGACACTTATTTTGGAACGGAGGGAGTACATACTTGCTATGATCTGTCAATCACTGAGATGCAATAGCATGCATGTTAGTCTCCTTTGTATTTGATGAAATGTTGCAACGGGCAACCTTGGACGCAAGATACATGTAACAGAAGCTGGAAGCTTCATAGCATTGTACTATCTCGCTCATAAATTATAGTACGTACTATACAAGTAGCACTATGTAAAGAGTTAGGTGTCGCACGGTGTCCAGAAAATATGGTGATAGTGTGAGGTGGGCCATGTAATCACTGAGCCTGTGTGTTTTCACTGCTCTTGCACTCCTCCGCCGTAAGAATGGAGAAAATTGTAATCTATTAGTACCTCCTTTCGCCAAAAGCGTGGGACATCCAGCAGTCCTACCACCTCAGTAATAATGACCAATGAGCCATCAAATCACATAGACCCAGCAGTAAGTTGGACGGACAAAGCAACCGTCACTCTTGAATCCGCTTCTCCCTTCAACGCAGGCGCCAGTGAGAGGTCGCGTCCGCTCTTCCCGGGCATGAATGCGGCACCAATTCTTTTTAGCGGCGGTGACCGTTTCGGGCGGGAAGCGCGCGCGGGCGATGGAGGGGCTTTGGGTGGGCCAGGCTGGTCAGGAGCGGGTGTGGCAGCTGTCCGCCTGTCCCTACCAGACACCCGAAAACGAGAGGATGCACCGACTCTCACGGCACACTACATACCATCTCTCTGTAGGAGTAGGTCGATCCGTCGCTCTCTCTAACACACACATGCTGTTAAACACACACATGCACGCGCACACGCACACACAGGTTCATAGAATAGGAAAATCGTGCGAGTGCGAAGCCACAGGAAGTGAGATACAAATGGAGTACGTACAAGAAGAGAAGAGGCATCTCTTAGTTGTTTGGATTAATTGTTGCCTTTAGAGACAGAAATCAGGGCTTTGATTGGAGGAATGACCGGTCAAGTTTCTCCTTCTCCTCCAATCTGCTTGCACCTTGGTCCCGCTGCACCTTCTAACATGACTTATTACACCTAGACGGAGGGAGTCGTACGAGATACGGTGGCACACTGACTTAGGTCGAATACAAGTGCCCAAAATTGTGTGCATGTTATAATAAGGATTCACTTAAAATAGTACGTGAGCGAACATAGGGATCAATTGGACAGTGTTCCTGAGCAGTAGCGAGATGTGTGAGGTAAGATACACCGCTGGCGCTTTTAATTGTTCTTATTAATTTTTTTGTTTCACCCTCTGACTGGTGGGACCCAATGTACTACGTGGAGAGAGGTAAGGTGACTAAGGCTGCATTATTTCTGCACCACTGTGGATAGTCTTACCACCAAAGCCACATGACACGATTATGATTTAATCCTAATGACTCCCACACACACAAAAAACACGACATGCTTGTCACACGAATGCAGGAATGTATAAAAGGTTATTTTCCTCATGTTGAACATAACGGGAGGGTTGTGTAGCTGGTTAGCCTGTTCGATCATCAAACTTGAGGTCTCGGGTTCGATAACTACACTTGAGCATAATTCGTGCCAGGAGGATTCTTTGACTGGTCAAAATGGGTGGATACGGAGCTAACGATCTCGTAGTGACCGTATAATCACCTCATCACGTATAAGCTGCAGCCTCGGCGCTTGTTTTCTAGGGTTTGCACTCTTCACACTCTCTCCAGTATATATATACACGCTGGAGCCTCAGCGCTTGTAGTTGCTCTCTTCACACTCTCTCACCCTCTCCAGATCAAAACAAGACTTCGTTGGCCTCTCTCTCTCCCCTCACTGCTGGTCTGCTTGTAGTTGCTCTCTTCACACTCTCTCACCCTCTCCAGATCTAAACAAGACTTCGCTGGCCTCTCTCTCTTCCCTCACTGCTGGTCAAAGAGCCGTCCACCGGGAAGGGAAGGAGGCTTAACGCATTCGCCGTCGGCGAGGGAGGGAATCCACTACCGGCGCAGCTGTTCACTTTCACCCAGCGGCGGCGCAGGAGGGCCTCCGACCCCTTCTTCTTCACTGCCGTACATAGTGTGGGTCGAACGGCCTCCGATCGCCCACCGAACCACACCCCAAGAACCTTAAGGTATAATTTACTTTTTCCACATGCATTGCTCTAGCTGCATGTGGGCTTTTTCTGCTTCTGCACTCGAATCTAGGTGTTGGATCAAACAGGAAAGTAGTGGGGAAAGTTGTATACCATGAATCTAGGACGTGGTTCAAAGAGGAAAGGAATGGGGGAAAGTAGTGGGAAAAATTGTATAGCATGAATCTAGGACGTGGTTCAAAAAGGAAAGTAGTGGGGAAAGTTGTATCGCATGAATCTAAGACGTGGTTCAAAGAGGACAGGAATGGGGGAAAGTTGTATTGCATAAATCTAGGACGTGGTTCATAAAGGAAAGGAAGTGGGGAAAGTACTAGTACAGACTGGCTATCTAGCACCTACGTTGGTCGAAAAGGGAAAACAATGACAAACGCAGTACGCAGATCTGTAACGAACTGATCTTTTGTTTTGGGGGACAAGGCTGTAGAGTTTGAGCAGGACTAGATTTGCTGCGCTCACATAGGGAAAGGTGTCTAAAGATAACAAAACTGGGACCAACACAAATATGCTCCTTGGTTGTTTGTTCTTTGTTGCAACAGACTGGGCATCACCCCAGTACATCGGTAGATGCACATGGTGCTGGTGCGTCCACTGTCCCGTGCAACTCTTTAGCTGTTGTTAATCTAAGGCCCTGTTTGGTTAAAAACTCCCTAGTCCCTACCTGCTTGGTTCCAGGGACTAAACATGGACTAGAGGTTATTAAACGGCATGCTAAAAGGCCATGTTACCCCTAGTACTGAACTAATAGAGACAAGGTGCGATGCGGGGTAGGGGCAACTGTTGGAAAAAGTCCCAAAAAGACTCCCTCGGGGTCTTCTTTCTTTAGTCCCAAATGCCCACTTTTAGTCCCTAAAAGTCCCTCCTGTTTGGTTTAGATGGGACTGACACAGAGTTTTTTTAGTCCCTCCACCAAAATGTCCCTGTAAACAAACACCCTCTAATAATGCCGCTGGAAAATTGATGCAATGCCACAGTTAAAAGAAAATTACATGTTTAACGAATTTTATTGTTAATATAATCTCTCTGTTAATATTAATCAATGCCACCGTTTGAGAAATGCTACTATCTTGCTTTCTTTCCCATTTAGATAAGGTAGATGCTTCTTTTTGTTGGCTTCTGTGTCATCCACCGTTATTGACCACTAGTTGTTTCCTTTGCACCTCTGTGTAAACAGGGTTATCTACTTCACCTCGTTGCCATTGTGACCTTTTGTTGCACTGCACAAAACACTTTTGTTTTAAGAGTGTTTTGTGCAGTTCAACCAAAATGTCACACCGACAACGTTGCTTGATTGCTTGATCTTAGTGGAACTGCACAAGAGGAGATCTTACTTCCTATCCGTGTTGGCAAATTTGGTTCAGATCTTCTTCTTGTGAGTTGTTTGAATTCCGCGTCATGAGAGGTCAGTACTAGCCTTCTTTCACATGATTCTGCAGTGTACTTTCATATGTTGTGCTACTTGTACAGTATTGTTGCTTGATTTTAGTGAACTACACAAATGGAGACAAGACTTCCAATCTGTATGTGCACTGTAATATCCCACTGAGGTAAGATAAGGGTATTTCACAACTGTTGGCCTGTATTTTGCCACTTTCATTAGAAAATTAATGTCATTGTTTAGTGCTATACTTGTGCAACCTAATTGACATGCCAAATCTTACATTGAAGGCGAAGCTTGTCTGTTACTGAACCAAGTGATGAAGGGGAAGAACAAGCCGAAGAAAAACAAAAATCAACTCCTGGTGCTGTAATGAAGCGCTAGAACTGTGATGACACAAGTAATGATATAGTTTTGCATCTTAATTTATTGCTATGGCTGGAACGAGCAATTGTTTTGCCACTGATTTGATGCCACTCTTAATGTAATACGTAATTATCTCTACTTGTGTAAATAGGGATCTTCTTTGAAGATACCATATATTTTAGTGGAACTGCACAAGAAGATGTTGGAAACATTAATCTAATCGAGGAGTATATAGTACGCATGGCCAGCACGGTAGATAGCAACAGATGGTTCTGGAGAAGTGCTTCATCTGTATGCTCTACACAATAAGCCTCCTGACAAAGGTTGGTACTCGCCCACTGATTTCATCCATATGATTGAGCTTTGTCATCTCTATTGGTGTTGTGCTACTCTTTAGATGCTGTCATCAAAAAGTGGTATTGTCCTTGAAAAGTGCTTCATCTGTGTTGTTTTAAATATTTCCTTTCGTTTTTTCGAGCAAACAGGGATGCTAGCATTTAGTTATCCTCTTGTCTTTGCACAATAGGATCATCCTCCTCTGAAGAAGAATATGGAGTATGTGAAGTGACTAGTTCCGATTATGCCAGGATGAAGAAGCACTGTCTATCTCCTCATCAGAAGGAGCAGTTGAAGGATGGTTACATTACCCCCCACAAGACCAAACTAACTTCAGCTCAGAAGGACTGACAAATCTCCATTTTCTTGCTATGATGCGCGAGTACAATGCTGTTCTAGGATTCTTTCCGGTGAGTTCCATTTTTGTAAAAGTGTGCTCTACATGGACCATGTAGGTGCCTGTTTAAACTGTCAATTCATAGTACAGTTTGCTTTATACTAATCACTTTTTTATATTTGTGCAAACAGGGGTGCTCAGCTTGATTTCAATGGGAACTGCACAAAATGTTCATGAATACATTGAATCATTCATTTCCACCAAAAGAAAGGAGGTGCCGATAAGTTCAAGGCGTTGCAACATATAAGGGCGAAATCATACAAGCTACGCGCAAATT
Organism: Aegilops tauschii subsp. strangulata; assembly: GCF_002575655.3. Lineage (NCBI taxonomy): Eukaryota > Viridiplantae > Streptophyta > Magnoliopsida > Poales > Poaceae > Aegilops > Aegilops tauschii. Next base: position 259,741,239 of record NC_053039.3, on the reverse strand, counting down.
TGGTTGATTTTGGTGGAACTGCACAAAAAGAACAGCTGGTTTATTTAGCACAAGGTGCCATGTCAATGTCCGAACTGATGGCAAACCCTGCCCATTCCACAATCGTAGGCATCTGATATTTTGGAATGGGAAAATCTTGTCAAATTTTGCTTATTGATTTTAGCAAGAAGACATGTGTTTGATATTTTTGAATGGGACGCCCTTTGCTGTCAGCAGCGTCGATCCATTTTTTTCTTTATTCTTTAGTTGTGAAGTAAATATTGGCTCTGACATGTGAATCGCTGAGATGCATAATCATCGATTGTTTCGAATGTTCTCTATGACATGTGAATCGCTGTGATTGCAATGTACAGGAACGCTAAAAAGTTGATCAAACTCTTTGTACTCCTTCTGTTCCTTTTTACTTCGCATATTGTCTAGTAGCATACAACTAAAGTGCTCAAGTTCTCTAGCAAATGACTGTATCTCATGAGCTTGTTCAACCACGGAGCGCTCTTCAATCAGCCTGTAATCATAGAATTGCTGCATGATGTACAGCTCAGTGCCAGCAACCGGAGGGTAGCAGCGGTGGCCTTACTTGGACCCGAGCGGCGGTGACCTACCATGTTCTACTCTTCCTTGTTTTCTGTGCGGCGCGGCCTCGTTGGCAGCGGGGCGGGGCCTCGGTGGAGCCGGCGATGTCCTCTGTCTCGTTGCCGGCGGGCGGCGCCTCGGCGGAGCGGGGGAAAATCCTCCCCCTCGTTGCTGGCAGGGTGGGGCCTCGGCGGAGCCGGCGGTGTCCTCTGCCTCGTTGTTGGCGCCGCGGGGCCTCGGCGGAGCAGGGCCTCGTCGACGCCAGTGGAGCGGGGACTCGTCGAAGCCGGCATTGTCCTCTGCCTCATCCTCGGTCTCGCCAAACAGCGCCTCGGCCTCTTCATCGCCCTCTTTGTAGGCGGCTGCAGCCTCCGCCACCCGCATGCGGTACCGCCAGCGCTCGAGGCGGCCCTCGCAGGCGGAGCAGTACGAGTTGAGCATCGCCTCCTGCTCCGCGGCGATCTGCTCCTCCGCCTACAGGTGCTCCAGGAGGAGATGGTGGTTGTAGGCGGCGGCGGCCTACGCCTCCCGGAACTGCTCCTCACACTTCTGCCTCACCGTGTCCATATATTGCGCACAGGCCTCGCCGATGGTCATGGTGCAATGCACCGGCGAGGATGGCGCGGAGGAGGGGGTTGGCACCGGATCGTCGACTACCATGTTCTCCATTGGGACGTCGTCGTCCTCCGGCTGCCTGCCGGCCAGCTAGTCGGTAGCAATGGCTGCCATCTCCTTGTGGTCCGTCGTCCGCCCGTCCCGAAGAGCGCTGGAGCGCGAGGAAGCCATGGTGGGCAGTAGTGGTGTGGACAGGAGAATAGGAATGGATGCGGATGACTGCGGCTATGGCCGGCGCAGCAGTTTATATAGCAATGGTGGCGGCGGAGGGACGGAGGTGTGGCGCCAGAGTAGCCGCCTCGGCAACCGCGTATCATTAATGTGGGTGGGAGAAGGACGGACGGATGGCACTTGTGTTGTTTGAAGGCAGAGCAATCGCATGCACCGGGAAGCGGGGCGGGCGGCGCTGACCGTTTCGGGCGAAAAGCGCGCGCGGGCGAGGGAGGCGGTTTGGGTGGGCCAGGGCAGGTAGACTCGTGCTTGGCAGCAGGTCGGTCCAGCAGCCGGACATGCTGGCTCGCCAGCTACCTCGCCGAGCTGAGCGACGACAATCAGACGATGGACGTAGCTTCCGACCAGCAGCCGGCGCCACTGTCCAAGCCGGTTCATGCCGTGTTCACCATAGAGCAGGTGTGGCCGCACTTTGACGCCCTAATGGCGGAAGAGCTACAAGTGCAGGAGGACCTGTGCTGCAACCTCTGTCTCCTCAATGAGCACCGGTGAACAAGTGAACGACAATGCCGTCGCGGACATGTGGCCCTATGATCCTGGCTTCCTGAATGAGCAGCGGGCGCTGTATCAGACCACCCGTAGGGCCCGCTAGGCCCTCTCCGTCGTCCTTCGAGTTGTTGCGCTCGCTGTGGCGCCGCCGTCTCGCATTGTCAACATGGTCAACGGACATGAGGATGAGGAGATGACTTTACTTGGAGAGGATGACAGCAAGTGCCTCCTTATTAGTATATAAAACTATAATTTTTTTTGCTTCCTCCTGGTTTCCTGACATCACGGTCCCACACAATTGTGAACCTATGTACTCAATAAATGAGAGAATTGCACAAAGCGGCCGACAGCTGGGACCAAGCAGCTCGAGCAGTATTTGTGTTTTTGAGGTGCGAGCACTGCAGAGTTTTTCTTGAGCGATGTTTAGCCCAGATATTAATTTTTCTCCTCTGAACAACTACGAAAACATCGCTGCAGCTATTAACTGGGTGGGCTGTGGCCCGTCTAGCCCAGGCCAGATATCCAGCCCAGATATTAATTTTTTTCAAGCTGAAAATGGCTAGCCCAGCTATACTTTTCTTAGGAATACCCAGGCAAGGTCAAGTTGTTATTTTCCGCCCCGCTGGGCTGCAAATCTTTCCTAGGAGGGATGCATTAGGCTTAACAAGAAAATGGGCTTTAAGAAATAATAAATGTGATGTAATTATAAAAACTGGGCAGTAACTATAAAAAATGCACCAAACACGTAATTACTTTATAAAATATTATTTTTGGATATTGAAAATTTTAATTTCATTAATTGTTGCGTGCGCAATGTTTCGTTGGATTTTTACGTAATATAAATTTATATTGAAATTGTATTTAATCTGACTAGAAATTTCAGGATAAAAATATTTCGGATCCCATCAAAATATGGGAAATTTTATTGAATTCTGTTTTGAACGGTTGGTTGAAGTGGGCTGTACATTTAACAAACTGTAAATGGGCTGTAGTAAATTCCATTAGAATTCAAAAATTGGCTACACATTCTTACAAATCACAAATGGGCTATAAGTTCTCTGCCACACACTTGTGGCCTTACTAAGTTGACGTGTCCCCTAAAAAAACAGAGTTGACATGTATGCAAGGCTTTGTCAACTTATAGTCAACACACGGTTCTAGCAGCAGTGGCCATTGGATGTCCATCCAACGGATGCTGTGCTTCTTCTTCAATCTCGGATATTCTAGCTTCACCCGCCCAAAAAATGATTCCTCCCCCCTGACATCTGGGGTGCACCGTTTCGGAAGCTGGCCTGTGGGCCTACTAAGTTGACGGGGACGGAGTGCTTTGTCAACTTAGTTAATATGAACGATTCTAGCTCCAGTGACCGTACGATGTCCATCCAACGGCCGTAGTGCTTCTTCAACCTCTGGTCTTGTTGCTCCAGCCGCCCAAAGCAGTGCCGGTCGTGCCGCATGCTCCTGCCTCCTATGGTCGGCTGTGCTGCCGCAGAGGCCTCACCGCCCCCTACTATTCCCACCGCTGGCCAGGCCCTGCGGCGACGGCAGCCTCACACCGCAGGCGAACCAGTGAACCCTCGTACTCCTCTCCGCGCGGGCTTCCACTGCCGCGTCTTCCCCAGCTCCGCGTCGTCCCCTTCCTAGGCCTCGCCGTCGTCCACCGCCCTGGTGCTCTTGGCTTGGCGTGGTCAACGTGGTCAAGGAACGACTTCCATCGGAAGAGTACTGTACGTGGAGAGGCTGACAGCTGGGTCCACGGCGGCCGCAAGGAAGTTCCTCCTTATTACGCGCAAAATAATTATTCCTCCACCTGACAACAGGGACCCATCGGACGGGCAACTGTATTTCATGAAAAAAAATGTTTCCCCCTGACTGCTGGGACCTACCAGCTACATCTTCACACGCAAGGAAGTGCGTCCGGGCAAAAAAAAATGATTCGCCCCCCTGACTGCTGGGACCCACCAGCTACATCTTCGCACGCAAGGAAGTGTCTGACAGTCGGGACCCACCTGGTCGAAGCGTACGTAGCATTGTCATTCTGGTCGCGAACGTGTACGTACATACTGGTCGATGTAGAGGCGCGCACGTGTCGTAGCAGAGGCGCGCACGTAGCATGTACACGTACATACAGCGGCCAGTGTGCAAGAAAGAAAATACGGCCACGTACGTACATACGAGCAGGGTCTCGAACGCCTACTCGCGCATACGTACGGCCAGGGCTCGTGTACATGGCTGGGTCGGAACGGAGAAATAGCGTCGTCATCGTGTTCATGGGGAGCCAACCAGCTGGGTCGGAACGGAATGCGTCATCGTGTTCATCGGGAGGGCTTGGACGGAACAGCCCATGGAAACGAGGCCTGGCGTACCGCAGAACGGAGGAAACGGCCTTGTGTTCGACCGGCCACGTTCGAAACGGGATCCTGTTCATCGGGAGGGGTCTGGCGTACCGCAAAACGGAGGAAACGGACATCCTACGATCGAAACGAGGGTCTTGTTGATCGGGTGGGGTGTGGCATACCGCAAAACGGAGGAAACGGACTTGTGTTGGAGCGCTACGGTCGAAACGGGGGTCCTATTCACCGGGAGGGGTGTGGCGTACCGCAAAACGGGACTCCACGGGATACTGTTCATCTCCACCGTCGACTCCCTCCAGCCTCCACGGGCTACTGTTCATCCACCGTCGACCTCCTCCAGCCTCCACCTGCGACTGTTCATCCACGGGCTCCTGTTCATCCAGCCTCCACCGCGCGCTACTCCACCGGCTACTGTTCAACCAACCCTCTCCACGGGCTCCTGTTCAACCACCCCTCCACGAGCTACTGTTCATCCAGCCCTCCACTGTCTACTGTTCATCCTGCCCTCCACGGGGTGGTCCTGTTCATCCTGCCCTCCACGGGGTCCTGTTCATCCAGCCCCAACCGGCTCGAACGATCGGGGTCCTGTTCATCCACCCCCACCGGGAACTGTTCATCCAAACCCCCCAGCAACGCTCACTGTTCATCCAGAGGCAACGCCACGGGGTCCTGTTCATCCACCCCCACCGGGAACTGTTCATCCAAACCCTCCAGCAACGCTCACTGTTCATCCAGAGGCAGCATCAATCGGCTTCAGTTAGCAGCAGTAGCGAAGGAATCGCTCGATCGGGTTCAGTTAACAGCCATCGCTCGGGTTCCGTAACGTGTAGCCTGCAGTGCAATCGCTCGGGTTCAGTTAGAGCCCAACGCCTCGCTTAGGTTCAGTTAGAGCCCAACGCCTCGCACACACGCGCGTACATACGAGAGAAACGCGCATCGCTCGGCCCCCGACCACCCACCATAACTGGGGACTCCCCGATATTTTCCGCGCCCTCGCTTCTACCATGGTTTTTTCCGTCATGGACGGCCCAAAGAATGTCATGCAGCTGTGTCTCCGGCCCGCCCAGGACGAAAATCCCATTTTATGTCATGATTTTTAGTCATAGAAGTAGGACCCCACCACATCTATGATGATACCTGGTTTTGTCACAATTATCGTCATAGAAGAAAAAGATTTTCGTTCGGCCCAAAATGTCACGGATGTGTCTTTTTTTGTAGTGTACTAAGTTTCCGGTTAATACAATTCTAGCATGAATAATAAACATTTATCATGATATAAGGAAATATAAATAACAACTTTATTATTGCCTCTAGGGCATGTTCCCTTCAGTCGACTCATCCCGAATCAAGCCAAGCACCACCACCTTTAAAGGTGTCATCCCAGGCGTGGAAGCCCGCTGTACCAGAACAATCACTTTGGAGGTGGTCTTCGGCTCACGCGAAAACTTCAGAAGCGAGGAGTTAATCTTCGACATCATCCCCTTCTGGAGTGGATACCACGCGCTCTTAGGGCGCACAGCTTTCGCACGCTTCAATGCAGTCCCGCATTACGCTTATCTCAAGCTTAAAATGCCAGGAACTAACGGAGTTTCACAATCGATGGTAACACCGAACGCTCACTCCGGACGAAGGAGTAGACCCTTTCGCAGCCGAGGTACAAGCGTCGGAGGAAGCATCCCGCGGTGGTAAAGGCACCACCAGCTATTTGAAGCGAACGCGGGCTGCGCTAGTCGACCTCGGCCACGTACCCCCACATCCTAAATAGGGGTACGGGCTCCTCGCGCGGTCAAATCGGATGGGGGATTACGTCCCCAGGGTGCATAACTTGACACTCAAAATTCCTTGGGCCATAGTGGAGCCAAAATTTACGGAAATGTTGGAACGGTTTGACTGAGGAATGGCGTAGCTTTGAGCTCCCACATCGGCAGGTTTCTGTCAAAAAAACAAGCCAGCAAAACTATATCAACATGGCCTACACCACACAACAGACATCCACAGACCTCTCTCAAAGGACTCGGCCAGCACAAAGCAAGTGCAGGGCCGGGGTGGTATACAGTCCGTCTTACTCCTCGTCTCTAAAGGGGACAAGCTGATAAACAACATGGAGACGCAGACGTGCGACAGGAAGCCGTCCGGGCTCATAGACCCGATGTTAAGCTCTGCTTGTTCTTTACTCCTTTCTTTACCATCAATTTGCATTATATCTTTCTAGTTTCTCTCGTTACAGCTCGACATGTAAAGCTCGAATTTGTCAAAAGAAATCATGCCCTTTAAAGGTCCACATTATATTTCTTTGTGTGCATTGCCTTTAAGCTACAAGAACGCATGTAAGATACAATTGCTAAAGGTCTTTGTTTCCCTATCCTATAAAACAAGTCCGAAGTATTCGGCGTCGCGAATGTTGCACTATATGCATCGATTTCGAACCTAGATTTTGGTCAATAGTTGGGTTGTCGGGCTCCTACGTGTACCCCTTACGTTCCCGATAAATTCGACTAATGGTGTAATGGGAGAACCACCGTGATAGTGCCGCCAGATTAATTGGCAGTGCGCCTCAGTGGAGAAAGTCAAAAACTGACTATTTAGGTAAGCGCAAACTGGTCTGCCATCCGAAAAACGTGTTAAGTGATGTGACGATAGAGATTACCCGTGTCAAATGAAGGGTTGCTTTTTTAGCCGAAGTGCGTAATGGCATAGACCTCGCCTCGCTAAGCCGACCACTTCCCACACCGGGGGCTCGTCATCAGCCCCCACAGTCAAACTCCTATGACTAAGTGAAAGTTATAAAGCTGATATAGTCTGATTACCTAGTTCCTACGAGCACAGACCGCCTCCGGGTACCGAGACGTCGGCTAAGGGTCAAAGATGCTTCAAGGAACACCCTCTGTATATTCTACATTGGGGTAGAAGCCAACAACTGGGCACTTTCAATGTAACACGGTCGCACATGAGGAAAAATAATTAGAAAACACACTTATATGAGGGAATTTAAAGCCATACTCATTCAAGCAAATGATAAGTTTTGTACATCCCAAAACTTCAGCATTCTGAAGTACTACCTAAATATACAAAGTGTCCTTTGTACACATGGCCTCGGTAACACAGGCACCCTCCTCCACCTCGGCGAAGAACTGCTCCGTCCTTTTCTTCTCCTCCACCACCGAGCCGCGGTCTGGATCTCAGAGTGTGCAAGCTGGAGCTCCCGAGCTCTTCCTTTTCTTCTCCTCCGCCTGAACTTTGTCACGTGCCTCGAACGCGCCCTCCAGGGTCTCCTCGATCTCCAGGACCTGCGCCCTTCTCCCCAGCTACCTTCTCGGCAGCTCGGGCCTTCTCCGCCTCCACGGCCGTAGCCTTCTGCTGCTCTACCTCCTGCCGACCTTTCTTGAGCTCGGCCTTGAGCACCTCAAGCTCGGCCAACGTTGTTGTCATTCAATCAAATTGGCTTTAGTTCACCATTCAAAGCCAAAAATTCAAAAACTTTGTGTTCAATGTAACACTCATAGGAACGCAAGTCCGGGTCGCTTACCTTGAGACTGCTTGAACCATTGGTTCATTAGGTTGAGGTCCTCCTGGGACCTCTCAAGCTTCCGGTTTACCTCTGCAATGTCCTCGGAGACAGAGTTCGGAGCCAAGGTCGAAACCTGCAAACATAGATCTTTCATATAAGCCCCATGGTCAACTTATTGAAACTTCAGAACAATCGCCTTATGACATTAGGCAGCATCCTAGGGGCTGCATATTGCGCTCCTACTTTTCCACGACCCCAACACAGGTGTCTTGAAATCAGCCTTGGGCTCGGGGGGCTACTCCTGGTCGGGCCATTTAGAAGGCCACAAGGATATGTCCTCGGATAGTTGCATGGATTTACAAAGAAAATCTAAATACAACAATCATTCATGTACAAGGATAAAATAGTACATTGAAGCTCGTAATGAGGTTCTTGAAGACCTCGTGTAGTCCGGCCCCTGAGGACCAGAAGCCCTGCAGTGCCACGCCTATCAAGGCACGATGCTCTTCTTTAAGGGAAGAGCCCTTCAAGGTCTCCTCCTTCTCTTTGGTCCACCCCACGCTAGCTCGCCCTTGCGTAGGAGGCCGGGGTGGCATGACGACCTCGGACCCAAGCACCTGGGTGCTGGGCCGAGGGATCTCCAGCCGCGGTGATGGAGCCGAAGCAGACGTCGGCTGGGCCGATGACTGGCCCAACCCCTCCTTGGTGACCTTAGGGATCTTCTCTCCTAAGTCCTGTTGGGCCGAGGCTTCGACCTCAGCCATGAAGCCCTACTCTTCGACCCCTGCCATGTTGACTTGGGGAGCCAGAGTGGATGTTTCCTTCCCTAGCCTGTCATGAGCCGATGGGGGAATAGCGGGGTCCGGGCTCCCACTGGCAGATGGCAGCCCACTCGAGGAGTCACTAGGGCGCACCTTTGGTGGACTGCGTAAAAGACGCCCTTATGAGGCTGCTATTGCTGAGAGGGCTTGTTGAAAGTGCAGAGTACAAAAGCGATGACGTACCATCGGGGTGCCGGTTTCTTCCTCAACATAGCGAGGGGGTCATCCTCTGATTCGTTGGAGAGCTTGACTCTCTCCAATGACTTGCCGGTGGCCCTAGTCGAGGTCCTCCTTGGCCTCTTCGAGCCCTTGGGCCACATACCGGCTTCGGCGTACTCCGACACCTCCCTCTTCCCTTTAAGGGGAGGGTTCTCTTCCAATTCCTTCATTTGGTGAATCAAATAGGTCATAGGAGTTGGAGGATATGAGAGCAAGTCCGCCAACACCTTCATCTTGACTATAGTCGGAGTCGGAGTCATAACTTCTCTCGGAGTTATTGTCCGAGTCGGAGCCGGAAACCCTTCACCAACATGAGCTAGATGTCTTCTTCTAGAGTAGCTCTTGGTTCACTTTCTCTTTCCTTTCCGAATCCTTGTTTCTTCGAGAGGGTCTTCGTTCATAATGATCATCCCTACTCTTCTCTCTCTATGAGGTGATTCATCTCTTCTACTCTTCCTTCTAGGTGATTCGTCTCTTTTCTTGTGAGGTGGCGTACACTCATTGGAGTAGTTTCCGGGTTTCCCACAATTGTAGCAATTACGGTCACCACTTGATGATCTTTGCTCATAGTTTCTTGAGTTGGAGCTTCTCTCTTTGCTTCTATTCTTGTAGTTAAAGTTCTTCGCCATTAGGCTTATCTCCTCATTGGATATTAGCTCATCACTTTATGTTCTGGGAGAACTTCTTGAGGCTTTGTATGCACCACTTGACTTGTTGTGGAGCTCCTCCTTGTCCTTAACTGACATCTCATGAGCAACAATTCCTCCAATGACTTCTGTGGGCTTGAGGATCTTTGTAGTTGGGCATCATTTGGATCAATGTGCACACGATATCATATTTTCCGTCCAAGGACCTATGGATCTTCTTGATGATGAACTTGTCGGTCATCTCTTCACTTCCTAAGCTGGCAATCTCATTTGTGATGATAGCGAGCCTAGAGTACATTTCAGCGGTGCCTTCACCATCCTTCATCTTGAACTTCTCAAGGTGACTTTGAAGTACATCCAAATTGGATTCCTCGACGGACTCGGTACCATCATGCATATCAAGCAAAGTATCCCAAATTTCCTTTGCATTCACGAGGCGGCTAATCTTGTTAAACTCCTCGGGGCACAAACCGTTGAAGAGAATGACGCATGCTTGAGCGTCATATTGCAACATCTTCAAATTCTTCTGTGGTTGCTTCACGATCCGGTTCCTTACCATCCTCAAAGAGTTCACCTTGGAAGCCAACATGAACAACAGCCCAAACGACATGGTTATGACCAAGAATATGCATTTTCATCTTATGCTTCCAACTAGCAAAGTTTGTACCATCAAAATATGGACCTCTACGATGATAATTACCCTCACTAGAAGACATACTCTCCTAGTTTGTGAAACCAATGCTTAAAGGGCATGTAGCCCCTAAGTGTGGTTTTGGTAATTAATGACAATCTGTATAGACTAATGTTTTCATTGAGATTTTGAAGGTATTGTCCATAGAAGCTGCATCAAGGATATTAGAAGGAATCAAGGATGAAGTCCATATATATGAAGATATATTTTCTCTAAGCTATTCCTATGGAGCATCAAGTGCATTGAATCCTATATGAAGAAATGTTCCATAGTGATGCATGAAGCATGTTGGATTTATGTGGGAAGAATTCCATCAAAACATTCCAAGAATTCCTCATGGTATCCCTCTCTGGATACCCCATGCACACGGGCCTTCTGACCCCCGTGCGCACAGGATCGAGTGTCAACTCTCTGGATACCCCATGCATACGGGGTCCCTGACCCCTCGTGCACACGGGGCCTAGGTTTTGGCACTCAAGGTCCCATATCCAGTAAGGTTTCAAGTTGGTCTTTGGGGATTTATGTCAAAGCCATCAAGATTGATTTTAATGTCTAACCAAATGTATTCAAGGTGGAGTTCGTTGGAAGATCTCAAAGATTGACATATGTGGCATTTTAAGGATCAAGAGCTTGAGAGTATAAACAAATAGAAGAATTCAAGTTATGGTTTCAAGACAAGATCATGGTAAGCTCATGTGTTGGGTTTTTGGTTGATCAAGTCTTGAAGCAAGCAACTAGAGTGAAGAATTCATTATGCCTCTCAAGAGATTACGATGGAGTTTTAGAAGAGCATGTGGTGACCAAGATGATATTCATAGTGCAACTTGATATGGTCATTAAAGAGTATTTGGTGATACAGTCTTGGAGCAATGAAGGGAAATGAAGATTTCATTGTGTCTTTCAAGAAACCAAGATGAGACATGTAGTAAAGATGTTTGTTGACCAAGATGAAGCTCGAAGATAATCTAGATGGTCAACTCTCAAAGCGCAATCTTTGTATCACGTGGGATCAAGTGATCTAGTGGTATGGTAAGTAATTGTGAATTGTGCTTTGCTACCTAACCCATGATATGTGTTTGTTATGTCTATGTGGGTTAGGTGTTTCTCATGGGCTTGCATCAAAAGGAAAGATTTCAAGTAGCCTATGTGTGGATGACATCAAGTGCTGATGGTCATCGGGTTCGAGGAGTCCAAGTGCAAGATGAGAAGCCGGAGGTTATATGCTTTCAAGCTTGTGGTCCACATCATGATAGTGTGCATGTGAAGATGGGCTTAAGTTAAGGCTTCCCTCATTGAAATATGAGGAAGCATTTCGAGTATCTTCACCAAGTGATTGTGGACAAGAAAAGGATTCCAACTTGAGGCAAGCATTAAAGTCATCATCAAGCTCAAGTGGAATATGCAAGCCAAAGGTATACCTTAGCTATGTTTTCCTATTTTTGCCGGTCTCATGGTGCTTGGAGGGAGACCGGATTATAGGTTTGATAGTCGTACTACCAAGAGGGACTTTTAGGCAAGTTGCTTGATCACGTCGCATGTAGAGAGCTCAAACCTTTGCATAATTTTCATCGTTATTTATTTTTATCTTTGGTGGTTGTATATGTGAGGACCTTTTGCTTTTCCATAGCTTTAAAATGAGCCCAAGATCATCGAATTCGGAGTTCATATGCCAAAGTTGTGCATGTTTTAGTGGGCTGATGCACGCTGTTTCTGGGTACCCCGTGGACACGGGGTTTGAGGCCGTGGGCACGGGGCCTCCGTGTGCACGGAGCTTGTACGGTGGGCATGGGGTCTTGACCCCCGTGGGCATGGGGTCCCCAAGAAGTGTCCGTTGGAGCCCCAACGGCCAGTTTTGGAAGTTGGCTATATAAGAGCCCTTCCTCCCCATCGGTTTGGGGGTCGTTCGCACACATTCTGAACATCATTTTGAGCCTCTTACCACCTCTCCCAAACCCCTATCTCCCATCTAAGTGAAGGGGTATTTGTGGATGGATCTTGGAGTCATTTGTTGATTTCCTCCATTGCATCCCCTCTCTTCAATCTCCCACTTTCTTGAGTTGCATCTTGTGAGATTGAGAGAGTGAGTTGAGCATTTGTTGCTTGACCTTGCATTGCATTTGTTGCATTGGTTTGAGCTCCCCACATTGATTTGTTCAAGTGAGAGCCCATGAGTTTATTACCTTGGAGGCTTCGCCTCGTAGACGGTTTGGTGATATCTTTGAGAAGTTTGTGAAGAGGCCTAGCTGGCCAAGGTTCCTCCGGAAGCTTCCTTTTGTGGTGTGCTTCGGGGAAGGGTGTGAAGTGGCCTAGGTGGTCATGTTCCTCCGGAAGCTTCCATGGTTGTGGTGTGCTCTGGAGAAGATTGTAAAGGTGTGGTGGTCGCCTTCAAGACCAACCCTGAGTGAACTGAGGGTCATCCGTTGGGGGTGACTCGTAAGGGAGAATACGGTGAGTCACTTGGTGACGCCTCGGAGCTTTGGCTTCGGCACTGCTCTAACAGAGATTAGCACTCTCACGATTGTGAACTTTGGGATAAATCTGCATCCCCGACTCACATGTGGTTATCTCATACCCACACCCTTTACTTTCCGGAATTCATACTTGCTCATATTGATATATCTTGTGCTAGTTGAATTGCTTAGTTGTTCCTACATTTCCATATCTTGTGATATAGTTTGTGGTTGCTAGTTTCCTTAAAGTTCCTATATTGTTTAGCATAGGTTGTTGGTGCACTTAGTTGAGCCTAGCGTATTTAGGATTTGTGCTTGAAAACTATTTGTTTAGTTTATTCCGCATTAGGATAAAGCCAAATCCATAAAAGTTTTAAAAATCCTATTCACCCCCCCCCCCCCGGTCGTCATCTAGATCCATTCAATTGGTATCAGAGCTTTGGTCTCTCCTTGGTAGGCTTCACCGCCTAGAGAGTAAAGATGTCGACTAGTGGTATAGTGCATGACGACACTTTTTGTTTTAGTGGCACAAACTATCACTTATGGAAAATTCGTATGCTTTGTCATTTTCGGACCATGGGTCCAAATTTTGTGCAAATTGTTCTTGTAGGGTCTTCTCCATGGAAGGATGAACTTTTTCCAACTATTGAGGAAAATGATGATATGCTTTGTGGGTATGGTGCTAAGAATGCCACAATTCGGTCTATATCCCTCGAAGTATCTGAGTCTATCATGACTTGTGTGGCGGCTCATGATATGTGGACCAAAATTGAAGAAATATATGGTGGGTCCAATCTTGTTGATATTCATCATCTTTTGGAGGAGTAAATTGACGAGTTCTCCACATCTTCAAATCACAAAGAACTCCATATTGCTTCTTCCTCCATGTACTTGGACATTTCAACTTCTTCCAGCTCACCATCACGTGACATGTCCCAAGGTAATGACATGGTGAGTGGAAATATCACTTGTGATGATGATGATGTTCTCAATATTGAAGATCTTTCATGCATAAATGCTAATGTTGTAGTTTCTTTGGACTTGAACACATCTAGGAAAAATGACATACATTCTTGTGTTGATAGTCCATGCATATCATTTAGAGATTCCTTGAATACTTTTTGTGATGATATGCTTGATACTCCTTGTTGCCATGATCCCTATGCTTCTATTTCCTCTAGTTGTTCTTTGACTAACCATGTAGAGGAAATAATAGAAAGTAGTGCACACAACACTAATGGAGAAATGTCTAGAAGATCAAAGAAGGAAATCACCATGTCGGAGAGGAAATGCTATGAGCGTCAATAGGATGGTCATGAATCTCCTACTCTTGTTTATGAAGAATCTTCCTCTCCAAAAGAATAATCATCAACCTCCAATGTTTATATGTGCCTCATGGCAAGAGGTAACACCTAGGTATCATATACTCTTTGTAATGATATTGATGAGAGTGATGATGAATGTGATAGGGATATGAGTCAAGAAATATATGAAATTGGTAATTCTCTTCGTGCGGTAAATAAGAAAAATTATGAGATGTTTAAAGATCTTATTACTCATTTTGGAAAGTGTAATGATTTAATTCACGAAGAGCAAGAACAAAATGAAAAACTTGATTCTAACCTTCTTGGTGCTCTAGAAACTCTTAGATACTTAGAATCTTCTAAAGAAGAGATTGAAGTTGCTCACGATCAACTTAAAGAGGATTTTGAGCACCTTGACCTTGGCTACAAGAATGTCAAGGGAGAGCTCATCAAATTCTCTAAGTCTTATGAGGAACTTCAAGCTACTCATGTGAAGTCCCTAGTTTTTTCTAGCTCTCATATTGTCAATGATGCTTGTGCTGCTAACTCTATTTCTTGTGAAACATCTATCTTGAAGGAGAATGTTGAGGTAAGGGCTCAACTTTCTTTGCTAACTAGCAATTATGGAAAATTAGAGGAAATTCATGAAAATCTCTCGAGCTCTCATGATTACCTTCTAATGTTCCATGAAAGGCTAATGTTAGCTCATGAGGCTATTGTGTCTAAGGTAACATCTTGTGAGCCTCATGTGGACATTGGCACTGTTTCTACTCAAAGTGCTTTATTGACATGTGCTAGTCCTAGTGATTCATCTAGACACATTATTGCCAATTCTTGTGATGAATTGCTCTCCTTGCCTTGTTGCTCTAACAATGAAGCTTCTACCTCCTCTACTACTTTTGTTGATACTAACCTTGTAGAGGAAAACAAAGAGCTCAAGGCCCAAGTCACTATTTTTAAGAAAACTTGGAAATGTGTCATGAAGGAAATACCACTCTCGACACTATCTTGAGTGTTTAAAAATCACCTCATGACAAGGGTAGACTTGGTTTCATTCCCAACAACAAGAAGTCTAAGAATAAGAAGAAGGGACAAGACCAAGTCAATAATGAGGCCAACATTACATGCTTCAAGTGCAAGAATGTTGGACACCATGTGAGATCTTGTCCATTAAATAAGAAGGTTTCAAATGTGAAGCAACAAGAGAAGCGGCCTCAAGTTCAACCTCAAGGTCGACCTCAAGTTGAAGAAAGGTCACTACCAATGATGGACCAAGATAGTGCTCCCCGAGTTAATAAAATAAAGAACAAGAGAAGGGGTAGCACATGTTGCTATAATCGTCGTGAGAAGGGACACATATCCTCATCATGTCCCAACGGTAACATCCCTAAGCCTCCTCTAGTCAATGATCATTATTCGCTTAGGAAGGATGTTGTTGGCAATTTTTTTGCCAAGTTTGTTGGTGCCCAAAGTGGTTTGGAAATGGAAAAGACCATTTGGGTTGCCAAGCCTATTGTGACTAACTTCTTAGGACCCAACTTGGTTGGGGACCATCAATCTCAAACTTGATCATCAATAGGTGTGTGGGGGACATTGGAGATTTGGCTAGTTCATGAAGAACATGATATCCACCATTTATTTGTTCGAGCCAAGTCACGTGGATTATGTTCATATTATCTATCCAATGCTCCTCTTTGCGGTAACTTGTATTTATATTGCTTACATTGAAAGTTACTCGCCCCTTGCATGTTTAGGTTTTGTATCTAACATGTTAGTTTGCATTACACTTCATGTAGTGGTGTTTGTACTCTTGAGCCTTTACTGTATCATATTTGAATCTTGATTGGCTTTTGTGAGAAATTAGTGGATCATCACATTATGGGGGAGTGCTATGTTTTGTGCACATCACAAACCCAAAATGTGAATATGAGAAATACCACCTAGTATTGATATTCAATATTATCTAGTCACTATGTGGTATGTCAAGCTCATTTGAAATTCAAATTCTCAAAGTATCCATTAATTATCTCTTGTTGGTTGTTATTTGCCTTCGTAGTGTGCTTCGCCGAGGTGCCCTTAGAGTTTCACAGTATCTTACTGGACACCACGTGCGCACGGGATTGTTTGACCCCCGTGCGCATGGGGTGCCACGTAACTCTCTGGACACCCGGTGCACACGGGGTGTGTTGTCCCCCGTGCGCATGGGGTGGGGTTTCAGTCTCTGAATACCTCGTGAGCACTGGGCTGACTTAGCCGGTGTGCAAAGGGGTCCAATGGGCAGAAATGCTCACCCGGCCAAGAACACTATGAAACTCTCGTCTTATGCTTTGGATTATGATTTTGATCAGGTGCATCTTCGGAATCTACCACTGAGTGTTAATTAAAAATACCATTGTTATTCTCTTACAATTGGTATTCCTTCATGTGGTAGAACTTTATGATCATCTTCTTCTCGGCCCATGCTTCAACTTGTCTTATCTCACTACTTGTTCTATCTACTATATACTTAAGTGAGATAAACATTTGAGCATGTGTGTAGTGAATTTTCATATGCTCATTGGTTTTTTCTTAGTTCATATGTTGTTCTTTGTGTTCAGTCTTGTGTGGATTTGTCACTTTGATATAATTTGGACAACTTGGATGCTTTGTGATATTAGTGGTTCATTCATCGTGTATGTGTTCTTTTGTCCAAATTGTATCTCTTTGGATCTTGGTAGGCTTGTGCATGCATATTTATTTATATACTTATTTTTGCCTTACTTGCTCTACTTGATCCTTTATATAGGGTAAACTCCATAATATCCTTAATGGTTAAATATGTGTATGAATTTCGAGTTCATATCCATATGCACATATTTAATGTGGAGTTTGCCCTATGTATTGTAGTTGGTCTAACTACTTCGGACCCAATAAGTTTGGGGACCAAATTGTACCTTAATGTGTTTTAGGTCCTTTGGAGAAGTACACTAGTAGAAAAGGGGCCATTTGTCCCAGTTCGTAAGGCCCATCTGTCCTGGTTGAGGAACCGGGACTAAAGGGTCGTTACTGATGCCCTAGGCCTTTAGTCCCGGTTCTTACACGAACCGGGACAGATGGGCCTCCACGTGGCCGCTACGGCGAGCCTAGGTAGGAGGGCCTTTGGTCCCGGTTGGCGGCACCAACCGGGACCAAAAGGCATCCACGCGTCAGCAGCTGGCAGGAGCTGAGGTTTTTTGTTTTTCTTTCTGAAAGGGGGTGGTTTAGGGGGTAATTTAGGGTGTGTTAGCTAGCTAATAGAGAGAAGTGTCCTCTCTTATCTCCGTGCTTGGTTTACCAACGCTACTGCTATGCCTAAACATGGCTTAGATTAAAGTGAAGGCAACATGTGGTGCATGTCGAAAGTAATACTAATCCTAACTTGATCAAGTTTGGATTAGTACTACTTTCGACATGCACCACATGCATGTTGCCTTCACTTCAATCCAATCCATGTTCATTTCACCCACTGATATATAATAACTCTTCATGCTCGCATCATGCATCATCATAATAATAAGTCCTACTAATCATCATCATACAACTTCTACTCGTTATTAATTCAACAAGTCATACGATCATCATCCTCATAGTCATCGAACCACCCCTACTTAATTGTTCTAGGCACATGATCATCGGTATTAGGTAGGACCTAAATACCCTCTTTAAGGTAAAATAGCATAAAACAATATAGACCCTGACTCTCCATTATGGAGAATGGAGATCATCCTGTCTCCAATTCTTGCGCTTCGCTTCCTTTTGCTTCCAAGAACCTCCTTACGACTGTCCATACATTTTTTTTCCATTCCTTGATTTTCATGTCTCCACTTCTTTTAGAAATCCGGTATGGACAGTTGAGATTCGTAGGATGACCTGGACGTATGTTCAAAACATCAAGGCGACCACTCTGATACATCAGATGAGGCACACAATCATTCGGGATTTCCTGTTGAAAAACATATAGTAATAACTTCGTAGTTAGCAATGTAGTTAAGTTTTAAAAGAATTTATGCAAAAGATGCACGAATGTCGTAATACTAAAAAATCTTACCATGGAATCTCCATGGATGTTACCGTAGTTCAACATGTGCACTAGTGGGACATATTGACCATAATGTGGAGGAGTTTTACAATAGATATTGTAATTCTCAAGATCAGTACAAAATGCGACCATATGATTTTTCTCCTTATAAGTTAACTCAGAGCCATCGATGTAGTAGGTTCTATCTACCATGTTCCCCACATTGTTTGAACAATCAAAATAAGCTGTCAACTATTTTGAAATGAACAATATAAATTAGTTAATAACTATGTTTGAGAAACTCACATAGCGGTAGAATTGGAGGCATATCAACAAGGACCCAAATGTCCATATTGTGTTGGTCGATGTCAGGATCACCAAGATCCATGGTGACAAGCATACCCTCATCAAAATCATACATCTTGCAAAATGCTTCCCAATTTTTGCAACCAAAATGGGTTACGCTCTCAGAATTATACAGATTTACTTCAAAATCCATATCATGATGGGTCCTTAGGTGAATTTTCTTTGTTTCCATACTTTCATGGTCTTCAAAACCCATCCTCTCCAAGACATAGCGTCTTGCATGGCATGGGATAAGCTAGTCGAATTGTAAAAGATGAAAATTACACGTTGAAATAGTTGAAGTCGTGCTTAATTACAAAAAAATAACACTTGTCGTCATTGCGTACCGTTTCAACATCGAAGGTCTCCTCCAGCTTAATGCTGAAGCGCCGATCTTTGTCCAGGTGAGGCCTGTCGCACAGACCTCGGTCGTCTTGGCACCAGTCGCACTCCCCCGGGAGACTTTCGTCGTCCGAGTACGACATTTCCTATATTCATAATTCAAATATTAAACTTGTACAATTAAATATATGTACTAAAAAACCTAAATTAGATCATTATTATTCATCACGGGTTGACTATCGGTCTGTCGAGTCTTTTGTCGGAGTAAGTGGCCACGGGTAGCCAAACCGGCTACCCCTGGCTCTTCAGAAAATTTATCAGGCCTTTGGGCCTTCAAGCACTCCAAGCATTTGGGCCGCCTTCCCGGGCCGGCTACCACTAAAGCCGACTCCCGGAAGGCGACCCAGCCTCACCGACTCCAAGAAGCCGGCCAAGAGAAACGCCGACTCCTAGAAGCCGGCCGAGACCACAACCGCCCCTACATAACAACGACCTGACGGGGCATGGCCACAGTGCGGCCCACGACCCCCGAAGCCCGAGGCAGGCATGGCTACAGGAGGCCGTACGGGAGGGATGTCTCCTGTGCGGCCGGGCACTGTAGCCACGCCAGCTACGACGTCATCCACTACCCACTCCTGCACGGCCCAAGGACTGTGGGCCCCTTCAGCCAGAGGGAGGCGTGAAGGCGGCCCGGCCTTTCCTAGTCGGCCAGGAGCATAGCCGGCCTCCAGAAGCCGGCGACTCCCTTCCTCGAAGCAGGAGCCCATTTAAGGAGACAAGACGAGGCGAGGCTACAGTGATAGCCCCCGACGCGGATCACTGTAGCCACGCTTACCTCGACAAAGCCCTCATCATCAGAAGCGCGGCTACAGTAAGCAGCCGCCGACAAGACCCTAGGCGGTGGGGCCGGCCTGCCGACCGAGTAGCCGGCAGCCGGCGGGACCCACCAAGCGGCGGGACCCAGCAGCCGGCGGAGAAGCCGGCGAGCATAGACACTGACGAATGGGACCCGTTCCCAGTCGGATTACCATTGTACCCCGGGGGGGTAGGCCTATATAAACCCCCCGGAGCACCCATGCAAAGGGTTGGCTTCTGGTTGGCACCTCTGCATGTTTGGCTTCCAAGCATAGCACACGCACACACACCATAGATAGAGAGAAGCAAGAGCTAGCCTTGTTCTTCTTCTCCCTTGATCCCAACAGCTCTAGGAGCGATTGTAGCTACTCTTTATCGAGCTAGTGATCATGCGGAGACCCCGCAGAGCAGGACTAGGGGTGTTATCTCCTCGGAGAGCCCCGAACCTGGGTAAGATTCGCCGGCGTGCATGTCTTCGCCTCATCCCGTTTCCAGGCACCGGCGACGTTTTATTGGCTCCCACAATGATAAGCCATCCTTTGGCATATGTCGCACCAACCACCCAACATTTGGCGCCCACCGTGGGGCCAGGTGCACCGTCGTCCGGAGACCTGTTCTGGACGGGAACCTTCTTCCTTCCCCGCGAGCGCAGCCAGCCTGCTGCGCCCGATGGCGCTTGCCCCGACGCGCTGCAAGGCGTCGACGACGCCTGCGCAGCGAGCCGCCTCGCCGATCTGCTCGGCGAGACTCGCATCTCCGACGAGCCTGCGTCCGACGCAGGCACTGACTACCCCGAGAGCCGCCTCGTCAGCCTCCTCGACCAACTTCACGTCTCCAGCGAGCCTGCTGCGGACATGGAGTCTGTCGGCTCCACCGACCCGATGCTCATCGACTCTGACACCGCGTCGCTCGACGCCTCCCCCTCCGACGTGGTGGTCTTCGACGACCCACTCCCTCGAGCTGACAGCGGCAGCAGCGCTGCCACCGAAGTGCTGGTCATCAGCCACGTCTCCAACTCGGGCGGGAGCGCCCGCGACGCTCAGCAAGCAGCGATGCACGACCTCTCCATCCCCCTCCCGGCTGACGCCGACGCCGAGACCCTGGAGGTACGCCGTCTTGCCCTCATCACGGAGAGCAAGAAGATAGCCTCGATGAGACGCCTCACCGAGGCCCACCAGCGCGAAGTCGACCGCGCCGCCTTCGGGACGCCGCCGCCGAGCGGCCCGAGCCGAGCCGGCTTCGTCCAGAAGCACGGCGCAGCCGTTGCCAGCATGCTGGGCGCAGATCGCCCCGTCTACGCCACCCCGCTCGAGAATCTGCGAGCCGCTCAGGCGGCAGCAGAGGAGCTCAATGGGCTGGGAGCCGATGAGCTCCCCTACATGACAAGACGGATCCAGCAGCTGATCGACGCGGCTGCAGAACGGCACGAAGCCGGCGCCCGAGCTGATAGCCATCCCCCGCGCCGGGAGCACGCCGCGACGTCCCGCTCGCCGACTGCGAGCGGCACGCGCCAGAAGAAAGACAAGGAGCCGGCTGCCAGCCGCAGCCGGACCCGCATCACTATCGAGCGCGACGCGGAAGGCCGCCCTCGGGCGGTTGAACATCAGGGAAACCTGCCTCCTCCCCCGCCTCGAAGAGAAAGACGCCTCACTCCACCGCCTGTCACCCATCCGACTCTTGGCGACCGACTCGGCCGCCGAGAAGGAGTCGGCGAGAGCGACGCCCGCCACAGGATCGACCGCCTGGCCCGATCCTTGGCGTTAGAAGAAGAAGACGATGTCGGCCCGCCATGCTTTGGCCCCCGCATCCGCGACGAGCCCTTTCCCAAAGGGTTCTCGCTCCCCAGAGACACGCCCAAGTACAACGGCTCGGTGAAGCCGGAAGATTGGCTCATCGACTACTCCACAGCCGTCAGCATCGCCAACGGCAACCGGCGCGTTGCCGTGAAGTACGTCCCCCTGATGCTGCAGGGCACGGCGCGCACATGGCTCAACAGCCTCAAGCCCTACAGCATCAACAGTTGGCTGGACTTCACCGAAGCTTTCGTTCGCAACTTCACCAGCACCTACAAGCGGCCTCCCAAGCCTCGCCAGCTCTCCCTCTGCGTCCAAGGGCCCAACGAGTCGACCCGCGACTACCTCACGCGATGGGCCGAGCTCCGCAACTCCTGCGAGGGAGTGCATGAGGTCCAGGCCATCGAGTACTTCACTGCCGGGTGCCGAGAGGGCACCCTCCTCAAGCACCGACTCCTCTGCGACGAGCCGGCTACCCTCGATGAGTTGTTGATCACCGCCGACAAGTACGCCACTGCCGACTCCTCCATGAAGACCGAGCTCCGAGTGGACGCCTCGGGGAAAGTGGTCGCCCCGGCTCCCAAGCGGCCGGCTGGCGACCCCAACCGGCGCCCCTACCAGAACGACCACAAGCGCAAGGGCCCCATGCCGACTTCCTCCAGTCAGCAGGTGGCCACCATTGAAGACGAGCAGCCCGAAGAGCGGCCTGCTCCCAAGAAGAGGGAGGCCGGCCGCCCTGGCAGCCGTCCTTCTCCTACGAACAAGCACTCGATGCCCCCTGCAAGTTCCACAGCGGCGCGAAGCCGTCCAACCATACAACACGGAAATGCCACTGGCTCACCCGCATCACCAAGGGCGAAGGGATAGTGCCGCCTCCGCCTCCCGGCCCGCCGCCTCCAGCTCCCCAGCAGCCGGCGGCCCGGCCGGCAGTCGGCACCATCCAAGACGAGTTCCCCGAAGCGCACGACGCCTACGTCGTCTTCACGAGTCAAGTCGACGACAAGCGCAGCCGACGCCGGCAACACCAAGAAGTAAACGCAGTCGCCTCTAGCACCGCCGAGTTCATGCATTGGTCGATAAAGCACATCAGCTGGAGCCAGGCCGACCACCCAGAGGTGATGCCTTCGCCTGGCTCCTATGCTATGGTCTTGGACGTCACCCTTGCGACGGAGAGGCGAGCTGCCAGATTTTCCCGCGTCCTGATAGACAGCGGAAGCAGTATCAACATACTGTACCGCGACACCATGGACAAGCTGAACATCAAAGCAAAGCAGCTCATGCCGAGCCGCACTGTCTTCCATGGTATCGTACCCGGCCTATCTTGCTCTCCAATCGGCAAGATCAAGATGGATGTTCTCTTCGGAGACAAAGATCATTTTCGCCGGGAAGCAATATGGTTCGAGGTGGTGGACCTGGAGAGCCCCTATCATGCGCTACTTGGCTGACCTGCTTTGGCCAAGTTCATGGCTGTGCCCCACTATGCCTACCTGAAGATGAAGATGCCGAGCTCGAAGGGGATCATCACGGTAGCCCGCGACTACAAGAAGTCCATCGAGTGTGCCATGGCCAGCAGCCGGCTGGCCGAGTCCCTCGTGGTGGCGGAAGAGAAGAAGATGCTGGAACGGGTTGTGGCCATGGCCGCCAAGCAGCCGACCTTGTCCCCCAACCCCAAGGACTGTGATGCGCAGGGCTCCTTCCAGCCTGCCAAAGAGACGAAGAAGATACCTCTAGACCTGGAGCACCCGGAGAGGTTCGCCGTGATTGGGGCGAACTTGGACAGTAAATAGGAAGGCGAGCTCGCCGACTTCCTCCGTGAGAATCGAGACATCTTTGCATGGTCCCCAAAGGACATGCCGGGTGTCCCGAAGGATTTCGCCGAGCACAAATTACATGTCCGAGCTGATGCGAAGCCGGTCAAGCAACCCCTCCGCCGACTATCAGAAGAGAAGCGAAGAATCGTGGGAGAAGAGATAGCCCGGCTCCTTGCAGCCGGCTTCATCATGGAAGTGTTCTTTCCAGAATGGCTTGCCAATCCAGTTCTGGTTTTGAAGAAGAATAACAAGTGGCGCATGTGTATAGACTACACAAGCTTGAACAAGGCCTGCCCAAAGGATCCGTTTGCTTTGCCACGGATTGACCAAGTGATAGACTCTACAGCCGGATGCGAGCTGTTGTGTTTTTTGGATGCATACTCAGGGTATCATCAGATCAAGTTGGACCCAGCTGACCGCCTCAAGACTGCCTTCATCACACCCTTTGGAGCTTT
Organism: Aegilops tauschii subsp. strangulata; assembly: GCF_002575655.3. NCBI lineage: Eukaryota > Viridiplantae > Streptophyta > Magnoliopsida > Poales > Poaceae > Aegilops > Aegilops tauschii. The sequence continues at coordinate 259,717,700 of NC_053039.3, read as the reverse complement.
CTGCTACCTAACAATGACATTCGGCTTGAGAAACGCCAGTGCCACTTTTCAGCGTTGCATGCAGAAATGTCTCTTGAAACAACTCGGCAGAAATGCCCACGTCTACGTAGACGACATTGTGGTGAAGACAGAGAAGCGCGGTACCTTGCTGGAAGACCTGAAGGAAACATTCGCCAACTTGCGCCGATTCCAGATCAAGCTCAACCCCGAGAAGTGCGTGTTCGGAGTGCCAGCCGGCCAGCTGCTAGGCTTCCTGGTCTCCGAACGCGGCATTGAGTGCAACCCTGTCAAGATCAAAGCCATCGAGAGGATGGAGATTCCCACCAAGCTGCGAGATGTGCAGAAGTTCACTGGCTGCTTAGCCTCCCTGAACCGTTTTATCAGCCGACTAGGAGAGAAGGCTCTCCCCCCTGTACCGACTCATGAAGAAGTCCACTCACTTTGAGTGGAATGATCAAGCCGACCAAGCCTTCCATGAGTTGAAGAAAATGTTGACCACTCTGCCTGTCCTGGCCGCGCCGACTGAGAAGGAGCCCATGCTCCTCTACATCGCCGCGACAAGCCGAGTCGTCAGCACTGTTGTTGTGGTCCAGCGCCCGGAGGAAGGCCGAGCCCAGCTGGTCCAGAGGCCGGTCTACTATCTCAGCGAAGTACTATCCAGCTCAAAGCAAAACTACCCGCACTACCAGAAGATGTGCTATGGGGTGTAGTTCGCTGCCAAGAAATTGAAGCCCTACTTCCAAGAGCACCCCATCACGGTCGTGTGCACTGCCCCGCTCGCCGAGATCATAGGCAGCCGGGATGCATCCGGCTGGATGGCCAAATGGGCCATTGCCTTGGCGCCCTACATGATCTTCTATCAACCCCGCACCGCCATCAAGTCGCAAGCATTGTCCGACTTCCTCGTCGACTGGGCCGAGACCCAGTACTTACCGCCGGCTCCCGACTCTACCCATTGGCGGATGCACTTTGACGGGTCCAAGATGCGCACCGGCTTGGGAGCCGGCATCGTCCTCACCTCTCCCAAAGGCGACAAGCTCAAGTACACGCTGCAGATCCACTTCGCCGCCTCCAACAACGTGGCCGAGTACGAGGCACTCGTACATGGGCTCCGGCTAGCCAAAGAGCTCGGCATACGCCGGATCCTGTGCTACGGCGACTCCGACTTAGTGGTCCAGCAATCATCTGGCGACTGGGACGCCAAGGACGCGAACATGGCGAGCTACCGCTTCCTCGTCCAGCAGATGAGCGGATACTTCGAAGGGTGCAAGTTCCTTCACGTGCCAAGGGCCGACAACGACCAAGCAGATGCCCTAGCACGGATCGGCTCCACCCGACAAGCCATACCGACTGGCGTCTCCCTCCAGCGCCTCCTCAAGCCGTCTCCAGAGTCGAATTCCATCTTCGTACCGCCTGCGCCAGAAACAGCCAGATCCGGCTCAAGAAATCCCGCAGGCGGCACGGGGACTTCGACGACTGCCCCGGGAACTGACGTAGTCGCACCCGGCCCAGGGACCTCAGAGCCCGGCCCGGGGACTGCAGCAGTCGGCCCGGGGACTGCAACGACGCAAGAAGTGGTGGTCGACCCCAACGCAACACCCAACCCACCCACCCGAGTCATGGTGGCCACGATAACAGCAGAAGAAGTCACAGCTCCCTCATGGGCCCAGCCCATCCTCAAGTTCCTAGTCAGCAGAGAGCTGCCGACTGATGAGATCGCAGCAAGACTAGTGCAACGACGAGCCGCAGCATACACAATAATCAACAGGGAGCTTGTGAAGCGCAGCGTCACTGGAGTCTTCCAGCGTTGCGTCGAGCTAGAAAAAGGAGTGGCAATCCTCAAAGACATCCACCAAGGCGAATGCGGCCACCACGCCGCCTCAAGATCCCTCGTGGCCAAGGCTTTCCGCCATGGGTTCTTCTGGCCGACTGCCTTGGAGGATGCTAAAGAAATAGTCAAGACCTGCAGAGGATGTCAAGTCTTTAGTTCCAAACAACACCTGCCGGCTTCTGCCCTCAAGACCATTCCCCTCACCTGGCCTTTCGCCGTCTGGGGACTGGACATGGTGGGCCCTTTCAAGACGGCCCGCGGTGGCTTGACACATCTACTCGTTGCTGTGGACAAGTTCACAAAGTGGATCGAAGCAAAGCCCATCAAGAAGCTGAACGGGCCGACTCCTGTGACATTCATCACCGACATCACCACTCGGTACGGCGTGCCGCACAGCATCATCACCGACAACGGCACAAACTTCGCCAAAGGCGCGCTGGCACGTTTCTGCGCGACACAGGGCATCCGACTGGACTTAGCGTCCGTTGCCCACCCATAGTCAAACGGCCAGATCGAGCGAGCAAATGGACTTATCCTCTCCGGCATCAAACCCCGACTGGTTGTACCACTGGAGCGATCGGCCGGCTGCTGGCTCGAAGAGCTGCCGGCTGTCCTCTGGAGTCTGCGCACTACACCCAACAAGTCAACCGGCTTCACTCCATTCTTCCTCGTGTACGGTGCCGAGGCTGTCATCCCAACAGACATCGAGTTCGACTCGCCTCGGATCACCATGTACACGGAGGAGGAAGCCAAAGAAGCAAGAGAAGACGGCGTCGACCTACTGGAAGAAGGCCGGCTGTTAGCCCTCAGCCGGTCCGCCATCTACCAGCAAGGCCTGCGCCGCTACTACAACCGCAAGGTCAAGCCAAGATCCTTCCAAGAGGGCAACCTTGTGCTCCGGCTGATCCAGCAAACAGCCGGCCAGCACAAGCTCTCGGCCCCTTGGGAAGGCCCCTTCGTCGTCAGCAAGGCACTCGGCAACGACTCCTACTACTTGATCGACGCGCAAAAGCCAAGAGCACGCAAGAGAGACGACTCCGGCAAGGAGTCGGAGCGACCATGGAACGCAAACCTCCTAAGACGATTTTACAGCTGAAAAGCAGTATGTATCACGCTACCCCTTTTGTATTAAGTTACAAACCAACAGGCCCCCCGAACAGTACTCGGGGACTGCCTTTTATTTATCTATGGATGACGAGTGTCATATCCATGAATGTCTTATTACATTTTGAATTCTTGTCCGGCACCGGGTCTGACTAGTCGGCCCGGGGACTGGCCGCCTTAAGCTATATTATAAGTTCTTCCCGAAGTCAGCAAAGTAGTGCGCCGGCTCCCCAGTCCTCTCTTGTTGAAAGTCGCAGCTCAAAGAACTGACTGTCCGACTAGCAAGAGAGAAGACAGAAAGGACGCCCACACGAAAACGGCTAAGGAACAACTAATCTATATAGCAAAAAGACGGCCTCTATATACGCCTGCCGACTGTCACAACAGCCGGCTGGCCGGCTTCCTAAAAACCTTAGCTTAAGTCTGCCAGAGCTAAAAGTACTTCCCCCTCCCCAATCGGCCAGGCACTCCCCGGCTGCAGTTTGTAGAACAACTGTTTGACTAGGGAGACGGCAACCAAGGGAGGGCGGCAAAGGAAAAAAGCAGAAGGACAAAAAGCAAAAGCACAAGGAAAAGCCGATTGCATAACTTATATACATAAAGCCCCCAATAGGCGGCAACAGACTTGAGTTTCAATACACCCAGTGGGTGGAACTGCGCAGACTTAACCAAAAACATTGTTCAAAAGTAACAAGACAGGAAACAAAAGAAAGAAGACAAAGGCGCGAAGGCCGAGTTGGTCGGTGAAGGCAGCTCGCCGGCTGAAGGAGTGGCCGCCTAGCTGGTCCCGGCTTGACCGCCTCCCGCAACAGGAGACGCACTCGCACGCAGCGTAGTGCTGGAGGCGCGGTCAGGCTGGCCGGCTGCTCCACCAGCCGGCTCGACGTCTTCACCCTCCTCCTCCTCCTCTTCACCCTCGTCGCTGGAGTCGATCTCCTCCGCCGAGTCCTCGCCGCACGCCGGGTCCAGCCCGAACCAATCTTCCGGCTGGGCGACTCCATTATCGTCCACCTCGGGGGCGAAGACGTTGGTGTCGGTGTAGTCGGCGATTGCTGAAGCCCGCCGAATGATGGCCGGCCGCGCCGGCTCGAGATCCGTGTCGGCTTGTTGCCGCCAGGTCGCCAGCTGGTCCAAGTTCAGGCCGGGATACCAGGCCTTGACGAACTCCAGCGCCCGCTCGGCGCCGGAGCGAGCCGCTGACGCCTTCCAAGCCTCGAAGCGGCCGACGGCCACCTCCAGCCAGTCGGCGGTCCGGCTGGGAGTACGCGGGACCACTTGGCCGGGCCAGAGGGCGGCCAAGACCTGCGACCCGGCACGCTGAAGCCGGCGGAGCAGCCTGTGAGCCGGCTGGATACGAGCCTGGATCGCCAGGAGCTGCTCCTCCAGGGAGCGGCCGGCAGTCGGTGAAATCTCGAAGCCGGCTTGCCTCTTCGCCTGGCGACGAGCTTCGATGGCTTGGTTGGCGGCAGTGGAATAGCCGGGGAAGTACTCTGCGCAGAAAAGAAAAGAAGAACCCCAAATCAGAGAAACAAGTCAAAATGACAGATGGCAAGAAAGGACGAAGGGGCAGACGACTTACCGTCAACCAGATCCTCAATCTGGCCATAGCCGGAGACCAGAGTCTGCCTGGCCTCTGCCCAGTCGGCCGCCTCCGTCTCGAACTCGGCCTGGAGGGTGGCTTCGCGATCCTGCGCAGCCTTCAGCGCAACCTTGTGGCCTTCCTCCTGGTCGGCTAGCTTCTTGACCAGGCGGTCGCGCTCCTGCACCAAGGCGGCGAGCTCCGCGTCCCTGGCACGAAGAGCAGTCTGGGACTCCCCCAGCTGTGCCCTCAGACTGGCGTTGGCCGCTGCAGAGATTGAAGAACAAGAAGAACGATGAGAAATCATCAAGGAAGATCCGAGCCGAGTGCTCAGCAGTCGGCCCGAATCTCGGGGACTACACCCAGTGGGTGCGCTGACGCGCCCCCACATGAGATAAAGATCAAGTTACATACCTCGGCTTTCAGTGAGATCGGCGGTCTTCTGCGTCAGCTCCCGAGCCTGGGAGTTGAAGGCGGCCGCTCGGAGGTTGTGATAGTCCTGCAAGATGGACAGAAGATCGACGTGAGAACGAAAGCAACGATGAGAAATCATCAAGGAAGATCCGAGCCGACTGCTCAGCAGTCGGCCCGAATCTCGGGGACTACACCCAGTGGGTGCGCTGACGCGCCCCCACGAGAGAAATCAAGAAGAAGATGAGAATACTAACCCGGATGGCAGCCCGCGTGGCGAGGAATTCGTCGGTGAACTGCCTCAGCGCCGCGGCTTGGCCCTGGAGCCGGGTCCGGACGTCTTGCGCAGCGATGTTCACCACGGCTGTCCCTCCGCCTGGCGTCCACCCTGAGGTAGCGCTGGCCGCCTCCGTGTCTCGGGCCGACGAGCTGGAGCCCACGGCCGGCCGTGGCTCCGACGCCGCTTTCTGCGGCTCCCACGCGCCCTTCCCTGCGCGCCGGCTTGGCGGAACCTGGACCGCCACCGCAGCTCCCGCGGCCGACTCGCCTTCCGCCGACTGTGCGGGCGCAGGCTCAGTCTGGCCGCCTTGGGCCGCCCCAGTCAGAGGAGTCAGCCCCGGCGCCTCCCTCAAGAAGATGACGTCGTCGCCGCTCCCTCCCAGATCCGGCTGGGAACCACTGGCTCCCCCTGGCGAGGGATCCGCGCCCCCGGGCGCCATGGTGCGCAGGGGGGTGACCATCAAGGCCTCCCCTGCCGCCGCTTCGGCCTCGGCCTCTGCCTGGGCCTTGGCTGCGGCCTCGGCAAGCGCCTTCGCCGCCTCCTCCTCCTGAGCTGCCTGGGCGGCGGCTGCCCTCCGAGCCTCCGCCTCCCGCGCTTCCTGCTCCTCCCGCACCTCCCGCGCGTTCCTTTCCGTCGCCTCTAGGAGGGCGGCGCGGGGATCTACGCGGCGGGTGGTGCTCCCAGAACCCCCTGGCGACTCGACAACGGAGCCGGCAGCCGCCCGCTCGAGTGACAGTGGAGCTCTGATCAAAGAAAAGAAGACAAAGGTTCAGAAAACCACCCAAGAAAAGAAAGAAGGAGAATACACAGAAAGAGAGAAAGCTTACGCTGACACAGCCTGTGGCTGCTTCACCACTTTGCGGAAGCGAGCCGCCTTCGCGGCCGCTTCTTCCCGCCTGGTGGCTGCCGCCCCACCCCTCGGCTTCTTCATCCGGCTACCGAACATGCCCTGGGTGGCGCGACGTTTCTGGCCTCTACCCCGAGCAGGCTACGCGCCGGAGGAGCCCGCACCGCGTCCGGAGGCTGGCTGGCGGGGCGGGACAACTTCGGCTTCGTCCTCGTCCGGCCAATCATCGAAGGTCGCGGAGAACCCGGCGCCGCCTGCTTCGCCGCCGGCTTGGCCACCAGCCGGCTCGGCGGCTTCCTCCATATGGACCGCCCCTAGATCGGGGTCCTCCTGGTCGTGCTCGGTCCGGTCGGGGGCGAAGCGGCGCTCCACGTCCGCCCCGCCGGCCGGCCGAAGCAGAGGATTCTGTCAAAAGAGCGAGCCGACTGAGTTAGAGTCGGCCCGGAGGAACTCGGCGACAAAGAGAAAAAGAGAAGGGGAGCGTACCGTAGGCGGAGGATTGGCGTGGCTGTATGGCTCCTTGCCGAATTGCCAGTCGTCGGGAAGCTGGCAGTTGGCGAGGTAGTTCACCATGTCGGCAGCGTCGGCCTGCGGCATCTCCTTGGTACACATCCGGCTCGGATCGAGCTGGCCGCTCATCTGACAGATCAGATGAGGCCGGCTCTGGAGCGGGAGGACCCGGCGCGTGACGAACGCGGCCAGGAGGTCGGGCCCCGTCAGGCCCTCCGTCTGGACCATTACCCGCAGGCGGGCGATGGCGGCGTTTCCTCCCTGCGACAGCGTCACCGCCCGGAAGGACCACTGGGGCAGCCTCCCCGCCGGCGGGCCGGCTACGTAAGCCGGCAGGTTGACGTAGTCGCCCCGTGGAGCGATGTTCCGCACGTAGAAGTATGACTTCTGCCACTTCTTCACCGATTGGATCAGCGTAATGACGGGGAAGGGGTTGTCGGCGCCCGATCTCCGCGACGCGATGAAGGCACCAGTGTGGGCCGGCACGCCCTTGCTGCGCGTACCCAGCTTCGACTGGAAGAACTCCCCCCAGAGCTCAAGGGTGGGGAGGACGCCGAGATAGCCCTCGCACAGGGTGACGAAGGCCGACAGCAGTAGCACCGCGTTGGGGGTGAGGTGGTGCGGCTGGAGCTGATAGAAGTCCAGCCAGGTGCGGAAGAAGGCGCTCACTGGCAGGCCGAAGCCGCGCAGGAAGTGCGAGCGGAAGACCACCCGCTCGCCATCCCGCGGCGCCGGCCTGATTTCTTTCTCCGGCGCGAGGCGGACCTCCACTTTGTCCGCACTGGGCAGACGCCGTGTGTCGCGGAGGAAGTCGATGTGGTCGTTGTGGATGATGGAGCCATCCCAATCCCCGCCAAGCTGCTCTACATGGGGAGGCATGGCGGAAGCTAGCACGGCGGCGGAGGAGCGTGCGAAGGAAGAGCGCGGCGGCGAGGCGCTGTCGCAGGAACGAGCAAGGCGAGAAGACGAAGGGAGTAGGAGGAGCGTGCGAGGGTCTGCCGCCCTCCACCTCCCCCTACTTATAGCCTCACGCGGCCGAAGAGGCCGGACGTGGGGGGGAGACGTGGGATTAACTGCGCCCACTCCCCCCACGTCTCGCGTTTATTACGCAAAAGTGCGAGCCGAAACTGCCGCACGGAATATGCGGGCGGTTCCGGGATACAAAAGATCCGCGCCTGGGCTGGGGCGCGGACGTGGCGGGCCCCCTCTCTGCGGCAACGTCCCGTCTCGCGCGTGGGCTGGCAGGCTTTTCGGCTACGTGGCGCGCCGTCGGCCCGTGGCCGGCCCGCAGCCCGGCGCACATGCCAGCGGGTTCCCGCCCTCCGACTCCAGAAGATTTCGGCTCAGGCGACGTGCCTGACCAAGGCCGGCTCCCAGCTGCCGGCTTGTCACGATGGGAAGCTGTTCGAGCTTCTCGAACCCTACTCCACCTCGAAGCCCGATCAGCTTCGGGGACTACTGTCGGAGTAAGTGGCCACGGGTAGCCAAACCGGCTACCCTTGGCTCTTCAGAAAATTTATCAGGCCTTTGGGCCTTCAAGCACTCCAAGCATTTGGGCCGCCTTCCCGGGCCGGCTACCACTAAAGCCGACTCCCAGAAGGCGACCCAGCCTCACCGACTCCAAGAAGCCGGCCAAGAGAAACGCCGACTCCTAGAAGCCGGCCGAGACTACAACCGCCCCTACATAACGACGACCTGACGGGGCATGGCCACAGTGCGGCCCACGACCCCCGAAGCCCGAGGCAGGCATGGCTACAGGAGGCCGTACGGGAGGGATGTCTCCCGTGCGGCCGGGCACTGTAGCCACGCCAGCTACGACGTCATCCACGACCCACTCCTGCACGGCCCAAGGACTGCGGGCCCCTTCAGCCAGAGGGAGGCGTGAAGGCGGCCCGGCCTTTCCTAGTCGGCCAGGAGCATAGCCGACCTCCAGAAGCCGGCGACTCCCTTCCTCGAAGCAGGAGCCCATTTAAGGAGACAAGACGAGGCGAGGCTACAGTGATAGCCCCCGACGCGGATCACTGTAGCCACGCTTACCTCGACAAAGCCCTCATCATCAGAAGCGCGGCTACAGTAAGCAGCCGCCGACAAGACCCTAGGCGGTGGGGCCGGCCTGCCGACCGAGTAGCCGGTAGCCGGCGGGACCCAGCAGCCGGCGGAGAAGCCGGCGAGCATAGACACTGACGAATGGGACCCGTTCCCAGTCGGATTACCATTGTACCCCCGGGGGGTAGGCCTATATAAACCCCCCGGAGCACCCATGCAAAGGGTTGGCTTCTGGTTGGCACCTCTGCATGTTTGGCTTCCAAGCATAGCACACGCACACACACCATAGATAGAGAGAAGCAAGAGCTAGCCTTGTTCTTCTTCTCCCTTGATCCCAACAGCTCTAGGAGCGATTGTAGCTACTCTTTATCGAGCTAGTGATCATGCGGAGACCCCGCAGAGCAGGACTAGGGGTGTTATCTCCTCGGAGAGCCCCGAACCTGGGTAAGATTCGCCGGCGTGCATGTCTTCGCCTCATCCCGTTTCCAGGCACCGGCGACGTTTTATTGGCTCCCACAATGATAAGCCATCCTTTGGCATATGTCGCACCAACCACCCGACATCTTTTCTTGAAAACTCTCAGCTCACGTGGTGTACATATTTGGCTGTCGGTGATGGAAGCTCCTCCTTTCATTCCCGAGTGCATTACACCAAGTTGTCTATAGCACACGGGAATGAAGGAGAAGCTACCCCCACGACAATAGTCGGGATTCTTCGTCCTCTCATATATATATGGTGGAGACTCTCCCTCACTGATTCCTCTCTGACATTTGCGACCGTCGGTGATGGTAGCTCCTCCTTTCGTTCCCGAGTGCATTACACCAGATTGTCTAGCACACGGGAACGAAGGAGAAGCTACCCCCACGACAACAGTCGGGATTCTTCGTCCTCTCATATATATATGGTGGAGATTCTCCCTCACTGATTCCTCTCTGACATTTGCGACCATCGGTGATGGTAGCTCCTCCTTTCGTTCCCGAGTGCATTACACCAAATTGTGTAGCACACAGGAACGAAGAAGAAGCTACCCCCACGACAACAGTCGGGATTCTTCGTCCTCTCATATATGGTGGAGACTCGACAGACTTAAAGTCAACCCGAAATATCGTTTAATTATCTTTCTAAAAAAGGACATATCGAGCACCTGAAATTTGCCGGAACGGAAATATACATGTTTTTATCTACGTCATATGAGCATTCAAACTTGATGGCCATTACATTTCAATGGTTGAAAATATATATGAGCAAAAACATTTCAAAATATCTTATAGGACTCATATTGACATGGAGATTTGGCTGGTCTCACCTCGAGGTCGGAGGGGGGTCGGTGACGGGGACGACAGTGGGGATGATGGATGGGGCTCCTAGATTTCTGCAAAAACAAAAACCCTATAAGCTATCAACTAATCAAATGCATACGCCTTGCATAGTGCTCTCCAATTTTAGCATTCAAAGTAGGAGTAGTTTTCCCATTTGAGCACTCAACAAGCAAAACCAAATCGTAAAATAAAGTAGTATTCAAATTAGCATGCATTCAATTATAAGTAAAACTACATCATCTCTTGTGTCCGTACATCGTTGAATATTATCACTAATACACCTCGAATACTATCATACATATAGCATCGCTAATACAGCTAGAACCGTAGTGCCCGACGGGTATCGGCGCGGGCGGTGGACACCCAAAGAGAAGGAACCATCACAGGATCAGTCCAGTGAGATCCCTGAAGAACCTGCCAGGTATTGTCGAACCTGCCCTCCAATGCAACCATGTAGCGACGAACGTGCTCGTCCTCCTCGCTGACATGGTGATGTACCACCACCGCGGTGTCCGGAAGCCTCGGCACTGTCACTGGCCCATGCGACCGCCACCAAACAAGGATCGGCTCAACGACGGGCTGGCTCCTCACCAACCTACGCCCCCCGGAAGGTAGCACCTCCCAATACCAGCCCGGCAGAGCCCAGTCCCGGACATGGCCCCTCTGATCAAGCCGGCCTCCTCCATCGAGTCGACGACGAGGATGCGGGATAGGCATCGTCGACGTCGATGCGGGAATAATTGCTTGAACTAAAAAAATAAACTAGTTCTATTAATTTTCTTGCTAAAAATAAACTACTTCTATAGTAAAATAAAGTAGTTTTATTAAGTCAACTAGTTCAACTACAAAGCACTTACTATAAATAAAATAAAGTAGTACTTACTAAAAATAAACTACTTCTATATATAGTAAAATAAAGTAGTTTTATTAAATCAACTAGTTCAACTACTAAGCACTTACTATAAATAAAATAAAGTAGTACTTACTAAAAATAAACTACTTTAACTAGTTCTACTAACGAACATATACATAAGTCATAAAAATTCTATGAACAAAATTACAACAGAAAAAAATCATAAAAAATCTATGAAAAAATTGACATATTCTTTGCATATGAACATACAAACATTTGTATATTCAACAATATAATATCACCAAAAAAATCTATGAACAGAAAAAAAAACATAGATGCAAACATATATATCCATACATCAACATTACATTATACATCAACATATATGCAAAAAAACATATATGCATACGGCAGCCACGTCCACGGGGGCGGCGGCGCCGGGGGGCAGGGTAGGGGTGCGAGGGCTCACTGGCGGCGGCGGCGCCGACGGCGACGGGGCAGGGGCGGCGCGGACCGGGGCGGTGAGACGGCGCGGGGCAGGGGCGGCGCGGACCGGGGCGGTGAGGCGGCGCGGGGCAGGGGCGGTGAGGCGGCGTGGGGCGGCGGCGACGGCGTCGGGGCAGGGGCGCGTGCGGCTACGCGGCGACGGCGTCGGGGCGGGGGCGGCGGCGCGGCGACGGAGTCGGGGCGGGGGCGTCGGGGCAGGGGCGGCGGCGCGACGAAGGCGTCGGGGCGGGGGCGCGCGCGGTGACGGCGTCGGGGCAGTGGGAAGAACAACTGAATCAAAAATTTCACAAGTCCTGCTTATATACACAGCGCATTGGTCCCGATTCGTGGCAGCAACCAGGACCAATGACCCCCATTAGTCCCGGTTGGTGCCACCAACCGGGACCAAAGGTCTCTTTTCAGCAACCCAAAGGGCGGGAAGCAGAGGCCTTTGGTCCCGGTTGGTGGCACCAACCGGGACTAAAGGTGGGCATTGGTTCCGGTTGGTGCGACGAACCGGGACCAAAGGTATGCATTGGTCCCGGTTCGTCGCACCAACTGGGACCAATGTCCTGTGCCTGCCAAAGCCGCGGTGCGGTGGGATGTTTAGTCCCACCTCGCTAGCCGAGGAGCGGCCGCACCTGTTTATAAGCCCTGCCCCGCCATCTCCATTGAACTCCTCTGAACTGCAGGCCTATGGGCCTAATCTCACACTACTATGCATGTGGGCCTGCTGGGCCTTCTGCGGGCCTGAATCCTGGCCCATGGATGGGTTTCTACTCGTATTCGGGTCGTGGTGGGCCAGTAGGTGGCATTTTTTATTTTTTTCCTAGTTTTTTCTTTCCTTTTTTGCTTTATTTATTTTATTTTGTTTCTACTTACAACAAAATACTTACTGTTGCTATTTTATTTATTTCATGAAAATTCTTTTTGCTTATAATGTTTTGAACAGAAAATACTTTGGTAATTTTAGGTCCATAAATTTTATTTATGTTATTAAAGTTTATTTTATTTTGTTTCTACTTATATATTTTATTAAAGTTTATTTTATTTTATTTGGTTTCTACTTACATCATCAATTTTCATCCCTTTCTGGCTTCATTTGTTATTTTTCATGCATTTACTGATTTTTTTAGATATAAGACCCTGAAATTGAAAAGCATTTCAAATGAACTCTAAAATGGTTGAAAGTTGGCATGGTATCATCATTTCACCCACATAGCACGTGCAAACAAGTTGAGAGGGTTACGGCAAAACTGGATGCACTTCGTGTACAAAACGGACAATCTGTTTCGAGATATCAGGGTTTCATACGGAAACTCGTCTGTTACAACAGGCATTTCAAATGAACCACGAAAAATGTTGAAAGTTGGCATGGTATCATCGTAAAAATTGTGGAGAGAAAGTCTTCACTTTTTCTTCGCTTGTGTCCTTTGCTTATGCGTTGTAACCATGGATAATCTTCATCGTTTATCAGGATGCTTGGGTCAGCCTTGACTTTGAAGGGAGGAATTTCATGAAACTTTTCGTAATCTTCAGACATGTTTGTCTTGCCCTCCACTCCCATGATGTCCCTTTTTCCTGAAAGAACTATGTGGCGCTTTGGCTCATCGTATGATGTATTCGCTTCCTTATCTTTTCTTTTTCTCGGTTTGGTAGACATTTCCTTCACATAGATAACTTGTGCCACATCATTGGCTAGGACGAACGGTTCGTCAGTGTACCCAAGATTGTTCAGATCCACTGTTGTCATTCCGTACTGTGGGTCTACCTGTACCCCGCCTCCTGACAGATTGACCCATTTGCACTTAAACAAAGGGACCTTAAAATCATGTTCGTTATCAAGTTCCCATATGTCCACTATGTAACCATAATATGTGTCATTTCCCCTCTTGGTTGCTGCATCAAAGCGGACACCGCTGTTTTGGTTGGTGCTCTTTTGATCTTGGGCGATCGTGTAAAATGTATTCCCATTTATCTCGTATCCTTTGTAAGTCAATACAGTCGAAGATGGTCCCCTGGACAACGAGTACAGCTCGTCACAAACAGTGTTGTCACCTCTGAGACGTGTTTCCAACCAACTGCTGAAAGTCCTGATGTGTTCACATGTAATCCAGTCGTCGCACTACTCCGGGTGTTTGCAGCGCAGACTGTTCTTGTGTTCATCGACATACGGGGTCACCAAGGTAGAGTTCTGTAGAACTGTGTAGTGTGCTTGAGACCAAGAATGCCCGTCCCTGCATATTATTGAGTCCCCTCCAAGCGTGCCTTTTCCAGTCAGTCTCCCCTCATACCGCGATTTAGGGAGACCTATCTTCTTAAGGCCAGGAATGAAGTCAACACAAAACCCAATGACATCCTTTGTTTGATGGCCCATGGAGATGCTTCCTTCTGGCCTAGCGCGGTTACGGACATATTTCTTTAGGACTCCCATGAACCTCTCAAAGGGGTACATATTGTGTAGAAATACGGGGCCCAGAATGACAATCTCGTCGACTAGATGAACTAGGACGTGCGTCATGATATTGAAGAAGGATGGCGGGAACACCAGCTCGAAACTAACAAGACATTGCGCCACATCACTCCTTAGCCTTGGTATGGTTTCTGGATCAATCACCTTCTAAGAGATTGCATTGAGGAATGCTAATAGCTTCACAATGGCTAATCGGACGTTTTCCGGTAGAAGCCCCCTCAAAGCAACCGAAAGCAGTTGCATCATAATCACGTGGCAGTCATGGGACTTTAGGTTCTGGAACTTTTTCTCTGGCATATTTATTATTCCCTTTATATTCGACGAGAAGCCAGTCGGGACCTTCATACTGAGCAGGCATTCAAAGAAGATTTCCTTCTCTTCTTTGGTAAGAGCGTAGCTGGCAGGACCTTCATACTGCTTTGGAGGCATGCCATCTTTTTCGTGCAAACGTTGCAGGTCCTCTCGTGCCTCAGGTGTATCTTTTGTCTTCCCATACACGCCCAAGAAGCCTAGTAGGTTCACGCAAAGGTTCTTCATCACGTGCATCACGTCGATTGAAGAGCGGACCTCTAGGTCTTTCCAGTAGGTTAGGTCCCAAAATATAGATTTCTTCTTCCACATGGGTGCGTGTCCCTCAGCCTCATTCGGAACAGCTAGTCTGCCGGGCCCCTTTCCAAAGATTACATGTAAATCATTGACCATAGCAAGTACGTGATCACCGGTACGCATGGCGGGCTTCTTCCGGTGATCTGCCTCGCCTTTGAAATGCTTGCCTTTCTTTCGACATTGATGGTTGGTCGGAAGAAATCGACGATGGCCCAGGTACACATTCTTCCTGCATTTTTCCAGGTATATACATTCGGTGTCAGCTAAACAGTGTGTGTATGCGTGGTATCCGTTGTTTGTCTGTCCTGAAAGGTTACTGAGAGCGGGCCAATCATTGATGGTTACAAACAGCAACGCGTGCAGGTTTAATTCCTCCTGTTTGTACTCATCCCACACACGTACACCATTTCCATTCCACAGCTGTAAAAGTTCTTCAACTAATGGCCTTAGGTACACATCAATGTCGTTGTCGGGTTGCTTAGGGCCTTGGATGAGAACTGGCATCATAATGAACTTCCGCTTCATGCACATCCAAGGAGGAAGGTTATACATACATAGAGTCACGGGCCAGGTGCTGTGATTGCTGCTCTGCTCCCCGAAAGGATTAATGACATCCACGCTTAAACCAAACCATACGTTCCTTCGGTCACCTGCAAACTCAGCCCAGTACTGTCTCTCGATTTTTCTCCATTGCGACCCGTCAGCGGGTGCTCTCAACTTCCCGTCTTTCTTACGGTCCTCACTATGCCATCGCATCAACTTGGCATGCTCTTTGTTTCTGAATAGTTGTTTCAACCGTGGTATTATAGGAGCATACCACATCACCTTCGAGGAACCCTCTTCCTGCGGGGCTCGCCGTCAACATCACCGGGGTCATCTCGTCTGATCTTATACCGTAATGCACCGCATACTAGGCATGCGTTCAAATCCTCGTACGCACCGCGGTAGAGGATGCAGTCATTAGGGCATGCATGTACCTTGTGCACCTCCAATCCTAGATGGCATACCAGCTTCTTTGCTGCGTACGTACTGTCGGGCAATTCGTTATCCTTTGGAAGCTTCTTCTTCAATATTTTCAGTAGCTTCTCAAATCCTTTGTCAGGCACAGCATTCTCTGCCTTCCACTGCAGCAATTCCAGTACGGTACCGAGCTTTGTGTTGCCATCTTCGCAATTGGGGTACAACCCTTTTTTGTGATCCTCTAACATGCGATCAAACTTCAGCTTCTCCTTTTGACTTTCGCATTGTGTCCTTGCATCGACAATGACCCGGCGGAATTCATCATCATCGGGCACATCGTCTGGTTCCTCTTGATCTTTAGCAGCTTCCCCCGTTGCAGCATCACCGTATTCAGGGGGCACATAGTTGTCATCGTCATCTTCTTCTTCGTTGTCTTCCATCATAACCCCTATTTCTCCGTGCTTCGTCCAAACATTATAGTGTGGCATGAAACCCTTATAAAGCAGGTGGGTGTGAAGGATTTTCTTGTCAGAGTAAGACCTCGTATTCCCACAATTAGGGCATGGACAACACATAAAACCATTCTGCTTGTTTGCCTCAGCCACTTCGAGAAAATTATGCACGCCCTTAATGTACTCGGAGGTGTGTCTGTCACTGTACATCCATTGCCGGTTCATTTGCGTGCATTATATATAATTAAGGTAACAATTGATCCAACGGCATAATGATACAATTAAGAATTTTTCTCTCAAAAAGAAGATAAGAATTAACAAGAGGCTCACCACGGTGGTGCCGGCGACGAGATCGGCGCGGGCGATCGACGACGGTGAAGACGGGGACGAGACGTCATGGACCGATAAACCTAGACAAATATTTAGGAAAATTGAGCTTGGAGGTCAAGCTTCGAGAGGAGAAAGCTTAACTAGTGTGGCTCAGGCATTTCATCGAACACCTCATGTGCATAGGAGGTGAGCTAGAGCACCACAAAGCTCTCCCCTCGCCGGCCAGAAAAACATAGCAGTGCACTGCTCTGCTCGCCGGCGATGGGGTATATATAGGCACCTCATTGGTCCCGGTTCGTGGCTGGAACCGGGACTAAAGGCACCCCTTCTGTCCCGGTTCCAGCCACGAACCGGGACCAATGGATGTGGGCCAGGAGCGGGCCAAGAGCGAGGACCATTGGTCTCGGTTCGTGCCCGGAACCGGTACAAATGGGTCCAGACGAACCGGGACACATGCCCCACGAGGCCCGGTCGGCCACCTGGGCTCACGAACCAGGACGTATGCCCCCATTGGTCCCAGTTCGTGGAAGAACCGGGACCAATGGGCTGGCCAGGCCTCAACCAAAGCCATGTTTTCTACTAGTGGTATTGGAGGCTTGGCTTATTCATGAGGAAGGTGGATACACCGAGGAAAATTACTAGAGCCAAGCTTGGTTGATTCTTTGATTTGAGGGAGAAGATAATTAAAAACCCGGTTAACAAAAATTTGGGTCAATTTGTTGGAAAACTCCCAAACTTACCGTATTCTCAATAAATCCACGGGATGTATTGAGGAAACAGCGAATGTGGAGTGTGATGAGAATAACGGCTTCCATGCAGAGCAATTTGTTTCAAGTGTTGTAGGTGATGAGGCTCCTTCCCAAGCTACAAGTACAATGGGGATTTATCATATTCTTCCACAAGAAACACCCCATGTCCATGTAGAAGAAGGAGTAAGTGCCCCTCTTGTGGATCCACCACAAGGGAAGTCATCACCCCCAACACAAGAGCAAGATGCTATGGGAGATCATGTACCTATCCAAGAACAAGATCAATTCCCTCATGTTCGCATACTAGATCAAGGGCCCCTTGAACCAATGCTCTCTCGGTAACAAGTACTCACTTCATGCATTTATTTAAATAAGAGTCAACATTGTGTATGTGGCATCTTGGCATGCTTAGTACTTGTTGAGTTTGTGTTTCTTGCAAAATCTTGAACCCTCCTCTTTGCATCTATGAGCCATTTGAGAAGGAGCATATCATGGGGAACTCTAAAACCATTCTCATGGTTCATTTATCCCAAATATGCCAATTAAGCAATGTATTGCATACCAATTCCTCAAAGTGCTCCTATGTGCAATATTGATAAATTTGCAAAAACACCACAATTTGGTTATGGGATTATCTCTCGTGCTTAGTAATTCATTTTAATGCAAATGAGATTAATTTATGCCATGTGCCTTGTGCCATGTGACAAAGCTCTTATGCTAAAGATCAAAAGTTTGTATAATAATGGATTCATTCAAGGATATCATGTTCTTATATTTTGTATATTTTTTGTGTGTGCAAGTTTCTTTGTGGATGCTCATCTTGATGATTATTTGCCACATAAGAAACTTATACACACGAGAAAGTGCATATCTTTCTTTGATATCTGTTCGTTTACTATCGGTCCTTGGGGTTGTCTCTTTTTGATTCTTTGATGGAACCGGTAAGAGGATGAGTAGTGAGTGCTTGTATATATTTCTTATATCTTTGCACTCATGAGTTTTTCGATATATTTTGGAGCCATTCTTAGCTTGATGATCCTATTGGATACTTCCCGTATATCTTGTCCAAAATATGTTCTTTGGATCTTTTGAATGTGTGACTCTCATGTATTATCTTCTTGTCGCATTCTATGGATCCCCAATATATTTTGAGCTCCTCCATTTATTCATAAATGGGTATGTGCATTTGATTTCACTCACATTTGAGAAATGCACAAATTAAGGAGGAGCTCATACTATATTGGCCTTCTAGATTTCTTCCATTTTGGCATTTGATGCCAATGGGCGAGGAGTTTAGAGTGTTTAGGAGAAGTGGTTTGGTTCTTATCATTAATGCATATCTACGTTTGTTGTGTTTGCTTGTTGCATGGATGTGTATATAGAGATAACTTCACCATGTTCTTTCACGTGCATATATTGTGGGGGAGTTTGCTCTATATAGTGTGGTTTTACTAGCATCAAATTCTTGTGTAGCATATCGATGCTAGTACAACCGGTTTTGATAACATCAACTATCTTTGTGATATTTGAGGCTATCAAAACCACCTCAAGTATACGATTTATTCTCGGATAGATTGCATACTTGTTTTAAATTCATTATATAAACCCTCTTGTTGAGATTGTCATCAATTACCAAAACGGGGGAGATTGAAAGGGCATGTAGCCCCTAAGTGTGGTTTTGGTAATTAATGACAATCTCTATGGACTAATGTTTTCATTGAGATATATTTGAAGGTATTGTCCATAGAAGGTGCATCAAGGATATTAGAAGGAATCAAGGTTGAAGTCCATATATATGAAGATATATTTGCTCTAAGCTTTGGTATTCATGGACAATTCCTACGGAGCATCAAGTGCATTGAATCCTATATGAAGAAATGTTCCATAGTGATGCATGAAGCATGCTGGATTTATGTGGGAAGAATGCCATCAAAACATTCGAAGAAGTACTCTTGGTATCCCTCTCTGGATACCCCATGCGCATGGGCCTTCTCACCCCCGTGCGCACGGGGTCGAGTGTCAACTCTCTGGATACCCCGTGCGCACGGGGTCCCTGACCCCTCATCGTCGGATTCACGGCTCCGCAGATCCAAGAAGGTTCGAACTCTGGGGCATGTGCGAAGATCTCAACCTCTCAAGTCTCACGCTCGTCGCCTACTGCCTAGCCCCGCCGGGTACACACTCAAGCGGGGAAGAAGATGAACACGACAGTTTACCCAGGTTCGGGCCACCTTACGGTGTAAGACCCTACTGCTGCTTTGTGGTGGATTGACCTCACGAGGGGCTGAGGATGAACTAGTATAATGGGTGAACAACCTCGCGAGGGCTATGGTGGTGAGGGTGGAAAGGAGCGGATTTTGGATCCCTCTCTATGGTGGTGGCTAACCTATATCTATAGTGGCCTTGGTCCTCTTCCCTTGAAACTTAGGCGGGAAGGGATCCCACAACAACCAATTTGAAAGGGGACAAGAGGTACATCTAATCCTGACGAAAGGTGGTCTTCGCTTGCAAAGCTTCTAGTCATAACGCAGAGGTGGGCTTGGTGATGACATCCATCGTGATGAGCCCGTGGTCTTGGTCTTGTTACACTGGAATGGAAAGCTTTGGGGAATTCCTCGGGAACCCACGCCTGTCCTTGCTCCCTTAGCATCGAAAGGGAAACTGCCTCCTCTGCGACCGTTGGCGCCCGCCTGGCCTTGGTCGTCATGGCTCACGTCATTGCAGCCTCGGGAGGCTGGGCACCTGCATAGAAATCTCCGCTCCTCGGGAGGCTGCCTGGGGAGGCCGCTCCCTCTGGAGGTCTTGGCATCCTCTGCCTCGTGAGGCCAGGGCCCTCGCGAGGGTCTTGTGTTGGTGGTCTTGCGGATGGGTCATACCAGGCCATCGAGGGAGCCACGCCGTGGGCCGCAGGCAGGCAAGTCTGGGTACCCTGGTTCCCAGAACGCCGACAGTAGCCCCCAGGCCCAAGGCGCGCTTGGGCTGGCTTCAAGGCAAAGCCAAGGGGCACGGGCGAAGCACCGCAGGCCCCAACCGCCTGCGGGCCAGGCTGACATGTGGCACCTGACGAGACGCGGATGCCTCCGCCCCCCCCCCCCCCACACACACACACACACATCGCATCGGCAACCCCTCCGAGTTGACAGCAGCCTGGTGCATGCAACAGGGCCATAATCACTCGGAACATGGAAGGGCAACGGTTGGCCTTCTTCCGCCTATAAAAAGAGGGGGAGGAGGGCGGAGCCCCCTATCTCATCTTCATCTTCTTGCTTCTCCGTTCCATGCTCTTGGAGCAACGTCCATGGCTCCAGTCAGGAGATTCTCCACGGCCAAGAAAGGGAAGGCTCCACGGGAGGAACCAGAGCCACTCGTGTCGAAGAGGGGCCGTGGCCGCCCTCACCGGGCCTCCGCAACACCCATGGCTGCCCCTTCCCGAAATGAGCACGCGCCATCGGGTGTCCATGCCGGCCCGATCGTCTGCGCATAGGGCCCTTCCCACGGGGGTGGTCGCGGGCTTCGTGGGAGACGAGGCCGTGGAGAAGCAGACGACAGTCGTCCGACCGCTTCACCCACATCCTCATGCCGACGGCATAGCCCGTGAGTTCGTGGTGTGGGTGACAATGCCGCTGTGCACCTAGATACGACTCCCGCGCGCCTTGGCTGAGGAGCTGCCCGCGTGGGGACACGTCAAAATGTGGTTTGATACGTCTCCAACATATCTACAATTTTGTATTGTTCCATGCTATTATATTATCATTCTTGGATGTTTTACAATCATTTTATAGTCATTCTATATCATTTTTTGGTACTAACCTATTGACATAGTGCCAAGTGTCAGTTGCTGTTTTTTGCATATTTTTTACATCGCAGGAAATCAATACCAAATGGAGTCCAAATGCAACGGAACTTTTTGTGGAATTTTTATGGACCAGAAGACACCCAATGGGCCGGAGAAGCACCTGGGGGTGCCCCAAGGGGGCACAACCCACCAGGGCGTGCCTGGGCCCCCAGGCGCGCCTAGGTGGGTTGTGCCCACCTCGGTGGCCTCCCGCACCGCCTCTTTGCTCTATAAATACCCCAATATTCCAGAAACCCTAGGGGAGTCGACGAAAATCAATTCCAGCCGCCGCAAGTTCCAGAACCACCAGATCCAATCTAGACACCATCACGGAGGGGTTCGTCATGTCCATTGGTGCCTCTCCTATCATGCGTGAGTAGTTCATTGTAGACCTTCGGGTCTGTAGTTAGTAGCTAGATGGCTTCCTCCCTCTCTTTTGTTTCTCAATACAATGGTCTCTTGGAGATCCATATGATGTAACTCTTTTTTGCGGTGTGTTTGTTGGGATCCGATGAACTTTGAGTTTATGATCAGATCTATCTTTTTATCCATGAAAGCTATTCGAGTCTTCTTTGATCTCTTATATGCATGATTGCTTATAGCTTTGTATTTATTCTCCGATATTTGGGTTTCGTTTGGCCAACTTGATCCATTTATCTTGCAATGGGAAGAAGTGCTTTGTGATGGGTTCGATCTTATGTTGCTTGATCCCAGTGACAGAAGGGGAACCAACACGTATGTATCGTTGCTATTAAGGATAACAAGATGGGGTCTATTTCTACATAAATAGATCTTGTCTACATCATGTCATTGTTCTTATTGCATTACTCCGTTTCTCCATGAACTTAATACACTAGATGCATGTTGGATAGCGGTCGATGTGTGGAGTAATAGTAGTAGATGCAGGCAGGAGTCGGTCTACTAATCTTGGACGTGATGCCTCTATAATGATTATTGCCTGGATATCGTCATGATTATTTGAAGTTCTATCTATTGCCCAACAGTAATTCGTTTACCCACCATTTGCTATTTTTCTCGAGAGAAGCCACTAGTGATATCTACGGCCCCGAGGTCTCTTCTTTATTATATTTGCCTTCACGGTCTATTTTTATTTGCTTTTATTTTCAGATCTGTTAAACCAAAAATACAAAAATACCTTGCTGCAATTTATTCTTATTTATTTTTTCTCGTGTTCCCGCGAGATCTATCTATCCAATCTATCATATTTTTATCCCGTCTACTTGCCAATTTCTGGCGTCGTTGCCCGAAAGGGATTGACAACCCCTTTAATACGTCGGGTTGCGAGTATTTGTTATTGTGTGTAGGTGATGTTCACGTAGTGTTGCGTGGCTCTCCTACTGGTTCGATAATCTAGATCTCATCACTGAGGGAAATACCTACGGTTGATGTGCTGCATTATCCCTTTCTCTTTGGGGAAATACCGACGTAGTTCAAGCAGACATCAAAAGGAATTTCTGGCGCCGTTGCCGGGGAGACATCATCAATATCTACCAGGTTCCTAATCACAAATCTCATCTCCTTGCAATTTACATTATTTTCCATTTGCCTCTCATTTTCATCTCCCCCACTTCACAAAAATTTGCCGTTTTATTCGCCCTCTTTTTCGTTCGCTGTTTTCTCGTCAGATCTCATGTTTACTTGTGTTGCCATGTGTCTTCTATTTGCTTGCATCTTCGCTTGCTAAAAATCAATTGATATGGATCCTCATCCACTTGCTAATCTTTTTAAGAGATCCAATTATGATGAACCCATTGCTAGTCAATCGAGTTCACTAGATTATCTTTATGAAGTTTTGCTTGAGATTCATGAATGTGAAAATTGTGTTGAAGTGTTAAAAGAAGGAATTTATAAAGTGATTCATGATAGCTCCTTAGATGAAATGCATGATTGAAATGATGTTATTATAAATTCTATTAATGCCAATTATGCTAATAATATGCAAAACCCCAAGCTCGGGGATGCTAATGTTGCTATGTCCGCTACTTATTGCAATGATCATGATTGGAGTGATAATGATGCTTATGATCTTAAAATTCTATTTAAACCTCATGATGAATATGCTTGTGATAATATTAAAAGTGGTTTTGGAAGAGAGTCAACTTAGGTAAAAATAATCCCACATATTTGGAGAGTGCTCTATCTTATGAATTTTTTTATGAAAGTGGGCTTGGAGAGGTCATGACTTTATTTGATGATAATCCCACTACTTTGGAAGAGTGTCAATCTTGCATGCATGTGGATCATATAGAGAATATGTTGTATTATAGCTATATTGTTGAATTTGAATATGATCCCACATATAATTATTATGAGAGAGGGAAATATGGTTCTAGAAATTTTCATGCTACTAAATTACCTCTCTTCATGTTGAGATTGTCTATGTTTTATTCTTCTTCCTTGCATATGCTAGTCTTTGCTTATTTTGATAATTTGTTTGCTTATAAAATGCCTACGCATAGGAACTATGTTAGACTTAAATGTGTTTTCACATACTACATGAAGCTCTCTTCGTGTTTCAATTACTATCTTTCATGTGAGCATCATTGGAATCGTATGCCTAGCTAGGGGCATAAAACGATAGCGCTTGTGGGAGGCAACCCAATGAATAAAATTTATTTTTTGTCTTTTTCTTTCTGTTCTTGAGTGTTTGCACAATTATGCTACTGTTATTATTGTGTTTTTTGTGTTTTAATTAGTGTTTGTGCCAAGCAAAGCCTTTAGGATCATGTTTGGTGATAGTTACTTTGATCTTGCTGAAAAACAGGAACTTTTGCGCTCACGAAAATAGTTCTCATTTTTAACAGAAGCGTGATATAGTACCAATTATTTTTACACAAGATTAATATACAAATTGCTCACGTGGTCCTAATTTTTCAGAATTTTTGGAGTTTCAGAAGTATTAGAAATATCCAGATTGCTACAGACTGTTCTGTTTTTGACAGATTCTGTTTTCTTTGTGTTGTGTGCTCGTTTTGATGATTCTATGGTTTTCTTTGAAGAGTTTTTGCCATAGAAAAGTTGGAATATAGTAGATATAATGCAAAAATAAAATATGAATGGGTTTGCAATAGTACTTATAGTAGTGATTTGCTTTCTTATACTAACGGATCTCATGAAGGTTTTGTTGAGTTTTGTGTGATTGAAGTTTTCAAGTTTTGGGTGATATTACGATGGATGAAGGAATAAGGAGTAAGAAGATCCTAAGCTTGGGGATGCCCATGGCACCCCATGCTATTATCCAAAGAGAAGCAACCAAGTAAGCTTGGGGATGCCCGAGTGGCATCCCCTCTTTCTTCTAACGACCATCGGTATTTTACTCGAAGCTATATTTTTATTCGTCACATACTATGAGTTTTGCTTGGAGCGTCTTGTATATACGAGTCTTTTCTTGTTTTGCTTTTTATTTTTAGTCATTAATCCTTGCTGGACACACTTATTTGAGAGAGCCAAAGTTATGCCATTACTTGTTAGAATTGCTCTCTATGCTTCACTTAAATCTTTATGAGCTATGGAATTGCTCTAGTGCTTCACTTATATCTTTTTGAGCACGGTGTGCTTTAGTATTTTTGAAGAAATGCTCTATTGCTTAACTTAGATTTATTTGAGAGTTAGTAATTTTTTAAAGAAATTCTCTCTTGCTTCACTTAAATTAATTTGAGATAAAGAAATATTATGCTCATGATCTTCACTTATATTCGTTTGAGCTTATCAAAAGCTACATATGAAAACTAGTCCCAAAGTGATAGATATCCAAGGAGGATATAATAAAAACTTTCATGAAGATCATTGGACAAAATAAACTTGACTCTTTGTAATAGTTTTGACATATGATGATGTGACACTACAAAAAAAAGACACATCCATGACATTTTGGGCCGAACAAATTTTTTCTGTCATGCTTAAGACAATTCTATGACGATAATTGTGACAAAACCCGGTATCATCATAGATGTGGTGGGATCCTACTTCTATGATGGAAAATGGGCTTTTCGTCCTGGGCGGGCCGGAGACGCAGCTGCATGACATACTTTGGGCCGTCCATGACGGAAAAAACCGTGGTAGAAGCGAGGGCGAGGAAAATATTGGGGAGTTCCTGGTTACGGTGGATGGTCGGGGGCCGAGTGATGCGCGTTTCTCTCGTACACATACGTGCGTGGGTGCGAGGCGTTGGGCTCTAACTGAACCCGAGCGAGGCATTCGCCTACTGAACCCGAGCGATTGCACTGCAGGCTACGCGTTACTGAACCCGAGGGATCGATCGATGGTTGTTAACTAAACCCGATCGAGCGATTCCTTCGCTACTGCTGCTAACTGAAGCCGATCGAACCTCCTGCCTCTTGATGAATATTGAGTGTTGTTGGGGAGGGGGTTGGATGAATAGTTCCCGGTGGGGGGTGGATGAACAGGACCCCGTGGTAGTGGAGGCCGTTGCCACTGGATGAACAGGACCCACATCGATCGAGCCGGTTGGGGTGGATGCACAGGACCCCGTGGAGGGCTGGATGAACAGGACCCCGTGGAGGGCTGGTTGAAAAGTAGCCGGTCGAGGGCTGGGTGAACAGTAGCCCGTGGAGGGGTGGTTGAACAGGACCCGTGGAGAGGGCTGGTTGAATAGTAGCCGGTGGAGGAGCGGTGGAGGTTGGATGAACAGGAGCCTGTGGATGAACAGTCGTAGGTGGAGGCTGGAGGAGGTCGACGGTGGATGAACAGTAGCCCCTGGAGGCTGGAGGAGGTCGATGGTGGAGATGAACAGTATCCCGTGGAGTCCCGTTTTGCGGTACGCCACACCCCTCCTGATGAACAGGACCCCCGTTTCAACCGTAGCGCTCCAACACAAGTCTGTTTCCTCCGTTTTGCGGTACGCCACACCCCTCCTGATCAACAGGACCCCGTTTCGACCAAGAGAAGTCAGTTTCCTCTATTTTGCGGTATGCCAGACCCCTCCCGATGAATAGGATCCCGTTTCGACCGTGGCCGGTCGAACACAAGGCTGTTTCCTTCGTTCTGCGGTACGCCAGACCTGTTTTCGATCGACTGTTCTATCCAAGCCGGTTGGCTCCCGATAAATACGACGTATTCTGTTGCCTCCCGATGAACATGACGCATTCCGTTTCCTCCCCATGAACACGATGGCGATGCAGTCTCTCCGTTCCGACCCAGCCATGTAAACGAGCCCTGACCGTACGTATGCGCGAGTAGGCGTTCGAGACCCAGCCCGTATGTACATACGTGGCCGTATTTACTTTCTTGTACCCTGGATGTACGCACGTGTACATGCTACGTGCGTGCCTCTACTACGACACGTGTGCGCTTATACTATGGCACGTGCCCTTCCTTACATGGCCACAGTTCATCGCTGCAGCCTGTAGACAGACCGATCGTATGTACGTACACGTTCGTGACCAGAATGACAACGCTACGTATGCTTCGACCAGGTGGGTCCCGACTGTCAGGCACTTCCTTGCATGCAAAGATGTAGCTGGTGGGTCCCAGCAGTCAGGGGCGAATCATTTTTTCGTAATATGGACGCACTTCCTTGCGTGCGAAGATGTAGCTGGTGGGTCCGCAGTCAGGGGTAGAAAACATTATTTTTCAGGGTAAAAAGGATGCAGTTGCATGCATGCGTCCATGGGCGTGGTGCGTCCCCACTGTCAGCCTCTCACGTACATTCATCTTCCGATGACTCCCGTTTGTTGACCATGTTGACCACACCATGCCGAGCGCACCAAGGCCGGTGGACGACGGCGAGGCCCCAGACTGGAACGACCTGGAGATGGGGAAGACGCGACAGTGGAGTCGCAGATGGAGAGGAGTGGGAAACTTGACTGGTTCGGGTGTGTGGCAGCATTGCCGCCCACGGGAGACAGGTGCAAGAACAAAGGTTGGAGAAGGAGCACAGATGTTGGATTAACATCCAACGGTCCAGCTACTAGAATCATTTGTTGATTAAGTTGACAAAGCCCTGCGTACACGTCTGCTTAGTAGGCCCACAAGTCAGCCACCAAATTTGCCGGGTCCCAGCTGTCACCAGGAGGAATAGTTTTTTTGGCATAACAACGAGGCACTCCCTTCTATGCGAAGATAGGGCCGGTGGGTCCCAACTGTCAGGGGAACGAAACAGCTTAATAAGGAGGAACTTTCCTCGCGTGCGACCATGGACCTCGTGGGTCC
Source organism: Aegilops tauschii subsp. strangulata (assembly GCF_002575655.3). Taxonomy (NCBI): domain Eukaryota; kingdom Viridiplantae; phylum Streptophyta; class Magnoliopsida; order Poales; family Poaceae; genus Aegilops; species Aegilops tauschii. Next base: position 259,690,837 of record NC_053039.3, on the reverse strand, counting down.
CAGCCGTCAGGCTTTCCATGTACAGTCCTTGTCGGTGGGAATGACACCTATGGAATCACTGGAATCCCCTCTACGGTCGGCGGGCGCGAGGTTGTGCAAAGAGCAGGTCTGACAGGAAGCACACAGATCGTTTACCCAGGTTCGGGCCGCGAAGATGCGTAATACCCTAGTCCTGCTTTGGTGGGTGTATTGGATGTTCTTGTGTTCTTGAGCTAGCTATGGGGTGCAACTTGCCCAAAAGAGCCGAATCCCTCTCCTGGTCCCTCGGGCCCCCTTTTATAGGCAAAAAGGGGTTGCCAAAGTGGCACACAGGAGGTGGAAAGGTCTACAGTTGATAAGCCTATCCTCTGGGACCGTCAGACAAACGCATTTAATGCGCTGCTAACGTGTCCCCCTTGCTTTATCGGGGACGACAAGGAAGCACGTCCTAGCTGTCGCCGCCTCGCCTGGCCTTGACATGCGTCCGAGCTGACGAGGCATCGTGGCGCCACGTTGGCTGGCTGCTAGGCTGGCGCGGTGGTGGAGCCTTCACGAAGGGTTGCATGCCACCACGCAGGTGCTTGCTGAGTCGGTGTAGAGGCCGCCCGTCGCCACGCAGGTGCCTGCCCAGCTGGTTGAGCTGGCAGCTGCTTGGGGACGGCGGTGGAGTCTTGGCTAGCGCGGGCCTGGCAGTGGCCCCGCTGATGCCTTCGGCAAGGGTCTTGTCGGGGGGCCGGCAAGGGTTTTGCCGTGGCGTTGCAGTCGTCCCCGGCAAGGCGCTTGCCGGGGGTCTTGTGGATTTCCTCGGCTAGGATCCCGCCGAGGGTCGCCGTCTTCTGGTCCTCATGTGATCTCACATGTTTATGATCTTGACGAAGATCTGCATGCCACCACAGAGGCGCCTCCCGAGCCTTGGTTCCAATGTAGCTGGTGGTGTTGGGACCCATGGGCTCAAGGGTGGCTTGCTCCGCTGGCATCGGGCAGGCTGCCCCGGCAAGGCTCTTGTCGGGGCTGCGGAGGCTGCCTCGGCAAGGATCTTGCCGAGGGAGTCCACCTCGCCCTCTTGCTCTTCTGCGTTTCTAGTCTTGGCGTTGCCTTGGTTGTCTTGTGCTTTGGCTTCTCTCCGGCTCCCCTCCTCTGCCCTGCTAAGTGTGGCCACGGCGCGTGGCTCTGACTGCCCGTGCACAAGTAAAGGGGTCAAAAGGAGAGCCCCTACTTTTGTACACCGACAGGAGCCCCCGAGTCTGGGCCACACATAAGCACGACGCGTTGTTGGGCCAGGCCCAGAACGGTGCGCGGGCAGGTGGGCGGATTTTTACCGTGGTAACTTCTCGTCCGCTGCACTTCCCCACGACCCGCGTTGAACGTGTGACGTGTAGAGTCATGCGTGACGTGGGGGTCATGCGTGGGGTGGTTCCCGCACGCATGCGTCACATCGCAGTAAAGAGGCGGCCCGCGCCTTTCCCATAATAAAAAGAGGGAGACACAGAGGCGCGGCTCATTTACTGAGTGGACTCGGGTCACAGTCTTCAAGGCGCCCGCGCCCCATGATCACGGGGTGGGGAATGGTCGCTTCACCTGTCCCCTCGATCCTGCTCGCTCGCCATGCGTCCCTCATGTAGGTGGCAGGCGGTGGAGGTAGGAAACCGGGCCGTTGCTGATTGGGGCAGCGGGTCGGTCCTGATTCCCCGCGCCTCCGATGGCTGGATTGGTCGAGTGGGGCGGCCGAGCCTCAACCCCGCCCCTTTATAAGGAGGGGGAGGGGGATGTCATCCCACGTTCTCCCAGCATCCATCTTCTTCCACTTCCGCTCCTTCCTTCCACCCGTCATGGCGAGAGGGGGGCGCAGGCCCTTCAACGGTGGAGGCGAGGGTCGCTGCTTGACAGCGCCTTCCTCCTTCCCACGAGCTTGCGGTGGCGGAGCCGGCCACGAGAGGAAGGGGAGGGGGCGAGGCCGAGGTCGCCGCGGTGGTCAGGGGAGAGGGGGACGAGGCGGCGCGATGGCCGTGCCTCCGCCAGCGATGCCACCCGTGATGGAGGGCCACATCGGGGACCAGCCTCGGGAGTTCTTCATCAGGCTGCGCCATCCACCGCGTCGTCGTCTCCGTCTCCCTACCCCATTTGCTCGGGAAATGGAGCTCGATCTGCCCCAGACCCTCAGATTGCACATTAGGGGCTGCCGGAACGGCGACACGCGGGTCGACATCGACTTCCCCGCTCCTCATGTTATGTACCTCTGTCGCGGATGGAAGACATTTGCTCGCATCCATAGCTTGATGGCGGGGCTCGTCCTCTACTTCAAGTTAGTGGAGGGCGGCCTGCTCTCCGTCAAGGTCTTCGGAGATCTTGGAACTCGCCTAAAGTGCTGCGTGGAGAGCTCCTCCGATGATGAAGATTCCTCCTCAAGCGGGAGTGACGAGGAGGACAGCGACAGTGGCGACGAGGGAGTTGAGCGGCGGGACGCCGACTCCGACTCCGACTGACCGCGTCGCCCTTCCCTCGGCCACGCGCCCTGCCGAGGGCCTTCCTCGTCAAGCTCTCCATCGGGGTGCTCCCCGTCGTCTCCTTGGGCGGCTGGCGTAGGAGGGCCGGAGAAGGCGAAGAAGGCGGGTGGCGGCCGTCAAGTCGGAGTACGCGGGCACTGACGCCTTCGTCGCGTATTGCCGGCCCGCTGCCTCATCGTCCAGCTCCTTTCCTGGCACCAAGATGTTCTCTTGGTGCCTTCTGCTCCTCGTACCTTGCCTAGGTGCTCCTTTTGCCCTCCTGTTGTCTTGTTCCACCTTCTGAGGAGAGGACAAGAAAGGGATTACGGGAACCTTATCTCTTTTTAGTTTGTAAGCCTGTGGGCACCTGTTAATTTTAAGACTTGTAATCCCCTTGCTCATGTTTTTAATTCCGTATGAACTGTACCTGTATGGGATGTTTTTAATGAAAAAGGTTGTCTGTCGGGTTCTTTGTGCGTGAGCGAGGCCCGTTCCAAGGAACGAATCCTTGTTATTTTTAGGATAAACATTGTCGCCCGGCAACAGGCCTTGCCATCCCCTAACTTCAGTCGACCATTCTGTCCCAGGGACTTGGGTACAAGAAGAAGGGGGAGCACGGTGGTCTCGGAGTAAAACGAGGTTTCATTTGTCCCAGTTCCATACGGAAATGCACAACAGGGGATGAAGGACTTATCTGAATCCGCAGCCCCCGGCAACCTTGGCTTGGCGTGGTTAGATCCTTGTGTCTTCAGCCCCCGGCAGTCCTGGCTTGCCGGGGCCGGAGCGCCGGTTCGTCCTCTTTCTCCCAAGCGGCTCAGCAGAAGTGTCCACATGCCCTGCGAACCAAAGAGGACAGAAAGACGCGTACTCGACCTCTAGGCTAGGGGTTAGCCGCCGCTAAGCACTATCAACCCTAACCGAGGGAGAGACTTAACCTAGCATGCATGCTAAAACTTAGGGCGCCAGCGCTTCGTTTATTTATGCTCAAGGTATGCGCCTGGCTTTGTACAGAGGGTTACATGCCTTGCCGGCAAAGCTTGTACAAAAGGTGGCCTGCCGGGAGGCCCGGCAACTGCGCCTTATGGGTAAAACTTGCGAAGATGTTCGATGTTCCAGGAGTTGCTCACTGGGACAACATCTTCGGTCTCCAGGTGGACTGCACCGGGCCTGGTGACTCGTATTACCCGATAAGGGCATTCCCACTTCGGCGTCAACTTGTTGGAATTCTTGGCCGACTGAACGCGCCGAAGAACAAGGTCGCCTTCCTCAAAGCTTCGGGCATGAACCTTGCGGCTATGGTAGTGGCGCAAGGCTTGCTGGTAGTGTGCTGCTCTCACAGCCGCCCGAAGATGATCTTCCTCAAGGAGCATTGCATCATCTTGCCACAATTGCTCTTGCTCAAGCTCCTCATAAGCGAGCACTCGAGGTGACCCGTATATGAGTTCCGTGGGGAGAACTGCTTCTGCCCCGTATACCAGGGCAAAGGGTGTCTGGCCGGTGGCTCGATTTGGCGTCGTTCTGATCGACCAAAGAACTGCCGGCAACTCATCAATCCAGCGCCTTCCGCTCTTGTGCAGCCTGTCAAAAGTCTTTGTCCTCAGGCCTCGCAACACTTCAGCATTTGCCCTCTCCGCCTGGCCGTTGCTCCGTGGGTGTGCCACGGAAGTGAAACAGACCCTACTGCCAAGGTCTTGGATGTATTGCATGAAGGTGTGGCTTGTGAACTACGTGCCGTTGTCGGTGATGACTCTGTTTGGCAGACCAAAACGGCACACTAGCCCCTTGAAGAACCTGACTGCTGACTGTGCTGTCACCTTCCTCACTGCTTCCACCTTCGGCCACTTTGTGAACTTGTCGATCGCAACATACAAGTACTCAAAGCCCCCGACAGCGCGGGGGAAAGGGCCCATGATGTCGAGCCCCCAGACCGAGAATGGCCAGGAAAGAGGAATTGTTTGAAGGGCTTGAACTGGTTGATGAAGCTTCTTCGAATGGAACTGACACGCTTCACACTTCGTTACTAGTGTCGTTGCATCCTGGAGGGCAGTGGGCCAGAAGAAACCCTGCCGGAACGCCTTGCCGGCAAGGGCCCTCGACCCTATGTGGGAGCCAAATATGCCTCCGTGTATCTCCACCAACAGCTCCAGTCCTTCCTCCTGGGGAATGCACTTCAATTTCACACCGCTCGGTCTCTTCCTGTAGAGGACGTCATCGACGAACTGATACATAGCAGACCAACGGGCTACTTTCTCTGCTTCTTCCTGCCCCTCAGGAAGCTCCCCTGTTTGGAGGAATCGGACGGTATGATGTGCCCATGCCAGAGCCTGGGGCTCGACGACAAGGACCAAAGGCATTTCTCCTGCCATGGGAGCGGCCGTCTCTACGGCCAGGGCTTGACGGCCTGCCGGAGTCAGTCGCTCCTCGGCAAGCTCAGAATCCGCGGCAATACCCTTGCCGGCGGCCCCCGGGGGCTCAGCGGGAAAGTACTTGCCGGGGCCTGATTTCCTCCGTTTGTTCTGCTCCGTTGATGGTTCGACGGATGGTTGAGTTAACGAAGCAAAAAAAATACCTGGTTCCACAGGTAGCTTGAATGCAGGGTGCTTTGACAGGTAATCGGCGATGTCGTTCTCCACTTGGGGAATGTGCTCCGCTTGTATACCGTCAAAGCGCGCCTCGAGCTTCCTCACCTCATCTACGTAGGCCTCCATCAACGGGCTCTGATAATCTTTGTTGACCTGTCTGACGACAAGCTACGAATCACCCCTGACGATGAGCTTCTTAACCCCGAGGTCTGCCGCGATCCTGAGACCGGCAAGCAACCCCTCGTACTCAGCAGTGTTGTTGGTGGACATCTCCCTGGGAAAGTGCATCTGGATTACATACTTGAGGTGCTCTCCGGTGGATGCGACGAGCAATACACCAGCACCGGCGCCTTGCAGCGAGAAAGCCCCGTCAAAGTACATGATCCAGTTGTGACTTGCTTCCTTGCCGGGGAGAGCGGTCTCCTGGATTTCTTCGTCGGGCGTTAAGGTCCACTCCGCAATGAACTCCGCCAGGACTCTGCTCTGGATTGTCGAAGTACTTTCAAACTTCAAACCAAATCTTGAAAGCTCCAAGGCCCACTCCACAATCCTTCCGGTTGAGTCTGGGTTGTGCAGTATCTGTTGTAACGGGAGGCGGGTGACGATGGTGATTTCATGTGCTTGGAAGTAGTGACGCAGCTTCCTCGAGGCCATAAGGAGGCCGAAGAGCAATTTCTGCACACCAGAGTACCTTGACCTAGCCCCCCGTAGGAGGGAGCTGACAAAGTCAACCGGGTGCTGCATCATCTTCTTCTTCTGCACCACCTCATTTGATTGCATGGGCCCTGTCCTGATGTTGTCAGACTCTGCCGGGGGCCTTGCCTTGTCGGCATCGGGCCCTGCTGGGGGAATCTCTGGCTTGCCATCCGTCAGTCCCGCCGTCGCCACTACCTCTTCATCGACCTCCCTCTGCGCCACTAGTGCGGCACTGACCACTTGATTCGTCGCCGCCAGATACAGCAGCAACGGCTCTTGTAGTTTAGGCGCAACCAGTATTGGTGAAGAGGAAAGGTATTTCTTCAGATCCTGCAACGCTGCCTCGGCCTCTAGGGTCCACTCCATTGGGCCCGCCTTCTTCAAGATTTTGAAAAAGGGAAGGGCACGCTCAGTGGACTTGGAGATGAATCTGCTCATGGCGGCAACGCAGCCAGTGAGCCGACGCACATCCTTGATCCGCTTGGGTGCCTCAATCTGCTCAATAGCCTTGATCTTGTCCCGGTTTGCCTCGATCCCACGCTGTGACACAAAGAACCCGAGAAGTTTGCCGGACGGAACGCCGAAGACACACTTTTCAGGGTTCAACTTGAGGTTGATCTTGCGTAGGTTGGCAAACGTCTCTTCTAAGTCTCGTATAAGGGTTGCCTTGTCCTTGGTTTTGACCACTATGTCATCCATATAAGCTTCCATATTTCTATGTAGTTGGGGATCAAAACCAATTTGGACCGCCCTTGCGAATGTCGAGCCAGCACTCTTCAACCCGAAAGGCATCCGTAAAAAGCAATACGTACCACTTGGGGTGATGAATGTTGTCTTCTCTTCGTCTTCCGTTGTCATGAAGATCTGGTGGTAGCCCGAGTAGGCGTCGAGGAATGATAACAGATCGCACCCGGCCGTGGAGTCAACAATCTGGTCAATGCGCGGCAACGGGAAGGGGTCCTTAGGACAAGCCTTATTGATATCTGTGTAATCAATACACAGCCTCCACTTCCCGTTCGCCTTGCGCACCACCACCGGATTGGCCAGCCACGTCAGATGGAGCACTCCTCTCACCAAGCCCGCCGCTTCCAACTTCCTGATCTCCTCGCTGATGAATTCCTGCCGTTCCAAAGCTTGCTTCCTGACCTTCTGCTTGATGGGTCGCGCATGGGGACAGACAGCAAGATGGTGCTCAATCACTTCCCTAGGAACGCCGGGGATGTCGGATGCTTGCCATGCAAACACATCGACATTTGCCTGCAGGAAAGTGACGAGCGCGCTTTCCTATTTGCTGTCGAGGGTGGAGCTTATGGTGAAAGCCCCTCCCGTGCCATCCTCCTTGACGGACACCCTCTTGGTCTCTGGTGGTGCAGCTCTGGATTTCTTGCTCTTGCCGGTGGAGCTCTCTGGCACGTCCTCGATGGTAGCACAACACTCCGAAGAGGTGCGCTTGCCGGAGTGGGTGCGAGAGGTCTTGCCGGTCATCTTCTTCCCTCACGGGGCTTCAGCGGCAGGAGCAGTGCCTTGGTGGCAGCTGCTGCAACTGCTTCTGTAGAGTTGGTCAGCGCAGATCAGCGCGTCCTTCTTGTCGGAGGGGACGGTGATGATGGTCATCGGCCCAGGCATCTTCAGCGTGTTGTAGGCGTAGTGCGACGCCGCCATGAACTTGGCTAGTGTCGGGCGGCCGAGGATCCCGTAGTAGGGAAAGGGGATCTCGGCTACATCGAAGACAATCCTCTCCATCCTATAGTTCAACTCGCCTCCAAACGTCACAGGCAATGTGACCTTCCCCTTCAGCTAGCTCCTTCCCGGGTTGACCCCTTGAAACGTGCCCGTTTCCTCGAGGTCTCCATCAGGAATTTGCAGCCTTTTGATCACAACGGGTGAGATCAAGTTCATACCGGGCCCGCTGTCAACCAGCATCTTGTTCACCTTGAGGTTGCGTATCGTTGGTGAGACCAACAACGGTAAACACCCGACCGCAGTTGTGCGGTCAGGGTGGTCCTCGGCGTCAAAGATGAGGGGCGTGCTGGACCACTTCAGTGGCTTCTGAGCGTCGAACGAGGGCTCCGCTGCTGTGATCTCACGCACCCACTGTTTGAGCTGGCGGTGAGAAGTATGCAGCGAGGCGCCACCATCGACGCACATGGCCTCCGTAGCCTTCTGAAACTCATGCTCGCCGGACTCGTCCTCGTCATGATCATCGTCTTCCTGCTTCTTGTCACGGCCCGGAGCGGGCCTCTCTTGCTGGTTATCCTTGCCGCGGCGACCTCCTTGGTCGCCACGCTTCTTGCCGGATCCTTCGGCACCATCCTGACCCTTCTCCTTGTCCCGCCTCTCATACTCGGCCTTTTGCTTTTCGGCAAGCAGCTCGACTTGTCGGCGGTTCTGGAGGTCGTGGCCCTTGGTGCGGTGGATCTTGCAATACTGCTTGTCGGAGCCTCCTAGCTTGTCGGCGGCTGCCAAGGCCCGGCAGGCGGTGCACCCAGCAATCTCCTTGTCGGGGTCGTCTGCCTTATCCTTCTTGGCAGCACCGGTGTCGTCGGATCCCTCGACTGCAAGCACGGCCTTGCCCTTGCGTTTCCTGTTGCGACGCCGGCCCTTCTTCTCGGGGCGGCGGTGTCTTCATCAGTAGAGTCGGTTTTCACGCCGGCGTCCTCGCCGGGGTACTTCCTTCCCTCTTCAGCCCGGGCGCACCTATCGGCCAGAACATAAAGTTCAGCCACATCCTTAACCTTGTTCATCGCCAGCTCTTCACGCATCTTGCGATTGCGCATGTTCTGATGGAATGCGCTAATCACGGCGGCGGGATGAACATCGGGGATGTTGTACTGCACTCGGCTGAACCTCTGTATGTACTTGCGCAGGGTTCCCCCTTCCTTCTTGGGAATGATGTGCAAATCACTGGCCTGGCCATGAGCTTGGTGGCCTCCAGTGAAGGCACCAACGAACTCATGGCACAGATCCGACCAAGAAGAAATGGAATCCGTTGGCAAGTGCATCAACCAAGACATGACGTTGGGCTTCAGTGCCAACGGGAAGTAATTGGCAAGCACCTTATCGTCGTGAGCTCCAGCAGCTTGCATCGCGATGGTGTAGATGCTGAGGAACTCTAACGGATGGGTCTTGTCGTTGTACTTCTCGCCAATGTCGGGCTTGAACGTGCGGTGGGATGGCCACTGGAACTGCCGCAGCTCACGAGTAAAGGCTGGGCAACCCACCTCGTAAGGTAGGCCGCCAGAGCCCCCCGGTGCTGGGTGGTCCATAGTGGGCCCCGCCCGCTTATCTGACTGGTGGCGTGTATCGCGCCGACGCTCGATGGTGGTTCGGGCGTCTTCATGAGCTCGCTCCCGAAGAACTTGGCGCTGATCGCGGTGGGTCCGTGGGTCGGACGACGCTATGGAAATGTTATCACAAGCATCGTCACGACGGACCGGCACCGGCGGCAACTGGCGCGGGGGAGGAGAGTGCACTGTGGCTGCAGCTCCCCCGGTCCTTCCACCGCTGGCATGTGGTGGCTCTACGGAGCGCCGGCCCGAGGGCCCCGCCGGTCGCGGATCATCTTTGTTGGTGACGGCGACGAGGCTCCGGATGGTGGCTCTCCACTCGTCGAGCTTTTTCGCAGCAGGAGGGAAGTCGAGGAGCAGCTGCGCGTGCTCCAAAGCTTCTGCTGGCGTGGGTGGTGGCGAAAGCTGCGTGGACCGTGGCGCGTTTCGACTTCTAACCACGTTAGAAGGAGCGCTATCACGGCCCAACGGCTGCGTGCCATTTTCACCAGCACTTCGGCGGGCATGTTGGCCTCCTTCGTCCCGCAGATGATGCACAGGGCTCTTCCCACGGCGGTGTCCAGGGTCACCGGTGTGGTGACGCTGCTCGTCGCGCACACCCTGGGAAGAGCGCGCTGTGGGCGCCGGGGTGGGCGTCTTGGAGGTCGCCGCGCCGCCCGTGGGTGGCACGGTGATAACCCACAAGTATAGGGGATCGCAACAGTTTTCGGGGGTAGAGTATTCAACCCAAATTTATTGATTCGACACAAGGGGAGCCAAAGAATATTCTCAAGTATTAGCAGTTGAGTTGTCAATTCAACCACACCTGGATAACTTAATATCTGCAGCAAAGTATTTAGTAGCAAAGTAGTATGATAGTAACGGTAACAGTAGCAAAGTAATATTTTTGGGTTTTGTAGTAATTGAAACAGTAGCAACGGAAAAGTAAATAATTGAAGAACAATATGTGAAAAGCTTGTAGGCATTGGATCGATGATGGAGAATTATGCCGGATGCGGTTCATCATGTAACAGTCATAACATAGGGTGACACAGAACTAGCTCCAATTCATCAATGTAATGTAGGCATGTATTCCGAATATAGTCATACGTGCTTATGGAAAAGAACTTGCATGACATCTTTTGTCCTACCCTCCCGTGGCAGCGGGGTCCTAATGGAAACTATGGGATATTAAGGCCTCCTTTTAATAGAGTACCGGACCAAAGCATTAACACATTGTGAATACATGAACTCCTCAAACTACGGTCATCACCAGGAGTGGTCCCGATTATTGTCACTTCGGGGTTGCCGGATCATAACACGTAGTAGGTGACTATAGACTTGCAAGATAGGATCAAGAACTCACATATATTCATGAAAACAAAATAGGTTCAGATCTGAAATCATGGCACTCGGGCCCTAGTGGCAAGCATTAAGCATAGCAAAGTCATAGCAACATCAATCTCAGAACATAGTGGATACTAGTGATCAAACCCTAACAACACTAACTCGATTACATGATAAATCTCATCCAACCCATCACCATCCAGCAAGCCTACAATGGAATTACTCACGCACGGCGGTGAGCATCATGACATTGGTGATGGAGGATGGTTGATGATGACGATGGCGACGGATTCCCCTCTCTGGAGCCCCGAACAGACTCCAGATCAACCCTCCCGAGAGAGATTAGAGCTTGGCGGCGGCTCCGTATCGTAAAACGCGATGAATCTTTCTTTCTGATTTTTTTCTCCCCAAACACGAATATATGGAGTTGGAGTTGAGGTCGGTGGAGCTCCAGGGGGCCCACGAGGCAGGGGGCGCGCCCAGGGGGGCAGGCACGCCCCCCACCCTCGTGGAGAGGGTGTGGGCCCACTGGCCTTGATTCTTTCGCCAGTATTTTTTATATTTTCCAAAAATAATCTCCGTGAAGTTTCAGGTCATTCCGAGAACTTTTGTTTCTGCACAAAAATAACACCATGGCAATTCTGCTGAAAACAGCGTCAATGCGGGTTAGTTCCATTCAAATCATGCAAGTTAGAGTCCAAAACAAGGGCAAAAGTGTTTGGAAAAGTAGATACAACGGACACGTATCAACTCCCCCAAGCTTAAACCTTTGCTTGTCCTCAAGCAATTCAGTTGATAAACTAAAAGTGATAAAGAAAAACTTTTACAAACTCGGTTTGCTCTTGTTGTTGTAAATATGTAAAGCCAGCATTCAAGTTTTCAGCAAAGATTATGAACTAACCATATTCGCAATAACACTTAGGTCTCATGTTTACTCATATCAATAGCATAATCAACTAGCGAGCAATAATAATAAATCTCAGATGACAACACTTTCTCAAAACAATCATAATATGATATAACAAGATGGTATCTCGCTAGCCCTTTCTGAGACCGCAAAACATAAATGCAGAGCACCTTTAAAGATCAAGGACTAACTAGACATTGTAATTCATGGTAAAAGAGATCCAATCATATCATACCCAATATAAACTAATAGTAATGGATGCAAACGATAGCGGTGCTCTCCAGCTGGTGCTTTTAATAAGAGGGTGATGACTCAACATAAAAGTAAATAGATAGGCCCTTCACAGAGGGAAGCAGGGATTTGTAGAGGTGCCAGAGCTCGTAGAGATGAATAATATTTTGAGCGGCATACTTTAATTGTCAACATAACAACCAATAGATGGTGTTATCTTCCATGCTACACACATTATAGGCGGTTCCCAAACAGAATGGTAAAGTTTATACCCCCCCCCCCTCCACCAACAAGCATCAAGCCATGGCTTGCTCGAAACAACGAGTGCCTCCAACTAACAAGAGTCCCGGGGGAGTTTTGTTTGCAATTATTTTAATTTAATTTGCATAAAGCATGGGACTGGGCATCCCGGTGACCAGCCATTTTCTCGTGAGTGAGGAGCGGAGTCCACTCCTCTTGAGAATAACCCGCCTAACATGGAAGATACGGACAGCCCTAGTTGATACATGAGCTATTCGAGCATACAAAACAGAATTTCATTTGAAGGTTTAGAGTTTGGCACATACAAATTTACTTGGAACGGCAGGTAGATACCGCATATAGGAAGGTATAGTGGACTCATATGGAATAACTTTGGGGTTTAAGGGATTGGATGCACAAGCAGTATTCCCGCTTAGTACAAGTGAAGGCTAGAAAAAGACTGGGAAGCGACCAACTAGAGAGCGACAACAGTCATGAACATGCATTAAAATTAATAAACATTGAATGCAAGCATGAGTAGTATATAATCCACCATGAACATAAATATCATGAAGGCTATGTTGATTTGTTTCAACTACATGTGTGAACATGTGCCAAGTCAAGTCACTTGAATCACTCAAAGGAGGATACCACCCCATCATACCACATCACAACCATTTTAATAGCATGTTGGCACGCAAGGTAAACCATTATAAACTCCTAGCTAATTAAGCATGGCATAAGCAACTATAATATCTAATTGTCATTGCATACATGTTTATTCATAATAAGTTGAATCAGGAACGATGAACTAATCATATTTACAAAAACAAGAGAGGTCGAGTTCATACCAGCTTCTCTCATTTCAATCAGTCCATCATATATCGTCATAATTGCCTTTCACTTGCACGACCGAACGATGTGAATAATAATAATAGTGCACGTGCATTGGACTAAGCTGGAATCTGCGAGCATTCAATAAACAGGAGAAGACAAGGCAATGTGGGCTCTTGGTTAAATCAACAATAATGCATATAAGAGCCACTTCAACAATTTTATCATGGTCTTCTCCTATCGACCCCCAAAGAAAAGAAAAGAAATAAAACTATTTACACGGGAAAGCTCCCAACAAGCAAAAGAAGAACAGGAAATATTTTTGGGTTTTCTTTTAATAATTGCTACTACAGCAAGAAAGTAAACTAGCTAAAAGCTACTACTATTTTTTTAGTTTTCTTAAGGTTTTTCAAACACACAAGAAGAAAGCATAAAAAGAAAAATAAACTAGCATGGATATTACAGTGAAAAAGTATGAGCACCGACAACTAGCAATGAGTGTGTGAACATAAATGTAATGTCGGTGAGAGATACGTACTCCCCCAAGCTTAGGCTTTTGGCCTAAGTTGGTCTATTGCCACGGCTGGCCTGGCAGATATCCAAAGTTATAGTTGGGGTTGTACTGAGATGCAGCAGTTATTGCATCGTGGGCTGCAGCTTGGAGGCGAGCTATCTCAGCCCTCCTCTCGTACTCGTTCGCCTCCTCCCTGGTTATGAAATATCTCCCCTTCGCCTGAAAGTCAAAGAAAGTAGGAGCAGGGAGAGCAACGTGATAGGTGCGTCGTCTGTCAAAGATTAGTCGGTACTGGAGGAACTGATCGTTCCTCTCAACAAAACGATGACGAACCATAGCCTCATAATCTAACCGAACAGGAGGCAACTCAATATCATACTCATGTATGGGTATATTAAGAAAATTAGCTAAACGGGTTGCATAAATTCCACCAAAGGAATCTCCATTAAATCTATTATTATGCAACCTACGTGCAACAATGGCTCCCAAATTATAATGTTTATCTCCTAATACAGCACTCCCGAGAACACTGAGGTCGGGGACACACATGTGACATGCTTCATCCTTACCATTTATGCACCTACCTATGAAGAGAGCAAAATAATGTATAGAAGGAAAATGAATGCTCCCTATGGTAGCTTGTGCTATGTCTCTAGATTCCCCCACAGTTATACTAGCAAGAAAATCTCTAAATTCAGATTTGCGAGGTTCACTAGGACTACCCCATTGTGGAAGTTTGCAAGCAGTATTAAAATCCTCTAAGTCCATAGTATAAGAATTTTCATAAAGATCAAACAGGACAGTTTGAGAATCGCGTGACGATGAAAATTCAAACCTCCTCACAAAGGAATCAGTGAGATAGTGGTACTGACGGCACTTATCTGCCTCGAAGCTCACAAGATCAGCGTTACGCACATATGCGTTAAATTCTTCCTTGATTCCTGCTCGATCCATGAGGTCCTCTGAAGGCCATTCACAAGCCCGCACTTGAGCGTCCCTTGGTGGTTCATCGTCGGCATCGCGCATTGCGAGCCTGGGTCCTTGCTTCCTTGAAGGGCCACCTTGGTACATTTTCCTAAACATATTTCTTCCTCTGAAAAATTTCTGAAATTTTTAGTAACTTCAAATAAAAGTGAACCAAGCTCAACAAAATCGATAGCAACTACTCCCACAAGTGCCTAGAGACTATATCATGCATTAGAACTACTTGGAACCCTATAAATTTGACATGCAAGCTCAAGAACATGGTCACCTAGGCAGCACAAATTTGCAATGAATAAAGCACTAGAACAAAAACTAATTGGACCAATGGAGGAGTCACATACCAAGGAACAATCCCCCAAAGCAGTTTTGTGAGAGGTGCTTTGAGCTAGGAGATCGAAAATCGCAGCAAAATGAGCTAGAACTCGTGCTTGAGCTGGTTGGTTATTTTTTGGGGAGGAAGGAGTGTGTGGTGCAGGAATAAGTGGAGGGGAGCCACCATGGGCCCACGAGGCAGGGGGCGCGCCCAGGGGGTGTGCGCGCCCTGGACCCTCGTGGCCAGGTGCCAGCTCCCCCTGCTGTGTTCTCAGTGCCAGATATTCTCAAATATTCCAGAAAAAATCATATTAAATTGGCAGGGCATTTGGAGAACTTTTATTTTCGAGGTATTTTTTATTGCACGGATAAATCAGAAAACTGACAGAAAATACTATTTTTGCTTTATTTCAACTAAATAACAGAAAGTAAAAGGAGGATACAGAAGGTTGTGCCTTCTAACTTCATCCATCTCATGTTCATCAAAAGGAATCCACTAACAAGGTTGATCAAGTCTTGTTAGCAAACTCATTCCGAATAACATGGAACCGGAGAAATTCCGAATAACACTATGTTACCTCAACGGGGATATGCACATCCCCAATAATAAGAATATCATATTTCTTCTTGACAGTAGGTAGAGGAAATTCAAAACCTCCAAAAATAATCGATGGAATTTTTTCAATAGAGTTTATACTGTGAACTTGAGGTTGTTTCCTCGGAAAGTGTACTGTATGCTCATTGCCATTAACATGAAAAGTGACATTGCCTTTGTTGCAATCAATAACAGCCCCTGTAGTATTCAAAAAGGGTCTTCCAAGAATAATAGACATACTATCATCCTCGGGGATATCAAGAATAACAAAGTCCGTTAAAATATTAACGTTTGCAACCACAACAGGCACATCCTCACAAATACCGACAGGTATAGCAGTTGATTTATCAGCCATTTGCAAAGATATTTCAGTAGGTGTCAACTTATTCAAATCAAGTCTACGATATAAAGAGAGAGGCATAACACTAACACCGGCTCCAAGATCACATAAAGCAGTTCTAACATAATTTCTTTTAATGGAGCATGGTATAGTGGGTACTCCTGGATCTCCTAGTTTCTTAGGTATTCCACCCTTAAAAGTATAATTAGCAAGCATGGTGGAAATTTTAGCTTCCGGTATCTTTCTTTTATTTGTGACAATTTCTTTCATGTACTTAGCATAAGGATTCATTTTGAGCATATCAGTTAAACGCATACGCATAAAGATAGGTCTAATCATTTCAGCAAAGCGCTCAAAATCCTCATCATCCTTTTTCTTGGATGGTTTGGGAGGAAAAGGCATGGGTTTCTGAACCCATGGCTCTCTTTCTTTGCCGTGCTTCCTAGCAACAAACTCTCTCTTATCATAACGTTGATTCTTTGATTGTGGGTTATCAAGATCAACAGCAGGTTCAATTTCTACATCATTATCATTGCTAGGTTTAGCATCAACATGAACATCATCATTAACATTATCACTAGGTTCATGTTCATTACCAGATTGTATTTCAGCATCAGAAATAGAAATATCATTGGGATTCTCAGGTGTGTCTACAACAGGTTCACTAGAAGCATGCAAAGTCCTATCATTTTTCTTTTTCTTCTTTTTAGAAGGACTAGGTGCATCTATATTAGTTCTTTGAGAATCCTGCTCAATTCTCTTAGGGTGACCTTCAGGATACAAAGGTTCCTGAGTCACTTTACCATCTCTAGTTGCAACTTTAGTAGCATAGTCATTATTCTTACTATTCAATTCATTGAGCAAATCATTCTGAGCTTTAAGTACTTGTTCTACTTGAGTGGTAACCATAGAAGCATGTTTACTAATGAGTTTAAGTTCACCTTTAACTCTAGACATATAATCACTCAAGTGTTCAAGCATATAAGAATTGTGTTTCAATTGTCTACCAACATAAGCATTGAAGTTTTCTTGTTTGACAATAAAATTATCAAACTCATCTAAGCATTGGCTAGCAGACTTATAACGAGGAATATCACCTTCATCAAATCTATAGAGAGAATTTACCTTTACTACCTGTGTCGGGATATCAAGACCATGAGTTTCTTCAATAGGTGATGAATTAAGACCATATATTTCTTCAATAGGCGGTAAATTAAGACCATGTATTTCTTCAATAGGAGGTAAATTCTTAACATCTTCAGCTTTTATACCTTTTTCTTTCATAGATTTCTTTGCCTCTTGCATATCTTCAGGACTGAGAAATAGAACACCCCTCTTCTTCGGAGTTGGCTTAGGAGTTGGTTCAGGAAGTGTCCAATTATTTTCATTAGCCAACATATTATTCAATAGAATTTCAGCTTGATCAATAGTTCTTTCCCTGAAAACACAACCAGCACAACTATCCAGGTGGTCTCTGGAAGCATCGGTTAGTCCATTATAAAAGATATCAAGTATTTCATTTTCCTTAAGAGGATGATCAGGCAAAGCATTAAGTAATTGGAGAAGCCTCCCCCAAGATTGTGGGAGGCTCTCTTCAATTTGCACAAAATTATATATTTCCCTTAAAGCACCTTGTTTCTTATGAGCAGAGAAATATTTAGAAGAGAGGTAATAAATCATATCCTGGGACTACGCACACAACCAGGATCAAGAGAATTAAACCATATCTTAGCATCACCCTTTAATGAGAACGGAAATATTTTAAGGATATAGTAATAGCTAGTTTTCTCATCATTAGTGAACAGGGTGGCTATATCATTTAATTTAGTAAGATGTGCCACAACAGTTTCAGATTCATAGCCATAAAAAGGATCGGATTCAACCAAAGTAATTATATCAGGGTCGACAGAGAATTCATAATCCTTATCAGTAACAAATATAGGTGAAGTAGCATAAGCAGGATCATATTTCATTCTAGCATTCAGAGTTTTTTGTTTCAGCTTAGCTAATAATTTCTTAAGATCACTTCTATCATTGCAAGCAAGAAAGTCTCTAGCAGTTTCTTCATCCATAACATAGCCCTCAGGCACAACAGGCAATTCATATTTAGGGGGAGAATCTTCATCATCACTTTCATCAATATTATCAGTTTCAATAATTTCATTTTCTCTAGCCCTAGCAAGTTGTTCATCCAGAAATTCACCAAGTGGCACAGTAGTATCAAGCATAGAAGTAGTTTCATCATAAGTATCATGCATAGCAGAAGTGGCATCATCAATAACATGCGACATATCAGAATTAATAGCAGAAGCAGGTTTAGGTGTCGCAAGCTTACTCAAAACAGAAGGTGAATCAAGTGCAGAGCTAGATGGCAGTTCCTTACCTCCCCTCGTAGTTGAGGGATAATTTTTGTTTACCAGTAGATATAAATCCCAAGTGACTCAAAGAATAGAGCTATGCTCCCCGGCAATGGCGCCAGAAAATAGTCTTGATAACCCACAAGTATAGGGGATCGCAACAGTTTTCGAGGGTAGAGTATTCAAGCCAAATTTATTGATTCGACACAAGGGGAGCCAAAGAATATTCAAGTATTAGCAGTTGAGTTGTCAATTCAACCACACCTGGATAGCTTAATATGTGCAGCAAAGTATTTAGTAGCAAAGTAGTATGATAGTAACGGTAACAGTAGCAAAGTAATATTTTTGGGTTTTGTAGTAATTGTAACAGTAGCAACGGAAAAGTAAATAAGCGAAGAACAATATGTGAAAAGCTCGTAGGCATTGGATCGGTGATGGAGAATTATGCCGGATGCGGTTCATCATGTAACAGCCATAACATAGGGTGACACAGAACTAGCTCCAATTCATCAATGTAATGTAGGCATGTATTCCGAATATAGTCATACGTGCTTATGGAAAAGAACTTGCATGACATCTTTTGTCCTACCCTCCCATGGCAGCGGGGTCCTAATGGAAACTAAGGGATATTAAGGCCTCCTTTTAATAAAGTACCGGACCAAAGCATTAACACATAGTGAATACATGAACTCCTCAAACTACGGTCATCACCGGGAGTGGTCCCGATTATTGTCACTTCGGGGTTGCCGGATCATAACACATAGTAGGTGACTATAGACTCGCAAGATAGGATCAAGAACTCACATATATTCATGAAAACATAATAGGTTCAGATCTGAAATCATGGCACTCGGGCCCTAGTGACAAGCATTAAGCATAGCAAAGTCATAGCAACATCAATCTCAGAACATAGTGGATACTAGGGATCAAACCCTAACAAAACTAACTCGATTACATGATAAATCTCATCCAACCCATCACCGTCCAGCAAGCCTACAATGGAATTACTCACACACGGCGGTGAGCATCATGACATTGGTGATGGAGGATGGTTGATGGTGATGATGATGGCGACGGATTCCCCTCTCCGGAGCCCCGAACGGACTCCAGATCAGCCCTCCCGAGAGAGATTAGGGCTTGGCGGTGGCTCTGTATCGTAAAACGCAATGAATCTTTCTCTCTGATTTTTTTCTCCCCGAACACGAATATATGGAGTTGGAGTTGAGGTCGGTGGAGCTCCAGGGGGCCCACGAGGCAGGGGGGCGCGCCCAGGGGGGCAGGCACGCCTCCCACCCTCGTGGAGAGGGTGTGGGCCCCTGGCCTTGATTCTTTCGCCAGTATTTTTTATATTTTCCAAAAATAATCTCCGTGAAGTTTCAGGTCATTCCGAGAACTTTTGTTTCTGCACAAAAATAACACCATGGCAATTCTGCTGAAAACAGCATCAGTCTGGGTTAGTTCCATTCAAATCATGCAAGTTAGTGTCCAAAACAAGGGCAAAAGTGTTTGGAAAAGTATATACGACGGAGACGTATCACACGACGACGCCCGCGGAGGGCCCCGCGCCGCCTGCGGGGGGGCCCAGCTTTGTCTCTGGATTTTGCGGTGTGCGGCCCATCGTATCACGCACGAACGACGCCGCTTGCCAGGCTCTGACTGCGAGAGCGATGTTGGTGCTCGCGGGCCGCGCCTCGGGTCCTGTCCGCGAGCGGCCCGCTGCTCGCCCGCACCGGTACGGGCCGTCCGGCTCCCGGCGAACCGACCGCCGTGGCCGCCTTCTTCTTGGGAGCCATGGCGATGAAGAACTGCTAGGCTAACTGCTAGACCAGATTCTCACAACTGCGCCCCCTACCTGGCGCGCCAAAGATGTCAGTGGGAACGACACCTATGGAATCACTGGGATCCCTTCTACGGTCGGCGGGCGCGAGGTTGTGCAAAGAGCAGGTCTGGCAGGAAGCACACGGATCGTTTACCCAGGTTCGGGCCACGAAATGCGTAATACCCTAGTCCTGCTTTGGTGGGTGTATTGGATGTTCTTGTGTTCTTGAGCTAGCTACGGGGTGCAACTTGCCCAAAAGAGCCGAATCCCTCTCCTGGTCCCTCGGGCCTCCTTTTATATGCAAAAAGGGGTTGCCACAGTGGCACACAGCTGGTGGAAATGTCTACAGTTGATAAAACTATCCTCTGGGACCGTCGGACAAACGCATTTAATGCGCTGCCGACGTGTCCCCCTTGCTTTATCGGGGACGGCAAGGAAGCACGTCCCAGCTGTCGCCGCCTCGCCTGGCCTTGACACGCGTCCAAGCTGGCGAGGCGTCGTGGCACCATGTTGGCTAGCTGCTGGGCTGGCGCGGTGGTGGAGCCTTCACGAAGGGTCGCATGCCACCACGCAGGTGCTTGTTGAGTCGGTGTAGAGGCCGCCCGTCGCCACGCAGGTGCCTGCCCAGCTGGTTGAGCTGGCAGCTGCTTGGGGACGGCGGTGGAGTCTTGGCTGGCGCGGGCCTGGCAGTGGCCCCGCTGATGCCTTCGGCAAGGGTCTTGCCATGGCGTTGCAGTCGTCCCCGGCAAGGCGCTTGCCGGTGGTCTTGTGCATTTCCTCGGCTAGGATCCTACCGAGGGTCGTCGTCTTCTGGTCCTCATCTGATCTCACATGTTTATGATCTTGACGAAGATATGCATGCCACCACAGAGGCGCCTCCCGAGCCTTGGTTCCAATGTAGCTGGTGGTGTTGGGACCCATGGGCTCAAGGGTGGCTTGCTCCGCTGGCATCGGGCAGGCTACCCCGGCAAGGCTCTTGCCGGGGCTGCGGAGGCTGCCTCAGCAAGGATCTTGCCGAGGGAGTCCACCTCGCCCTCTTGCTCTTCTGCGTTTCTGGTCTTGGCGTTGCCTTGGTTGTCTTGTGCTTTGGATTCTCTCCGGCTCCCCTCCTCTGCCCTGCTAAGTGTGCCCGCGACGCATGGCTCTGACTGCCCATGCACAAGTAAAGGGGTCAAAAGGAGAGCCCCTACTTTTGTACACCGACAGTCCTCTTCCAATGACTCTTGTTTGTTGACCACGCCGCGCCAAGCGCAACAAGGCGGTGGACAACGGCGAGGCTCCAGACTGGAACGACACGGAGATGGGGAAGACGCGGCAGTGGAGTCGCAGACGGAGAGGAGTGGGAAACTTGACTGGTTCAGGTGCGGGGTGGGCCTACACTCGGCAGAGAATAACAGGAGGTGCGGAGTGGAGGGATGGCCTGGCCGTCGGCGGGGTAGCGTTTCGCTGTGAGGCGCGCAAAATAACACCACTAGACGCTGGAGGCTGAGCAGGCGGTCCTGGCAGCGCTGGGGGAAGAAGACGAGAGATTGAAGAAGAATGCCGGCCATTGGATGTAAATCCAACGCCTTGCTTAGGCTTCGGCCTACTGGCCCACATGTCAGCCAGTCCATTTGTTTTTTTAGTCCATTTGGTGGGCTAGGTGAAACAATGATGTAGCATCTATGTAGCCCGTTTATATATATGGTAGAATTTAAAGCCCATTTGCATTTTTCTCGAAATCCGCGGACTTGCTGGGCTGGGTGAAAATATCATGTTGGGCTGGACGGAGAAATGTTATAAAAACATAAACACATGATTGCACGTCTATTACTGCATTGGTCAGTAAAATCTTTGCAAGCTTATGTACGCAATCACTAGGAGTTAACTTGCCAAGTTATATATAAACAATTATTATTATTATTTTGTAAGAACTTTCAATTTGCGAAATAAATATCATTTTAATTTGATGAGTTAATAGGACGTGGGGTATTATTATTTTTTAGGCTAGACGTGGGGCAGTTGAGTTGGTTCTGTAGGGAAAAGTACTGGGAGAAAACTCAGCTTACATCGAAAAACAAAGTGGGAGAAAATTTAGATATAGGATTAATGAAAACAAAAAATAAAGGAAGTGGGAAGGTCTATAAAATGGTTGGACGAACGACAGGTTTAACGGAACCTTATGTTGTTTCTATTATATATATATATATATATAATAAGATATAAATAGAACTGAGTTGTGCGTCGTCTTGAAAAAACAAACATAACTTGGATTGCTGATGTTATAGACAAGCTAGGTTGGGAGGCCCAGAGGCCGCTTGATACCTGCTGGATCCAAAAAGCGTTGAAACATGTCATGGGCTGCCCATGTTAAACAACAAAACCTAGGCCAATTCTACCAAGTCAAGTAACACCCTACACATGCAAGTCTAAGAGTTGAGCAGCGGAAAGTAAAGACTTTCATATGAACGTAAAGGAGGGGTCGGAGAAATCAAACGCAATGAAGACACGGTGATTTTGGCGTGGTTCCGATAGGTGGTGCTATCATATGTCCACATTGATGGAGACTTCAAACCACAGAGGGCTCCACCCACGAAGTGTCCACGAAGAAGCAACCTTGTCTCTTCCACCATGGCTTGCATCCATAGAGGTCTAGCCTCACTCGGGGTAGATCTTCACAAAGTAGGCGATCTCCTTGCCCTTACAAACTCCTTGGTTCAACTCCATAATATCTCGGAGGCTCCCAAGTGACACCTAACCATTCTAGGAGACATCACTCTCCAAAAGGTGATAGACGGTATTGTTGATGATGAACTCCTTGCTCTTGTGCTTCAAATGATAGTCTCCTCAACTCTCAATCACTCTCTCACATATTTGGCTTGGGTAGGAGAAGGATTGGAGTGGAAAGCAACTTGAGGAGGCTAGAAATCGGGGTTCAAATGGTTGGATTGGAATCTCTTGATCTCAACACATGAGTAGGTGGTTCTCTCTTAGAAAATGAAAGGTGGAAGTGTAGATTCGTTCTGATGGCTCTCTTAGAGAGTAGGTGGGGTGGAGGGGTATTTATAGCCTTCACCTAAAATCCAACCATTACACACTTTTGAGTCAACTCAATGACACCGGTCCAAAAACTCGGTGATACCGACCTGTGTAAAAGATATGAACGTTGGGCTTTTCAGTGGGACTGAAGTGTAAATCTTGGACAGGCTAAAATGCGATAACCTAGGTAGGACTTTGTTTCGGTACTTCTAATCAGTTCAACTCGGTGATTCCGAAGTGAACGAATTGGCTTACAAAAACTTGGTCACAGCAACTCGGTGAGACCGAAATTCTAGGGTTTGGCTTGGCAATGTATAGGATCAACTCGATGGGTCCAGAGGGAATGCTTTCGGTGGGACCGAGTTGGCTTTTTAGGGTTTGGACATATATGAAGTGGAGAAAGTGTTTGGCGGTTTTGGAGCAATATCATCAAGCACTTGAGGAATTGAGTCATGATCAAATCCTCATCCCCTTTTAATAGTATTGGCTTTCCTATGGACTCAATGTGATCTTGGACCACTTAACAAAAAAATGTGAGTCTTGAATATTTTCCAATTCCATGTCCTTCGCATTTTGAGGGGTCCACATTCACATGTCCTTGACATGCCAATCATTGATCTTTTCTGAAATCTATTTTCAATAAGCATTAGATCAATGGTATATATGTTGTTTTGAATTATCAAAACCACTCGGGGATTAGTTGCACTTTCAAGTATGATCGGCATATTGTAGGATAGAGACACCCCCATCCACGAGATGTGGGATCAGCTCCCCTAGTTGGTCGTCGTACTTGGCTCTACCAATGAGGATTGCCAGCATATCTGCAACAACATTAAAATGATTTGGAGACAACGGATCTCCCTGGCGCAATCCCTTTTGAGTCTGGAAATAATGGCCCACATCATCATTTACCTTGACACCAACATTGCCTCCTTGTAAAAAAGCCTCGGCCCGCTTCCTCCAAGCAGAGTCGAAGCCCTTCATACACAGAACTTGCTGCACAAAAGACCACTTAAATTTATCGTAGGCCTTTTCAAAATTCACTTTGAAGATGACTCCATCAAGTTTCTTCGAAAGAATTTTGTAAAGTTTCATGTAGAACCATAATACCCTCTAGAATGTGGCGCCTAGGCATGAAAATAGTCCATATCGGTTAACCATAGTATGCGCAATCTGTG
This sequence comes from Aegilops tauschii subsp. strangulata, assembly GCF_002575655.3. Taxonomy (NCBI): domain Eukaryota; kingdom Viridiplantae; phylum Streptophyta; class Magnoliopsida; order Poales; family Poaceae; genus Aegilops; species Aegilops tauschii. The sequence goes on along the minus strand of NC_053039.3, from coordinate 259,667,155 downwards.
TAAGACAATTTGTACCCACTTTGATAAAAAATCTTAAAACTAACATTGAGCAAAAAAATCGCTCTGAAATGCTCAATGCCAACCGCCTCTTTCTTCTTAGGCAGCAAAGTAATAGTCCCAAAGTTAAGCTTAAATAACTGAAGTCGGTCATTGAAAAGATTATGAAACATGGGCATCAAGTGTAACGCCCGGATAATTAAGCTACAGTAATCCCACGCTAATGATGCCACGTCACCTCTGTCATTGTAATTAACCTCGCGATGATTCGAAACCGTTTCAAAATTTAAATTCAAATTAATGCCAATAATAAAAGTTTTCAAAAATTTAAACAAAAATGTTCGGTGGGTGCCAAATATTACAAGGGTAATTATACTAAAGAAAACATATTTTTATGAAATGCCTAAATAAATTAAATTGAAATAAAACAGAAAAGAAAATAAATAAATAAAAAGAAAATACAAAAGAAAATAGAACAAACAAAGAAAAAAAAAGGAGAAGGAGAAGCCCCCGCCCACTGGACCCTGGCCCAACTGGGCCGACCCCAGGCCCAGCCGGCCTGGCCCACCTCCCCGGGTCGCCTTCCCCCCCCCCCTGTTCCCCCGACCGGGGTCGCAACAGGCGCGTCCCCGCCGGACCCCCCTCGCCGGCGTCGAGGATAAGGACGCCAGCGCCCCCGCCTCCTCGGGCCCCTCTCCCACTCGCCCCCGCTCACCCTCTCGGCCTCTGCGCCTCTCCCTCTCCCCCCCAGATCCACGCCGCTCCCTCCTTCCCCACCGCCCGAGCGCGGTCGCCGACGTGCCGCCGTTGTTTGCGCGGCCACCGAGCCCCGTTCTCCTCCCCGACGTGTCCATGAGCTCCGCCGCGTCGAGCCCGTCCTCCCCGACCACCTGCTCGAGCCGGGACCCCCCACCATCACCCCCAACGCCGTCGCCTTCTTCCTCGGGTCGCCGCCGTCTTCTTCGACTCCGGCGACTGCTGCTGCTACTAAGCCTCTCACCGGCCTCCGTGTGCCGCGCGGTGAGCTCCTCTACCTCCTACCCTTCTCCGTTTGCTCTTGCGCGAACCTTAGCTAGCTCTCACGACGAGGCCGAACGCGTCGCCGCGGAGCTCGCCGCCGACGCGTCTCCGGTGACGGTTTGGTCACGGGCCCGTACCCATTAGACTCGCCGCACCACGTAGTTACTCCCCAGCCTCTCCGTTTGCTCGATAGCACGCCGTAGCTCTGTTTTCGTCGAGCACCCGTGCACGCCGCCACCTCCGCCGCTCACCGGCGCCGATTCCGGCCAAGTCCGGCGATGCTACGGCCACCACTGGATGCGGCGCTGAGAGCTCGTTCGAATGAGGCTAGCCCCGCTCCTCCCCGAGCCCTGTACGCGTTTTCCGGCGAGATCCGAGCCGCGCCGCCGCGTTTGGCGTCGCCGGCGTTGAGCCGCCGGCCGCGCTGAGCTGGCACACCTGGGGCCACCCCCCGGGTCACTGCCAGTGGGCCCTCTGGCCCCCTGTTGACCTGTTGACCAGTTGACCTGGTCAACTGGGCTGACTGGGCAGGCCCCAGCCACTGACGTGCGGGCCCCACCACTTAATCCGATAATTAAAACATTTTAATAATTAAAACTAATTAGTTTAGATAATTAGACTATGACAGCTAGGGTCCAGTAGTTAATTAATCTAATTTTAGTTAATTTAATCTTCTGTTAGTCCACTGTCTATGACAGGTAGGACCCACCTGTCTGGTTTGACTGGTCAGCCGACCTGTTGACCTGCTGACGTCAGCCTTACCTCATGCTGACGTCATAATTCATTTTTGCTAAATTCAAATAATTCCAGAAATTCAAATAATCTTTGAAAATTCATATCTTTCAAACCGTAACTCGGATGAAAATGGTTTCTACATGAAAGTTGCTCAGAACGACGAGACGAATCCGGATACGCAGTCCGTTCGTCCACCACACCTCCCTAACCTATCGAACTCGCAACTTTCCCCCTCCGGTCCGTCTATCCGAAATGCGAAACAGCGGGAATATTTTCCCGGATGTTCCCCCCTTCGCCGGTACCACCTACTGTCGCGCTAGGACACACCTCGCACTGCTCATTGTCATGTCACGCATCGTCATGCTTATGTTTGCATTGTATTTACTGTTTCTTCCCCCTCTTCTCTCCGGTAGACTACGAGACCGACACTGCTGCTGCCCAGTTCGACTACGGAGTTGACGACCCCTCCTACTTGCCAGAGCAACCAGGCAAGCCCCCCCCCCCTTGATCACCAGATATCGCCTATTCTTCTCTATACTGCTTGCATTAGAGTAGTGTAGCATGTTACTGCTTTCCGATATCCTATCCTGATGCATAGCTATCCTTGCTACTACTGTTGTTACCTTTACCTGCAATCCTACATGCTTAGTATAGGATGCTAGTTTTCCATCAGTGGCCCTACATTCTTGTCCGTCTGCTGTGCTATACTATCGGGCCGTGATCACCTGGGCGGTGATCACGGGTATATACTTATATACTATATACATGACACGTGTGATGACTAAAGTCGGGTCGGCTCGTAGGAGTACCCGCGAGTGGATCTTTGTGGCGGAGCGACAGGGCAGGTTGAGACCGCCTAGGTGAGAGGTGGGCCTGGCCCTGGTCGGCGTTCGCGGTTACTTAACACGCTTAACGAGATCTTGGTATTTGATCTGAGTCTGGCCATTTGGTCTATACGCACTAACCATCTACGCGGGAGTAGTTATGGGTATCCCGGCGTCGTGGTATCAGCCGAAGCCTTCGTGACGTCAGCGACTGAGTGGCGCGCGCCGGATTGGACTGGAACGCCACTAGGCTAGGTCTGCTTCCGGCCGCGTATGCAACATGCAGGTGTGCATAGGGCAATGGGCCCAGACCCCTGCGCGCATAGGGTTAGACCGGCGTGCTGACCTCTCTATTGTGCTTAGGTGGGGCTGCGACGTGTTGATCTTCCGAGGCCGGGCATGACCCAGAAAAGTGTGTCCGGCCAAATGGGATCGAGCGTGTTGGGTTATGTGGTGCACCCCTGCAGGGAAGTTTATCTATTCGAATAGCCGTGTCCCTCGGTAAAAGGACGACCCGGAGTTGTACCTTGACCTTATGACAACTAGAACTGGATACTGAATAAAATACACCCTTCCAAGTGCCAGATACAACCCGGTGATTGCTCTCTAACAGGGCGACGAGGAGGGGATCGCCGGGTAGGATTATGCTATGCGATGCTACTTGGAGGACTTCAATCTACTCTCTTCTACATGCTGCAAGATGGAGATGACCAGAAGCGTAGTCTTCGACAGGACTAGCTATCCCCCTTTTATTCTGGCATTCTGCAGTTCAGTCCACTGATATGCCCCTTTACACATATACCCATGCATATGTAGTGTAGCTCCTTGCTTGCGAGTACTTTGGATGAGTACTCATGGTTGCCTCTCTCCCTCTTTTCCCCCTTTCCTTTCTATCTGGTTGTCGCAACCAGATGTTGGAGTCCAGGAGCCAGACGCCACCGTCGACGACGACACCTACGACACTGGAGGTGCCTACTACTACGTGCAGGCCGCTGACGACGACCAGGAGTAGTTAGGAGGATCCCAGGCAGGAGGCATGCGCCTCGTTCGATCTGAATCCCAGTTTGTGCTAGCCTTCTTAAGGCAAACTTGTTTAACTTATGTCTGTACTCAGATATTGTTGCTTCCGCTGACTCGTCTGTGATCGAGCACTTGTATTCGAGCCCTCGCGGCCCCTGACTTGTATTATGATGCTTGTATGACTTATTTATGTTGTAGAGTTGTGTTGTGATATCTTCCCGTGAGTCCCTGATCTTGATCGTACACATTTGCGTGCATGATTAGTGTACGGTCAAATCGGGGGAGTCACAAGTTGGTATCAGAGCCGACTGCCTGTAGGAATCCCCCTTTCCACACTCCTTGGCCGAAGTCGAGTCTAGACATTACAAAAACTTTTACTAACATGGCTGTGTGTCTTACGGGCCCACGTCGCCATTGGGTGGTACTAGGATCTTTTACTCCTCGACCTTTACTCTGGGACTCTGAACTTTCTTCTACTCGGGTTAAACGAATTTACTAACTCTAACACTAGGATCCCGTGACCGCATTCACCCCAAAGTTGGATAAGCCATAGTTGTTTCTTAGGATAGTATTTTGAACAATTCACACACTGACATTTGACTCCTTTGAAACGTCTTTGCTTTCAGATGGAACCCACGAGGCAGGTCGTGCGCCACACGACGGCCATTGGTGCCTCGGGATCACCGGCTGTGCTAGCTGAGATGATGACCTATCTGGGTTATCGCTGGCACCCTGAGTACACCGTCTACGAGGAGTACGAGGACTTTAACCAGGAGCAGTACCGTGCCATCGTCCACCTCTACTCGCGGGAGTATGACTCCACTACTGTGCTGCACACCGCACATGGTGTTGGTGTGACCATCGATATGGCTGTCCACGATGCTGCCTATGCTGCTCTGACACGTCTCCGTGGAGAGTATCGGGAGTTGGACACCTCCCCTTTCAGGCATATTGCTATCGCATCTGATGTTGGTGCGGAGGGATACTATACTGCTGCCTACTCCACTGTCACCCGAGAGCCCTTCTACCATCAGAACCTGGTTCTGCATGCTGATGGGCTGGATCGAGCTAACCGAGCTCTTCGCCACGAGATGTACACCACCCGTCAGCACCTTTACCGTGCTCTGACGCTGCTGCACCCCTTTGTCCGATCTGGACAGCTACCGCGTACTGCGATCTACCCAGCCAGGACCGTGATGCCCCACGGTGTCGGTTGGCCAGAGGTGGGAGGCTACTCTCCCGCACTTGGTCCTCTTCTGCCACCTGAGCGTCGGGCTCTACACCTGAGTATCCGCGGCCCCCAGTCTGCTGACGTGGAGGGCTATCCGTTGCCTCACTACCAGCTGTCGGGGTACGATTACCTCCACAGTACCTCTTGGGACTGATGTAGTCTTGCTTAGTTAGTATTAGTTGCAGTCGCCGCGAGCCTGTGTGCCGCCTATGATGTTTTAGTCTATGTACTGAACTCTATGTACTGAACTCTATGCATGACCCCTTTTGTAAGTTATGCCGACTACTATGTAGTAGCTATCGTGCTTCTCTCGTTATGCATGTTTCATCATGAATGCTTCTTGTCTTTGCAAATATTTCTCAATGCTGAACTACCCCTGTTATATATTAGCAGGATGGTTAGACCGGGTGGTCGTGGTCGTGGCGGCGATGCCCCACCACCACCTGAGTACATTGCTGGTATGATCCAACAGTTCGAGCTGAACCGCCAATTCATGGAAAATATGATGGCTCAGTTTCCTCGCCCCAATATGAACCAGCAGCCAGCCCAAGTGACTCTTCAAGATTTCATACGCCTCAACCCAACCATCTACCGCAGCTCAACTCAGCCTCTGGATGCTGATGACTGGCTCCGTGACATCACCTATGAGATGGAGTCTGCTGATGTAGCCCCTGCCAGCTATGTCACCTTTGCTTCTTTCTTCTTGAAGGGACCCGCAGCTCAATGGTGGGACAGCCACAGGCGTACTCTGCCAGCTGGAACAATCATCACATGGCCAGACTTCCAAGCAGCTTTCCGTGCCCGCTTCATTCCTCAGGGAGTCATGGACCGGAAGAAGCGTGAGTTCCGCAACCTCACCCAAGGCAACAAAACTGTTGAAGCTTATCAGCGGGAGTTTCTGGACTTGTCTCGCTATGCTGAAGAGGACATTGCAACTGATGCACGCAGACAGGAGAAGTTCCGTGATGGCCTTCAAGCTGACATCAAGCTCGCACTTCTAGTGCATGACTTTGCTGATTTCGCCACCTTGGTGAACAAGGCCATCAATGTCGAAACTGGTCTGCAGGAATACCAGAGCTCTCACAGGCGCAACCGTGACACGGGCTCATCTTCGGGCTCGCCCTCACAGAAGCGTAAGATATGGATCCCGAACAGCATGTACTGTCCAAATGCATCTGCCCCAAGGCAGACCTATGCTGCACCTCGTCTGCCTCCACCACCATCTAGGCAGTCAAGACTTCCAGCTCCACCATCCCAAGCTCCTGTTCCCACTCCCAATAATGGTCTGTGCTACAAGTGTGGACAACTAGGTCACCGTGCCAGGGACTGCAATCAGAATCAGAATCAACTTGCCCTTCCAGCAACGGGCCGTGGTAACAACCAGCCCCGCAACAACAATGCTAAGCCTTATGGTCGTGCTCATGCCAACCACGTTGATCTCAACGAAGCTCAAGACCAGCCTGCTACTGTGATGGGTACCCTCCTCGTAAATTCAGTACCAGCATCCGTTTTATTTGATACAGGTGCATCGCATTCATTCATGTCAGAAGATTTTGCATACAAGCACGACGTTAAATGTGAGGAGATGAACACCTCTGTATTGGTCAAAAACCCCGTGGGACAGTGTCAAACCTCCTTGGTTGGCATCGATGTTCCCGTGGAAATCGAAGGGCTGGAATTCTATGCCTCTCCCATTATCCTGAAGTCGTCTAACATCGACCTCATTTTGGGTATGGATTGGTTGAAAGCGCATACTGCTTCTATAGTTTGCGCCACTAAGACCGTCCATCTGCTACACCCTTCAGATGAGATAGTTACTTACCAAGCCCATCTGGTGCAAAATGCCGAGGCAAGGCTCTATGCATTGAATGCATTGAATGTTGCACCACTCGAGGGCATTGAAAACATTCCCGTTGTGCGTGAATTCCTCGACGTCTTTCCTGAAGAACTTCCAGGGATTCCCCCTGCTAGAGTTGTCGAATTCATCATCGACTTGAAACCAGGCACCACTCCTATAGCCAAGCGACCCTACAAAATGCCGCCGCATGAACTCCTTGAGCTTAAGGAGAAAATCGACAAATCTCTTCGCAAAGGATTCATTCGCCCAAGTTGCTCTCCTTGGGGAGCACCTTCTCTCTTTGTCAAGAAGAAGGATGGGACAAACCGGTTAGTTCAAGACTACCGTCCTATAAACCAAGCTACCATTCAGAATAAATACCCTCTTCCTCGGATCAATGATCTATATGATCAACTGGCGGGTTCGTCAGTGTTCTCTAAGCTCGACTTGAGGTTGGGTTACCACCAGATCCGTGTTCGCGAAGAGGATATCCCAAAGACCGCCTTCGTGACTCGCTATGGTTCATACAAGTACACCGTCATGTCTTTCGGTTTAACCAATGCTCCAGCCACCTTCTCTCGTCTGATGAACTATATATTCATGGATTACCTCGACAAGTTCGTTGTGGTTTATCTGGATGATATCCTGGTATTTTCCAAGAGCGAAGAAGAACATGCTGAACATCTTCGACTTGTGCTGGAAAAGCTACGAGAGCATCAACTATATGCCAAGTTCTCCAAATGTGAATTCTGGCTACCCGAAGTAACCTATCTCGGGCATGTCATCTCTAAGGATGGTATTGCCGTCAACCCTGAACGAGTTCAGGCTATTCTTGATTGGACTCCTCCCAAGAACGTTAAGCAAGTCAGAAGTTTTCTCGGTCTCACCAGCTATTGCCGTCGATTCGTCGAGAACTTCTCCAAGATCGCCAGGCCTCTGACTAACCTGTTGCATAAGGGCGTCAAGTTCCAATGGACAGACAAATGTCAGGAAAGTTTCTAGGCACTCAAAGACAAGTTGACTTCCGCTCCAGTTCTAGCTCCACCTGATACTAAGAAGGACGTTGTCATTTACTGCGACGCTTCCCGTCAAGGATTAGGCTGTGTCCTAATGCAAGACCGCAAAGTGATTGCTTATGCCTCTCGGCAATTGCGCCCTCACGAAGAGAACTACCCAGTTCACGACCTCGAACTTGCTGCTGTCATTCATGCGCTGAAGCAGTGGCGACATTACCTTCTCGGTAATCGTTGCGAGATCTTCACTGACCACCAAAGTCTGAAGTATCTGTTTACTCAGCCAGATCTGAACCTCCGTCAACAGAGATGGATGGAGCTTGTTGCAGACTTTGACTTGGGTATTTCCTATACGCCAGGCAAGGCTAATGTAATGGCTGATGCCTTGAGCCACAAGTCTTACTGCAACCACCTCCAGGTTCATAAAGTTCAGCCCTCGCTTGTTGAAGAATTCAGGAAGCTGAACCTCCATATTGTTCCTCCGGGTGCACTCGCTCCCCCTCCTAAGGAGTTTGGCAAGGTGAACCTTCACGTTGTTACCCAGGGTTCCCTCAATACCCTAGTTGCTGAACCAGATCTCGAGGACAGCATCAAAAGGCTACAGAAGTATGACTCTGAAGCCCACAAGATTAAGCGCTACCTCGCAGAAGGAAAGCCCTCATTCTTCACCATTGCTGAAGATGGCACCTTATACTTCAAGGGCTGCCTAGTGGTGCCATGTGCAGAGAAAAACCTGGATATGACACAGGAAGTTATGAAAGAAGCTCATGATACGCCTCTATGTATCCATCCTGGTAGTACAAAGATGTACCAAGACATCCGTCAGAGATTCTGGTGGTCTAATATGAAGCAAGCCATTGCTCGTTATGTTGCTGAGTGTGACGTTTGCCGTCGTATCAAAGCAGAACATCAAAGGCCTGCTGGAACTCTGCAACCTATCTCTATTCCTGAATGGAAATGGGACCATGTTGAGATGGACTTCGTCACTGGATTTCCCAAGTCACAGAAAGGTAATGATGCTATTCTTGTCGTCATTGACCGGCTTTCCAAAGTTGCACATTTCCTGGCGGTCAAGGAAACGATCACTGCTAGTCAACTGGCAACGCTCTATATGTCCAGGATTGTTTCACTCCACGGTATTCCATTGGTTATCAGTTCAGACCGTGGCAGCTTATTCACTTCAAGATTCTGGGCAAGTTTCCAAGAAGCTATGGGAACTCATCTGTCATTCAGTACTGCGTTTCATCCTCAATCGCAAGGACAAGTTGAACGCATCAACCAAGTTCTCGAAGACATGCTTCGAGCTTGCGTTATTTCCTTCGGTAAGAAATGGGAGGAATCTCTCCCGTATGCTGAGTTCTCTTATAATAATAGCTACCAAGCTAGTCTGAAGATGGCCCCCTTCGAAGTGTTATATGGACGAAAGTGCCGAACCCCTCTGAACTGGTCAGAAACTGGGGAACGTCCACTCTTCGGTCCGGATATTACCCAAGATGCCGAAGAACAAGTCCGCATTATCCGTGAGAATCTCAAGACTGCTCAGTCACGTCAGAAGAGTCAGTATGACCGTCATCATAAAGACATGGTCTATCAACCTGGCGAAAAGGCTTATCTTCGAGTCACACCTATGAAGGGTGCTCACCGCTTCGGGATCAAGGGCAAACTAGCTCCTCGCTATATTGGGCCATTCACTATTCTCGAAAGGCGTGGAAAAGTGGCATACCAACTGGAGCTACCGCCGAACCTTTCTCAGGTTCACGATGTGTTCCATGTGTCACAGCTCCGCCGTTGCTTCAAGGACCCAATCCGAGCTGTGGATCATTAAGTGCTCGAATTGCAGCAAGACCTCTCCTATAAGGAGCATCCGGTCCGCATTCTCGACCAAGCTGAACGCCGCACACGTCAGAAGGCGATCAAGTTTCTCAAAGTCCAGTGGTCGCACCATTCTGAAGATGAGGCCACTTGGGAACGAGAGGATCGTCTGCGCGAAGAATACCCCGCACTGTTTCCTTCTACCTCCTAAATCTCGGGACGAGATTTCTTGTAGTGGAGGAGATTTGTAACGCCCGGATAATTAAGCTACAGTAATCCCACGCTAATGATGCCACGTCACCTCTGTCACTGTAATTAACCTCGCGATGATTCGAAACCGTTTCAAAATTTAAATTCAAATTAATGTCAATAATAAAAGTTTTCAAAAAATTAAACAAAAATGTTCGGTGGGTGCCAAATATTACAAGGGTAATTATACTAAAGAAAACATATTTTTATAAAATGCCTAAATAAATTAAATTGAAATAAAACAGAAAAGAAAATAAATAAATAAAAAGAAAACACAAAAGAAAACAGAACAAACAAAGAAAAAAAAAGGAGAAGGAGAAGCCCCCCCCCCACTGGACCCTGGCCCAACTGGGCCGACCCCAGGCCCAGCCGGCCTGGCCCACCTCCCCGGGTCGCCTTCCCCCCCCCCCCCCTGTTCCCCCGACCGGGGTCGCAACAGGCGCGTCCCTACCGGACCCCCCTCGCCGGCGTCGAGGATAAGGACGCCAGCGCCCCCGCCTCCTCGGGCCCCTCTCCCACTCGCCCCCGCTCACCCTCTCGGCCTCTGCGCCTCTCCCTCTCCCCCCAGATCCACGCCAGTCCCTCCTTCCCCATCGCCCGAGCGCGGTCGCCGACGTGCCGCCGTCGTTCCCGCGGCCACCGAGCCCCGTTCTCCTCCCCGACGTGTCCACGAGCTCCGCCGCGTCGAGCCCGTCCTCCCCGACCACCTGCTCGAGCCGGGACCCCCCTACATCACCCCCAACGCCGTCGCCTTCTTCCTCGGGTCGCCGCCGTCTTCTTCGACTCCGGCGACTGCTGCTGCTACTAAGCCTCTCACCGGCCTCCGTGTGCCGCGCGGTGAGCTCCTCTACCTCCTACCCTTCTTCGTTTGCTCTCGCGCGAACCTTAGCTAGCTCTCACGACGAGGCCGAACGCGTCGCCGTGGAGCTCGCCGCCGACGCGTCTTCGGTGACGGTTTGGTCACGGGCCCGTACCCATTAGACTCGCCGCACCACGTAGTTACTCCCCAGCCTCTCCGTTTGCTCGATAGCACGCCGTAGCTCCGTTTTCGTCGAGCACCCGTGCACGCCGCCACCTCCGCCGCTCACCGGCGCCGATTCCGGCCAAGTCCGGCGATGCTACGGCCACCACTGGATGCAGCGCTGAGAGCTCGTTCGAATGAGGCTAGCCCCGCTCCTCCCCGAGCCCTGTACGCGTTTTCCGGCGAGATCCGAGCCGCGCCGCCGCGTTTGGCGTCGCCGGCGTTGAGCCGCCGGCCGCGCTGAGCTGGCACACCTGGGGCCACCCCCCTGGGTCACTGCCAGTGGGCCCTCTGGCCCCCTGTTGACCTGTTGACCAGTTGACCTGGTCAACTGGGCTGACTGGGCAGGCCCCAGCCACTGACGTGCGGGCCCCACCACTTAATCCGATAATTAAAACATTTTAATAATTAAAACTAATTAGTTTAGATAATTAGACTATGACAGGTGGGGTCCAGTAGTTAATTAATCTAATTTTAGTTAATTTAATCTTCTGTTAGTCCACTGTCTATGACAGGTAGGACCCACCTGTCTGGTTTGACTGGTCAGCCGACCTGTTGACCTGCTGACGTCAACCTTACCTCATGCTGACGTCATAATTCATTTTTGCTAAATTCAAATAATTCCAGAAATTCAAATAATCTTTGAAAATTCATATCTTTTAAACCGTAACTCGGATGAAAATGTTTTCTACATGAAAGTTGCTCAAAACGACGAGACGAATCCGGATACGCAGTCCGTTCGTCCACCACACCTCCCTAACCTATCGAACTCGCAACTTTCCCCCTCCGGTCCGTCTATCCAAAACGCGAAACAGCGGGAATATTTTCCCGGATGTTCCCCCCCTTCGCCGGTACCACCTACTGTCGCGTTAGGACACACCTCGCACTGCTCATTGTCATGTCACGCATCGTCATGCTTATGTTTGCATTGTATTTACTGTTTCTTCCCCCTCTTCTCTCCGGTAGACTACGAGACCGACACTGCTGCTGCCCAGTTCGACTACGGAGTTGACGACCCCTCCTACTTGCCAGAGCAACCAGGCAAGCCCCCCCCCCCTTGATCACCAGATATCGCCTATTCTTCTCTATACTGCTTGCATTAGAGTAGTGTAGCATGTTACTGCTTTCCGATATCCTATCCTGATGCATAGCCTATCCTTGCTACTACTGTTGTTACCTTTACCTGCAATCCTACATGCTTAGTATAGGATGCTAGTTTTCCATCAGTGGCCCTACATTCTTGTCTGTCTGCTGTGCTATACTATCGGGCCGTGATCACCTGGGCGGTGATCACGGGTATATACTTATATACTATATACATGACACATGTGATGACTAAAGTCGGGTCGGCTCGTAGGAGTACCCGCGAGTGGATCTTTGTGGCGGAGCGACAGGGCAGGTTGAGACCGCCTAGGTGAGAGGTGGGCCTGGCCCTGGTCGGCGTTCGCGGTTACTTAACACGCTTAACGAGATCTTGGTATTTGATCTGAGTCTGGCCATTTGGTCTATACGCACTAACCATCTACGCGGGAGTAGTTATGGGTATCCCGGCGTCGTGGTATCAGCCGAAGCCTTCGTGACGTCAGCGACTGAGTGGCGCGCGCCGGATTGTACTGGAACGCCACTAGGCTAGGTCTGCTTCCGGCCGCGTATGCAACGTGCAGGTGTGCATAGGGCAATGGGCCCAGACCCCTGCGCGCATAGGGTTAGACCGGCGTGCTGACCTCTCTGTTGTGCTTAGGTGGGGCTGCGACGTGTTGATCTTCCGAGGCCGGGCATGACCCAGAAAAGTGTGTCCGGCCAAATGGGATCGAGCGTGTTGGGTTATGTGGTGCACCCCTGCAGGGAAGTTTATCTATTCGAATAGCCGTGTCCCTCGGTAAAAGGACGACCCGGAGTTGTACCTTGACCTTATGACAACTAGAACTGGATACTGAATAAAATACACCCTTCCAAGTGCTAGATACAACCCGGTGATTGCTCTCTAACAGGGCGACGAGGAGGGGATCGCCGGGTAGGATTATGCTATGCGATGCTACTTGGAGGACTTCAATCTACTCTCTTCTACATGCTGCAAGATGGAGATGACCAGAAGCGTAGTCTTCGACAGGACTAGCTATCCCCCTTTTATTCTGGCATTCTGCAGTTCAGTCCACTGATATGCCCCTTTACACATATACCCATGCATATGTAGTGTAGCTCCTTGCTTGCGAGTACTTTGGATGAGTACTCACGGTTTCCTCTCTCCCTCTTTTCCCCCTTTCCTTTCTATCTGGTTGTCGCAACCAGATGTTGGAGTCCAGGAGCCAGACGCCACCGTCGACGACGACACCTACGACACTGGAGGTGCCTACTACTACGTGCAGGCCGCTGACGACGACCAGGAGTAGTTAGGAGGATCCCAGGCAGGAGGCCTGCGCCTCGTTCGATCTGAATCCCAGTTTGTGCTAGCCTTCTTAAGGCAGACTTGTTTAACTTATGTCTGTACTCAGATATTGTTGCTTCCGCTGACTCGTCTGTGATCGAGCACTTGTATTCGAGCCCTCGCGGCCCCTGGCTTGTATTATGATGCTTGTATGACTTATTTATGTTGTAGAGTTGTGTTGTGATATCTTCCCGTGGGTCCCTGATCTTGATCGTACACATTTGCGTGCATGATTAGTGTACGGTCAAATCAGGGGAGTCACATCAAGTCTTCCTTAATAATCCCCCTACACCTCCGATAAAATTCCGTCGGGAATCCATCTGGACCTGGCACCTTATTATTCTTCATCTGTGTGATGGTCTCAAATACCTCCTTTTCCGTAAAAGGAGCATTGAGCACCTCATTCTCTTCCGCACAAAGCTGTGGGATTTGTACCCATAGTATGCGCAATCTGTGTAAGACGATTTGTACCCACTTTGATAAAAATCTTAAAATAACATTGAGCAAACAAATCGCTCTGAAATGCTCAATGCCAACCGCCTCTTTATTCTTAGGCAGCAAAGTAATAGTCCCAAAGTTAAGCTTAAATAACTGAAGTCGGTCATTGAAAAGATTATGAAACATGGGCATCAAGTCTCCCTTAATAATCCCCCTTCACCTCCGATAAAATTCCGTCGTGAATCCATCTGGACCTGGCACCTTATTATTCTTCATTTGTGTGATGGTCTCAAATACCTCTTTTTCCGTAAAGGAGCATTGAGCACCTCATTCTCTTCCGCACAAAGCTGTGGGATAGCCCCCCCCCCCCCCCACCCCCCACACACACACAGAAAATTCTCAATCGGAGCCCCAAATAGTTTTTATAGAAATTCGAGAGGTACAATTTAAGGTTTACGTGACCCAGTATTGAAAAAAAATCAATGAGTGAATCCGTTAACTCGATTTTCGTTCATAAATAGTGGGTCTAAAGCCTTTTTTTATTATGAAACTACTATGCACACGACACTGGCTATCCGATTTGGATAGGACACTACATCTATATCCAGTGGTTGTGCTGCCGTTTATCCTGTGCATGGATGGTTCGATTTCTTATTTTTATAGAAGAAGTTGCTCCAAAACCCCAAACAAGCAAGGTCTAGCCATATCATGTTCGGTCATGTACTACTTGTATTTTCAATTTTTAGTTGTTGAAAGAAATTTCTGGAGTGTCGGCATCAAAGGCCGTCCTGTAACAAGAGGAGGTACTGAACAGAGGTCTCGTGTCGTGTCAAGTGCAACCTGCGTGCCATCGCCACCTACATGGCGTGCGTGTTTGGCTCTCCTTGTTTGTTTGATTATACAGTATATTCCCCTCTGGTAGCTTGCCCTTGTCCTGCAACGTATGGTCCCAACAACTACAACGGTGACAGGTGTATTGGATGAGACTGCTTCGTGGCTTACCACACGACTTGCGAAAACAATCAGGAGTGGTGAAGTCATGGACGTGTGACATTTCGTCGACCCAGAATTCAAACACCAGTGCTCAGGCTACATACAAGGATTCGAATCCTAGTTATGCAAGTTTGCGAGGTTTCAAGGATGATTTTCTTTCTGGTTAGATGCGTACATGTATGTTTGTTTAGAGAACGTGCGTGCTGGTGCATAGTACTGCACTACAGTGTATATCCCAGTGGCAGGAGCAACGGGTACGGGAAGACAGAGCACGTGGAATTCATAGCATCCGGGCGTGGCTCGCATGTGGGTGGGCACGCTTTAGGTGGCTAGTCGGGAATCGGTCGCTTCTTGCTCCATGGGCCGATCGACCGGGCACGCGTGCACACGTGCACCTGTACGCTCTTCCATTGCGTTGCGTTGTCCGCAGACTGATTGAACTCTTCCGGTCGATGGCTTCTCCTCGATCGTCGCTTCGCCCACTTGTGCTACGACACACACACACACACACACACAACGGGGAGAGGGAGACCAAGCCAAGCCAAGCCTATGCCTGCAGCACTGCCTGGCCTGTAGGCTCTAGGTATCAGAAAGAAAAGGAGTTGGCGTGGCTTTCGTGACCTCACGTACGGTGGCCCGTTCTAGTCGTGACTCGCCAAGGTCGTCCTAGAAAACTGCTTCTCAAAAGAAAAGGAAACGGGAAGTGTCATTCCTAGAAAATTTGCGTGGCTGGTAGCTAGTCCTGCCTGCGTGTTGGACGTCCGATGCGGGAGCACGTTAACTAGACGGCCCTCGCCCGGTCTTTTAGCCAGGCGGCCTCCAGCCATGCATCTTTCTCCATCGTGCTCGTGTCGTCGATGCCATGTCCACTCCCAGCTTTCAATCGCCGAACGAGCGCACACGACACTGGTCCCCCGACCCGCGCATTCGCTTTCTTTCTAAAACGATGAACCCACCCGTCGCCCTCGCCCCGAGCATGGTGCAAAGCAACAGCTGCTCTGCTCGACTAGGACAATGGCGTGTGACGTGTCCGAGCATCAAGAATTTTTTTTTTAACGGAACTTTGGGCGGTTTGTTTGTGAGGAATGAGGAGTAATGGCCCCTGGTCCCAGCCTAGCTATAGAGGCAAACATCGTCAGTGGTTTCAGTTGACAGCATAGCCCATGTTATTGTTAAGAGTCACCATTGGCCTTCATCATGCTAACTGCGTAGCTATTTGGTCGTCTACACTACATCTCTGATGCAGACACCACAACAGCTTTTTCCAATTGCTTGGAAATGGACGTCCAGCTTGAATTGGCCCATAGGTGCATGTATATATAAGTTTCCTTAATCATTATGACACAGCGGGTGTTATTCTAGTGGTATGATTCTCGCTTCGGGTGCGAGAGGTCCCGAGTTCGATTCTCGGAACACCCCCAATTATTTTTCATTTTTTAACAAATAACAAGTATGTTTTCCCATGCTTCCTCTCCCTATTTTTAAAACTATATATCTCCTGTAAATTCAAATCGTCATTACACTACCTCTTCTTTGTATACAAAGCCATCCCTCCGTCCGGAAATACTTGTCCTAAAAATGGTTGTATCTAGCCTTATTTTAGTTACAAATACATCCATTTCTAGGACAAGTATTTTCGGACGGAGGGAGTACTTCATATTTTTTATGTCTAATTATTTGACCATTAATTTTGCCAACAAAATATGAATGCCATTGGATCCACATTTCGAATAACCTTTCCCTTGATATATAATTAAGGGAAACGTTTCCCTCCAGATGACCGAGGGAAGATTGCGCCGGTCTCTTGCTACCCACGCACTCACGCGTTCATGGACTCACACGAGATGAGCCCAGCCCGATCTTGTCCTTCTTCTTATCCACCCCTTTTTTCCCAATGTCCACCTGCATCTCTCCCCCATCCATCACTGCAGCCCGCATCTCGCCGGCGAGACCGCCGTCCATTCCCGTATCGAGCCCCTGTCGCTGCAGCCCACATCTCGCCGCGTGAGGTGGTCGTCCACCCCCCCCCCCCCCCCCCCCCCGCCAGCGATTTCCCCACGAGCCCCTGTCGCTACACCCCATGCTCGCACACGGCTGCCTCTTGTACGCAGCTCAAGCATTTTCCCCAGCGCATCGTCTCCAGCTCCGGCTATTTTTCCAGCTCCCAGCGGCGAGTTGGATAATTGCAAGACGGCGAGGTACGCCGCGAAGAGGGATGCTGGACTCAGCCTTTTGTTTTGCTACAACCGGCAAATAAAAAGCTGGAACCAACCATAGCGACCGGCGGAAGTAGTGACCAGGAGATGGCTTTGCAGCAAATGATCTGTTTTCAGGCAAATCTTGAGCTGGAACCAGCTTTTTTTTACTACAACCGGCGAATCAAAAGCTGGAACCAACCATCATTTTTGCTGCATCCTCGGAATGTTTTCCGCGGTGACGGCGGAGCGCATGATTTTGTTGCAACCGGCAATCACAAAAGCTACAGGCAGCGAACGATTTTGCTACAATTGCGACGGGGTGGCGACAACGACGAGCTATTTTTTGCTGGAACCAACAATTTTTTTTGCTACCACCGGTGGACATTTTTGTTGCTACTAACAACCCGAAGCAGATTCCTTCTGGCGAGCTCGTCGCTGGGGTGCTGCGACCGGCGATCGACGTTGCCGGAGTCGCGACCATCACCGGGCGAGGGAGCTGCAACCAACGGGGTGACAGCTTGCTGCATGCGTGGATCCGGCGAGAAACTCAGGAGACAGCGACGACAACCGGCGGCGAGGGCAGCGGCGGAGACGGCGGCCGGCGGCGACGGGTGAGCGCACAGGGTGGTGCTTCAAGGCCGGTCGTGTGCTGGTCCATGGAGGAATGCGATGTCTGCTATTTTTTCTAAAAGAGAAGCAGTCGCACTGAGGAAGAACGAGTGGAGGAAAGGAGATCGCGCGGCTACCAATTGTTATATCGCGCGGTCCTGGTGCGACCGGCCCAAGTTGGGCCGGCGCCTATAAGCGCCCTATAATTAATGACATATAACACATATTTTATTGACCAAAATTGTGAGTTAAAGTTTAACACGCAAAACAAAGCGCCTCTCATTTTGGCATTTGCCTCTCATAACTTTCAAGCATTTGTACCACTGGCGTCAGCCTCCCGCGCATAACGGGATACACTATCAGTGAGTAGACAAGGTCACGTCCGTGGTGTGTAGCGTGCATGTTACCCCCGCATTAAACTGGTAACAGCAGCAATGAAGTTGTCCATCAGGCATTCATGTGCCGAACATGAACACCAACCAAGATGCAACTAACTCGAGATCCACTTAGGCGTGCAAGCAGCAATCAGGGTGCCCCCGATTTACGAGATTGAAATGAACAAGGCAACGAAGGCGATCGCACTTGACAACACACACACGTACGAGTAGTGCGCCGTGGCGCACAAAAAAGAGAACAAACAGATTAAAACATGTAATCAATCCCACGACGACCAATTTTAGTTGTAAACGCATCATGCAACAATTATCAAGATGATGTTGTGCCTAGTCTCGTGAATCGTGATGTCTGGTAACAACCCGAGATCAGCCCCCAGTGATCCGATCGACATCAAGATGGTAGAAAGGAAAATCAGTCGGTAATGTGGCTTAAGCCCCCACTCAGCTTACAATCACTAATGCAACTCATGACATGTCAGTCGATCCAGCATGACCAACCACAAGATCATGTAAACGCTTCAGCGGAAGTAGACCGACACAAGTGGGATGTCGACATCATTGTCGTCGTCATCCTCACACGCCACCACGACGTCGAGATGACGCCGGTAAGAGGGCACCTCCATCTTGGCCACCTCCCTGGCAACATCAACTACCTTCCTGTCAAGCCGTTCCTTGTGCCTGGGGAACATGGAGTTGTAGAGCAGCGAGGTGCCACAGGATATGCTGTAAGCGTTCAGGCCCTTCTCCTTGAGCCACTCCAGGAGCTCCCTCAGCGTGATGTTGCCCGTCACAGTCCACCGGTCCCAGACCGTCCACGACAGCTCCTGGTGCTTGATGGTCTTGGGTGGAACCGGCTCAGCAATGGAGAAGAGAGGAATCGCGAGGTTTGCAAACGTGTTGCGGTAGTCTTCCACCTTGTGTCCACCAGCAAGGGCTTTGTAAAGCTCAAGGCAGACGAGGCCAGTGGCCATTGCGGTCGAGGTGGCGATAGCTGGGATGATCCTGCCGGCTATAAACTTGGCTTTTAGCTTGTCCACTTCAGGAATGCTGTAGTTCCTTGCCCTCATGTTGGCAAAACCAGCTATCACATCCATATGGAAGTTTGTGTCATCATCCTGCAAATACAGAAAGCAGCTCAGCAATTCTGTCTATGAAACTTCAGGAGGCTTATGAGTGTTGATTCTAGAGATGCAAGGCTGCATACCAAAGTGAAAAAAGGAAGGAAAGTAGGCATGTGTTCAAAATGAAACTAAGCATTTCACAGGAAAGATACCATATACAAGTCGACAAGAAAAATTCAGAGCAAATCACTTATAAAGTTAAAAAAAAAAAAAAAACGTGGCAACATGCTGACCTTCTCAAACTGTATTGGGTTCATGTGGAACCCTGATGGCAGTGTTTTGGAAACTTCTTCTAACTTGGCAATAAGCTCTTCAATGACAGCAGCGTCATCAACAGATGCAGAGGATAGACTAGTGGCCTTCTCATCTGTAACTATCTTGACCCCCTGCTTTGGTTGGAAATCCGGGACAATCACCTTGTCGACAGCTTCAGCAGCCAGCTTGTTTGGGGTTTTGGCCCACTCAGGTATGGGTATTCCAAAAGTTTCTGCCCTCAATATTGCAGCAGCCAAAATAAAGCTAAGCTGACTTGGATCACTGGACGAGAAGTCCACAGGTCGTGGGAACCGCTTTGGCGCAGACCAGAAAGGAGCACCAGAGCTGGTCACTGAGTCTTCTGGGAAAGTGAACGTCAGCTGCTTCACACGGTTGGAGAAGTAATCCTCAAACCTAAGATAAACCACCAGGAAAAACAGTAGGGTGAGTAACATTGGAAGCAAGTGAAATAAATATAAACAAAGCATGTACACAGTAACACAGCTCATGATGCACCAAGGCATATTAACCTAATTGTGAAGAGGGGCAAGGAGGCATAGGAGAGGAGCTAAACTTACTTAAGCCGGGCCCAGGTAATAGAATCCTGGAACGTCTCGCACTTGTCTCTGTCAAGACACTCAATAACACGTTCAAGCTGATCTCTAGCCTGTGCATCACCAGCAGTTCTTGCTGCACTTATGTATGTAGTAGGATTTGACAGGAAAGCATTTACTTCAGTGGGAGTCTTCTCAAGTAAACCCTCAAACTCAGACCTAGCCCAGGTTAGGCAATGATCAATGTTATGAGGAAATGAATGTACAGTGCACATAGGTGCCTGCTTTTCAGGTGGATCCCTTGAAGCCCCATAGTTCTCTGTTAGGTGAGGGATGACCATCTGTGTATTGCATTTAGCACCCAGAGTCCCAGATTCCAAAAGTGGCTTCTGGAAATATACACATCTGGAGTCTATGTACATTCTTGCAGTAACATTGTCAAGGGCATTGACAACAGCATCAAGGTTCTCCCAGAAGGCATCATTAAACACATTTTCAGTCTCAGGACTTGCTCTGTTCTGGAGGGCCTCGACATGAAGTTTAGGATTAATTACCATAGCAGCTGTAGCAGCAACTGTGGACTTAGGTTGCCCAATGTTCCAGTCACGGAAAAGAAATTGGCGGCTCAGATTACTCTTTTCAATGACATCATCATCTGTCACAGTCAGATTTCCATTCTGGCTGCAAGAAATACCCATTAGTGCCAGGTTCTTCAAGAACTCACATCCAAGTGCCCCAGAACCGACCATAAAGATTTTTGCTGCCTCCAGTTTGTTTTGAAGCTTAGATCCAAATACGCTGATTTGAGCATCATATCTACTGTTCTTCGGCTTCAAATCACCAGGCTCCAAGGGGTCAACAGGGAGAGACTCGACAGAATCAAAATAGAAGAACTACAAAATCAAAACAACTAATGTTAAAAATTACTGCAAATAAATGTAATTATTATATACTGAAGACAAGAGACAGTAGATCCTAACCTGATAAAGTGGATGAAATTTCCCTGAGCAAGCTTTCACTACCTCCTGACCCACAATACCACCAAACATCGCAGCCATAGGATTCAGAACAGCCCTGGAACCACTGGCAAAATGATGCAGGAGCTTTTTGTCAATTTCTTCAAGTTTCCTATCTCCCAGAGTACCATTAATGCTAATAGCATACTCTATCACCCTTTGCACATCATCAGTGGACCCAGCAACAGGGAATCTGCTCAACTCAGTCCTAAACTTATCCAAAGCTTGGAATGCCAAATGCAGAAGAGGTGGCCGCTCAAATTTGGAGAAATCACTCATGAGAAATTCTCCCGGCTCTGACATGGCCTCTTTCAAGGGTTTGAATTTAATAACCTTCGGTGGCTTGACCTGTGTGACGATACCACCTCTAACGTATGCGCCAAATGAGGAAGTGTCTTCTTCCAAGAAGAAAGAGTAAGGCCTTGCATTCTTAACTTTTCTTGGTTTTCCATCATTCAGCTCAGTCATTCCATGGACTTCAGAGAAAACAACTAGATCACCATCCTGGAACTCCAGACGCTCATCGTCCACACAAGATACAAGTGCTGGATTGTCATTGCTGATTGATGCAACAATTCCTGTATGTGGTTCCTCACCATCCACATCCAAAACAGTAAATTCAGGACCGAAGTCACAAAACACACTGCCAAAAAGACCACGAACTTCAGACTTGATGAAAGCAATGGGTGGCTGGTGGCTGTGGCAGTAATCATCAAATTCAATTGCTTTATCTAAGCTGATATCAGTGAAGACAACGGCCTGCAAGTACATATGAAATTTGTTCTGAGAAATGATAAATGACCAAATTTAACAAGTGTAAATCAAGAATCATATAAATAAAATGTGTGAGACGAGTCATCTAATCCTCCTAAAAACTCATATACTGCAAACTGAAGAACATGGATTTGGAATTTCAGTTGCATTTGACAAACAGATCCGTTTGTGGGACTGGCACGACAGAGCATATGTGAAAAAAAATTATAGTAAACAAATTATGTGTCACTATAAATATGCCAAGGATGTTTTTGCAGTTTTGTAGTCAATTTATCTTTTCACCAGTTCGCACAGCACAGTTAACAGAATACACATCTCTCTTATTAAAGGGGAATAGGTCGTTCGCTTCCTTGTCTCCAGGTTTTCTCTCTCCCCTCCGGTTCCACCCTTTCCCACATATTTATTTCCGATTTTAGTTGTCTGGCATCACATCTCCTTCCTTCCATAATATGGGAACTAATCATTTTTCCGTTTGGCAAATTCAGAACACATTAACCCCACTGATTTATTTATAATTTTATTTGCGCAACATCACATCTCCACCCACTGATTTATTTCCAAACTAATTTGTCCGACATCACATCTCCTTCCACCAGCAATATGAAAACTAATTATTTTTTGTTTCGTAAATTGGAAACGTACTCCCACTGATTTAATTCCAATTTTATTTGTCCAAAGTGTACGGGTGATAGTGGAAGGGGGACTGTGACCGAATGAGCCATTGACATATGTGGATCGGGGATGCGGACATAGTGAGTGGAAGGTATACGGGAGACAGAATTAATGTGAACCCTAAAATATGTCTGCATCCGTTGCAACACACGGGCAATTAGCTAGTTGGCAATAATATTACCAAGGCCAACACTTACTTACCAGAATACACGTTGTCAGAGCAAAATCGACAGTTCAATAAAATTCGATTTAGGCACCAAAATCACACAACGAAATTGCAGGCAAAATCAGGCAATGAACAGAGCACAGATATACAGAAAGACTGTACAAACCTAACCTAGTCCAAACAGTCAAGCAGATGAAGCCTTTTAGAATCTCACAGCAATCCACGATATGCAGGGTTCATCTTATACTTCATACAATTTTACAGTACACACACTTCAATACACCTTGACTATGATGAGATCATGGCCAAATATTTCAAGTACTTGACTGCATTACTTTATTAGTGTTTGTTAGAAGTGATGTTCTGTAAATGCTAGGATTGTGGTACATCGCTTCTTTTGAAATGGTAATTCTTTGGAAAACTGGCATGAAATTTCTATACCAAAATCAAATAGGAAGATGGATAGCCTGCTTGTTAAAGTCACATGGACAGAAAGTACAAGCATAATGTAAAACCTTAAATGGAAGACACAATGACACATAGATGTAGAAAAAATTGAAATAGCAAGGTAGAAGATCACAGATCAGTGTCATGCTGTTGCACCTGGAATTTAGAAAGGTGCTCCTTGGTCAAATCACCGGTTAAGGCAGAGACGAGGACAGCATTGTTCAGCTCTTGTAGCTTCTGTACACAAGCTTGAGCACGGTTTTGCCCAACATCATTCTCCGAGAGGAAGAAGTTGCTTGATAAGTCCCACAGCTCCACATTACCATCATCATGCAAGGTTACAGACTTGACACCCGCAAGGACAAGGTTCTTTGCTGCAGGAATACATAAGTATTAAATCAATTGTAAGCGTAAAGCTTAATTACAGACTGTCAAAACCTCATCCAAGTTTTAAAAGTTCAGTTTTTACTGACTGCCAAGCTCCTGACTAAGCTTATGATTTGTTTTTATACCCAAATACTCGTATGGTGTGATAATGAGTAACAGACATCTCAGATGAATCCAATAATCCAACCGGCCAGCAGCAAAAAAAATACGCCTTTAACCTTTAAGGTGTCATGTCTCGACTTGGTATCACGGACCAAAACTACCAGTGGGCTTATTGGCAAAATGTCAGTGAATAACTATGTGCAATGTGGTGCAGTGCAGAAGTTCACCCATCATAATGCGTACGCTATCATTGTGTGTAAGGGGCACTGATAGGGTCACACAAAAGACACTCATTTCACCACACAAATAAAAGTTTTGGTTTGATGGTTTAGATAGTACAGTAGTTACAAAACGTAGGTAGACAAAAGTTTTGGTTGGTGGTTTGAACTCAAATCATAATACACAATAATAAGAGCCCATCTAGCTAATAGGGCGATCCCCGTCAGTTGTTTGGTCAAACTAGCAGCAACATCAGCTGAGCCAGAGCTAAACCAAGAGCTCAAGATAGCAATTACGAGCAGTAAATTTGTGTACGAGAAACATAATAGGAATTCCTAGGTCGCTAAGCTACATCAGATCCAGCAAGGGGTAGTAATTACTAATTTCCTTTTTTGCAGCTAACCTACATACACATATAAAAGGTAACAAATCAAGGAAAGAGATTGTATATTAAACAAAAAAAGAGTAAAAGACCATCTCCATTACGAGAGCGCCTGGGCTGCACGTACCGATCTCAGCACCGAGACCCTGGAGTCCAGAGACGAGGACGTTGGAACCGAAGAGGCGCTTCATGGTCTCGCGGCCATAGACGGCGAGCTGGCGACTGTGCAGGTCCTCGTCGATCTCGTTCCCCCTCCCTGCCATGGCTGCGTCTCCTTCCTCCCTGGTGGCCTCCCCCTCCCCGGCGCGGGTCTTCTTCTGCAAGTCCTCGACCTCGCCGGCGACGATCTCCCGCTTCCGGGGAAGCATATAGCGCGCGACGCCGCCGAGGAGCCCGAGGACGGCCGCCGACGCAGCGAAGAGCAGGCAGTAGTACGCGGCCGCCGGGAGCTGCCGCGTCAGATCCAGCGCGTGCTAGGGCCGCGACCGCCGCGAAACCTGCACCGGCCGGCACGTCGTGAGGCGGGGAGCGCGGGGAAGCAGGTGCGGAGACGGCGGATCCGGCGGAACTCACCTTGGATTCGCCTGTCGCGTCGGTGAAGGAAGCAGGCGAGGGACGGTCTAGGGTTCTGGGATGGGGACGGACGAAGTGGAGGACCGGATTGCAAAATCTCGGCGGTTGTTGCTGGGGGCGGCTTTGTTGACGGGGGGTGACGGGTGGGTCCCACGTGTCGGCCGGACGGGAGTGCGCGTGTGCTTTTCTTGCTGGCGGGGAAACGTGGGACGGGAGGAGGAGCACCTGCCCTCCTCTCTGGAAAGAACGGGGAGGCTGCGAGGTGGGCCGAAAGGTCAACTTACAAGTGGGCCCGATTATTCCCAAGGTAGGGCCCGCCTTGTACTTTAATTTTATTTTTTGTTTTGATCAGACGCCTTGTACTTTAATTTATGTTTGGACAACTACCATGTCGCAAAACGCGTTGAGGTGTGTTGGAATTTCGAGGTGCACGCTGGAACACACGAAAGACAAAGGAACCAGGCCTTTGGTAGGTTTCAGGGTGTGCATTCGGTTTTTTCGGTTTGATTCGATTCGGTTTATACGGTTTTTTGGTTTATACGGTTTTTATACTTCGGTTTATACGGTTTTATACGTAGATACGGTTCGGTTTCGGTAATACCATTTAATTTCGGTTCGGTTTCGGTAATAACCAAAATAACCAAAGTTGACGCAAATTTGTATAAAAAAAAATTATTTTGTCACATGCTTTCGTTCATGACATGTATGTAGGTTAGATTTTCTTGTGAGAAATGTGTATGTAGATTGGGTAATTAGATGACAGCCATGATTTAGCCATATGCATTAGATAGCAGCAAATATGAGAGATTAGGTAGGTGTCGGAGGTCCACATGATTTGGTATTGATTAAATGGCAGTAGATATGATTTATTAAATGAGGGAGGAAGTAGAAAATGGAATGACACAAAAATCTTGCGCATCCACGCGTCCACGAGCTCTCAACCCAGGCCAATCTTTCTTTTTTTTGAGCGATCAACTCCCTTTTTTTAGCGATCGACCGCCTAGGATGACACCGCGCGTGGTGGATCGCTAGACAAAGTGGCTGAATGGGCTGGATACTTTGAGCCCAAATAAGCGCATGTGATGTGCCCTGGTTCCGGTTCGTTCGAGCTGTAGAGATTTAGTACCACCTCGCCTATTGAGCTGCAGCGGGGTGAGCGGATGGCTATAAAAGAAAGGGTGGTAAAGGGCTCAACTCATATTCTTGCACACATACGCGAACTTCGGTTATTTCGGTTTAACCGAACGGTTTTCGGTTTTTAACCGAAAAAACCAAATGCTAAATGGTTTCAAGAATCAAAAACTGAAACCGTAACCTGAAAAAACCGAAAATTTGGTTCGGTTTGATTTTTTTGTTCGGTTTTTGGTTTCCGGTTCGATTTTGCACACCCTGAGGTAGGTTGCATCGTTTCAAAACATATTTTTTTGAAAAGGAGGATGACCCCCGGCCTCTGCATCTGGGCGATGCATACGGCCACTTTATTAATTATTCTCACAAGACCTTACAAAGTCATACAACAGTAAGACTAAAGCCGTCGTCTAAGCAACAAACTGTCGCTACACCTATCCAGTTGATGAAGGGGCGCATATAGCCTGGGCCTAATACCAAACAGACATCGCAGCCAAGCCTAACATCTAAGACCTGAGACCCCAACCTAGCCACTTGCCGGGTCTGGGGCACACACTGGTCCATCGTGCTCTCAGAGGCCGCCGCCGCCAACTGTCACCGCTCCATCTTCAGAACTGTACTGATGCATCAACCTTGCTCGGTCCAGCTATCGTCGACGCCACCACGGCGCCCAACGGCACCTCGTCCCTGCGCGCAAACAGCTGTACACGTCGCGGTCGTCACTGATACACCTCAGCGCCATGCTGCCACGTACCACCAACCGACACAACTTGAAGCCCTTGGAGGATCTGTCGTGCGTAGCACCTGCCGACCAGGCATGACCAAGCGTAGCACCTGTCGGTCAGGCATGACTTGACATCTCCACCGAAGCTCCGTGCAAGACGAAGCCGCTCCACCTCCTGCCTCTGACTTCCAGCGCTGCTCCACAAAACGACGCTCCCAAGAGAGAAATGACACCGAAGTGCCGCCATCGTCCGGTCTGGAACACCAGATCCTAGGGTTTTCCTCGGAGCAATACGAGTGGGTCGACGGTAGTCACATGACGATGCCTTCATCAAGGTAACGACGTGGAACGCCGCCATTGCCCGCCGTCGGCTCGGTTTTCACTGGCAACTACGTCTCCCCAACTCGCAGCTGGTGCCAGATGACGGATCCCGAGATCCGAACACCCAGCCTCAAGCCAACCACTTCTGATGGAAGAGATGACCACCACCGTTGGCTGCACTAGTCAGAACAGATCTGATCGTAGGTGCCGCCGATGAGACCACCAGGCCCTCCACGCCGCCGTCGCCGATCTGAAGGCAGCATGCACGCCGCCGCAGCCAAGCCGGCCGCCGTCAACCGCAGTCGCCGCCGCCGCCCGAAGGGCCATCCGCAGCACCTGCACCCCTGGCCTCCGCCGCGCCAAGCCGTCATCGTCCGAGGACAGGCCGGCCTCCCGCCGCCTGCCGCCATCCGCCGCGCCGCAGATCCCAGATCGGTCGCGCCACCACACGCCTTGGGGTCCTCCCCGCCCAGGGACGCGCGAGAGAGGAGATCCCCCGCCACCGCCGTCGGCCCCCGGGCTTAGCCCGGCAGCGTCTTCCGGCGGTAGCGGAGGGAGGGGAGGAGGGAGTTTGCGACGGCGGCGGCTAGGTTTCTAGCCGCCCGAGTTGCCCCAGGGGGAGGACGACGCGGGCGTTGTTTCCTATCGAGTGCAAGAAAAACACGTTTGATATTGTATAGGGTCACGCACATGAACCTTTTTTTTGCGAACCCCGCACATGAACCTTAAAGCAGTCCAAACTGGCTATATAGGAACGCTAGAATCAACCGTTTCGGTGAGCCAGGTTAAATCAAGCGTAAAAAAGGGGCATAACGTATGCGGCAATGCAGGGAGGAATGGTTCTCCCGTGATGAAAGAAACGTTCGTGATGTTGATGGATTCGATTTTCCCCTCTCGGAGGGAAGTGTCCGCGGCGGCAGGGGCGGCTCCACCATGAGGTCATGTAGGGGCGTCCAACCCGGGTAAATTTTCGAAACCTAGGGTACCCTCCCCCCTACTGGTTTTGGCCGGCGAACACCATGGGAAGCGAGCAGGTTCGCTCGAAGGTCTCGGGTCGAAGGTTTCGATGAGGGAAGAGGAAAACGATTCGCCAGGTAACTGCTCGCTAGCTATATATGGGCCAATCAAGTAAGCCCAATAGAAATTAGATGAGCCCATTAGTTATGGTACGCAGCCTGATTTTCAGGTACACAATTACTCGCTCCGTTCCAAAATAAGTGATCAACTTTATACCAACTTTAGTACATAGTTAGTACAAAGTCGAGTCACTTTTTTTGGGATGGAGAGAGTAATTTTCTATCGATCGTGGAACTGATCGTGCTGAACTCACGCCTCAAGCGATCATGCCCTGCCGACGCGGCGCCGCCTCCGTTGTTGTCTCGCAGTCGTCGGCGCTGCCCAGGTCTGTCCAGCCGACGGTGCTAGAGGGACAAGGAGAAGCGAATCCGCCTGTTCATGATGTCGTCCAGACGGGGAGCAGAGTCGCCGCCGCCTTCGTCACCGTCGCCACAGTCCCTGCTCAAAACAAGAAAAGAGCAGCCAATAGAGGCAACAAGGAACAGGTTCTTTCGCTCTCCCCTAGTCTTCTATTTATGCTCTATGATATTTAATTTGTTGTCGTGTTGGCCTAATTCTTGGAAGTTGAACACTGAAAATTAAATAAAAATATGATGTTACGGGGACCTAAGGAGATGAAGCAGATTGAATCTTTTTTCAAGCCTATCCCGGTAAATCAGTCTAGACCCCAAGTTTGTGGATCTGAAGTAAATGTAATCATTTCAGAAGATAATGTTCCTGAAGTATTAAGTTAAGAGACTGATACAAATAATTTGCAAGATGATGTTCCTCAAAATTTAATCCAACTGACATTGAACCTGATCCGGGCCTTCGGAAACAAATTGAAGAGTATGCTACCCCACAAATTAGAGATGAAGTGAGAAGGGCGTATATCTCAAAAGGTGCATCAGCCTAAAGATCACGATTTTGAACGCAATGAAGATGGCAGGCATTTAGATAAATGTGGTATAAAGAGTTCAATTGGCTAGAGTATAGTGTAGCCAAAAAAATTGCTTATTGTTTTTCACTGTTTTCTCAAGAAACCAACAATCAGTTCAAAGTTTGGGGCTGAAGTCTTCACCAAGACTGGGTATACAAACTAGAAGAAAGCAGTCGAAACTTCAGGCTCCATGTAGGTTCGACAAAGATTGCTCACAACAATTCAAGAAGGCATTGTGAGTATTTTTAAAAATCAGAAGCAAAGTGTGGCATATGCAATCACTACTCAAACTAAGAAGGCACATATTGAATACCAGAACCGATTGTTGGCTGTTGTTGGTGTTGTAAGGTTTCTGCTTATGCAAGGTCTTGCTTTTCATGGTCATGATGAGTCTAAGAATTCAAGAAACAAGGGTAACTTTCTTGAGATGATAGAGTGGTATGCTAAGAGATGTAAGGATGCAGCTGATGTTCTCTTTGATAATGCTCCTGGAAATCATCAGATGACTTGTCATGAAATTCAGAAGCGATTGCTGCAAGCTTGTGCTGAAAAAACTATTGAAGTCATGATGAATGAGCTTGGGTATGGTCAATTCTCACTTCTTGTTGATGAGTCCTGTGATGCATCGATCAAGGAGCAAATGGTTGTGATTTTGAGGTTTTTGAATAAGCAAGGAGAGACTTTAGAAAGGCTGCTTTGTGTTGAGCATGTTGTTGATACCACATCTGCTTCTCTCAAACGATATCTGGATAAAGTGTTTGCTAGCCATAACTTGAGCATGTCTAGGATGAGAGGGCAAGGATATGATGGAGCCTCAAATATGTGTGGGCAACTGAAGGAAATATGCCCTAGAGGCAATAATAAAGTTATTATTTATTTCCTCATATCATGATAAATGTTTATTATTCATGCTAGAATTGTATTAACCGGAAACATAATATATGTGTGAATACATAGACAAACATAGTGTCACTAGTATGCCTCTACTTGACTAGCTCGTTAATCGAAGATGGTTGAGTTTCCTAGCCATGGACATGAGTTGTCATTTGATTAACAGGATCACATCATTCGGAGAATGATGTGATTGACTTGACGCATTCCGTTAGCTTAGCACTTGATCGTTTAGTATGTTGCTATTGCTTTCTTCATGACTTATACATGTTCCTATGACTATGAGATTATGCAACTCCCGTTTACCGGAGGAACACTTTGTGTGCTACCAAACATCACAATGTAACTGGGTGATTATAAAGGTGCTATACAGGTGTCTCCGAAGGTACTAATTGAGTTGGCGTATTTCGAGATTAGGATTTGTCACTCCGATTGTCGGAGAGGTATCTCTGGGCCCTCTCGGTAATGCACATCACTATAAGCCTTGCAAGCAATGTGACTAATGATTTAGTTGCGGGATGATGCATTACATAACGAGTAAATAGACTTGCCGGTAACGAGATTGAACTAGGTATTGAGATACCGACGATCGAATCTCGGGCAAGTAACATACCGATGACAAAGGGAACAACGTATGTTGTTATGCGGTTTGACCGATAAAGATCTTCGTGGAATATGTGGGAGCCAATACGAGCATCCAGGTTCCGGTATTGGTTATTGACCGGAGACGTGTCTCGGTCATGTCTACATAGTTCTCGAACCCGTAGGGTCCGCAAGCTTAAAGTTTGGTGACGATCGGTATTATGAGTTTTTGTGTTTTGATGTACCGAAGGTAGTTCGGAGTCCCGGATTTGATCACGGACATGACGAGGAGTCTCGAAATGGTCGAGACGTAAAGATCGATGTATTGGATGACTATGTTTGGACACCGGAAGTGTTTCGGGAGGTTTCGGACATCTACCGGAGTACCGGGGGGTTACCGGAACCCCTCGGGAGTATATTGGGCCTAATGGGCCTTAGTGGGAGAAGAGGAGGGGCGGCCAAGGCAGCCGCGCGCCCCCTCCCCCTCTAGTCCGAATTGGACAAGGAGGGGGGCGGCGCCCCCCTTTTTCCTTCTCCTCCTCTCGCCCTTCCTTCCCTTCTCCTACTCCAACAAGGAAAGGAGGAGTCCTACTCCCGGTGGGAGTAGGACTCCCCCCTTGGCGCACCCTCCTTGGCCGGCCGCCTCTTCCCCCTTGCTCCTTTATATATGGGGGCAGGGGGGCACCTCTAGACACACAAGTTGGTCTGTTGATCTCTCCCGGCCGTGTGCGGTGCCCCCCTCCACCATATTCCACCTCGGTCATATCGTAGCGGTGCTTAGGCGAAGCCCTGCATCGGTAGCAACATCATCACCGTCATCATGCCGTCGTGCTGATGGAACTCTCCCGTGAAGCTCTGCTGGATCGGAGTCCGCGGGTGATAACCCACAAGTATAGGGGATCAATTGTAGCCTCTTTCGATAAGTAAGAGTGTCGAACCCAACAAGGAGCTAAAGGTAGAACAAATATTCCCTCAAGTTCTATCGACCACCGATACAACTCTACGCACGCTTGACGTTCGCTTTACCGGAAACAAGTATGAAGCTAGAAGTACTTTGTAGGTGTTGTTGGATAGGTTTGCAAGAAAGTAAAGAGCGAGTAAATAAAAGCTAGGGGCTGTTTAGATAAAGACACAACTAAATTAGTTTTAGTAGAGAGCTTTTTGTCACGAGAAAGTTATTTGTCCCTAGGCAATCGATAACTAGACCGGTAATCATTATTGCAATTTTATTTGACGGAGAGGCATAGGCTAACATACTTTCTCTACTTGGATCATATGCACTTATGATTGGAACTCTAGCAAGCATCCGCAACTACTAAAGATTCATTAAGGTAAAACCCAACCATAGCATTAAAGTATCAAGTCCCCTTTATCCCATACGCAAACAACCTACTTACTCGGGTCTGTGCTTCTGTCACTCACGCCACCCACCTTAAGCAAATCATGAACATATTGCAAACCCTACAACGGGGATCCCTCACGCTTGCGCGATACGGAGAGCACCATAGGACAGCACCAATAATAAAACATGCAACTCAAACCAATCTTGATCATAAAATAACCCATAGGACAAAACGGATCTACTCAAACATCATAGGATAGCCATACATCATTGAGAAATAATATATAGCGTTGAGCACCATGTTTAAGTAGAGATTACAGCGGGTAAGAGAGAGGTTACACCGCTGCATAGAGGGGGGAAGAGTTGGTGATGATGGCGGTGAAGTTGTTGGTGAAGATTGCGGTCATGATGATGGCCATGGCAGCGTTCCGGCGCCACCGGAAGAGAAGGGGAGAGGGGGGCCCTTCGTCTTCTTCTTCCTTAACCTCCTCCCTATATGGGAGAAGGGTTTCCCCTCTGGTCCTTGGCCTCCATGGCGTGGGAGGGGCGAGAGCCCCTCCGAGATTGGATCTGTCTCTCCGTATCTCTCTGTTTCTGCGTTCTCCTCTGCTGCCCTTTCACCGTTTCGTATATATATGGAGATCCGTAACTCCGATTGGACTGAAACCTTCGCCGTGATTTTTTTAACCAAAAATTAGCTGTCTTGCGGCTGAAGAAGGGCATCAATGCCTTACGGGTGGCCCACGAGGGTCAGGGGCGCGCCCAGGGGGGCAGGGGCGCCCCCTGCCTCGTGGCCACCTCGGGCACCGTCTCACGTGGATTTTTCTTCCGGAATTTTCCAAATATTCCAAAAATAAGCTCCTTCCGTTTTTATCCCGTTTGGATTCCGTTTGATATGGATATTCTGCGAAACATAAAACATGCAACAAACAGGAACTGGCACTGGGCACTGGATCAATATGTTAGTTCCAAAAATAGTATAAAAAGTTGCCAAAAGTATATGAAAGTTGAATAATATTGGCATGGAACAATAAAAAATTATAGATACGACGGAGACGTATCAGCATCCCCAAGCTTAATTCCTGCTCGTCCTCGAGTAGGTAAATGATAAAAAAGATATTTTTTGATGTGGAATGCTACCTAGCATAATCTCGATCATATGTCTAATCATGGCATGAATATTAAGACACGAGTGATTCAGAGCAATAGTCTATCATTTGATATAAAAGAAATAATACTTCAAGCCTACTAATAAAGCAATCATGTCTTTTCAAAATAACAAGGCCAAAGAACGTTATCCCTACAAAATCATATAGTCTGGCTATGCTCCATCTTCTTCACACAAAATATTCACATCATGCACAACCCCGATGACAAGCCAAACAATTGTTTCATACTTTTGACGTTCTCAAACCTTTTCAACTTTCACGCAATACATGAGCGTGAGCCATGGACATAGCACTATAGGTGGAATAGAATATGATGGTCGAGGTTGTGTAGAAGACAAAAAGGAGAAGATAGTCTCACATCAACTAGGCGTATCAACGGGCTATGGAGATGCCCATCAATAGATATCAATGTGAGGAGTAGGGATTGCCATGCAACGGATGCACTAGAGCTATAAGTATATGAAAGCTCAAACTGAAACTAAGTGGGTGTGCATTCAACTTGCTTGCTCATGAAGACCTAGGGCATTTGAGGAAGCCCATCGTTGGAATATACAAGCCAAGTTCTATAATGAAAATTCCCACTAGTATATGAAAGTGATAACTCAAGAGACTCTCTATATGAAGAACATGGTGCTACTCTGAAGCACAAGCGTGGTAAAAGGATAGTAACATTGCCCCTTCTCTCTTTTTCTCTCTTTTTTTGTTTTTGTTTTCTTTTTTTTGGGCCTTCTCTTTTTTTGCCTTTCTCTTTTTTTATTTTATTTTTATTTTTTCGTCCGGAGTCTCATCCCGACTTGTGGGGGAATCATAGTCTCCATCATCCTTCCCTCACTGGGGCAATGCTCTAATAATGATGATCATCACACTTTTATTTACTTACAACTCAATATTACAACTCGATACTAGAACAAAGATATGACTCTATATGAATGCCTCCGGCGGTGTACGGGGATGTGCAACGATCTAGTGTAGCAATGACATCAAAAAACGGACAAGCCATGAAAACATCATGCTAGCTATCTTACGATCATGCAAAGCAATATGACAATAAATGCTCAATTCATGTATATGATGATGATGGAAGTTGCATGGCAATATATCTCGGAATGGCTATGGAAATGCCATGATAGGTAGGTATGGTGGCTGTTTTGAGGAAGATATAAGGAGGCTTATGTGTGACAGAGCGTATCATATCACGGGGTTTGGATGCACCGGCGAAGTTTGCACCAACTCTCGAGGTGAGAAAGGGCAATGCACGGCACCGAAGAGGCTAGCAATGATGGAAGGGTGAGAGTGTGTATAATCCATGGACTCAACATTAGTCATAAAGAACTCACATACTTATTGCAAAAATCTATTAGTAATTGAAACAAAGTACTACGCGCATGCTCCTAGGGGGATAGATTGGTAGGAAAAGACCATCGCTCGTCCCCGACCGCCACTCATAAGGAAGACAATCAATAAATACCTCATGCTCCAACTTCGTTACATAACGGTTCACCATACGTGCATGCTACGGGAATCACAAACCTCAACACAAGTATTTCTACAATCCACAACTACCCGCTAGCATGACTCTAATATCACCATCTTTATATCGCAAAACTATTGCAAGGAATCAAACATATCATATTCAGTGATCTACAAGTTTTATGTAGGATTTTATGACTAACCCTGTGAATGACCAGTTCCTGTCATCTCTCTAAATAGATATAAGTGAAGCAAGAGAGTTTAATTATTTCTACAAAAGATATGCCCACACTCTAACAAATATAAGTGAAGCAAAAAAGCATTCTACTAATGGCGGTTGTCTAAGTGAAGAGAAACAGGTAATCCAAACTTCAAATGATATAAGTGAAGCACATGAAGCATTCTATAAAGCCATACTCAAAAGATATAAGTGAAGTGCAAAGAGCATTCTATAAATCAAGAAAGGGCCATCTCATACCATCATGGTGCATAAAAGAAAAATGAAAACTAAATGCAAAAGACGCTCCAAGATTTGCACACATCACATGAATGAAACGAATCCGAAAACATACCGATACTTGTTGAAGAAAGAGGGGATGCCTTCCTAGACGCTCGAGTCTCCTTGAATATTTACTTGGGGTGCCTCGGGCATCCCCAAGCTTGAGCTCTTGCCTCTCTTCCTTCTTCTCACATCGAGACCTTCTCGATCATCGAACACTTCATCCACACAAAACTTCAACAGAAACACGGTAAGATCCGTTAGTATAATAAAGCAAATCACTACTCTAAGTACTGTTGCAAACCAATTCATGTTTTGTTTTTGCATTGTGTCTACTTTAATATAACTTTTTCATGGCTTAATCCACTGATATAAATTGATAGTTTCATCAAAACAAGCAAACTATGCATCAAAAACAGAATCTGTCTAAAACAGAACAGTCTGTAATAATCTGAACATTCACCATACTTCTAATACTTGAAAAATTCTGCAAAAATTAGGAAAAATAAAAAATTTGTATAGAAAGACAGTGCAAAAATAATCAGAACCATTTGACGTTCCAGTTAAATATGTAAAATCGTGCACTACAGCCAAAGTTTCTGTCCTGCACCGCACAAACCAACAAGCGTTGTAAACATCCTAAAGGCAAACCTTGGCACATTATTTTTATAGTACAATGGAATTGTACAAGGGGATAATTATTTTTGTTGAAAAGTTTCTGTAATCAAGATTCACAAAGTTGTCGTGAGCATGAACAAAGTTCAAGGAGCTCTCCCACTTCAACAATGCTTGTCTTTCTCACTTTCACTTTCCTTTTTGAAAAGTTTTGGGTTCCCCTCTTTATTTTTGTTGTTTTTAAACTATATGAAAGCACTCAACAGAAATAAATGACTCTCTAAAACTTCCGGGTTGTCTCCCTGGCAGCGCTTTCTTTAAAGCCATTAAGCTAGGCATATAGTGCTCAAGTAGTGAATCCACCCGGATCCCAAGGTATATCAAAGCCAATTTTAATTAGCAATGATTTGTAATTTAGTGGTGAGCACAAAGTAACATATATCATGTAATGATGAAGTCTAACTCTCTTCCTATGCATCGGCATGTCATAAAAGAACAATTCATGCACACATAGTAAAGGCCAATGCATAGTATAAACAGTTTCTTGCAATTTTATCGTGTGGGAAACATAGAGAGGTGGAGATGTAGTTCCTCTCTCATAATAATTGCAAGTAGGAGCAGCAAGCACATGCATATTATATTCATCAAAATCATCATGTGCAACGGTAAAAGGCAACCCATCAATATAATCCTTAATAAGTGCAAACTTCTCCGATATAGTGTAGTCGGGAGAATTCAAAAAGATAATAGGACTATCATGCGTGGGTGCAATAGCAACAATTTCACGTTTAACATAAGGAACTATAGCAAGTTCATCTCCATAAGCATAATTCATATTGGCATCTTGGCCACAAGCATAGCAAGCATCATCAAAAAGGGATATTTCAAGAGAATCAACGGGATCATAACAATCATCATAGCAATCATCCTTCGGTAAGCACGAAGGGAAATTAAACAATGTATGAGTTGAAGAGTTACTCTCATTAGAAGGTGGGCACGGGTGATCAATCCGCTCTTCCTCCTTTTGTTCTTCGCTCTCCTCCTCATCTTTTTCATCCAATGAGCTCACAGTTTCATCAACTTCTTTTTCCATAGATTCCTGCAAAATATTAGTCCCTTCTTGGACAGCGGAGACTTTCTCAATAAGTGCATTAATATTGGAATTGTATTCATAATTCTCATAGCAATATTTGAGGATAGCTAAATTTTCAGGTCTATAAACAGCATCATCAAAATCTTCAAACTCTTTAAACATAGATTCAATTTCATAAGCACCCATAAAAGCAACAAATTCTTCTATTTGTTCCACATCATAGTAATCATATATACCATTAGCATAAGAAGCTAAGGTTTTATTATCATTAAATTTGCATGAAAAGGGAAGGTGTGGAGCCTTCAACCTAGAGCAACAAGTATAATTATATCTCAAGCATAGTTGCCTAGCATACCACTTCAATATATGAATTTGATCCCATAATAGTTTCCCTTTTTGTGTCAAACAGTAATCCCTAAAGTATTCACGTTGATCCAACGTTACTCCCATTACATAATTGAATGGGGTTTTCTCAGGATTATTAAAGTAGTACATAATATCTTTCACATAACCAGCATCGAGGGTTTTAGGAGGTTCCCCATCTCCATGAGCAGAAAGTACACCTAATCTTTTTTTGGTATTTCGTGTTCCATATCCATAACTAAAGATAGAGAACAACTAAGAACAGCAAATAAAAATTACTTAGTGATAAAGCAAACATGCACACACGAGAATATTCACCCCACGCTATTGCTCCCCGGCAACGGCGCCAGAAAAAGGTCTTGATAACCCACAAGTATAGGGGATCAATTGTAGCCTCTTTTGATAAGTAAGAGTGTCGAACCCAACGAGGAGCTAAAGGTAGAACAAATATTCCCTCAAGTTCTATCGACCACCGATACAACTCTACACACGCTTGACGTTTGGTTTACCGGAAACAAGTACGAAACTAGAAGTACTTTGTAGGTGTTGTTGGATAGGTTTGCAAGAAAGTAAAGAGCGGGTAAATAAAAGCTAGGGGCTGTTTAGATAAAGACACAACTAAATTAGTTTTAGTAGAGAGCTTTTTGTCACGAGAAAGTTATTTGTCCCTAGGCAATCGATAACTAGACCGGTAATCATTATTGCAATTTTATTTGAGGGAGAGGCATAAGCTAACATACTTTCTCTACTTGGATCATATGCACTTATGATTGGAACTCTAGCAAGCATCCGCAACTACTAAAGATTCATTAAGGTAAAACCCAACCATAGCATTAAAGTATCAAGTCCCCTTTATCCCATACGCAAACAACCTACTTACTCGGGTCTGTGCTTCTGTCACTCACGCCACCCACCATAAGCAAATCATGAACATATTGCAAACTCTACAGCGGGGATCCCTCACGCTTGCGTGACACGGAGAGCACCATAGGACAACACCAATAATAAAACATGCAACTCAAACCAATCTTGATCATCAAATAACCCATAGGACAAAACAGATATACTCAAACATCATAGGATAGCCATACATCATTGGGAAATAATATATAGCGTTGAGCACCATGTTTAAGTAGAGATTACAACGGGTAAGAGAGAGGTTACACCGCTGCATAGAGGGGGAAAGAGTTGGTGATGATGGCGGTGAAGTTGTTGGCGAAGATTGCGGTCATGATGATGGCCACGGCAGCGTTCCGGCGCCACCGGAAGAGAAGGGGAGAGGGGGCCCCTTCGTCTTCTTCTTCCTTGACCTCCTCCCTAGATGGGAGAAGGGTTTCCCCTCTGGTCCTTGGCCTCCATGGCGTGGGAGGGGCGAGAGCCCCTCTGAGATTGGATCTGTCTCTCCGTCTCTCTCTGTTTCTGCGTTCTCCTCTGCTGCCCTTTCACCGTTTCGTATATATATGGAGATCCGTAACTCCGATTGGACTGAAACCTTCGCCGTGATTTTTTACCAAAAATTAGCTTTCTTGCTGCCGAAGAAGGGCATCAATGCCTTACGGGTGGCCCACGAGGGTCAGGGGCGCGCCCAGGGGGGCAGGGGCGCCCCTCTGCCTCGTGGCCACCTCGGGCACCGTCTCGCATGGATTTTTCTTCCGGAATTTTCCAAATGTTCCAAAAATAAGCTCCGTCCATTTTTATCCCGTTTGGATTCCGTTTGATATGGATATTTTGTGAAACATAAAACATGCAACAAACAGGAACTGGCACTGGGCACTGGATCAATATGTTAGTCCCAAAAATAGTATAAAAAGTTGCCAAAAAGTATATGAAAGTTGAATAATATTGGCATGGAACAATCAAAAATTATAGATACGACGGAGACGTATCAGCGGGACGTCATCGAGCTGAACGTGTGCTGAACTCGGAGGTGCCGTACGTTCGGTACTTGGATCGGTCGGATCGTGAAGACGTACGACTACATCAACCGCGTTGTGCTAACGCTTCCGCTTTCGGTCTATGAGGGTACGTGGACACACTCTCCCCTCTCATTGTTATGCATCACCATGATCTTGCGTGTGCGTAGGAATTTTTTGAAATTACTACGTTCCCCAACAATGGCATCCAAGCCAGGTTTATGCGTAGATGTTATATGTACGAGTAGAACACAAGTGAGTTGTGGGCGATACAAGTCATACTGCTTACCAGCATGTCATACTTTGGTTCGGCGGTATTGTTGGATGAAGCAGCCCAAACCGACATTACGCGTACGCTTACGCGAGACTGGTTCTACCGACGTGCTTTGCACACAGGTGGCTCGCGGGTGTCAGTTTCTCCAACTTTAGTTGAACCGAGTGTGACTACGCCCGGTCTTTGAGAAGGTTAAAACAGCACTAACTTGACGAACTATCGTTGTGGTTTTGATGCGTAGGTAAGAACGGTTCTTGCTCAGCTCGTAGCAGCCACGTAAAACTTGCAACAACAAAGTAGAGCACGTCTAACTTGTTTTTGCAGGGCATGTTATGATGTGATATGGTCAAGGCATGATGCTATGTTTTATTGTATGAGATGATCATGTTTTGTAACCGAGTTATCGGCAACTGGCAAGAGCCATATGGTTGTCGCTTTATTGTATGCAATGCAATCGCCCTGTAATTGCTTTACTTTATCACTAAGCGGTAGCGATAGTCGTAGAAGCAATAGTTGGCGAGACGACAATGATGCTGCGATGGAGATCAAGGTGTCACGTCGGTGACGATGGTGATCATGACGGTGCTTCGGAGATGGAGATCACAAGCACAAGATGATGATGGCCATATCATATCACTTATATTGATTGCATGTGATGTTTATCCTTTATGCATCTTATTTTGCTTTGATTGATGGTAGCATTATAAGATGATCTCTCACTAAATTTCAAGATAAAAAGTGTTCTCCCTGAGTATGCACCGTTGCCAAAGTTCGTCGTGCCGAGACACCACGTGATGATCGGGTGTGATAAGCTCTATGTTCATCTACAACGGGTGCAAGCCAGTTTTACACACGCAGAATACTCGGGTACTTGACGAGCCTAGCATATGCAGATATGGCCTCGGAACACTAAGACCGAAAGGTCGAGCGTGAATCATATAGTAGATATGATCAACATAGTGATGTTCACTATTGAAAACTACTCCATCTCACGTGATGATCGGACATGCTTTAGTTGATTTGGATCACGTGATCACTTAGATGATTAGAGGGATGTCTATCTAAGTGGGAGTTCTTAAGTAATATGATTAATTGAACTTAAATTTATCATGAACTTAGTACCTGATAGTATTTTGTTTGTCTATGTTGTTGTAGATAGATGGCCCGTGTTGTTGTTCCGTTGAATTTTAATGCGTTCCTTGAGAAAGCAAAGTTGAAAGATGATGGTAGGAATTACACGGACTGTTCGTAACTTGAGGATTATCCTCATTGTTGCACAGAAGAATTACGTCCTGGAAGCACCGCTGGGTGCCAGGCCTGCTGCAGATGCAATTGACGACGTTAAGAACGTCTGGCAGAGCAAAGCTGGTGACTACTCGATAGTTCAGTGTGCCATGCTTTACGGCTTAGAACCAGGACTTCAACGACGTTTTGAACGTCATGGAGCATATGAGATGTTCCAGGAGTTGAAGTTAATATTCCAAGCAAATGCCCAGATTGAGAGATATGAAGTCTCCAATAAGTTCTACAGCTGCAAGATGGAGGAGAATAGTTCTGTCAGTGAACATATACTCAAAATGTCTGGGTATAACAATCACTTGATTCAACTGGGAGTTAATCTTCTGGATGATAGTGTCATTGACAGAATTCTTCAAACACTGCCACCAAGCTACAAGAGCTTCGTGATGAACTATAATATGCAAGGGATGGATAAGACAATTCCCGAGCTCTTCGCAATGCGAAAGACTGCGGAGGTAGAAATCAAGAAGGAGCATCAAGTGTTGATGGTCAACAAGACCACCAGTTTCAAGAAAAAGGGTAAAGGGAAGAAGAAGGGGAACTTCAAGAAGAACAGCAAACAAGTTGCTGCTCAAGAGAAGAAACCCAAGTCTGGACCTAAGCCTGAGACTGAGTGCTTCTACTGCAAACAGACTGGTCACTGGAAGCGTAACTGCCCCAAGTATTTGGCGGATAAGAAGGATGGCAAGGTGAACAAAGGTATATGTGATATACATGATATGTGATATACATGTTATTGATGTGTACCTTACTAGAGCTCGCAGTAGCACCTGGGTATTTGATACTGGTTCTGTTGCTAATATTTGCAACTCGAAACAGGGACTACGGATTAAGCGAAGACTGGCTAAGGACGAGGTGAGGATGCGCGTGGGAAATGGTTCCAAAGTCGATGTGATCGCCGTAGGCATGCTACCTCTACATCTACCTTCAGGATTAGTTTTAGACCTAAATAATTGTTATTTGGTGCCAGCGTTGAGCATGAACATTATATTTGGATCTTGTTTGATGCGAGATGGTTATTCATTTAAATCTGAGAATAATGGTTGTTCTATTTATATGAGTAATATCTTTTATGGTCATGCACCCTTGAAGAGTGGTCTATTTTTGTTGAATCTCGATAGTAGTGATACACATATTCATAATGTTGATGCCAAAAGATGGAGAGTTGATAATGATAGTGCAACTTATTTGTGGCACTGCCGTTTGGGTCATATTGGTGTAAAGCGCATGAAGAAACTCCATACTAATGGGCTTTTGGAATCACTTGATTATGAATCACTTGGTACTTGCGAACCATGCCTTATGGGCAAGTGACTAAAACGCCGTTCTCCGGAACAATGGAGCGAGCAACAGATTTGTTGGAGATCATACATACTGATGTATGTGGTCCGATGAATATTGAGGCTCGCGGCGGGTATCGTTATTTTCTCACCTTCACAGATGATTTGAGTAGATATGGATATATCTACTTAATGAAACATAAGTCTGAAACATTTGAAAAGTTCAAAGAATTTCAGAGTGAAGTGGAAAATCATCGTAACAAGAAAATAAAGTTTCTACGATCTGATTGTGGAGGAGAATATTTGAGTTACGAGTTTGGTTTACATTTGAAACAATGCGGAATAGTTTCGCAACTCACGCCACCCGGAACACCACAGCGTAATGGTGTGTCTGAACGCCGTAATCATACTTTACTAGATATGGTGCGATCTATGATGTCTCTTACTGATTTACCGCTATCGTTTTGGGTTATGCTTTAGAGATGGCTGCATTCACGTTAAATAGGGCACCATCGAAATCCGTTGAGACGACGCCTTATGAACTGTGGTTTGGCAAGAAACCAAAGTTGTCATTTCTTAAAGTTTGGGGTTGCGATGCTTATGTGAAAAAGCTTCAACCTGATAAGCTCGAACCCAAATCGGAGAAAAGTGTCTTCATAGGATACCCAAAGGAAACTGTTGGGTACACCTTCTATCACAGATCCGAAGGCAAGACATTCGTTGCTAAGAATGGATCCTTTCTAGAGAAGGAGTTTCTCTCAAAAGAAGTGAGTGGGAGGAAAGTAGAACTTGATGAGGTAACTGTACCTGCTCCCTTATTGGAAAGTAGTTCATCATAGAAATCTGTTTCTGTGACTCCTACACCAATTAGTGAGGAAGCTAATGATGATGAACATATAACTTCAGATCAAGTTACTACCAAACCCCGTAGGTCAACCAGAGTAAGATCCGACCAGAGTGGTACGGTAATCCTATTCTAGAGGTCATGTTATTTGACCAAGGCGAATCTACGAACTGTAAAGAAGCGATGGTGAGCCCAGATTCCGCAAAATGGCTCGAGGCCATGAAATCTGAGATGGGATCCATGTATGAGAACAAAGTGTGGACTTTGGTTGACTTGCCCGATGATCGGCAAGCCATAGAGAATAAATGGATCTTCAAGAAGAAGACTGACGCTGACGGTAATGTTACTGTCTACAAAGCTCGACTTGTCACAAAAGGTTTTCGACAAGTTCAAGGAGTTGACTACAATGAGACTTTCTCACCCGTAGCGATGCTTAAGTCTGTCCGAATCATGTTAGCAATTGCCGCATTTTATGATTATGAAATTTGGCAAATAGATGTCAAAACTGCATTCCTGAATGGATTTCTGGAAGAAGAGTTGTATATGATGCAACCGGAAGGTTTTGTCAATCCAAAGGGAGCTAACAAAGTGTGCAAGCTTCAGCGATCCATTTATGGACTGGTGCAAGCCTCTCGGAGTTGGAATAAACGTTTTGATAGTGTGATCAAAGCATATGGTTTTATACAGACTTTTGGAGAAGCCCGTATTTACAAGAAAGTGAGTGGGAGCTCTGTAGCATTTCTAATATTATATGTGGATGACATATTACTGATTGGAAATGATATAGAATTTTTGGATAGCATAAAAGGATACTTGAATAAGAGTTTTTCAATGAAAGACCTCGGTGAAGCTGCTTACATATTAGGCATCAAGATCTATAGAGATAGATCAATACGCTTGATAGGACTTTCACAAAGCACGTACCTTGACAAAGTTTTGAAAAAGTTCAAAATGGATCAAGCAAAGAAAGGGTTCTCGCCTGTGTTACAAGGTGTGAAGTTGAGTCAGACTGAATGCCCGACCACTGCAGAAGATAGAGAGAAAATGAAAGATGTTCCCTATGCTTCAGACATAGGCTCCATCATGTATGCAATGCTGTGTACCAGACCTGATGTGTGCCTTGCTATTAGCTTAGCAAGGAGGTACCAAAGTAATCCAGGAGTGGATCACTGGACAACGGTCAAGAACATCCTGAAATACCTGAAAAGGACTAAGGATATGTTTCTCGTTTATGGAGGTGACAAAGAGCTAGTCGTAAATGGTTACGTCGATGCAAGCTTTGACACTGATCCGAACGATTCTAAATCGCAAACCGGATACGTGTTTACATTGAACGGTGGAGCTGTCAGTTGGTGCAGTTCTAAACAAAGCGTCGTGGCGGGATCTACGGTGAAGCGGAATACATAGCTGCTTCGGAAGCAGCAAATGAAGGAGTCTGGATGAAGGAGTTCATATCCGATCTAGGTGTCATACCTAGTGCATCGGGTCCAATGAAAATCTTTTGTGACAATACTGGTGCAATTGCCTTGGCAAAGGAATCCAGATTCCACAAGAGAACCAAGCACATCAAGAGACGCTTCAATTCCATCAGGGATCAGGTCCAAGTGGGAGACATAGAGATTTGCAAGATACATACGGATCTGAATGTTGCAGACCCTTTGACTAAGCCTCTTCCATGAGCCAAACATGATCACCACCAAAACTCCATGGGTGTTAGAATCACTACTGTGTAATCTAGATTATTGACTCTAGTGCAAGTGGGAGACTGAAGGAAATATGCCCTAGAGGCCATAATAAAGTTATTATTTATTTCCTCATATCATGATAAATATTTATTATTCATGCTAGAATTGTATTAACCGGAAACATAATACATGTGTGAATACATAGACAAACATAGTGTCACTAGTATGCCTCTACTTGACTAGCTCGTTAATCGAAGATGGTTGAGTTTCCTAGCCATGGACATGAGTTG
Source organism: Aegilops tauschii subsp. strangulata (assembly GCF_002575655.3). Taxonomy (NCBI): domain Eukaryota; kingdom Viridiplantae; phylum Streptophyta; class Magnoliopsida; order Poales; family Poaceae; genus Aegilops; species Aegilops tauschii. Next base: position 259,622,892 of record NC_053039.3, on the reverse strand, counting down.
TCATTTGATTAACGGGATCACATCATTAGGAGAATGATGTGATTGACTTGACCCATTCCGTTAGCTTACCACTTGATCGTTTAGTATGTTGCTATTGCTTTCTTCATGACTTATACATGTTCCTATGACTATGAGATTATCCAACTCCCGTTTATCGGAGGAACACTTTGTGTGCTACCAAACGTCACAACGTAACCGGGTGATTATAAAGGTTCTCTACAGGTGTCTCCGAAGGTACTTGTTGAGTTGGCGTATTTCGAGATTAGGATTTGTCACTCCGATTGTCGCAGAGGTATCTCTGGGCCCTCTTGGTAATGCACATCACTATAAGCCTTGCAATCAATGTGACTAATGAGTTAGTTGCAGGATGATGCATTACATAACGAGTAAAGAGACTTGCCAGTGACGAGATTGAACTAGGTATTGAGATACCGACGATTGAATCTCAGGCAAGTAACATACCGATGACAAAGGGAACAACGTATGTTGTTATGCGGTTTGACCGATAAAGATCTTCATAGAATATGTGGGAGCCAATATGAGCATCCAGGTTCCGTTATTGGTTATTGACCGGAGACGTGTCTCGGTCATGTCTACATAGTTCTCGAACCCATAGGGTCCGCACGCTTAAAGTTTGGTGACGATCGGTATTATAAGTTTTTGTGTTTTGATGTACCAAAGGTAGTTCGAAGTCCCAGATTTGATCACGGACATGACGAGGAGTCTCAAAATGGTCGAGACGTAAAGATTGATGTATTGGATGACTATGTTCGGACACCGGAAGTGTTTCGGGAGGTTTCGGACATCTACCGGAGTACCGGGGGGTTACCAGAACCCCCCGGGGAGTATATTGGGCCTAATGGGCCTTGGTGTGAGAAGAGGAGGGGCGACCAGGGCAGCCGCGCGCCCCCTCCCCCTCTAGCCCGAATTGGACAAGGAGGGGGGCAGCGCCCCCTTTTTCCTTCTCATCCTCTCTCCCTTCCTTCCCTTCTCCTACTCCAACAAGGAAAGGAGGAGTCCTACTCCCGGTGGGAGTAGGACTCCCCCCTTGGCGTGCCCTCCTTGGCCGGCCGCCTCTTCCCCCTTGCTCCTTTATATACAGGGGCAGGGGGCACCTCTAGACACACAAGTTGATCTGTTGATCTCTCCCAAACTTGTGCGGTGCCCCCTCCACCATATTCCTCCTCGGTCATATCATAGCAGTGCTTAGGCGAAGCCCTGCGTCGGTAGCAACATCATCACCGTCATCACGCTGACGTGCTGACGGAACTCTCCTGATCGGAGCATCCCAAGGTCATCTCCATGGACCTACCTTCGTCCCACCAAGTGCCTAGTGGACCCATGACTCGATCACGTGCAAGAGCTCTTGAAATCGAGGTGACATCTCTCCTCTCACAATTCCACTTCGATGAACATGAGACATGGCTACTACCTCACACGGAGACACTATGCATGCTCAGGTACCAAGGAGTTAGCCATGGAGACGTCAAGGAGCAAGGAGAATCCGAAGACGAAGATGGACGTGAAGACGGAGAAGGAAAAGGGCTAAGTCAGCACAAGCCCGGACGATCCGGACCGCCGTCCGGACGATCCGGCCCCAGCCCGGACGATCCGGCTAACCAGCCCGAAGACACCTGAAGCTTCACCACGAAGCCGGATCCTCCGGACCCAGGACCGGATCATCCGGCCACACCCGAACGTCTGGACCAGGACCCGAACATCCGGACCCCCCGGAGCTGCTCCAACACAGTCGGATCATCCGGACGCCGACCCGGATCATTCGGACCACCGAAGCCCGGATCATCCGGACCAACCCCCGGATCATCCGGCCACCGCCTGTGTCGTGACTTGGGCCGAGGCCCGTGTACCCGTTTCGTCCCCTCACTTACCCCTTCGCCCCTTGGGCTATAAGTAGACCTCCTCCTCCCCATTTTTAGGGTTAGCAAAGTAGTAGCTCATATGTGAGGATAGCTTTTGCTCATCCATACGGATCGTCTCCTCGAGAGTGACCGCGGCCCCTCTACAGAGAAGATCCCCTTGGATTCAAGACCCCCTCTTGGGTGGCCCCATCAAGACCTCCTTACGGAGAAGAACCGGTTACCTTTGTATCGTCCTTTGTTGGACTTGGATCGTTTATCTTACCTTTGTGTTCATTGATCTAGCTCATGTGTGATCTATTCTTGTTGGTTGAGTGATTCTCTCATGTTTCCCCTTGTGATTTCCCTCGTTTTCCCCTCGTGTTCTTCGTATCCTTAGTTGGGATCCGCTCCTTTCGTGAAAGATCGGCCGTACGGAGTTCCACTCCACATCATCTTGGATCAGAGCCAGCTTGCTCATGATCATCTTGGTATCATGAGCCACGTTGATCACGATTTCGGAGCCTCCCCTCTTCGTTTTCTAGCTTGATTTTTTTGTTTTTCGTCCTAATCCGAAAATCCCCACAAAAATAGCCCAATTTTTTTCTTGTGATTTGTGAGTTTTGATGATGTTTTGTTGGTTTTGATCCGTGAGTTTGTTGTGTTGCAAGTGGATCTAGCATTCCCCCACCATCTCCACCTCGCAATCCCTCCAAAATCCGCGAAATCCTTGAATTTGTGGCCGTTTTCGAGTTCATCCTGAGCCATCCCTGAGCGAGATTGACCCGCCCGGATCATCCGGCTGTTGGCCCGGATCATCCGGATCCGCCTGGATCATCCGGCTAACCCTGACGAAACTGCATTTTCTGCAGTTTTTTACCACCGCCGCCTACGCCTCCGCATACCCACTTCGACCTCCACCACCTAACTTCTGCAAACCCTTCCAATACCCCAAACCATACCACACTTGACCGCTACCTACTCCAACACTTTTTGTCGCATTTGGTTTTGAGAATTTGAGTTGTGGCTCACCGTTTCCTATCGTGTTTCGGCTACTTAGGGACGGTTCGACATAAACATCGCCACCGCTCATCTTCGTCGAGGACTACTACGAATGACTACATCATTGTGGTATCAACTTCACCTTGGTATCATCTTGGTATCGTGATATCACCATACTTTCTTGCATTTGCATTGATAACCCCATAGCCTTACTTTTGCGTCACTTACCCATCGAGACTAGCCGTTGAGTATTGCCGGCAACGTGACTTCTGCACATTAGTGATCAGACTTCCCATAGCATACATACAATACCATCGAGTTGCATATCTTGGAATCATCTCTTGTGTCACAAAGTTGTCATCGCATACACAATTGCTATCTTGGTTCGTGAAGCATTGCATGAGAAAAGAGCTCAAACCACAAAGAGCCAAACAAGCTTTTAAGCAAAAGGGAAAGATAAGCAAAGAGCTTATAAGCAAGAACCATAGCATCATACAACATTAAGATTGTCATACTCGATCATCTTGGATCATATATTCGGAACATCATACATAGAGCAATACTTGGGATAGAAGTCGTTGCATTTTTGCTTAGTAGGTTGTGCACAAGTCTGTATCCGCCTATTGTGCAATCGTGCTAGCGTCTCTCTAGTGTTGTGCAACAAGAGCATTTTCGTGGATTCCACATTTTGGCTCATCCTTGGTTGCACGACCCCATTTATCTTTCCATGTGTTGTGTTTCCGTGTACCATATCTTGTTTTGGTCTACTTGTTGAATTTACAACTTGCAAATCTTTTCCAACATTATTGAGTCTTGCTTACTTTCACATTAAAAATTGTGCCACCATCCTAACCAAGCTCCACCATAAGCTTTTACTTGTGTAGGTGTGAGAAACCGACAAGAATTGGTACCAATTGTGCTATTTCCTTGTTATACATTGGAGTGATCATTGATCCATCTTCAACATCGGTCAAGGTACATTTGGTATTGGTTCTTCTCTTTCTCCCACTCACATATCTTTGTTTGGAATGATGGATAGGCCAAGTACTTCTACCAACCCACTCTTATTGGAGCAAGACGACGACATGTCTTCCTACGTCACCAAAACGCAACTATTTGGCGCACACCGAGCTTTGCATCAAGAACAAATTGCTTTGGGCGACCTCATCGACAACCTCGCCACCGACCTACGACAAACCGAGCAACGTACAAGAGACTACTTCGACACATCCATGAGTTCCCTCAAAGAAGATATCCGCACCATGATGGTCAACCGCTCTTCTACAACATCATCCTCCTCAAGACGGAGCCGCTCGAGTCGACACTTCGACGACACCATCTCCGGCTCAAGTACACCGACATCAAACACTCTTTGTCGTGCCGTGCGTCAAGACCGTCAAGCAAACCGCAATCCTCTACACGACACCGACTCTCAAGAGCATCGGCAACGGCAAGCCCAAGATGCATTCGCACAAGCTCAAGAGCGGCAACGCCAACGACAGCAAGAACAAGAGGAGCGTGCGCGACAACATCAAGATTCACAAGATGCCGAGGCACAACGTCAAGAACAACAACTACGTGAAGCTCAAGCACTTGAGGCGCAACGTGCCCTTCGAGATTCAAGTCGAGCCGTAGCCAACCGAGGCCGACAAGCTTGTCTACATCAAGAAGCACTTCGCGACGAAGCTCAAGAAAGGATTTACCAAGCACGTGTGCATCGACAAGCTCCTCCTCAAGATCGTCAAGCTCGACAAGCTCCTCCTCTAGAGAGACAAGAACATCAAGTCCATCGAGAGCATGAAGACAATGGACCTCCTCCAAGACAAGCGCAACATGAGGTCGACAACCCTCCTCGCCAAGAGCAACATGAGGAAGACAACCCTCCTCGCCAAGAGCAACATGAGATCGTCAATCCTCAACGACATCGGCGTCATCATCCCCGACCCCAACACAATGAAGAGCAACGATATGGCAAGCTAAAGTTCACCATGCCCAAGTTCACCGGAAGCAATGACCCCAAAGAGTATATAGCATGGGCATTGAAGGTTGACAAAATCTTCCGCTTGCACAACTACGAAGAAGAGAAGAAGATCGCGATGGCATCCCTTGAATTCCAAGACTACGTCCTCATTTGGTGGGAACAAGTCATTGAGCGCCGAGAGGCCAAGGGTGAACCGCCAATCACCACTTGGGCGCAAATGAAGGATGTCATGAGAGCATGATTCGTGCCAAACTACTACAACCGCGACGTCTTCGAGAAACTCCAACTACTCAAGCAAGGAACCAAGAGCGTTGAAGAGTACTACAAGGAAATGGAGATTGCCTGATACGAGCCAATGTCACGGAAGATGATGAGCAAACTATGGCACGTTTCTTGAATGGACTCAATCACCCTATCAAGAAGATTGCCGACTTCCAACCATACTCGAACCTCATCGAGTTAGTGCATCAAGCTACCAAAGCGGAACGGCAAGTACAAGACGACTTCAAGTATGCCAAGTTCTCATCCAAGTCCTACGGCTTCTCCAACAATCAAGCTTCAGCGACTCCAACACCTTCTACCTCAACCAAGCCATCTACAAGCAATGGCGACAAGTAAAGTTACAAGAAAGCTTCGACAAGCTCAAGTCGTCCTCCTACTACAAGCAACTTCAAGAAAGCTTCATCATCTACTTCAACCGATGAGACCATCAAGACAAGTTCCTTCAAATGCTTCACATGCGGCGGCCGAGGCCACAAGTCCTTTGAGTGCACAAACAAGCGCACCATGATCCTCAACGACGATGGAACCTATGACTCAATGAGTGAAGGAGAAATGGAAGCCCTTGAGCAAGTGGCCATGCATCGTCAAGTGAACAATGAAGATGAAGATGATCAAATCTTTTGTGACGAAGATTCAAGTCCCGCTCTTGTTGTCCCCAAGGTCTTGACTCTTCAACATAAACAAGATGAAGATCAACGGTGCCATATTTTCCACACCAAGGCCGGAATCAATGGAAGGTCCGTCAAGGTCATCATCGATGGAGGGAGTTGCCATAACTTAGCAAGTGAAGAACTATGCTCCAAGCTCCAATTGGTCAAGATGAAGCACCCGCACCCCTACAAGGTTCAATGGCTAAGCGACACCGGCACCATCCAAGTCGAGCATAGGGTACAAGTCTCTTTCAAGATCGGAGCTTACGAAGACACTTTGGAGTGTGATGTCATTCCGATGACCGTTTGCCACCTCCTTCTTGGACAGCCATGGCAATTTGACCGAGGTGTCATCCACAATGGTCGTACAAACCACTATAGCTTCAAGATGAAAGGGAAGGAGTTTGTGCTACGACCTATGTCTCCAAGCCAAGTGCTCGCCGACAAGCAAAACACCTATCGTGGAGAGAATAGTGAGAGAGCGAACCACCAAAAAGAGAGTGAGCGCCACAAGCCCAAATTGAGTGCCTCCACGATGAGCGACAAGAAGAACTTAGTCCTCTTTGCCACCAAATGTGAGATGAGAGAAGTGTGTGAGAACCCATCGAGTGTCCTACACTATGTCCTATTGTGCAAGGACGAGGCACCAAAAACTAACACCTCTCACAATCTACCCTTGGTGTTATCTTCTCTATTGCAGGAATTCCAAGATGTTTCCCCCGATGAGCTACCTCCGGGTCTACCTCCACTACGAGGCATTGAGCACCGAATCGACCTCATCCCCGGAGCACCACTTCCAAACAAGGCTCCCTACCGAGTAAACCCCGAAGAAACCAAAGAAATACAAAGGCAAGTAAAGCATCTCATAGACCATGGACATGTGCGCGAAAGTTTGAGTCCTTGTGCCGTACCGGTCATCCTTGTGCCAAAACGTGACAGTAGCTTTCGCATGTGTTCCGATTGTAGACCCATCAATGCTATCACCGTTCGCTATAGGTACCCCATTCCACGCCTTGATGATATGCTTAATGAACTTAGCGGTGCCACTATCTTTTCCAAAATTGATCTTAAAAGTGGTTACTATCAAATCCGCATACAAGAGGGTGATGAATGGAAAACCGCTTTCAAAACAAAGTTTGGTTTGTATGAGTGGTTAGTCATGCCTATGGGTTTATCGGAAGCACCGGGTACTTTCATGTGTCTCATGCATTATGTGTTTCACCCTTACATTGGTGAATTTGTTGTTGTCTATTTTGATGATATCCTTGTGTTTAGCAAATCTCTCAAAGAGCATGTCACCCACCTTCGAACCGTGCTACAAACTCTTCGAAAAGAGCAACTTTATGCTAATATGGAAAAGTGCCTTTTTGGTGTTGATAAGCTTGTTTTCATGGGTTTTGTAGTATCTTCTAAGGGTGTTCACGTTGATGAATCTAAGATCAATGCTATCAAAACTTGGCCCCAACCAACTAATTTGCAACAAGTGCGTAGTTTTCTTGGTTTAGCCGGTTTCTACCGTTGATTTGTGAAGGATTTTAGCACCATTGCTTCACCTTTGCATGCCTTGAGTAAGAAAAATGCACCGTTTGTTTGGGGAACATCCCAAGATATCGCTTTCAATGAGCTTAAGAATTTGCTTACTCATGCTCCCGTGCTTGCATTACCCAACTTTGACAAACCTTTTGAGATACATTGTGATGCTAGTGGTAATGGCATAGGAGGTGTGTTAACACAAGAGAAGCGACCCATTGCATATTTTAGTGAGAAACTTTCCGGAGCGCAACTCAATTATCCCATCTATGACAAAGAGCTATATGCTTTAGTGCGAGTTTTGCGTGAATGGGAACATTACCTTCGCCCTCATGAGTTCATCATCCACACCGATCATGAAACACTTAAATATCTTAAGGGTCAAACTAAGTTGAACAAGCGTCATGCTAAGTGGAGTGAGTTTATTGAGTCTTTTCCTTATGTCATCAAGTATATTAAAGGTAAGGAAAATGTTGTGGCGGATGCGCTTTCCCGTATATGCATGCTCGTTACTCAACTTGAATTAAATGGCATTGGCTTTGAGCACATAAAAGACTTGTATGAGCATGATCCTACTTTTGCCATTCCTTATGCCAAATGTTTGACGCACACATCTTGGGAACGCTATTACATCAAAGATGGATATCTTATGAGAGCTAACAAACTTTGCATCCCCGAGTCTTCTCTTCGTTTGTTACTTTTGCAAGAATCTCATGGAGGAGGACTAATGGGACATTTTGGACGCAACAAGACATTCGCTACGCTCTCCAAGAACTACTTTTGGCCTAAGATGTTCCGCGACGTCAACCGCTTCACCAACCGATGCTCTACATGTCGCAAAGCTAAGTCTAAAGCTCAATCTCATGGCTTATATATGCCTCTTCCAATTCCATTCCAACCATGGGAAGATATTAGCATGGATTTTGTGCTTGGTTTGCCTATAACTCGAAATGGCAAGGATTCCGTTTTTGTTGCTGCAGACCGATTCTCCAAAATGGCACATTTCATTCCTTGCAACAAGATAGACGATGCTTCACATGTTGCCAATCTCTTTTGTAGGGAAATCTTGCGACTTCATGGAGTGCCAAAGACGATTGTCTCGGACCGCGACGTCAAGTTCTTGAGTTACTTTTGGAAGACCTTATGCGCCAAGCTCGGAATCAAGCTACTATTCTCCATGGCATATCATCCACAAACCGACGGCCAAACGGAGGTGACAAACCGTACGCTCTCCACCCTTCTTCGCATGCTAATCAAGAAGAACATCAAGGAGTGGGAAGAGTGCTTACCCATCGCCGAGTACGCCTACAACCGCGCAAGACATTCGACTACCAGTAAGTCCCCCTTCGAGGTCGTCTACGGCTTCAACCCGTTGTCCCCATTGGACATTCTACCTCTACCACTACAAGAGCGCACAAGCAGGGACGCGAGTGCCCGAGCCAACCACCTCAAGAAGATGCATGAAGATACAAGGCACACGACCCGCGACCAAGCTCAACGTCAACAAGCACCCCATGATATTCAACATTGGCGATCTTGTGTGGCTACACCTCCGCAAGGACCGCTTCCCCAACGAACGTAAGTCCAAACTTCTACCACGAGCGGATGGACCTTTCAAGGTGCTTGCACGCTATAACAACAACAACGCATACAAGATCGACATTCCACGTGACAAGTACTCCGTGAGCGACATTTTCAACGTCAAAGATCTCTCCCCGTACCATGGTGATGAGGATTTCAATCCGAGGTCGGATCTTTCCCAAGGGAGGGGAGATGATGCGGAGCATCCCAAAGTCATCTCCATGGACCTACCTTCATCCCACCAAGTGCCTAGTGGACCCATGACTCGATCACGTGCAAGAGCTCTTGAAACCGAGGTGACATCTCTCCTCTCACAATTCCACTTCGATGAACATGAGACATGGCTACTACCTCAAACGGAGACACTGTGCATGCTCAGGTACCAAGGAGTTAGCCATGGAGACGTCAAGGAGCAAGGAGAATCCAAAGACGAAGATGGACGTGAAGACGGAGAAGGAAAAGGGCTAAGTCAGCAGAAGCCCGGACGATCTGGACCGCCGTCCGGACGATCCGGACCCCGGCCCGGACGATCCGGCTAACCATCCCGAAGACACCCGAAGCTTCACCACGAAGCCGGATCATCCGGACCCAGGCCTGGATCATCCGGCCACACCCGGACGTCCGGACCAGGACCCGGACATCCGGACCCCCCGCAGCTACTCCAACACAGTCGGATCATCCGGACGCCGACCCGGATCATCCAGACCACCGAAGCCCGGATCATCCAGACCAACCCCCGGATCATCCGGCCACCGCCTGCGTGCGTGACTTGGGCCGAGGCCCGTGTACCCGTTTCATCCCCTCACTTACCCCTTCGCCCCTTGGGCTATAAGTAGACCTCCTCCTCCCCATTTTTAGCGTTAGCAAAGTAGTAGCTCATATGTGAGGATAGCTTTTGCTCATCCATACGGATCGTCTCCTCGAGAGTGACCGCATCCCCTCTACGGAGAAGATCCCCTTGGATTCAAGAACCCCTCTTGGGTGGCCCCATCAAAACCTCCTTACGGAGAAGAACCGGTTACCTTTATATCGTCCTTTGTTGGACTTGGATCTTGTATCTTACCTTTGTGTTCATCGATCTAGCGCATGTGTGATCTATTCTTGTTGGTTGAGTGATTCTCTCATGTTTCCCCTTGTGATTTCCCTCGCTTTCCCCTCGTGTTCTTCGTGTCCTTAGTTGGGGTCCGCTCCTTTCGTGAAAGATCGGCCGTACGGAGTTCCACTCCACATCATCTCCCGTGAAGCTCTGCTGGATCGGAGTCCACGGGACGTCATCGAGCTGAACGTGTGCTGAACTCGGAGGTGCCGTACATTCGGTACTTGGATCGGTCGGATCGTGAAGACGTACGACTACATCAACCGCGTTGTGCTAACACTTCCGCTTTCGGTCTATGAGGGTACGTGGACACACTCTCCCCTCTCGTTCCTATGCATCACCATGATCTTGCGTGTGCGTAGGATTTTTTTTTGAAATTGCTACGTTCCTCAACAGCAACTTGATGGCCTAAAGAAACTAGTGCTAGATGACAATCCTCATGCATTTTATGTCCGTTGTTCCGCCCATCAACTTCAACTAGTAGTTGTGGCTGTTGTGAAAGGAGTTCTTGCTATTAGTGATTTATTTGGCTATACAAATATCATTGTGACCACGGTAAGTGCATCTTGTAGACAAAAATATGCATTGCTGCAGAAACATCATGACAAGATTGTACTCCAATTGGAGGATGGGGGGATTATGAGGGAAGGGCCAGACATCAAGAGACAACTATAACACGATCTGGCGATACACATTGGGGATAAAACCAGAGAACTCTAGTTTGTATCTACCAAGTGTGGGACACGGTGATCCAAGTGCTACATGTTATTTGTTTGGATGGGGAAAACGATGACGACAAAGGCAAAGCATCAGGTTTGATGAAACAAATGGAAGTCTTTGAATTCATACTCATATTGCACCTGATGATTAAAGTTCTTGGTCTGACTAATGATTTGTCACAAGCATTGCAAAAAAAGGACCAAAACATACTCAGTGCAATGAACATGATTGTCTCCGTGAAAAGGACAAAAGGTTATTGTAGCATTTGAGGGATGAAGGGTGGGAGCCACTTTTGGAGGGTGCAAATGCATTTTGTGTTTAGAGAGATGTACCGGTGCCAAATATGAATGATAATATTTCAGCCAAGGGTTTATCCAAGGAGTTTGCATGAGGCATCACTTGCTTTCATCACTATAAGGTAGAAATATTCAATGAGGTGATTGATAGAAACATAGCCAAGATGAACTGTCGATTTAGCGAAACAACAACCCGATTATTGATTTGCATTTCATGTCTAGATCCTAGAGACTCGTTCAATAGCTTTAACCATGACAAGATAATTGAGCTTGCAAGCATTTACTCAACAGACTTTGATCCAGAAGAACGGCAATTTTTGAGTGGTCAGCTTGACATATACATTGATGTGATGAAAAGATCACCTTTTTGTGGTTGTGATAGTCTATCAAGTATGTCCGTCAAGTTAGTTCAAACTAAGGAGTATTTGCGTTTCCCATTGGTTTATCGACTCATCAAACTTGCATTCATATTGCCGGTAGCGACAACATCAGTTGAAAGGGCTTTCTCAGCCATGAATATAATAAAGACAGATTTGAGAAACAAGATAGGTGATGAATGGTTCAATGATATGATGGTTTGCCATGCCGAGCAAGATATATTTGCTGGGATTGAAGACAAGAAGATTATTGAACATTTTCATGGCCTAAGGAATCGTAGAGGCCATCTTCCAAATCCTCCACATATAACTACAACTTAATGGTAAACATTTGCCTTATCTTTTGTTTGAACAAATGGAATACTATGTTGTGATTTAGATTAATCTAATTGTTTTTACATGCTTTAGGTACCTAAAGGACTAGAAGATTAAATATTTGGGACAAAGCATGGAAGATTTAGCCAGCTGAGGAGTCCAAGTTAGACTTTATGTGATTTTTTTGCGTTACATTTTTGCCTAGTTCTTGAGCCGTAAACTACTTTGATAAATTTATTGTGTTGACCATCTTGCGTGCATGCATACTCTTGGCCAATTATTTTTCTTGATTATCTTATTTTATTGTATTATGGCTTTGATTGTTTAAGTTCGCCCATGGTAACTTCATGTGACTCCCCCGATTTGACCGTACACTAATCATGCACGCAAATGTGTACGACCAAGATCAGGGACTCACGGGAAGATATCACAACACAACTCTAAAACATAAATAAGTCATACAAGCATCATAATACAAGCCAGGGGCCTCGAGGGCTCGAATACAAGTGCTCGATCACAGACGAGTCAGCGGAAGCATCAATATCTGAGTACAGACATAAGTTAAACAAGTCTGCCTTAAGAAGGCTAGCGCAAACTGGGATACAGATCGAACGAGGCGCAGGCCTCCTGCCTGGGATCCTCCTAACTACTCCTGGTCGTCGTCAGCGGCCTGCACGTAGTAGTAGGCACCTCCAGTGTCGTAGGTGTCGTCGTCGACGGTGGCGTCTGGCTCCTGGACTCCAGCATCTGGTTGTGACAACCAGATAGAAAAGAAAAGGGGGAAAAGAGGGAGAGAAGCAACCGTGAGTACTCATCCAAAGTACTCGCAAGCAAGGAGCTACACTACATATGCATGGGTATATGTGAAAAGGGGCATATCAGTGGACTGAACTGCAGAATGCCAGAATAAAAGGGGGATAGCTAGTCCTGTCGAAGACTACGCTTCTGGTCATCTCCATCTTGCAGCATGTAGAAGAGAGTAGATTGAAGTCCTCCAAGTAGCATCGCATAGCATAATCCTACCCGGCGATCCCCTCCTCGTCGCCCTGTTAGAGAGCGATCACCGGGTTGTATCTGGCACTTGGAAGGGTGTATTTTATTCAGTATCCAGTTCTAGTTGTCATAAGGTCAAGGTACAACTCCGGGTCGTCCTTTTACCGAGGGACACGGCTATTCGAATAGATAAACTTCCCTGCAGGGGTGCACCACATAACCCAACACGCTCGATCCCATTTGGCCGGACACACTTTTCTGGGTCATGCCCGGCCTCGTAAGATCAACGCGTCGCAGCCCCACCTAAGCACAACAGAGCGGTCAGCACGCCGGTCTAACCCTATGCGCGCAGGGGTCTGGGCCCATCGCCCTATGCACACCTGCACGTTGCGTACGCGGCCGGAAGCAGACCTAGCCTAGTGGCGTTCCAGTCCAATCCGGCGCGCGCCACTCAGTCGCTGACGTCAAGAAGGCTTCGGCTGATACCACGACGCCGGGATACCCATAACTACTCCCGCGTAGATGGCTAGTGCGTATAGACCAAATGGCCAGACTCAGATCAAATACCAAGATCTCGTTAAGCGTGTTAAGTATCCGCGAACGCCGACCAGGGCCAGGCCCACCTCTCACCTAGGCGGTCTCAACTTGCCCTGTCGCTCCGCCACAAAGATCCACTTGCGGGTACTCCTACGAGCCGACCCGACTTTAGTCATCACATGTGTCATGTATGTAGTATATAAGTATATACCCGTGATCACCGCCCAGGTGATCACGGCCCGATAGTATAGCACAGCAGACGGACAAGAATGTAGGGCCACTGATGGAAATCTAGCATCCTATACTAAGCATGTAGGATTGCAGGTAAAGGTAACAACAGTAGTAGCAAGGATAGGCTATGCATCAGGATAGGATATCGGAAAACAGTAACATGCTACACTACTCTAATGCAAGCAGTATAGAGAAGAATAGGCGATATCTGGTGATCAAGGGGGGGGGGCTTGCCTGGTTGCTCTGGCAAGTAGGAGGGGTCGTCAACTCCATAGTCGAACTGGACAGCAGCAGTGTCGGTCTCGTAGTCTACCGGAGAGAAGAGGGGGAAGAAACAGTAAATACAATGCAAACATAAGCATGACGATGCGTGACATGACAATGAGCGGTGCTAGGTGTGCCCTAACGCGACAGTTGGTGGTACCGGCGAAGGGGGGGAACATCCGGGGGGTATTCCCGATGTTTCTCGTTTTCGGACAGACGGACCGGAGGGGGAAAGTTGCTAGTTCGATAGGTTAGGGAGGTGTGGTGGACGAACGGACTGCGTATTCGGATTCGTCTCGTCATTCTGAGCAACTTTCATATAGAAAACATTTTCATCCGAGTTACGGTTTAAAAGATATGAATTTTCAAAGTTTATTTGAATTTCTGGAATTATTTAAATTAAGCAAAAATGAATTATGACGTCAGCATGAGGCAAAGCTGACGTCAGCAGGTCAACAGGTCGGCTGACCAGTCAAACCAGACAGGTGGGTCCAGTGGGACCCACATGTCAGCCTCTGTTAGTCTAATATTAATTTAAACTAAACTAACAGTCTAATTAGAGGGGTGGGGCCCATATGTCAGTGAGTGATTAGTTAATCTAATTATTTTTATTTATAAACCAATTGTTAGACTAATTAACAGAAGGGGGGCCCGCATGTCAGTGGCTGGGGGCCGCCCAGTCAGCACGTTGACCGCGGTCAACAAGTCAAGTGGGGCCCTGGGGCCCGTGTTTAGTGGCTGTGAGATGGGGCCCGAAGGGCCACGTCGGCGGGCGGCGCCGGAGACACGCCGGCGACCATCTCCGCGGCGGAGCATCGCCGGACTTCGCCGGAAAAACGCTACGGGGCACGGGGAGAGGTGCGGCTAGGCGCGTTCGATCGAGCGTCCGACGCCGCATCGATCTACGTCGGTCCCGTGGGCTAACTCGACCGGAGTGGCGCACTACATCGACGGCGGTGTCGACCGTGGCGGACGCCGGTGTTCTGGTGTCATCGCGAACAACGACAGAGGCTGCGACATGCCCAAAAGAGGGGTCCGACGGGGTCCTAGAGGTGCCCGGAGCACGACTACGAGCTCGGTTGAGCACTTTATCGTCGGTAGCGACGGCGACGAGCACCGCGGCGGAGTAAAGCTCGGGTGAAAAATGGAAGTGGCGGCTACGGGGATCTACCAGCAGCGCTGAGAGAGGGGAAAGGAGAGACTGCTCACCGGGGAGGCACACGGAGGCCACGGTGGTGGCTTAGGAGCCGCAGGGCGTCGGCAATCGGCGGAGGAGCGCCGGCGACCGTAGGCGCGGAAGAGCTCGATTCCGGGGCTGTGGTGGCGCCGAGCTCGAACCCTTGGTCAGAGATGGAGTAGAGGAAGCAGGCGGAGCTGTTGGACTCCTCGGCGAGGCGCGGGGAGCATGGTGGCCGCGTTAATGGCGAACGGCGGCGATGATGGTGTTCGGGCGAGATGGAAAAGCGAGGGAGAGGAGCAGGCGGGGGAGAAAGATCTCGAGGGTTGTCGACGAGGCCTAGGGGACTCGTCCTTATCCCCTCGGCGATGTGGCGGCGTGGGGCGGCGAGCAGGTCAGGCGGGGGCGGCGAGGGGCGTGCGCCCTCGGTCGGTTGAACAGAAGAGGAGGGGGAAGACGACAAGGGGAGGGGGGAGGTGCTGGGCCGCTGGACCGATTCGGCCGGCTAAGGCCCAGGGGTAGGCGGTGGATCTCTCTCTCTCTCTCCTCTTCTTTTACATTTTTTTAACTTTTCTGTTTTCTTTTATTTTAGTTTTAGTAAATTACCAAAGTGGCACCTAAATAGATTTTACAAATTATGCCACTGCCACAATAGTTTAACACTTATAACAATTTAGTTTTGAGAATGTTTATTATTTTTAAAGCATTTAAATAATTGTATTTGCTACTGTTTTATTCATTTTAGAGTATTTAAACATTTTATAAAAGTGTGGTTTCTCCACCATAATTACCTATGCAATATTTGGTTCACTCCGAATATTTTAGTTTTAATATTTGAAAACTTTTATTGTTTGCTTTTATTTAAATTTGAATTTGTTTCAGTTCTGAACTATCGAGAGTTTATCAACAGTAACCGCAGTGACATGGCATCATTAGCGGGGGATCACTGTAGCTTAATTATCCGGGCGTCACACTTCAAATCCTGGATCCGCCACTGCCCGACGGAATCACTCCGCCGGAGAGGAAAAGTGCTCCTGCCCAGGTTCCGCCTCGAGACGACGGCGTTTCTTCCCAAAAGTTTTCCTCTTTTTTAGGTCAAAAGGCCTCATATAGCAGAAGGAGGGCACCAGAGGGCTGTTGTGGGTCCTGCAAGGCATCAGGGCGCGCCCTATTGCCTTGTGGATAGCAGGTGGCCCCTCTCTAGTGGTTCTTCATTCCAGTATTTTTGGTATATTCAATAAATAATCTCCGTGAAATTTCAGGTTATTTGGAGATTCGTAGAGTAGCTATCTCTGTTGTAGCTCTTTTAGGTCTAGAATTCCAGCTGTCAGAATTTTCCCTCTCCATATGGATCTTGCAAATTAAGAGAGAAACGACATTAGAATTGCATCATAAAGTGAAATAATGACCAAAAGCATTATAAATAACAATAAAAAAACATGATGCAAAATGGACGTATCAAGGTGGTGGAGGAGTGACCCTTCAGGGGCATGTTGGTGACTTTTCCGCAACAGCTTGCCACTTCTTCGGCCCCATAACTGGCCCCAAGATCAAGTCGATGATGAGCATGTGGCTGGGCCTTGGATTGAAGAAATCAAGTCGATGATGAGCATGTTCCACGAGAGCAAGGTGACATGGGTAAGCGGGTTTGCGACTTATTTTGCTCATAAATTACCTAAGGTTGGGGTAGGGGAAGAAGTATGTAAGATTTGACCGATGGTGCCACCAGACTTTATTTTTTAGATGTGGTCTCTAATGAGATCCTGGATGCTGTTCAGGTTTTGTTTGGTTGAATAAAGCGGCAAAATTAATCCTAAAAAAAAAGCATCACCCCTTCCCCCATTTACTCACTCACCTCTAGTGCTAAGACAAACTCAGCCTTTCTCAGCACCAGCGATGACGACGACTCAGATATGTGGAAGCGGCAGCGACTTCAATCTCTGGCAGCAGAACTTGCTTCTCCCCTTCGTCTCATCCTCCTTGTCTCCGCCATAGGTGGTTCATCGGCTCCAAAGGGGGCAAGCAACACCCCCCTCCTATGTTAGGTCGTTGGGTATGGTGTAGGGTCGATTTCATCATTGCTTACCCAATATCGGTGTCGCCATTAGGTCATTATATGGACGAACGGATGAAGCTGGTTGTTCGGCAGCAACACTCCTGGTTGTGATTCAGGCTTTGGCCATGTTGATCCACAAGAGAGTTGTCCATTGGAGTGATAAGTTTGTCATCCGTTATGATCCCCTGTTAATCTAAGATAGGGAGAGGATGGCGAATATGAACTACATCCACAACAACAACGACATAGAAGTTGTGAACGTGCTTCAAATGGGAAGATCACCTTTTGCCGAGCTTGTGGAGACGTTTACAAATAGGGGCTACTAGAAGATACCATCCACACCTTTGTGGAAGTGCAAGTTGCCATGTTCCTTCATTATGTAGATCATAATAAGAGGTTCGGAGTTATTCACAACATACCCAGGAGATCCGTCGAGGTCATTATAGGTATTTCAAGCAAGTCTTGTATGCTATTGGGGAGCTCGGAGGAGAGGTGATCAAGGCACTAACTGGGTAAACTCCTAACAAGATTTACACGAGTCCAGGATGGTATTCGTATTTTCAAGGTGAGAATTACTTGCAGTTCATGCCATAACATGCTTGTAATATTCTCATAGAGTCGTAACAGTGTGTTTTGATGCCATCACATGATTATAGAGTCGTACAGGGTGATACTATCGCCACGGTAATGGAATCATTTCCGCCAAATGTGACATTCAGAAGGGATTTATTTGGACCCAGACTACAATCGTGGAACATCCTGCTCCAGCGGTTATCCACAGTGCAATTGTCACATGGGTCCGATTTATTCCGATGGAACCTACATGGGAATGGACAATTCTCAGTGGAGTCTATGTATAGAGCGTTAATCCAGTCTGATGTGCCAGTTGATAATAACAAGAAGATCTGGAAGATGAAGATACCGCTTAAGAATAAAATCTTCGCATGGTATCTTCGTCGTGGAGTCATTCTTACTAAAGATAACCTTATTAAGAGGAATTGGCATGGAAGTCCGTAATGTGTCTTTTGTCACCACGATGAGACAATAAAACATTTATTCTTCCAATGCAAATTGGCTCGTTCTATATGGTCGGTCATCCAAATAGCTTCTGACTTGTATCCTCCTTGTAGTGTTGCTAATGTATTTGGCAACTGGCTACATGGGATTGATCACATGTTTAGAACCCTTCTCAGGGTGGGAGCGCTTGCCGTTATTTGGTCGCTTTGGCTATGTAGAAATGATAAGGTTTTTAACGATAAAAGTACTTCTCTTATGCAGGTTATCTACAGATGTACCGGGACTCTTCGTTTATGGTCCTCTCTACAACGTGTGGAAAATCAAGACCTTTTTATGGAGGTGTGTACACGATTGGAGGCTACGGCGAGGGATACTTTTACCCAACATGGGTGGCAACATGATCTTAGGATTGGCCCACCTCCGCTTTAGGCGTTATACGGATACTACATGTTTTCCTTGTATTTCGCCTTTTTATTATTTTTCATTTGAATGAGAGGATATTGTTTGGCTGTGTGCATCTTAGCTATGCAGAGGCCGGGTGTAATGCTTAAATCTTTTAAGTAATAAAGCGCCCCTTTTCGGAAAAAATCACATGATTGCATTTCGCGCAATACATTGTACTTATGTAAACGTTAGAGTATTGAGGTTACAGTTTGCAACATACAGTGATAGAAAGCACTGCACAAACTAGGATGTGCTTGTTGTTGACTTTGATCTGAAGTTCACATATGCGTTAGCTGGCTGGAAAGGACTAGCCCATGATGCTAACATTCTTACCTAGGAGATGCCCAATGGTAAGTTCTACCTAGGAGATGCCGGATAGGCATGTCAGCCTTGTGTTCTTCCACCCTTGAGGAAAACCAGGTACCATTTGAATGAGTTCTCTTATAGGAACTATCCTACGACTGCACCGGAATTGTTCAATCTCATACACTTTAGCCTTAGAGTTAGGTTGACAGGGCATTTGAAGCTCTGAATAATAGATTTAAGATCCTGGTTCAGAAATCACTCCACCCTTTCCCCACCAAGTTAGGCTTGTTCTTGCATGTTCCATTCTCCATATCTGGATCCTGGAATGGGGTTGTGATGAATTTATGCCGGACGAGGAAGATGTGACGACTGATGATGTTTCTTCCACGCCATCCCTCCTTCCACCCCTACAACCTGAGACCACACCCTGGTAGGGATCCAGTTCGTACCAATAACTCTAGCCATGGTGTGTAGGCATTTGATAATGAAGCTTAAAAGAGCAAAAGGTTAGAGTGGGCTAAGGCAGTGTGGGCAAATATATGTAAAACAAGGATCTAAAGAAAAAGAATATGAGGATGGACTTCCCCCCTAATTCGACATTGATGATGTTTCTTCTATTGAGCCATATGACTATTATTTTGTACTGCAACTTGTTAGTTACTAGGAAGAACTGTCATTTTTTTACTAGCTAAGACTGAAACAATGTTTAATTTGTACTGCTTATGTAGGGTGAATGTGTGGTAAGGTCACCACTGGTGAGAAGGGGTGACCAGAACATAGGCTGCGCACAACCAAACATCATGTTTTGCACGTTGACAACCATTTACCTACACAAGTGGTTTACAATTCGAACATTGTGTGTATCCAATTGTCCACAGAAGATGGGCTTAATGCGATAAATAACCAAATCAGATGTTCAAGATGTTTGTGTACACCGGTACTATACTATTCAAATTCAAGATGTTCAACGATCGATCAGTGGTAGGACCAGCAAATTACCGAGGCAAGGCAGAACAAGGTGAAAGTAGAAATGCGACGAATATTACTGAATACGGCCAAAATGATGGATCATCCAAAGAAACACAATTTTAACAGTATGCTTCGCTGAATATCACCAAATCCAAATGACACTTGGAAATATAGCATCAAACATAGATAAATAGTCTCATCCAAGGCAAAGGTAATCTGAGCTTCCAGATGGCAGTGCAGTAGGTAAGTAGTGACCCATAAATGAAGAGTTGACTTCAAACGAAGATGCGCCCAATTCCTGACAAGTCACCACACGGCCTAAATCATAGAAATGACAGAAATATCAGCTACCAAATTTGCACTGAAACAACCAATATAATTCACAAGCAAACAGGCTGAGCAAGTAGTAAAAGATCAAACCGTCTCGTAACCAGAATATCAAGCTCATGTGCATGCTATTTACTGTTTTAAAATTCTGAAAGATTTTCTCTTTACTGTATTATGAGCTGTCAAAAAGATTGCACCGATTCAGACAAACTGACAATCACTGTATTATGAAAAGAAAACTGAATAAGATAGTATAACTCCCCAAACAACATCATCAATTGGTCCATGCAGCGAGGATTACAAGGTACTCCCTCCGTTCCTAAATATTTGTCTTTTTAGTGATTTCAAATGGACTACCACATACGGATGTATATAGACATATTTTAGAGTGTACATTCACTCATTTTGCTCCGTATGTAGTCACTTGTTGAAATATCTAGAAAGACAAATATTTAGGAACGGAGGGAGTATTACTTAACTGATCAGAGTGAATGACACATATATAATCATATATGCATGTTCTGATATCCTTTCTAGATTTCTTTGATCTTCTAAATGACTAAACCAGAAAATACAGTCAAGATTGTATCCTTATCAATTGTAAAGATGAGATAATGTAAAGGTGACATCGGACGTGACAGCTAGGAACTTCACGTGAATAGTTAGGACCGTCTCTCAACCCAGTACCACAAGACAAATGTCTCAAGAGAGAATTTTTTTTTAAATTATGCTGATTTCCCAGGTATAAAATTCATAAACAGAAGTTAAAAGATCCAGTCTCAAACTTGCAACAGGCCTACAAAAGTAGCTCACTGAAACCTCCAGCATATAAAACAACCTGCATTTTGGAAATCTGAAGGCAACCTAAAAGCTGTTTTATAACAAATCAAAATGAGCAAGCCAACCAGAGTGAGCACACGTTAAAACGCAATGTACAAAACTGCCGTGTCAAAAGAAACATTACAATCCATAAGCAACCTAGTTAACGAGATAAAAATTCTGTTATCACTAGTGCCAAAATTACCTACCACGTAGTGTGTACCAAACTAATATGGCGATAGCCTTTTTAAATAACTTTAAGATTCGTGTGAACTTTTTGTGTGTGTGTGGGTTGGGGGGGGGGGGGGGGGGTACTAACAGGTTCTAGGAAAGTCACATGAAGGGACTGTAATACAGGATGCCAAAAATTCATTCAGAGCGTACTAGGAAATTAATGTGTAAGAATAATTCAGAAGTTGTAACTTGGAAAGTTTCAGAATGTACAATACAACGAAAGTATAGGATAATGAACATATGGATAGACTAGAGACTATACAGCAGGAATTAGGGAAGTATCAAGTGTGTCATATCTCTTATACCAGCATATATATAAGGGACCCCTATATATAATGTATAGTCTACAGCCAACAGAATTTGTGATCTTAACTTGTAAAACAGACTTAAGTATTGGAACGATAGCCTCGCATCCTTGTCATTTTGAGCATAATTACTTCACTATCCTATCTATCTTGCAAGAAGAACTCCCTATAATCTGAGAATCCTAGAAAGGATGAACATTTGTGCCTCCAAGTTGTACTAGTCTACTCCAAAGCTAATGCACTAACTTACTCATGGTATTATGCACATGGAACAAACTACTCCAAGCAAACACATATGGAAAACATTGATCCGAGTGTGCAAATGAGGAAGCAACATCGCTGAACAAAAACTAACATCATTAACAGGAGTGGGCTGTCTTGTAAATTACCCCAAGTCAGTTCTCTGGAGCGAGGAACGCAGGTGGCCATGCCAGGAAGTAGGCGAACATGGGGTGCCCATATTCCTTGCCACCTTTGGTCGACAGGCGCTCCATCTTGCCGGTGTCCATATCGAATGAGTAGTACCCGTATCCCCAGGTCTTGATGAACACCTTCCCTGTGCGACCGGCGTCCATGTCGCTGGGCCAGACCCTAAGGGTCCTGAGCTTCGTGTCCCTGTGCAGGCCAGGAACCATGTCGCACACCACGCTCAAATCCACGATCCTCCTCTCCAGAAGCCAACTGTTGTCACTCGACCTGCCCTCCCCGCGCACCCAGAGCTGCAGCTGTTTCTCGCCGTCGGTCACCAAGCAAAGCCGCCCATCCGGCGTTCCCCGATGCGGTACTTGCAGGATCCGCATGCCATAGCGTCCGGCACCAGCAGGCAGGAGAACTTGAGTGTGGCAGGGTCCAGCACGAGCAGGCGCCAAGAGTTGCAGATGTGCCAGTAGATCTTCCCGCCGGCGTGCACGCAGCGTCCCTCGAACCAATAGGGATCGAACTCGACCACGACCTCCTCGTCCCGCGGGAGCGCGCGCCAGCTGCAGTCGCCGTTGTCGACGGACGCCACCCAGGCGCGAGGGTGCCCGCCGTCGATGGCGAAGCAGACAACCTCGAAGCAGAGCTTTCCCGGGCAAGCGCGGGAGAGCAGCGCGGAGCCGACGTAGTACCTTGAGTTGCGCCAGCGGCGGTCATCGGGCACCGTGTCGCGCCGCGGGGGCGGGAGGACCATGCGGCGGCGGGTGGACGGGTCGAGGACGAGGAAGCGGGGGATCATCTTCTAGGGAAACTCGTCGGCCGGCTCGAAAAGCAGGAGGCCTTGATGCGAGTCGAAGAGGAAGAAGCGGAAGGCGTCCGGAGCGAAATCGAGGGAGAGGCGAGGGGAGGAGGCGTCGAGGGGAACGAACACGGCGGGGGTGTCGACGTTCTTGGTATACGGGAGGGGGGGCGGGGGAGGGGTTTCGGTTGGGTGGAAGAAGTAGCCGAGGAGAGGAGGGGCGCGAGGGAGGCAGGCGGCGGCCAGGCGGCGCCAGCGGTGGCAGGCGAGGGCGGCACGGAGGAGGTCGGCGAGGGAGAGACGGCGGAGAATGCTGCTGATGTCGAAATCGGCGAGGACATCGATCGAAGCCTTCGCCGCCTTGGCCTGTGGCTCCGTCGGCGGTGGGGGAGGAACCGAGGTGGAGGAAGGTGGGGCTTTTCTGGATTTGGTCTTCTTGCCTCTGTTCTTCGGCGCCATTGGCGCGGTTGACGGAGGGTTCTGGAGACCGACGCGGGTCTCCCTCTGATTTTTGTGACGTCGGCTTCGCTGTTCGGAAGAAACCAAAATTTCAAAATTTTGAGATTCCCGCCTGGTTTCCCTTGTTTCGAAGAAAAAAAAGCACAAGTTTAGAATGATAATGGAAATGAAATAAGTAAGAGCAACTTCAACGCACCGAACCAAGCGGACGCGGATTTTGTCCGCTTTTCGTCCGTTTGGGTCAGCCAGGCGGACGTATGCGTCCGTGTTTCCATATGGGTCGGCTTGAGCGCCCAATGGAGACGGACCCAAATTTGCCGGCGTAGGAAAAAAAAAACAGGTCGTAGAAATAAACATAATTAAACATTAGGTGGCCGGTCAACCGCCTGCCAAAGTCCACCTAAACCTAATTAACATTAATTAAAAACATAAAAAAGTCTGCGCCCGCACGCTTCCCTAGACGTCCTTTGCTTTGCCCTTGCCCTTGACGTCGCCATCGCCGCTGGTGAGGTCGATGAAGACGAGAGCCGGGCCAGCCCACCCGAGCGCCGCTTGGTACGCTGCCAGGGTAGCCTCCTCCGACGTCTGCTGGGGCGCAGGCATTGCGGCTCGCCGGTCGCACTCCTCCTCCTCCTCCTCAAGCCGCAGCGCCTCCGCGTCGCGGCGCAGCTGCTGCTCCCAAAGCATTTGTTGCTCGCCGTCGGCCTCCTCCTGGGGCGAGTCAGTGCGCCTTCCAGCGCTCGAGGTGGGCCGCCTCCTCCTCCGGCGTCGCGGTGTAGTGGACCGGAGGCGCGCCCACCCACTCGCAGAACTCGCCGGTCCACGTGTAGGACTCCTCCGGCCAAGTGGGTGGAGGCGGCGAGCGCTTCCGCATTGGCTCCGGCTTTGGCTTGGGCTCGACGATGGGCAGTAGCGGCGGTGGCGGAGGCGGGTCGAAGAGCGGGGCGTGGACGAAGTCCCCTGCCGCCAACAAGGCGAGTGCGCGCTCCATCCCATCCCATTGGGCCTCCTCCTCAATCCTGCTTGCCTCCAGTGCGTGCTAAAGGGCTAGCTCGAGGGCGGCTTCGTACGCCGCCTCTTCGTCCTGCTCGTGCGGCAGAACCTCAGGCGGCGGCGGAGGAACGTCGTGGTCGACGTGAACGCCCTAGCGGCGCTCCTCCTCGTGCTCTAGCGTGAACCAGCGCTCCCAGTTGGGGAGTCTGGCTCGTAGGCACGCATCTCCCGCTGCTCCGGAGTGAGGGCCTCGCGACGCCGGCGAACTTCCTCGGCGTGCGCCCGCGGTGTGCATGGCACTGCCGGAATAGGGATCCGCTGCGGGTCCAGATGCCGGCCGTGAGGCAGGTTGACATCTAGATACTGCAATGGTCGGCGGTGCTGCCAGTGCCACCGCGCCTGGTGGACTGGTATGTACAGACGCCGCCGCTCCGGTGGTGAGCCGCGTCTAGGAGGCGGCAGCGGGAGAGCTCGCCCCAGCGAGCCGCGGGAAGAGCTTGCACCCGGGGTCAGCTTCCCCCTCCCCTTGCCACTGAAAACCCCCATGGTGGTTTGGGCTTGCTAGGGTTTCTCGTCGCCGGGGAGGGAGCACGGTGTGGCCAGATGTGGACGGGTGTTGGAACTGGATGAGGTCGGCCCCGCCGCACGCTTCCATTAAAACTGACGGGCTCACGGACCATCCACACGCTGCCAGGCGGGGCCCCGAGGTAGGTGCTGGCATTTAATAAGACGTGGGTGGTGGTTGGTGTTGGAAATATGCCCTAGAGGCAATAATAAATTGGTTATTATTATATTTCCTTGTTCATGATAATCGTTTATTATCCATGCTAGAATTGTATTGATAGGAAACTCAGATACATGTGTGGATACATAGACAACACCATGTCCCTAGTAAGCCTCTAGTTGACTAGCTCGTTGATCAATAGATGGTTACGGTTTCCTGACCATGGACATTGGATGTCGTTGATAACGGGATCACATCATTAGGAGAATGATGTGATGGACAAGACCCAATCCTAAGCCTAGCACAAGATCGCGTAGTTCGTTTGCTAAGAGCTTTTCTAATGTCAAGTATCATTTCCTTAGACCATGAGATTGTGCAACTCCCGGATACCGTAGGAATGCTTTGGGTGTACCAAACGTCACAACGTAACTGGGTGGCTATAAAGGTGCACTACAGGTATCTCCGAAAGTGTCTGTTGGGTTGGCACGAATCGAGACTGGGATTTGTCACTCCGTGTAAACGGAGAGGTATCTCTGGGCCCACTCGGTAGGACATCATCATAATGTGCACAATGTGACCAAGGAGTTGATCACGGGATGATGTGAGTTACGTAACGAGTAAAGAGACTTGCCGGTAACAAGATTGAACAAGGTATAGGGATACCGACGATCGAATCTCGGGCAAGTAACATACCGATAGACAAAGGGAATTGTATACGGGATTGATTGAATCCTCGACATCGTGGTTCATCCGATGAGATCATCGTGGAACATGTGGGAGCCAACATGGGTATCCAGATCCCGCTGTTGGTTATTGGCCGGAGAACATCTCGGTCATGTCTGCATGGTTCCCGAACCCGTAGGGTCTACACACTTAAGGTTCGGTGACGCTAGGGTTATAGAGATATTAGTATGCGGTAACCCGAAAGTTGTTCGGAGTCCCGGACGAGACCCCGGACGTCACGAGGAGTTCCGGAATGGTCCGGAGGTAAAGATTTATATATGGGAAGTCTTATTTTGGTCGCCGGAAAAGTTTTGCACTTTATCGGTATTGTACCGGGAGTGCCGAAAGGGGTCCGAGGGTCCACCAAGGGGGTCCACCTTCCCCGGGGGGCCACATGGGCTGTAGGGGTGTGCGCCTTGGCCTATATGGGCCAAGGGCACCAGCCCCAAGAGGCCCATGCGCCAAGAGATAAGGGAAAGGAAGAGTCCTAAAGGGGGAAGGCACCTCCGAGGTGCCTTGGGGAGGAAGGACTCCTCCCTGGCCGCACCCTTCCCTGGAGGAAGGGCCAAGGCTGCGCCCCCTCTCCCTTGGCCCTATATATAGTGGGGGGGGGGAGGGAGGGCAGCAATACCTAAGCCCTGGCGCCTCCCTCTCCCTCCCGTGACACATCTCCCTCCTCCCGCAGCGCTTGGCGAAGCCCTGTTGGAATCCTGCTACTTCCACCACCACGCCGTCGTGCTGCTGGATCTCCATCAACCTCTTCTCCCCCCTTGCTGGATCAAGAAGGAGGAGACGTCGCTGCTCCGTACGTGTGTTGAACGCGGAGGTGCCGTCCGTTCGGCGCTAGGATCATCGGTGATTTGGATCACGACGAGTACGACTCCATCAACCCCGTTCTCTTGAACGCTTCCGCTCGCGATCTACAAGGGTATGTAGATGCACTCCTTCCCTCTCGTTGCTAGTAAACTCCATAGATTGATCTTGGTGATGCGTAGAAAATTTTGAATTTCTGCTACGTTCCCCAACAGTGGCATCATGAGCTAGGTCTATGCGTAGTTTCTATGCACGAGTAGAACACAAAGTAGTTGTGGGCGTCGATGTTGTCAATTCTTCTTGCCGCTACTAGTCTTATCTTGTTTCGGCGGCATTGTGGGATGAAGCGGCCCGGACCGACCTTACACGTACGCTTACGTGAGACAGGTTCCACCGACTGACATGCACTAGTTGCATAAGGTGGCTAGCGGGTGTCTGTCTCTCCCACTTTAGTCGGAACGGATTCGATGAAAAGGGTCCTTATGAAGGGTAAATAGAAATTGGCATATCACGTTGTGGTCTTACGTAGGTAAGAAACGTTCTTGCTAGAAACCTATACAAGCCACGTAAAAACTTGCAACAACAATTAGAGGACGTCTAACTTGTTTTTGCAGCCTGTGTTATGTGATGTGATATGGCCAGAAGATGTGATGAATGATATATGTGATGTATGAGATTGATCATATTCTTGTAATAGGAATCACGACTTGCATGTCGATGAGTATGACAACCGGCATGAGCCATAGGAGTTGTCTTTATTTTTTGTACGACCTGCGTGTCATTGAATAACGCCATGTAAATTACTTTACTTTATTGCTAAGCGCGTTAGCCATAGAAGTAGAAGTAATCGTTGGCGTGACAACTTCATGAAGACACAATGATGGAGATCATGATGATGGAGATCATGGTGTCATGCCGGTGACAAAGATGATCATGGTGCCCCGAAGATGGAGATCAAAGGAGCAAAATGATATTGGCCATATCATGTCACTATTTGATTGCATGTGATGTTTATCATGTTATGCATCTTATTTGCTTAGAACGACGGTAGTAAGTAAGATGATCCCTCACTAAAATTTCAAGAGACATGTTCCCCCTAACTGTGCACCGTTGCGAAGGTTCGTTGTTTCGAAGCACCACGTGATGATCGGGTGTGATAGATTCTAACGTTCGAATACAACGGGTGTTGACGAGCCTAGCATGTACAGACATGGCCTCGGAACACATGCAAAACACTTAGGTTGACTTGACGAGCCTAGCATGTACAGACATGGCCTCGGAACACAAGAGACCGAAAGGTCGAGCATGAGTCGTATAGAAGATACGATCAACATGGAGATGTTCACCGATGATGACT
Source organism: Aegilops tauschii subsp. strangulata (assembly GCF_002575655.3). Lineage (NCBI taxonomy): Eukaryota > Viridiplantae > Streptophyta > Magnoliopsida > Poales > Poaceae > Aegilops > Aegilops tauschii. The sequence goes on along the minus strand of NC_053039.3, from coordinate 259,595,242 downwards.
AGTCCGTCTCACGTGATGATCGGACATGGCCTAGTTTGACTCGGATCATGTATCACTTAGATGACTAGAGGGATGTCTGAGTGGGAGTTCAATAATCAGATGAACTTCATTATCATGAACATAGTCAAAAGGTCTTTGCAATTATGTCATAGCTTGCGCTTTAGTTCTACTGTTTAAGATATGTTCCTAGAGAAAATTTAGTTGAAAGTTGGTAGTAGCAATTATGCGGACTGGGTCCGTAAACTGAGGATAGTCCTCATTGCTGCACAGAAGGCTTATGTCCTTAATGCACCGCTCGGTGTGATGATCCTCATCGTCGTCTGTAGATGTTGCGAAACATCTGACATACACGTTTTGATGACTACGTGATAGTTCAGTGCGTAATGCTAACGGTTTAGAATTGTGGCACCAAAGACGGTTTTTGAAACGTCACAGAACATATGAGATGTTCCGAAGACTGAAATTGGGATTTCAGACTAGTGCCCACGTCAAGAGGTATGAGACCTCTGACAAGTTTCTTAAGCCTGCAAACTAAGGGAGAAAAGCTCAATCGTTGAGCATGTGCTCAGATTGTCTGAGTACCACAATCGCTTGAATCGAGTGGGAGTTAGTCTCCCAGATGAGACAGTGATGGTTCTCCATAGTCACTGCCACCAAGCTATTAGAGCTTCGTGATGAACTATAAATATCAGGGATAGTTATGATGATCCTTGAGCTATTCGCGATGTTTGGCACCGCGAGAGTAGAAATCAAGAAGGAGCATCAATTGTTGATGGTTTGTAAAACCACTAGTTTCTAGAAGGGCAAGGGCAAAAGGGATACTTCATGAAACAACAAATCATTTGCTGCTCTAGTGAAGAAACCCAAGGTTGAACCCAAACCCGAGACTAAGTGCTTCTGTAATGAGGGGAACGGTCACTGAAGCAGTACTACCCTAGATACTTGGTAGATGAGAAGGCAGGCAAGGTCGACAGAAGTATATTGGATATACGTTATATGAATGTGTACTTTACTAGTACTCCCAGCAGCACCAGGGTATTAGATACCGGTTCGGTTGCTAAGTGTTAGTAACTCGAAATAAAAGCTGCGGAATAAACAGAGACTAGCTAAAGGTGAGATGACGATGTGTGTTGAAAGTGTTTCAAGGTTGATGTGATCAAGCATCGCATGCTCCCTCTACCATCGAGATTTGGTGTTTGTGTTGAGCATGATTGGATTATGTTTATCGCAATACGGTTATTCATTTAAGGAGAATAATGGTTACTCTGTTTATTTGAATAATACCTTCAATGGTCTTGCACCTAAAATGAATCTCGATCGTAGTGATACACATGTTCGTGCCAAAAGATATAAAATAGTAATGATAGTTCCACATACTTGTGGCACTGCCATTTGAGTCATATTGGTATAGAACGCATGAAGAAGCTCCATGTAGATGGATCTTTGGACTCACTCGTTTTTGAAAAGATTGAGACATGCGAACCATGTCTATTGGTATATATGCATGAAGAAACTCCATGCAGATGGATCGTTTGGACTCACTTGATTTTGAATCACTTGAGACATGCAAATCATACCACATGGGCAAGATGACTGAAAGGCCTCGTTTTCAGTAAGATGGAACAAGAGAGCAACTTGTTGGAAGTAATACATTTTGATGTGTGCAGTCCAATGAGTGCTGAGGCATGCAGTGGATATCGTTATGTTCTTACTTCACAGATGATTTGAGTAGATGCTGAGTGTATTTACTTGATGAAACACAAGTCTGAATTATTGAAAGGTTCAAGTAATTTCAGAGTGAAGTTGAAGATCGTCGTGACAAGAGGATAAAATGTCTATGATATGATCATAGAGATGAGTATCTGAGTTATGAGTTTGGCACACAATTAAGACATTGTGGAAAGTGTTTCACAATTAATACCGCCTGGAACACCATAGTGTGATGGTGTGTCCGAACATCATAACTGCACCCTATTGGATATGGTGCATACCATGATGTCTCTTATCGAATTACCACTATCGTTTATGGGTTAGGCATTAGAGACAACCGCATTCACTTTAAATAGGGCACCACGCAATTCCGTTGAGACGACACCGTTTAGAGAAACCTAAGTTGTCGTTTCTTAAAAGTTTGGGGCTGCGATGCTTATGTGAAAAAGTTTCAGGCTGATAAGCTCGAACCCAAAGCGGATAAATGCATCTTCATAGAAAACCCAAAATAGTTGGGTATACCTCCTATTTCAGATCTGGAAGCAAAAGTAATTGCTTCTAGAAACGAGTCCTTTAGATCTGGAAGCAAAAGTAATTGCTTCTAGAAACGAGTCCTTTCTCGAGGAAAAGTTTCTCTCGAAAAGAATTGAGTGGGAGGATGGTGGAGACTTGATAAGGTTATTGAACCGTCACTTCAACTAGTGTGTAGCAGGGCACAGGAAGTTGTTCCTGTGGCACCTACACCAATTGAAGTGGAAGCTTATGATAGTGATCATGAAACTCCGGATCAAGTCACTACCAAACCTCGTAGGACGACGAGGATGCGTACTACTTCAGAGTAATGCGTGATCCTGTCTTGGAAGTCATGTTGCTAGACAACAATGAACCTACGAGCTATGGGGAAGCGATGGTGGGCCCGGATTCCGACAAATGGTTAGAAGCCATGAAATCCGAGATAAATGGATCTTTAAGAAGAAGACGGACATGGACGGTAATGTTACCATCTGTGAAGCTAGACTTGTGGCAAAGAGTATTTTCACAAGTTCAAGGAGTTGACTACGATGAGATTTTCTCATCCGTAGCGATGCTTAAGTCCGTCGGAATCATGTTAGCATTAGCTGCATTTATGAAATCTGGCAGATGGATGTCAAAACAAGTTTCCTTACCAGTTTTAGTAAGGAAAGGTTGTATGTGATACAATCAGAAAGGTTTTGTCGATCCTAAGGATGCTAAAAGGTATGCTAGCTCCAGCGATCCTTCCATGGACTAGAGCAAGCATCTCGGAGTCAGAATATACGCTTTGATGGAGTGATCAAAGTTTTTGGGTTTATACAAAGTTTGTTAGAAACTTGTATTTACAATAAAGTGAGTGGGAGCGCTACAACATTTCTGATAAGTATATGTGAATGACATATTGTTGATCCGAAATGATGTAAAATTTCTGGAAAGCATAAAGGGTTGTTTGAAAGGAGTTTTTCAAAGGAAGACCTGGATAAAGCTGCTTACATATTGGGCATCAAGATCTATAGAGATAGATCAAGACGCCTGATGATACTTTCAAAGAACGCACACCTTGACATGATTTTGAAAGAGTTCAAAATAGATCAGCAAAGAAGGAGTTCTTGGCTGTGTTACAAGGTGTGAGTATTGAGTAAGACTCAAGACCCGACCACAGCAGAAGAGAGAGAAAGGATGAAGGTCGTCCCCTATGCTTTAGACGTAGGCTCTATAGTATGCTATGCTGTGTATCGCACACGAAGTGTGCCTTGCCATGAGTTGGTCAAGGGGTACAATAGTGATCCGGGAATGGATCACATGACAGCGGTCGAACTTATCCTTAGTATCTAGTGGACTAAGGAATTTTCTCGATTATGGAGGTGAAAAGGAGTTCGTCGTAAAGGGTTACGTCGATGCGAACTTTGACACTAATCCGGATGACTCTGAGTAGTAAACCGGATTCGTATAGTAGAGCAGTTATTTGAAATGGCTCCAAGTAGCGCGTGGTAGCATCCACAAGATGACATAGATATTCATAAAGCACACACGGATCTGAAAGGTTCAGACCCGTTGACTAATAACCTCTCTCACAAGCATAACATGATCAAATCGGAACTCATTGAGTGTTAATCACATAGAGATGTGAACTAGATTGTTGACTCTAGTAAACTCTTTGGATGTTGGTCACATGGTGATGTGACCTGTGAGTGTTAATCACATGGTGATGTGAACTAGATTATTGACTCTAGTGCAAGTGGGAGACTATTGGAAATATGCCCTAGAGGCAATAATAAATTGGTTATTATTATATTTCCTTGTTCATGATAATCGTTTATTATCCATGCTAGAATTGTATTGATAGGAAACTCAGATACATGTGTGGATACATAGACAACACCATGTCCCTAGTAAGCCTCTAGTTGACTAGCTCGTTGATCAATAGATGGTTACGGTTTCCTGACCATGGACATTGGATGTCGTTGATAACGGGATCACATCATTAGGAGAATGATGTGATGGACAAGACCCAATCCTAAGCCTAGCACAAGATCGCGTAGTTCGTTTGCTAAGAGCTTTTCTAATGTCAAGTATCATTTCCTTAGACCATGAGATTGTGCAACTCCCGGATACCGTAGGAATGCTTTGGGTGTACCAAACGTCACAACGTAACTGGGTGGCTATAAAGGTGCACTACAGGTATCTCCGAAAGTGTCTGTTGGGTTGGCACGAATCGAGACTGGGATTTGTCACTCCGTGTAAACGGAGAGGTATCTCTGGGCCCACTCGGTAGGACATCATCATAATGTGCACAATGTGACCAAGGAGTTGATCACGGGATGATGTGAGTTACGTAACGAGTAAAGAGACTTGCCGGTAACGAGATTGAACAAGGTATAGGGATACCGACGATCGAATCTCGGGCAAGTAACATACCGATAGACAAAGGGAATTGTATACGGGATTGATTGAATCCTCGACATCGTGGTTCATCCGATGAGATCATCGTGGAACATGTGGGAGCCAACATGGGTATCCAGATCCCGCTGTTGGTTATTGGCCGGAGAACATCTCGGTCATGTCTGCATGGTTCCCGAACCCGTAGGGTCTACACACTTAAGGTTCGGTGACGCTAGGGTTATAGAGATATTAGTATGCGGTAACCCGAAAGTTGTTCGGAGTCCCGGACGAGACCCCGGACGTCACGAGGAGTTCCGGAATGGTCCGGAGGTAAAGATTTATATATGGGAAGTCTTATTTTGGTCGCCGGAAAAGTTTCGCACTTTATCGGTATTGTACCGGGAGTGCCGAAAGGGGTCCGGGGGTCCACCAAGGGGGTCCACCTGCCCCGGGGGGCCACATGGGCTGTAGGGGTGTGCGCCTTGGCCTATATGGGCCAAGGGAACCAGCCCCAAGAGGCCCATGTGCCAAGAGATAAGGGAAAGGAAGAGTCCTAAAGGGGGAAGGCACCTCCGAGGTGCCTTGGGGAGGAAGGACTCCTCCTTGGCCGCACCCTTCCTTGGAGGAAGGGCCAAGGCTGCGCCCCCCTCTCCCTTGGCCCTATATATAGTGGGGGGAGGGAGGGCAGCAATACCTAAGCCCTGGCGCCTCCCTCTCCCTCCCGTGACACATCTCCCTCCTCCCGCAGCGCTTGGCGAAGCCCTGTTGGAATCCCGCTACTTCCACCACCACGCCGTCGTGCTGCTGGATCTCCATCGACCTCTTCTCCCCCCTTGCTGGATCAAGAAGGAGGAGACGTCGCTGCTCCGTACGTGTGTTGAACGCGGAGGTGCCGTCCGTTCGGCGCTAGGATCATCGGTGATTTGGATCACGACGAGTACGACTCCATCAACCCCGTTCTCTTGAACGCTTCTGCTCGCGATCTACAAGGGTATGTAGATGCACTCCTTCCCTCTCATTGCTAGTAAACTCCATAGATTGATCTTGGTGATGCGTAGAAAATTTTGAATTTCTGCTACGTTCCCCAACAGTTGGGCGGCCGACAAGTGAGACCGCCACGGACATCGAGTTGACGCGCGGCGCATCCACGTCGCGTCCGCGCCGACGCATTTCAAGCGCACTTTTAGGCTGGAAATGTGTCTGCACGGACGCGATACAGACGGATTTTGGGAATGGGTCGGCACGTTGGGCCGGCGTTTTTGTCCGCGGCGACCCAAACATATGTGGCGAACGAAATGAGTCGCCCCATTGGAGTTGCTCTAAGTACTCTACTTACTGTCCCTGCCATATCCTAGTTACAGGTTAGGATTAGCAATATGTGCAACCAAGCCCGAAAAACAAAATACTAAAAAGGATGTTTACTGAGAAGCATGAGACACACACAAACGCTCATATATACTCACCCCTGTAAACACACGCTTGCCAATCCTACCCTATGAACACCTCTGAGAGATGTGTCGATTGGTCTTGAGATTGATAGCGTCACCACATGCGCCTATCTATTGACAGGAATGTTCCCTCTCAGTGTGGCGCAGGGGATGGCGTGCTCTGGCGATGCGCTCCCTCCCCCCCCCCCCCCACGGCGAGCGCCGCGCCTGCCGCCTTCGCTCCCATCAGCCCTTCGCCGGAGCTCCCCTCGTCCCTGCCGCCGTTGGTGACGCCCCCGCCTGTGCCTGCCCCGGCCGCGCCTGCCGCCCAGGCTCGGATCCGATGGGCGGACCTCGCCAAAGATGATGCCGAGACCTCCCCCGCTGGCCCCTCCGCCGTGCCGCCCCCTCCCCTCCCCTGCCCCCCGCCGTGCCGCGCCGCCCCTGCGTGGCCGGTGGCTCAGCCCCCCACGCGCGGGGCTCTGCCACTGGCTCGCGGCAGCTGTTGCACTCGCCGCTGCTGAGATCTGCTCGGACGGCCGGGGTCAAAGGCGCGAGCTTGCGGAGTGGTGGGACGCGCCACCGCCACCAGCATTCATGGGGTGTGGTTGGGCGTTCTGATTTGGGTCCGGCTCATGCTTTGTGGCGTCGCCCCATGGCCGGTCCTGTCCTCGCGTCGGCTTCGCTCCCGCCGGCGGCGTGCTGCGCCGGCGAATCCGAGGCTCCCGTCGCCCGGTCCTCCCCTTTCCATCCGTTCATAGCTACCTTTGGATCATCCTCGCTCCGCTTCCATGTAGCCCAGCCCCTCAGCCGTCCCTGGCTTGCCTTGGCCAGCGTTTCTCTGGCGGCGGCGGCGGTGGCGGCGACATCACCACATCGAGGGGAAACCCTACATGCGGTTGCCCTGCCCTTCCCCCTGGACCGCTGATGACCCACAAGTATAGTGGATCTATCGTAGTCCTTTCGATAAGTAAGAGTGTCGAACCCAACGAGGAGCAGAAGGAAATGATAAGCGGTTTTCAGTAAGGTATTCTCTGCAAGCACTGAAATTATAGGTAACAGATAGTTTTGTGATAAGATAATTTGTAACGAGCAACAAGTAACAAAAGTAAATAAAGTGCAGCAAGGTGGCCCAATCCTTTTTGTAGCAAAGGACAAGCTGAAGGAAATATGCCCTAGAGGCAATAATAAAGTTATTATTTATTTCCTTATATCATGATAAATGTTTATTATTCATGCTAGAATTGTATTAACCGGAAACATAATACTTGTGTGAATACATAGACAAACAGAGTGTCACTAGTATGCCTCTACTTGACTAGCTCGTTGATCAAAGATGGTTATGTTTCCTAGCCATAGACATGAGTTGTCATTTGATTAACGCGATCACATCATTAGGAGAATGATGTGATTGACTTGACCCATTCCGTTAACTTAGCACTCGATCGTTTAGTATGTTGCTATTGCTTTCTTCATGACTTATACATGTTCCTATGACTATGAGATTATGCAACTCCCGTTTACCGGAGGAACACTTTGTGTGCTACCAAACGTCACAACGTAACTAGGTGATTATAAAGGTGCTCTACAGGTGTCTCCGAAGGTACTTGTTGGGTTGGCGTATTTCGAGATTAGGATTTGTCACTCCGATTGTCGGAGAGGTATCTCTGGGCCCACTCGGTAATGCACATCACTTAAGCCTTGCAAGCATTGCTACTAATGAGTTAGTTGCGGGATGATGTATTACAGAACGAGTAAAGAGACTTACCGGTAACGAGATTGAACTAGGTATTGAGATACCGACGATCGAATCTCGGGCAAGTAACATACCGATGACAAAGGGAACAACGTATGTTGTTATGCGGTCTGACCGATAAAGATCTTCGTAGAATATGTGGGAGCCAATATGAGCATCCAGGTTCCGCTATTGGTTATTGACCGGAGACGTGTCTCGGTCATGTCTACATAGTTCTCGAACCCGTAGGGTCCGCACGCTTAACGTTTCGATGACAATTATATTATGAGTTTATATGTTTTGATGTACCGAAGGTTGTTCGGAGTCCCGGATGTGATCACGGACATGAAGAGGAGTCTCGAAATGGTCGAGACATGAAGATGATATATTGGAAGCCTATATTTGGATATCGGAAGTGTTCCGGGTGAAATCGGGATTTTACCGGAGTACCGGAGGGGTTACGGGAACCCCCCGGGGGTTAATGTGCCATAGTGGGCCTTAGTGAAGAAGAGGAGAGGTGGCCAGGGCAAGGGCCGCGCGCCCCTCCCCCCTAGTCCGAATAGGACAAGGAGAGGGGGGCGGCGCCCCCCTTTCCTTCTTCTCCTCCACCTCTTTCCCCCTCTTCTCCTAATCCAACAAGGAAAAGGGAGGGAGTCCTACTCCCGGTGGGAGTAGGACTCCTCCTGGCGCGCCCCCTCCTGGCCGGCCGCACCTCCCCCTTGCTCCTTTATATACGGGGGTAGGGGGGCACCCTAGAGACACAACAATTGATTGTTTCATCTTTTAGCCATGTGCGGTGCCCCCCTCCACCATAGTCCACCTCGATAATACTGTAGCGGTGCTTAGGCGAAGCCCTGCATCGGTAGAACATCATCATCGTCACCACGCCGTTGTGCTGACGAAACTCTCCCTCAACACTCGGCTGAATCGGAGTTCGAGGGACGTCATCGGGCTGAACGTGTGCTGAACTCGGAGGTGCCGTGCGTTCGGTACTTGATCGGTCGGATCGTGAAGACGTACGACTACATCAACCGCGTTGTGCTAACGCTTCCGCTTTCGGTCTACGAGGGTACGTAGACAACACTCTCCCCTCTCGTTGCTATGCATCACCATGATCTTGCGTGTGCGTAGGAATTTTTTTGAAATTACTACGTTCCCCAACAGTGGCATCCGAGCCAGGTTTTATGCGTTGATGTTATATGCACGATTAGAACACAAGTGAGTTGTGGGCAATATAAGTCATACTGCTTACCAGCATGTCATACTTTGGTTCGGCGGTATTGTTGGATGAAGCGGCCCCGACTGACATTACACGTACGCTTACGCGAGACTGGTTCTACCGACGTGCTTTGCACACAGGTGGCTGGCGGGTGTCAGTTTCTCCAACTTTAGTTGAACCGAGTGTGGCTATGCCCGGTCCTTGCGAAGGTTAAAACAGCACCAACTTGACAAACTATCGTTGTGGTTTTGCTGCGTAGGTAAGAACGGTTCTTGCTAAGCCCGTAGCAGCCACGTAAAATTTGGAACAACAAAGTAGAGGATGTCTAACTTGTTTTTGCAGGGCATGTTGTGATGTGATATGGTCAAGACATGATGCTAAATTTTATTGTATGAGATGATCATGTTTTGTAACCGAGTTATCGGCAACTGGCAGGAGCCATATGGTTGTCGTTTTATTGTATGCAATGCAAATCGCCTTGTAATGCTTTACTTTATCACTAAGCGGTAGCGATAGTCGTAGAAGCATAAGATTGGTGAGACGACAACGATGCTACGATGAAGATCAAGGTGTCGCGCCGGTGACGATGGTGATCATGACGGTGCTTCGGAGATGGAGATCACAAGCACAAGATGATGATGGCCATATCATATAAGTTATATTGATTGCATGTGATGTTTATCTTTTATGCATCTTATCTTGCTTTGATTGACGGTAGCATTATAAGATGATCCCTCACTAAATTATCAAAGTTATAAGTGTTCTCCCTGAGTATGCACCGTTGCGAAAGTTCTTCGTGCTGAGACACCACGTGATGATCGGGTGTGATAGGCTCTACGTTCAAATACAACGGGTGCAAAACAGTTGCACACGCGGAATACTCAGGTTAAGCTTGACGAGCCTAGCATATAACAGATATGGCCTCGGAACACGAAGACCGAAAGGTCGAGCGTAAATCATATAGTAGATATGATCAACATAGTGATGTTCACCGTTGAAACTACTCCATCTCACGTGATGATCGGACATGGTTTAGTTGATATGGATCACGTGATCACTTAGAGGATTAGAGGGATGTCTATCTAAGTGGGAGCTCTTAAGTAATATGATTAATTGAACTTAAATTTATCATGAACTTAGTACCTGATAGTATCTTGCTTGTCTATGTTGATTGTACATAGATGGCCCGTGCTGTTGTTCCGTTGAATTTTAATGCGTTCCTTGAGAAAGCAAAGTTGAAAGAGGATGGTAGCAATTACACGGACTGGGTCCATAACTTGAGGATTATCCTCATTGCTGCATAGAAGAATTACGTCCTGGAAGCACCGCTGGGTGCCAGGCCTGCTGCTGATGCAACTGACGACGTTAATAACGTCTGGCAGAGCAAAGCTGATGACTACTCGATAGTTCAATGTGCCATGCTTTACGGCTTAGAACCGGGACTTCAACGACGTTTTGAACGTCATGGAGCATATGAGATGTTCCAGGAGTTGAAGTTAATATTTCAAGCAAATGCCCGGATTGAGAGATATGAAGTCTCCAATAAGTTCTACAGCTGCAAGATGGAGGAGAATAGTTCTGTCAGTGAGCATATACTCAAAATGTCTGGGTATAATAATCACTTGATTCAACTGGGAGTTATCTTCCGGATGATAGCGTCATTGACAGAATTCTCCAATCACTGACACCAAGCTACGAGAGCTTCGTGATGAACTATAACATGCAAGGGATGGATAAGACGATTCCCGAGCTCTTCGCAATGCTAAAGGCTGCGGAGGTAGAAATCAAAAAGGAGCATCAAGTGTTGATGGTCAATAAGACCACCAGTTTCAAGAAAAAGGGCAAAGGGAAGAAGGGGAACTTCAAGAAGAACAACAAGCAAGTTGCTGTTCAGGAGAAGAAACCCAAGTCTGGACCTAAGCCTGAGATTGGGTGCTTCTACTGCAAGCAGACTGGTCACTGGAAGCGGAACTGCCCCAAGCATTTGGCGGATAAGAAGGATGGCAAGGTGAACAAAGGTATATGTGATATACATGTTATTGATGTGTACCTTACTAATGCTCGCAGTAGCACCTGGGTATTTGATATTGGTTCTGTTGCTAATATTTGCAACACGAAACAGGGGCTACGGATTAAGCGAAGATTGGCTAAGGACGAGGTGACGATGCACGTGGGAAATGGTTCGAAAGTCGATGTGATCGCGGTCGGCACGCTACCTCTACATCTACCTTCGGGATTAGTTTTAGACCTAAATAATTGTTATTTGGTGCCAGCGTTAAGCATGAACATTATATCTGGATATTGTTTGATGCGAGATGGTTATTCATTTAAATCAGAGAATAATGGTTGTTCTATTTATATGAGTAATATCTTTTATGGTCATGCACCCTTGAAGAGTGGTCTATTTTTGTTGAATCTCGATAGTAGTGATACACATATTCATAATATTGAAGCCAAGAGATGCAGAGTTGATAATGATAGTGCAACTTATTTGTGGCACTCCCGTTTAGGTCATATCGGTGTAAAGCGCATGAAGAAACTCCATAATGATGGACTTTTGGAACCACTTGATTATGAATCACTTGGTACTTGCGAACCGTGCCTCATGGGCAAGATGACTAAAACGCCGTTCTCCGGAACTATGGAGAGAGCAACAGATTTGTTGGAAATCATACATACAGATGTATGTGGTCCGATGAATGTTGAGGCTCGTGGCGGATATCGTTATTTTCTCACCTTCACAGATGATTTAAGCAGATATGGATATATCTACTTAATGAAACATAAGTCTGAAACATTTGAAAAGTTCAAAGAATTTCAGAGTGAAGTTGAAAATCATCGTAACAAGAAAATAAAGTTTCTACGATCTGATCATGGAGGAGAATATTTGAGTTATGAGTTTGGTCTTCATTTGAAACAATGCGGAATAGTTACGCAACTCACGCCACCCGGAACACCACAGCGAACGTCGTAATCGTACTCTACTAGATATGGTGCGATCTATGATGTCTCTTACTGATTTACCGCTATCGTTTTGGGGTTATGCTTTAGAGACGGTTGCATTCACGTTAAATAGGGCACCATCAAAATCCGTTGAGATGATGCCTTATGAACTGTGGTTTGGTAAGAAACCAAAGTTGTCGATTCTTAAAGTTTGGGGCTACGATGCTTATGTGAAAAAGCTTCAACCTGATAAGCTCGAACCCAAATCGGAGAAATGTGTCTTCATAGGATACCCAAAGGAGACTGTTGGGTACACCTTCTATCACAGATCCGAAGGCAAGACTTTTGTTGCTAAATTCGGAATCTTTCTGGAGAAGGAGTTTCTCTCGAAAGAAGTGAGTGGGAGGAAAGTAGAACTTGATGAGGTAATTGTACCTGCTCCCTTATTGGAAAGTAGTTCATCACAGAAACCGGTTTCTGCGACGCCTACACCAATTAGTGAGGAAGTTAATGATGATGATCATGGAACTTCAGATCAAGTTGTTACTGAACCTCGTAGGTCAACCAGAGTAAGATCCGCACCAGAGTGGTACGGTAATCCTGTTCTAGAGGTTATGCTACTAGACAATGACGAACCTACGCACTATGAAGAAGCGATGGTGAGCCCAGATTCCGCAAAATGGCTTGAGGGCATGAAATATGAGATGGGATCCATGTATGAGAACAAACTGTGGACTTTGGTTGACTTGCCCGATGATCGGCAAGCAATTGAGAATAAATGGATCTTCAAGAAGAAGATTGACGCTGACGGTAATGTTACTGTCTATAAAGCTCGACTTGTTGCAAAAGGTTTTTCACAAGTTCAAGGGATTGACTACGATGAGACCTTCTCACCCGTAGCGATGCTTAAGTCTGTCCGAATCATGTTAGCAATTGCCGCATTTTATGATTATGAAATTTGGCAAATGGATGTCAAAACTGCATTCCTGAATGGATTTCTGGAAGAAGAGTTGTATATGATGCCACCGGAAGGTTTTGTCGATCCAAAGGGAGCTAACAAAGTGTGCAAGCTCCAGCGATCCATTTATGGACTGGTGCAAGCCTCTCGGAGTTGGAATAAACGCTTTGATAGTGTGATCAAAGCATTTGGTTTTATACAGACTTTTGGAGAAGCCTGTATTTACAAGAAAGTGAGTGGGAGTTTTGTAGCATTTCTAATATTATATGTGGATGACATATTGCTGATTGGAAATGATATAGAATTTCTGAATAGCATAAAGGGATACTTGAATAAGAGTTTTTCAATGAAAGACCTCGGTGAAGCTACATATATATTGGGCATCAAGATCTATAGAGATAGATCAAGATGCTTAATTGGACTTTCACAAAGCACATACCTTGACAAAGTTTTGAAGAAGTTCAAAATGGATCAAGCAAAGAAAGGGTTCTTGCTTGTGTTACAAGGTGTGAAGTTGAGTAAGACTCAATCCCCGACCACTGCAGAAGATAGAGAGAAGATGAAAGATGTTCCCTATGCTTCAGCCATAGGCTCTATCATGTATGCAATGTTGTGTACCAGACCTGATGTGTGCCTTGCTATAAGTTTAGCAGGGAGGTACCAAAGTAATCCAGGAGTGGATCACTAGACAGCGGTCAAGAACATCCTGAAATACCTGAAAAGGACTAAGGATATGTTTCTCGTTTATGGAGGTGACAAAGAGCTCATCGTAAATGGTTACGTTGATGCAAGCTTTGACACTGATCCGGACGATTCTAAATCGCAAACCGGATACGTGTTTACATTGAACAGTGGAGCTGTCAGTTGGTGCAGTTCTAAACAAAGCGTCGTGGCGGGATCTACGTGTGAAGCGGAGTACATAGCTGCTTTGGAAGCAGCAAATGAAGGAGTCTGGATGAAGGAGTTCTTATCCGATCTAGGTGTCATACCTAGTGCATCGGGTCCAATGAAAATCTTTTGTGACAATACTGGTGCAATTGCCTTGGCGAAGGAATCCAGATTTCACAACAGAACCAAGCACATCAAGAGACGCTTCAATTCCATCCAGGATTTAGTCCAGGTGGGAGACATAGAAATTTGCAAGATACATACGGATCTGAATGTTGCAGACCCGTTGACTAAGCCTCTTCCACGAACAAAACATGATCAGCACCAAGGCTCCATGGGTGTTAGAATCATTACTGTGTAATCTAGATTATTGACTCTAGTGCAAGTGGGAGACTGAAGGAAATATGCCCTAGAGGCAATAATAAAGTTATTATTTATTTCCTTATATCATGATAAATGTTTATTATTCATGCTAGAATTGTATTAACCGGAAACATAATACTTGTGTGAATACATAGACAAACAGAGTGTCACTAGTATGCCTCTACTTGACTAGTTCGTTGATCAAAGATGGTTATGTTTCCTAGCCATAGACATGAGTTGTCATTTGATTAACGGGATCACATCATTAGGAGAATGATGTGATTGACTTGACCCATTCCGTTAGCTTAGCACTCGATCGTTTAGTATGTTGCTATTGCTTTCTTCATGACTTATACATGTTCCTATGACTATGAGATTATGCAACTCCCGTTTACCAGAGGAACACTTTGTGTGCTACCAAACGCCACAACGTAACTGGGTGATTATAAAGGTGCTCTACAGGTGTCTCCAAAGGTACTTGTTGGGTTGGCGTATTTTGAGATTAGGATTTGTCACTCCGATTGTCGGAGAGGTATCTCTGGGCCCACTCGGTAATGCACATCACTTAAGCCTTGCAAGCATTGCAACTAATGAGTTAGTTGCGGGATGATGTATTATGGAACGAGTAAAGAGACTTACCGGTAACGAGATTGAACTAGGTATTGAGATACCGACGATCGAATCTCGGGCAAGTAACATACCCATGACAAAGGGAACAACGTATGTTGTTATGCGGTCTGACCGATAAAGATCTTCGTAGAATATGTGGGAGCCAATATGAGCATCCAGGTTCCGCTATTGGTTATTGACCGGAGACGTGTCTCGGTCATGTCTACATAGTTCTCGAACCCGTAGGGTCCGCAGGCTTAACGTTTTGATGACAGTTATATTATGAGTTTATATGTTTTGATGTACCGAAGGTTGTTCGGAGTCCCGGATGTGATTAAGGACATGACGAGGAGTCTCGAAATGGTCGAGACATGAAGATTGATATATTGGAAGCCTATATTTGGATATCGGAAGTGTTCCGGGTGAAATCAGGATTTTACCGGAGTACCGGAGGGGTTACCGGAACCCCCCGGGGGTTAATGGGCCATAGTGGGCCTTAGTGGAGAAGAGGAGAGGTGGCTAGGGCAAGGGCCGCGCCCCCTCCCCCTATTCCAAATAGGACAAGGAGAGGGGGGCGGCGCCCCCCTTTCCTTCTTCTCCTCCACCTCTTTCCCCCTCTTCTCCTAATCCAACAAGGAAAAGGGAGGAGTCCTACTCCCGGTGGGAGTAGGACTCCTCCTGTCGCGCCCCCTCCTGGCCGGCCGAACCCCCCTTGCTCCTTTATATACGGGGGCAGGGGGCACCCTAGAGACACAACAATTGATCGTTTGATCGTTTAGCCGTGTGCGGTGTCCCCCTCCACCATAGTCCACCTCGATAATATTGTAGCGGTGCTTAGGCGAAGCCCTGCGTTGGTAGAACATCATCATCGTCAGCATGCCGTCGTGCTGACGGAACTCTCCCTCAACACTCGGCTGGATCGAAGTTCGAGGGACGTCATCGGGCTGAACGTGTGCTAAACTCGGAGGTGCCAGCGTTCGGTACTTGATCGGTCGGATCGTGAGGACGTACGACTACATCAACCGCATTGTGCTAACGCTTCCGCTTTCTATCTACGAGGGTACGTAGACAACACTCTCCCCTCTCGTTGCTATGCATCACCATGATGTTGCGTGTGCGTAAGAATTTTTTTTGAAATTACTACGTTCCCCAACAGAATCCTGGACAAACTCTTATATAGAGAAAAGCGCTCCCGAGGACACATGGGAATTATCGTCAAGCTAGTTTTCATCACGTTCATATGATTCACGTTCGGTACTTTGATAATTTGATATGTGGGTGGACCGGTGCTTGGGTGCTGCCCTTACTTGGACAAGCATCCCACTTATGATTAACCTCTATTGGAAGCATCCGCAACTACAACAAAAGTATTAAGGTAAACCTAACCAGAGCATGAAACATATGGATCCAAATCAGCCCCTTACGAAGCAACGCATAAACTAGGGTTTAAGCTTCTGTCACTCTAGCAACCCATCATCTACTTATTACTTCCCAATGCCTTCCTCTAGGCCCAAATAATGGTGAAGTGTTATGTAGTCGACGTTCACATAACACCACTAGAGGATAGACAACATACATCTCATCAAAATGTCGAACGAATACCAAATTCACATGACTACTAATAGCAATACTTCTCCCATGTCCTCAGGAACAAACGTAACTACTCACAAAGCATATTCATGTTCATAATCAGAGGAGTATTAATATGCATAAAGGATCTGAACATATGATCTTCCACCAAATAAACCAACTAGCATCAACTACAAGGAGTAATCAACACTACTAGCAACCTACAGGTATCAATCCCAGACTATGAGACAAGAATTGGATACAAGAGATGAACTAGGGTTTGAGAGGAGATGGTGCTGGTGAAGATGTTGATGGAGATTGCCCTCTCCCGATGAGAGGAGCATTGGTGATGACGATGATTTCCCCCTCCTGGAGGGAAGTATCCCCGGCAGAACAGCTCTGCCGGAGCCCTAGATTGGTTCCGCCTCGTGGCCGCGGAGTCTCGTCCCGAAAGCTTGCTTATGATTTTTCTTCGGACGAAAGACTTCATATACCAGAAGATGGCCACCAGAGGGCCAACAGGGGGCCCACGAGGCAGGGGGCGCGCCCAGGGGGGTAGGGCGCGCCCCCACCCTCGTGGACAGGTGGAGGCCCCCCTAACGTATTTCTTCCGCTCAGTAGTTTTTATTATTTCCAAAAATAACTTTCGTGGAGTTTCAGGACTTTTGGAGTTGTGCAGAATAGGTCTCTAATATTTGCTCCTTTTCCAGCCCAGAATTCCAGCTGCCGGCATTCTCCCTCCTTATGTAAACCTTGCAAAATAAGAGAGAATAGGCATAAGTATTGTGACATAATGTGTAATAACAGCCCATAATGCAAGAAATATCGATATAAAAGCATGATGCAAAATGGACGTATCAACTCCCCCAAGCTTAGACCTCGCTTGTCCTCAAGCGGAAGCCGATAATGATAAATATGCCCACATGTTTAGAGGTAGAGGTGTCGATAAAATAAAATACGGTCATGAGGGCATCATGATTATTCTCATAACAGCAACATATATGGATATTGTCACATGATTTCTTATGTTCAAGTAATAATCTATTCACAATGCAAAGTACGAATCAAAAACTTTATTGAGAACTAACAAACTATAATCTTAGTCATTGAAGCAATTGCAATTTATCATAACATCAGAAAGAGTCTATGTTAGAGCTTTCTAGCAAGTCCACATACTCAACTATCATTTAGTCTTTCATAATTGCTAACACTCACGCAATACTTGTGGTTACGGAGTTTTAATCGGACACAGAGAAAGATAGGGGCTTATAGTTTCGCCTGCCAACCTTTTACCTCAAGGGTAATGTCAACAATAATAACTCATGCTAACCCACATCCAATTAGATGTATCTATCAGGATCTTTCCAACATCCTGTGCTTGCCAAAGGATAAAATGTAAAAAGGAAAGGTGAAGATCACCATGACTCTTTCATAAGGTAGAAGGTAATAATAATAAAAGATAGGCCCTTCACAGAGGGAAGCAGAGGTTGCCACGCGCTTTCAGAGTTGGATGCACAAAATCTTAATGCGAAAGAACGTCACTTTATATTGCCACTTGTGATATGAACCTTTATTATGCAGTCCATCGCTTTTATTTCTTCCACATCACAAGATCGAATAAAGCTTATTTCCTCCACACCAATCAATCATACATATTTAGAGAGCAATTTTTATTGCTTGCACCGATGACAACTTACTTGAAGGATCTTACTCAATCCATAGGTAGGTATGGTGGACTCTCATGGCAAAACTGGGTTTAAGGGTATTTGGAAGCACAAGTAGTATCTCTACTTAGTGCAAAGAATTTGGCTAGCATGAGGGGGAAAGGTAAGCTCAACATGTTGGATGATCCATGACAATATACTTTATCTCAGATATAAGAAAACATAACCCATTACGTTGTCTTCCTTGTCCAACATCAACTCTTTAGCATGTCATATTTTAATGAGTGCTCCCAATCATAAAAGATGTCCAAGATAGTATATTTATATGTGAAACCTCTCTTTCTTTATTACTTCCTATTAATTGCAACGATGACCAAAGCTATGTTTGTCAACTCTCAACAATTTTTAATCATCATACTCTTATTATGTGAAGTCATTACTCTTCATAAGATCAATATGATCTCTTTTTTATTTCTTTTTATTCTCTTCTCTTTTCTTTCTTTTATTCACTCAAGATCATAGCAAGATAATCAAGCCCTTGACTCAACACTAGTCTTTATTATATAGCTCACGGACTCGATTACATAGAGGGATCATTAAGCAAAACTCAAAACTAGATCATAGCAACACTTTATTCTACTAGATCAAGATACTATTAATATGATCGAACTAAGAAAAACGGTAAAGATAGGAGATGTGATGGTGATACGATACCGGGGCATCTCCCCCAAGCTTGGCAGCTGCCAAGGGGAGTGCCCATTCCCATGTGATTATGTCTCCTTTTTCAGTGATGGTGTAATATTCTTGGCGATGATGCCCCTCAGCATACGATTCTCCTCCTCGAGCTTATTGACTTGCTGCTTGAGGTCCATTATTTCCTTACAAAGCTTTCCTGTAATGGCTAAAGCTCCTTGCACCCAAGGGTGTTGCATAGCTGCGGGAGAACAAGTGACACTCATCTTCGTATTTTCATAAGAAAGGAATCTAACATTGGAAGGGATAGCCGAGTTTGGAATAGCTGAGCTCTGTAGTTCCCCCATCGTGAATCCAGCTCGGAAGCGAGAAGTGACTTCTTGATCCTCCTCCATGGCATCTATCCTCATCAAATCAGCCTCCATCTCTTCCTCCGTTGCTGGCCCAAAGTGGTCAGCATCGCTGTTTGTCCTTGATCTCGACGCCGGATGAGACACCCGGCTCTCCCCGACTGACTCTTGAGAAGACATCTTGCTCTAATCTGCTGCAGCAACAGCTCGAAACACAAACATGAGATATTTGCGTGATACGGTGGTCAAAACCTCCGGGAGATTATATAATGAATTTTTACCGACCAAAATACGTATCGTGCAAGAAAACGGAGTCCGGAGAGTGCACGAGGTGCCCACGAGGCAGGGGGCGCGCCCAGGGGGGTAGGGCGCGCCCTCCACCCTCGTGGAGGCCTCGTGTCCTTCCCGAACTGCTTATTTTTTTTCTAAATATTCCAAAATGGAAAAAATTGCCTTTAGAACTGTTTTGGAGTCGGTTTACTTACCGTACCACGTACCTATTCCTTTTTGGAGTCCGAAACGTTCCGGCAAGTGTCCCTTATGTATTCCCCCGGGGTTACGGTTTCAATAACATTGGTTTCAACATTTATAGGATTACCTGAGATATAATGTTTGATTCTTTGACCGTTCACCACCTTCGGATTTGTGCCTTCGAAGTTGTTGATTTTTATGGCACCGGATCGATAGACCTCCTCGATAACATAAGGGCCTTCCCATTTAGAGAGAAGTTTTCCTGCAAAAAATCTTAAACGAGAGTTGTATAGTAATACATAATCACCTACATTAAACTCACGCTTTTGTATTCTTTTGTCATGCCATCTTTTAACTTTTTCTTTAAACAACTTGGCATTCTCATAGGCTTGGGTTCTCCATTCATCAAGTGAGCTAATGTCAAATAACCTCTTCTCACCGGCAAGTTTGAAATCATAATTGAGCTCTTTAATAGCCCAATATGCCTTATGTTCTAGTTCGAGAGGTAAGTGACATGCTTTTCCATAAACCATTTTATACGGAGACATACCCATAGGATTTTTATATGCAGTTCTATAGGCCCATAATGCATCATCAAGTTTCTTGGACCAATTCTTTCTAGATCTATTAACAGTATTTTGCAAAATCAATTTGAGCTCTCTATTACTCAATCTACTTGACCACTAGACTGAGGGTGATAGGGAGATGCAATTCTATGATTAACATCATATTTAGCAAGCATTTTACGGAAAGCACCATGAATAAAATGTGAACCACCATCAGTCATTAAATATCTAGGGACTCCAAACCTCGGAAAAATAACTTCTTTAAGCATCTTAATAGAAGTGTTATGATCAGCACTACTAGTTGGAATAGCTTCTACCCACTTAGTAACGTAATCAACAACAACTAAAATATGCGTGTAACCATTAGAGGTAGGAAAAGGTCCCATATAATCAAAGCCCCAAACATCAAATGGTTCAATAACAAGTGAATAGTTCATAGGCATTTCTTGACGTCTACTAATATTGCCAATTCTTTGACATTCATCACAAGATAAGACAAACTTACGGGCATCCTTGAAGAGAGTAGGCCAATAAAAACCGGATTGCAATACCTTATGTGCAGTTCTGTCTCCAGCGTGGTGTCCTCCATAAGCTTCGGAATGACACTTGCGTAGGATCTGTTCCTGTTCATGCTCAGGTACACAACGTCTAATGACACCATCTACTCCTTGTTTATAAAGATGTGGGTCATCCCAGAAGTAATGTCTTAAATCATAGAAAAACTTTTTCTTTTGCTGGTATGTTAAACTAGGTGGTATAAATTTAGCAACAATGTAATTAGCATAATCACCATACCATGGAGCAGTACGAGAAGTATTTATGACTTTTAATTGTTCATCCGGAAAGCTATCATCAATAGGTAGTGGGTCATCAAGAACATTTTCTAACCTAGACAAGTTGTGTGCAACGGGGTTCTCAGCTCCTTTTCTATCAATAATATGCAAATCAAATTCTTGTAGCAAGAGAACCCATCTAATAAGTCTAGGTTTAGCATCTTTCTTTTCCAATAGATATTTAATAGCAGCATGATCTGTGTGGTAGTTACTTTAGAATCAACAATATAAGGTCTGAACTTATCACAAGCAAATACAACTGCTAAGAATTCTTTTTCAGTAGTAGCATAATTTCTTTGAGCATTGTCTAGAGTTTTGCTAGCATATTGGATAACATTTAATTTCTTATCAACTCTTTGCCCTAGAATAGCACCTACAGCATAATCACTAGCATCACACGTAATTTCAAAAGGTAAATTCCAATCAGGTGGCTGAACCATAGGTGCAGAGATCAATGCTTTCTTAAGTATTTCAAATGCTTCTACACAATCATCATCAAAGACAAATGGCATATCTTTTTGTAATAAATTAGTCAGAGGCCAAGAGATTTTTGAGAAGTCCTTAATGAACCTCCTATAAAAACCGGCGTGACCAAGGAAACTTCTTATACCTTTGATGTCCTTGGGACATGGCATCTTTTCAATAGCATCAACCTTGGCTTTATCAACTTCAATACCTCTTTCAGAAACTTTATGCCCCAAGACAATACCCTCATTAACCATAAAGTGGCACTTTTCCCAATTCAAGACAAGATTAGTTTCTTCACATCTCTGCAAAACTCGCTCAAGGTTGCTCAAGCAATCATCAAAAGAGGATCCATAGACGGGAAAATCGTCCATGAAAACCTCACAAATCTTTTCACAAAAGTCAGAGAATATAGCCATCATGCATCTTTGAAAGGTAGCAGGTGCATTACATAAACCAAAAGGCATACATCTATAAGCAAAAGTACCGAAAGGGCAAGTAAAGGTGGTCTTTGATTGATCATCGGCTGACACAGGTATTTGAGAGAAACCAGAATAACCATCTAGAAAGCAAAAATGTGTATGTTTAGATAATCTTTCTAGCATTTGATCAATAAAAGGTAAGGGGTAATGATCCTTTTTAGTAGCTTTATTTAATTTGCGGAAATCAATTACCATCCTATAACCTGTAATAATTCTTTGCGGAATCAATTCATCTTTATCATTAGGAACAACAGTAATACCTCCTTTCTTAGGAACACAATGGACAGGACTTACCCACTGACTATCAGCAACGGGATAAATTATACCTACCTCAAGGAGCTTTAGTATCTCCTTTCTTACCACTTCTTTCATCTTAGGATTCAGTCGTCGTTGGTGATCATGAACTGGTTTGGCATCTTTCTCCAAATTTATTTTGTGCTGGCATAGAGTGGGACTAATGCCCTTAAGATCATCAAGAGTATATCCAATAGCAGCACGGTGCTTTTTCAGAGTTTTCAATAATCTCTCTTCTTCATGCTCTGAAAGGTTAGCACTAATAATAACAGGATATATCTTTTTCTCATCAAGATAAACATATTTAAGAGTATCAGGCAACAGTTTAAGCTCAAACACGGGATCACCCTTGGGTGGAGGAGGATCCCCTAGGATTTCAACAGGTAAATTGTGTTTCAGGATGGGTTCCTGTTTAAAGAATACTTTATCTATTTCCCTTCTTTCATTCATAAACATATCATTTTCATGGTCTAGAAAATATTGTTCTAAAGGATCACTAGGAGGTACGGCAATAGAAGCAAGACCAATTATTTCATCCTTACTAGGCAATTCCTCTTCACGGTGTTGTCTACGAAATTTAGAAAAATTAAACTCATGAGACATATCACCCAAACCAATAGTAACAATGTCCTTTTCGCAGTCTATCCTAGCATTAACAGTGTTCAAGAAGGGTCTACCAAATATAATGGGACAAAAGCTATCTTGTGGGGAACCAAGAACAAGAAAATCAGCAGGATATTTAGTTTTCCCACACAAGACTTCAACATCTCTAACAATTCCCATTAGTGAAATAGTATCTGTATTGGCGAGTTTAATTGTGACATCAGTATCTTCTATCTCAGCAGGTGCAATATCATGCATAATTTCTTTGTATAAGTCAAAAGGTATTGCACTAGCACTAGCACCCATATCACATAAGCCATGATAACAATGATCTCCTATTTTAACCGAAATAACAGGCATGCCTACCATAGGTCTATGTTTATCTTTAGCACAAGGTTTGGCAATTCTAGCAGTTTCATCATGGAAATGAATAACATGCCCATCAATATTATCAGACAAGAGATCTTTAACAATAGCAATATTAGGTTCAACTTTAATTTTCTCAGGAGGTGTATAAGTTCTAATATTTCTTTTACGGACCACAGTTGAAGCTTTAGCATGATCCTTTATCCTAACAGGGAAAGGTGGTTTCTCAACATAAGAAGTAGGAACAATAGGATCATTATAAGTGATAGTCTTTTCTTCAACTTTAATAGGTGCAGCTGCTTTTACTTCTATGGGAGGATGATATTTAAACCACTTATCCTTAGGGAGATCAATATGAGTAGCAAAAGATTCATAGAAAGAGGCTACTATCTCAGAGTCAAGTCCATATTTAGTGCTAAATTTACGGAAAACATCGGTATCCATAAAAGATTTAACACAATCATACTTAGGTGTCATACCTGACTCCTTACCTTCGTCGAGGTCCCAATCTTCAGAGTTGCGTTTAATTCTATCCAATAAATCCCATTTGAATTCAATAGTCTTCATCATAAAAGAGCCAGCACAAGAAGTATCGAGCATGGTGCGATTGTTATCAGAAAGCCGAGCACAAAAACTTTGAATAATTATTTCTCTTGGAAGCTCATGATTGGGGCATGAATATAACATTGATTTAAGCCTCCCCCAAGCTTGAGCGATGCTTTCTCCTCCGCGAGGCCAAAAATTATATATATAATTGCGATCACGATGAACAAGATGCATAGGATAAAATTTCTGATGAAATTCCAATTTCAATCGTTTGTAGTTCCATGATCCCGTATCAGCACATAGCCTATACCATGTCAATGCATCTCCCTTCAAAGATAAAGGGAATACCTTTTTCTTAATAACATCATCGGGTATACCTACAAGCTTAAATAATCCACAAACTTCATCCACATAGATTAGGTGCTCATCAGGATGCATTGTTCCATCTCCTGCAAAAGGATTAGCTAGCAGTTTCTCTAACATACCCGAAGGAATTTCAAAGTAGACATTTTCATCTTCAGTAGGTTTAGTAGGTTGAGGAGCAACTTTTTGCTCTACTGGTCGGGGTGAAGATACCCCTAACAAGCCCCTCAGAGGATTACTTTCCATAGTAACAAGTGACAGTAAATTTCAGCACACTATATAAATTTTTCCTTACCAAATTCCACCTACCAAAGGCGCTTCACTCCCCGGCAACGGCGCCAGAAAAGAGTCTTGATGACCCACAAGTATAGGGGATCTATCATAGTCCTTTCGATAAGTAAGAGTGTCGAACCCAACGAGGAGCAAATGGAAATGATAAGCGGTTTTCAGCAAGGTATTCTCTGCAAGCACTGAAATTATAGGTAACAGATAGTTTTGTGATAAGATAATTTGTAACGAGCAACAAGTAACAAAAGTAAATAAAGTGCAGCAAGGTAGCCCAATCCTTTTTGTAGCAAAGGACAAGCCTGGACAAACTCTTATATAGAGAAAAGCGCTCCCGAGGACACATGGGAATTATCGTCAAGCTAGTTTTCATCACGTTCATATGATTCGCGTTCGGTACTTTGATAATTTGATATGTGGGTGGACCGGTGCTTGGGTGCTGCCCTTACTTGGACAAGCATCCCACTTATGATTAACCTCTATTGCAAGCATCCGCAACTACAACAAAAGTATTAAGGTAAACCTAACCATAGCATGAAACATATGGATCCAAATCAGCCGCTTACGAAGCAACACATAAACTAGGGTTTAAGCTTCTATCACTCTAGCAACCCATCATCTACTTATTACTTCCCAATGCCTTCCTCTAGGCCCAAATAATGGTGAAGTGTTATGTAGTCGACGTTCACATAACACCACTAGAGGATAGACAACATACATCTCATCAAAATATCGAACGAATACAAATTCACATGACTACTAATAGCAAGACTTCTCCCATGTCCTCAGGAACAAATGTAACTACTCACAAAGCATACTCACGTTCATAAACAGAGGAGTATTAATATGCATAAAGGATCTGAACATATGATCTTCCACCAAATAAACAAACTAGCATCAACTACAAGGAGTAATCAACACTACTAGCAACCTACAGGTACCAATCCCAGAATATGAGACAAGAATTGGATACAAGAGATGAACTAGGGTTTGAGAGGAGATGGTGCTGGTGAAGATGTTGATGGAGATTGCCCTCTCCCGATGAGAGGAGCGTTGGTGATGATGATGGCGATGATTTCCCCCTCCCGGAGGGAAGTATCCCCGGCAGAACAGCTCTGCCGGAGCCCTAGATTGGTTCCGCCTCGTGGCCGCGGAGTCTCGTCCCGAAAGCTTGCTTATGATTTTTCTTCGGACGAAAGACTTCATATACCAGAAGATGGCCACCAAAGGGCCAACAGGGGGCCCACGAGGCAGGGGGCGCGCCCCCACCCTCGTGGACAGGTGGAGGCCCCCCTGACGTATTTCTTTCGCTCAGTATTTTTTATTATTTCCAAAAATAACTTTCGTGGAGTTTCAGGACTTTTGGAGTTGTGCAGAATAGGTCTCTAATATTTGCTCCTTTTCCAGCCCAGAATTCCAGCTGCCGGCATTCTCCCTCCTTATGTAAACCTTGTAAAATAAGAGAGAACAAGCATAAGTATTGCGATATAATGTGTAATAACAGCTCATAATGCAATAAACATCGATATAAAAGCATGATGCAAAATGGACGTATCAACCGCGCCACGCTGGGCCGTGGCCTTCTGGGCCGCAGCCCGTCCCGATGGCCTGTGGCGCATGCTGGGCCTTGCACTGATGGGCCGGACCGGTCAGACCAGACTGGGCCCACTCCGTGCCCTAGGCCCATCTCGCTAGCGCCCAGGATTTGGCTCCCCCGAGGCCTATCCTATGCCCTGACTCCCCATCCCGCCGCCACCAGTTCCCCTTGGTTCCTCCCCTGTCCTGTCGCCTGACCCGGCAACCCTCCCTCTTGCGCTGCCACCTTGTGGCCCTCCCCTCCCCTTCCTCCCACGCTGCGGCCAGCTATGCCTCATGAGTGGGACGATGGGGATGCCCGGCGCAAGCGCCGCCTCGACGACCGGCGCAACCCACCGCGCCCCTCTACAGACTCGCTCCACCGAGAGGAAGAACTCCGGGGCAAGCTCTGGGAGCTTCAGGATGGGCGCAGGGATGACCGGCGCTCCCCTGGCCGCGCTGACAGGAGGGGCCGCTCCCGCTCACCCCTGCTTCTATGAGGGAATGGCGTCGCTCGCCCTCCCCTGGTCCTCGCCGGGGCCGCAGCTTCTCCCCGTCTCGAGCTCCCCGTCCTCCTTCCCCTCGCAACCAAGCTCCGCCGTCCTCCACCTCAGTCCGGAAGTACGTTCCTCCCCATGCTGTTGCCCCGACAGCCCCGGCTTCTGGGGGTGTGGCCGGTGGTGGTCCGTCTCGTGGACTCCAAGGGCCAAACAAAAAGAAGAAGCCTCGCGGCCAGGGCTGTGGCAACCAGGCCACTCCCCCTCCGCTGGCTCCAGGCTCTTTTGCCACCCCGGGGCCGGTTTCCGGCCTTCCCCGACCCCCGTGCTTCAACTGTGGTGTGGCGGGCCACTCGCAAGTCAATTGCGTCAACCCTCAGTGCTGCTACATCTGCAAGGACCCAGGCCACCCTGCCTTTCTATGTCAGGATTGCCCGGTGACCTCCGAGCTCATGATGTACGGCCAAGGCAACGAGGGGTTGGGGTTCTTCCACCTCGAGGTCCCCAACATCCCCCACCCACCCCGACCCTGTAGGCGATTGTCACAGTGGTGGATGGGATAGCCTCCCCGAAGATGATCGAGGCCGAGCTCAACCACCTCCACCGGTGCTAGTGGGATTGGGTGGTCACACCTACCGCCGGCAACATCTTCACCGTGATCTTCCCCGACGCCATCAGCTATGGTTATGCCACCCGCAGTGGCCAGATCACCCTCGCCCTCAACCAGCTCATCATCGACATCACCGAGCCGATCCTCGACCCGAAGGCGGTGGTCGTCCTCGACACTGCCTGGATCCTCGTGGCTGGACTTCCTGACATCGCTCGGTCTGAGCCTGTCATCCGCCAGATGTCCTGGATCCTGGGCAAGCTGGTGGTGGTTGACGAGCTATCCCTCCACAAGGAGGAGGAGGTCCGGGTCAAGGTCAAATGCCTGGACTCCTCCAAGCTCTGCGTCACCGTCCAGGTGTTCTTCAACGACCAGGGCTTTGACCTCAGGATCGCCCCGGAGCCCCTCAACCACGTGGGCCGCCCCCGCTACTCCGACGATGGTCCTCCCGGTGGCAACCCGAGGACCGACGGGGACTACCACGGCCACCACCACCCCCGCTTCCACCGCTTGACGATGACGTGGGTTCCGACGACTCACGCTCCCGCTCTCCCTCGCCTTCACCTCCGCCTCCGCCGCCTGCTGCCGGGGGCCGCGGCCGCCAGGCCGCTCCTACCACCCTGTCCGCGCCGCCGCCGCCCCAAGATGCCTTCGTGGGTCCGGTGGCCGAGGCCTCAGAGGGGAGTGATGCTTCCAGCATCGGCTTGGTTGTCTTCCCGGCCTCCTTGCCGCGCTCCCCCGTTGTCCTCTCCACCGACCTACCGGACTTGGGGGAGGCGCCGGACCCTGCCCCAGCCGATCCGGGTCCCCTCGAGGCCGACCCCCTCCTGCCGTGGTGGCCCCCGTGATCGGCGCTGCGGTCCCAGTGGACGACGACCTGCCGGCCGACAACTCTCTGCTCCTCGCTCCCATCGCCCCCGTCGAGCTGGCCCCGATGGCCCTTCCCGAGGCCCCCGCTGCACCTCTGGAGCTGCTCGTGCCTGCTCCTCCTCGGCAGCCTCCCGCCTGCACCGCTGAGGGAGTCCCGGACTAAGGGGTCCTCGGGCGTCCGGCCTATTATCCATGGGCCGGACTGATGGGCTGTGTAGACATGAAGACCGAAGACTGTACCCGTGTCCGGATTGGACTCTACTTGGCATAGAAGGCAAGCTTGGCGATCAACTATGAAGATTCCTTCCTATGTAGCCGACTCCATGTTGAAGGAAATATGCCCTAGAGGCAATAATAAAGTTATTATTTATTTCCTTATATCATGATAAATGTTTATTATTCATGCTAGAATTGTATTAACCGGAAACATAATACATGTGTGAATACATAGACAAACAGAGTGTCACTAGTATGCCTCTACTTGACTAGCTCGTTGATCAAAGATGGTTATGTTTCCTAGCCATAGACATGAGTTGTTATTTGATTAACGGGATCACATCATTAGGAGAATGATGTGATTGACTTGACCCATTCCGTTAGCTTAGCACTCGATCGTTTAGTATGTTGCTATTGCTTTCTTCATGACTTATACATGTTCCTATGACTATGAGATTATGCAACTCCCGTTTACCGGAGGAACACTTTGTGTGCTACCAAACGTCACAACGTAACTGGGTGATTATAAAGGTGCTCTACAGGTGTCTCCAAAGGTACTTGTTGGGTTGGCGTATTTTGAGATTAGGATTTGTCACTCCAATTGTCGGTGAGGTATCTCTGGGCCCACTCAGTAATACACATCACTATAAGCCTTGCAAGCATTGTGACTAATGAGTTAGTTGTGGGATGATGTATTACGGAACGAGTAAAGAGACTTGCCGGTAACGAGATTGAACTAGGTATCGAGATACCGACGATCGAATCTCGGTCAAGTAACATACCGTTGACAAAGGGAACAACGTATGTTGTTATGCGGTCTGACCGATAAAGATCTTCGTAGAATATGTAGGAACCAATATGAGCATCCAGATTCCGCTATTGGTTATTGACCGGTGAGGTGTCTCGGTCATGTCTACATAGTTCTCGAACCCGTAGGGTCCGCACGCTTAACGTTACGATGACAGTTATATTATGAGTTTATATGTTTTGATGTACCGAAGGTTGTTCGGAGTCCCGGATGTGATCACGGATATGACGAGGAGTCTCGAAATGGTCGAGACATAAAGATTGATATATTGGAAGCCTATGTTTGGACATCGGAAGTGTTCCGGGTGAAATCGGGATTTTTCCGGAGTACCAGGAGGTTACCGGAACCCCCCGGTAACTTAATGGGCCTTAGTGGGCCTAGGTGGAAGAGAGGAGAGGAGGCCAGGGTAGGGCCGCGCGCCCCTTCCCCCCAGTCCGAATAGGACAAGGAGAAGGGGGCGGCGCCCCCCTTCCTTCCTTCCTCCCCTCCACCTCTTCCCGCTTTCTCTCCTAGTCCAACATGGAAAAGGGGGGAGTCCTACTCCCGGTAGGAGTGGGACTCCTCCTGGCGCGCCTCTCCTCTAGGCCGGCCGAACCCCCCTTGCTCCTTTATATACGGGGGCAGGGGGCACCTCTAGACACACAATTGATCAACGATCTTTTAGCCGTGTGCGGTGCCCCCCTCCACCATATTACACCTCGATAATATCCTAGCGGTGCTTAGGCGAAGCCCTGCGTCGGTAGAACATCATCATCGTCACCACGCCGTCGTGCTGACGAAACTCTCCCTCAACACTTGGCTGGATCGGAGTTCGAGGGACGTCATCGAGCTGAACGTGTGCTGAACTCGGAGGTGCCGTGCGTTCGGTACTTGATCGGTCGGATCGTGAAGACGTACGACTACATCAACCGCGTTGTGTTAACGCTTCCGCTTTCGGTCTACGAGGGTACGTGGACAACACTCTCCCCTCTCGTTGCTATGCATCACCATGATCTTGCGTGTGCGTAGGATTTTTTTTGAAATTACTACGTTCCCCAACAGTGGTATCAGAGCCTGGTTTTATGCGTTGATGTTATATGCATGAGTAGAACACAAGTGAGTTGTGGGCGATATAAGTCATACTGCTTACCAGCATGTCATGTTTTGGTTCAGCGGTATTGTGAGATGAAGCGGCCCGGACCGACATTACGCGTACGCTTACGCGAGACTGGTTTCACCGTTGCGAGCACTCGTTGCTTAAAGGTGACTGGCGGGTGTCTGTCTCTCACTTTAGTTGAACCGAGTGTGGCTACGCCCGGTCCTTGAGAAGGTTAAAATAGCACCAACTTGACAAACTATCGTTGTGGTTTTGATGCGTAGGTAAGAACGGTTCTTGCTAAGCCCGTAGCAGCCACGTAAAACTTGCAACAACAAAGTAGAGGACGTGTAACTTGTTTTTGCAAGGCATGTTGTGATGTGATATGGTCAAGACATGATGCTATATTTTATTGTGTGAGATGATCATGTTTTGTAACCGAGTTATCGGCAACTGGCAGGAGCCATATGGTTGTCGCTTTATTGTATGCAATGCAATCGCCATGTAATTGTTTTACTTTATCACTAAGCGGTAGCGATAGTTGTAAAAGCAATAGTTGGCGAGACGACAACAATGCTACGATGGAGATCAAGGTGTCGCGCCGGTGACGATGGTGATTATGACGGTGCTTCGGAGATGGAGATCACAAGCACAAGATGATGATGGCCATATCATATCACTTATATTGATTGCATGTGATGTTTATCTTTTATGCATCTTATCTTGCTTTGATTGACGGTAGCATTATAAGATGATCTCTTACTAAAATTTCAAGATAAAAGTGTTCTCCCTGACTATGCACCGTTGCGAAAGTTCTTCGTGCCGAGACACCACGTGATGATCGGGTGTGATAGGCTCTACGTTCAAATACAACGGGTGCAAAACAGTTGCACACGCGGAATACTCAGGTTAAACTTGACGAGCCTAGCATATGCAGATATGGCCTCGGAACACTGAGACCGAAAGGTCGAGCGTGAATCATATAGTAGATATGATCAACATAGTGATGTTCACCATTGAAAACTACTCCATTTCACGTGATGATCAGTTATGGTTTAGTTGATTTGGATCACGTAATCACTTAGATGATTAGAGAGATGTCTATCTAAGTGGGAGTTCTTAAGTAATATGATTAATAGAACTTAAATTTATCATGAACTTAGTACCTGATAGTATCTTGCTTGTCTATGTTAATTGTAGATAGATGGCCCATGCTGTTGTTCCGTTGAATTTTAATGCGTTCCTTGAGAAAGCAAAGTTGAAAGATGATGGTAGCAATTACACGGACTGGGTCCATAACTTGAGGATTATCCTCATTGCTGCACAGAAGAATTACGTCCTTGAAGCACCGCTGGGTGCCAGGCCTGCTGCAAGAGCAACACTAGAAGTTATGAACGTCTGACAGAGCAAAGCTGATGACTACTCGATAGTTCAGTGTGCCATGCTTTACGGCTTAGAACCGGGTCTTCAACGACGTTTTGAACGTCATGGAGCATATGAGATGTTCCAGGAGTTGAAGTTAATATTTCAAGCAAATGCCCGGATTGAGAGATATGAAGTCTCCAATAAGTTCTACAGCTGCAAGATGGAAGAGAATAGTTCTGTCAGTGAGCATATACTCAAAATGTCTGGGTATAATAATCACTTGATTCAGCTGGGAGTTAATCTTCCGGATGATAGCGTCATTGACAGAATTCGTCAATCACTGCCACCAAGCTACAAGAGCTTCATGATGAACTATAACATGCAAGGGATGAATAAGACAATTCCCGAGCTCTTCGCAATGCTAAAGGCAGCGGAGGTAGAAATCAAAAAGGAGCATCAAGTGTTGATGGTCAATAAGACCACTAGTTTCAAGAAAAAGGGCAAAGGGAAGAAGAAGGGGAACTTCAAGAAGAACAACAAGCAAGTTGTTGTTCAGGAGAAGAAACCCAAGTCTGGACCTAAGCCTGAGACTGAGTGCTTCTACTGCAAGCAGACTGGTCACTGGAAGCGGAACTGCCCCAAGTATTTGGCGGATAAGAAGGATGGCAAGGTGAACAAAGGTATATGTGATATACATGTTATTGATGTGTACCTTACTAATGCTCGCAGTAGCACCTGGGTATTTGATACTGGTTCTGTTGCTAATATTTGCAACTCGAAACAGGAGCTACGGATTAAGCGAAGATTGGTTAAGGACGAGGTGACGATGCGCGTGGGAAATGGTTCCAAAGTCGATGTGATCGCCGTCGGCACGTTACCTCTACATCTACCTTCGGGATTAGTATTAGACCTAAATAATTGTTATTTGGTGCCAGCGTTGAGCATGAACATTATATCTGGATCTTGTTTGATGCGAGACGGTTATTCATTTAAATCAGAGAATAATGGTTGTTCTATTTATATGAATAATATCTCTTATGGTCATGCACCCTTGAAGAGTGGTCTATTTTTGTTGAATCTCAATAGTAGTGATACACATATTCATAATATTGAAGCCAAAAGATGCAGAGTTGATAATGATAGTGCAACTTATTTGTGGCACTGCCGTTTAGGTCATATCGGTGTAAAGCGCATGAAGAAACTCCATACTGATGGGATTTTGGAACCACTTGATTATGAATCACTTGGTACTTGCGAACCGTGCCTCATGGGCAAGATGACTAAAAAGCCGTTCTCCGGAACTATGGAGAGAGCAACAGATTTGTTGGAAATCATACATACAGATGTATGTGGTCCGATGAATATTGAGGCTCGTAGCAGGTATCATTATTTTCTGACCTTCACAGATGATTTGAGCAGATATGGGTATATCTACTTAATGAAACATAAGTCTGAAACATTTGAAAAGTTCAAAGAATTTCAGAGTGAAGTTGAAAATCATCGTAACAAGAAAATAAAATTTCTACGATCTGATCGTGGAGGAGAATATTTGAGTTATGAGTTTGGTCTTCATTTGAAACAATGCGGAATAGTTTCGCAACTCACGCCACCCGGAACACCACAGCGTAATGGTGTGTCCGAACGTCGTAATCGTACTTTACTAGATATGGTGCGATCTATGATGTCTCTTACCGATTTGCCGCTATCGTTTTGGGGTTATGCTTTAGAGACGACTGCATTCACGTTAAATAGGGCACCATCAAAATCCGTTGAGACGACATCTTATGAACTGTGGTTTGGCAAGAAACCAAAGTTGTCGTTTCTTAAAAATTTGGGGTTGCGATGCTTATGTGAAAAGTTTCATCCTGATAAGCTCAAACCCAAATCGGAGAAATGTGTCTTCATAGGATACCCAAAGGAGACAGTTGGGTACACCTTCTATCACAAATCCGAAGGCAAGACATTCGTTGCTAAGAATGGATCCTTTCTAGAGAAGGAGTTTCTCTCGAAAGAAGTGAGTGGGAGGAAAGTAGAACTTGATGAGGTAATTGTACTTGCTCCCTTATTGGAAAGTAGTTCATCGCAGAAACTAGTTTCTATGACGCCTATACCAATTAGTGAGGAAGTTAATGATGATGATCATGGAACTTCAGATCAAGTTATTACTGAACCTCGTAGGTCAACCAGAGTAAGATCCGCACCAGAGTGGTACAGTAATCCTGTTCTGGAGGTTATGTTACTAGACCATGACGAACCTACAAACTATGAAGAAGCGATGATGAGCCCGGATTCCGCAAAATGGCTTGAGGCCATGAAATCTGAGATGAGATCCACGTATGAGAACAAAGTATGGACTTTGATTGACTTGCCCAATGATCGACGAGCCATTAAGATTAAATGGATCTTCAAGAGGAAGACGGACGCTGATAGTAGTGTTACTATCCACAAAGCTAGAATTGTCGCAAAAAGTTTTCGACAAGTTTAAGGTCTTGACTACGATGAGAGTTTCTCACTCGTATCTATGCTTAAGTCTGTCCGAATCATGTTAGCAATTGCCGCATTTTATGAAATCTGGCAAATGGATAAACAAAACTGCATTCCTTAATGGATTTATTAAAGAAGAGTTGTATATGATGCAACGAGAAGGTTTTTGTCAATCCTAAAGGTGCTAACAAAATATGCAAGCTCCAGCGATCCATCTATGGACTGGTGCAAGCATCTTGGAGTTGGAATATACGCTTTGAAAAGTTGATCAAAGGATATAGTTTTATACAGACTTGCGGTGAAGCCTCTATTTACAAGAAAGTGAGTGGGAGCTCCGTAGCATTTCTGATATTATATGTGGATGACATATTGCTAATTGGAAATGATATAGAATTTCTGGATAGCATAAAGGGATACTTGAATAAGAGTTTTTCAATGAAAGACCTCGGTGAAGCTGCATATATATTGGGCATCAAGATCTATAGAGATAGATCAAGACGCTTAATTGGACTTTCACAAAGCACATACCTTGACAAAGTTTTGAAGAAGTTCAAAATGGATCAAGCAAAGAAAGGGTTCTTGCCTGTACTACAAGGTGTGAGATTGAGTAAGACTCAATGCCCGACCACTGCAGAAGATAGAGAGAAGATGAAAGATGTTCCCTATGCTTCAGCCATAGGCTCTATCATGTATGCAATGCTGTGTACCAGACCTGATGTGTGCCTTGCTATAAGTTTAGCAGGGAGGTACCAAAGTAATCCAGGAGTGGATCACTGGACAGCGGTCAAGAACATCCTGAAATACCTGAAAAGGACTAAGGATATGTTTCTCGTTTATGGAGGTGACAAAGAGCTCATCGTAAATGGTTACGTTGATGCAAGCTTTGACACTGATTCAGACGATTCTAAATCGCAAACCGGATACGTGTTTACATTGAACAGTGGAGCTGTCAGTTGGTGCAGTTCTAAGCAAAGTGTCGTGGCGGGATCTACGTGTGAAGCGGAGTACATAGCTGCTTCGGAAGCAGCAAATGAAGGAGTCTGGATGAAGGAGTTCATATCCGATCTAGGTGTCATACATAGTGCATCGGGACCAATGAAAATCTTTTGTGACAATACTGGTGCAATTGCCTTAGCAAAGGAATCCAGATTTCACAAGAGAACCAAGCACATCAAAAGACGCTTCAATTCCATCCGGGATTTAGTCCAGGTGGGAGACATAGAAATTTGCAAGATACATACAGATCTGAATGTTGCAGACCCGTTGACTAAGCCTCTTCCATGAGCAAAACATGATCAACACCAAGACTCCATGGGTGTAAGAATCATTACTGTGTAATCTAGATTATTGACTCTAGTGCAAGTGGGAGACTGAAGGAAATATGCCCTAGAGGCAATAATAAAGTTATTATTTATTTCCTTATATCATGATAAATGTTTATTATTCATGCTAGAGTTGTATTAACCGGAAACATAATACATGTGTGAATACATAGACAAACAGAGTGTCACTAGTATGCCTCTACTTGACTAGCTCATTGATCGAAGATGGTTATGTTTCCTAGCCATAGACATGAGTTGTTATTTGATTAACGGGATCACATCATTAGGAGAATGATGTGATTGACTTGACCCATTCCGTTAGCTTAGCACTCGATCGTTTAGTATGTTGCTATTGCTTTCTTCATGACTTATACATGTTCCTATGACTATGAGATTATGCAACTCCCGTTTACCGGAGGAACACTTTGTGTGCTACCAAACGTCACAACGTAACTGGGTTCTTATAAAGGTGCTCTACAGGTGTCTCCAAAGGTACTTGTTGGGTTGGCGTATTTCGAGATTAGGATTTGTCACTCCGATTGTCGGAGAGGTATCTCTGGGCCCACTCAGTAATACACATCACTATAAGCCTTGCAAGCATTGTGACTAATGAGTTAGTTGCGGGATGATGTATTACGGAACGAGTAAAGAGA
The DNA here is from genome assembly GCF_002575655.3 of Aegilops tauschii subsp. strangulata. NCBI lineage: Eukaryota > Viridiplantae > Streptophyta > Magnoliopsida > Poales > Poaceae > Aegilops > Aegilops tauschii. Next base: position 259,559,473 of record NC_053039.3, on the reverse strand, counting down.
TTTGCCGGTAACGAGATTGAACTAGGTATTGAGATACCGACGATCGAATCTCGGGCAAGTAACATACCGTTGACAAAGGGAACAACGTATGTTGTTATGCGGTCTGACCGATAAAGATCTTCGTAGAATATGTAGGAACCAATATGAGCATCCAGGTTCCGCTATTGGTTATTGACCGGAGAGGTGTCTCGGTCATGTCTACATAGTTCTCGAACCCGTAGGGTCCGCACGCTTAACGTTACGATGACAGTTATATTATGAGTTTATATGTTTTGATGTACTGAAGGTTGTTCGGAGTCCCGGATGTGATCACGGATATGACGAGGAGTCTCGAAATGGTCGAGACATAAAGATTGATATATTGGAAGCCTATGTTTGGACATCGGAAGTGTTTCGGGTGAAATCGGGATTTTTCCGGAGTACCGGGAGGTTACCGGAACCCCCCGGTAACTTAATGGGCCTTAGGGGGGCCTAGGTGGAAGAGAGGAGAGGAGGCTAGGGCAGGGCCGCGCGCCCCTTCCCCCCCAGTCCGAATAGGACAAGGAGAAGGGGGCGGAGCCCCCCCTTCCTTCCTCCCCTCCACCTCTTCCCCCTTTCTCTCCTAGTCCAACATGGAAAAGGGGGGGGGGGAGAGTCCTACTCCCGGTAGGAGTAGGACTCCTCCTGGCGTGCCTCTCCTCTAGGCCGGCCGAACCCCCCTTGCTCCTTTATATACGGGGGCAGGGGGGCACCTCTAGACACACAATTGATCAACGATCTTTTAGCCGTGTGCGGTGCCCCCTCCACCATATTACACCTCGATAATATCGTAGCGGTGCTTAGGCGAAGCCCTGCGTTGGTAGAACATCATCATCGTCACCACGCCGTCGTGCTGACGAAACTCTCCCTCAACACTCGGCTGGATCGGAGTTCGAGGGACGTCATCGAGCTGAACGTGTGCTGAACTCGGAGGTGCCGTGCGTTCGGTACTTGATCGGTCGGATCGTGAAGACGTACGACTACATCAACCGCGTTGTGTTAACGCTTCCGCTTTCGGTCTACGAGGGTACGTGGACAACACTCTCCCCTCTCGTTGCTATGCATCACCATGATCTTGCGTGTGCGTAGGAATTTTGTTGAAATTACTACGTTCCCCAACACATGTAACCCTAGATCCCCCCGGTGTCTATATAAACCAGAGGGAGTAGTCCGGAAAGGACATACTCATTACCATATACACATAGGCTAGACTTCTAGGGTTTAGCCATTACGATCTCGTGGTAGATCAACTCTTGTAACACTCATATTCATCAAGATCAATCAAGCAGGAAGTAGGGTATTACCTCCATAGAGAGGGCCCGAACCTGGGTAAACATTGTGTCCCACGTCTCCTGTTACCATCGATCCTAGATGCACAGTTCAGGACCCCCTACCCGAGATCCGCCGGTTTTGACACCGACATTGGTGCTTTCATTGAGAGTTCCACTGTGCCGTCGGCAAAGGGCTCGATGGCCCCTTCGATCCTCAGTAATGACGCGGTCCAGGGAGAAACCTTCCTCCCCGGACAGATCTTCATATTCGGCGGCTTCGTACTGCGGGCCAACTCGCTCGGCCATCTGGAGCAGATCGATAGCTACGCCCCTGGCCATCAGGTCAGATTCGAACGCCTGAACTATGTCACGGACATCCGTGGTGACTCAATCTTCGACGGATTCGAGACCGCGGCAACCGCTCCCCTTTGCCCCGATGAACATGGCTTAAACTTGTCATCGGGCCGCATCCAGGAGATAGCTCCTGTAACAACTCTGGCCTTAGATCCGGAGTAGATCAAGCCGTACGAAGATGGGAAACTCAACCCCATCACGGGGGCTACCGATTCAGCGATGTTGGAGCCGCACGCAGATTCCACTTTGTACGGTACTTGCATCAACGGAATCCCGGACTCGTCTCCGGTATCGAGTTTCGAACCCTGCGAGCCCTCGGATACCGAACTCGATCGGCTGTCGATCTCCAAGTTCAGCGCCGCAGATGTTTTCCAACACTCGCCCATGGCGACCTACTAAATTCACTAAAAAACCTATCCCTGGCAGATGGCTCATCGCCGAACTATGTTCGGTTCGACCTTACGGCGGATGATGGAGAATTTTGCTTCCCACCCGCCACCCACTTCATAGCCACCGTCGAAGACCCAACCAACACGCCCGACCCCTGCTCCGAAGACATCGACGGTTCGGACGACGATGAGCGGCAAGGCCAGAGTTTGCTCTCCGCTAGACACGGGATGACCACTTCCTGGTATGACGTGTGTATGGTAGACACACCCAACGACGATCTCGACGATGACAAGGAGGACCCAGTTGAGGATAAACCTCCTGGTACACAGTCCGAACACCGGCGCCCCCCCGCACCACTCTCAGTCACGTCACTTAAGAGAAAACAATACTAGCTCCGGAGGTGATAGTACTCCGGACGATGAAGACCCTGTCGAGACAGGATCCGAACAGGAGGACCAGGAAAACGGGCAAGATAGCCCTGATGAACAAGTCATATACGGAGACTCGGAAGATACTAATTATCTCCCACTCTCCAAGGAAGAGGAGAGCCTCGGCAACGAGGAATTCATCGTGCCTGAGGAACCTCTCGAGCAGGAGCGCTTTAAACGCCGGCTAATAGCCACGGCAAGGAATCTAAGAATAAAGCAATTGCAGCTTCAAGCAAGCCAATATCTGCTCAATGATAAATGGACTGAGGTCCTAGCCGCCGAAGAATATGGCCCTAGTGGCCCGGACAAAAGCCACCCTAAGTGCAGGTGGCTCCCTCCACATGATGGCGAGGCTCTGGAGCCTGTACTACCATCGAACAATGCGGCAGGTCGACCTCAGTTCGGCTCGGATAAAGCAGCAGCCCAAGTAGAACACCATACCAACCAATCCGGCCGTAAAAACAAGAGCAAGACGGTTCGGAAAAACAATCGCGATATCTGCCAAAGCTTAGTGGGCGGAGCAGGACAGACAAGGTCGACGTACAGATTGCGGGGATGACCGGCGATGATGGTCCATCAGCCGGACTTAACAGAGCCAACCACGCCCGAAGCCGCCATCGGCATCCAACGGACGTGCTTCACAGTGTGGCCCAACATAGAGGAGTCGCGCACCCGCTTTGCTTCACCGACGAAGTAATGGAGCATGAATTTCCAGACGGGTTTAAACCCATCAACATCGAATCATACGATGGAACAATAGACCCCGCAGTATGGATTGAGGACTACCTCCTCCATATCCACCTGGCTCACGGAGACGACCTTCATGCCATTAAATACCTGCCTCTCAAGCTTAAGGGGCCAGCACGGTACTGGCTAAACAGTTTGGCAGAAAATTCTATTGGCAGCTGGGAAGATTTGGAAGACGCCTCTCACGACAACATCCAAGGAATATATGTCCGGCCACCAAATGGCGACGACTTAAGTCATATTGTCAAACAGCCCGGCGAGTCAGCCAGGGAGCTCTGGACCAGGTTCTTAGTCAAAAAGAACCAAATTGTCGACTGTCCGGACGCGGAAGCCCTCGCGGCCTTCAAACATAGCGTCCGGGACGAATGGCTAGCGCGCCACCTCGGCTAGGAAGGACCTAAATCCATGACAGCCCTTACCGCTCTAATGACTTGCTTTTGTGCGGGAGAAGACAACTGGCTTGCTCGTAAAAGCAACAACGCCAGCGACCCGGGCACTTCTGAAGTCCGAGACGGCAACGGCAAGCCACGACTAAAGGAGCACAACAGTCGCAGCAATAACGAAAGATTGCGCGACACAGCGGTCAACGCCGGATTTCACAATCCGAAACCCGGTCAATGGAAGAAGCCATTTAAGGCCAAACATGATGGACTATCCGCCCTTGACAGGATATTGGACCGACCTTGTCAGATTCACGGCCACCTTGATAAGCCAACTAATCATACCAACAGAAACTGTTGGGTCTTTAAGCAGGCAGGCAAGCTTAACGCTGAATACAAGGGGAGAAGGCCACCAAGCGATAAAGACGACGGCGCGGCTCGTCAGCCGAACACCAGGGGCCAAAAGCAGTTTCCCTCCGATGTTCGACCACTACCGGAGCGGAAATAGCAGTTCGGCTTCCGCCACCCACCCACTATGCTGGCAAGATTTACACCACGCGTACATCACTACGCGCTCAAGATACCATGGGCATCGGCGGAAGCACAATATGGACAACCCTGCAAGCATTCCCGTAACGTTTTTTATCCATTTTCTTTACTTTTCTTTTTTATAAATAGGTGACCAACAGGACAACATCTACAACAGACTCTATCGGAGTTCGGATCCATACACTCACCTAAGGGGCTACTTCCATTAAGGACTCCCCTCCCAGAGGACGGGCGGCGCAGACGTGCGACAGGAGGTCCAAAATAGCTTTTTGTAGACATCACTCTTTATTTTGAGCCTGTACTATGCCTTTTTTCCTCCGTTCCCGACCCCGAGCATGTCAAATAGCCGGGTTGTGGTTTTTTCCTTTTTATATAGGAATTTATCATTGGCTTATTGCTCTACTCCCAGTAAACTATATCCGAACTAACTTCCATACTCTTCCTACAATGAGTGCGGCCGTAACGGCTGTGTTACAAAACGCACCTCGGCATAACTTGCCAGGGGCTCGGTATGGGAACAAATGAGTCGCCAATCAAAGTCCGAACAACTTTATAGCGTACTTCGGCGTTGAAAGTTTGGCCTTATATGCATCAGCTCCAAATCATTGTCTTTGGTCAATAGTTGGGTTGCCCGGCTCCTGTGCTTGCTACCCTACGTTCCGCTCTATCGGCTAGGGTAGTAAAGGGAGAACTACTGCGATTGTGCCCTGGCTTTGACCGGATGAGAACCTCAGTAGAGAAAGCCGAAAACTGACTGTCATGATGCGGCGAGAGCTGGTCAACCGCTTGATGACTTATTCGAATCCTTAGCGATTCTCCGTGTTAAACGAAGGATCTTTTTTTGATCAAACCATGTAAGGCACTATATTATAATACGCCGCATACATACCACGGGCTATGTCGTAGCCCCACCATAAAACTCCTATGGCTAAGTGAAAGTGTTAACGCCCTATAGTCTGATTGCCTGGTTCGCCGCATTATCACCTCCTTAATGGACCAAGACGTTGGATAAAGAGTGATTCAATGCTTTTCCGAATACCCCCGTATTTCCTACGAGGGGGCTGAAGCCGACGACTGGAAAGCTTTCAGATTACATTAAAACGGTCGCACAGGAGGAATACAAGCTTTTGAGCAAAACATGAAAGTAGATTAACTATAAAGTTGTCTGTTACAACCCTTTTACACATCACTCGAACATTATGTCTTTCGAGCCCTGACCCTCTATTAAGCGGGCGGCCTCTAGGATGTCTTCAAAATAATGCTCCGGTTCCGGACGGTCCTTGCCTTTGGGTGGACTCTTCGCCGCAACATCGATGGCCTTCATCCTCCCCCATAATGTCTTGACTCGGGCAAAGGCCATCCGTGCACCTTCAATGCACGCTGACCGCTTCACAGCGTCGATACGCGACACCGCGTCAGCAAGCTGCTGCACCAGGCCGAAGTAACTACTCGTAACAGGGTTAGTCGGCCACAACCGGACTATGACGTTCCTCATGGCAGCGCCGCATATCCTATGCAGCTCGGCCCACTGGGACATCTGTTCATTTAGCAACAGAGGGTGCTTTGACGCGCCAAATTGTGACCAGAAAAGCTTCTCCGTTGCATACCCCTCTTGCGCATGGTAAAACTGCGCCGCATCGGAAGAACTCTTCGGCAAGTCTAAAAATTTGTTCGGAGAGCTCCGTACTTGGTTAAGCTGAGCATAGTTCGGATCGCCGAACTTAGCCTGCAGCAAAAATGGCTTGCCAGCCGCAATCTCCCGAGCTTGTCGAATCTCCTCATGGGATGCTCTGGATTCAGACAGCGCTTCTTTCGCCTCTCGTAAGGCCTTGTCAAGATCAGCCGTTTTGGCTTCATACTCCTTCTCAAGAAGTGTACAGCGGCTAGACGCATTCTCTAATTCGCGCGCCATGGTGGACATCATCTCCTTGTCCTGGCACCGCGCAACTTGTTCGGCTTTCAACTCAGCCGATGCCTTTTCGGCAGCCACATTACTAAGCCGGGCCCGCTCCTTGGCCCGGGCTAGCTCCGCCCGAAGGGCTTCCACGGCGGCAGCACTATCTTCATTCATACACATTTTATATAAAATGCTTTTCAGAGTCAGGCTTAAATTACAAGCACATTGGTGTAAGGAATGCCCGCAATACATACCTTGCGAGTCGTCAAGACGCCTGTTGATCAACGTAATGTCATCCTCCGCAGTGTCCAGCTTTCGCTGCAGTTCGGCCACTTCCGTATCTCGGGTAGCCGCAGGAAGGGAGACAACCTGCATTCCAAGTTAAACCAAGGTCAGTACCTGAGTGTGTCTTTTCGATCCTCCGATCGCTTCTTTTGGAAGGCAATCCGAGTCTCAGGGGCTACTACATATACAACAGGTGCATTCGGTCAATAATATTCCATTGACAAAATTACATCACAAACCTCAAAACCCCTTAAAAGGCTCATGAAGGCCTCATTCAACCCGCTCTTCGTGGAGAGAACCTTTTCGACCACCGTAACCATTAAGGCACGGTGCTCCTCTGAAACGGACGCTTGTCGCAGCATGTCCGTCAGCGTCTCCGGCACTCCTGGGTCTTCGGACACCGTCGCCGGAGCACGACATTCCTTTAATGGAATCCGCTTACCCGCCTCCAGAATCGTCTCCGGCTGTAAGCCGGACAGTTCGGGGCCGTCATTCTTGATCCCTGAACCTGGAGTGGCAGAGGCACCACCTTCGGGTAACTCCTTCCTCGTTTCCTGTGCTACTTGCCGGTCGGGAGGAGTCCTCCGGGACGACACCTCAAGATCATCCGCCCTATTGGGCGAGGAGGCTGGAGAAGGCGTGTCACTCTCCATCATCTCGAGAAGATGGTCCCCCGAGGAGGAGGACGATCGAGAAACACCAGGCGTTAACCTGCGAGGACGTACATATGCCAGAGGACTACTTCAGTAATAAGAAAAGAATGAGGTATGGTTAAAACACCCTGCTTCACTTACGGTCTGGCCGGAGGCTCGTCCTCATCATCAAGCTCTACATCGACATCGCTTGCCCGGCTCAAGCCGTCCGACGATGGCATTTTCCCTTTCTTGGAAGGTTTCCCCTCATGGCCTCCAGAAGCGGCCCTCTTCTTACCATGGCGGGCATCTCCTTTGGGCTCCCCGCTCTCACCCCCCTCTGCAGACACCCGGTACGGTGTCGGGGTTAACATCCGCGTCAGCAGGGCGGACGCGGGGTCTTCGGGAAGGGGCGCCGGACACCAGATCAGCACCGCTTTCTTTATCCAGTCGTGTATAAGGACGGATCGTTCAGTACCTTGTCAAGAGATGCTTGAATGAAAGGTGTTCGGAGATTGAATACTTACCGGAGTGTCCGGATGGTTGCAGTCAAGGCCAACATCTTCGGTGGTGTCCGGCCATTGCTCTCGCTCCCCGAAATATAATCTCCACATCCCTTCGTGCATAGCGCCGAAGAAGTGCTGAAGAGTCCGCCGCCCTTGTGGATTAAACTCCCACATACGGAGAGGCCGCCGCTGACATGGCAGGGTCCGGCGGACTAGCATTACTTGAACAACGTTCGCACGTTCGATGCCTCTCTCGGTAGGCTTCATATGCGACTTTGCAGAGCCTGCACCTCATTGACGGATCCCCAGTCCAATCCCTTGTTGATCCATGAAGCGAGCTGAATTGGAGGGCCGGGTCGGAAAGCAGGCATAGCCACCCACTTGGAGCCCCGCGGCTCGTTGACATAAAACCACCCCTGCTGCCATAGTTCGGAAGACTCGGCGAAAGATCCTTCAAACCAAACCGCGCTGGCAAGCTTGCTTATTACAACGCTGCCACACTCTGCCTGCTCCTCCTCTGTCACCCGCGGTCTCACATCAAAAGTCTTGAGCCACAAACCAAAGTGCGGAGGAGTCCGAAGGAAGGCCTCACATGTGACGATGAATGCCGAGATAAGAAGAATAGAGTCCGGGGCCAGATCGTGAAAATCTAGCCCATAGTAGAACATGAGCCCCCAGACGAAGGGGTTAAGTGCGAACCCTAACCCATGGAGGAAGTGGGACACAAATACTACCCTCTCGCCGGATTTGGGGGTGGGAATAATCTGCCCCTTGGCAGGAAGCCGATGAAGGATTTCTGGGGTGAGGTACCTCGCTACGCGGAGCTTCGCAATATCCTCCTCCATGACGGAAGAGGCCACCCACCGGCCTGAACGGCTGGACCCGGACATGATTGGGGCTGGTGGTGATTGGGACTTGAGGGCTAGAACTCGAGGTGGCTGGGGTTGAGGAAGAAGCAAGCGCAGAAGAGAAAGACAAGTCTGGGTCCCTATATAAAGGCCCAGAATATCGAGCGTCCCCTCCTGGGTCTTGAAACTTACCTATCCTCAAGGAGTTGTACGCAGGGGACGGTTGGGTTACCCATACCTACATTATTGAAAATCCTGTGAATAAGGGGACACGATCTCTGCTTTGACAAGACATGCCAATAAAACCGCTTCCCGAGACGTGGGGCGACGGGCTAGCCAACGGTTGGAAATAATAACCGGGCAGGCATGATACAATGTCATAAACAGTTGTCAGCCGATTGGACTCGTGGAGTATTGTATTTTTTGCAATTATATACACAGCTCCGGATACAATCATCACATCCGAAGACTATCTTGGAGTTCGGAAGAAGGGGAACCCGCCTTGCAATGCCGAAGACAATCTGCGCGCCGGACTCCTCGTCATTGAAGCTAGGTTCAGGGGCTATTGAGGGAGTCCTGGACTAAGGGGTCCTCGGGCATCCGGCCTGTTATCCATGGGCCGGACTGATGGGCTGTGAAGACATGAAGACCGAAGACTGTACCCGTGTCCGGATTGGACTCTACTTGGCGTAGAAGGCAAGCTTGGCGATCAACTATGAAGATTCCTTCCTATGTAGCCGACTCCATGTAACCCTAGATCCCCCCGGTGTCTATATAAACCGGAGGGAGTAGTATGGAAAGGACATACTCATTACCATATACACATAGGCTAGACTTCTAGGGTTTAGCCATTACGATCTCATGGTAGATCAACTTTTGTAACACTCATATTCGTCAAGATCAATCAAGCAGGAAGTAGGGTATTACCTCCATAGAGAGGGCCCGAACCTGGGTAAACATCGTGTCCCCCGTCTCCTGTTACCATCGATCCTAGATGCACAGTTCGGGACCCCCTACCCGAGATCCGCTGGTTTTGACACCGACAACCGCCCCCTCCAACACCTGCTCCGTGCTGGTTCTCCGGCCCTCGTCTCGGTCGGCTGCGTTCGCGACTGTGGCGGGGCTGGTAACCACACCAGTGGTTACCCACCCCTCCCTCCGCGCACGTCAGCGTACTCGAGGCAGAGCCGGTCGGCCTCGTCTCCGGTCTCGTCTTCTCGTCGCAGCGCTCGGCTTGACGCGATCCGTCCGGAGGGTAGCCCGGCTCTGCCCATCTCAGAGCGGGCAGAGCACCGGGCAGCTGTCCAGAACCTCGAGCCAGGTACTCCAGACATTTCCGCCAGCTCCTCTACTTGCTCGTTTTCCGCTCTCGAGGCTGCTCCACTGGGCCACCTCGCCAAGGTGGTGGCTGACGCCGCGATAGTTTTTCGAGGGGAAGTTGCTACCCCTCTAGTCTAGATCGAGGCCATCAGGGCCAGAGAGATCCTTGATGGTAATTGGCTGAGGCGCGATCCCGCTTGCTCAGTCCCCCCAGCCCCTCCCACCTCGGCGGCGTACTCTCCGGTCCGCCAAGGACGGTCCGATCGCCACCTAGGGTTGGAGGACTCCGAGCTCTGGGGCCGCACCTGATCACGGACTACGGCCCTCCGCGCGCAGAGCACATCCCGTGTCTTGGGGTCAAGCAGCCCCCCGATAGCCTCTTAGATGCGGACGCTCTTCTGGAACATTCGTGGCTTTGGCCATGATGGCCGACACTGCCAACTCATAGAATACATGCGAGATGAACACATTGACATTGTTGCGATCCAGGAGACCATGCGTACTGAGTTTTCCTTATCCGAGCTGGAGTGTCTGAGCCCCCATTTGTTCGCCTGGCACGGGCTCCCTTTTAGTGGGAATGCCGGTCACTCGGGTGGCATCCTATTAGGTGCAAGGATGCCACCTTCGAGATAGGCGGAATGGACCGGGGGGATTTCTTCTTTAGCATGGAACTCCATGAACACGCTATTAACCTCAAGTGGGAAATTATCATTGTCTATGGACCGGCGGACCATCGTCGGTCCACCGCCTTCCTTGAGGAACTTAGGCATAAGGTGTCGGCCGCCCCCTTCCTAGTGGTGGTGGGCGGCGACTTTAACCTCCTCTGATTCGCGGAGGAGAAGAATAATGACCGCGTCAACTATGCCCGAATGCAGATGTTCAACGACTGCATTACGGACCCGGGTCTTTGTGAGCTTGACCGGGTCGGTGCCAGGTTTACCTGGACCAACCGTCAAGCAAACCCAACCAGATCTGTCCTGGACTGGGTCCTAGTCTCGCCCGAATGGGAGTTCCACACCCCGCTAGCATCGCTTCGCGCCATCACTCGGATTGGGTCCGATCACGTCCCCCTTCTCCTCTCCTCGGAGAATGAGCGACCTACCCCCCCACTGAGATTCCGGTTTGAAACATTCTGGCTACACAGAATGGTTTCACCGAGGCGGTCCACGGTAGATGGGTGGAATCCCGCCGAGCCCCCCACCATGGACTATCGGCTATTGACGATTGGCACTTTTGTGCCAAGCGGCCCCGACAGATTATGAAGGGTTGGGGCGCCAACCTCGGTCGCGATCTCCATGAGCGGAAAAAATCCATCCTGTCGGCCATTCAAGCCCTAGATATCCGCGCGGACTTGGTTGGTCTCGGCCCTGACGATTGGTTGCTTAGGTACGATCTAGAAGATCAACTCTCGGTCATATACACGGACGAGGAGGCCTACTGGCGCTTGCGTGGGACCCAAAAGTGGGTCCTTAAAGGGGATGCCAACACCCCTATTTTCAGGCCATTGCCAACGGCCGCCGGCGCCGCAACACGATCCCGTTGTTGTGGGAGGGCAATAACCTTATTCAAAGGCATGCCGACATCCGGTCTCATGTGGACGGCTTTTACGAAGCCCTCTTTGTGGCCTCCCCTAGGGGAGGCCTAGCCCTAGCTTCTAACTTCTGGTCGGCCAATCAATGCGTCACGACGGAGGAGAATGCTAGCCTCACAACCCCATTCTCTGAACAGGAGGTCTGGTTGGCCATTAAGGGTATGAACCCAAACTCCGTGCCAGGGCTAGATGGCCTCCCGGTGAAGTTCTACCAAACTTTTTGGGGTGTGATCAAAACCGAGGTGATGGCCCTCTTTGAGGAATTTTATCGAGGCACGTGCGATCTTCGCCGCCTCAACTATGGGGTCATCACTCTCATCCCCAAGGTTCCTGGCGCGACGGATATTCGTCAATTCCAGCCGATCACGGTGATTAATGTGATTTTCCGCATCTTGGCAAAGGGGTACGCCAATAGGGTGACTGAGGGAGTCCTAGACTAAGGGGTCCTCGGGCATCCCGCCTGTTAGCCATTGGGCCGGACTGATGGGCTATGAAGACATGAAGACCGAAGGCTCTCAACGTGTCCGGATGGGACTCTCCTTGGCGTGGAAGGCAAGCTTGGCGGCCGACTATGAATATTCCTCCCTTTGTAACTGACCTCATGTAACCCTAGATCTCTCCGGTGTCTATATAAACCAGAGAGCTTAGTCCGGATAGGGAGATATATTCATGACCATAGTCATGCAGGCTAGACTTCTAGGGTTTAGCCATTATGATCTCGTGGTTGATCAACTCTTGTAATAATCATATTCATCAAGATCAATCAAGCAGGAAGTAGGGTATTACCTCCATAGAGAGGGCCCGAACCTAGGTAAACATTGTGTCCCCCGTCTCCTATTACCATCGGCCTTAGACGCACAGTTCGGGACCCCCTACCCGAGATCCGCCGGTTTTGACACCGACATTGGTGCTTTATTGAGAGTTCCACTGTGACATCGACGACAGGATCGATGACTCACCTCGTCCTTAAAGACAATATCACCGCCGGAGGAGGACTGGCCCCGGGCCAAACCCTTCGGCTGGGCGGCTTTACCATGACCGCCCGTTCGGCCGTTAAGCCGACGATGACCTCTCGGGCCATCGAAAATCCCCTCGGTGTCGACTCCAAACACTCCAAGCAGATGGATCCGGTGGAGTTCTCGTCTTTAAACGAGCTCCTGGATTGCATCGCTGCCCTGGGAATTGCCACAGATTATGATCGGATCGGGCTTAAACCCGACCAAAGAGAAATTAAATCTCCACCGGTCACCCACCAGATAGCGGTAGTCGAGGAGCAAGACGGTGAATCTTCCCCTATACTGAAGACAGACTATGTTCGAATCGCCGACCCAGCGGAGCCGGATACCCACCAGCGAAAGGACGTGACCAGCCTTCCGAACATGGAATCGGACGGCGGGCATAAGCAATCTAAAGATACTCCGGAGTCCGGACTGTTAAGTCTGGAAAATCTTCAGATTCCGGATCATCGATCGGGTCAGGGTCCGGATTCAATTCCACCCACCCACCCAGACGTAAGCGCTCTTATGAGCATACAACAGCAGTCTCAGGAAACGGTCCACCACTTCTGGGCCAGATTCCTCCTTGCCAAGGACAAGGTTAAAGATTGCCGCGACGAGGACGCGATATCAGCGTTCTGCAACAATTGCACAGACGAAGGAATACTCAACGCCATCAACCGCCGTCGCTTATTACACTTCGTAGACTTGGCAACTATCATGCGGAAGTACAACACAATGGAAAGTGCCTGGAAAACTCAGGCATCCAATTGGGAACCATCGGCCCCCACTCAACCCCTCATTCAGGCGAAAAGGACACACCCTTGTAACACGCCCGGTCCAATAGTAAAGAAATATAAGTCCATTACGGGGCGCGGAACCGTTCTGGAAGGATGGCTCGATGGGCCATGCAAAATACACGCAACACCGGATAACATACCAACGCATAGCCTTAGAGCATGTTGGATACTCCGGCAAGTGGCCAAGAGCGGCGAGAATATCCTCACCAAGAATATCCCAGAACAACACCCCCCAGAAGACGACGACCCCAGAGTGTTGACGGTCTTCGAGACATTCGCTTCAAACAATAAGCGCAAAAGGGCACTCCACGAACTCACCGAAGTCTGTCAAATCGACGCGACAAACCCTTGGAATGACACGGCTATAACCTTTAATGCCGGTGACGAACCGAAATACAAGACAGTTCGAGCGCCAGCCACATTAGTCCTCAGTCCCATCATGGATAGCTTTAGACACAACAAGGTCCTCATGGACGGCGGCAGCGGACTAAACCTCATTTATGAGGATACACTCCATAAAATGGAAATAGACAGAAGCCGCATCAAGCAAAGCAGCACGACCTTTCGAGGAATCATTCCCAGTCGGGAGGTGCTGTGTGCGGGTAAAATCACACTCGACGTGGTATTCGGCATGCCGGATAATTATCGGTCCGAGGAAATAACCTTCCAAGTGGCTCCTTTTAGCAGTGGATATCACGCCCTGTTAGGGCGAGATGCTTTTACACGCTTCCAAACTATACCTCATTACGGGTACATGAAGCTCAAAATGCCCAGACCCAATGGCATAATCACTCTTGTCAGTGATCCGGACATAGCACTCCGCGCCGAAAACAAAACCGCATCCCTGGCCCTTGAGGCATTATCCGAAGCCCTCGCGGCCGAAGAATTAACCGCACTGCGCTCCACGGTGGATAGGGACGATGTGATCTTAGACAAACGGCCCAAATCCACCTCCTTCAAACCGGTAGAAGAAATAGTCAAATTCCAGGTCCACCCAACGGACCCCAAGAAGACAACATCTATTGGAGCACAACTAGACCCAACGGTAGACGCCGCGCTATGGGATTTCCTTCGCGAAAACTGGGATATATTCGCCTGGAACCCTTCTGACATGCCAGGAATCCCGCGCAAGTTGTCCGAATACAGCCTCAACATATTAAAGGGATATAAACCGGTCAAACAAACACTGCGGCGCTTTTCCGAGCCTAAACGCCAAGCTATGGGGGAGGAGCTAGCCAAGCTAATCGAGGCCGGATTCATCAGAGAAATAAAACATCCGGACTGGCTGGCAAACCTGGTGATGGTACCAAAGAAGGACAAATCCTGGCGCCTGTGCATTGATTTTAAAGACCTCAATAAGGCTTGCCCTAAGGATCCCTTCCCACTCCCCCGCATTGATCAAATCATTGTTGCTACCGCAGGACACGACTCACTGTGTTTCATTGATGCATATTCCGGATACCATCAAATCAAAATGAAGGAGTCCGATCAAGCTGCAACAACATTCATTACCCCATATGGGCCATTCTGCTTCAACACCATGCCCTTCGGGCTCAAGAACGCCGGCGCCACATATCAACGCATGATTCAAACATGCCTGGAGAAACAGATCGGCAAGAATGTTGAAGCTTACGTGGACGACGTCGTCATCAAAACTAGGCACGTCGAAACACTAATAGACGATTTACGTCTCACATTCGACAACCTCCGTGCATATGACATTAAGCTCAATCCGGAAAAGTGTGTTTTCGGCGTCCCCGCTGGAAAACTGCTGGGCTTCATTGTTTCCAATAGAGGAATTGAAGCAAATCCAGCCAAAATCTGAGCTCTGTCACAATTGGCTACGCCAACAGACCTTAAACAAGTCCAAAAACTCGCGGGTTGCGTGGCAGCTCTAAGCTGCTTTATCTCCAGATTGGGTGAAAAAGCACTGCCACTCTATCGCCTTCTATGGTGAACCGATCACTTCGAGTGGATGGACGCGGCAACAGCCAGACTGGAAGAAATAAAAACCCTTCTAGCGAGCAACCCAATCCTGGCCGCGCCAAACGTCAGTGAACCCATGTTACTATACATATCCGCAACACATCAGGTGGTGAGCGCCGTACTCGTCGTTGAACGAGAACAGGACGGCCACAAATTCCCGCTTCAGAAGCTAGTATACTACGTATCCACTGTCCTTACACCATGCAAATCCCGGTACCCCCATTATCAAAAGATAGCATATGCGGTCTTCATGGCATCCCGAAAGCTACGACACTACTTCCAGGAGTGCTCGATCATGGTGGCTTCCGAAGTACCACTCAATGACATAATAAACAACCGCGATGCCACGGGCCGGATTGCCAAATGGGCCATTGAGCTCCTCCCATTTGATATTACATACAAGCCACGTCGAGCTATTCAATCCCAAGTACTGGCTGACTTCATCGCCGAATGGACAGAGGCCGAACTCCCTAAAGAGTACGGCACATACTCCAATTGGGTTATGTATTTCGATGGCTCCAAAATGCTGGCAGGGCTAGGAGCGAGCGTCATTTTAGCGTCCCCCATGGGAGACGTCGTTCAGTACGTACTCCAAATACTATACACAGACTCCAATAACGCAGCCGAATATGAAGCCTTATTGCATGGTCTCCGGATGGCTGTCTCCATGGGCATACAGCGCCTGGAAGTGCGCGGGGACTCAAACCTCACAATATCTCAAATAAATGGAGACTTTGACGCCAAAGATCCGAAGATGGCAGCTTATCATAATGTCGTCCTAAAAATATCGACTCGGTTCGAGGGGTTCAAGTTCCATCACGTGGCCCGAGAAAGTAATCAAGCGGCGGACGTTCTTGCTCGTATCGGCGCCAAGCGCGACCCCGTCCCACCTAATATCTTTCTGGAAAGGCTTTTTAAGCCATCCGTGGTGTGGCAGGGGGAAAGCAGCAACACTAGTCCGGATCCAAACACAACCCTAGATTCCGAACACACGGATATCATCGGCGGCTCAGCCACCGAAATAACACCGTTGGCCCATCTCATTATGGCAGTCATCGCCCCATGGACCGAACCTTTCCTGGCCTACCTTAATAGGAAGGAACTCCCTGAGGATCAGAAGGAGGCCCGCCGCATTGTTCGGCGTTCGAAGGCCTACAAGGTTCACGACGGGGAGCTCTATAAGAAAAGCGCCACCGGAGTCCTTCAAAGGTGTATCTCCGAGGAGGAGGGGTGGCAGCTCCTGGCTGAGATTCATGCCGGTCTCGGCACACACCACGCCGCAGCTCGGGACCTTGTTAGCAAGGCCTTCCGTACATGATTCTACTGGTCGACGGCCCAAGCAGATGCACAGGACCTTGTCCAACGCCGCGTCGGATGCCAACTCTTCGCCTACAAACAATCCCTATCACTTGGCCTTTTGCGGTCTGGGGACTGGATATGGTTGGACCCCTTAAAGGAGGAAGCCATAAGAAAAAATATCTGCTGGTCATGGTGGATAAATTCACTAAGTGGATAGAGGCCAAACCAGTTAAAACGGCCGAGTCCGGGCCGGTGATAGAATTCATATCCGGTGTCGTACACCGTTATGATGTTCCGCACAGTATCCTCACCGATAACGGCTCCAACTTCACAGCGGGCGAAGTGCAAACCTGGTGCGCTAATCTGGGCATCAAGCTCGATTACGCCTCTGTATATCATCCACAAACAAATGGTCAAGTCGAAAGAGCCAATGGTCTTATTATGAGCGGCATTAAGCCCAGACTAGTGAGGTCTTTGAAAGAATCAGACAAGCATTGGGTTGAGGAACTCGACTCCGTACTCTGGGGGTTGCGGACCATGCCCAATCGCACTACCGGATACACACCTTTCTTCATGGTGTACGGCGCAGAGGCTGTGCTACCCTACGACATTATTCATGACTCACCTCGAGTGCGCATGTATGAAGAGAGAGAGGCCGAGCTTGATCCGCAGGACAGCTTAGATGCCCTGGAGGAGGAGCGCGACATTGCAAAGGCCCGTTCCGCATTTTATCAACAACAGGCCCGGAGATATCAAAGCAGAGAAGTACGGGCCAAGACTTATAATGTTGGCGAACTAGTTCTACGCTTGCCCGAGAAGAAAAAGGACAAACTCAAGCCCAAGTGGGAGGGTCCCTTCATCATCGACGAAGTTCTCACCGGAGGAGCGTACCGCCTGTGCGATGCCTCAGACAATCACTTGGAACCGAACCCATGGAACGCGACCAGACTCCGAAGATTCTACGCCTAGTGCCAAACTCTTTGTTCATCTCCTTCTCCCTCTTGTTTCCATTATTTTTCCTCTCTTTTTTGCTTTTCTTTTCTTTTGTAGCCTTAAAGCTTTTGTGCGGCTCAACCGCACACTTGCGACGTATACATCTTCAAACACGTACGCCCATTATACCTGGGGGCTTCTTGAGCAGAAGCTTGCTATTATTATTTCGAGCATCAAGCTCATTACATATGCGTTTTTCTTTCCATATGTACCTTTTCTTCGCCATCATATGCATCGATATGACTTAATTTTTGGCCAAGTTGGGTTGCCTGGCTCCTGTGCTTATGCCCTACGTTCCCGTTACTTTGGCTAGGGCATAAAGGGAGCACCTCTGCGATTGTTACTGCCGGGTCATCCGGATGTGTACCTCAGACTGGGTGAAGCCAAAAGCTAGCGTTCTTAAGGGAATATTCGGTCAGTGAACTAAAGATGTTCTTGCACTCACTCCATCGTGAACCCCCAGAAGTTATATATACTGCGATTTTTCAATCACAGTTCGGACATGCACGTTAACGCATGTAAACCTAGGGAAAGGAACCCTTAACGGAACTATTCTCTCTGGAAGATGTTTCTTACAAATCAAATGTAATATAACATAACTAGCCGGATACTTGTCTGTTCAAGCAACCATGACCCCTACGCCTGGTTTCCACGCATACCCCGGTCTACTCGGCCGCTCGGGTATTCGGAAACACTCCGCGCCTTTGCGCCCCGAGGTCGAAGCGAAAAGGTCTGCCATGACAAGCATTCTACAATTCAGCTAGAGTTACGTATGAAAAGGAAAGTACATAGTCATTTAAGACTCAAAAACTTCCTATTCTATGCCGTCCAGCAGGTTGTCTAATTTACAACCCTGTTGGGAGTACTTGGCGGCTACTTCTACTTGGTTATATACCAAACTCACGGGAATTTC
Organism: Aegilops tauschii subsp. strangulata; assembly: GCF_002575655.3. Taxonomy (NCBI): domain Eukaryota; kingdom Viridiplantae; phylum Streptophyta; class Magnoliopsida; order Poales; family Poaceae; genus Aegilops; species Aegilops tauschii. The sequence continues at coordinate 259,541,271 of NC_053039.3, read as the reverse complement.
CTTCCCATCTGACCCTAGAGGCCCGACCCGGGCCATATGATTCGGATCAAGCTTGGTGTACCGTGTTTTCACCATGGCCTAGGCTTCTCTTGCACCTTCCCGGCAGGCTGATATTTTCCATAACCGGAAACGCCGCAGTGCTCCCTTGAATAGTTGTATAAGCTCTCCCATATTTCCTGGAGGGGAGGCGGACGGCCATTGTCGGATATGGGGTTCCGGCAAACCCTTAAGGTTCGAACTCTGGGGTGCACACGAAGTCTTTCCCTCCTACCGATCTATGCCCTAGCTCGCTAAGATCTCGCGGACGAACTCGACGAACTCACAACACAGAAAGACACGAGATTTATACTGGTTCGGGCCACCGTTGTGGTGTAATACCCTACTCCAGTGTGGTGGTGGTGGATTGCCTCTAGGGCTGATGATGAACAGTTACAGGGGAAGAACAGCCTCCTGAGGTTGAGGTGTTGTTGTGCTTGTGTGGTTGAGGATGATCTCAATCAGTTCGAGATCAGTTGCCTCCTACTGTGGTGGCTAGTCCTATTTATAGAGGCCCTGGTCCTCTTCCCAAATAATGAGCGGGAAGGGAGCCAACAACGGCGGGTAAGTTTGAAGGGGGACAGCTAGTACAAGCTATCCTGACAAAAGTGGTCTTCGCCTGCGAAAAGCTCTGGTGGTGACGCCGTCTTGGGCTCCACGATGACCTCCGTCTTGCCGTCCTTCTGGTCTTGGTCTCGTTGCACCAATATAGCAACCTTTGCCTGATGCCTCGGTACTCTTCGCCTGCGCTGGCCTCCTTAGCACCAAAGAGGAAATAAGGACGCTGCACACGCTGGCGCCCGCCTGCGCCTGCCTGGTGTCGTTCGTCATGGCTCACGTCACGAGGGCCTCGTGAGGTTTTGCCCCGCCTTGATATCTCCGCTCCTCGTGAGGCTGCCTGGCTAGGCTACTCCAGAGGAGGTCTTGCACCGTCCGCCTCGCGAGGCTTGGACCCTCGCGAGGGTCTTGGATGCCTTGTTGATGAAGATGGGCCGTACGGCCTGCTTGCTCAGCCACGCCATGGGCTGCAGGCAGGCAGGTCTAGGGACCCCGTTCCCAGAACACCGACAGTAGCCCCCGGGCCGAAGGTGCGCTCGGGCTTGGCTTCGCGGCGAAGCCAAGGGTCAAGTTCGGAGCACCGCAGGCCCCAAAAGCCTGCAGCCTCGGTTGACGCATGGCGGTTGATTGGACGTGGGCGCCTCCGCTTCCCCATGTTGCCTCGGCAACTGCACGACTTGACAAGTCCCTGCGACATGCAAGGAAAACCATCATTACCTGTGATGGGAGATGCCGGTTGGCCTCCTCTTGCTATAAATGGGGAGGGGGGCGGAGCCCCCGTTGCCCATCTCTTCCTTGCTTGCTTGCTTCTCCCTCCTCGCTCCATCGCTTGAAGTGACACCCATGGCACCACGAAGGAAGTTCTCCACCGCCAAGAAGGGGAAGGCCCCTCGCAAGGGACCCGGCTCCCCGGCGCCCAAACGCGGCCGCGGCCGCCCGCGCAAGCATGCCGCGACCCCTGCTGTGGCCCATTATCGAGACGGCGCCACGGCACGCGGAGTGGGTCACCCCAGCCATGGCGGTCCAGTTGATGAGGGGAGGCATGCTATGGTGGCGCGGCCTCCTCGTCCGCGCTTCCACACGGCGGAGGTGTCGCCGGAGTTTATCGTCTGGTCGGAGAACCTGACCGGGAACTGGCTCCAACTCCTGCGCTTCTTCGCTGGCGAATTGCCGGCCTCTGGTCCAGGCGGAATCTGGCTGCAGGCGGATGGCTGCTGCAGCAAGGCCTCTTGGGTTGCGGTCGAGACTTTCGCCGCGGGCAACATAGCCCTGGCCTGCGGCTGGCAGACATTCGCCCGCGCGCGCGGCCTGGGCAGGCGGTGCACCCTCCACTTCAGGTACGATGGTGGATCGACCCTCTATGTGAGGGTGTTTGGGGAAGATGGTCACCGCGCCGGGTGCTGCCCCGAGGCGAATGACGGTGAGGAGGTGCTCGGCCTTGGGGACGGTCGCGACGAGGACGAGGGCGAGCCCGCCCTTGGCGGCGATCGTGTCTCGTCCAGCTACGGCGGCTCTTCCTCCGGAGACAGCTCCAGTAGTGGCGGCTACGACCAGCCACCGCGCCGCCGCGCCCGTTTTGAAGGCGGCAGTGGGCATCTCGTTGCCGCACCTCCGTGAATCGTGAGGAAGGATCCGGCTAGGCTCGGGGTAGCGCTAGGGGCCTGTCTTCGCGGATCGCTGCAACGCTACTTTTGTTTTACTCTTTTCCTGCATCAAGAATGAAACCAGTATGGGCCCAGGGGGCGTGTATCGAACTATGGTTCCTCGGTTATAACAATATGCGTGTTGTTCTCATGCTGTGTCATTATTTTGCGCAAAGATAACTTAACCTGGTATACTCAGGACGCCCTCCTGCTCGTGAGGCATTTATTTCCTCGCATCCATCTTGCCTTGGTGGCCTGCATTCGCTCAGGAACTGTGAAAAACTCGTTAGGCAGTGCATTAAAAGATTTTCCATTCATCCTGGCCCTGACCTGGCGCTTTGTATCGCGGTACCCGAGGGGCACGGACTAGGAGAGGTGCGCCAGTTTTTGGGCTCAAACGAGGGTGGCTCGCGAGAAGGCAGAAAGGAGAAAAGATGCTCGCGAGGGCACCTGCCTAGCCCCCTCATGAGGCATGCGAGAGAGAGAACACGAGCAAATTTGAGCCGGAAAAAATGCAGTGAGAGGCGAGGGAACCAAATCAGCAAGGAACGCCAAAGGCAAACTTTGATTAAGGAAAAGCGAGCCAACTGCGGAAAGCAAATGAAAAGCCGCGTCCGACAGCTAATCTAGTCTTCAAGTCTTCTCACCAGCGCGGAGCTAAGTGCTGTCCACTAGGCGTGGTAGGGAGCCCCAGGGCCTGAGGCCGGCGCTCCTGAGACTCCGGGGCGTGTACAGCCCCAACTCATTATTACATGAGAGTGTCACGGGCGGCGATTCTTCACAGGCACCGGGCCTTCTTCACAGGCTCTGGGCCTTTCTTCTCAGGCTCTGGGCCTTGCTTCATGGATTGAACTTCCGGAGGTGCTGGATGTTCCAGGCGTTCTGGATGGGTATCCCGTCCTGCGTTTCCAGACACGCTGCACCCGGCCTGGAGACATGGACGACCCTGAACGTGCCCTCCCACATGGGCGAAAGCGTGTAGCCCTTCTCTGGAGAGGACCCGCCTCAGGAAGAGGTCGCCCACCTCGAGCATCCTGGAGTGGACGTTGCGGTAGTGGTATCGCCGCAGCGCTTGTTGGTACCTTGCCGCCCTCAGTGCAGCTTCGCGACGGTGTTCCTCCCCCAGCACGAGGTCCATCCCCCGCATGGCGTCCTGCTGCGTTTCGTCGAATGCATGGACCCGTGCGGAGCGATGCTTGACCTCGTGAGGAAGGACTGCTTCAGCTCCGTAGACGAGGAAAAATGGAGTCTCGCCCGTTGGCTTGGTGGCGGTGGTGCGGATGGACCACAGCACGGACTGATGCTCATCGTGCCAGCCCCTGCCGCATGCCTCTAGCTTCTTCTTGAAGGTCCTGGTCTTGAGGCCCCTCAAGACCTCCGCGTTGGCGCGTTCGGCCTGGCCATTACTCCTGGGGTGCGCTATGGAAGCATAGCAGATCTGCGTTCCAAGGTTAGCACAGTAGGTTTTGAAGAGGTTGCTAGTAAACTGCGAACCGTTATCTATGATGATGCGGTTAGGGACCCCGAAGCGGCTCACTAAGCCCTTGATGAACTTGACAGCAGAGCCGGCTGGAATGGTACGGACGGCTTCCACTTCCGCCCACTTGGTGAACTTGTCGATGGCGACGTAGAGATAGCGGTAGCCCCCTGGCGCTTGAGGGAACGGGCCTAAGATGTCCAGCCCCCAGACCGCAAACGACCACGTGAGTGGGATGGTTTGGAGGCCCTGAGCAGGCTGATGGATCTGCTTGGCGTGGAATTGGCAAGCTTCACAGGACTTCACTAGCTCGGCCGCGTCGTTGAGTGCTGTAGGCCAATAGAACCCACTGCGGAACACCTTGCCGACGAGGGTCCGTGACGACGAGTGGTGTCCGCAGTCACCGCCGTGTATGTTAATCAGCAACTCCCTTCCTTGATCGCTTGAGATGTAGCGTAGCGTGACATCGTTCGGTCGTTTCCTGTATAACTCGCCGTCTTGGATACAGTATGCCGTGGTTTGCCGGGCCACGCGCTCCGCGTCCTCTTCCTTCTCCGGCAGCGTCCCGTGCATCAGGTACTCTTTGAATTCCTTGGTCCAGCAATCCCCTGGGGCTCGAGCGCCAAGAGCAGCCGAGCTCCTGAGGTCGGGCCACAGGCTGGGGCTCCCATGGCCGGGGGCTATGGGAGCTCCTCCCGAGGCTGAGTCGTGCTTGAAAGAGGTGGTGTAGCTGATGGCTTGAAGATCCGCTCTTCGAAGACGCCGGACTCTTGCGGTTGCCGCTTGGATGCTCTCCTGGCGATGTCGTCAGCTTCCTTGTTGGTGCCCCGGGGCACGTGCTGCAGCTCCAGGCCCGAGAACTGCTTTTCCATCTTGCGCACCTCCACGAGGTAGGACTCCATGTGCTCGTCCTTCGGCTCGTACACCTTGTTGGAGAAGTTGACGAGGAGCTGCGAGTCGCCTTTGACAGTGAGGCGCTTCACCCCTAGAGCCGCCGCAACCTTCAGGCCAGCTATGAGGCCTTCGTATTCTGCGATGTTGTTGGAGACCTTCTCGCCGTGCTGAAAACAGAGTTGCACGGCGTAGTAGAGCTTGTCCTGAGTGGGCGAGATGAGCACTGCTCCAGCCCCCGCGCCCTGGTGCGCGAAGGCGCCATCGAAATACATGACCCAGCCGTCTGGTGCCTCGCTTCCTGGGGAGGTGGACCGGTCTTCTCCTTCCTCAAGAGCCGGGGCATCTGTCCATTCTGCCACAAAATCGGCGAGCGCGGCTCCCTTGATGACCCTGGTAGTGCTAAACTCCAACTGGAATGCTTGCAACTCGATGTTCCACTCAGCGACCCTTCCGGCTGAGTTAGGGCTCCTGAGTACCCTCTCCAATGGGTAGGCTGAGACGACCTTGATGGGGTGGCCCTGGAAGTAGTGCCACAGCTTGCGTGAGGCCACCAATAGTGCGAGCAGGAGCTTTTGCGGCATGGGGTAGCGCGCCCTCGCGTCCCGCAGTACGGTGCTGACAAAGTACACCGGGTGCTCGACGAGGGCTGGCACACTGTCGAGGCTCGGGTCCTGTGGAGATTGTGGCATATCCTGAGGTGGCGGGTTTCCTGAGACCCAACTGTCCTTGGGAGCTTCTGCGATGTTGCCCTGCTGAGCTTCGTCTTCCGTCGCTGATGGCTTTGCTGCGCCTTCCTGACCCTGCGCTGCATCAGCTCTGGCTCGGCGCGGCACACCCTTGTCTTGGCGCTCCTCCCAAACCGCCACCAGCGCCGCGCTGGCGGAGTACGGGGTGGCGGCAAGGTAGAGTACCAGAGGCTCGAGAGGCCGTGGTGCCACCATCACCGGGGGGCTGGTGAGGTATTTCTTGAGGTCTTGTAAGGCCCGATCAGCCTCCAGGGTCCACTCGAACGGGCCCTTCTTCTTCATGAGCTTAAAGAAGGGTAGGGTGCGCTCGCCTAGCTTGGAGATGAAACGCCCTAACGCGGTCACCCGCCCTGCTAGCTTTTGCATCTCCTTGAGGGTCTGTGGTGGGCTCATGTCTTCGATGGCCTTGATCTTCTCCGGGTTCACCTCGATCCCTCTGTGGGATATGAGGAACCCCAGTAGCTTGCCAGAGGGGACGCCAAACACACACTTCTCTGGGTTAAGCCTCAAGTTCACTTGGCGTAAGCTCTCGAAGGTCTCCTCCAAGTCTTGAATCAATGTCCTCGCCTCGCGAGATTTGACAACTACGTCGTCGACGTAGGCCTCTGTGTTTCTGCCAAGCTGCCGCCCCAAGGAAATGTGCATCAACCGCTGAAAGGTTGCGCCCGCGTTGCGCAGCCCGAAGGGCATGTAGGTGTAGCAGTACACCCCGCATGGTGTCAGGAAGGCTGTCTTCTCCACATCCTCCACCGCCATCTTGATTTGGTGGTATCCTGAGAATGCATCCAGGAAACATAGCAAGTCGCACTCGGCGGTGGAGTCAACGATTTGATCGATGCGTGGAAGCGGGAACAGATCTTGGGGGCAAGCTTTGTTAAGGTTGGTGAAGTCGACGCACATCCGTTCCTTCCCGCCTTTCTTTGGTACTACGACGGGGTTCGCCAGCCATTAGGGGTATCGAACTTCTCAGATGGTACCTGCCGCCTCTAGCTTGCGTGTCTCTTGGACGATGATGGCCTGCTTCTCAGTGGACTGTCGTCTTGCTCGCTGCTTCACGGGGTGTATGTTGGGGCACACCCTTAGATGATGCTGGATCACCTCTCTCGGGACCCCTACCAGCTGATTGGGCTCCCACGCGAATATCTCCTTGTTCGCGTGCAAAAACCTCACCAAAGCTTCTTCTTGTCCCGGGTCAAGGCCGGTTCCTATGGTGAAGGTGGCTCCTGAAGACCCATCCTCGTTGACCGGCACCTGCTTGGTCTCCGCCTTGTCTTGGGTGAACAACTGCTTCTTCTTGGTGGGCGCGGTCTCCTTGGCCTCGGGCGTACCGGCGCTGGCTGGCTGTGCTGCTGCCGCAGTCTTGAAGGCGAGCCTGAGCGCCATCACGGCCTCCTTAGTGTCCCCCTTGATGGTGAGGACGCCCTTGCTCCCTGGCATCTTCATGAGGTTGTAGGCCGGATGAGTCGCCGCCATGAACTGAGCAAGAGCCGGGTACCTGAGGATGGCATTGTACGGGAGACCGATGCGGGCGATGTTAAAGTCCACCAACTCGGAGCGATAGTTGTCTCGCGTGCCAAAGGTGACAGGGAGGCGGATCTGCCCCAGAGAGTTGGCAGCTCCACCACCCACTCCCATGAAGGGCTTGCTGAGGCCGAGCCGCTCGAGCGGCACATGAAGTAGGCTGAAGGCTTCTACGGAGAGCAAGTTGAGGCCGGCGCCGCCGTCGATGAGGGTCTTGGTAACGGCCACGTTGCAGATGGTGGGCGTGCAGAGCATCGGGAGCATCCCGGAGCCGGGGTGGTCTTCCGTGCCGAAGGTGAGGTCGGCCTCTGGCGCAGCCCAACCCGGCGGAGCCCCCGGGCGCTTGGAGGCTGCCCCAATCTGACGGAAGAAAGGTTTGACATGGCGATCTGAAGGCGGTGCTTGAGAACCACCCAGCAGTGCCGCGACTGCATGGTGCGCCGGCACCGCGTAGCGAGCGGTGAAGAGGTCGCGGAGTTCCCCCCAGGATGCCAGGCACGCGGCTCGCTGGCGAGGGCCATGGGGAACCAGTTGGCCATGATCTTGTCATCGCCTCCGGCTTCGAGGACGGACTCCTCGTACGCCAGCAGGAACGGTGCCGGGTCTGCCGCGCCGTCGTAACGCGGCGGCATCTCCGGCTTGAACTTGGTTGGCCATTGCACTCGCCGCAGGGCGGGGGCCAGGGCTCGGTACCCAGACTCCCTGCTGCTGGAGTCGGCCGCAGAGGTGGGTGGCGGGGCACCTGCCATGGGAGCATAGTGCGGCGGTACGGGGCGCAGGTTGGTGGAGAGGAGCTCCGGCGCACCCCTACCTGGCGCGCCAAATGTCGGATATGGGGTTCCGGCAAACCCTTAAGGTTTGAACTCTGGGGTGCGCGCGAAGTCTTTCCCTCCTACCGATCTATGCCCTAGCTCGCTAAGATCTCGCGGACGAACTCGACGAACTCGCAACACAGAAAGACACGAGATTTATACTGGTTTGGGCCACCGTTGTGGTGTAATACCCTACTCCAGTGTGGTGGTGGTGGATTGCCTCTAGGTCTGATGATGAACAGTTACAGGGGAAGAACAACCTCCTGAGGTTGAGGTGCTTGTGTGGTTGAGGATGATCTCAATCATTTCGAGATCAGTTGCCTCCTACTGTGGTGGCTAGTCCTATTTATAGAGGCCCTGGTCCTCTTCCCAAATAATGAGCGGGAAGGGAGCCAACAACGGCGGGTAAGTTTGAAGGGGGACAACTAGTACAAGCTATCCTGACAAAAGTGGTCTTCGCCTGCGAAAAGCTCTGGTGGTGACGCCGTCTTGGGCTCCACGATGACCTCCGTCTTGGCGTCATTCTGGTCTTGGTCTCGTTGCACCAATATAGCAACCTTTGCCTGATGCCTCGGTACTCTTCGCCTGCGCTGGCCTCCTTAGCACCAAAGAGGAAATAAGGGCGCTACGCGCGCTGGCGCCCGCCTGCGCCCGCCTGGTGTCGTTCGTCATGGCTCACGTCACGATGGCCTCGTGAGGTTTTGCCCCGCCTTGATATCTCCGCTCCTCGTGAGGCTGCCTAGCTAGGCTACTCCAGAGGAGGTCTTGCGCCATACGCCTCGCGAGGCTTGGACCCTCGCGAGGGTCTTGGATGCCTTGTTGATGAAGATGGGCCATACGGCCTGCTTGCTCAGCCACGCCGTGGGACGCAGGTAGGCAGGTCTGGGGACCCCCATTCCTAGAACGCCGAAAGCCATAAGGCCTTGGCCACACTTCGCATCGCCTGCCGTGCTTGCTCGTGCATTTGCGACAGCTCTTGTAACAAATCGCCCGAAGCTCCGGACATCTTCTCCTCGGGAAGGCCAGTCAGTATACCTACAGACATAACTCTGTCAGTTCCTTTCCTCGCCGAACTACACGGTGGTAAGTTTGAACACATACTAAATATGCCTCCTCACAGCCTCTTATTTTCCTTCACGGAGTCGGCTAGCTGGGCCCGCACATCCTTCAGCTCATCGCCCAGCTGGGTCTTGGAATCCTGGAGTTGGTTTTTCTCGTTAATGACCTGTTTCAGCACACGTTCGCCCGCAGCATGTAGCCTTTTGGCTTCTTGTTCATTCGCCTGCGTGACTTCCAGTGCCTCCTTGAATTCCCCTGACAATCATGTCATGGTATATGCAACACTGTTAGCATTACTAACATATAATTATACTTTCTCGACGGAGGGGAATATTACAAGGCGGCGCCTTCTTGGATTTCTCCAGTTCGGCGGTAACAGCAGTTAGCTGTGTCCGACACCTTTCTAGCTCTTGGGCTAGTAGGCTATTCTTCTACGTCAGAACCTGGTTATGCAACGATCTTCAAATCAGTTGTACCAACTACTTTTAGGTCTCGGGGGCTACTGGCATACGGTTATCATATTTTGGACAAATTAAATTTACCTGCACATCTTTTAAATGTTGCTCTGTGGCTCTGCCAAGCCTATTTCGAGCAGCTCGGATGTATGCATCAGCCGAGCTGAAGGCATTGAATGCCTCTTTCGAGAAGCGGGGGTCGCGTAAAACGGTCCTCCGGCGCCGGTGATCCATGGCACTCTCCACTTCTGAGTTGGTAATGGACATATCTTCTGAGCCCTCAGCCGAAGGACAGTCCGGCGCCACTCCCATATCGGCCCTCGCCTCCTTGGCTGAAACTGGATCCCAGCTGTTGGAAGTATGTCCGGCCGGATCCCTAGACACAGTCCAGCGAACTCTTTTCCTGATACAGGACGAACATGCAAGTCTCAGTTGGATGCGACTGCTAAAAACATATTTGCAAACCCATACCTCTTTGATGAGGGCCCGACCGTGTCTTCATTCGCCTTCCTCTTTGAAGGCTTGCCCCGTGTAGGAGCCGCTCTTTTTGGCATCGCTCCTGGGGTAACGCGGCACGTCGAACGCCTCCCCTTTGGAGCACAAGACAGTGCGGTGGGTGAGGCGGAACGAGGAAACCCTTTCGGGGAAGATGTCTCCTGCTTACTTACATGGGAGGCGGGAAGAAGACCAGGGTAATCGGTGATGATGGCCACTTCCTGTTGGAGAACGTAGCAGAAATTCAAAATTTTCTACGCATCACCAAGATCAATCTATGGAGTAATCTAGCAACGAGGGGAAGGGGAGTGCATCTACATACCCTTGTAGATCGCGATGCGGAAGCGTTGCAAGAACGCGGATGAGGGAGTCGTACTCGTAGCGATTCAGATCGCGGTTGATTCCGATCTAAGCACCGAAAGAACGGTGCCTCCGCGTTCAACACACGTGCAGCCCGGTGACGTCTCCCACGCCTTGATCCAGCAAGGAGAGAGGGAGAGGTTGGGGAAGACTCCATCCAGCAGCAGCACGACGGCGTGGTGGTGGTGGAGGAGCGTGGCAATCCCGCAGGGCTTCGCCAAGCACCGCGGGAGAGGAGGAGGAAGAAGAGGGGTAGGGCTGCACCGAAAGAGAGACGTTCTCATGTCTTGGTCAGCCCCAAAACCCCAATATATATAGGGGAGGGGGAGGGCTGCACCCCCCATCTAGGGTTTCCCCCTCAAGGGGTGCGGCTAGCCCTAGATGGGGCTTGGGGGCGGCCAAAGGGGGGAGGAGTGCCTCCCAAGTCAAGTGGAGGCCCTCCCCCTTAGGGTTTCCCCTCTCCCATGCGCATGGGCCTTGGGGGGGGGGGGCTGGTGCCCCTGGCCCATTAAGGCTAGGGCGCCCCCTTACAGCCCATGCTACTGTATTGGACGTGGTGGAACATTTTCCGGACCTCCGGACCCCTCCGGAATCCTCCGGAATCTTCTGGAAGCTTCCCGGTACAATACCGAAAAAACCCAAACTTTTCCCGGAACCCGAACAACAACTTTCCATATATAAATCTTTACCTCCGGACCATTCCGGAACTCCTCGTGACGTCCAGGATCTCATCCGGGACTCCGAACAACATTCGGTAACCACGTACATACTTTCCCTATAACCCTAGCGTCATCGAACCTTAAGCGTGTAGACCCTACGGGTTCGGGAACCATGCAGACATGACCGAGACGTTCTCCGGTCAATAACCAACAGCGGGATCTGGATACCCATGTTGGCTCCCACATGTTCCACGATGATCTCATCGGATGAACCACGATGTCGGGGATTCAATCAATCCCGCATGCAATTCCCTTTGTCCATCGGTATGTTACTTGCCCGAGATTCGATCGTCGGTATCCCGATACCTTGTTCAATCTCGTTACCGGCAAGTCTCTTTACTCGTTCCGTAACTCACATCATCCCGTGATCAACTCCTTGGTCACATTGTGCACATTATGATGATGTCCTACCGAGTGGGCCTAGAGATACCTCCCCGTTTACACGGAGTGACAAATCCCAGTCTCGATTCGTGCCAACCCAACAGACACTTTCGGAGATACCTGTAGTGCACCTTTATAGTCACCCAGTTACGTTGTGACGTTTGGTGCACCCAAAGCATTCCTACGGTATCCGGGAGTTGCACAATCTCATGGTCTAAGGAAGTGATACTTGACATTAGAAAAGCTCTGAGCAAACGAACTACACGATCTTGTGCTAGGCTTAGGATTGGGTCTTGTCCATCACATCATTCTCCTAATGATGTGATCCCGTTATCAACGACATCCAATGTCCATGGTCAGGAAACCGTAACCATCTATTGATCAACGAGCTAGTCTACTAGAGGCTTACTAGGGACATGGTGTTGTCTATGTATCCACACATGTATCTGAGTTTCCTATAAATACAATTCTAGCATGGATAATAAACGATTATCATGAACAAGGAAATATAATAATAACCTATTTATTATTGCCTCTAGGGCATTTCCAACAGTCTCCCACTTGCACTAGAGTCAATAATCTAGTCCACATCACCATGTGATTAACAATCATAGGTCACATCACCATGTGACCAACATCCAAAGAGTTTACTAGAGTCAACAATCTAGTTCACATCACTATGTGATTAAACTCAATGAGTTCTGGTTTGATCATGTTATGCTTGTGAGAGAGGTTATTTAGTCAACGGGTCTGAACCTTTCAGATCCGTGTGTGCTTTACAAATATCTATGTCATCTTGTGGATGCTACCACGCGCTATTTGGAGCCATTTCAAATAATTGTTCTACTATACGAATCCGGTTTACTACTCAGAGCCATCCGGATTAGTGTTAAAGTTCGCATCGACGTAACCCTTTACGACGAACTCCTTTTCACCTCCATAATCGAGAAAATTCCTTAGTCCACTAGATACTAAGGATAAGTTCGACCGCTGTCATGTGATCCATTCCCGGATCACTATTGTACCCCTTGACCAACTCATGGCAAGGCACACTTCATGTGCGGTACACAGCATAGCATACTGTAGAGCCTACGTCTGAAGCATAGGGGACGACCTTCGTCCTTTCTCTTTCTTCTGCTGTGGTCAGGTCTTGAGTCTTACTCAATACTCACACCTTGTAACACAGCCAAGAACTCCTTCTTTGCTGATCTATTTGAACTCTTTCAAAATCATGTCAAGGTGTGCGTTCTTTGAAAGTATCATCAGGCGTCTTGATCTATCTCTATAGATCTTGATGCCCAATGTGTAAGCAGCTTTATCCAGGTCTTCCTTTGAAAAACTCCTTTCAAACAACCCTTTATGCTTTCCAGAAATTTTACATCATTTCGGATCAACAATATGTCATTCACATATACTTATCAGAAATGTTGTAGCGCTCCCACTCACTTTATTGTAAATACAAGTTTCTAATAAACTTTGTATAAATCCAAACTCTTTGATCATCTCATCAAAGCGTACATTCCAACTCCGAGATGCTTACTCCAGTCCTTAGAAGGATCGCTGGAGCTAGCATACCTTTTAGCATCCTTAGGATCGACAAAACCTTTCTGATTGTATCACATACAACCTTTCCTTACGAAAACTGGCAAGGAAACTTGTTTTGACATCCATCTGCCAGATTTCATAAATGCAGCTAATGCCAACATGATTCCGACGGACCTAAGCATCGCTACGGATGAGCAAATCTCATCGTAGTCAACTCCTTGAACTTGTGGAAATACTCTTTGCCACAAGTCGAGCTTCATAGACGGTAACATTACCGTCCATGTCCGTCTTCTTCTTAAAGATCCATTTACCTCAACAGCCTTACGACCATCAAGTAGTACTCTCAAAGTCTATACTTTGTTTTCATACATGGATCCTCTCGGATTTTATGGCTTCTAACCATTTGTCGGAATATGGGCCCACCATCGCTTCTCCATAGCTCGTAGGTTCAGTATTGTCCAACAACATGATATCTCAGACAGGATCACGTACCACTCTGAAGTAGCACGCATCCTCGTCGTCCTACGAGGTTTGGTAGTGACTTGATCCGAAGTTTCATGATCACTATCATAAGCTTCCACTTCAATTGGTGTAGGTGCCACAGGAACAACTTCCTGTGCCCTGCTACACACTAGTTGAAGTGACGGTTCAATAACCTTATCAAGTCTCCACCATCCTCCCACTCAATTCTTTCGAGAGAAACTTTTCCTCGAGAAAGGACCTGTTTCTAGAAGCAATTACTTTTGCTTCCAGATCTGAAATAGGAGGTATACCCAACTGTTTTGGGTATTCTATGAAGACGCATTTATCCGCTTTGGGTTCGAGCTTATCAGCCTGAAACTTTTTCACATAAGCATCGCAGCCCCAAACTTTTAAGAAACGACAACTTAGGTTTCTCTAAACGGTGTCGTCTCAACGGAATTGCGTGGTGCCCCTTTTAAAGTGAATGCGGTTATCTCTAATGCCTAACCCATAAACGATAGTGGTAATTTGATAAGAAACATCATGGTATGCACCATATCCAATAGGGTGCAGCTATGATGTCCGGACACACCATCACACTATGGTGTTCCAGGCGGTATTAATTGTGAAACACTTTCCACAATGTCTTAATTGTGTGCCAAACTCGTAACTCAGATACTCATCTCTATGATCATATCACAGACATTTTATCCTCTTGTCATGACGATCTTCAACTTCACTCTGAAAATACTTGAACCTTTCAATAATTTAGACTTGTGTTTCATCAAGCAAATACACTCAGCATCTACTCAAACCATCTGTGAAGTAAGAACATAACGATATCCACTGCATGCCTCAGCACTCATTGGACTGCATACATCAAAATGTATTACTTCCAATAAGTTGCTCTCTTGTTCCATCTTACTGAAAACGAGGCCTTTCAGTCATCTTGCCCATGTGGTATGATTAGCATATCTCAAGTGATTCAAAATCAAGTGAGTCCAAACGATCCATCTGCATGGAGTTTCTTCATGCATATATACCAATAGACATGGTTCGCATGTCTCAATCTTTTCAAAAACGAGTGAGTCCAAAGATCCATCTACATGGAGCTTCTTCATGCATTCTATACCAATATGACTCAAATGGCAGTGCCACAAGTATGTGGTACTATCATTACTATTTTATATCTTTTGGCACGAACATGTGTATCACTGCGATCGAGATTCATTTTAGGTGCAAGACCATTGAAGGTATTATTCAAATAAACATAGTAACCATTATTCTCCTTAAATGAATAACCATATTGCGATAAACATAATCCAATCATGCTCAACGCAAACACCAAATCTCGATAGTAGAGGGAGCATGCGATGCTTGATCACATCAACCTTGGAAACACTTCCAACATACATCGTCATCTCACCTTTAGCTAGTCTCCATTTATTCCACAGCTTTTATTTCGAGTTACTAACACTTGGCAACCGAACCGGTATCTAATACCCTGGTGTTGCTAGGAGTACATTCATATAACGTATATCCAATATACTTCTGTCGACCTTGCCCGCCTTCTCATCTACCAAGTATCTAGGGTAGTACTGCTTCAGTGACCGTTCCCCTCATTACAGAAGCACTTAGTCTCGGGTTTGGGTTCAACCTTGGGATTCTTCACTAGAGCAGCAAATGACTTGCTGTTTCATGAAGTATCCCTTTTGCCCTTGCCCTTCTTAAACTAGTGGTTTTACTAACCATCAACAATTGATGCTCCTTCTTGACTTCTACTTTCGCGGTGTCAAACATCGCGAATAGCTCAAGGATCATCATAACTATCCCTGATATGTTATAGTTCATCACGAAGCTCTACTAGCTTGGTGGCAGTGACTATGGAGAACCATCACTATCTTATCTGGGAGATTAACTCCCACTCGATTCAAGCGATTGTGGTACTCAGACAATCTGAGCACATGCTCAACGATTGAGCTTTTCTCCCTTAGTTTGCAGGCTTAAGAAACTTTGTCAGAGGTCTCATACCTCTTGACGTGGGCACTAGTCTGAAATCCCAATTTCAGTCTTCGGAACATCTCATATGTTCTGCGACGTTTCAAAAACGTCTTTGGTGCCTCAATTCTAAACCGTTAGCAATACGCACTGAACTATCACGTAGTCATCAAAACGTGTATGTCAGATGTTTCGTAACATCTACAGACGACGCTGAGGTTCAGCACACCGAGCGGTGCATTAAGGACATAAGCCTTCTGTGCAGCAATGAGGACACTCCTCAGTTTACGGACCCAGTCCGCATAATTGCTACTATTAACTTTCAACTAAATTTTCTCTAGGAACATATCTTAAACAGTAGAACTAAAGCGTATGACATAATTTGCAAAGACCTTTTGACTATGTTCATGATAATTAAGTTCATCTGATTAATGAACTCCCACTCAGATAGACATCCCTCTAGTCATCTAAGTGATACATGATCCGAGTCAAACTAGGCCGTGTCCGATCATCACGTGAGACGGACTAGTCATCATCGGTGAACATCTCCATGTTGATTGTATCTACTATACGACTCATGTTCGACCTTTCGGTCTCTTGTGTTCCGAGGCCATGTCTGTACATGCTAGGCTCGTCAAGTCAACCTAAGTGATTCGCATGTGTTCCGAGGCCATGTCTGTACATGCTAGGCTCGTCAACACCCGTTGTATTCGAACGTTAGAATCTATCACACCCGATCATCACGTGGTGCTTCGAAACAACGAACCTTCGCAACGGTGCACAGTTAGGGGGAACACGTCTCTTGAAATTTTAGTGAGGGATCATCTTACTTACTACCGTCGTTCTAAGCAAATAAGATGCATAACATGATAAACATCACATGCAATCAAATAGTGACATGATATGGCCAATATCATTTTGCTCCTTTGATCTCCATCTTCGGGGCACCATGATCATCTTTGTCACCGGCAAGACACCATGATCTCCATCATCATGATCTCCATCATTGTGTCTTCATGAAGTTGTCACGCCAACGATTACTTCTACTTCTATGGCTAACGCGCTTAGCAATAAAGTAAAGTAATTTACATGGCGTTATTCAATGACACGCAGGTCATACAAAAAATAAAGACAACTCCTATGGCTCCTGCCGGTTGTCATACTCATCGACATGCAAGTCGTGATTCCTATTACAAGAATATGATCAATCTCATACATCACATATATCATTCATCACATCTTCTCGCCATATCACATCACATAGCACATGCTGCAAAAACAAGTTAGACGTCCTCTAATTGTTGTTGCAAGTTTTTACGTGGCTTCGATAGGTTTCTAGCAAGAACGTTTCTTACCTACGTAAAACCACGACGTGATATGCCAATTTCTATTTACCCTTCATAAGGACCCTTTTCATCGAATCTGTTCCGACTAAAGTGGGAGAGACAGACGCCCGCTAGCCACCTTATGCAACTAGTGCATGTCAGTCGGTGGAACCTGTCTCACGTAAGCATACGTGTAAGGTCGGTCCGGGCCGCTTCATCCCACAATGCCGCCGAAACAAGATAAGACTAGTAGCGGCAAGAAGAATTGGCAACATCTACGCCCACAACTACTTTGTGTTCTACTCGTGCATAGAAACTACGCATAAACCTGGCTCTGATACCACTGTTGGAGAACGTAGCAGAAATTCAAAATTTTCTATGCATCACCAAGATCAATCTATGGAGTAATCTAGCAACGAGGGGAAGGGGAGTGCATCTACATACCCTTGTAGATCGCGATGCGGAAGCGTTGCAAGAACGCGGATGAGGGAGTCGTACTCGTAGCGATTCAGATCGCGGTTGATTCCGATCTAAGCACCGAAAGAACGGTGCCTCCGCGTTCAACACACGTGCAGCCCGGTGACGTCTCCCACGCCTTGATCCAGCAAGGAGAGAGGGAGAGGTTGGGGAAGACTCCATCCAGTAGCAGCACGACGGCGTGGTGGTGGTGGAGGAGCGTGGCAATCCCGCAGGGCTTCGCCAAGCACCGCGGGAGAGGAGGAGGAAGAAGAGGGGTAGGGCTGCACCGAAAGAGAGACGTTCTCATGTCTTGGTCAGCCCCAAAACCCCAATATATATAGGGGAGGGGGAGGGCTGCGCCCCCCATCTAGGGTTTCCCCCTCAAGGGGTGCGGCTAGCCCTAGATGGGGCTTGGGGGGCGGCCAAAGGGGGGAGGAGTGCCTCCCAAGTCAAGTGGAGGCCCTCCCCCTTAGGGTTTCCCCTCTCCCATGCGCATGGGCCTTGGGGAGGGGCTGGTGCCCCTGGCCCATTAAGGCTAGGGCGCCCCCTTACAGCCCATGCTACTGTATTGGACGTGGTGGAACATTTTCCGGACCTCCGGACCCCTCCGGAATCCTCCGGAATCTTCTGGAAGCTTCCCGGTACAATACCGAAAAAACCCGAACTTTTCCCGGAACCCGAACAACAACTTTCCATATATAAATCTTTACCTCCGGACCATTCCGGAACTCCTCGTGACGTCCGGGATCTCATTCGGGACTCCGAACAACATTCGGTAACCACGTACATACTTTCCCTATAACCCTAGCGTCATCGAACCTTAAGCGTGTAGACCCTACGGGTTCGGGAACCATGCAGACATGACCGAGACGTTCTCCGGTCAATAACCAACAGCGGGATCTGGATACCCATGTTGGCTCCCACATGTTCCACGATGATCTCATCGGATGAACCACGATGTCGGGGATTCAATCAATCCCGTATGCAATTCCCTTTGTCCATCGGTATGTTACTTGCCCGAGATTCGATCGTCGGTATCCCGATACCTTGTTCAATCTCGTTACCGGCAAGTCTCTTTACTCGTTCCGTAACTCACATCATCCCGTGATCAACTCCTTGGTCACATTGTGCACATTATGATGATGTCCTACCGAGTGGGCCTAGAGATACCTCCCCGTTTACACGGAGTGACAAATCCCAGTCTCGATTCGTGCCAACCCAACAGACACTTTCGGAGATACTTGTAGTGCACCTTTATAGTCACCCAGTTACGTTGTGACGTTTGGTGCACCCAAAGCATTCCTACGGTATCCGGGAGTTGCACAATCTCATGGTCTAAGGAAGTGATACTTGACATTAGAAAAGCTCTGAGCAAACGAACTACACGATCTTGTGCTAGGCTTAGGATTGGGTCTTGTCCATCACATCATTCTCCTAATGATGTGATCCCGTTATCAACGACATCCAATGTCCATGGTCAGGAAACCGTAACCATCTATTGATCAACGAGCTAGTCTACTAGAGGCTTACTAGGGACATGGTGTTGTCTATGTATCCACACATGTACCTGAGTTTCCTATAAATACAATTCTAGCATGGATAATAAACGATTATCATGAACAAGGAAATATAATAATAACCTATTTATTATTGCCTCTAGGGCATATTTCCAACACTTCCGTGCCGTCGTAGCTCGCCTGGTAAAACACCCCATCTGCGAGAATCACGACTATATCCGGATCCTCCTCGAATCCAGGGTCAAGGTCCCGGTTGTGGTCCTCTGGCTGGGGGCGGGGCTGTAAAGCCCCTCGGAGACCTTTCGCGAGTGCTATAATAAACAGGCGGATTACAAATTCATTAAAGATAACTTGAGGAGGGGAATAAGTAGCACAGAGGGGCTGAGACTTACCCAGCTAGGTGGATTGTACATGGAATATCCATCTCTGTGCTTGATATGAAGGAATTCCTCCTCCTCCCCTTTGTACAATTCGGCCAATATTTTGGCCAAAGTGGCAGGGGTGTCCGGACCCTTCCGGCCGCAGCGGGAGGCGTCATCCTCCCCATTATAGTGCCACATGGGAAGCCCTCGATATTGGAGTGGCTGAACTCCCCGCACTATTGAAATCGCCATTACCTCGGCTATTGATAATCCGGACTGAGCAAGCGTCTTTATCTTGCTCATGAGTTGCCGAACTTCCGCACTATCGTCTTCCTCAAGACTCCGAGGGCGCCAGCTGTGGCGTTTCTTCAACGGAACACTTGTGAACTCAGGAAGGCCCCTCCGAACTGGATCTGGAAGTGCGACGTCCTCAATATAGAACCATTCAGACGGCCACTCTTTGGATGTCTTCCTTGGTGTGCCGGATAGGTATCCGGTCTCGGCGATGCACCATATTTCGGCTCCGCACACTTCAAAAAGAATATTGATCCCTCGTGGTTGCGCGGGACGAGACAGAACAACTTTCTACACAATTCAAAATGGGCCTCACAACCCAGGAATAGCTCGCAAAAGGGCGACATAACCCGCGATATGTAGGATGGAGGCCGGCGTAAAGTTGTGGAGTTGGAGGCCATAATACTCCAGAAGCCCGCGAAGGAATGGATGAATTGGAAATCCAACACCTCTCAGCAGATAAGGGACAAAGCACACTCGTTCCCCCCGGATGGATTGGGGAAATCTTCAGCCTGAGCCCCGCCATTGAAGACGGTCAATCTTGCTCGAACAGAGACCAAATCCGCAGGAGGAAGAAATCCCTGCGTTTGCAGCTTCTCCAGCTGACCATGGGATACGGAGCACCTCTCCCACTCGCCTTTTTCTGGGCCACAGGGATGGGAAGAGGAGCTAGGGGCGCCGGCCATGTTGGAATGGTCTTTCCTAGCAAATCTCTGAGGATTTTTTCGCGTGGTGCCTCATGGATCTGAGATCCAATCCCTTAAATAGACGATCTTTTCATGGCTGGGGTGTTATGTGCAAAAATTCCCTGACCTCTCGTATTCGCCTGACACGTGGAGACCGAAGTTATGGATACACAGAAGACGAGGAGTGCAACATTAAATGGAATGCCGAATACATCTCGCCGAAGTCATCGGAGGAGGAACCCGCCTTGCAATGCCGAAGACTATCTGTGCGCCGGACATATCGTCATTGAAAGCCTAGTTCGGGGGCTACTGAGGGAGTCCTGGACTAAGGGGTCCTCGGGTGTCCGGCCTGTTAGCGATGGGCCGGACTGATGGGCTATGAAGACATGAAGACCGAAGGCTCTCAACATGTCCGGATGGGACTCTCCTTGGCGTGGAAGGCAAGCTTGTCGGCCGACTATGAAGATTCCTCCCTTTGTAACCGACCTCGTGTAACCCTAGATCTCTCCGGTGTCTATATAAACCGGAGAGCTTAGTCCGGATAGGGAGATATATTCATGACCATAGTCATACAGGCTAGACTTCTTGGGTTTAGCCATTACGATCTCGTGGTAGATCAACTCTTGTAATACTCATATTCATCAAGATCAATCAAGCAGGAAGTAGGGTATTACCTCCATAGAGAGGGCCCGAACCTGGGTAAACACTGTGTCCCCCATCTCCTGTTACCATCGGCCTTAGATGCACAGTTCGGGACCCCCTACCCAAGATCCGCCGGTTTTGACACCGACAGTGACCCCTTTGGCCAACCACATCATACACCCGGATCAGTTGGTCTTCATCCAGGGTAGGTACATCCTCGACGGAGTCCTCATCTTTCACGAGGTACTCCATGAGGCCCGTGCCAAGCACCTGAAGGTCGTCTTTCTGAAGATAGACTTCCATAAGGCGTACAACACCGTTAGTTGGCCTTTCCTTCGGGAAGTGTTGATTAGGAAAGGCTTCGATGACCACTGGATCATGAGGGTCATGCAGATGGTGTCCTCAGGTCAAACCTCCATCAACATTAATGCGGAGATTGGCCCTTATTTCCCCACCTTATGTGGGGTCCGGCAAGGCGACCCGTTCTCCCCTTTCCTTTTCAACATGGTGGTCGACGCTCTTGCGGCCATCCTTGACAAGATAAAGGCTACGGGTCACATTCGGGGAATTATCCCCCACCTGGTCGGTGGCAATGGGGTATCTCTGCTCCAATACACTAACGACACCATTATTATGGTCGAAGGATCCACGAACGACATCATGAACCTCAAGTTCCTCCTACTATGCTTTCAGCACCTATCGGGTCTCAAGATTAACTTCGACAAGAGCCAGGTTATGGTGTTGGGGTACTCGCCTGAGGAGGCTCAGAGTATTACCAACCGGCTTAATTTCCCATTGGGTTCCTTCCCCACTACCTACCTGGGGATCCCCATTAGTGACTCCCACCTGATTGTTGCTGATTTGAGGCCCTCGATGCTCATACCGCAACACCGCATCGAACCCTGGCAGGGCAGATGGTTCTCAACGGCGGATCAGACCATCCTCATTAATTCCAACCTGTCTAGCCTCCTGTTGTTTATTATGAGCTTGTACAGCCTTCCAGAGACTCTGCACCATGAGATTGGCACAATCCAAGGCCCGCTTCTTCTGGGCGGGCGAGGGAGACAAGCAGAAATATCACATGGTTCGATGGCCCGCGATCTGCAAGCCTCGTGACCAAGGCGGCCTTGGGATTATGTCCTCCAAACGCATGAACATCGCCCTCCTTGCTCGATGGCTATGGCAGATCTCGAGGGGTGAGGGTGGTCTCTGGGTGCAGATCATACAGAATAAATATCTCCGCGGCCAACCCCTTGCTTTCTGCCAACGGACTAGCGGCTCCCAGTCCTGGAAATCCATCATACAACTGCTTCCTGTCCTCCTGATTGGGACCTCCGCAGTAGGGACGGGCTCTAGTACCCTATTCTGGTTCGATAGGTGGGCTGGCGACGCTCCCTTTGCGGCCCGCTTCCCGGACTTGTTCACCATCGCTGTGGACCCTCAGGTCTGCGTCGAGACAGCCCTTATTGACGTAGGGCGCCTCGCCTTAAGGCGGCCTTTCGGGCCCTTGGACGTGAACGCATGGCACGACCTCCTGGACACTGTCGCTCTACATGAGCCGGACCTCGCACGACCCCAAGACCTCGTTTCTTGGCGGTTAGAGCCTTCGGGCCACTTCTCCACCAAATCCCTCTACAGGGCCATCGCTCCCTCCCTCGCCCTGGAATCACTGATAATGATCTGGGAAATCAAACTCCCCCTAAAGATCAGGATCTTCGTCTGGCATTGGATCCGTGGGAGGGTTCCATTAGGAGTGGAGGTGTTAAAACGCAATGGCCCCGGAGATGGGATGTGCCCCCTGTGTGGGACGCTCGAGGATTTGAATCATATCTTCTTCTCCTGCGTCTCTGCCCAGTTCTTGTGGAGTTGCTTCCGTGAGGCGATCAGTGGTCGTTGGTGCAACACCAACTTCCCGGATCTCTTCGCCGAGCTTCAGGCCTTGCCCCAGCCTGGCCGCCACATTAGGTGGCTGGCGGTTGGGGTCCTTGCGTGGATGCTGTGGACTATTCGCAATAAGCTCGTGATCCAACGCGTTCCCCTTCGGTGATCGACTGACGCAATGTTTAAAATGTGTGGTTATTTGCAGCTTTGACGCCATCAACAACATCATCGCATCCCTTCGTGCGTTGGCCATCCGCTTGGCGCCGCCGCTCCCTCCGCCACCCCAGAGCCGGATTAGATCATGTAGTATGTGGCCTGCCTACGGCTTGGCCTTGTTTTTATGTTTTGGGCTTGTTGGGTTGTGCCCTCAGCAGAACCTAGTACTTTTCGTCATTTTAGCTTTCTGTTTGTGTGTGTGGGTGTGAACCTTATTGTACTCGTTGGCTGTGGTGGTGGTTTGCTTTATTTATAAAGCGGGGCGAAATCCTTTTTCGGTAAAAGAATATTCCCCCTTTACGAGACAAACAAATAAAAGGTTCCACCTAGCTTAATTAATTTTAGGGGGGGGGGTTCCACCTAGCTCTACTTGATAAGTTAACAATAGTCCAAAGCAGCCAACAATAGATCAAGACAATCAACATATGTTGAATCAAGTCATAGAGGGAGAGAAAATAAAAGGTTCTAGTTGACAAAGAAGAAGCTACCTATCATGCCAGAGGGATGAGGGGGTCACTCACGAGGGATTATGGACTCTGGTTTTGACTAGTCCACCATAAACTAATGAACTAAGGGCCTGTTCAGAGCCTCTCCAACTCACAATTCTATGGACTCCACACTCGGAGTCGACACAAACACCCAACCTCCATGAAGCTAAATTCAGGAAGTTGAGCTCACCCGTGGTGTTAAAAAGAGAAGTCACGAAAGCCCAGCTCCACAAAAATGAGTAGCAAGAGTTAGCCATATTGACAACCTACCACAACCAAAGAAATTGATTCATAAGGCCACCCACGAATTGGTACCCCGCTCGTAAAAAAGAGCTATCTTTGCTCTTCCATCTCCCGAATCAGTGCTCACATGCACCCTCCCTCCCTCGACTTCTCTAGACACAGTAACCCTACCGAGCACTACTACCCCCACCTCCATGCCTAGATCCACCCCATCCCGGCCGGCACTCCTCTTCTCCGACAGATCTGACAGTTCGAACCCCTCTCCCATCGGACCCCATCCAGAAGGAGGACTTCTCTCACGATCAGCCCTGAAGCAACATCCCCATGGGAAGGAGACATGACCCCAACGATATTCACGTCGGTGCTCACCTCGATGGACCCTCCTCCTATAAGCCCCCTTGCCAAACCCAAGGTGAGCTCCCTTTGCTTATTTCCTAAGGTTTGTCGATGGTAGACATGGTAATGCTCTCGTACATGCGCATGGCAAGTAATTTCATACATGTAAAATGTGTGAGGTGCGGACAAGATTTGTGTGTACATTTTCCATATATTACATGATTTTGGCTATTTTTCGATAAAGGGCGCTTTATTACTTAAAATATTTAAGCATTACACCCGACCTCTGCATAACTGAGATGCACACAGTCATGTCCAAGTCCAAGTTTAAAAAAAGTGGAAAAAAGTGAAATACATTTAATCAAATGGAGTGTGTATAACACCTAAGACGTAGGAGGGCCAATCCAAAGATCATGATGCCATCCATGTCAGGTAAAAGTATCCATCGCCGTGGCCTCCAAGCGTGTACGCACCTCTGTAAACAGGTTTTGATTCTCAATACGATGTAGATACGACCATAAACGGAGCGTACCCGTACATCCATAGATAACCTGCATAAGAGAAGTATTTTTATCGTTAAAAACCTTATCATTTCTACATAACCAAAGCGACCAAATAACAACAAGCACTCCCACCCTAAGAAGAATTCTAAACCTATATTCTACCCCATGTAACCAGCTGTCGAATATATTAGCAACACTACGTGGAGGATACAAGCCAGAAGCTACTTGGATGACTGACCATATAGAACGAGCCAACTTGCAAGAACGTGTCCATGTTTTGAATCCTTGTATATTTTCCTAGTACAAGTGTGGACAAAAATGACATGGATTTTCTTAGACAAGTGGTGTTGTGTGGTCTCTTGCCTCGGCCTCTGCCTCCATTGCTATTACCTTTTGTAGTGAGTTTGATTGTGGGACGTACTCCTCGATCTCCTCAGTGGCCTCCGCGGGGTGCATACTTCTGCGGTGGTCTTCTGCTATTCGTCGGGGACTCTATGGCTTGGAGTCCGGTTTGTGGCTGGTGATGCCGCAATTTCTCTAGCTTCGTCACGCTCCTGTGAAGCCGTTTCACTGTCAACGTCCTCATAATCGGAGAAGGATTGTAGATCGGCTGTGTCAACACTGTAATCTGAGATGGTTTCATCAAGGAAGCAATCCACTGGCGAATGGTCGATTTGGCAGTTCTCGCAGACCATGGCGATGAACTGTATGTTTTTGTGGGGGTGTTGATGGAGCTCCTGTTGATACGCAGCCCCCGAGTTCTGCAGTCCAAACTAGAAGAGGCGGTTTAGGCCAAATGGTAAGGTCGCCAAGATCGAAAACATGTCTCATGCTTCGCGCTGAATAGGTGGTAGGCACAGTCAGAGGTCGCCACGAGCGTTGGTGGTGAAGGCGATACCGCTGACGTAGATTGTGTGATGTGGAGCATCCTATGGACATCACCATGTCAAGAGTCTGTTCAACGAGTGACACGTGCGACATCTACTTCACATACACAAAGGTGAATAATCTCTTTTACACGTGCTCACTTGACCCCTTCGAGGATGGTATACTACTTGACACTTCTCCCGTGTGCATGCATAGGTATTGTCGGAGCTTCACGGATGTTGAGGAGGAGTGCAAGCGCCAAGGAACAACTACACCATCCACGAGGGAAGCGTGGAAGCGAAGACGGAAGAAGACAGAGCTGCTAAAGCTACAGCGGCCAGACATCCGGTGCCTGGGCAGCCGCACAGGAGCTGCCCCAACAACCGACCAGCCGCAAGCTAGCTCTAGGCCCCGGACATCCAACCCTTCCCCCGGAAATCCGGCAGCGACGTATCCAAAGAGCAACCGAACCCCCACTCCAGCCCGGACATCCGGCCGAGGCCCCGGACATCTGGCTCGTCCCGAAGCCCCGGACATCCGGCCCCCAGCGCGGACGTCCGGCACCTGCGCGTGCCTAACCGGGCCAGAGGCCCATGTATCCCTTTCCCACTTACCCCTTTGTGGCTTAGACTATATATACTCCTCCCCCTCCTCCTACTTAGGGTTAGCATTGGTTTAGCTCATACTTGAGATAGAGATTTGCTCATCCATACAGATCTACTCCACCGAGAGAGACCGCGGCCTCTACGGAGAAGATCCACCCTGGATTCAAGACCCCTTCATGGGATGACCCCTCAAGACCTCCTCTCGGAGATGAACTAGTTACCGTTTGTATCGTCCTTTGTTGGATTTGGATCATGTATCTCGTTGTGTGTTCAAGGATCTAGCACATGTGTGATCGTTTCCTGTCTATTTGAGTGTTTCCTCTCGTTTCCCCTCGTGATTTCCCTCGCGTTTCCCCTCATGTTCTTCGTGTTCTTCGCGGGATCCTCTCCATTTCGTGAAAGATCAGCCACTAGGGTTCCACCCTACATCATCTTAGATCAGAGCAAGGTTGACCACGAATTCGGAGCCCCTACCCCTTGGTTTTCTAGCCTTCTTTTGTTTGATTTCGTCCTAATTTCAAAAATCCCCACCAAAAAATATCCCCAATTTTTTTTCTGATTTGTTGGTTTGATGATGTTTTGTTGACTTTGATCCGTGGATTTGCGTGGTTTCAAGTGGATCTAGCCTTTCCCCAAGTTTCCCCACCTTCCATCCACGAAATCACTACAAAAAAATACACTTCCGTGATGATACGTGTTTGTCACAGTAGGTCACGTTTTCTATCATGCATGTACATCCATGACGATTTTATGACAGAATCAAGATAGTCATACAGGTGCTGTCGTAGAAGTGTTCCATGACATTACCAAAATTATCATCACAGAAGTGTCCACTTCCATGATGATAAACCACGCGTCATAGAAGTGCTTTCATCAAGGGTGACCGACACGTGGCATCCACCGTAACGGGACGCCGTTAAGCTATCGGGTCCAATTTTGGATCCGATAACCCGTTAATAGCCCCGACCAATGGGGATTTTCCATGTATAAAATTCTCATTGGCCGAAGGAAACACGTGTCAGCTCGTCATTGGGTCAGATAGGCGCTTATGATATGTCGACACTTGCGACGGCCCACCACTGGCCCATTTAGCTTACAAAGGTCGGCCCGTTTGACTTGGTCAAAAGTTAGCGGGCCGGCCCATGAAAAGCCTGTTAACGGTCTGTTCGCAAATAGCCCATTTTACGGCCCGGTACTTCACGGCCCGTTAGGGCCTTCCCGAAATCGGCCCAACAACGTCATGTGGGCCGTCAAATATAACACCAGCCCGTTTCACTTTTGGCCCATGTATGGCCCACGACGTCTTTCGGCCCATATGAGGCCTTTCGTATCTTTAGGCCCTTTAGTGGCCCACGGTGACTCTAGCCCATAATGAATAGTAAATTTCTTTGTACCCATTAACAACCCATGATTCACATGGGCCGTTTCCAGCCCGTGTTAGCTTTCGGCCTACTGATGGCCCATACGTTTTTGGGCTCCTTTCTGGCCCTCGATTACTTCCGGCCCGTTACTGGCCTGTTCCCCTAATGGGCCAAATTAGAATCGGCCCCTTTGTGGCCTGTTAACCCGTTGCGCCATTTCCAGCCCGTCCTATATTCTGGCCCATTAACGACCCGTTATGCCGTGACAGAATTAAGCCTTTGCTGTCCTCCGGCCCGTTAATGGCCTGTTATCATGCTGGGCCGATACCAATTACGCCCGTTTACGACCCATGTGTACCCATTTATCCGACGGCCCGAGGCCCACCGATTCTGCAGCCCGTTGGAGGCCCATTTATCCGACGGCCCAGGGAGGCCCATGGATCCTACGGCCTGTAGCAGGGTCAAGGTTACCATGGTCCGTATATGGCCCATGGTTTTTGCGGCCACTAGCAAACCAGGGAAAAAGAAGACTAGGAAAAAAATAAGCCCAAAACTAATGCTAGGCTATTAAGGCGATTGCACAGATTACATCCACTGGGCATCAAAGTTCGCCACGAATGCAAATATAGGGAACACCCTACACTATACAAAAATGGCTTGTTGTTTTCTTCAGTCGGTGGCTGCACGTTAAGAAAAAAATTGTATCGCAACAAAACAAATTACAACCATAAAACAAAAGGAAAGTTGGCATAAAAGTTAACAGTCTAGCAGATAAATGCACCACCAGAAGTTCAGAAGCTCAGTTCATTTGACCTGACTGTTACATTTTCATGCTGTATTGTCCGATGAAGCACCATAACCTTCACTTTCATTTCTCCTAGGCTCCTGAACAACATAGAAAATGTCTGATAGTCTGGTTTCAAAACGATGCATATCTTGACGACATCGAACAATGTCTGTCCTTGTTTAACAAAGGGTCTCTGTTAGGGAATGGACTTGTGTCTGGGGCACAGATATAACATTGTTTTGAGCTTGCATATCTTGATCATTAGGCAGTTTGGACGAGATTGCCTTAACAATCAACCCAGTATTATGCAAGAACATGCTTTTGGCACTATTAGTGGACAGGTACTGACCCACTGAAGCAAGAGGTGACATTGCGGTTATAGTTGCCTCGTCACCTTCAGATGGTGGCGGTTCCACCATTTTTTCCATAGCTTGCTGAAAAGTTGAGTTTTTACATTAGTAGTACCAGAACAAAAGATATTAAGGAGGCAACAAAACCAAACAAAATAGCTTTGGTCTATATATAGAACTTATTCTGGTGAACCCGTGTAAAATATTAGTTGTATTTTACTGCAAAGTACATAATAAAACCAGGTTCCAAACATATGACCATGTACCATGGCTAATGTATTGTCTATTTCTTCACATTGTATTGATAGCTAAGGATAAAGAGACAAGGTTTATAATACTGTAAGCATAGTATGACATCATTCATATCACAAAACAACTGAGAACAGACAAACAGGCAAATGTAACGTTGTGTGGGCAAGTCCAGCACGGAACTAGATTACAGATCAAGATCAAAGGAACATCACTCCTATCTTTTAAACCTTGTAAGGTGCAATGATACACTAAGACAATTGTGTATAAAATTGAAAAGAGTAATAGACATTGGTTGCAAACCATGCAGTTCAATGCACGAGTCAGAGTAAGTAGTAGTTAAAAGGCATGAGGATTAAGGACTTACAACAGCGGCTTTGACTGGTGTAGTCATTCCCTTCGTCTTGCTGGTGTGACAGTCCTTGGAGATGTTTGGGCAAGTTCATTGTTAGCCTTGCCTTCAAAGTGAGTTTTCCTCAAGTTATACCGATACTGTCACAGAGCAGACTTGAAAACATGAGTGCAAGCTTGTCTGGTTGCATCATCTTGGCTATCCAACTTGAATCTCATCTGTTGAAAATTATGGGAGTATCATTATCAGCAACCTAGGAAGTATGGGAAAGAGCAAGACGATATTACTAGTTTCCATACATAACCATACTTACAGATAAATGGTCGAGGAAGGTGTTGAACTGGGTTTCGTCTTTGTCATTCCTGTACTGAATCCATGTTGGGAGGATACATACATGACACCTAACAGCAACCGCTGCCTCTGATACTAACTTGGCTAACTCTGTAGCATCATGTGGCCTTTTTAAACCTGCCTCAAAACGGATCTCCATTCTTCCTCCTCTAGATTTAGTTAACCTATCGAGCATTATCCCTGATGTTTGTTTCCTCTTGCGCCTAGGTGCTAGTCCAACAACGAACATAGGAAGTGTTAGTGTACATCAAACTGTGATACTACATATAAAGAAGCATGCAACTGTAACTTGACTCCAGCAACTACCTTCTTGCTGCTGAAGCTCACAAAATTCATATGATCTTGCCAACTCGTCTTGTCTCAAGAGTGCTTTGGAAGTAGTGTCAGGTGGCAAAGGAGCTTGGGAACGTGCTGGTAGCTGAGTTGACAAACGAGTAACTCGTGCAGCCGGTGGTACTGTGGAAGGTGTTGCAACAACTAGGGCTGTCTCTGCTTGTTTGGTGGCAGCTATTGGTTCTGTTTGGCTTGTTCTGCAGCTCGTGTAGCATGGGATACCCCATTTGTACAATTTTTCGCTGGACTTTGACCTTCTATTGCACCATCAGTACCAGTAGAATTTGCAGGATTACTCCGCTTCCATTTTCGTGTGTCCTTAGTACTAACACCATCCCCTGTTATTTTGTGTCCCTTCCTCTTTCTCTGTGCCATGTTAAGTCAAGCCGACAAGAAAAATGAATAACAATTTAGTTCTTCAGAACAAATTGATGCGTGATACAGACGAACTGAACTTTGATGTTAGACAACCACATGATAGGAGGATGTAATAGTTATGAAAAACAGGACGGTGTGAGATAATCAGAACTATGATGTGTAAACTAAGAAGAAGACATTTCACTAAATTAGAAGCAATGCAATGGAAGGTAGACACCATATGAAAGATGCTACAAATATCGCTCTACCAAGTTAATAGTGTCTCGTCATAATTGGCGTTTAAACAAATGTGAAGCAGTACAAGAAATAAATCATATGCAAGATGCAAACAACATCACACTACCAAGTTAAAGGTCTCTCGTCATTAGTGCCATTGCATATTCACAGCATTGCATATTCACAACTTATGATGTGTAAACTAAGCAGAAGGCATTTCAACAAATTAGAAGCAATGAAAGCTAGACACCGTATGAAAGATGCAATGAATATCACTCTACCAAGTTAAAACTGTCTCGTCATAAGTGCCATTTCAACAAATTAGAAGTAGTACAAGCTAGAAAAGAATGCAAGATGTAACCTATATCACACTCCCAAGTCAAACATGTCTTATGATAAGTGATTGTTGCAGGTTACACAACAGTAGTACTTTGATGTAAGAACATAGTGTGATAGACAGATATTGTATGTTCTAGAAACAGGAACACGTGTCTTATTCACAAGTATAATGTGTAAAGTAAGAAGATGGGATTCAACAAAATTAGAAGCAATACAAGCTAGACATCATACATAACATGCAACCACATATAACAGTTAAGAAGATGGGATTCAACAAAATTAGAAGCAATACAAGCTAGACATCATACATAACATGCAACCACATATAACAGTGCCAAGTTAGAGGGAGCACCTGTGATGGTGCACTAGGGGAGACGTGCTCATCATCAACACAACTACATTGACTGTCTATACATGTGTTGTCTTGCAAATAATCTTAGGGGGTTGGAGGAGTAGAATCTAGAGGCCCTCCGTTTGGAAGGAGCACCTTTATCCACTGCCTTGCTAACTTCCTTCCGCTTTATTGATTTTGAATTCTCAAGAAAAACCGACAAGAAAAAGCAATAAAATTCACTCTTCAGAACTCATTCGTGCATGATACTGACAATCACTACTTTGATGTAAGGCAAACACATGATACCAGGATGAAATATGTACGAAAAACAGGACGACATGGCATATTCACAACTGTTTGTGTAAACTAAGCAGAAGCCATTTCAACAAATAAGAAGCAATGCAAGCTAGATACCACATGAAAGATGCAACCAATATGACTCTCCCAAGTTAAAAGCGTCCCATCATAAATGGCATTTCAACAAATTAGAAGCAACGCATGCTATAAATCATATGAAAGATGCAACTAATATCGCACTGCATATACTAAAGGTGTCTCGTCATATTGATTGATGCGGGATACAAAAAAACAATAGTTTTATGTAAGGACACGCTTAATAGACAGATGTACTATGAACTAAAAACAGGAAGGCATGTCACATTAACAGGTATAATGTATAAACTAAGCAGAATAGCACATGCAATTTAACCAGATTGGAAGAATTACAATCTAGACACCAACCACATAGAACGCTGCCAAGTTAGAGCAAGCACATGCGATGCTCGTGTAGGGGAAATGCGGTAATCAACTACAGAGCTACGTTCACTATCTTCGTCTAGCCTTGCTGTTTCCTGAGAATCATGTGGGAGGCTGATGCTGCATTCTTTAAATGAGGATCTTTACTCATAGTAGTGAAGGAAATATGCCCTAGAGGCAATAATAAAGTTATTATTTATATTTCCTTATATCATGATAAATGCTTATTATTCATGCTAGAATTGTATTAACCGGAAACTTAGTACATGTGTGAATACATAGACAAACAGAGTGTCACTAGTATGCCTCTACTTGACTAGCTCGTTGAATCAAACATGGTTAAGTTTCCTAGCCATAGACATGAGTTGTCATTTGATTAACGGGATCACATCATTAGAGAATGATGTGATTGACTTGACCCATTCCGTTAGCTTAGCACTTGATCGTTTAGTTCGTTGCTATTGCTTTCTTCATGACTTATACATGTTCCTATGACTATGAGATTATGCAACTCCCGAATACCGGATGAACACTTAGTGTGCTATCAAACGTCACAACATAACTGGGTGATTATAAAGATGCTCTACAGGTGTCTCCAATGGTGTTTGTTGAGTTGGCATAGATCAAGATTAGGATTTGTCACTCTGATTGTCGGAGAGGTATCTCTGGGCCCTCTCGGTAATGCACATCACTATAAGCAAGCCTTGCAAGCAATGTGACTAATGAGTTAGTTGCAGGATGATGCATTACGGAACGAGTAAAGAGACTTGCCGGTAATGAGATTGAACTAGGTATTGAGATACCGACGATCGAATCTCGGGCAAGTAACATACCGATGACAAAGGGAACAACGTATGTTGTTATGCGGTTTGACCGATAAATATCTTCGTAGAATATGTAGGAACCAATATGAGCATCCAGGTTCCGCTATTGGTTATTGACCGGAGATGAGTCTCGGTTATGTCTACATAGTTCTCAAACCCGTAGGGTCCGCACGCTTAACGTTACGACGACAGTTATATTATGAGTTTATATGTTTTGATGTACCGAAGGTTGTTCGGAGTCCCGGATGTGATCACGGACATGACGAGGAGTCTCAAAATGGTCAAGACATAAAGCTCGATATATTGGATCACTATGTTTGGACATCGGAATGGTTCCTGGTGAGTTCGGGCATTTATCGGAGTACCGGGAGGTTACCGAAACCCCCGGGAAGTATATGGGCCTTATTGGGCCATAGTGGGAGAGAGGAGAAGGGAGCCTAGGAGGGGGCGCGCCCCCAAGCCCAATCCGAATTGGGTGGGGGCCGGCCCCCCTTTCCTTCCCCCTCTCTCCCCCTTCCTTCCTCTCCTAATCCAACTAGGGAAGGGGGGGGGGAATCCTACTCCCAGTGGGAATAGGACTCCCCTTGGGCGCGCCATAGAGGGCCGGCCCTCCCCCTCCTCCACTCCTTTATATACGGGGGAAGGGGGCACCCCATAGACACACAAGTTGACAGTTGTCTTAGCCGTGTGCGGTGTCCCCCTCCACAGATTCCACCTCGGTCATATCGTTGTAGTGCTTAGGCAAAGCCCTGCGTCGGTAACTTCATCATCACCGTCATCACACCATCGTGCTGATGAAGCTCTCCCTCGACACTCAGCTGGATCGAGAGTTCGTGGGACGTCACCGAGCCGAACATGTGAATATCGCGGAGGTGCCATACTTTTTGTACTAGGATCGGTCGGATCGTGAAGACGTATGACTACATCAACCGCGTTGTCCTAACGCTTCCGCTTTCGGTCTACGAGGGTACATGGACATCACTCTCCCCTCTTGTTGCTATGCATCACCTAGATGGATCTTGCGTGTGCGTAGGAAACTTTTTGAAATTACTGCGTTCCCCAACAAGTATTCCACTGGCCTGACTGCCTCATCATAAGTGATTGATGAGGGATACACAAGAACATTAGTTTGATGTAAGAACATGGTTAACAGACAGATGTACTAGTATGTACCAAAAACAGGAAGGCATGTCATATTCAAAGGTATAATGTGTAAGCTAAGCAGATGCAATTTAACCAAATTGGAAGCAATACAAGCTAGACATCCGGCTGGAGTGGTGAACATGATCATCTAGGACCTGAGAGCTTGGTGGGAGGCGGGCTGGTTCGCCACCACCGTGGCTTTTTAGTTGCCTTCCAGGTGATGCCTATCTGTGTGGGCTTGTCACTGGCTCGGCCAGTGCCCTGACTAGCTATTTGTTTTCTGGTGCTCCCAGGATGGTGGTTCATGTAAAAAATACCTTTCCTTATCTTAATAAAGACCGACTTCGGCCTTTGGAATACAAGCTAGAAACCATATGCAACATGCAACCACATATGACACCGTGAAGTTAAAGCAAGCACCTGGGATGGTGTTTCACGACGAGCGAGATCATCAACTCCAGAGCTACGTTTACCGTCTCCATCTGCTGACACTACACCCTTTAAAGTGCTGAAACGTGTCGGGCCTAGCTGCGTACAAAGCTGGAGCGACTTCTCTCTTTTCTTTTCTGCTTCTGTCAAGGCAGAGTCTGAAATAACCTTGCATAGAAATACAATAGTGGGAGTATGGGTGAAGTGTGTGCAGAACTAGTGCACTATAAAAGTAGCAGATAGCAGGTGGCTGGAAACTAATGACAGGAGACATATGATAGCTCTACAACATTGCATGGAAAACAAAATTAGATTCTACTCCGTATAATTTTGTAATATATGAGCACAGGGATGGCTGGGAAATGCAGGTACTCCTCCAGCACACCACCACATGTGGTCCTATCAAAATAACAGTCGACTGAAAATAAATAGGTTAGTCGATTTTTTTATGAACCGTCCGATCTATAAGGAACGGGCAGATGACCTTCGTCTACCTCCCGCCAGTCACCGTTGACGATCTTTCTCGAACCACCAGCGACCACCAGCCCAGACCCCTGCCTCTGCCGCCCTCCCCTCGACCTCACACCACCGCCGTGCTTGGCAGCGCCCCCCGGCTATCCCTTTAATCCCGGCCGACCTCCAGATCCAGCGCCAGTAGCTCTAGGCCCCACACACCCCTAAGATAAACACTGAGGCGGTGCTTCCCCGACATAATAGGCGGACCACACTACAAAAAAAGACACATCCGTGACATTTTGGGCCGACCGATTTTTTTTCTGTCATGCTTATGACACTTCTATGACGATAATTGTGACAAAACCCGGTATCATCATAGATGTGGTGGGCTCCTACTTCTATGACAAAAAATCATGACAGAAAATGGGCTTTTCATCCTGGGCGGGCCGGAGACGCAGCTGCATGACACTCTTTGGGCCGTCCATGATGGAAAATACCATGGTAGAAGCAAGGGCGAGGAAAATATTGGGGACTTCCCGGTTATGGTGGGTGGTCGAGGACGAGCGATGCACGGAGGTTTGCGCGTTTCTCTCATACACGTACGCGCGTGTGTGCGAGGCGTTGCGCTCTAACTGAACCCGAGCGAGGCGTTGGGCTCTAACTGAAGCCGAGCGATTGCACTAGCTACGTTACTGAACCCCGATCGATCCCTTGCTATTAACTGAACTCGAGTGATTCCTTCGCTACTGCTGCTAACGGAAGCCGATCGATGCTGCCTCTTGATGAACAGTGAGCATTGTTGGGGGGGGGGGTGGATGAACAGGACCCCGTGGTAGTAGAGGCCGTTGCCGCTGGATGAACAGGACCCCGATCGAGCCGGTTGGGGGTGGATGAACATGACCTCGAGAGCACCAAGGTGGTGGACGACGGCGCGACCTAGGAAGGGAACGACCCGGAGCCGGGGAATACGCAGCAGTGGATGCCCACGCGGAGGGGAGTACGAGGGTTGACTGCTTTGGCTGCGGTTTGAGGCTGTCGTCTCCGGAGAATAATAGGGGGTGTGGGTGAGTAGAGGGAAGGCCTGGCCAATAGTAGTATGGTCGGGCGGTGAGGCGTGCGCGGTGGGACAGCCGGCCACCGGAGGCTGGAGCAGGCGGTACGACAGGCGCAGGTTTGGCCGACTGGAGCAACAAGACCAGAGGTTGAAGGTGCAGCTTGGCTGTTGGATTAACATCGAACGGTTAGTGCAGCTAGAATCGTTTATTGACTAAGTTCACAAAGCCCTGCGTACGTGTTAACTTAGTAGGCCCACAAGTCAGCCTCCAAATCTGGTGGGTCCCAGCTAGCAGGGGGAACCAATTTTTTTTCGCGTAATAAGGTGGCACTTCCTTGTGTGCGAAGATGTTTTCTGGGTCTTTATTTCTTCTTTTTCGAGTTAGAATAAAAAGAAAACAATTTAGGATCTTCGGTACAATCTATATTTTCACGAAAAGGATCATAATAAAGCTGGTGGGTCCCAGCTGTCAGGGAGAGGAAACTTTTTATTTCCGCGTAATAAAGGAAGCACTTCCTTGCGTGCGAAGATGTAGCTGGTGGGTCAAACCTGTCAGGGGGAGAAATTATTTGTTTTCGCATAATACGGTTGCACTTGCTGCGTGCGGCCATGGGCCATGTGGGTCCCTACTGTCAGCCAATCCATGTACATGCCTCATCCGATGGCTGTCGTTTGTTGACAAACTTGACCACGCCGCGTAGAGAGAACCAACGCAGTGAACGATGGCGAGTATTACAAAGGGAACGACCCGGAGCCGACGAAGACACAGCAGTGGATGCCCACGCGGAGGGGAGTATGAGGGTTCACTAGTTCAGCTGCGATGTGAGGCTGCCGTCACTTGTGAAGAACATGAGGTGTTGGTGAGTAGAGGAATGGCCTGGACGGTGTTTGGGAGTAGAGTGGGCCCGTGAAGCCTGCGCGGCAGCACAGCCGGCCACGGGAGGCGGTAGCAGGCGGTACCGCCAGCGGTGGTTTGGGCGACTGAAGCAAGAATATCCGAGATTGAAGAAGCACTATAGCCATTGGATGCACATCCAACGGTCACTGCTGCTAGAATCGTGTCTTGACTATATGTTTACAAAGCCTTCCGTACGCCTTTGTAGGCCCACAAGCCTTCCGTACGCGTCACTGACGATAATTCTCAAAAAAATAGTAGGCCCACAATTGAGCATCACATCTGTGGCAGAGAACATATAGCCCATTTGCGATTTGTAACAGTGTACAACCCATTTTTGAATTCTAATGGATTTACTACAACCCATTTACAGTCTGTTAAAATTACAGCCCATTTTCTAGCCAGGACAACGATTAATAATTTAAACCAACCTCTCAAAACAGAATTCAACAAAAAAAAACCCACATTTTGATGGGATCCAAAGAAAAATTATCCTGAAATTTGGAGTCAGATTAAATATAATTTCAAAATGAATTTGCAGTAGGTAAAAATCTAAAGAAATACTGCGCACGCAATAAGTAATGAAATTAAATTACCAAATTCAAACAATAATATTTTTGAAACTAATTACCTGCTTGGTGCGGTTTTGTATATTTATAGCCCAGTTTTTATAATTACATCCCATTTATTATTTCTTAAAGCCCATTCTCTTGTTAGGCCTAATGCATCCCTCATAGGAAAGATTTATAGCCGAGCGGGGCGGAGAATAACAAGTTGACCTGGGTTGGGTATTCCGCAAAAAAGTATAGCTGGGCTACCATTTTCACCTTGAAAAAATAATATCTGGGCTGGATATTTGGTCGACACAAAATAATAGCCTGGGCTAGACGGGCCACAGCCCGCCTAGTTGATACCCTGCTCCTCTGAACAACAAAAAAACATCGCTCATGAAAAACTCCGGTTACACCTAAAAAAACGAATACTGCTCGAGCTGCTGGGTCCCAACTGCCGGCCGCTCCTTGTGCAATTCTCTCGTTTATTGACTATATAGGTTGACGATGGTGTGGGACCGTGATCTCAGGAAACCAGGAGGAAGGAAAAAAAATTATAGTTGTATATAATAATGAGGAACTTGCGTACGTACGGCTATGGACCTAGTGGGTCCCTACTGTCATCCAGTCCAAATAAAGTCATCTCCTGATTCCTCATGTTTGCTGACCATGTTGACAATGCTCGGCGCCATGGCGAGCGCAACAACTCGAAGGATGATGGAGAGGGCCTCGCGGGCCCTACAAATGGTCTGACACAGCGCATGTTGCTCATTCAGGAAGCCAGGATCATCGGACACCTGTGAGCACCTTTGAGAGACTGGGACGACATGAAACGGTAAGGCCGCGCTTGGGAGCTCTGGATTGTTTCACACCTGTATTAAGATACAAGTGTAATTTACTCGTCATCGGAAACAACGCGTAAAATACAGGCGTAATGAAACCGAGGGCCCGAGGTCTGTAACGAAAACCAGCGAGTTACGCGTGTAGTTTGAGAGACCAGTGCATATTTTACTCGTCGAAATCGACCAACCAAGCGCTTCTCCCGAGACCATCTACTTTTATTTACAAGCGGTTTTGGTTGGAAAACGACGATCCAATCACGGCCTAAGATGATGAGTTGGTCGGAAGATCATATGGTTTCACCTCTAACCTACCCGAGTTATCGTATAGGCTATGAATGAAACATAAGACATTGAACTTCTTAAGCACATAAACAACAGAAGATGATGCTCTTCTTAACATGCAAATCACATGCATTAGCTCAACATGCAAAACAATATGAAGCATTATTCTAAGGAGGCACGGTGAACAACTCGTGATGCCGCATACCACAACATTCCAAGCTCAACTTTGCAATCAAACTCACAAGGCCTGACATTACATAGACAACATTCAGAACAAACTCTTAAAATACCTTACATGAGTCAACATTCATGTGACTATGCATCTCAGTAGGGTAAATATTTACTTCTGAACTGAAGACAGGAATAGGACAAAACGATCGACGTTGCTCACAACAAAGGGCGTCCCACTCAAAAATATCAAATGCATGTCTTCTAGCTAACATCAATGAGCAAAATTTGACAAGGTTTTCCAATTCCAATATATTAAACTAATGTCTAGAGCTAACATCAATGATTAAACTTTGACAAGCTTTTCCCATTCAAAATATGTAATGCCTATGATTGTGGAACGGGCAGGGTTTGTCATCAGTTTGTCATATGATAGTCCAGTGGCTCAAGGTGACGATGAATGATTAGAGAACCATTCAATGTATTGTGCATGATGAAGTATTATGGAGGACACGAACCATCTGAACATTTTCTGCAGTTCCACTAAAATAAGGCTGAGCATCCCTGTGGATTTCATATTTATATGCTGCAAGAAAACAAAGACACATCAGCACACACATGAATATTGGCCCCAGTGTCAACCCACCAATCGGTGGACTAGCAAACTGAAAGTACGGTAAACAGATTACCATACCCAGATGCCCCATCCTTGTTGCTTAGAATGACATTGACAGACTGGGAGTCCTGTCCTGGCTCCTTGTACTTGTTTGTGCACTTGTTTTCCCAATGCACTCCACATGTTGCAGAGTTGCCTATGCTCTTTGCAGACTAGTCATGTCACCAGCGTCTACTAATACTATGTAAAGCTTCTCGATCATTCCTTCTGTATTGTAGTGCAAACAGTGACTGCTTCTTTCTTTAAAGTGGTAAGACCAACTGGACCCACTAATGCAACAATTTGCCTTAGACACATTGTCCCCTTTTGTGCAGTTCAACTAAAATCAAATTCAAAATAAAACCGAGCAGAAATTTTGATATCCCTGTAAGCAACAATAGGTATAAGGGAAACAATTACTGAGAAATAACGGTTGATGACTTGTACTCCTAGAAGAAAAACATCTGCTGATCTACCTTATCTTAAGGGAAAACAAAGCAGGAGAGTAGCAATTCTCAATCAGTGTGATTCATTCATATTAACTAAGACATTATCTTAACAATGCCTTGTGTCAACATGTATAAAGAACGACAAAGAAGAAAAGTACCATTCCTAAAACAATGCGACTGATTCATATTAACAGAGACATTATCTTAACAATACCTTGGTTAAACATGTAGAAAGAACTACAAAACAGGATAGTGCCATTTGTAAAACACTGTAGCTAATATATAATAATAGAGACATTATCTCAACAATGTATTTCTTAAACATGCACTCCGGCCGATCCCTAACAGAAATGGTACTCCCGCTGATCCCTAACAAGTGTTGCAGTTTTGAACTAAGATTCAGTAGTCAATTCTGAGAGTGGCATTGCTTAATTTTACCAGCGGAATTATATTAACAAAAAGCATAAACAGTTCCAGGGGAGAGTGGGCGCAACACCACCACGTGGTTCCATCTACTTATAAAGGGGGTAATGCAGAGTTTGTTGTAACAAAGCAACAAGCATCATGTCCGGGTTGGTCCCATTCTTGTTCACTACTTAATGGGAAAAGACAGCAATACAATAGCTTCAATTCAACATTTATTTAAAACAGTACCAATACAAGTAGGCAGTAGCACAACATCTCAAAAGCACACTGCACCATCATGTGGATGAAAGTCGGTACTGACCTTTCTTGACCAAGATTTGAAACAACACGAGAGGAGGACCTGAAAGAAACCTCGACACATATATGGAAATCCGATCTCCTTTTGTGTAGTTCAACCAAAATTAAGCAAAGTTGCCGGTGTGACATTCAAGTTGAACTGCACAAAACACTCTTAAAACAAAAGTGTTTCGCATAGCCAAGCAAAATGTCGCAATAGCAACAAGTTGAATAGATATCCCTGTTTTAACAGAGGCAAAAAAGGAAACAATTACTGGCCAATAAAGGAGGATGAAACATGCGGCCACAAAAAGAAGCATCTACCTTATCTTGATGGAAAACAAAGTACAGGACAATAGCATTTCTAAAACGGTTGCATTGACTCATATTAACAGAGAAATTCTCTTAAAACAGTTCAGTAGTTAATTCTAAGAGTGGCATTGCTTAATTTTACCAGTGGCATTAGATTAAGAAAAAGCATAAACAGTTCCAGGGGAGAGTGGCGCAACAACACTATGTGCTTCCATCTACTTATAAAGGGGGTGATGCAGAGTTTGTTGTAACGAAGCAACAAGGATCATGTCTGGTTGGTCCCATTTTTTCACTACTTAATGGGAAAAGACACCCATACAATAGCTTCAATTCAACATTTATTTAAAACAGTACCAATACAAGTAGCAAAACATCTCAAAGCACACTGCAGCATCATGTGGATGAAAGTCGGTACTGACCTTTCTTGACCAAGATTTGAAACAACTCACGAGGAGGCTTGAAAAAAATCTAAACACATATATATGGAAATCCGATCTGCTTTTGTGCAGTTCCACCAAATTTAAGCAAAGTCGCTGGTGTGACATTCAAGTTGAACTGCACAAAACACTCTTAGAACAAAAGTGTTTCGTGTAGCAAAGAAAAATGTCACAATAGCAACAATTTGAATGGATATCCCTGTTTTAACAGAGGCAAAAAAGGAATCAATTACTAGCCAATAAAGGAGGGTGAAACATGCGGCCACAAAAAGAAGCATCAACCTTATCTTGATGGAAAACAAAGTATAGGACAGTAGCATTTCTAAAACGGTTGCATTGATTCATATTAACAGAGAAATTCTTTTAAAATAACATTCATTAAAAATGTAATTTACTTTTAACAGTGGCATTGCTTCAATTTTCCAGCGGCATTCTTAGATTAACAACAGCAAAATAGTTGTATGGGACATGGGACATGCCAGCACCATGTGCGTTGGTCCCATATTTGTTCTCTTTGAACCTTTTTCCTACGTGAGGGAAGCAAATCTAGTCCTGCAAAAACTACCCGACCCCCCAGTTTCTTTCCTTTTCAACAAAGATATCGGTTCCTTATAGATGTGTGTACTGGGTTACCCCCTTTTCCCCTTTTCGACCAACAAAGCGGCTGGATAGCCAGTCTATACTACTTTCCCTCCCTCCTTTCCTCATTGAACCACGTCCTAGATTCATGCTCCAACCCACCGCACCCTTTTTCCTCTTTGAACCAAGACCTAGATTTGACTACAGAATCGAAAAAGATTCGCATGCAGTTAGAGCAATGATGGTTTCAAAGAAAGTTATACCTTAGGGTCGTCGGGATGTGGCTAGGCGTGCGGCGGGAGGCCAGATCTGCCCACACTACGTACGACAGCAAGGAAGAAGGGGTCGGTGGCCCTCCCGCATAGGTGCTGGGTGCAAGAGAACAACGCAGCCGGCAGTGGATTGCCTCCCTCACCGAAGGCGATAGAGTGAACGTTGCACCTCCTCCCCTTCTTTGTGCGACGGGATCCGGACGGCTCCTTCACCAGCTGTGAGGGGGGAGAGAGAGATAGAGGCCAACGCAGTCTAGTTTAGATATGGTGAAGAGGGTGAGAGACTATGAATATAGCAAACCCTACCAAAGGAACGCTGGGCCTCCAACGTGTATATATATGTAGTGCGGTGAGAGTGTGGAGAGTGCAAACCCTACCGAACAAGCGCTGAGGCTCCACCTTATATAGTACTACATATATACTAATACAGACTGAGAGCTCCGGTGCCTTAACTGCACCTTCCTTTGGGTGTATGACAGGTGGGCCAGCCACCTGTTAGGCCCACCTGTCATACACCCAAAGGCAGGTGCACTAAGTCAATGAAGTTGCGTCCATATAGTACTCGTGTATACTACTAATATATAGTGGAGTGGTTTTCTTATTCTCTCCATAAAAATCGTTTTAAATTATGTAAGTACGAAACAAAAATCTTTATTTAACATACCAGTGAAAAAACTACTACTTATGATGAACTAACAATCCACGCGTCCTTGTCACATTTCCTGTCCTTCACGTGCGGTACACTACCCTCCGTTAAGTGAACAACCACACATGCGCCAAATTATCGGAAACATGTGAGAGTGTGTACAAATAAAGAATTTTAATTTCAATTATCGGAAAGGTTTGAGAGTATGTACAGTTTGCCCTCTCTCAATAATTATGGTTTGTTGTGTTCGGCCTAAACTTGGTCAAACTTTACAAAGTTTGACTTCAGTCAAATATAATATGCAGAGTAAATAAAAATGGAGGGCTACTACGTCCATCCGGGTTTTTAGTCCACACCATTTTTTAATCAAATTCTGACCACATATTTAGTTAATAGCCGGACAAATAAAATCACAGGGGAGCTGAAGACAAAGTTGTGAGAAGGCTTAGAAATCAATACAAAACTTATGCTCATAGTACCAACGTCGATCCTTCTTCGAGGAAACATTTGGTTCATAGCCAATTGTGTGATAAAATACTAATATATAGTGGAGTGGTTTTCTTATTCTCTCCATAACAATCGTTTTAAATTGTGTAAGTACAAAAGGAAACTCTTTATTTAACGTACCAGTAAAGAAAACTACTACTTACGATGAACTAACAATCCACGCGTCCTGGTCGCACTTCCTGTCCTTCACGTGTGGTACACTACCCTCCGTTAAGTGAACAACAACACATGCACCAAATTATCGGAAACATGTGAGAGTGTGTACAAATAAAGAATTTTAATTTCAATTATCGAAAAGGTTTGAGAGTATGTACAGTTTGCCCTCTCTCAATAATTATGGTTTGTTATGTTCGGCCTAAACTTGGTCAACCTTTACAAAGTTTAACTTCAGTCAAATCTAATGTGTAGAGTAAATAAAAATGGAGGGCTACTATGTCCATCCGGGTTTTTAGTCCACACCATTTTTTTAATCAAAGTCTGACCACATATTTAGTTAATAGCTAGACAAATAAAATTACAGGGGAGCTGAAGACAAAGTTGTGAGAAGGCTTAGAAATCAATACAAAACTTATGTTCTTAGTACCAACGTCGATCCTTCTTCGAGGAAACATTTGGTTCATAGCCAATTGTGTGATAAAATTGCACCAACATGAAAGACGACTGCGTCTCCAATGCAACCAAGGTGAACTGATGAAGGATATCATCTTTGTGGGTAACAAGCAAAGAGCACTGATGGAAGGCAACTTGTTTTTCGTTGAAAATCGATCAGCTTCACCAATCGATGCAACCATGAGGCGCAACCATGATCATCGATAGGTCATCCTGGTGATGCATCATCCATTTGGCATCAAGTTTGGGTGAGGCACCAATGAAGTTCGACAAATCCTCACTGTGGTCTGTTTCTTCTGGGTAATCAAGCTCGAGGAAGGAAGAACCACGTGGCAGAGGAGAGTGAGGTGGAACAACAATGGCCATCCAATTTTGTGCAGTTCCACTAAAATTGAGGAAGACATGCCCGGGTATGGAGATACGCATCGCTGTTTGCAAAAATATAAAAAAGGGATATAGTGTTGTTACTTTGTTTTGGTAGTGTACAAGATTAACAACGATATCTCAATTGTCAATAAGAATTGATGAAAAGTACACCAACAAACAGAAGCATCATGATTATCTTGATGGGAACTAAACCAGGATACCCGAGAAAAAAGCATTTCTTCATTTAACCAGTGATAGTATTATATTAGTAACAACAATAGGAGCATATGGACAATGACCTGTCGGGGGAAATCGACACCTATGGAATCACTGGGATCCCTTCTACGGTTGGCGGGCGCGGGGTTGTGCAAAGAGCGGGTCTGACAGGAAGCACACGGATCGTTTACCCAGGTTCGGGCCGCGGAGATGCGTAATACCCTAGTCCTGCTTTGGTGTATGTATTTGAGTGTTCCTGGGTTCTTGAGCTAGCTACGGGGTGCAACTTGCCCAAAAGATCCCAATCCTTCTCCTGGACGCCTCAGGCCTCCTTTTATAGACAAAAGGGGTTGCCACAGTGGCACACAGGAGGTGGAAAGGAGTATAGTGGATGAGTCTATCCTCTGGCACCTTCGGACAAACGCATTTAATGCACTGCCGACGTGCCCCTCTTGCTTTATCGGGGACGGCAAGGAAGCACGTCCCAGCTGTGGCCACCTCGCCTAGCTTCGACATGCGTCCGAGCTGACGAGGCGTCGTGGCGCCACGTTGGCTGGCTGCTGGGCTGGCGCGGTGGTGGAGCCTTCATCAAGATCTGCATGCCACCACGCAGGTGCTTTCTGGGTCGGCGTAGAGGCCGCTCGTCGCCACACAGGTGCCTGCCCAGCTGGTTGAGCTAGCAGCTGCACGGGGATGGCGGTGGAGTCTTGGCAGGCGCGGGCCTGGCTGCAGCCCCGCTGATGCCCTCGACAAGGGTCCTTCCGAGAGGCCGGCAAGGGTCTTGCCGTGGCGCCGCGGTCGTCCCCGGCAAGGCGCTTGCCGGGGATCTCGTGGATTTCCTTGGCGAGGACCTCGCCGAGGATCGTCGTCTTCTGGTTCTCATCTGATCTTGTGTATTAATGATCTTCACAAAGATCTGCATGCCACCATGGAGGTGCTTCCCGAGCTTGGGTTCCAATGTGGTTGGTGGCGTTGGAAACCTTGGGCTCAAGGGCGGCTCGCTCCGTTGGCGTTGGGCAAGTCAC
The DNA here is from genome assembly GCF_002575655.3 of Aegilops tauschii subsp. strangulata. Lineage (NCBI taxonomy): Eukaryota > Viridiplantae > Streptophyta > Magnoliopsida > Poales > Poaceae > Aegilops > Aegilops tauschii. The sequence continues at coordinate 259,496,461 of NC_053039.3, read as the reverse complement.
TCTGGCAAGGCTCTTGCCGGGACTGCGGAGGCTGCCCCGGCAAGGGTCTTGCCGGGGGAGTCCACCTTGCCATCTTGGTCTTGGTGTTGCCTTGGTTGTCTTGTGCTCTGGCTTCCCTTCTCTGCTCTTCTAAGTGTGGCCGCGCGTGCGGCTCCTACTGCCTGTGCACAAATAAAGGGGTCAAAAGGAGAGCCCCTACTTTTGTACACCAACAGGAGCCCCCGGGCCTGGGCCACACATAAGCGCGACGCAGGTGGGGCGGATTTTTTTACCGTCGTAACTTTTTCGTCCGCTGCGCTTCCCCACGACCCGCGTTGAATGCATGACGTGGAGGGTCGTGCGTGACGTGGGGGTCATGCGTGGGGCGGTCTTCGCACGCATGCATCACATCGCAGTTAATGGGAAAAGAGGCGGCCCGTGCCTTCCCCGTAAAAAAGAATAACCGCGGGCGCGCTGCTTATTTACCCCTTGCGTCTTCTTCAATCTCGGAACCGCCGTTCCTCTCTCCTTCCTTCTCAAGCTCTCGTCTTTGCTCGCCGCCGCCGCGTCTTCGCTGTCCTCCGTCCTTTGCCTCTCGTAGCCGCCATGGCCCCCAAAACCAACAAAGGCAAGGGAGTGGCCAAGGACGCCAGGGCGAAGGAGCCGCCGGAGAGCGAGTTGGCGGCGTGGGGGACGCAGCTCGCCTACTTCCCCTCGACGGTCGACGCGGTCCACCTCCGGGACTACTTCAGGCCCCTATGGGGGTGCAAGATGGGGGGGGGGGGGACGACGGGGCATCCGGACACGCATGTCATCCCCGCCAATTGCGCCGAGGCCGCCCCGAATCGGTATCCGTTCTTCGTCGATTACTTTTCTTGCGGCCTCTGCCCCCCTTTCTCTGATTTCTTCAATGATGTCATGCACACATTTGGCTTCCACCTTCTGAATTTCACTCCCAATGCCGTGGCATGCATGGCTCTTTTCGCCCATCTCTGTGAGGGCTTCGCCGGAGTGCTCCCCAACACGGCGCTCTTCCGCCACTACTTTTATCCTCGAATCCAAAAGAGAGGCGCCATCTCCGGTTGTGTCGCCTAGATCCCAAGGTCCAAAGGGACATAGCGGGAGGGAGCTCAGAAGGAGAGGTGGGAAGAGTGGCGGGGCCGGTGGTGCTGGATTGAGGAGGAGGACCCACAGGAATTCTGCCGGGTTCGCCACGCGCCGCCGGTTCGCAGGAACGACTGGGGCGATGTCGACGCCCAGGATGACAAGATCAAGGTCGCCAGCAGCTATATTCACTGCCTCACCGTTGCCGGGCTCACCCTAGAGATGATTGGGGCGGACTTCATCCGTCGCGGAATCGCTCCTCTGCACAACAAGGGGAGGCCGGCCTGGCTCTTCATGAATGTGTCCAACATCATGAGGCTTCGTCCCGGCCTGAATCACAACTTCACTGTGATGGGGCACGCCTACTTTTGCCAGCGGATCTTCCAGCTCGACGTGAACCACGACGGCAAGAACGAAAGGTCCGGCAAGGCTGCGAAGGCCCGCAAGGTCGCCAAGGGGCCCTTGTTTGGGTTGCCGGCGGGGGTGGTCCCGCAGAGTAACAACTCGCGCCAGACCGACATCATCGCCATGATGCCAGACTGCAATGCGCACGGTCCCGTCTCAAATTGGGCCGAGCCACCGGCGGATCAGGTGCAGGAGTTCTTTGATACTTTGGCGGAGAGGTATGTCCGCGACGAGCCGCTGCTCATCCAGGACACCACCCAAGTAGAGCTGGACTACATCGCCGCCAGGGCGGTGGAGGTGGAGCTCGCCAAGAAGGCCGACAGCATGGAGGACAAGGCCGCGATGGCCGCGGAGGAGAGGGAGCTCGCCTAGTGGGCGGAGTCCGCTGGGGAGGCCAGCAGCGCCGGCACCAAGGCCCCTCTTATTGAAGATGTGGTCGACGAGTCGTTGGAGGAGGAGGTCGAGGCTGTCGACCCTCGGTCACGGGGAGAGGGCGAGTCCTGCGGCGGGCCAGCTCCGGCGAGCCGGTCCGGCCCGGCAGGGCTGTGCAACCGCAGCAGACCCAGGAGGGGTCCGTGCGCCAAACAAGGGCCGCGGCGGCGAGGAAGTTGGTGAAGGCCGCGGTGGCGAAGAAGAAAGCAACTGCCTCTTCTTCGTCCAAGTTGGCCAGACTCCACCTTCTTCCCCTCCTCCGGTAGACGTCGACGCGGAGGTCGTCTTCGACTTTGGGTCCCTCAGCTCAAGGAGGAAGAGGAAGGCAACAGAAGAGGAGGTGGAGGATGAGTAAGTATCTTGTTCCTTTTTGTCATCTCCGTCTCCTCAGACTGTGCACTTATCTCGATTTGTTTTCATCTTTGCAGGGATGCGGAGATGCTGGCCCAGAGGGTGAAGAGGGCCAGGTCCTCGGCGGGCGGCCAGCCCCCGGCGGGCACTTCGAGGATGCCACTGGTGGTGGTGAGCAGCCGGGACAGTAGCCCCCGGAGCAGCCCCCAGCGTAAGTTCGCCACTCGCCCCTCGTCAACGTGTGTTGGGGGTATGATCCATTGGCGCTGACCTTGCCGAGATCGCAGGAGGAGGACAGCAACAGGAGGAGCCACTGAGGGCCACCCCCAACGCGCTGCCCCCATCGACCACGCTACCCTGAGGGGTGTCCCCGGCAAGGGCACCAAGCACCGAGCCCATGCACACGGAGGAGGAGGCGAACTTGGGCGCCGGCGGCTCCACCTCGGCGCCAGATGTTGGCGAGGAAGGGGATACTTCTTCCCAGCCCGGCACGGGTACGTCACTTGCCTCCCATCCCTGCCTTTTCTTCTTCTTTTTGAATCTTGGTCTTGGCTTCGCCTTATCCCCTTCTCGGTATCCAGGCCCTTCCTCGGCAGACCCGGAAGACATAGACACCATCATCGAGGAGGTCGCCAAGGACACCGCGGCGGAGGCCGACAAGATCGCCGCCGAGGAGGCCGCCAAGGATGCTGCTGAGGACGCCGCCAAGGGCTCTGCCGGGGAGACCGACAAGGTCGCTGCCGAGGAGGAGGTGGTTGATGACCAGCCTTCCTCCTCCGCTGCCTCTGGCTCAGGAAGGTATCTGAAGGTGAGCGATGACCTGTTCGTCCACCTTCCAGGGACGACGAGCACCAGGGCGCCCATCGAGGGAGAGGTGTTTGACAAGGAGCTGCTTGCCGCCACCGGGCTTGAAGTTGTTGATGAGCCGAGCACAGACGGCGGCGGTTCCCAGGAAGAGCGGCTCCTCCAGGCCATGGGCGCCAGCTTTCAGAAGCTCCAGGCGCTCCACCACGCTCGCCTGGACAAGGCCAAGTCCAGGATGGCAGCGGTGGACAAGGCGGAGGCGGACCTCGAGGGGCGCGTCGTCAAGACGTAGGCTTGGTTCCGCTAGGCCTGTGAGGAGTTGAAGACCGCCCAGGACGAGCTGGCCGAGCACAAGGTGGAGCTCGTCATGAAGCAGGCCGACATCGAGAAGGCCCAGGAGACGGCGAAGAACCAGGCCGCCAAGGACGAGGCCGCTCGGTTCTAGCACCAGGCCGCGCTGAACTCCCAGGAGGAGGACCTTGCCGCTCGCGAGGAGAAGGTCGCTGCGACACTCCGCAACAAGGACGAGGAGGTCGAGAAGCTTGTCCTGCAGCGGACCCAGGAGCTGCAGCAAAAGCACGAGGAGGCGCTCAATGCCCAGGCTCAGGTCCACGCCGGCAAGGTGAAGGAGCTGGAGGTGGAGCGGGACAAGCTGAAGAAGCAGGCCCTGGAGCTGACGGCGGAGAGGGATGCGGCCAAAGGCGCCTTGGCCGACGCGCAGGCCGCAGTCCTCAGCAAGGCCGGGCTACTCTCCACGGACAATGAGTCCATCAAGGACCTGAAGCTGAAGCTGGAGGGCCTTGAGGAGACGCTCTCGGAGGCCAAGGCCCGGGAAGGGACCCTGGCCAAGGATCTGGAGGCTGAGAAGCAGCTGCGGAAGAACGAAGCCGCCAACCACAAGGATTTTGTGGAGGGCGAGAACGGCTGGATCAGCTGCCTTGAAGACGTCGCCGGCAGGATCACCGCGAAGCTGGCTGCCATGGGGATGCCAAATGTGAGGTACACCCCGGAGCGCAATGTGAGTCCCAACGCCAAGCTGACCCTATTCTTCGAGGGTGTTTTCGGGGCCCTGGAGCAGTTTCGCTCCAACAGGGCGGCCTCTCTGGCCGACGAGGCCCGAAAGCTTTGCCGGGGTGCCATGACCAAGGTCCTCACCAAGGTGGTGTACTGGAACCCCGACCTCGACTTCGACGCCGCGCTGGAGAGCTTGCCGGAGGATGAGGACCTTGCGACGCTCGAGGAGCGTATCAAGTCCATCATCAGCCGCGTCGACGGAATGCAGAGGGTGGAGGGCCAACGCCGGGACTAGGCACCCCGTTCCTCATCGCCGCTGCAGGTCCATGACCAAGACAATTTTTATCTTTAGTTAGAACCGTAGCAGCAACTGGTGGAATATAACTCTGCAGTACTCTCAAGATGATGCATGTTATCTTCCTGTTTGATCTTCCCTTGTATGTTCACCCTACGTTAATCGGGTAGGCTTGCCGGCGCGTAAACCCAAGCCGCGGCGCCTTGAGGACGGATCCCCAATGGCCTGCCGGGTGTGCTTGCTGCCAGGCGAACCACCTTACCGCTCTCAACGCGGCCGCTCGAACTGTCGAGCTTGACTCGGGTCAGAATCGAGAGCGCTGCCAATTGCGGAAGGCTACCCTGCCGTTCTCGACGCGGCCGCTTGAGCTGTTGAGCGGACTCAAAACAGAGCAAGGGCGTTGCCAATAGCGGAAGGGCCCCTTTGTGTGAAGGTTTTCCATACATAGGGCAGGACCTTCGAGGACAATAACCTTATAAATAAAAAAGAAATTTCTTAAAGTTTCGCACGACTTAGCTTTTCTGTCGTTGCACGGGCGTCCACCGCATCTGCAGATGGTGCCGTCAAGCTTGGTCGTCTTCTTCCTTCGAACGATGGCCACGATGAAGCCGCTGCTCCGATCAGACCAGATTTCCACAACTACGCCATCCCCTACCTGGCGCACCAAAGATGTCGGGGGAAATCGACACCTATGGAATCACTGGGATCCCTTCTACAATTGGCGGGCACAGGGTTGTGCAAAGAGCGGGTCTGACAGGAAGCACACGGATCGTTTACCCAGGTTCGGGCCGTAGAGATGCGTAATACCCTAGTCCTGCTTTGGTGTATGTATTTGAGTGTTCTTGGGTTCTTGAGCTAGCTACGGGGTGCAACTTGCCCAAAAGATCCCAATCCTTCTCCTGGACGCCTCGGGCCTCCTTTTATAGACAAAAGGGGTTGCCACAGTGGCACATAGGAGGTGGAAAGGTGTATAGTGGATGAGTCTATCCTCTGGCACCGTTGGACAAATGCATTTAATGCGCTACCGACGTGCCCCTCTCGCTTTATCGGGGACGGCAAGGAAGCACGTCCCAGCTGTCGCCGCCTCGCCTGGCTTCGACACGCGTCCGAGCTGACGAGGCGTCGTGGTGCCACGTTGGCTGGTTGCTGGGCTGGCGCGGTGGTGGAGCCTTCACGAAGATCTGCATGCCACCACGCAGGTGCTTTCTAGGTCGGTGTAGAGGCCGCTCATCGCCACGCAGGTGCCTGCCCAGCTGGTTGAGCTAGCAGCTGCACGGGGACGGTGGTGGAGTCTAGGCAGGCGCGGGCCTGGCTGCGGCCCCGCTGATGCCCTCGGCAAGGATCTTGCTGGGAGGCCGGCAAGGGTCTTGCCGGGGGCCCAGCAAGGGTCTTGCCGTGGCGCCGCAGTCGTTCCCGGCAAGGCGCTTGCCGGGGGTCTCGTGGATTTCCTCGGCGAGGACCTCGCCGAGGATCGTCGTCTTCTGGTTCTCATCTGATCTTGTGTATTAATGATCTTCACAGAGATCTGCATGCCACCATGGAGGTGCTTCCCGAGCTTGGGTTCCAATGTGGTTGGTGGCGTTGGAAACCTTGGGCTCAAGGGCGGCTCGCGCCGCTGGCGTTGGGCAAGTTGCTCCGGCAAGGCTCTTGCTGGGACTGCGGAGGCTGCCCCGGCAAGGGTCTTGCCAGGGGAGTCCACCTCGCCCTCTTGGTCTTGGTGTTGCCTTGGTCGTCTTGTGCTCTGGCTTCCCTTCTCTGCTCTGATAAGTGTGGCCACACGCGCGGCACCGACTGCCCATGCACAAGTAAAGGGGTCAAAAGGAGAGCCCCTACTTTTGTACACCGACATGACCGCACAACCACCAAGTACTTTTTGTCGAAACAACATGTATACCTTCACCGAGGCATAAACCAGGACAACTTTTCGAGTGGCATTTCCTCTATAATAGTAGGTGATGTTGGACCAGCCGACGAACCCTAGCTACTGTACATGGGGAGCTGGGGAGTAGTGGCATAGAAGAAAACCCACATGCAGCGACCTGGGGAGCTGGACCAGTACAAGAAGTTATACCTTAGATCGGCGAGATGTCGCTTAGGCGGGTGGGCGGGATCTGCCCACACGACGGCAACGAACAAGGGCGCGGAGGACCTTCATCCATGCCAGTGCCGGCTCCGAGAGGACAGTGCGCATCGGCTTCCTCCATCACCGACAGTGACAACGTCAACGCTGCACCTCCTCACCTCCCGCAGCGGACGGGATTCGGCCGGATCTGTGACCACCGGTGAGGAGAGAGATAGAGTGGACACTGTCATCTTGTTCTGATATGGAGAGGGTGAGAGAGCGAGATGCGAGAAACCCTATCAAACAAGAGGCTATATATACAATGGAGTAAACAAAATCTCTCCAGAGCAGTGGTTTTAAATAGAATACGCGCGTTCCCAGAAAAAAGGAACGAAAACTGGCGGACAATTTTTTTTAACGTACCAAGAAAGAAAACTCGATCAAAAACACGCCCCCGCTTCCAGGTCGCGAGAGTCGTCGCGCGCACACACATAGACATAGACATGCATATCCGTGTTTATGTAAAATTCCATCTCCATCTCCAATCATATTTGTCCAACTGGCACATTATTTACGTTGTTAATTATATACGCAGCAATATTAGCGTACAACATCTCTTGTTTGCGGGCTTCCGGACCGCTGCCACGTCCGCTCCTGACCAACCCGAACCCTCTTCATCACCCGCACATGCTTCCCACCCGAAACGGTCAATGCCATTCATGCCCGGCCAGAGCGGACGCGACCTCTCACTGGCGCGGGCATTGAAGCGGCGCGCCGGCCGAGAGAGCGTCGTCCGCGCCGCTCCCGGTGCACGGGACTGCTCCACGTTCAAAGGTCGCAATAGTCGGCCACAACATGCATGTAAAAAGTTCTTGGGAGTCCGTGCTACAGCTAGCTGTCCTCTCCCAACTCGTTAATCTCTTCCAGTAGTGTTAGTACTCTATGGCGCAATCCATCGACAAGCAGGCGGGAAAGTTATCGTATACTCAGTTTGCGGTGAGTGGCATGCCGAGCGACCGTGTGGGGTGGATCCATGGAGGAGGGTGAGACACGAACCCGACATACGTGATTTAAATGTTGGTTTTGCTCGATGGCGCGATCCAACGAAACGAAACATTGGTTTCTCTCCGTTTCCATTTTTTCTCCGGAAAAACGGAAACTTTCCACTCCATTTTCATTCCTACTCCAAGGTTGCACCGTTACAACATTCCATCAAATACAAATGAAAACTAACAGGCATGCTGATGCATCTCAATGATTCACATATCATAGCCAATATTTACTTCACAACTAAAGACAAAAGTTGTGAGAGTGTGTACGGAAGAAAAACTACTGATGGGGTCACTGTAAGTGCATCTAGTGCCACCCCTAGTTGGTTTTGGAGTATTGACGACAAACCTAGTTGAGGGACTAATGTGTTTGTGAGAATTGCAGGATAACACAGGTAGTAGTCCCTCATTGATTCGGTTTACCTACCGGAGATGACCCCTAAAAATGTATGAAGACATTGAAGAGAATGGTGGTATGTGAAGATATTCACATTGAAGACTATGACAAGAGAAGACATTGCGTGAAGACTATGGAGCGCGAAGACTTAGTTGTTTCATTGTTTCCTTTTCTTCTTTGTTGAGTCATAGGAACCACCGTACTGTTAAGTGGGGTCCCAGTGAACAAAGTCAAAGTGACTAAAGTGATGCTCAACCAAAATCCCATGTCTTCGAGCGAAGACAATGCGAGCAAATCTTGTCTAGAGCTGGACGAGTCAACTTTACTTGTAGCCAAAGTAAAGCTGCCGCGTGTGTTTGAAATCTGACCGTTGGAACACGTTGAGGGAGTCCTGGATTAGGGGGTCCTCGGACAGCCGGACTATATCCTTTGGCCGGACTGTTAGACTATGAAGATACAAGATTGAAGACTTCGTCCCGTGTCCGGATGGGACTCTCCTTGGCGTGGAAGGCAAGCTTGGCAATACGGATATGTAGATCTCCTCCCTTGTAACCGACTCAGTGTAACCCTAGCCCCCTCCGGTGTCTATATAAACCAGAGGGTTTAGTCCGTAGGACAACAACAATCATACCATAGGCTAGCTTCTAGGGTTTAGCCTCTACGATCGCGTGGTAGATCAACTCTTGTAATACTCATATCATCAAGATCAATCAAGCAGGAAGTAGGGTATTACCTCCATCGAGAGGGCCCGAACCTGGGTAAACATTGTGTCCCCCGCCTCCTGTTACCATCCGCCTTAGACGCATAGTTCGGTAACCCCTACCCGAGATCCGCTGGTTTTGACACCGACATTGGTGCTTTCATTGAGAGTTCCACTATGCCGTCACCATAAGGCTTGATGGCTCCTTCAATCATCGGCAACGATGCGATCCAAGGTGAGGTTTTCCTCCCCGGACAGATCTTCATATTCGGCGGCTTCGTACTGCGGGCCAATTCGCTTGGCCATCTAGAGCAAATCGAAAGCTATGCCCCTGGCCATCAGGTCAGATTTGGAAACTTGAACTACACTGCCGACATCCACGGAGACTTGATCTTCGGCGGATTCGAATCCATGTCAGGTGTGCCGCACAGTCACGACGAGCATGATTTAGCTCTGCCGTCGGACAGTGTTCGGGAGATCACACCTGCAACTACTCCAACCTTCGATCTGGAACAAATTGCGCCATCTGTGGACGGGTGGATAGACCCCGCCACAGAGGCCGCACACTCAGTGGCGATAGCGCCGAATACCGACTTCACCTCCTACGAGACCCGTGCTGCCGAACCACTGGATTCGTCCTCGGCCATGGGCTCCGAGCCGCCAGTGTCCACGCCTATCGAATCTGATTGGGCGCCGTTCATGGATTTTACCTCCATGGATATCTTTTCAGCACTCGCCTTTTGGTGATGTGCTAAATTCATTAAGGTCTCTCTCCTTGTCATAAGAACCTTGGCCGAACTATATCCGGCTAGAATGGGATGTGGATGACGAAGAAATTCACCCCCACCCACCACCCACTTAGTAGCCACTGTCGACGATTTAACCGACATGCTCGATTTCGACTCCGAAGACATCAACGGCATGGACGACGATGCAGGAGAGAAACAGGAACCATCGCCCACAGGGCGCTGGACAGCCACTTCACCACATGACATATACATGGTGGATACACCCAAAGAAAACAATGACGAGGAATGGAAGGATGCAGCGAATGATAGCTCCCTCGAGAAGCAACCAAAGCGACGATGTAGGCGCCGCTCCAAATCCCGCCTCCGCAAAAACAACGATAACAGCGCAAGAGAAAATAACACCCCAGTCGGCTCCAGAGGAAACGACGACCACATTGACCCAGCGATAGAGCAGGATGAACCAGCAAACGGCGAACATAGTACGGATCCGCTGTCCGAACACGGCGACGCCGAGGATAAAGCTCATCAACCTCCCTCTGGAGAGGAAAACAGCCCGGACGAGGATGCACACATCATCCCGGAAAGGCACTTGGAACAAGAGAACCTCCGCAGAAGGCTTATTGCCACCGCGAGGGGTCTGAAGAAGCAGAAGCAAAGGCTTAAGGCCGCGCAGAATACGCTCAACAGTAGATGGAACAAAACAAAGTGCTCGACACCGAAGAAAAGTATGGTGGTAGTTACCACACAAAGAGCTATCCAAAGCGCAAGCTGTTGCCTGAATTTGATGATGAGGCCTTAGAGCCCACATAGCCGAAAAACAAAACGACCGACCGGTCGGATCGACCACCTCGTGGCCGCGATAGAGCGGCTAACAAGGCTGCACATAAGTCAGCACACGATTCACGTGAGGACTTGCGTCAGAAGACCGGCGTGACCAGATCCATCTACGGATCTAGGAAGCGCGCTCCAGCGCGCAACCAAAACCGAACACTACAACCGTCAGAACGCCATGACATGTCCAAATACAGGGGTGCCGCACACCCCCTATATTTCACCGATGAGGTGCTGGACCACACATTTCTAGAAGGATTCAAACCCGTGAACATAGAGGCATACGACGGAACGACGGAACAACAGACCCTGGTGTCTGGATTGAGGACTTTATCCTCCATATCCATATGGCTCGCGGAGACGATCTCCACGCCATCAAGTACTTGCCCCTCAAGCTGAAAGGACCAGCTCAGCACTGGCTAAAGAGCCTCCCCGAAAACTCAATTGGAAGTTGGGAGGAGCTTGAGGATGCTTTTAGGGCCAATTTTCAAGGGACCTATGTCCGACCTCCGAATGCAGACGATTTAAGTCATATAATTCAACAGCCAGGAGAGTCAGCCCGAAAGCTTTGGAACAAATTTCTCACTAAGAAGAACCAAATCGTCGACTGCCCGGACGCCGAAGCCTTAGCAGCTTTCAAACACAGCGTCCGAGACTAATGGCTCGCCAGACACCTCGGCCAAGAAAAACCGAGAACAATGGCAGCTCTGACAAGCCTCATGACCCGCTTTTGCGCGGGCGAAGATAGCTGGCTAGCTCGTAGTAGCACCAGCAACCCAGGCACATCCGAAGTTAGGGATGGCAATGGAAAACCACGACGCAGTAAAAGCAAGCGTCGAATAAAGAAGACAGCCCAGACAACACGGCGGTAAACGCTGGATTAAGGGGCAGCAGAGATGGACCGTCCAGCCTAAACAAGATTCTAGACAAATTATGTCAGATTCATGGCACCCCCGATAAACCTGCAAATCACACCCACAAAGAATGCTGGGTCTTCAAGCAGGCCGGCAAGCTAAACGCCGAATACAAGGGGAGGGAGACACCAAGTGAAGACGAGGGCGAGCCTCGCCAGCAAAGCACTGGGGGACAGAAAAAATTCCCACCAGAGGTCAAAACAATGAACATGATTCACATGATGAAGAGGAGAAGCAAACATGCACTCTCAGACACACGCGCCGTAGAGCTCGTCACCCCTAAGTTCAACCCCTGGTCGGCCTGCCCGATCACTTTTGATCGCAGGGATCACCTGACAAGTATCTGGCACGGAGGATTGGCTGCCTTGATGTTGGACCCAATAATAAATGGATTCCATCTCACACGAGTCCTTATGGACGGCGGCAGTAGTCTTAATCTGATATATCAGGACACAGTCCGCAAAATGGGGGTAGACCCGACAAGAATCAGCTACAGTAATACTACCTTTAAGGGAGTAATACCAGGCCCAGAGGCCCACTGCACGGGCTCTCTAGTACTAGAGGTTGTATTCGGTTCTCCCGACAACTTCCGAAGCGAAAAGTTAACCTTCGACATCGCTCCATTCCGAAGTGGCTATCAAGCACTACTCGGAAGAGCAGCTTTTGCTCATTTTAATGCAGTACCGCATTACGCTTCTCTTAAGCTTAAGATGCCCGGTCCACATGGCATCATCACAATTAGCGGAAATATCGAGCGTTCCTTATGCGCGGAAGAACGTGTGGCGGCTTTAGCAGCCGGACACTAAAGGGCCTCTCCAACCAGAATAAATGATCGGTCGTCAAGACCGCGGACACGGCTAGACGAGTCCGGCACATCACTAGCTGTAACAGCTTAGATATACCTAAGAGTGGTTCAATGGATTTACCTTCATAGGCGGCACCAGGGGCTTCCCGCATGTAAAAGGACTACATTTCGGCTCGACCTTACTTATCTTGATTTCTAATGGTTTATTGAGAATAACCAATTTTTTCGCACGACAACTTTCACCTAAATTCTTCTCTTTTACAGATAATAATCGTGCTACACCCTTCCAGGATACGGCACAGCGGAGACACAGGCGCAGACGTGCAGCAGGGCCCCGCTCAAAGGTTTCTTTTTAGATTAAGACCCCGCGTAAACCTTTTTTACTGTCTCTTGTTGTTTAACATCCTCCGGATACTCAGTACAACTGAGAGGGATGCTGGCGTTATTGGCATTTGGCCACGTCAGAATAATGCACATACCTAGAAACTCAGGGATCATTCTCGAGGGCGTTATTTAGCCCGGTACATGTTGTAAAGACCGAATACCTTAGGGAGTGTTCGGCGTCGCGAGTTTGGCCTTATATACATCAGCTCCGAATCATGTCTTTGGTCAAATGTTGGGTTTGCCCGGCTCCCGCGTTTTGCTACCTTACGTTCCGCTCTATCGGCTAAGGTGGCACCGGGAGAACTACTGCGATTGTGCCCTGGTTCATCCGGACGAGCACCTCAGTAGAGAAAGCGGAAAACTGACTGTCATGATAAAGCGCGAGACTAGTCAACCACTCGATGACCTAGCGGAATCTTCGGGATTCCTCCGCATTAACGAAGGGCCGTTCCCCAGTCATGTATGTACACGCCCCGTATTCGGATGAGCGCGGAAATACCAGGGGCTATATAGTAGCCCCACTGTCAAACTCCTATGGCTAAGTGAAAGTGTTAAAGCAATATAGGCCGATTGCCTCGTTCGCTGCGCTATCACCTCCTTAATGGACCAAGACATTGGATCAAGTGTGAATACGCGTTTTTTGCGAACACCCCCGCATTATATGCGTGGGGGCTGAAGCCGACGACTGCAAACTTTCAGGTTATATACATATATACATAAACGGCCGCACAGGAGGCATCATAATACTTTCAGGCAAAAGTATAAACACAACCTTTATAATTTATTAAGTATTGTTCTTAAAATTGAGATACATGTCACTAGAACATGATATGCTTCGACCACTGAGCCTCTATTACACGAGCGCCTTCTAAGACCTCCTCAAAATAGTGCTCGGCCGATACCCGGCCTACCGCCGAACTCTGGCATGCAATAGTGGTGGCCTCCATCTCTGCCCAGTATGTCTTGACACGGGCAAGAGCCATCCGTGCACCCTCTATGCACGCCGACCTCTTCACAGTGTCGATATGCGGCACAGCACCGAGGAATTGTTGCACTAGGCCAAAATAACTATTCGGCCTCGGTCCCTCCGGCCAAAGGTGATCCACGACGGACCTCATAGCAAGTCCGGACAACCTATGGAGCTCGGCCCACTCGGCCATTTGTTCATTTAACAGCAGCGGACGCGTTGGAGTGCAGAACTGTGACCAGAACAACCTCTCCACTACATGATCCTTCTGATCTTTGAAAAACTTGGTCGCATCAGCGGCACTCGCTGCTAAATCCAAGTACGCGTCTGCAGAACTCCATAATTTATCCAGAGGGGCATACTTCGGGTCTCCAAACCTCGTCCGCAACAAAAAGGGCTTCCCAGCCGCAATATCTCCGGCTTGACGGAGTTCCTCCTTCACCACTCTGATTTGCGAGTGGGTTTCCTTGGCCGCTTCCATGGCCTCCTTCAGTTCCGCCGCCTTCGCTTGGCTTTCCTTTTCAAGAAGGTCATACCGGCCGGCGGCATCTTTCAGCTCAATAGCCATCTTGGCTATTTTCTCTTTGCTCTGGCAATGGGCAGCCTGTTCGGCTTTTAGCTCTTCGACCGCCTTTAGGGCGGCCTTCCTGGCTTGTTCCTTGGCTCGGGCAAGTTCTGCCCGAAGGGTCTCCACGGCCACAGCTCCATCTGCAGTCACAACATATTACAGATACTAGCATCATGCTCCTCTTAATATGTATTGATCCTAGGAGAATACATACCCTGTGCCTCGTCAAGCCGCTTTTTTACAAGCACGATATCGGCATCTACCGCATCAAGTTGCCGCTTCAGTTCGGCAAACTCACCAGTCCGGCCAGCCGCCGGACCCGCAGCCACCTGCACATGAAAACAACACGGTTATTACCTGGGACTATGATCCTCTATTTGCCGTCTTTTTCGACAACGACCAGAGTTTGAGGGGCTACTATCTGCATAGGCCACACCTAGCGTGTGCAGTATCGTCCAAAAAATATATATTACTTTGCGTACCTCAAAGCCTTTCAGCAGACTCATAAAAGCTTCATGCAACCCGCTTTTGGCGGAAGAAATCCTCTCAACCACCGTGCCCATTAGCGCACGATGCGTTTCTGAGATAGCCGCTTGCTCCAGAAGATTCATCAGTGCGTTTGATCGCACACCGGACGGTTCCGGACTCTTTCTGTTGCTCTCCTTAGGAGCCGAATACCCCAGACTTCGGGTGGCCGAAGGCTTACCTTCTGGCCTTGGCGAGTCAGGAGAAATCCTCCGTGACGACACCTCAGGGTCACCCGCTTCACGAGGCGGGGAGGCACGGGGCGGTGTTTCGCTCTCCATCATCTCCGGAAGAAGATCTCCCAAAGAGAAACTCTGTCGAGAAGGGCTATGATCCGAACTACAAGGTACACGCCTCGGTCATCGTTCTCGGGAATAAAAGCAGGATATATTTACTATAAAGTGCTTACAGCTCGGTAGAGGGCTGGTCCCCTTGTGGGTACTGTGCGGTAAGGATGCCCTCCGGGGTAGGACCCTCCGACAAAGGATTCTTCCCTCGCTTGGAGACCTTTACTTCCAAGTCTTTGGAGGCGGTCCTCTTCCTTCCCTGGGGAGAGGGAATTTTAGATTCTTCCCCCCGGTTATCCTCCTTCCCGGAGGAACTAATTCCCCCGGTTTGGATGAATAGTGAGTGAGGCTCGCCCTCGGCTTCTTTGTTACTCCCTTTATCTTCCCCTGATGGTGCTTGATAAGGCGCAAGCTCAAGCATCCTGGCTAGTACAGGATCCGGTGAGCCCTCGGGAAGGGGGGCCGGACAGCTGATCATCTTCGCCTTTTTTATCCAGTCCTGGTCAAAAGGTGACTTTTTAGAATGATGTTGTGATAAACTAAAAGACAACATGTTCGGCCGCGGAATTACTTACTTGAGTGTCTGGACGATTGCAGTTCAGACCCGCATCCTCAGAGGTGTCCGGACAATCTATTTGTGATCCGAAGAACGATCTGTACATCTCTTCGAGCGTCACGCTGAAGAAGCGCTGAATAGTTCGCGGTCCTTCCGGGTTGAATTCCCACATACGGAGAGGTCGACGTTTGCAAGGCAGGTGTAGGAGTAAATGGCCACGGGTAGCCTAACCGACTCCCCCTGGCTCTTCAAAAATTACCAGGCCAATCGAGCCTTCAAGCATCCAGAGCACAGGGTCGCCTTCCCCTGGCCGGCTATCACCTAGGCCGACTAGCAGAAGGCGATCTGGCCTCAAAAACCTTCCCGAAGAGAACTACAAGATGGCCGACTCCAGGAAGCCGGCCCCAAGAGGACCGACTCCCAGAAGCCGGCCATGAAGAAGTCCGACTCCCAGAAGCCGGCCAAGACTGTACCCTCAAGGGCTACACCCACATAACGGTGATGAGAGGGGGCGTGGCTACAGTACAACCTGCCACCCCCCGAATCCCGGAGCACGCGTGGCCACAGTACACCGTACGGATCGGCCATCCCCTGTCCGGCGCGACACTGTTGCCATGTTGACCATGACACCACCCACGACAGGCGCTAATACGGCCCGCGGGCGGCGGGCCCCTTCAGCCAGAGAGATGCTCGAAGGCGGCCAGGCCTCCCCCAGTCGGCCTGGGGCGTAGCCGGCTCCCAACAGCCGTCTATTCCCCATCCTCGAAGTATGTGCATCATTAAGGAGACAAGACGAGGTAAGGCTACAGTGAGAGCCCACAAGGCGGCGGCACTGTGGCCATGCTTACCTCGACAAAGCCCTCGTCATCAGAGGCAAGGCTACAGTAACCAGCCACCGACAAGACCCCCAGGCGGTGGGGCCGGCCTTTCGGCCATGAGGCCGGCAGCCGGCGGGACCCACCAGTCGGCGGGCCCCAGCGGTCGGCGGAGAAGCCGGCGAATACAGACACTGATGGCTAGGACCCGCGTCCAGCCGGATTACCATTGTACCCCTGGGGGTAGGCCTATATAAACCCCCCAGCGCACCCATGCAAAGGGTTGATCTCAGATAGTTTTAGACACCATGTAGAGAGAAAAGGAGAGCTAGCCTTGCCCTTCTTCTTCCTCTAGCCAAACAGCTCAAGGAGCCTCTTGTAGCTACTTGTGTTGATCTAGTGATCATGCGGAGACCCCGCAGAGCAGGATTAGGGGTGTTATCTCCACGGAGAGCCCCGAACCTGGGTAAGATTCGCCGGCGTGCATGCCTTCGCCTTATCCCATTTCCAGGCACCGGCGATGTCTTACTGGCTCCACAATGATAAGCCACCCGTTGGCATGTGTCGCACCTACCACCCGACATTTGGCGCCCACCGTGGGGCCAGGTGCACCGTCGTCCGGAGACCTGTTCTGGACGGGAACCCTTTTCCTCCCCCGCGAGCGTAGCCAGCCCGCCATGCCCGATGGCGCCTGCCCCGACGCACTGCAAGGCGTCGACGACGCCTGTGCGGCGAGCTGCCTCGTCGATCTTCTTGGCGAGGCTCGCATCTCCGACGAGCCTGCGTCCGACGCGGGCACAGACTGCCCCGAGAGCCGCCTCGTCAGCCTCCTCGACCAGCTCCACGTCTCTAGCAAGCTCGCTGTGGACTTGGAGTCGGTCGGCTCCACCGACCCGATGCTGGTCGACTCCGACACGGCATCGCTTGACGCCTTCCCCACCAACGTGGTGATCATCGATGACCCTCTCCCTCGAGCCGACAGTGGCAGCAGCGCTATCACTGAGGTATTGGTCATCAGCCACGGCGCCGTCTCCGGCGAGAACGCCCACGGCGCCCTACAAGCGGCGCTGCATGACTTGTCCGTCCCCATCCCGGCCGACGCCTACGCCGAGACACTGGAGGCACGCCGCCTCGCCCTCGTCGCGGAAGGCCAGAAGATAGCATCCATGAGATGCCTCACTGAGGCTCACCAGCGCGAAGTCGACCGCGCGCCTTTGGCACGCCGCCTGCTGGCGGGCCGAGCCGAGCCGGCTTCGTCAAGAAGCGCGGCGCAGCCATCACCAGCATGCTAGGAGAAGATCGCCCAGTCTACGCCACGCCGCTCGAGAACCTGCGTGCCGCCCAGGCGGCCGCAGACGAACTGAACGGGCTGGGGGCTGACGAGCTCCCCTACATGACTAAGCGCATCCAGCAGCTGATCGACGCGGCCGCAGGGCAGCATGAAGCCAGCGCCCGCGCTGAGAGTCCTGACCCACGCCGAGAGCACGACGCGACATCCCGGACGCCGGCTGCAGACGGCGCCCGCGCAAGAAAAGACAAGGAGTCGGCTGCTAGCCGCAGCCGGACTCGGCTCACCGTCGAGCGCGACGCAGAAGGCCGCCCCCGAGCTGTGGAACGACGAGGCGATCCGCCTCCTCCCCTGCCTTGTGGGGAGAGGTATCGCACCCCGCCGCCTGTCACGCATCCGACTCTCGGCGGCCGACTAGGGTCGACCACTTAGCGCGATCCCTGGCGCTAGAAGAAGAAGATGATGTCGGCCCGCCTTGCTTTGGCCCCCGCATCCGCGACGAGCCCTTCCCCAAAGGGTTCTCGCTCCCAAGAGACACGCCAAAGTACAACGGCTCCATGAAGCGGGAAGACTGGTTGATCGACTACTCCACCGCAGTCCGCATAGCAAATGGCAACAGGCGCGTTGCCGTGAAGTACGTCCCGCTCATGCTTCAAGGCACGGCACACACTTGGCTGAACAGCCTCAAGCCCTACAGCATCAATAGCTGGCTAGATTTCACGGAAGTCTTCGTCCGCAACTTCACCAGCACGTACAAGCGGCCTCCCAAGCCCCGCCAGCTCTCCTTGTGCGTCCAAGGGCCCAGCGAATCAACTCGCGACTACCTCACGCGTTGGGCCGAGCTCCGCAACTCCTGCGAGGGGGTACACGAGGTTCAAGCTATAGAGTACTTTACCGCCGGGTGCCGAGAGGGCACCCTCCTCAAGCACCGACTCCTCTGCGACGAGCCGACTACCCTCGACGAGCTGCTGATCATAGTAGACAAGTACGCCACTGCCAACTCCTCGATGAAGACCGAGCTTCGAGTGGATGCCTCTAGGAAGGTACTCGCTCCGGCTCCCAAGACGCCGGCTGGCGACTCCAACCGACGCCCTTACCAGAACGACAACAAGCGCAAGGCCCCCATGCCACCTTCCACCAGTCGGCAAGTAGCCACAGTTGAAGACGAACAAGCAGAGGAGCGGCCCGCTCCCAAGAAGCAGAAGGGCGGCAGGCCGGCATGGCAGCCGGCTTTCTCCTACGAGCAAACCCTTGATGCTCCCTGCAAGTTTCACAACGGCGCGAAGCCGTCCAACCACATGACACGGAAGTGCCATTGGCTCACACGGATCTCCAAAGGTGAGGGGCTGGTGCCGCCTCCACCTACTAGCCCGCCGCCTCCGGCCCCTCAGCAGCCGGCTGTTCGCCCCGCAGTCGGAGCCATTCAAGATGAGCACGCCGCCTACGTCGTCTTCACGAGCCAAATCAAAGATAGGCGCAGTCGGCGCTGACAGCACCAAGAAGTCAACGCAGTCGCCTCCAACAACCCAGAGTTCATGCATTGGTCTGAGAAGCCCATCAGATGGAGCCAGGCTGATCACCCAAAGGTGATGCCGTCTCCTGGCTCCTATGCATTGGTGTTGAACGCCACCCTCGCGACAGAAAGGCGAGCTGCCCGTTTCTCCCATGTGCTGATTGACGATGGGAGCAGTATCAACATATTGTACCGTGACACCATGGAGAAGCTGAACCTCAAGATGAAGCAACTCATGCCAAGCCGGACTGTGTTCCATGGTATCGTACCCGCTGTCACAGCCCCAGATCAGCCCTTGTTTGAGTTTTGCTTGTTCCTCATGTCATCATGTTTAATTTTCAAAGAAACTTGAAATGGGGATGTTGAAACCCTAGCACCAAATGCATTCAACTAGGTTCAAGTAAACAATATTTTCAATGAACCCAAATGCCCTTTAGAAAAGTTCATGATTTTTGTTAAAGGTGAAAACCTCTGCCAAAAATGACGCACCTATTTCTAGGCCATTCTGGATTTTTGAATTAAGTCTTATTGTATTTGACTTTTGGGCATTTAAATACTATAAATAATTTAAATGTTCAAATAATGTTGGAACTATTTTTGGGCCACTGAAATAATTCAGCAAGTGTCCATGAATATTTTCAGGATTTTAGGAAATGCCTTGGTATTTTTCCTAAGCTCAAAACAGAGGCAAATAAATAGAAAACAAAAACAAATTAGAAAACAGAAGAGGGAGAGAAAGTTACCTGGACCTACCTACTGTGCAGCCCACCTGGCCTGGCCCTGTGCCGGCCCAGCCCACCTCCTCCTCCCCTGTCGTCTTCCTCCCCCTGCCAGGAGGATGGCGCGTGCCCGACGCGCGCACGCACGCGCCCCGGCCACCTCCTGCTTCCTGCCGCTTCCCCCTCGCCGCCCTGGGCCTCCCTCGCGACGCCATGCAGCCCCGACCGCTCTCTCCTCTCTCTCACTTTCCCCTCTGGCCCTCTGTCCCGCAAAAACAGAGCGCCACCGAGCGAGCTCGCCAACGCCGATCGCCGTACCCGCGGCCACCGCCACCACCTCGCCTCTCCGAGCTGTCCAAGAGCTCCGCCTCATCTGCTTCTTCCTCCTCGACGATCCTCCCGGCCTCGGATGCGCTGCTTCATCGCCACCGTCGCCGTTGCCGTCACCGGCCACCGAGGCTCCTCGTCGGTCGATTCGCCGCCTCCAGAGTCTCCCCGAGCCTGCTGACCGCCCCCTCGAACCCGCTGTGAGCTCCTGCTCCTCCCCCTTTCTCACCCCCTCCGTTCTCGCCCGTTAGCCGCCGCCCCCGCGAAACCGAGCTCCGGCCATCGCCATGGCCAGCGAGCCCCGCGCTCCCGAGCTCCTCCGCTCGCCCCAGTAGCACCCGCCTGCTAACCATGCTCTCAGGAGCCGAACGCACGCACCAGCTCCTTCTCCCGTGCACCGCAGCGTCGTCCTCACCGACGCCCGAACTCCGGCCGCCGCCTTGCTCGCCGCCGGCGCTGCTCCCGGCCACCCCGCGGCCTTCCGTCCGGTCCTTTGGATGCGGACGAGCAAGAGCTACTTCCCGGTGCCCTTAGCTCACCAAACCACCACCCGTAGCTCAAATCCGAGCCGAGCCACCGTCGTTGGGGTCGCCGCCGGCTGAACTCCGGCGACCGATGATGTGGACGTCATTAGGCGCTAACCCCGCTCCTTAAACTGCCCACAACCACTGACAGTGGGCCCCAGGCCTGGTCAAACCCTAGTCAGCGCTGGGTTTGACCGGGATTAGCCCTGTGTCACTGACGTGTGGCCCCCACACGTCAGGTTTGACCTGGGTCAACCCTGTTGACTGCTGACACAGGCATGACGCAATGCTGATGCAATAATTGATTTTCTAGATTTAAAATAATCTAGGAAATTCCAGAAAATGCTATAAACTTCTAAAATTCATAGTAATTCAACCATAACTCCAAATGAAGAGATTTATATATGAAAAATTATCAGGAAAATCCAATCTATCCATCTGTACCATTTCCATGCATGTTAGAACAACTTATGACTACTGTTTAGGACAAATCATGTAAATGGCATTTGAATTTCCACATATGGAGTTTGAATTTGAATCTTGGATTCAAACCAACTCCATTTAATATGTTGCTAGCTGCATTAGCTCAAAACACATTCATATTGCCATGTCATGATCATGCATCATATTGTGCATTGCATTGATTGTATTTCTTCTCTGTTGCCGGTATTTGTCCCCTCTCGGTAGACGATGTTCCGGCGTTGTGATCGATGACACCGATGAAGAGCTATACTATCTTCGGAAGTGTCAGGCAAGCAAAACCCCCTTGTTCATTCCGATACAATCCCACTCTCTCGCTCCTGCTCTCTTTCACTGCATTAGGACAACAGCGTTTCAACTGTTACATGCTGCGGTAGTTGAACCCCTTTCCTCTGCATGACCTGTCATTGCCACAGTAAATAGATGAAACCCACTAGCATGAGTAGGAGTTGTTTGAGCCCTGATGTGCCTACTCATTCATGCTTGTTTGTCATGCCTGCTATTGCTTAGAGTTGTGTCAGGCCTGATTCATCGGGAATGAATTGTAATGTGGTGTACATGTCTTACTGTTGAGAGCTAAGTGTGTGAACACGATTTGGTAAAGGTAGCGGTGAGAGGCCATGTAGGAGTACATGGTGGGTTGTCTCATTGAAACCGTCCTCAGGAACTGAGTTCTGTGTTTGTGATCCATGAACAGTTACTACCACACATTGGAATGCTTAAGTGCCCCTCTCGACTTATTAATCAACTTGATCTCTGTCCAGGAGTTGCAACTAGTTTCTGGTGTTTTTAGGTAGTGTTAGTAGTCTACCAAGTGGCACCCGGTACAGGTGGGCTTGGGACAGACTAGGCACCGTGGCCGGGTATGCCAAGCGTCGCCCGTTTGGTGGGCTTGGAACCCTGTACACATCGTTTGGGGCCGTGAGCGACACCCCGGCCGGATCTCCTTGCGGATGGAACCCGAATAGGAGATAAACCTGGACGAGAGACTTGTGTGGTTAGTCAGGTCGTGGCCGACTCCCTCGCCAGGCTTCCGCTTGAAGGTTGCCGAGGTACACGACGTGTACATGGTGGTAAGTGGCGAGAGCGTGTGTGACGAAGTACACCCCTGCAGGGTTAATATGATCTATTCCAATAGCCGTGTCCGCGGTAAAGGACTTCTGGGTTGCCTGTACAGTTCATAGACAAGTGAAAGTGGATACTCTAAAATGCGCAAGATAAGCGTGAGTGCTATGGATGGCGTTCTCGTAGGGACACGGGAGCGGATCCATAGTGGTGTATTGATATGGTGAATATGTGGACTCGTGTGCGCCACCTCAAAAGAGTTACTTGCAGTCATAGTTCAGGATAGCCACCGAGTCAAAGCTGGCTTGCTGCAGTTAAACTCCACCACCCCCCTTTATTGATACCGATGCATATGTAGATAGTTCTGATGTAAGTCTTGCTGGGTACATTTGTACTCACGTTTGCCTATTTTATGTTTTGCAGAGAGACGTCAGTCTCGCTAGTAGTTCCGTGTGGACTTCGACGTTTAGCTTGATACCTCAGCTACGATCTTGTGCCCTCGGTAGGATCTAGTAAATAGTCAGGCTTCTTAGCCTTTTTCATTTGTAGATGTCTGTACTCAGACATGTTAAGCTTCCGCATGTGCTTTGACTTGTATGCTCTGAATGTTGGGTCATGAGACCCATGTTTGTAATATCTGGCTCTTCGGAGCCTAATGAATAAATACTATGAGTCGTAGAGTCTTGTTGTGATGCCATGTTGTATTTGCACATATCGAGCATATTGTGTGTATGATTGAAATGCTTGGTATGTGTGGGATCCGACAATCTAGTTGTCTATCCTTAGTAGCCTCTCTTATGGGGAAATGTAGTCTAGTGCCTCCTTGAGCCATAGTAGTCCGCTACAGCCTGGTTCACCGGAGTCCTGCTAGCCCAGCACTACTGCTCTGGACACTTGACTGGCCGGCATGTGTTTCATATCGTTCCTGTGTCTGTCCCTTCGGGGAAATGTCACGCGGTGACATCCGGAGTCCTGCCTAGCCTGCTACAGCCCGGGTTCCCGGAGTCCTGTTAGCCTAGTGCTACAGCCCGGATTCGCACGCTGCTGACCGACACGTTCGATGTTGATTCATGTATGCCTGTCCCCATACGTTAGTGCCGCTTTGGGTTCACGACTAGCCATGTCGGCCCGGGTTCTCTGTCATATGGATGCTAGCGACATTGTCATATACGTGAGCCAAAAGGCGCAAACGGTCCCGGGCCATGGTAAGGCGACACCCGTGGGAGTACCGTGCGTGAGGCCGCAAAGTGATATGAGGTGTTACAGGCTAGATCGGTGTGACTTGGAATCGGGGTCCCGACACCCGGCCTGTCCTGTTCCCCAATCGGCAAGATCAAAATGGACGTCCTCTTCGGAGACAAGGATCACTTCCACCGAGAGGCGATCTGGTTTGAAGTGGTGGATCTAGAGAGCCCTTACCACGCACTGCTTGGCCGACCTGCCCTGGCCAAGTTCATGCCTGTGCCCCACTACGCCTACCTCAAGATGAAGATGCCGAGTTCGAAGGGGATCATCACCATAGCCGGAGACTACAAGAAATCTTCCGAGTGTGCTGCAGCCAGCAGCCGGCTAGCCGAGTCCCTCGTGATTGCTGAATAGAAGAAGATGCTGGACCGAGTCGTGGCCATGGCCGGCAAGCAGCCGGCCCTGTCCCCCGATCCCAAGGAGTATGACGCTCAAGGCTCCTTCCAGCCAGCCAAGGAAACCAAGAAGATACCGTTGGACCCGGAGAACCCGGAGAGGTTTGCTGTCATCGGGGCAAACCTGGACAGTAAATAGGAAGGCGAGCTCGTCGACTTCCTCCGTGAGAATCGGGACATCTTTGCATGGTCCCCAAAGGACACGCCTGGTGTTCCGAAGGATTTCGCCGAGCACAAGATGCACGTTCGAGCAGACGCAAAGCTAGTCAAGCAACCTCTCCGCCGACTGTCGGAGGAGAAGAGAAGGATAGTGGGTGAAGAGATAGCCCGGCTCCTGGCAGCCGGCTTCATTATGGAGGTGTTTTTCCTAGAATGGCTTGCCAACCTGGTCCTAGTGTTGAAGAAGAACAAGAAATGGCGCATGTGTATAGATTACACTAGCCTCAACAAAGCCTGCCCCAAAGATCCGTTTGCCTTACCCCGAATTGATCAAGTGATAGACTCCACAGCCGGATGCGAGTTGTTGAGTTTCTTGGATGCCTACTCAGGCTACCACCAGATCAAGTTGGATCCAGCCGACCGCCTGAAGACCGCCTTCATCACACCATTCGGAGCTTTCTGCTACCTGACTATGACATTCGGCTTGAGAAATGCCGGTGCCGCTTTTCAGCGTTGCATGCAGACATGCCTCCTCAAGCAACTCGGCAGAAATGCCCACGTCTATGTAGACGATATCGTGGTGAAGACGGAGAAGCACGGCACCCTGCTAGAAGACCTCAGAGAAACATTTGCCAACTTGCGCCGGTTCCAGATCAAGCTCAACCCTGAGAAATGCGTGTTCGGAGTACCAGCCGGCCAGCTTCTAGGCTTCTTGGTCTCCGAACACGGCATTGAGTGCAACCCAGTGAAGATCAAGGCCATTGAGAGAATGGAGATTCCTACCAAGTTGCGAGACGCCCAGAAGCTGAAGCCCTACTTTCAAGAGCATCCCATCACGGTCGTATGCACTGCACCGCTTGCCAAGATCATAGGCAGCCGGGATGCATCCGGCCGGGTGGCTAAGTGGGCCATTGCGCTGGCTCCCTACACGATCTTCTACCAGCCCCGCACCGCCATCAAGTCCCAAGCATTGGCCGACTTCCTTGTCGACTGGGCCGAGACCCAGTACATACCGCCAGCTCTCGACTCCACTCATTGGCGGATGCACTTCGATGGATCCAAGATGCGCACCGGCTTGGGAGCCGGCATCGTCCTCACCTCTCCCAAGGGCGACAAACTCAGATACACATTGCAAATTCATTTTGCCGCCTCCAACAATGTGGCCAAGTACGAGGCGCTCATACACGGGCTCCGGCTAGCCAAAGAGCTCGGCATACGCCGGATCCTGTGCTATGGCGACTCGGATCTGGTAGTCCAACAATCATCCGACGACTGGGACGCCAAGGACGCAAACATGGCGAGCTACCGATTCCTCGTCCAGCAAATCAGCGGATACTTTGAAGGGTCCGAGTTCCTCCACGTGCCACGGGCCGACAACGAGCAAGCAGATGCCCTGGCACGGATCGGCTCCACCCGACAAGCTACACCAGCCGGCGTCTCTCTTCAACGCCTCCTCAAACCGTCTGTCAAGCCGTCTCCAGAATCAGACTCCATCTTCGTACCGCCTGCCCCTGATGCAGTCGGATCCGGCTTGGGGAACCCAGCAGGCGGCTCGGGGACTTCGACAGGCGGCCCGAGGACTGCCGTAGTCGCACCCAGCTCAGGGACTTCAGAACCCGGCCCGGGGACTGCAGCAGTCGGCCCGGGGACTGCAGCAGTCGGCCCGGGGACTGCAACGACACAACAGGCGGTGGCCGACTCCAACTCTTCAGCACCCAACCCACCCACCCTGGTCGCAGTAGCCGTATTGGCAATAGAAGAAGTCGCAGCTCCATCATGGGCCCAACCCATCCTCAACTTCCTAGTAAACAGAGAGCTGCCGACTGATGAGATCTCGGCAAGACAAGTTCAACGCCGAGCCGGAGCATACACAATAATCAACAGAGAACTCGTTAAGCGTAGCGTCACTGGAGTGTTCCAGCGCTGCGTTGAACCAGAGAAGGGCATAGCAATCCTCAAGGACATCCACCAAGGTGAATGCGGCCACCACGCAGCCTCAAGGTCACTTGTCGCCAAAGCTTTCCGCAATGGTTTCTTCTGGCCGACTGCTTTGGAGGACGCCAAGGAATTAGTCAAATGCTGCAAAGGGTGCCAAGTCTTCAACTCCAAGCAACACCTGCCGACTTCTGCACTCAAGACCATCCCCCTTACCTAGCCATTTGCCGTCTGGGGGCTGGACATGGTAGGCCCATTCAAGACGGCGCGCGGCGGCATGACACATTTACTTGTCGCCGTAGACAAATTCACCAAGTGGATTGAAGCGAATCCAATCAAGAAGCTGAATGGGCCGACTGCCGTGACATTCGTGGCAGATATCACCACTCGGTATGGCATACCACATAGCATCATCACCGACAACAGCACGAATTTTGCCAAGGGAGCACTGGCACGTTTCTGCGTGACACAGGGCATCCGACTGGACTTAGCGTCCGTTGCCCACCCGCAGTCAAACGGCCAAGTCGAGCGAGCGAACGGCCTCATCCTCTCCAGCATCAAGCCCCGACTGGTCGTACCACTGGAGCGTTCGGCCGGCTGCTGGCTCGATGAGCTGCCAGCTGTCCTCTGGAGTCTGCGTACTACCCCGAACAAGTCAACCGGCTTCACCCCTTTCTTCCTTGTATATGGTGCCGAGGCGGTCATCCCAACTGACATCGCGTTCGACTCGCCTCGAGTCACCATGTACACGGAGGCGGAGGCCCAGGAAGCGCGAGAAGACGGTGTCGACATGCTGGAAGAGGGCCGGCTGTTAGCACTCAGCCGGTCCGTCATCTACCAGCAGGGTTTGCGCCGTTACCACAACCGGAAGGTCAAGCCAAGGTCCTTCCAAGAAGGCGATCTTGTGCTTCGGCTGATCCAGCGAACAGCTGGCCAGCACAAGCTCTCGGCCCCTTGGGAAGGCCCCTTCATCGTCAGCAAGGCCCTAGGCAATGACTCCTACTACCTGATCGACGCACAGAAGCCGAAGGCACGCAAGAGAGATGATTCCGGCTAGGAGTCAGAACGACCATGGAACGCCAATCTCCTCAGAAGATTTTACAGTTGAAAGCAGTATGTACCACACTACCTTTTTGTATTAAGTACAAGACAACGGGCCCCCCGAGGTGTACTCGGGGACTACCCTCTTTTATCTATGTATGACGAGTATCATACCTATGAATGTATTATTACATTTGATTTTCTGTCCGGCACCGGGTTCGACCAGTCGGCCCGGGGACTTGCCGCCTTGAGTTATATTAAAGTTCTACCTGCAGTCAGACAAGTAGTGTGCCAGCACTCGAGCCCTCTCTTGTTGAAAGTTGCAGCTCGAAGAACCGACTGACCGACTGGCAAGAGCCAAAGGCAGGAAAGGATGCCCACACGAAAAACGGCTAAGGACTAATGAACCTATATAATACAAGCCGGCCTCCCACCATGCCTACCGGCTGTCAGAACAGCCGGCTGGCCGGTTACCCATTCACTTTGCTACAATCCAAGAAAGCTAGAGTACTTGCCCTCCCAACCGGCCAAGCACTTCTCCAGCCACAGACTGCAGAGCAGCTGTCCGGCTGGGAAGGCGGCGACCAAGGGAGGGCGGCAAAGGAAACAGCCAAAGGATGAAAAGCAAGAACAATGGGAAGCCAAACACACGCATGATTATATTTACACAAAAGGCCTTCGAAAGGCCGGCATTTAACATAGTTTGAATACACCGCCAGTGGGTGGAACTACGCAAATTTAACAAAATATTGTTCACAGAGTAATAAAACAGGAAAGTAAAGGCGGCAGATTAGGCTAAGGGCGCAACAGGCGAGCCAGGCTGGTCGGTGGAGACGGCAGCGCCGGCTGGCGAGTCTCGACTTGATCATCGCCGGCTGCAGGTGGTGCGCTCGCACGCGCCTCGTTGCTGGAGGCACGATCAAGCTGTGGCTGGCCGGCTGCTCCACCATCTGGCACGGCGTCTTCATCATCCTCCTCCTCCTCCTCCTCGCCCTCGTCGCTGGAGTCGATCTCCTCTGCCGAGTCCTCGCCATCTGCTGGGTTCAGCCCAAACCACTCCTCCGGCTGAGCAACACCGTTATCATCCACCTCAGGAGCAAAGGCGCTGGTGTCGGTGTAGTCGGCGATCGCCGAGGCACGCTGGATGATAGCCGGCCGCGCCGGCTCCAGCTCTGTGTCGGCCTCCTGCCGCCAGGTGGCCAGCTGGTCCAAGCTCAGCTCAGGATACCAGGCTTTGACAAACTCCAGCGCCCGCCTGGCGCCTGACCGAGCTGCAGAAGCCTTCCAGGCCTCGAAGCGGTCGGCCGCTACCTCCAGCCAGTCGGCAGTCCGACTAGGGGTGCGAGGAATCACCTCGCCGGGCCAGAGAGCGGCCAGCACTTGCGCCCCAACACGCTGAAGCCGGCGGAGCATGCGGTGAGCCAGCTGGAGGCAGGCTTGAATCGCCAGGAGCTGTTCCTCAAGTGACCGGCAAGCGTTCGGCGCGATCTCAGCGCCAGCCTGCCTTTGCGCCTCGCGGTGGGCCTCGATGACCTGGTTGGCGGCAGTAGAGTAACCAGGGAAGTACTCTGCACAAGAAAGAAAGAAAGAAAGAGAAGGAAGAGAAAAATACAAAGTTAGAGAATGAACCAAATGGCAAGCGGCAAGCAAGGAACGAAGAAGAAGGCGGCCTACCGTCAACCAAGTCTTCGATCTGGCCGTAGCCGTTGATCAATGACTGCCTTGCTTCAGCCCAGCTCGCCGCCTCGGTCTCGTACTCGGCTTGGAGGGCGGCCTCGCTGTCCTGCACCGCCTTCAGGGCCGCCTTGTGGCTCTCCTGCTGGTCGGCCAGCTTCTTGACCAGGCGGTCACGCTCCTAAGCCAAGGCGTCGAACTCGGCTTCCTTAGCGCGAAGGGCGGCCTGGGTCCCACCCAGCTGCTCCCTCAGTTTGACGTTGGCCGCTGCAGATATGGCAAAGAAGAAAAAAGCCATTAAGAAAGAAGTCGTCAGGAAAGATCTGGCCCGACTGCTCAGCAGTCGGCCCGAATCTCGGGGACTACACCCAGTGGGTGCACTGACGCGCCCCCACGCGAGATAAAAGAAAGGAAGCACCTACCCCGGCTCTCCGTTAGATCAGCGGTCTTCTGGGTAGCTCTCGAGCCTGGGAGTTGAAGGCAGCCGCACGGAGGTTGTGGTAGTCCTGCAAGTCGGACAGAGAAGCGAGTAAGAACAAGATAGCAAACAAAGTCTACCAAGAAGTTCCAAGCCGCCTGCTCAGTAGCCGACTCGGAACTCGGCGACTACACCCAGTGGGTGCGCTGACGCGCCCCCACGGAAGAAACCAAGATCAAGAAGCAAAAAAAAAACCAGGAAGACTCACCCGAATGGCTGCCCGTGTCGCGAGGAACTCGTCATTGTACTGCCTCAGCACGGCGGCCTGGGACTGAAGCCGGTTCCGGACTTCTTGCGCTGCCACATTCACCACAGCCGTCCCACCACACGGCGTCCACCCCGAGCTGGCGCAGGCCGTCTCCATGTCCTGGGCCGACGAGCTGGAGCCCGCGGCCTTCTGCGGGTCCGGCGCCGAAGTTGCCTTCCCCGCGCGCTGGCGCGATGGCGACCGGACCACCAGGTCCGGCCTCGCAGCCGGCTCGCCTCCAGCCGATTGCGCAGGCGGCGTGTTAGGCCGGCTGCCTTGGGCCGCCCCAGTCGGCGATGGCGGTGCCGCCTCCCTCTTCTGGGCGACGACATCGCCCTCCTCCCTCTCCATCCCCGGAAGGTCGCCACCGGCTTCCTCCGGCGTGGGCTCTGGGATCTCGGGCGCCACGGCGCGCAGGGGGGTGACGAGCAAGGCCCCGGTCGCTGCTGCTGCAGCCTCCACCTGAGCCTTGGCCGCCGCGTCGGCTTGTGCCTTCGCCGACTCCTCGGCCTCCTCCTGCGCCGCCTTGGCGGCAGCCGCCCTCAGCTCTTCCGCCTCCCGCTCCTCCCGCGCCTCCCGCGCATTTCGCTCCGTCGCCGCTTGAAGCTCGGCGTGGGGGTCCACGCGGCGGGTGCTCCCGGATCCTCCCGGCGATCCAACCACGGAGGCGGCAGCGACCCGCTCAAGAGAAAGCGGAGACCTATTTTTTGAGTTAAGACAAGGATTCAGAAACCGACAAGAAAATAATAAGGAATACGCGAGAGAATCGACACTTACGCTGAAACCTTTTGCGGCTGCTTCACCACCTTGCGGAAGCAGGCCGCCTTCGCGGCCGCCTCTTCCCGCCTGGTCACCGCCGCCCCGCTCTTGGGCTTCTTCGGCCGACTGCCAAATAGGCCCGACGCGGCCTGGCGCTTCTGCGCGCCACCTTGGGCAGCCGGCGCGGCAGATGAGCACGCTCCTTGATCAGACGCCGGCTGGCGGCACGGGACGATTTCCGCCTCATCATCATCCGGACAGTCCTCGAAGCTGGCTCCAAGCCCGGAGCCACCTGCTTCGCCGCCTGCTTCGCCGCCTCCCGCCTCGGTGTTGTCATCCATGGCAGCCGCTCCCAAGTCGGGGTCCTCCAAGTCGTGCGCCGCCCGGTCGGGGAGAAATTGGCGATCCGCCCCCGCTGACCTGGCCACCGGTCGAAGGAGAGGGTTCTGCCAAGACGAGCTGACTGGTCAGAGTCGGCCAAGAAAAACTTGATGATAAAACTAAAGAAGAGAAGATTTAGAAAGCATACCATAGGCGGAGGATTGGCGCGGGAGTATGGCTCCTTGCCAAATTGCCACTCCTCGGAGAGCTTGCAGTTAG
This sequence comes from Aegilops tauschii subsp. strangulata, assembly GCF_002575655.3. Lineage (NCBI taxonomy): Eukaryota > Viridiplantae > Streptophyta > Magnoliopsida > Poales > Poaceae > Aegilops > Aegilops tauschii. The sequence goes on along the minus strand of NC_053039.3, from coordinate 259,466,019 downwards.
CGAGATAATTCACCATGTGAGCTACCTCATCATGAGGCATCTCCTTGGTGCACATCCGACTCGGATCGAGGTGACCGCTCATTTGACAGATCAAATGAGGGCGGCCTTGAAGTGGGAGCACCCGGCGCACCACGAAGGCGGCCAGCAGGTCGGACCCAGTCAGGCCCTCCGACTGGATCATTACCCGAAGCCGGGCGACGGTGGCGGCCCCAGCCTGCGTCAGCGTCCTGGCCTGATAGGACCACTGGGGCCGCCTCCCAGCCGGCGGGCCGGCTACGTAAGCCGGCAGGTTGACGTAGTCGCCTTGCGGGGCGATGTTCTTCACGTAGAAGTATGACTTCTGCCAGAGCTTCACCGACTGGATCAGCGTGATGACAGGGAAGGGGTTGTCGGCTGCCGACCTCCGCATCGCGATGAAGGCGCCGCTCTGAGCCGGCACGCCCTGCATCCGGGTGCTGAGCTTGGATTGGAAGAATTCCCCCCAGAGCTCGAGGGTGGGAAGAACACCAAGGAAGCCCTCGCACAGAGTGACGAAGGCAGACAGCAGCACCACCGTGTTTGGAGTGAGGTGGTGCGGCTGGAGCTGGTAGAATTCAAGGAAGGAGCGGAAGAAGGCGCTAGCTGGTAGGCCGAGGCCGCACAAGAAATGCGAACGGAAGAGTACCCGCTCGCCTTCCTCCGGCGTCGGCGTGATCTCCTTCTCCGGCGCGAGATGGACCTGCACCTGGTCCTTGCCGGGCAACCGCCGCGTCTTGCGGAGGAAGTCGATGTGGTCCGCGTGGACGTTGGAGCCGTCCCAGTCTCCGCCGTGCTGCATGATGGCAAGAAGCTAACGAGAAAGGGTGCGGCGGCGGAGAAACCGCGGCCCCGCGGCGGCGAGGTTGCGGGGTAGTGCGAAGATTGGTGGGACGGCGCGGCGGCGAGAGGCTGCTGCGATGGAGAGAAGGAGGAAGAAGATGGCGGAGCGAGGATGAGCATGCGAGCGTCTGCCGCTCCCCCTCCTCCCCCTACTTATAGCCTCGTGCGGCGAAGCCGAGGAGGCGAGGCGTGGGGGGGAACATGGGATTAACTGCACCCACTCCCCCACGTCCCGCGATTATAGTGCCCTAACGACGTGCAGAAACTGCCGTCGGAAGGCGAGCGGCCCGCTTTAGGCCACAGAAAATCCGCGCCTGGGCCTAGGCATGGAAGTGGTGGGCCCCGGCCTGCGGCGGCGTCCCGTCGCGCGCGTGGGCTGGCAGGCTTTTTCTCGGCCGGAAGGTGCCACGTGGCGCGCGGGCGGCGAGCGGCCGACCCGCAGCCCGGCGAGCGCACCGGCAGGCTCCCGCTTTCAGACTTCAATTTTTTTCGCCAAGACGGCGCACCCAACCGAAGCCGGCTCCTAGCTGCTAGCTCTTCAAGATAAGAAGCTGACCGAGCTTCTCGACCTCCTCTCAGCCTCGAAGCCCAACCAGCTTCGTGGACTACTGTCGGAGTAAATGGCCACGGGTAGCCTAACCGACTCCCCCTGGCTCTTCAAAAATTACCAGGCCAATCGATCCTTCAGGCATCCAGAGCACAGGGCCGCCTTCCCCTGGCCGGCTATCACCTAGGCCGACTAGCAGAAGGTGATCTGGCCTCAAAAACCTTCCCGAAGAGAACTACAAGATGGCCGACTCCAGGAAGCCGGCCCCAAGAGGACCGACTCCCAGAAGCCGGCAATGAAGAAGTCCGACTCCCAGAAGCCGGCCAAGACTGCACCCTCAAGGGATACACCCACATAACGGTGATGAGACGGGGAGTGGCTACAGTACAACCTGCCACCCCCCGAATCCTAGAGCACGCGTGGCCACAGTACGCCGTACGGGTCGGCCATCCCCCGTCCGGCGCGGCACTATTGCCATGTTGACCATGACACCACCCACGACAGGCGCTAGTACGGCCCGCGGGCGGCGGGCCCCTTCAGCCAGAGAGATGCTCGAAGGCGGCCAGGCCTCCCCCAGTCGGCCTGGGGCGTAGCCGGCTCCCAACAGCCGGCTATTCCCCATCCTCGAAGTATGTGCATCATTAAGGAGACAAGACGAGGTAAGGCTACAGTGAGAGCCCGCAAGGCGGCGGCACTGTGGCCATGCTTACCTCGACAAAGCCCTCGTCATCAGAGGTAAGGCTACAGTAACCAGCCACTGACAAGACCCCCAGGCGGTGGGGCCGGCCTGTCGGCCATGAGGCCGGCAGCCGGCAGGACCCACCAGTCGGCGGGCCCCAGCGGTCGGCGGAGAAGCCGGCGAATATAGACACCGACGGCTAGGACCCGCGTCCAGCCGGATTACCATTGTACCCCTGGGGGTAGGCCTATATAAACCCCCCAGGGCACCCATGCAAAGGGTTGATCTCAAATAGTTTTAGACACCACGTAGAGAGAAAACGAGAGCTAGCCTTGCCCTTCTTCTTCCTCTAGCCAAACAGCTCAAGGAGCCTCTTGTAGCTACTTGTGTTGATCTAGTGATCATGCGGAGACCCCGCAGAGCAGGATTAGGGGTGTTATATCCACGGAGAGCCCCGAACCTGGGTAAGGTTCACCGGCGTGCATGCCTTCGCGTTATCCCGTTTCCAGGCACCGGCGATGTCTTACTGGCTCCCACAATGATAAGCCACCCGTTGGCATATGTCGCACCTACCACCCGACAGCAGGGCTCGGCGAACTAGCATAACTTGCATTACCTTAACAAGGCTGACATCTCTCTTGAGGAGATCTCGGAGGCGACTCTGCAATGTCAACACATCATTTACTGGTCCCCAGTCCAGCCCCTTGTTGACCCATGACGCCAGTTGTGGCGGGGGGCCCGAGCGGAAGGCAGGGGCAGCTACCCACTTAGTACCCCGGGGAGCTGTGATATAAAACCACTCCCATTGCCATAAATTGGACACCTCCGGGAAGAAACCCTTTGGCCATGGAACATCGGTGCCTTTGCTTATTGCGGTGCCTCCGCACTCTACGTGTCACCCCTCAATCATCTTCGGCTTCACATTGAAGGTCTTGAGCCATAAGCCGAAGTGTGGGGTAATGCGGAGGAAGGCTTCGCACGCGACGATGAACGATGAGATGTGAAGGATGGAATCCGGAGCCAGATCATGGAAATCGAGCCCGTAGTAGAACATGAGCCCTCTAACAAAGGGATCTAGACTGAAAGCCATCCCTCGGAGGAAGTGGGAGATGAATACGACACTCTCGCCAGATTCAGGAGTGGGAATAACCTGCCCTCGAGCAGGCAGCCTGTGCGAGATTTATCCGGTCAAATACCTAGCTTCTCTTAGCTTCTTGATGTCCTCCTCTGTGACGGAGGAGGGCATCCACCGACCTTGAAGGTTGGATCCGGACATGATTGTAGGTCCGAAGCGCCTAGCCTGAGCCTTGGGTGTTGGAACTCGAGGTGGGGGAAGGATTCGATTGAGCGCGAGAAGAAGGGGATAGGCCTAGGCCTCTTTATAAAAAGGATGAATATCAAGCGTCCTCCGCGTGGCCGTTTAGGACTTGCCTAAAATTGAGGAGTCATACCAACAGGCACGATTGGGTTACCCATACCCGTATTGATGAGAATCCCGTGAAAAAGGGACACGATCTCTGCTTCGACAGGACGTGCCAATAAAAACCGCCTCGCAACACGTACAGTGGCAGGCTCGGAAAAACGGTTCGTCATGACCAGGCAACGGCAGTACGTCACATTATGAAAAGCTGTCGGCAGATTAGATTTGTGGAAATATTATTCTCTCTACGGTGGTATGTGGAATTTGTTTTGCAGAGCCGGACACTATCCTTATGTTCAAAATCTTCTATGGAGTATTCGGAGGAGGAACCCGCCTTGCAATGCCGAAGACAATTTGCGCGCCGGACTCGTCGTCATTGAAGCCTGGTTCAGGGGCTACTGAGGGAGTCCTAGATTAGGGGGTCCTCGGACAGCCGGACTATATCCTTTTGCCGGACTGTTGTACTATGAAGATACAAGATTGAAGACTTCGTCCCGTGTCCGGATGGGACTCTCCTTGGCATGGAAGGCAAGCTTGGCAATACGGATATGTAGATCTCCTCCCTTGTAACCGACTCTGTGTAACCCTAGCGCCCTCCGGTGTCTATATAAACCGGAGGGTTTAGTCCGTAGGACAACAACAATCATACCATAGGCTAGCTTCTAGGGTTTAGCCTCTATGATCTCGTGGTAGATCAACTCTTGTAATACTCATATCATCAAGATCAATCAAGCAGGAAGTAGGGTATTACCTCCATCGAGAGGGCCCGAACCTGGGTAAACATTGTGTCCCCCGCCTCCTGTTACCATCCGCCTTAGACGCACAGTTCGGGACCCCCTACCCGAGATCCGCCGGTTTTGACACTGACACACGTGTTAGTTCCTCAGTGACCCAGGGTCATTTCAGACAAATCAGGTCGGGTTGCCTAGTGGCTATAAATAGCCCACCCCCTACACCATAAATTGGTGGCTGCTCAGAGTTAGTGCACTGCTTTTGTCGTTTGAGAGCAACCCACCTCCGAAGCTTTTGAGAGAGAGAAATCCTTGCGAGGACAAAGCCCAAACACCCAGAGCCAAAGAGTGGTAGGCATCACTGAAGTCTTTCTGTCTGCGTGACCTGAAGACTTGGTACACTTGAGGACTGTGAATCCTCCAGCCGGTTAGGCGTCGCGTTCTGAGCATCCAAGAGTCATTGTGGATCGCCGGTGAACGAAGTCTGTGAAGGTTCGGAAGTCTACCTTGAAGACTTACCAGAGTGATTGGGCGAGGACTGTTTGTCCTTAGCTCAAGGGGAATAAGGTGAAGACGTGGTCTTCTGAGTTGAATCTCAGCCTCCCTAACCAGACGTACAGTTGTCACAGCAACTGGAACTGGTCCAACAAATCCTTGTCCTCTCCATGAGATTGGTTCTATCCTCTCCCTCTCTTTACTTACAGTTTGTCTTCATGAAGTCATTGCCTGTTTGCACTACCTATTTGACTTCACTGTGTGACTACTATTGTTGTTTGGCTTCATACTATCTTCCATCCTGATCCTTACTACCTAGCTGCTATTAGTCTTCGTGCTTTCACTTCATTGAATACTTGACTATGGTTAGCTTAGTGTAGTCTACCTTCCGCTGCATATCAATAGGTTCATTTCTATTGTTTGTCTTCGAAACTCTCATGTTTTGAAGACTTTGATAAAAATCGCCTATTCACCCCCCTCTAGTCGATAACTAGCACTTTCAATTGGTATCAGAGCAAGGTACTCCCTTGTTCTGTGTGATTCGGTTTAACCACCTGGAGTTTTAGCTATGTCGACTGCAGGGATAATCAAAGTCTCCGCTGCTTGCCCCATCTTCGATGGAACTGAATATCCCTACTGGAAGAATAAGATGTGCATGCATCTTGAAGCCATTGATGTCGACCTCTGGTATGTCATCAAGAATGGTGTTCCCAAGACCGGTGAAGGTGTCACCGCTGCTGATGTCAAGAAGTTCGTTCAACTAGATTCTACTACCAAGAACATCATATGTGGTCATCTGACCAAAGGACAGTATGGCCGTGTGAGTGCTTTGGAAACTTTGAAGCTAGTCTGGGACTGGCTCTCCAAAGTCAACGAAGGCGTCTCAACCCAGAGAGATCAAAGGATCAGTGTTCTTCGCAACCTCTTCAACCGCTTCAAGAGAAACGACAATGAGAATGTCCAGCTCACGTTTGATCGCCTCACTGACATCACAAATGAGCTTCGTGCTCTCGGCGCCACTGAGATCACCAAGCATGAAATCGTCAAGACACTACTGAGATCACTTGACAGCTCGTTCGACACCCTTGCCCTGATGATACAAGAACGCCCTGACTTCAAGACACTTGATCCGTATGACATAGTTGAGAGGCTCAACACACATGAGTTCCAGCTATTTGAGAAAAGAGATATCTATGGTCCCAACTATGGCCGAACTCGTGCATTGAAGGCAAAAGCTGTTTCCTCATCTGAAGAAGAATCTGAATGCAGTTCTGATGATCCTGAAGACATTGGAAAGGAACTTGCTATGCTTGTGAATAAGTTCCAGAAGTTCACTAAGAAGAAGGGCTTCAGAAAGTCTTCGCGATCCAGCTCAAGAAATAATGAAGCTTCCACTCATGACTACAAGAAGAGAATATGCCACAAGTGCAAGAAACCTGGACACTACATCTCTGATTGTCCACAGTGGGACAATGAGAACAACAAGAAGAAGAAGAGCAAGGAATATGATTCTGATGACAAGAAGAAGAAATCCTCAAAGTCTTCTTCCAAGTCTTCGTCCAAGTCTTCATCACATAAGAAGAGCTCATCTGGCAAGGCTCGTGCTTTTGTTGGCAAGGAGATGGATTCAGAGGAGGAGTCTGCTTCCGAGGAGGCGGAGGTGGAGTCTGAGGAGGAGTCCGACCCGGGCGTTGCAAGTCTGGCTCTAGCTACAGCCTACGTTGCCAAGTCCATCTTCAACACTGAAGACAATGGCCCCGTCACCAACGCTGATGCTAATGACAAGGACGACTCTGCTCCCACCTACTACTTCATGGCACGTGGTGCCAAGGGTATGACACCTCATGCTTCAGAATGGATTATGGACAGGGGATGCACTAATCATATGACTGGTGATCGAAGTCTTCTCATGGACTCAACTTTATGTCCATCTGACAAGAGTCACATCACATTTGCTGACACTGGTAAAAGCAAGGTATTGGGTCTAGGTAGAGTTACAATCTCAAAGGATCAGCACATGGATAAAGTGATGCTTGTTGAATCCCTTGGCTTGAACTTAATGTCTATCTCAATGCTTTGCGATTTAAACATGATTGTGATATTTGGAAAATATCGTTGCCTTGTACTAATGGAATCTGACAAGTCTCTAGTCTTTGAAGGGTATCGAAAAGATGATCTGTACATGGTAGATTTCTCAGCAGGACCACAGCTTGCCATATGTCTTCTAGCAAAAGCTTCAGTGTGCTGGCTCTCGCATCAAAGGCTAGGGCATGCCGGCATGAGGAACTTGCACACTCTCGCAAAGAAGAAGCACGTCATAGGCATCGAGGGCGTCAAGTTCAAGAAAGATCATCTGTGCGGTGCCTGCGAAGCTGGGAAGATGACAAGGGCCAAGCATCCCTCGAAGACAATCATGACGACATCTCAACCCTTCGATCTGCTACACATGGACCTATTCGGCCCCACTCACTACTCTACTCTTACTACCACTGCTTGTCTTTATGGCTTCGTCATTGTTCATGATTATTCAAGATATACGTGGGTGCATATAATTCTCTACAAGACTGAAGTGCAGGATGTCTTCAGACGCTTCGCCAACCGTGCTATGAACAACTATGGCGTCAAGATAAAGCACATCAGAAGTGACAACGGCAGAGAGTTCAAGAATACCGGCCTCGACCTTTACCTAGATACATTGGGTATCACTCATGAGTTCTCAGCTCCGTACACGCCGCAGCAAAATGGCATCGTGGAGCGCAAGAACAGAACACTCATTGAGATGGCACGAACGATGCTCGATGAATACAAGACTCCAAGAAAGTTCTAGCCTGAAGCCATTGATACTGCATGCCGTGTCATCAACCGTGTTTATCTTCACAAGCTTCTGAAGAAAACATCCTATGAACTCCTCACTGGTAAGAAGCCAAATGTCAGTTACTTCAGAGTATTTGGTGCTAGGTGTTGGATCAAGGATCCACATCACACTTCAAAATTTGCACCGAAAGCACATGAAGGTTTTATGCTTGGTTACGGAAAGGACTCGCACTCCTACAGAGTCTTCAACCTCTTTCACTACAAAGTGGTTCAAACTGTGGATGTGCGGTTCGATGAAACTAACGGCTCGCAAAGAGAGCACCTGCCAAATGTGCTAGACGAAGTCCCTTCTAGTGAATCTATCAAGCTTATGGGTATTGGAGAAATCATACCGTCTGAAGCACAGCCTGAAGAGGAACTTATCATTTCTGCACCTAATCAACCTCAAGACAATGCTCAGCCTCAAGACAATCCTCCCAACGATGACAATGTTCAGCAAGAACAAAATCTTCGTCCTGTTCATCCTCGTGTTGCAAATGAAGTACAGATTGAGAAGATAATTGATAGCATCAATGCGCCTGGTCCACTCACTCGTTCAAGAGCAACATAGCTTGCAAATTTCTGTGGGCACTTTGCATTTGTCTCAATATCCAAACCCAAGAAAGTTGCTGAAGCCTTCATGGAACCTGAATGGATTCAAGCTATGCAAGAAGAGCTTCAACAGTTCAAGCTGAACAATGTCTGGGAACTTGTCAAGCGTCCTGACCCTCGCAAGCATAACATAATAGGCACAAAATGGATATATCGCAACAAACAAGATGAGCATGGCCAAGTCATCAGAAACAAGGCACGTCTCGTTGCTCAAGGATACACTCAAGTTGAAGGGATTGACTTCGATGAAACATTTGCTCCTGTGGCTAGGCTTGAAGCCATTCACATACTGCTAGCCTACGCAAATCATCATAACATACTGCTGTATCAAATGGACGTGAAGAGTGCCTTTCTCAACGGCAAGATTGAAGAAGAAGTGTATGTTGCACAACCGCCTGGCTTTGAAGATCCAAAACATCCTGACATGGTGTACAAGCTAAACAAGGCACTGTATGGCCTCAAACAAGCCCCTCGCGCTTGGTATGACACACTCAAAGACTTCCTGAAGAGCAAAGGCTTCAAACCTGGTTCCCTGGATCCCACACTCTTCACGAAGACATATGATGGTGAACTGTTTGTATGCCAAATATATGTGGATGACATTATCTTCGGCTGCACCAACCAGAAATACAGCGATGAGTTTGGACACATGATGCAAGAGCAATATCAGATGCCCATGATGGGTGAGCTGAAGTTCTTCCTTGGTCTTCAAATTCGTCAGCAAAGCAATAGCATCTTCATATCACAAGAGAAATACCTCAAAGACTGCCTGAAGAAGTTTGGAATGCAAGACTGCAAAGGTTATACGATGCCAATGCCAACCTAGAGTCATCTGAGTCCCGACGCCAATGGTAAAGAGTTCGATCAAAAGGTATACCGCTCCATGATTGGTTCTTTACTTTATTTATGTGCATCTAGGCCAGATATCATGCTTAGTGTTTGCATGTGTGCACGATTCCAAGCGGCACCAAAGGAATCGCATCACTTAGCTGTGAAGTGAATTCTTCGATATTTGGCTTACACCCCAACACTAGGATCATGGTATCCAAAGGGCTCAGAGTTTGATCTAGTTGGATTCTCGGATGCTGATTATGCTGGTGACAAAGTGGATCGCAAGTGTACATCAGGCACATGTCACTTTCTGGGACGATCACTTGTCTGTTGGTCTTCAAAGAAGCAGAACTGTGTGTCACTCTCCACTGCTGAATCCGAATACATTGCTGCTGGATCTTGCTGCGCTCAGCTTCTATGGATGAAGCAAACTCTCAAGGACTATGGCATCCATCTGAAACAAGTTCCTCTCTACTGCGACAATGAAAGCGCCATCAAGATTGCCAACATCCCAGTTCAGCACTCGAAGACAAAGCACATTGAAATTCGTCATCACTTTCTCAGAGATCATGTCATGAAGGAAGATATTGATATCATACACGTCAACACTGAAGAGCAATTGGCTGATATCTTCACAAAGCCCTTGGATGAGAAAAGGTTTTGTAAGTTGCGGTGTGAGCTAAATATCTTGGAATCCTCGAATGTCCTGTGATTAGGCACACATCCTAACACTTATGCATGTTGATGACTTAGATGTGCAACACACGAAGTAATGTATGTCTTCAATCAATGAAGACTTGCACTCTGAGTGTGAATACATTAATGCGGAATTTGACTTCGGAGCGCCACGATAATTGTGCGCCGTGTCTGGGTCTAATACTTCCTATACGGTGGGTAACGCCACCACCAAACCTTATTTGATGCATTTCTCCTGGCGTTACATTTGCAAAATCTTCGCATTTGTTTTGTCTTCAATTTTAACAGGCTTTATGTTTGTCTTCACAATGTTGGTTTGGTCTTATTCTGATATATACATATATTAGTGTTCTGTCCTCTACAGCATTCACTTATAGCTATGTCTTCCCGTTTGAATCGTTTGAACTAAGTGAATGTGATCGGACCCTAACCTCTCTATGCTTTCCCCCTTAAACTCTATCTATCCAAATCATATGCATTCTGCTGAAACTGTTGATTGTCTTCTCTGCGTCCTTGTCAACAGAAGATACAGAGACAAACATTAAATCTGTTTTAAATGCTCAATTCTTATTGCCTGAAACCCAGAGAAGCCGAAACGACCACCCGACAGTCCAGGCGTGCGTGCGAACATGGGACAACTCCCAATATGTTGCATGTTTGCCACGTGTCCCTCAGATGTGAACCGCCAGGGGCACCTGCGTAATTGCGCCATGCCGGCCCTCTCCCTATAAATGCACATCCCATCGCGGTCAAAACACTTCTTCCACCTCTCCACCTCGACAAACCCTAGTGCCACCGCTTGCTCTCGACGACGCCGGCGACGAAGCGCTTAGCTGCCGCAACCTCTCCGACGCCGTCTTCACGCCGGCCGCGGACATCGTCCTCTCCGCCGCCGCCGTAGGTGTCCTCCGTCGCCATGTTAGGGCACGGAAGATCGAACTGCTCGGCCTCATCTTCTACTCCGTCTAGCAGTTCATCGTGTGGTAAATTAAAACTCACTTTTTACCGTCTTTTTGATCCGATAGATCCATCCTTTCTACCAAAAGTAGTTTCTGCCTCCACAAACTTGGATCTATCCTGTTTTGCATCTCATATGATGCCTAGTATATTCACTTATGCTTCACACGTAGTTAGATTCCTCACTTGTACCTATTCTTGGATTCGTACAAATCTGGAACCAATTCTCAACATATAAGTGAATGTCTTCGCGCTGTGAGGTCAATGTCTTCTAAACTGATTTGTCTTCAAAATCTTCTGAGAATGCATATGACCTCATCCCCTTCCCTCGCATCTCTAATGCTGTCACAGGTACATGTCCGTGGGAGAATCCCTTGGTTCTCATAGTCTGCATTCATTTGAAGAATTCTTACAGCATCATGTCAACTCTCCCGAAGCCAGTTCCTGTCTGACCAGCAGACAGAAGCCTTTGACAGCTTTGAAGCCATTCAGTCTAAACTTTATGGCAATAGATAAATCAGCAAGGAAGGGAGGCAGACAGCGCCGTGGGGGAACATCAAGAGATTTGCCACCTGACCTCAATGAGCTGTACAAGACAGATCGAGAGGAGGATCACAATCAGTGAAAAACCCGAATCGAATGGATTCGAAGATATTGGGCAGAACAATGGTACAAGTACAGGTTCATGACCCAGGAATATGCTGAGAAGAATGCCATCAAGCGACCCTGGGGAGACATCTTGTACAAAAATCTTCCACCCAGGTCCATAGCTGAAGCCATTGAACAAGGCTTCTACCGTTGCATGGTCCGTGGACCACAGCCAGCTGATGCCGACCCATCTTCATTGCTATGGTGTCGTGACGACAATCTGTTCAAGCGCAACTTTCAGTTTTCCAAGAACTCGGCCAAGGAGAACAAGAATTCGCGGGGATTAGACTTCAACCCAGGCCCCCTGCTCCTCGTGCAGATGGCACACGCGAAGCTGAACCCAATCTTGTCGGGCCCTTCTACAATCTAGAAGGTCTCATCTCTCACATTTTGGTTCAAGGGACAGCCGTGGATCAACCTGCAGATGACGCTGATTCTGACGAAGCGCCTTCAGCACCGAAGCCTAAGAAGCTTAAGAAACCCAAGGCTTCAAAGCCTTCCACTGCACCAAAAGCTTCGCGAGCGAAGCCTCTGGCCACTGCTCCTCCTGCACCAAGTGTGCAGTCTAAAGATCTCTCACGCATCTCCAAGTCTGAGAAGAAGAAAAAGAAGCCCATGCACACCACTGGTCCAGCACTGACTCCTGCTGCTGTTCTGAGAAATGAGAACGACGCCATTGATCTGTCGAGTGACGACGATCTTGCGGATGATGCTCTAGAGCTGCTGATTAAGAGAAAACAAGAGGCGGAAATCTTCAATGATCTTCCCCTCTTCGACCTGGAAATTCTGAACAAGTTCATTGACGAGTGGTTTGACAGCCCAAACCTCAGTTTTGATGATCTCCAGCTTCCTATTGGCCTCAGCATCTCCTTCCATGGAGCCATTGCTCCTGAGCTGGCTCTTGCTCAAAGAATTGTTGAGCTGAAGCACAAGATTGACTATGAGAAGGCTCAGTTCAAGAAGCACATGGCCAAGCTCAGTGTAACAGACGTCCAGAACTTCAAGGTCATGCTGCATGAGCTCAAGGAAGCGTTTCACAAGAAACGTGAAGAAGCCAAAGGTTCTCGTGAGTGCATGAAGATTCTCGCTGCCAAGTGTGTTCAAGCCTACAATGAAGCTGAGAAGCGCAAGGCACTTGGGCGTCCTAGCATCGACCCCAAGATGGCTGCTAAGCAGAAGAAGCAATCTGTGGACCAAGCTGATACATCCAGGTGGGAAGAACCTCGCATTATCTTCCCCGCTAGTATGACAGGCGTGAAGCCTAAGGTCCCTACAGTGGCTTCAGAACTTCAGAAGACAAGGGCAGCTGAAGCCAAAGCCAGAAAGCGCAAGACCAATAACACCACTGACGATGCTCCACCCACCAAGAAGCGCAAAACCAAGAAGAAAGATCGGGCTGCTCCCACAGAGCCCCTTGTCGTCGAGCCAATTTCTGTTGCTCGTCCTGCATATGCACAACAAGAACATCGTTTGGTAGTTCATGAGCCTGCTTCCCTAGAGGCTCCTGAAGCTGAAGACATTCCAGCTATTGACCCCACCGCAGCTGAAGACATTGGTCAACACGACAATGTAGAAGATGATGAAGTCCTTCCTCAGATCGAACACAACGTGGTATCATCGCCTGTTCTCACGAACATCGAACTCATCAGCATTGGTCGTCCTCTGACGCTAACTACACATGATTATTCATGGGCTGATCACCCTCAAGACTCCCCCCAACAACAAGAATCACCAAGTACCCCCCTACTCAAATCACCACTCCGGTGCTTGAAGACGAAGACTTTGTGGTCCAGACAACTCCATCACCACAAGTGTCGCCAGCATTCCGCAGGCTTCGCAAAGGACCAAGGCCACAAGTCAATCTGTCAAGTGTTCCAGAAGGAGAAGAGCATCATTCTGTATCACGCCAAGTGTTTCCTGAAGCCTCTCCAACTGAGAACGTCCCTGAGTCTGAAGCCAAGACGGCTGAAGATATTCTGGCTGCATCTTCCGATGACCAAGCAGAACCAAGAGTTGAAGAAGAATGTGTTGCTACAACCCCAACCAACCCTGAAGTTGTTCTCGAGGAGAACGTGTCCGACCCTCCAGCTACTCGAGTGGAGGTTGATAACATTGAGGCGGCCACCAACATCAACACTGAAGCCAATGACGTTGTCATGGCTGAAGCTAATGTGGTGCCTGAAGTCAATGTGGTATCAGAAGGTCATGCACCTGAAGCTCCTACTGCACCTGAAGTCATTATTCCACCTGAAGCTATTGTGCAGCTTGAACCTCTTGTCAATGAGAATGCCGATGCCACGGTACCCCCTCCAAGACCTCATACTGTTGCACTGGCATTTGACCGTGGTTGGCCTCTCATGGTTCGATGGCCCATTCTGGTTCCTCCACCTGCTGCTGGTCCGCAATTTGACTATCATGTGGAGCACAGGCCTCAGGTCCAGAAGCCAAAGCCAAGACTACCCAGATTTCCAGGTACTGCCACTTCACCGGGGTCCTTCAATGCAAATGGCTTCAAGGCACACAATACTTTCTTTGACAGCGCCAAGAACCCCTACTCAAGGCCAAGAATTTCATCTGATCGGTTCTGGAGCTATCAGCAGCGCAGTTACTATTCTCGTGTTCTCTATGATCAAGGGCACATCTTTCCTCATATGCGTCTTGATTTTGAAGCCATTGCTGGACTGCCCTACCTTGAAGAAGCCCTTGACTACTTCCGTGATGCTGGACTGCTGACCTTTGTGACTGATAAGGAGCATTGGAATGAAGAGCTTCTGCTGCAATTCTATGCCACCCGCCACATTCGCGGCTACAACAGGGATCCAAAGACATGGGTCCTTGAGTGGATGACAGGCAACGTACACCATGAAGCTAAAGCTCTTGACATTATTGAGCTCACTGGTCTGCCCACTCCAGGTGAACTATATGAACCTGGTTGTCAGCTTCACCGTAATGCATTGGAGAGCATTTTTCAGAAGCCAGAGCCCAACATGAGCCAAATTCTAAGCATGATGAAGCCTCTGCCACGCGACGCTGACTACCCAAGAAAATTCTTTGTTGAAGACCTAGAGTATCTGCCCCGCACGATCTATCATATCATAAGGCGAACTCTATGGCCTGTCAAAGGACATTCTTCAGCAGCGAAACTTAAAGGAGCCATGAAGACTTTGGTCTTTTATATCTTCAATGGCATCAGCTTCAATGCTCAAGACTTCTTTATCAGGCAATTGGCAGCATCAGGCTCTGATCTCTTTGGACTGAAATTCTACGCTCCATGGGTTATGCGCCTTATCAAGCTTCATTCTGCTGTCAACTATCAGCCTTCTGCTCGCAACCATCTGACATTTTTGCCAGAGGTTGATATGTCAGTTGAAGCCATATACCCAGAGCCTGCCAAGGATCCCCTTTATCTTCACAATGCTGATCACCAAAGCTTCACCCAACCCATTGAAGGTGTCCAGGCAGTCTCGCGTGTTTATCCTTTGGCTGGCAATACACATGCACCTCACCATGCCCAAACTGAAGCCACTGAAAGCACTATTGCTCAAAGGCCTTGGAAGCGATCTCGTGTTCTCAATGACCGAGAGCTTCTCGTTGCCCTTCATCAAAAACAGGATAAGCATCATTACTGGCTGAAGCGACAGATGCAAAGCCTCTTGGTGGACGTCAACCGCATTCGCAGTCTTGCCACCAAGAATGCTTTTGTGACTCATGAAACCTGTCGGAGGTCATGGAAGAGTTTGACATTGCTTAGTGCTGAAGCAGATCTTCAAGACGATGGCTTCACTGAAAGATTCAAGTTTGACTCCACTCCTCCAAGGAATGCTGTCCTGCGTCGAACTCCGTCTGTTGAAGACTCTGACTATTCCTCCTCAGCTGCAACGGTGAATGCCAGAGCCATAGATGATCAAGATGATGCTACTTCACCACCTCCAACTTCAGCGCGTGTCAACACTGCACCAAGTTCTTCTGCACCGCCAAACGCCAACGACGACCCTGCAGCTTCTCCTACTCCGTCTGGGAACGAATAGAGACTCTATGTCTTCAAACCTTTTTGGTCCTTACTGACAAAAGGGGGAGAAGCATATGAGTTGATAGTCTTCAAGCGGGTTCATATGGGCGGTTGCTTTATATTTTGCCAAGTGTTTACAACTCTCGCTTTTGATACTTTGGTTCTCTGAGTTGTAACACTTAAACTTGATGGTCGTCTGCTACTTGTTTGCTATTCTGTGATACGATGATAAATTCCGCATGTGCGATGCTAAATCCCGCACGAAGACATATTGCAGACGTCCATTTTTCATTATGCATGTCATTATCTTCGTTATATCAATTCATGCATGATGAATTGTCTTCATGAGTTGAAGAGGATCTCCATAAGTACAACCTGCCATGTGCATTTGCATTCCAAAAGCAAATTACTTATATGCACATCTTCAGGGGGAGCCTTTTGCTACTTATGAAGACAATACCTTTATCTTTTACAATTTCACATACCTTTATCCCCGTTGAAAACTTCAACCAGTTTGTCATAAATCACCAAAAAGGGGGAGATTGTAAGTGCATCTAGTGCCACCCCTAGTTGGTTTTGGAGTATTGACGACAAACCTGGTTGAGGGACTAATGTGTTTGTGAGAATTGCAGGATAACACAGGTAGTAGTCCCTCATTGATTCAGTTTACCTACCGGAGATGACCCCTAAAAATGTATGAAGACATTGAAGACAATGGTGGTATGTGAAGATATTCACATTGAAGACTATGACAAGAGAAGACATTGCGTGAAGACTATGGAGCGCGAAGACTTAGTTGTTTCGTTGTTTCCTTTTCTTCTTTGTTGAGTCATAGGAACCACCGTACTGTTAAGTGGGGTCCCAGTGAATAAAGTCAGAGTGACTAAAGTGATGCTCAACCAAAATCCTATGTCTTCGAGCGAAGATAATGAGAGCAAATCTTATCCAGAGTTGGATGAGTCAACTTTACTTGTAGCCCAAGTAAAGCCGTCGCGTGTGTTTGAAATCTGACCGTTGGAACACGTGTCAGTTCCTTAGTGACCCAGGGTCATTTCGGACAAATCAGGTCGGGTTGCCTAGTGGCTATAAATAGCCCACCCCCTACACCATAAATTGGTGGCTGCTCTGAGTTAGTGCACGGGTTTTGTCGTTTGAGAGCAACCCACCTCCGAAGCTTTTGAGAGAGAGAAATCCTTGCGAGGACAAAGCCCAAACACCCAGAGCCAAAGAGTGTTAGGCATCACTGAAGTCTTTCTATCTACGTGACCTGAAGACTTGTTACACTTGAGGAATGTGAATCCTCCAGCCGGTTAGGCATCGCGTTCTGAGCATCCAAGAGTCATTGTGGATCGCCGGTGAATGAAGTCTGTGAAGGTTCGGAAGTCTACCTTGAAGACTTACCAGAGTGATTGGGCGAGGACTATGTGTCCTTAGCTCAAGGGGAATAAGGTGAAGACGTGGTCTTCTGAGTTGAATCTCAGCCTCCCTAACCAGACGTACAGTTGTCACAGCAACTGGAACTGGTCCAATAAATCCTTGTCCTCTCCAAGAGACTGGTTCTATCCTCTCCTTCTCTTTACTTACAGTTTGTCTTCGTGAAGTCATTACCTGTTTGCACTACCTGTTTGACTTCACTGTGTGACTACTATTGTTGTTTGGCTTCATAATATCTTCCATCCCGATCCTTACTACCTAGCTGCTATTAGTCTTCGTGCTTTCACTTCATTGAATACTTGACTATGGTTAGCTTAGTGTAGTCTACCTTCCGCTGCATATCAATAGGTTCATTTCTATTGTTTGTCTTCGAAACTCTCATGTTTTCAAGACTTCGATAAAAATCGCCTATTCACCCCCCCTCTAGTCGATAACTAGCACTTTCAGTCACTACGACTTAAACCCTAAACCCTAAACATGATTTAATTTCCTGGCTAGGTAGAACCTGTCGAAGGAAAGACAGCTGGCACCCTCGGATCATACGATGCTTATGTGCAGTTCCACTAAAATCGAGCTGAGCATCCTTGATGGCAAAGATATTGAAGAAGTGTAATTAGAATAATAGTACTAGCACTAGTTCATGAGACATAAACTCATCACAAATAGAAGCCGGTAGAAGTAGAGAAAGATCGACATGGAGATGGATCTACGTGGCGAGCTGCGGCAGTGGAGCAAGCCGGCTCCAAAAGGAAGATGAACCTGGGACGTTGGGCTGTAGCTAGAAGGGCAGTTGGGACGCGGCATCAGCCCATACCGCGGGGACCCCCGATTGGGACGCACCGACTGTGGGTTTTCTCCCTCACCAATGTCGACCGTGTCTACGCAAAACATCGTTCCCTTCCCCCAGCGGCGGGATCAGGCCGGATCTGTGACCAACGGTGTGGCCACCGTCGTGGCCACCGTCGTTCTATGCTTGTGAAGAGAGCAACCCAAGCAAGCAGGCTTGTAGCTTAGGCTCCTGCTAGTGTATATATAGTGGTTTTCTTTTTCTCTCCATATCAACCATTTTATATTGCGTACGTGTTGAAGAGTGAAATGATGGTTGCTTCTTCCGACTAACTTACTGTGTGATTTGACTGCTCCTTAGTGGCCCCTACATGTACTCCCCCTACGTGTATGACCGTTCCTGAGTCTCACTTGTACTTATATCCATTTTCTTGCATGACACGTAGACAGGATGCGCATAGA
Source organism: Aegilops tauschii subsp. strangulata (assembly GCF_002575655.3). NCBI lineage: Eukaryota > Viridiplantae > Streptophyta > Magnoliopsida > Poales > Poaceae > Aegilops > Aegilops tauschii. The sequence continues at coordinate 259,448,001 of NC_053039.3, read as the reverse complement.
GGAATTTTGTTACTGCACGTTGTTACGTAGTACTACTAGTACTTACTCCCTCCTTCCGGTTCACTACTAGTACTCCCTCCGACCTGGCTTATTGGTCCCCTTTGTACTCAATTCATGGGCTCGTTTTCCTCAAGAAATTGTCTTTACCAACGTATTAATATCGGGAATGCATGCGTGAACAATGAATGATTAAACCTTGCATGCAACGTTTTGACAAAGCATTGACTTATGAACATGTGAATGTGAGGGACTACAACCTCGTGCATGCATGCAACAGTCACACGTACACATGGATGCAAAAACGCGCGCGACGCCCTAATGCATGCATGTCCGAGCACACGACGAAACACACACGGTCATGCTCAAGTGTTCAACCTACACGTGCATGCACACACATACTCAGCCAGGTTGAGCTAGTGACCATATAAACACCGGAGAAATGTATATATTGAGCGCAATGAGCGTATTATGAAGTCCACTGATCGTATTTTTACAAATATACAGTGACAGACAGTGTATTTATCTCGTTTGAAATTAAGCCATATTAACCGGAAAGGAGGCAGTATGGACTAGCATTACTTTGTTGTGTCCCGTCAACTTGCCGAACAAGGAGAAGCTTGCAGGACGGGAGAAACTTGCCCGTCAACTTGCAGAACAAGGAGAAGCTTGCAGGATGGGGGAAGCTTGCGCGCGGTGGCTCACAGGACAAGGAGAAACTTTTGACTAATGCCCTCACTCAGGTGGTGGACGTGCAACAGTTAATTCGCTGTTAGATTGCCAGAAGCATACACTGTACTAGTACCATTATTGTTCGACTTCCCGAAGAGGCGAACAACCAAGCGCAAAATTTACTAGTACTAGTACTACTACTATAGAGGTATGTACTACTACTAGGAACCGGATGGAGGAGCGTCTGCACTCTTATTTTATTTTAAAATGTGATAAGGCAATCTTCAACATATTTGGTTCTCTTCGAGGGTTCTTGCATGTGATAATGGAAGTTGACTGCATGGAACACTCGGCACAATTCTCGCTTAATTCTGGCTCATATCCTTTTACAAATAGGAGCGCTAGGTAATATTTTCGTTTTTTGTTATTCAGCATGTAAAGAGGTCAGCAAACCTTGCGGCGCATCTTCGTGCGAATCGTGCTTGCTGCACTTTGAATGTTACCGAGAGCTGGCTTGATGAAACACCTCGCTTCCTTCTTCCTTTTTTTGCAGGGTACCTCGCTTCCTAGTGACCAGTCTCTTGGCTGATCGTCCTAAGAATGCTTATATATGAATAAAGCTATCTCATTTACCCGCAAAAAAGATTAAGCCATACTAACCAGAAAGGAGGGAGTATGGACTAGCACTACTTTTTGGTGTGTCCCGCCAACTCGCAGAACGAGGAGAATCTTGCAGGACAAGGTGAAGCTCGTTTACGCCCACTCTATCTACCTGAAGCCTGGTGGCTCGCAGGATGTCGTCGTTTTGTCACGGCAGATATCCTAGAGAAAGGACTTAGTCGTGGAGCCATCGCGACGGGTTAGCTTAAAGGGGTTAAAGCGGAGAAAGGGGCGCAGAGAGTTTATACTGGTTTGGCCCCTTGCGGTGAAGGTAAAAGCCTACGATCCAGTTGTTGTGGGACTGCTTGGGTTTCGATGACCAGGGAGCGAATACGCTTTGCCTAGGTCTCGAGTTGTTGTCTGTCGTCCTCAAACCGCCGCCGGGTCGTCCCCTTATATACATGGGTTGACACCCGTCGGTTTACAGAATCCCGAGGCCGGCTCATAAACATGTCCAGCTCGGTCTCTACTCTTTCTATCTTACAACACAAGTTTACATATCGATATCGGTTTACGTCTACAACCCTTAAACCGGCTTTGGGCCCCGGGCCTTCATAAAGTGTCACCGTCTTTGTCTTCATGGGCTTCAGACACAGTGAACCATTAGGGGGTTAACCCGGCCTCTCCTGGCCGGTTTACGCCCAGTAGTAATATCCCCAACATTAGGCCCCAGATTGATTTGAACTGGTTCATGTCAATCCTCAACGCATCATCATCTTCACAGAAATCATGTAAACCGCCATGACATCACTTTCCAAGACCATGATAAATCGCCATGACGTCATCTGTTATTAAGAACTGCGCATAACCCACCTTTATTAATGAGCCTCCGACAATCGAGGCAACAGAGCTGTCACATATCCCATTTTTGGGCTCCTCGATTTTCGCGCCTGCCTTTTATCCATTCACCTTATAAATAAGCCCGAGGGGTCCCTTTCACTTTTCCCCCTCGTGCCTCTTCGCGTCGTCTTCTTCCTCGCGCCGACCGACCTGCGAGCTCCGCCGCTGCCGTCGTCCTTCGCCTCTGCCTCAACAACGGCCGCTGCATCAACCTGACCGTACCAGTGAAACGCGGTGATCCTCCGCTGCTTCGTCAGCACCAGTAAGTTCCTCTTCTCCTCACTCCAGATCCACCATTAGGGTTCAGTGTTCTTCATAGTTCTTCAAAGTTCTTGAAACTGTTCTTCCCTGTTCCTCTTCAGTAATACCAATGGCTAGTTAGATCTGATACTTTCCAATGCCCTTATAGTTTAAACTCCTTTTTCCTTGTTAAGGAATCTGCTTTATACCAAACTCATCTGATCTTACTGAACTCTTTGAGTACTTGAAATTAGGTCAGAATATATTTTGATTTTCCAACCCACGGCAGATCTGAAGTTACCATGCCAAGCTGTGAAACTTGTTTTTCCTTCACTTAGGTACCTTAGATCTGTACCTTTTCATACCAATATAGGCGGTTTAGCTTTTGAAAGAATGATAATCCGGCAGGTACCATTAGTCCCCTCTTAAACCGCCGATTCATTTATCTTTGCACCTTCTTCGTCGCAAGGTTCCGGCTTAGCAATATCAGACCCCGGTTTAACAATATGCGTACACCTCTGCTTTAACTTGCATCACCTTATACTTGCTCACCATAAATCTTAAACTGGCAATAACTATTTTTCAGCTTCCGTTGAGATGGCCAAACAAGTCTATGAATGTAACTGGGCTCCCTCCCGGGTTACCGAAGAGCAATTAGACAGATGTGTCGCGACTGGCGCTTTAGCCAAGAAAGAGGTCATCCACTAGAGGGCCCCCGGTCTAGAAAATCCTCCTGAGCCCAAAGATAGAGAAGTAGTCGTTTTTGTTGACCACCTGGCCCGAGGTTTTAGCCCTCCCGGTTCAAAATTCTTCCGAGACGTGCTTGCCAGTTTTCAGCTTCACCCTCAGGACATCGGTCCAAACTCTGTGTCCAACATCTGCCATTTCCAAGTCTTTTGTGAGGCTTATCTTCAAGAGGAGCCCACAGTTGAATTGTTTAGAGTTTTCTTTCACTTAAACCGTCGCACAGAGTTCACAGATGGACCCAATACTGAACTTGGCAGAATGGCGGTTCAAAAAAGGAAGGAAGTCAGCTTCCCCCACGCCAAGCTTCACATTCACCCCAAGGAGTGGAACCAAACTTGGTTTTACTACAAAGATACATCTCCAACTGATGAAAACCCCTTGCCGAGTTACCGGCCTCACCGTCTCAGCAATACACGTCCTTTTCCCCAGAGGTTGACTACAAAGGAAAGGTCCACCTATGCTCCGCAACTGTCAAAGCTTCGAGCCTTTATGGCAAACGGTTTAACAGGTGTTGATTTTGCTCGCTGTTGGATAAGCTGGAGCATTCTGCCATTAAGCCCGTGCCCTGGTTTGATGTGTGAATATACAGGGAGTTTGACCGATCCTCAATGGCATATTAACATTCAGCTAACAGAGGCTGAAGTTACAGGAGCTGTCAAGAAAATGTTGAATGAACCGGAGGCCGTCTGCGGCCAGACCGGACTAAGTCCTTTCTGCACCTCCAACAAACCGCCAACTGTAAGAACCACATGACTTCTTTGTTTTCAGCTTAATCCTTTAAAACATTCCCTTTATATTTTGTTCATCTTTGCCAGGGTGATGACCCGTTCTGGAAGAAAAAACCGCCACAGGATAAACCGGCAAAACCACAAGACAAATCGGCCAAGCCACTTCGCCCGAAGACCAAGGTTGTTAAAAAACCTGCCAAGAAAAGGACCACTGCATCCTCTGAGCCAAATGCTGATGACGATGTGGGTAACCCGGAATCAGAGGTAGAACTTGACTCTCTTGGTTCATTTTTCGTACACCTCATTGACAATGACTATTATCAAGACGACGCTGAAGGCAGCCAAGCTGATGATGTAGAGGTAACCATTCTTTCCTCCGGTTCAGATCCTCTGCCAACGTCAAAAATCCGTCGAGCAAACCGGAAAGTAAAATTTTCTCACCCCCTTGCTTACTTGGACCCAAACTTTCTTTTGAAGACGCAGCAACACGAAGCTCGCCACACGACCCGGCACAGTGGTCAGGTAGTTACCTCCGCCGGTTTACCGAACACTCCAGTTCGGAAACACCGATTAGCGGTCTCTTATACTCTTGACACTTCTTGCCCCAAGGCGGGTTGTTTCTGACAGCCTCTTAATCCGTCTGATTCAAATTATCCGGGCCCTTCCCACTCATCTTCTGGCGAGTCATCAGCCACAAAGCTTCCGCCCCTCAACACAGTTCCTGGGTGAGTTATGCACTTGCTTTTATCTTTGATGTATTATTTTTGCATACTGTACTAATCTTCATGTTTATTTTCCTTAGTGCCAATCCCAGACCCAGCAAGAAGGCTCGGTTGAATAAACCGGCTGACGATAATACGGCTGTTGAACCGGAAAAAATCCAGATCCAGAAGAAACCGATGCTGATGCCATGCTCAATGACCCGCCGTCTGAAGACCATGACTTGTTTATTGAACAAGTAGAAATTGACACCACGAGCCATGCTGAAAATCCGTCCAGCCCGGCCCGACCTGATGATAAATCGACCAGTCCAGCTAAGGCTACTGACAAACCGCCAACTCCAGTGAAGGTTGCTGATGGTAAAGAGGATGACGTTATGATTACCGGCGTCAGCCACGCCCCTCCTGGCAACCCGGTCGCTTTGTCCAAACATAGCGCCAAAGATGAGCTTGCTGCTATGGGCAAAGGCAAATGGAGCACCGATTTGTCCAGCTACTCCCATCTCAACGCCCAAGACATTCATTCCGGCTTCTTGAACCGTCTGTACACCAGTCGTGATTTCAAGGCCGGTTTAGTAAATCTGATGAAAGAGCGATATGAGGTAACCGCACAACTATTTCTCTTATGTCCAATGTCAAATATTAACTCCAGTAGCCCCCAAGTGACGGTTTAGAATACCAATCTAAACCGGGACTTAGTAATAATTTTATACTTGCACTACTATATCTTTTCACCGGTGTAGCCCCCAAGGGCCGGTTTAACTTTGTAAAGATGAACCAAGACTTTTAAAAGACTTCCCAGATCAGTACTTTGAACAAACATACATTAGCCCCCAAGTGCCAAGAGTAATACTTGTATTATGCTTGGAACTTGTAGAAATTTTTGAGAACAAGCAAATATGCATTAGCCCCCAAGTATCATGTGCATAACTTGTTATGTGCTTGGTACTTCAAACATGTATTACCAACTCATTATACTTCTGTCTGTTATAGGCTGAGCTGAGCAAAAAGGAAGCTCAAACCGCTGATCTGCAGGAAAACATCAAATCCCAGCAAGCCGAAACTGCCAAGGCCAAGGAAGAGTTGACCAGCACTTTAGGCGCTATGGAGAAACTGAAAGAGAGCTTCAACAAGGAGCGGGCGGATTGGGAGGTAGAAAAATCCGCTTTGCGAAAAAGGGCCGAAGACGCAGAAGCAGCGCTTAAACCGGTAGTAGATGAGCTGACTGGCGTGAAGTGGCAGATACATGCCATGACTGCTGCTGTGTTCGGTAAACATCCTTGATTTACACTCTCAACATATCTTCCCATGCATTGCCGGTTTATTGACGTTTGTAATGGTGCAGGAACTCGCATTAGCCATCTGGGCTCTAATGTACAGAAAAAGCTGAAGGCTGCGTATACTCTGATAGAACAGTTATATACTGGTGCGCAGCGAATCATCTATACTGCTTCACACAACAAGCCTCCCCCCACTTTAATCAAGGAAACCTTAGAAAGGTTATCTATGCTTCCTGCCCGGGTAGAAGAGCTAAAAAGTCTGCTGCAAGGGCGCGCGCTCTAACCGCACTAACCCGGGCAAAAGCATGGGTACTGACCTTGATCTAGTTGAAGCGGCCAAAGGCTATCCCAACTTAAAAGAAGACGGATCAGAATTTGGCAATGATGATCTCCGAACCATAAACCGGGAAGTACGTCCACTAGCATGTCAACTGGCTGAAGAAGTGGACCTCTCATATTATCAGGCGAGCTATGATGACAAGAACAGACGGGTTGCGGCACCAATTCCGGAAGCACAAATCTTATCCCGCCAATCCGTAAGCACACCTATGCCCCTGACATTGAACCGTCCACCCTTATAAGCAATGAAGCTGTATTCCAAGCACTAACTGGGATCGCCTGGGCAACTGTTGACCTCCAGCCACTGGGTAGAGAGGAAGGAGTTGAACCGGTGCAGGCTGATCCGCAACCGTCAAGTCAAGCTGGTGACGAATCATGATCTAGAGGCCGGTTTAGTCTTCTACCTGCTGCAATGCTTATTGTGAAACAATTATCCTTTTGGGCACTGAAACACCTTGTAATAGGCTAGTTAAAACACTTGGTCTGGTATGCCTTCGTGCATATTTATCTGTGCCTGACACTTGCTAATCCGCCATGCTTAAGACATATTATGCTCATAATCCATAGCAATTTACTCAAGCTATTCCTGCACACAAGAAGTAGATAGTGTCCTGGCGGTTTACCGCCGAACGGGTCATGATGCCCAGATACAAAGCCAGGGTTTATAACCGAGGCTGTAAAAAGATGATCAAATATGAAAATAATTGATACCTCTGACCTTGAGTCATAATGTTGGCTGACCAACATTGTAGTAAGGGTGATAACCCTAATGTTGACTATAATAAATCTTCTCATATTTTGCCGGTTTATGATAAAACCGTTCCGGGTTGTGATAAACACTGTTTTATTCAATACTGGTGACTTTGAGTCTAAACCAGACCGGGTTAAGAAACTCCGGGTTATAATTGAGTACGTACTGACAACTTGCAGTTGACAGCCTAGTCGGGTAATGAACACCGGTTTATCAGAAAATATCATAAGTTTTGTCAAAAGAGAGAAAAACTTGGCAAAAAGCAAATGAAAACTTGTAGTCGAGGCTTTTCACGGGCTGTCAGGCCCCAAATTCGAGGCTTTTCATGGGCTGCCAGGCCACTGAGCTAAACCATTTCACAAAGCCTTTTAAGATGGTCCTCAATCCTTAACCAATCATCGTTTTAACTTGAAAAGTTCAGGGTCTTATTAGAGTAACTTGTCAAAGTTCGAAGGGTCATACCAGGTTTACCTGGGCGGAGTGACTTACTTAAATTGGCAGGCTAACCCGGGGTTTTAGGTGTATACACCAGGCTTCCAAGCCATGGCTTGATAGCCTATTACAAGTGTAGATTCTTTGTTCATTGCATCAGGAAAGAATCCCCAAGTAACATTTTGAGTTGTGCTCAGTGGGTGCCTATGTTTGAGTTGTTCTTTTGCAACACTCTCTTTGGCCCCGAAATAATTTGGCGTTTGAGCCGATCAAGAGGCGTGACTATGGTTCGAATACGACCAAGCCCCCAAGTGATTTTGTGGCATTGCGCCGATCAAGAGGTGTAGCTATGGTTCAAATGCAACCAAGCCCCCAAGTGATTTCCATATAAAGCTTTAATAAGCTGAATCAAGGGGTAAACCGGACACCGCTTTATGAACAGAAGCCCCCATGTAACCACACATGATATAAGAAAAACAACAGATACCCCACTTTAGCTGAGGTTCCGGTTTATTATATTTATCATAATATATACATTGTCATAATATGTACATAAGCAGAGCCGATGGCTCAAGTATAGGGGCTGAAGATGAGCAATATTCCACGGCCGGTGGGTCTCCTCCTCCGATTTACGTGAGTCTTTGCGCTCTCGAACATCTATAAGGTAGTGTCGGGTGGTTGGTGCGACATATGCCAAGGGATGGCTTATCATTGTGGGAGCCAATAAAACGTCCCCGGTGCCTGGAAACGGGATGAGGCGAATACATGCACGCCGGCGGATCTTACCCAGGTTCGGGGCTCTCCGAGGAGATAACACCCCTAGTCCTGCTCTGCGGGGTCTCCGCATGATCACTAGATCGATGAAAGGTAGCTACAATCGCTCCTAGAGCTGTTGAGATCAAGGGAGAAGAAGAACAAGACTAGGTCTTGCTTCTCTCTATCTATGGTGTGTGTGCTATGCTTCGGAGGCAACTCTATGCTCAGAGGCCAACTATGCTTAGAAGCGAACCCTTTGCATGGGTGCTCCGGGGGGTTTATATAGGCCTACCCCCCGGGGGTACAATGGTAACCCGATTGGGAGCTGGTCCCAGCCGTCAGTGTCTACGCTCGCCGGCTTCTCCGCCGGCTGCCGGCTACTTGGTCGACAGGCCGGCCCCACCGCCTAGGGTCTTGTCGGCGGCTGCTTACTGTAGCCTCGCCTGTGATGACGAGGGCTTTGTCGAGGTAAGCGTGGCTACAGTGGGCCGCCTCGGGGGCTATCACTGTAGCCTTACCTCGTCTTGTCTCCTTAATGGGGCTCCTGCTTCGAGGAAGGGAGTAGCCGGCTTCTGGAGGCCGGCTATGCTCTTGGCCGACTGGGAAAGGTCGGGCCGCCTTCACGCCTCTCTCTGGCTGAAGGGACCCGCAGTCCTTGGGCCATACAGGAGTTGGCCGTGGATGACGTCGAGGCTAGCATGGCTACAGTGCCGAGCCGCACGGGAGACGGCCGTCACGTACGGCCTCCTGTAGCCATGCCCGCCTCGGGCTACGGGGGTAGTGGGCCGCACTGTGGCCACACCCCGTCGTGTCGCCGTTATGTGGGAACAGCTTTGGTGGTTGTGGTCTCGGCCGGCTGCTAGGAGCCGGCGTCCTTCTTGGCCGACTTCTTGGAGTCGGCCACCCCGTAGTCGTCCTGGGGAGAGGTCGCTTGAGGCTGGGTCGCCTTCCGGGAGTCGGCTTCAGAGGTAGCTGGCCAGGGAAGGCGGCCCAAATGCTTGGAGTGCTTGAAGGCCCAAAGGCCTGATAATTTTTCTGAAGAACCAGGGGTAGTCGGTTGGGCTACCCGTGGCTATTTACTCCGACAGTAGTCCCCAAAGCTGATTGGGCTTCGAGGTGGAGTAGGGGTTGAGAAGCTCGATCAGCTTCTTATCTTGACAAGCCGGCAGCTGGGAGCCGGCCTTGGTCAGGCGCGCCGCCCGAGTCGAAATCTTCTGGAGTCGGAGGGCGGGAACCCGCTGGCACGTGCACCGGGCCGCGGGCCGGCCACGGGCCGTCGGCGAACCACGTGGCCAGAAAGCCTGCCAGCCCACGCGCGTGACGGGACGTCGCCGTAGGGAGGGGGCCCGCCACGTCCGCGCCCTGGCCCAGGCGCGGATCCTTTGTATCCCGAAACCGCCCGCACGTTCCGTGCGGCAGTTTCGGCTCGCACTTATGCGCAATAAACGCGAGACGTGGGGGGAGTGGGCACAGTTAATCCCATGTCTCCCCCCACGTCCAGCCTCTTTGGCCTCGTGAGGCTATAAGTAGGGGGAGGTGGAGGGCGGCAGGCCCTCGCACGCTCCTCCTACTTCCACCGTCTTCTTCGCTCGCCCGTTCTCGCGACAGCGCCTCGCCGCCGCGCTCTTCCACCGCACGCTCTTCCGCCGCCATGCTAGCTTTCGCCATGCCTCCCACCGTAGAGCAGCTTGGCGGGGATTGCGACGGCTCTAACGTCCATGACGACCACGTCGACTTCCTCCGCGACATGCGGCGGCTGCCCAGCGTGGACAAAGTGGAGGTCCGCCTCGCGCCAGCGAAGGAAATCTCGCCGAGGCCGCAGGAGGGCGAGCGGGTGGTCTTCCGCTCGCACTTCTTGCGCGGCTTCGGCCTGCCAGTGAGCGCCTTCTTCCGCTCCTGGCTCGAATTCTATCAGCTCCAGCCGCACCATCTCACCCCCAACGCGGTGGTGCTGCTGTCTGCCTTCGTCACCCTGTGCGAGGGCTATCTCGGCGTCCTCCCCACCCTTGAGCTCTGGGGGGAGCTCTTCCAGTCGAAGCTGGGCACGCGCAGTAAGGGCGTGCTGGCTCATACTGGCGCCTTCATCGCGTCGCGGAGATCAGGCGCCGACAACCCCTTCCCTGTCATCACGCTGATCCAATCGGTGAAGAAGTGGCAGAAGTCGCACTTCTACGTGCGGAACATCGCTCCACGGGTGACTACATCAACCTGCCGGCTTACGTAGCCGGCCCACCGGCGGGCAGGCTGCCCCAGTGGTCCTTCCGGGCGGTGACGCTGTCGCCGGCTGGAAACGCCGCCATCGCTCGACTGCGGGTGATGGTCCAGTCGGAGGGCCTAACGGGGCCCGATCTTCTGGCTGCGTTCGTCACGCGCCGGGTTCTTCCGCTCCAGAGCCGGCCTCATCTGATCTGTCAGATGAGCGGCCAGCTCGATCCGAGCCGAATGTGCACCAAGGAGATGCCGCGCCATGAGGTCGCCTACATGGTGAACTACCTTGCAAACTGCAAACTCACCGAAGAGTGGCAGTTTGGCAAGGAGCCGTATAGCCGAGCCAATCCGCCGCCTATGGTATGCTCTCCCTATGTCTTTTTCTCTCTCTCTCAGCCTTGTTGCCGAGCATCTCTTGGCCGACTCTGACTTAGTCGGCTTGTTCTTCGACAGAGCCCTCTGCTTCGGCCGGCCGGCGGGTCAGACACGGAGCGCCGCTTCGTCCCCGACCGGACCGAACATGACCTGGAGGACCCCAACCTGGGGGCGGTCTATATGGACGACGACGTCGAGCCAGGCGGTGGCCAAGCCGGCGGCGAAGCAGGCGGCTCCGGGTTCACTGCTACCTTTGACGACTGGCCAGATGAGGATGAAGCCGAAGCCGTCCCGCGCCGCCAGCTGGCATCTAGACGCGGCGCGGGCTCCTCCACTGCGCAGCCTGTTCGGGGTGGAGGTCAGAAGCGCCGCGCGGCCCAGGGCTTGTTCGGCAGCCGAACAAAGAAATCTAGAGGCGGGGCGGCAGCCACCAGGCGGGAGGAGGTGGCCGCGAAGGCGGCTCGCTTCCGCAAGGTGGTGAAGCAGCCGCAGACCGTAGCGGCATAAGTTCGCTTTCTTTGTGTACTCTCTTTCTTTCCTTCTTTCTTTATTTTCTTGAACTCTCGTCTTTTTCTTCAACGATCAGAGCTCCGTTGTCACTTGAGCGGGCGGTTGCCGGCTCCGTCGTCGAGTCGCCAGGGGGCTCTGGGAGCACCACCCGCCGCGTGGACCCCCGCGCCGACCTCTAGGAGGCGACGGAAAGGAACGTGCGGGAGGCGCGGGAGGAGCAGGAGGCACGGGAGGCGGAGGCACGGAAGACAGCCACCGCCCAGGCGGCACGGGAGGAGGAGGCGGCGAAGGCACTCGCCGAGGCCGCTGCCAGGGCCCAGGCAGAGGCTGAGGCCGCGGCGGCGGCAGGGGAGGCTTTGATGGTCACCCCCCTGCGCGTCATGGCGCCTGGGGACGTGGAGCCCTCGCCAGGGGGAGCCAGCGGCTCCCAGCCGGGGCTGGGAGGAAGCGGCGACGACGTCATCATTTTGGAGAAGGGGCCGGAGCCGACCCCGCCAACTGGGGCGGCCGGCCTGATTCGCCGCCTGCACAGTCGGCGGAGGGCGAGCCGGCCGCGGGGGCTGAGGTGGCGGTCCGGGTGCCGCCGAGCCGGCGCGCGGGGAAGGCCGCGTCGGAGCCACAGAAGGCCGCGTCGGAGCCACAGCCGGCCGTGGGCTCCAACTCGTCGGCCCGAGACGCGGAGGCGGCCAGCGCTACCTCGGGGTGGACGCCAGGCGGAGGGACAGCCGTAGTGAACGTGGCTGCACAAGACGTCCGGACCCGGCTCCAAAGCCAGGCCGCGGCGCTGAGGCAGTTCACCGACGAGTTCCTCGCAACGCGGGCGGCCATCCGGGTTAGTATTCCCCATCTTGCTTCTTCTTGACTTGATTTCTTCTTCTTGATCTTGATTTCTTCCGTGGGGGCGCGTCAGCGCACCCACTCGGTCTAGTCCCCGAGTTCCGAGTCGGCTGCTGAGCAGGCGGCTTGGAACTTCTTGGAGGTTTTGCCTTTGCTGTTTTTGTTCTCACTTCGGTCTTCTGTCCATTTTGCAGGACTACCACAACCTTCGAGCGGCCGCCTTCAACTCCCAGGCTCGGGAGCTGACTCAGAAGACCGCCGACCTTACTGAGAGCCGAGGTACGTGACTTGATCTTTATCTCATGTGGGGGCGCGTCAGCGCACCCACTGGGTGTAGTCCCCGAGATTTGGGCCGACTGCTGAGCAGTCGGGTCGGATCTTCCTTGACGATTTCTTATTGTTCTTCTTCTTCTTCCGTTTCTGCAGCGGCCAACGCCAGTCTGAGGGCACAGCTGGGGGAGTCCCAGACTGCTCTTCGTGCCAAGGACGCCGAGCTTGCCGCCTTGGTGCAGGAGCGCGACCGCCTGGTCAAGAAGCTGGCCGACCAGGAGGAAGGCCACAAGGCGGCGCTGAAGGCTGCGCAGGATCGCGAAGCCACCCTCCAGGCCGAGTTCGAGACGGAGGCGGCCGGCTGGGCAGAGGCCAAGCAGTCTCTGGTCTCCGGCTATGGTCAGATCGAGGATCTGGTTGACGGTAAGCCGTCTACCTCTTCGTCCTTTCTTGCCATCTGCCACTTTGGCTTGTTTTCTGATTTTGGTGTTCTTTTCTTCCTTTCTTCTTCTTCGCGCAGAGTATTTCCCTGGCTATTCGACTGCCGCCAACCAGACCATCGAGGCCCGTCGGCAGGCGCGGAGGCAAGCCGGCTTTGAAATCTCGCCAACCGCTGGCCGCTCGCTGGAGGAACAGCTCCTGGCGATCCCGGCTCGCATCCAGCCGGCTCACCAGCTGCTCCGCCGGCTTCAGCGTGCCGGGGTCACAGGTCTTGGCCGCCCTCTGGCCCGGCCAAGTGGTCCCTCGCACCCCCAGTCGGACTGCCGACTGGCTGGAGGTGGCAGTCGGCCGCTTCGAGGCTTGGAAGGCCTCGGCGGCTCGCTCCGGCACCAGGCGGGCGCTGGAGTTCGTCAAGGCCTGGTATCCCGGCCTTAGCCTGGACCAGCTGGCTACCTGGCGGTAGCAAGCCGACACGGAGCTGGAGCAGGCGCGGCCGGCCATCATTCGGCGGGCTTCGGCGATCGCCGACTATACCGACACCAGCGTCTTCGCCCCCGAGGTGGACGACAATGGAGTCGCCCAGCCGGAAGAGTGGTTCGCGCTGGACCCAGCGTACGGTGAGGACTCGGCGGAGGAGATCGACTCCAGCGACGAGGGCGAAGAGGAGGAGGAGGAGGGTGAAGACGCTGAGCCGGCTGGTGGAGTAGCCGGCCAGCCTCAGCCCGACCGCGCCTCCAGCACTACGTCGCGCGCCTCCACGCCTCCTGCCGCAAGTGGTGGTCAAGCCGGGGCCCGCTAGTCGGCCACTCCATGTCGCGCCCAGTCTGCCGCCTTTTGCTTTTCTGCTTTGTTACTCTTTAGAACAATGTTTGGTTAAATTCGCACAATTCCACCCACTGGGTGTATTCGAACTTATGTCAGTTGCCGGCCTGTTGGCGGCTTTTATGTATATAACTTATGCATTCGGCCTTTTCCTTGTGCTTTGCTCTTTGTCCTTCTGCTTTTTCCTTTGCCGCCCTTCCTTGGTTGCCACCTCCCTAGTCAAATAGTTGCTCTGCAATCTGTAGCCGGGGAGTGCCTGGCCGATTGGGGAAGGGGAAGTACTTTGGCTCTGCTTGACTAAAGCTAAGTTTTTTAGGAAGCCGGCCAGCCGGCTGCTTTGACAGCCGGCAGGCATATTTGGAGGCCGTCTCTTTGCTATATAGGTTAGTTGTTCCTTAGCCATTTTTCGTGTGGGCGTGCTTTCTGTCTTCTCTCTTGCTAGTCGGACAGTCAGTTCTTTGAGCTGCGACTTTCAACAAGAGAGGACTTGGGAGCCGGCGCACTACTTTTCTGACTTTAGGAAAAACTTTCGATATAGCACAAGGCGGCCAGTCCCCGGGCCGACTAGTCGAACCCGGTGCCGGACAAAAATTCAAAATGTAATAATACATTCATGGATATGACACTCGTCATTCATAGATAAAATAAAAGGCAGTCCCCGAGTACTGTTCGGGGGGCCTGTTGGTTTGTACTTAATACAAAAGGGAGCGTGATACATACTACTTTTCAGCTGTAAAATCGTCTTAGGAGGTTTGCGTTCCATGGTCGCTCCGACTCCTTGCCGGAGTCGTCTCTCTTGCGTGCTCTTGGTTTTTGCGCGTCGATCAAGTAGTAGGAGTCGTTGCCGAGTGCCTTGCTGACAACGAAGGGGCCTTCCCAAGGGGCCGAGAGCTTGTGCTGCCCGGCTGTTCGCTGGATCAGCCGGAGCACAAGGTCGCCCTCTTGGAAGGATCTTGGCTTGACCTTGCGGTTGTAGTAACGGCGCAGCCCTTGCTGGTAGATGGCGGACCGGCTGAGGGCTAACAGACGGCCTTCTTCCAGTAGGTCGACGCCGTCTTCTGTTGCTTCTTTGGCTTCCTCCTCCGTGTACATGGTGATCCGAGGCGAGTCGAACTCGATGTCTGTTGGGATGACAGCCTCGGCACCGTACACGAGGAAGAATGGAGTGAAGCCGGTTGACTTGTTAGTTGTAGTGCGCAGACTCCAGAGGACAGCCGGCAGCTCTTCGAGCCAGCAGCCGGCCGATCGCTCCAGTGGTACAACCAGTCGGGGCTTGATGCCGGAGAGGATGAGTCCATTTGCTCGCTCGACCTGGCCGTTTGACTGCGGGTGGGCAACGGACGCTAAGTCCAGTCGGATGCCCTGCGTCGCGCAGAAACGTGCCAGTGCACCTTTGGCGAAGTTCGTGCCGTTGTCGGTGATGATGCTGTGCGGCACGCCGTACCGAGTAGTGATGTCGGTGATGAATGTCACGGCAGTCGGCCCGTTCAGCTTCTTAATCGGCTTGGCTTCGATCCACTTTGTGAACTTGTTCACAGCAACGAGTAGATGTGTCAGGCCGCCGCGGGCTGTCTTGAAAGGGCCCACCATGTCCAGTCCCCAGACGGCGAAGGGCCAGGTGAGGGGAATGGTCTTGAGGGTAGAAGCCGGCAGGTGTTGCTTGGAACTGAAAACTTGGCATCCTCTGCAGCTCTTGACTATTTCTTTAGCATCCTCCAAGGCAGTCGGCCAGAAGAAACCATGGCGGAAAGCCTTGGCCACAAGGGATCTTGAGGCTGCGTGGTGGCCGCACTCGCCTTGGTGGATGTCTTTGAGGATTGCTACTCCTTTTTCTGGCTCGACACAACGCTGGAAGACTCCAGTGACGCTGCGCTTCACAAGCTCTCTGTTGATTATTGTGTATGCTGCGGCTCGTCGTTGCACTAGTCTTGCTGAGATCTCATCAGCCGGCAGCTCTCCGCTGACTAGGAACTTGAGGATGGGCTGGGCCCATGAGGGAGCTGTGACTTCTTCTTCTATTAATGTGGCCACCATGACTCGGGTGGGTGGGTTGGGTGTTGAATTGGAGTCGGCCACCGCTTCTTGTGTCGTTGCAGTCCCCGGGCCGACTGCTGCAGTCCCCGGGCCAGGTTCTGAAGTCCCCGGGCCGGGTGCCACTACGGCAGTCCCCGGGCCAGTTGTCGAAGTCCCCGTGCCGCCTGCGGGATTTCTCCAGTCGGATCCGGCTGTATCCGGCGCAGGCGGTACGAAGATGGAATCCGACTCTGGAGACGGCTTGATGGACGGCTTGAGGAGGCGCTGGAGGGAGACGCCAGTCGGTATGGCTTGTCGGGTGGAGCCGATCCGTGCTAGGGCATCTGCTTGGTCGTTGTCGGCCCTTGGCACGTGAAGGAACTCGCACCGTTCGAAGTATCCGCTTATCTGCTGGACGAGGAAACGGTAGCTCGCCATGTTCGCGTCCTTGGCGTCCCAGTCGCCAGATGATTGCTGGACCACCAAGTCTGAGTCGCCGTACCACAGGATCCGGCGTATGCCGAGTTCTTTGGCTAGCCGGAGCCCATGTACGAGCGCCTCGTACTCGGCGACGTTGTTGGAGGTGGCGAAGTGGATCTGCAGCGTGTACTTGAGCTTGTCGCCTTTGGGAGAGGTGAGGACAATGCCGGCTCCCAAGCCGGTGCGCATCTTGGACCCGTCGAAGTGCATCCGCCAATGGGTAGAGTCGGGAGCCGGCGGTAAGTACTGGGTCTCGGCCCAGTCGACGAGGAAGTCGGCCAATGCTTGCGACTTGATGGCGGTGCGGGGTTGATAGAAAATCGTGTAGGGTGCCAAGGCAATGGCCCATTTGGCCACCCGGCCGGATGCATCCCGGCTGCCTATGATCTCGGCGAGCGGGGCAGTGCACACGACCGTGATGGGGTGCTCTTGGAAGTAGGGCTTCAATTTCTTGGCAGCGAAGTACACCCCATAGCACATCTTCTGGTAGTGCGGGTAGTTTTGCTTTGAGCTGGATAGTACTTCGCTGCGATAGTAGACCGGCCTCTGGACTAGCTGGGCTCGGCCTTCCTCCGGGCGCTGGACCACAATAACAGTGCTGACGACTCGGCTAGTCGCGGCGATGTAGAGGAGCATGGGCTCCTTCTCAGTCGGCGCAGCCAGGACAGGCGGAGTGGTCAGCATTTTCTTCAACTCATGGAAGGCTTGGTCGGCTTGATCATTCCACTCAAAGTGAGTGGACTTCTTCATGAGTCGGTACAGGGGGAGGGCCTTCTCTCCTAGTCGGCTGATAAAACGATTCAGGGAGGCTAAGCAGCCAGTGAACTTCTGCACATCTCGCAGCTTGGTGGGAATCTCCATCCTCTCGATGGCCTTGATCTTGACGGGGTTGCACTCAATGCCGCGTTCGGAGACCAGGAAGCCTAGCAGCTGGCCGGCCGGCACTCCGAACAGGCACTTCTCGGGGTTGAGCTTGATCTGGAATCGGCGCAAGTTGGCGAATGTTTCTTTCAGGTCTTCCAGCAAGGTACCGCGCTTCTTTGTCTTCACCACAATGTCGTCTACGTAGACGTGGGCATTTCTGCCGAGTTGTTTCAAGAGACATTTCTGCATGCAACGCTGAAAAGTGGCACCGGCATTTCTCAAGCCGAATGTCATTGTCAGGTAGCAGAAAGCTCCAAAGGGTGTGATGAAGGCAGTCTTCAGGCGGTCAGCCGGGTCCAACTTGATCTGATGGTACCCTGAGTACGCATCCAAAAAACTTAACAGCTCGCATCCGGCTGTGGAGTCTATCACTTGGTCAATCCGCGGCAGAGCAAACGGATCCTTTGGGCAGGCCTTGTTCAAACTCGTGTAGTCTATACACATACGCCACTTGTTATTCTTCTTCAGAACCAGAACTGGGTTGGCAAGCCATTCTGGAAAGAACACTTCCATGATAAAGCCGGCGGCAAGGAGCCGGGCTATCTCTTCTCCCATGATTCTTCGCTTCTCTTCTGACAGTCGGCGGAGGGGTTGCTTGACCGGCTTCGCATCAGCTCGGACATGTAATTTATGCTCGGCGAAATCCTTCGGGACACCCGGCATGTCCTTTGGGGACCATGCAAAGATGTCTCGATTCTCACGGAGGAAGTCGACGAGCTCGCCTTCCTATTTACTGTCCAAGTTCGCCCCGATCACAGCGAACCTCTCCGGGTTCTCCGGGTCCAGAGGTATCTTCTTCGTCTCTTTGGCAGGCTGGAAGGAGCCCTGCGCATCACAATCCTTGGGGTTAGGGGACAAGGCCGGCTGCTTGCCGGCCATGGCCACAACCTGTTCCAACATCTTCTTCTCTTCTGCCACCACGAGGGACTCGGCCAGCCGGCTACTGGCCATGGCACACTCGATGGACTTCTTGTAGTCGCCGGCTACCGTGATGATCTCCTTCGAGCTCGGCATCTTCATCTTTAGGTAGGCGTAGTGGGGCACAGCCATGAACTTGGCCAAGGCAGGTCGGCCAAGCAGTACATGATAGGGGCTCTTCAAATCCACTACCTCGAACCATATCGCTTCCCGGCGAAAATGATCTTTGTCTCCGAAGAGAACATCCATTTTGATCTTGCCGATTGGAGAGCAAGATAGGCCGGGTACGATACCATGGAAGACGGTGCGGCTCGGCATGAGCTGCTTCGCTTTGATGTTCAGCTTCTCCATGGTATCGCGGTACAGTATGTTGATACTGCTTCCGCCATCTATCAGGACGCGGGAAAATCTGGCAGCTCGCCTCTCCGTTGCGAGGGTGACGTCCAAGACCATTGCGTAGGAGCCAGGCGAAGGCATCACCTCTGGGTGGTCGGCCTGGCTCCAGCTGATTGGCTTTTCTGACCAGTGCATGAACTCGGCGGTGCTAGAGGCGACTGCGTTCACTTCTTGGTGCTGCCGGCGCCGACTGCGCTTGTCGTCGGCTTGACTGGTGAAGACGACGTAGGCGGCGTGCTCTTCGGGAAATTCGTCTTGGATGGCGCCGACTGCCGGCCGAGCCGCCGGCTGCTGGGGGGCTGGAGGCGGCGGGCCGGGAGGCGGAGGCGGCAACATCCCTTCGCCCTTGGTGATGCGGGCGAGCCAGTGGCATTTCCGGGTTGTGTGGTTGGACGGCTTCGCGCCGCTGTGGAACTTGCAAGGGGCGTCGAGTGCTTGCTCGTAGGAGAAAGACGGCTGCCAGGGCGGCCGGCCACCCTTCTTCTTGGGAGCGGGCCGCTCTTCGGGCTGCTCGTCTTCAACTGTGGCCACCTGCCGACTGGAGGAAGTCGGCATGGGGCCCTTGCGCTTGTGGTCGTTCTGGTAGGGGCGCCGATTAGGGTCGCCAGCCGGCGTCTTGGGAGCCGGAGCAATTACTTTCCCCGAGGCGTCTACTCGCAGCTCGGTCTTCATCGAGGAGTCGGCTGTGGCGTACTTGTCGGCGATGACTAGTAACTCGTCGAGGGTAGCCGGCTCGTCGCAAAGGAGTCGGTGCTTGAGGAGGGTGCCCTCTCGGCACCCGGTGGTGAAGTACTCGATGGCCTGGACCTCGTGCACTCCCTCGCAGGAGTTGCGGAGCTCGGTCCATCGCGTGAGGTAGTCGCGGGTCGACTCGTTGGGCCCTTGGACGCAAAGGGAGAGCTAGCGAGCCTTGGGAGGCCGCTTGTAGGTGCTGGTGAAGTTGCGGACGAAAACTTCAGTGAAGTCCAGCCAACTGTTGATGCTGTAGGGCTTGAGGCTATTGAGCCAGTGCGCGCCGTGCCTTGCAGCATCAGGGGGACGTACTTCACGGCGACGCGCCGATTGCCGTTGGCTATGCTGACGGCCGTGGAGTAGTCGATGAGCCAGTCTTCCGGCTTCACCGAGCCGTTGTACTTGGGCGTGTCTCTGGGGAGCGAGAACCCTTTAGGGAAGGGCTCGTCGCGGATGCGGGGGCCAAAGCATGGCGGGCCGACATCGTCTTCTTCTTCTAACGCCAAGGATCGAGCAGGGCGGTCGATCCTGTGGCGGGCGTCGTTCTCGCCGACTCCTTCTCGGCGGCCGAGTCGGTCGCCAAGAGTCGGATGTGTGACAGGCGGCGGGGTGAGGCGTCTTTCTCTTCGAGGCGGGGGAGGAGGCAGGTTTCCTTGGTGCTCTACTGCTCGAGGGCGGCCCTCCGCGTCGCGCTCGATGGTGATGCGAGTCCGGCTGCGGCTGGCAGCTGGCTCCTTGTCTTTCTTCTGGCGCGCGCCGCTCACAGTCGGCGAGCGGGATGTCGCGGCGTGCTCCCGGCGCGGGGGATGACTATCAGCACGGGCGCCGGCTTCGTGCCATTCCGCAGCCGCGTCGATCAGCTGCTGGATCCGTCTTGTCATGTAGGGGAGCTCGTCGGCTCCCAGCCCATTGAGCTCCTCTGCAGCCGCCTGAGCGGCTCGCAGATTTTCGAGCGGGGTGGCGTAGATGGGGCGATCTGCGCCCAGCATGCTGGCAACGGCCGCGCCGCGCTTCTGGACGAAGCCGGCTCGGCTCGGGCCGCTAGGCGGCGGCGTGCCGAAGGCGGCGCGGTCGACTTCGCGCTGGTGGGCCTCGGTGAGGCGTCTCATCGAGGCTATCTTCTGGCCCTCCGCGATGAGGGCAAGGTGGCGTGCCTCCAGGGTCTCGGCGTCGGCATCGGCCGGGATGGGGACAGAGAGGTCATGCATCACCGCTTGCTGAGCGTCGCGGGCATTCTCGCCCGAGTTGGAGACGTGGCTGATGACCAGCACTTTGGTGACAGCGCTGCTGCCGCTGTCAGCTCGAGGGAGGGGGTCGTCGAAGACCACCACGTCGGAGGGGTAGGCGTCAAGCGATGCGGTGTCGGAGTCGACGAGCATCGGGTCGATGGAGCCGACCGACTCCACGTCTGCAGCAGGCTCGCTGGAGACGTGAAGCTGGTCGAGGAGGCTGACGAGGCGGCTCTCGGGGTAGTCGGTGCCTGCGTCGGACGCAGGCTCGTCGGAGATGCGAGTCTCGGCGAGCAGATCGGCGAGGCAGCTCGCAGCGTAGGCGTCGTCGACGCCTTGCAGCGCGTCGAGGCAAACGCCATCGGGCGCAGCAGGTTGGCTGCACTCGCGGGGGAGGAAGAGGGTTCCCGTCCAGAATAGGTCTCCGGACGACGGTGCACCTGGCCCCACGGTGGGCGCCAAATGTCGGGTGGTTGGTGCGACATATGCCAAGGGATGCCTTATCATTGTGGGAGCCAATAAAACGTCGCTGGTGCCTGGAAACGGGATGAGGCGAAGACATGCACGCCGGCGGATCTTACCCAGGTTCGGGGCTCTCCGAGGAGATAACACCCCTAGTCCTGCTCTGCGGGGTCTCCGCATGATCACTAGATCGATGAAAGGTAGCTACAATCGCTCCTAGAGCTGTTGAGATCAAGGGAGAAGAAGAACAAGACTAGCTCTTGCTTCTCTCTATCTATGGTGTGTGTGCTATGCTTCGGAGGCAACTCTATGCTCAGAGGCCAACTATGCTTAGAAGCGAACCCTTTGCATGGGTGCTCCGGGGGGTTTATATAGGCCTACTCCCCGGGGGTACAATGGTAACCCGACTGGGAGCTGGTCCCAGCCGTCAGTGTCTACGCTCGCCGGCTTCTCCGCCGGCTGCCGGCTACTTGGTCGACAGGCCGGCCCCACCGCCTAGGGTCTTGTCGGCGGCTCCTTACTGTAGCCTCGCCTGTGATGACAAGGGCTTTGTCGAGGTAAGCGTGGCTACAGTGGGCCGCCTCGGGGGCTATCACTGTAGCCTTACCTCGTCTTGTCTCCTTAATGGGGCTCCTGCTTCGAGGAAGGGAGTAGCCGGCTTCTGGAGGCCAGCTATGCTCTTGGCCGACTGGGAAAGGCCGGGCCGCCTTCACGCCTCTCTCTGGCTGAAGGGACCCGCAGTCCTTGGGCCGTACAGGAGTTGGTCGTGGATGACGTCGAGGCTAGCATGGCTACAGTGCTGAGCCGCACGGGAGACGGCCGTCCCGTACGGCCTCCTGTAGCCATGCCCGCCTCGGGCTTCGGGGGTAGTGGGCCGCACTGTGGCCACACCCCGTCGTGTCGCCGTTATGTGGGAACAACTTTGGTGGTTGTGGTCTCGGCCGGCTGCTAGGAGCCGGCGTCCTTCTTGGCCGGCTTCTTGGAGTCGGCCACCCCGTAGTCATCCTGGGGAGAGGTCGCTCGAGGCTGGGTCGCCTTCCGGGAGTCGGCTTCAGAGGTAGCCGGCCAGGGAAGGCGGCCCAAATGCTTGGAGTGCTTCAAGGCCCAAAGGCCTGATAATTTTTCTGAAGAACCAGGGGTAGTCGGTTGGGCTACCCGTGGCTATTTACTCCGACAGGTAGTATGACCCGTTGTGCAGATTCTTGTTGACCACAAAAGGTCCTTCCCAAGGTGGGGATAACTTGTGCATATCCGTCTGATCCTGGATGAGTCGGAGCACCAAATCGCCTTCTTGAAAGGTTCTGGTTCTAACCTGGCGGCTGTGATAGCGACGCAAATCTTGCTGATTAATCGCCGAACGGGCTGCTGCCATGTCACGCTCCTCATCTAACAGGTCAAGCGCTTCCTGCCGTGCCTTCTCATTGTCAGCTTCAACATAAGCCGCCACACGAGGCGAATCATGACGGATAACACTTGGGAGCACCGCCTCCGCTCCATAAACCATGAAAAACGGTGTGTACCCCATCGATCTGTTGGGTGTGGTATTAATGCTCCATAAACACAGAAGGTAACTCCTCAACCCAACAACCCGGCATCCGTGGCAAAGGAACCATAAGCCGGGGTTTGATGCCTCTGAAGATCTCTTGGTTGGCCCTCTCCGCTTGACCATTGGACTGGGGGTGAGCCACTGATGGTACGTCAAGCCGGATGTGCTCACGTTGACAGAACTCCTTCATGGCAGCCTTTGATAGATTGGTACCATTATCTGTTATAATGCTGTGTGGAAAGCCAAACCAGAAGATCACCTTTTTGATGAACTGAACCGCCATAGCCGCATCACACTTACTAACTGGCTCTGCCTCCACCCACTTGGTGAATTTATCAACCGCCACCAAAAGGTGGGTCTTCTTGTCCTTGGATCTCTTAAAGGGCCCAACCATATCCAGCCCCCAAGTTGCAAATGGCCAGGTGATTGGAATCATCCTCAATTCTTGAGCCGGCACATGAGCGTGCCTTGAGAATTTTTGAGAGCCATCACATCTTTTGACCAAGTCCTCGGCATCAGCATGAGCTGTCAACCAATAGAAACCGTGACTAAACGCCTTGGCTACCAGAGACTTTGAACCGACGTGATGACCACAATCTCCTTCGTGGATCTCACGCAAAATTTCACGGCCTTCTTCAGGAGATACGCAGCGTTGAAACGCCCCTGTCACACTGCAATGATGTAACTCTCCATTGATAATAGTCATGGACTTGGACCGCCGGATTATCTGTCTTGCCAAAGTTTCATCTTCCGGTAACTCGCCCCGGTTCATATATGCCAAATATGGAGCCGTGCAATCCGGAATAACATGAAGAGCCGCCACCAACTGGGCCTCCGGATCAGGAACAGCCAAATCCTCTTCGCTAGGGAGCTTGACGGAAAGATTATGCAGCACATCTAGGAAGACATTAGGTGGAACCGGTTTACGTTGGGAACCCAAGCGGCTTAAAGCGTCCGCCGCTTCATTCTTCCGCCGGTCCACATGATCCACCTGATAACCTCTGAACTGACCTGCAACAATATCTAGCTCACGACGATATGCCGCCATGAGTGAGGCCCAAGCTCAATAGCCCATTTAGCAATCCGGCCAGTTGCTTCCCTATTCTAGATTATATCCCCCAAAGGAGCAGAGCTGACCACCGTGATGGGATGACCTTGGAAATATTGCTTAAGCCTCCGGCTTGCCATGAAAACTCCATACACCAGCTTCTGCCAATGCGGGTACCTTTGCTTGGACTCAATAAGTACCTCACTGATATAATAAACCGGCCGTTGAACCGGATACTCCTTTCCGGCCTCCTTGCACTCTACCGCAATAGCCACGCTACTAGCCCGGGCATTAGCTGCCACATATAGCAACAACGACTCTTTATCAACAGGAGCAGCAAGCACCGGCGGATTAGCAAGTTGCCGCTTTAAGTCCTCAAACGCTTCATTGGCGGCGTTACTCCAGACGAAGTTATCTGTTTTCTTCAGCATCTGATATAAAGGAATGGCCTTCTCACCAAGGCGACTAATAAACCGGCTCAACGCGGCAATCCGGCCTGCCAGGCATTTAACATCATTGATACACTTCAGTTTAGCCAAAGAAGTTATAGCCTTGATTTTCTCCGGATTAGCTTCGATGCCTCTGTTAGATACCAAAAAACCCAAGAGTTTGCCTGCCGTTATACCAAAGACGCACTTTGCCGGATTAAGCATCATTTTATAAACCCGGAGGTTATCAAAGGTCTCCTTCAAGTCATCAATCAATGTCTCGTCCTTTCTGGATTTCACCACAATATCATCCACATAGGCATGAACATTGCGGCCGATCTGATCATGAAGACAATTCTGCACACACCGTTGATAAGTCGCCTGGGCACTCTTGAGCCCAAAGGGCATAGATACATAGCAGAAGGCTCCAAAGGGAGTTTTGAAGGCTGTCTTCTCCTGGTCCTTAACTGCCATTTTGATCTGATGATAACCAGAATATGCATCCAGAAAGCTCAAACGCTCGCAACCCGCCGTAGCATCAATAATTTGATCAATACGAGGGAGGGCAAAAGGGTTTGCTGGACAAGCCTTGTTGAGATCCGTGTAGTCCACACACATACGCCAAGTGCCATTCTTCTTAAGCACCAGCACCAGATTAGCCAACCACTCAGGATGAAACACTTCGATGATAAATCCAGCCGCCAGGAGCCTGGCTACCTCCTCATCGATAGCCTTGCGTCTTTCTTCATTGAACCGGCGAAGAATCTGCTTGACCGGTTTAAACTTGGGATCAACATTAAGTGTGAGCTCAGCGAGTTCCCTCGGCACACCTGGCATGCCAGAAGGCTTCCATGCAAAGATGTCTCGGTTCTCACGGATGAACTCGATGAGCGCGCTTTCCTATTTCAGATCCAAGTTAGCGCTGATGCTAAACTGCTTGGATGAATCGCCAGGAACGAAATCAACAAGCTTAGTCTCATCAGCCATTTTAAACTTCAAGGCTGGTTCATGCTCGGTAGTTGGTTTTTTCAAAGAAGTCATATCCGCCGGATCAACATTGTCCTTAGAGAACTTCAATTCCTCGGTTGCACAAACCGACTCAGCGTATGCTGCATCGCCTTCTTCACATTCCAAAGCGATCGTGCGACTCCCATGCACTGTGATAGTCCCCTTATGACTCGGCATCTTGAGCTGCAGATAGACATAATAGGGCCTTGCCATAAACTTAGCATAAGAAGCCACTAGTGAAACCTATGGCCCCCGGGTCTAGTGTAATTCGGCACTTTTCGTGGGCCTTTGAAATCCTTGGGCAGGGCCACGTTGCGCAGCGCTGGGACGAGACACGGTACTCCCAAAGAGCTAGAAGTAACTCCTGGTTCCACCGACGTGGTTGGACGAACCGGAGTAAGTTGGCGGGCCTCATGCTGTGCTGCTAACTCGGCCTCTCGACGAGCTCTAGCGTGATCCACCACACTCTGAGCATCACCGCCACCACCCGCCAGGTTATGGCCACAGGGCGGATCACGGCTTCGCGCATTGCTTGACACGGCCGATTCTTCAATATGCCTGCAGTAGCTCCGGCTTGGGCGGGGAGTAGAATGGATCCTCTTGCGACTATTTGAATAAGCCTGCTGCTGAACCAAAGCTGTCTGAAGAAGCTCCCTAGCCCGTCGCGTCTCGACTGCCACTGGAGACTCACCTCCGATCGGGAGGGCCGCCAGTCGTGAAGCGGCAGTGACAATGTTGTCCATCGGGTTAGAATAATGACCCGGTGGTGTTGGGACATGCTGTGTCGAAACGTTGTTCTGACGAGGCGGATCCACCAAGCGTGGCTGAACCGGCGCCCCGCTCCAGGTGCCTCCGTCCGGTTTACCACCGGCGGATAACTGGTCCTCACTCCTGGGGTATTAAAGAGGTTCCTGGCCTCATAAACCGGCGGCAGGCGAGACCGGTACCTCCTCTTCATGACATCGTTTGATGCACTCTGATCCAGCATAAGCCGGTAAGCCTGTGCATCCGATGCGGCCCGTTTCGCAGCCATCCTGGTATCCTCAGCCGCCAAGTCGGCCTTGGCCTGGGTAATCTGATCTTTCACCTTCGCGATTTCCGCATTATGCGCATCTTGATCCGCCGGGTTAAACTCCGCCATCAGTGTTGCCAACGCGTCAAATAAATCAGATAGAACCTGAGCCGGCGGCCATACAGGGCCTCCTGTCCCGGCTGCCGTTGCCGCTGCTGATCCGGAAATCATCGCCGCTGCGGTTCAAGAGTGGAGCACTGGCTATGTACCGGGCATGAAGATCACGACCCGGTTTGGCGGATCAAAGGGGTCTGGAATACTGTCGCCATCGGAGCAACCCCCAATCTGGCCATCTTGCAACTGGTATAATTACTCGGTCTCTTCGGTCGATGACTCATCGCCAGAATAAACGACGGTCTCACCACCAGATTCTGATCTATCCTCAGATTCCACTCCGTGAATGGCTCCCACGAAGGCACGCTTCACGGCAGGCTTAACCCGGGCAGATCTCGCACGCTGAGCTGTCTCGACGATGTCGGTGCAGATGTCCTAGAGAAAGGGGACCCACGAATCTTGCCAATGAAAACGTGTATGCCGCCAAAGGGGACCCGGTACCCGTACTCGATTGAGCCGGCCTCGGGGCCCCAGCCTGCATCGTCGATGTAGATCTTGCCGCGACGATTCTTGGTCATCCGGCCCACGGCGTACCCCTTGAGTCCTTCGAAGCTGCCCTCTAAGAACTCGAAACCATCGTGCGATAGCCCCATGGTGGGCGCCAACTATCGTGGTTTTGTCACGGTAGATGTCCTAGAGAAAGGACTTAGTCATGGAGCCATCGCGACGGGTTAGCTTAAACGGGTTAAAGCAGACAAAGGGACGCAGATATTTTATACTGGTTCGGCCCCTTGCGGTGAAGGTAAAAGCCTACGATCCAGTTGTTGTGGGATTGCTTGGGTTTCGATGACCAGGGAGCGAATACGCTTTGCCTAGGTCTCGAGTTGTTGTCTGTCGTCCTCAAACCGCCGCCGGGTCGTCCCCTTATATACATGGGTTGACTCCCGTCGGTTTACAGAATCCCGAGGCCGGATCATAAACGTGTCCGGCTCGGTCTCTACTCTTTCTATCTTACAACACAAGTTTACATATCAATATCGGTTTACGTCTACAGGCCTTAAACCGGCTTTGGGCCCTGGGCCTTCATAAAGCGTCACCGTCTTTGTCTTCATGGGCTTCAGACACAGTGAACCATTAGGGGGTTAACCCGGCCTCTCCTGGCCGGTTTACGCCCAGTAGTAATATCCCCAACACAGGACGAGGAGAAGCTTTTGACTAATGCAACCTACCCTCGCCCAGGCGATGGACATGCAGCAGTTCATTCGGTGTCAGATTTCCAGAGGCATACCATCATTGTTCGACTTCACGAAGAGGCGAAGAGCCAAGCACAAGGTTTAGTAGTACGAGTAGTACCACTACTAGAACCGCATGGTGGAGCATCTGTACTCTTATTTTATTTTAATCTTTGATAAACTACACATTTATTTGGGAGAAGTGCGGAAAATGGCAGCCCAATAGTAGTATTAAAAACATCGAACATGTAATGATGATATCGGTCAACCAGTCTTGAATATATCTTGGCCTCCGTGCGAGCACGTCTGTGTGTTCTCAGTCCTCGTCTCTCTCAAGGAATGGCGGGTTGGCCATTTTGCCGTCAACTAAGATCGGTTTGCTCACACTCCGGTCCCACATGTCAGTGATATGCCAAGAGGAAGTGCGTTGACCGACTGGCCATACGCGTACTTGGTTTTGTACCTTCATACTACTCCTCCCTCTGTCACAGTTTATACGGAGCGCTTCATTCTGATGCATTTCTCTCCATGCATTTCCACCACCAGAGAGACTTTAGACGCGTTTTGTTTAATGCTCAACTAATTAGGGCGTGGTAACCGCAATCAAGTCCACAATTTTCTCTCGATGTACTATGTGTGTACGGGGAGCGGAGTAAGTGCATGCATGTGTACCCGGGGTGGAAGCATTGCATGCATGTGTGTACGCATTATTTCCTCAAGTAATAGACATCGTGCTATAACTACCAATGCTATTTTTCAGGTCGATCGCTAGTCGCCTTGGTCCCAAAGATTATTTTTTAAGCACGGTCTATAAACAGTGACGGAGGGAGTAGTATGAGCGGATTCAAAGAAGAGCGTATTGATGGTTTCTTCTTCCGAGTAACTTACAGTGGGAAAGGTGGGGCTTATGATTTGACTTCTCATTGCTCACTATTAGTGCGGCGCAACGAACGGGCTGAGTCTCCCATGCGGTTGTGCACTACTCCCTCTGTTCTTAAATATACTACGAAGTATTTGTCTTTCTAGAGATTTCAACAAGTGACTACATACGAAGAAAAATGAGTGAATCTACACTCTAAAATATTTCCATTTGAAATTTGTAAAAAAAGAAATATTTAGGAACGGAGGAAGTATAATTTTGTGCATGGCACATGGACTTGGATGCTGAAGAGGCTTCTCGCAATGCTATCAAGCTTCCAGCATTTGTTTACAAAATTGACGTACTATACAAATAATTTTCCAGCGACATGAAATTGTACAATGCTCTTAGCTTTCAGCTTTTGTTTCATGTGTCTTGCCATCCATGCTCTTTCGGAAACAATAAAAAACTAACTTCCTTGCTAATGCATCTCAATGATTAGCAGATCAGAGCTAACATTTACATCACAACTGAAGACAAAGTTGTGAGAAGGTGTTAAATTAAAATTGATCCATGCTTTCATTGGCAGCGACTTCCCCCCAGCTCTGTCTAAATCAACAAGGCACATTGGGAAAAAAGTAGCTGTCTGGAGCATGCAACATTCTGATCATTTTGTGCAGTTCCACTAAAATAGAGCTAAGCGTCCCTGTTCCAAAGATATTAAGTGTGATGACAATAATAGAGGACTGTTGATGAAACAATAAACACACAAATAGAAGCCGGTCACCTTTGTAGTCTCTCTTAAGACTAACTAGTTTGAGAAGATTAAGCAAATTGTTGGAGAAGATTAGGCTCGGAGTTGGATGAGGAGGATAGAGCAAAACCAATCTCCCTTTGTGCAGTCGCACTGAAATGTAGAGACGTTGCCCGTGTGACGTTTTAGTACAACTACACAAAACACTCTTAAGAAAAAAGTGTTTGTGCAATTTACCAAAAGGTCGCAATAGCAATGAGGTGAAATGGATAGCCCTGTTTGCAAAAAAGAGGTAGAAAGGAAACAATTACTGGCCAATAACAGTTGATGACACATACGACGAGAAAAAAGAAGCATATTCCTTGTCCTAAGGGAAGATAACAACACAGTTGTGTTTGTCTAAAACAGTGTGAGGACGAGATTGCAACATGGAAAGTACGCCGGACGAGCTACGTTTTGGGCAAAGAACTATGGAAGATCCACATGCAAGATTTTCCACATGCAGCGACGTGGGAAGATGGGCAGTGGAGCAAGGCCGGAGGGGATACCTGGGGGTCGTTGGGATGTAACTAGGAGAGCTGCGGCGGGTGGGATCTGCCCATATTGCGGTAGCGAGCAGGTGGCGTAGGCCCTACCACGCCGGAGCTTGGTCAGAGAGAACGGCGGGTACCGCAGACCGGGACGTGCTGCCTCGACACCGTCGAACGGGGAAACAATTCACATCCTTCCTTTGCACCGGCGGACGGGATGCGGCCGGATCAGTGACCAACAGTGAGAGAGAGAGAGGCGACTGCCGCCTTGTGTGAGATACCTTGAAGAGAGACAAACCCCAGCAGGCAGGCTCCATTGTATATAGTGGAGTGGACTACCTTTTCTCCATAAAATCGTTTTATATTCTGTGTACGTGCCATTGAGCGATATAACTTTATTTAAAAATAACGCGCCAACGCATCAAGTCAAACTTTGTTTCGTGCACGCGTGGTACATGACCTCTGTAGGTAAACAACCGCTACACACGCTCAAATTAGCACATGGGCTGCCATTTCATACAGAAATGAGCTCCCGCATGTACCCGCGCGGGTGTGGATGGGCACGAAGCGTGAGAGGGGACAGGTGCAGTTTGTCTCTGTGGCACGGATACCTACCTGCAGCGCTCGAATATCGGTGTGTGGTGGGGGTGGGGGGAGAACTAATTAACTATAGAGGTACAATGGCTGGTATGTGTGTGGAGGAGGAGAGAGACCTACCTAATGCATTGAGGGAGATCGATCGGCATCCATGCATATGTGTAGGAGAGGAATAAGCACTACAAAAAAAGACACATCCGTGACATTTTGGGCCGAATGAATTTTTTTTCTGTCATGCTTATGACACTTCTATGACGATAATTGTGACAAAACCCGGTATCATCATAGATGTGGTACTCCTACTTCTATGACAAAAAATCATGACTGAAAATGGGCTTTTCGTCCTGGGCAGGCCGGAGACGCAGCTGCATGACATTCTTTGGGCCGTCCATGACGGAAAAAACCGTGGTAGAAGCGAGGGTGAGGAAAATATCGGGGAGTTCCCGGTTACGGAGGGTGGTCGGGGGCCGAGCGATGCGTGATTGTCTCATACACGTACGCGCGTGGGTGCGACGCGTTGGGCTCTAACTGAACCCGAGTGAGGCGTTCGCCTACTGAACCCGAGGGGTTGCACTGTAGGCTACGCGTTACTGAACCCGAGCGATCGATCGGTGGCTGTTAACTGAACCCCATCGAGCGATTCCTTCATGATAGTCTCCAATGTATCTATAATTTTTTATTGTTCCATGCTATTATATTATCAGTTTTGGATGTTTAATGGGCTTTATTATGCACTTTTATATCATTTTTGGGAGTAACCTACTAACCAAAGGCCCAGTGCAAATTGCTGTTTTTTTGCCTATTTCAGTGTTTCGCGGGAAAGGAATATCAAACGGAATCCAAACGGAATGAAACCTTCGCGAGGATCGTTTTTGGAACAAACGCAATCCAAGAGACCTGGAGTGGACGTAAAGGAAGCGGCGAGGTAGGAGGGCGCGCCCACCCTCGTGGGCCCCTCGTAGCTCCACCGACCTACTTCTTTCGCCTATATATACTCATATACCCCGAAAACATCCCGGGGCACCACGAAACCCTATTTCCACCGCCGCAACCTTCTGTACCCGTGAGATCCAATCTTGGGGCCTTTTCCGGTGCTCCGCCGGATGGGGAATCGATCACGGAGGGCTTCTACATCAACACCATAGCCTCTCCGATGATGTGTGAGTAGTTTACCACAGACCTTTGGGTCCATAGTTATTAGCTAGATGGCTTCTTCTCCCTCTTTGGATCTCAATACAAAGTTCTCCTTGATTCTATTGGAGATCTATTAGATTTAATACCTTTTGCGGTGTGTTTGTCGAGATCCGATGAATTGTGGGTTTATGATCAAGATTATGTATGAACAATATTTGGTTCTTCTCTGAATTCTTATATGCATCATTTGATATCTTTGCAAGTCTCTTCGAATTATCAGTTTGGTTTGGCCTACTAGATTGATCTTTCTTGCAATGGGAGAATCTTAGCTTTGGGTTCAATCTTGCGGTGTCCTTTCCTAGTGACAACAAGGCACGTATTGTATTGTTTCCATCGAGGATAAAAAGATGGGGTTTATGTCATATTGCTTGAGTTTATCCCTCTACATCGTGTCATCTTGCTTAATGCGTTACTCTGTTCTTATGAACTTAATAATCTAGATGCATGCAGGATAGCGGTCGATGTGTGGAGTAATAGTAGTAGATGCAGAATCGTTTCGGTCTACTCGTCACGGACGTGATGCCTATATACATGATCATGCCTAGATGTTCTCATAAATATGCGCTTTTCTATCAATTGCTCGATAGTAATTTGTTCACCCATCGTAGATTTTACTATCTTGAGAGAAGCCACTAGTGAAACCTATGGCCCCCGGGTCTATTTTCCATCATATTAATCTCCTGTCAATCAGCTATTTCTGTCACCGTTTATTTTGCAATCTTTACTTTTCAATCTATACAACAAAAATACCAAAAATATTTATCTTATTATCTTTATCAGATCTCACTTTTGCAAATGGTCGTGAAGGGATTGACAACCCCTTTATCGCGTTGGTTGCAAGGTTCTTATTTGTTTGTGCAGGTACTAGGGATTTGTGTGTAACCTCCTACTGGATTGGTACCTTGGTTCTCAAAAACTGAGGGAAATACTTATGCTACTTTGCTGCATCACCCTTTCCTCTTCAAGGGAAAACCAAGCATGCTCAAGAGGTAGCAAGAAGGATTTCTAGCGCCGTTGCCGGGGAGGTTTACACCAAGTCAAGTCAAGAGTTGATCTCCCAGCAACTAGCCGATTTCTGGCACCGTTGCCGGGGAGATCTACGCACAAGTCAAGACATACCAAGTACCCATCACAAACTCTTATCCCTCGCATTACATTATTTGCCATTTTGTTGGGGAACGTACAGAAATTTAAAATTTTCTACGCATCACCAAGATCAATCTATGGAGTTTACTTGCAACGAGAGGGAAGGAGTGCATCTACATACCCTTGTAGATCGCGAGCGGAAGCGTTCAAGAGAACGGGGTTGATGGAGTCGTACTCGTTGTGATCCAAATCACCGATGATCCTAGCGCCGAACGGACGGCACCTCCGCGTTCAACACACGTACGGAGCAGCGACGTCTCCTCCTTCTTGATCCAGCAAGGGGGGAGGAGTGGTTGATGGAGATCCAGCAGCACGACGGCGTGGTGGTGGAAGTAGCGGGATTCCAACAGGGCTTCGCCAAGCGCCGCGGGAGGAGGGAGATGTGTCACGGGAGGGAGAGGGAGGCGCCATGGCTTAGGGTTTGCTGCCCTCCCTTCCCCCCACTATATATAGGGCCAAGGGAGAGGGGGGGCGCAGCCTTGGCCCTTCCTCCAAGGAAGGGTGCGGCCAGGGAGGAGTCCATCCTCCCCAAGGCACCTAGGAGGTGCCTTCCCCCTTTAGGACTTCCTTTATCTTATCTCTTGGCGCATGGGCCTCTTGGGGCTGGTTCCCTTGGCCCATATAGGCCAAGGCGCACACCCCACAGCCCATGTGGCCCCCCCGGGGCATGTGGACCCCTTGGTGGACCCCCGGAGCACTCCCGGTACAATACCGATAATGCGCGAAACCTTTCCGGCGACCAAAACAAGACTTCCCATATAGAAATCTTTACCTCCGGACCATTCCGCAACTCCTCGTGACGTCCGGGATCTCATCCGGGACTCCGAACAACTTTCGGGTTACCGCATACTAATATCTCTACAACCCTAGCGTCACCGAACCTTAAGTGTGTAGACCCTACGGGTTCGGGAGACACGCAGACATGACCGAGACGACTCTCCGGTCAATAACCAACAACGGGATCTGGATACCCATGTTGGCTCCCACATGCTCCTCGATGATCTCATCGGATGAACCACGATGTCGAGGATTCAATCAATCCCGTATACAATTCCCTTTGTCTATCGGTATGTTACTTGCCCGAGATTCGATCGTCGGTATCCCGATACCTTGTTCAATCTCGTTACCGGCAAGTCTCTTTACTCGTTCCGTAACACATCATCCCGTGATCAACTCCTTGGTCACATTGTGCACATTATGATGATGTCCTACCGAGTGGGCCCAGAGATACCTCTCCATTTACACGGAGTGACAAATCCCAGTCTCGATTCGTGCCAACCCAACAGACACTTTCGGAGATACCTGTAGTGCACCTTTATACCCACCCAGTTACGTTGTGACGTTTGGTACACCCAAAGCATTCCTACGGTATCCGGGAGTTGCACAATCTCATGGTCTAAGGAAATGATACTTGACATTAGAAAAGCTCTTAGCAAACGAACTACACGATCTTGTGCTAGGCTTAGGATTGGGTCTTGTCCATCACATCATTCTCCTAATGATGTGATCCCGTTATCAACGACATCCAATGTCCATGGTCAGGAAACCGTAACCATCTATTGATCAATGAGCTAGTCAACTAGAGGCTTACTAGGGACATGGTGTTGTCTATGTATCCACACATGTATCTGAGTTTTCTATCAATACAATTCTAGCATGGATAATAAACGATTATCATGAATAAGGAAATATAATAATGACTAATTTATTATTGCCTCTAGGGCATATTTCCAACAATGTGTGCAGTGGGTGGATGCCAGGGAAAATATGTTATGTCAGAGCTATTTTGTTGATTTTGCTTATGCTCCTACATGTAATTATTATGAGAGAGGAAAATATGGTTGTAGAAATTTTCATGTCACTAAATTTCCTCTCGTTATGTTGAGATTGCTATTGTTTCTTTCTTCTTCCTTGCATATTCTAGATCTTGATTGCCTTGCTAATTTGTTTTCCTATAAAATGGCTATGCATAGGAAGTATGTTAGACTTAGATGTGTTTGTCACGTGTTTCATGATGCTCTCTTTGCGCTGCAATTCTTGTCTTTCATGTGAGCATCATCGAAATCTTTATGCCTAGCTAGGGGCGTTAAACGATAGCGCTTGTTCGGAGGCAACCCGATTTTATTTTTGTTCCTTGCTTTTTGTTCCTGTTTAGTAATAAATAGTTCATCTAGCCTCTGGTTATATGCGGTTTTATGTTTTAATTAGTGTTTGTGCCAAGTAAAACCTATAGGATCTTCTTGGGTGATAATTATTTGATCTTGTTGAAAAAAGTGAGAAACTTTCTGCTTACGAAAACAATTGTTAAAAAACACCAGAACATGATAAAATAATAATTCCAATTGCAGTAGATCAATAAACAAATTATTTAGGCCGTCCGATTTTGGCAGAATTTTTGAGTTACAGAAGTTTGCGTTTGATACAGATTACTACAGACTATTCTGTTTTTGACAGATTCTGTTTTTCGTGTGTTGTTTGCTTATTTTGATGAATCTATGGCTAGTATCGGGGGGTATGAACCATGGAAAAGTTGGAATACAGTAGGTTTAACAGCAATATAAATAAAAAATGAGTTAATTACAGTACCTTAAAGTGGTGGTTTGTTTTATTTCGCTAACGGAGCTCATGAGATTTTCTGTTGAGTTTTGTGTTGTGAAGTTTTCAAGTTTTTGGGTAAGGATTTGATGGATTTTGGAACAAGGAGTGGCAAGAGCCTAAGCTTTGGGATGACCAAGGCACCCCAAGGTAAAATACAAGGATAACCAAATGCCTAATCTTGGGGATGCCCCGGAAGGCACCCCTCTTTCGTCTTCGTCTATCGATAACTTTACTTGAGGCTATATGTTTATTCACCACATGATATGTGTTTTGCTTGGAGCGTCTTGTATGATTTGAGTCTTTGCTTTTCAGGTTACCACAATCATCCTTGCTGTACACACCTTTTGGAGAGACACACATGATTCGGAATTTATTAGAATACTCTATGTGCTTCACTTATATCTTTTGAGCTAGATAATTTTGCTCTAATGCTTCACTTATATCTTTTAGAGCACGGTAGTGGTTTTATTTTATAGAAATTATTGATCTCTCATGCTTCACTTATATTATTTTGAGAGTCCTTTAGAACAGCATGGTAATTTGCTTTGGCTATAAAATTAGTCCTAATATGATAGGCATCCAAGATGGGTCTAATAAAAACTTTCATATAAAGCGCATTGAATACTATGAGAAGTTTGATACTTGATGATTGTTTTGAGATATGAATATGATGATATTAGAGTTGTGCTAGTTGAGTAATTGTGAATTTGAGAAATACTTGTGTTGAAGTTTGCAAGTCCCGTAGCATGCACGTATGGTAACCGTTGTGTGACAAATTTGAAACATGAGGTGTTCTTTGATTGTCATCCTTATGAGTGGCGGTCGGGGACGAGCGATGGTCTTTTCCTACCAATCTATCCCCTAGGATCATGCGCGTAATGCTTGGTTTTTGATGACTTGTAGATTTTCGCAATAAGTATGTGAGTTCTTTATGACTAATGTTGACTCCATGGATTATACACACTCTCACCTTTCCATCGTTGGTAGCCTCTTCGGTACCGTGCATTGCCCTTTCTCACCTTGGGAGTTGGTGCAAACTTCGCCGGTGCATCCAAACCCCGTGATATGATACGCTCTATCACACATAAACCTCCTTATATCTTCCTCAAAACAGCCACCATACCTACCTATTATGGCATTTCCATAGCCATTCCAAGATATATTGCCATGCAACTTTCCACCGTTCCGTTTATTATGACACGCTTCATCATTGTCATATTGCCTTGCATGATCATGTAATTGACATCGTATTTGTGGCAAAGCCACCATGCATAATTTATCATACATGTCTCTCTTGATTCATTGCCCATCCCGGTACACCGCCGGAGGCACTCATATAGAGTCATATTTTGTTATAGTATCGAGTTGTAATCATTGAGTTGTAAATAAATAGAAGTGTGATGATCATCATTAATAGAGCATTGTCCCATAAAAAAAGAAAGGCCAAATAAAAAAAAGGAAGGCCCAAAAAAAGAAAAAAGAAATAAATGGGACAATGCTACTATCCTTTTTCCACACTTGTGCTTCAAAGTAGCACCATGATCTTTATGATAGAGAGTCTCTTATTTTGTCACTTTCATATACTAGTGGGAATTTTTCATTATAGAACTTGGCTTGTATATTCCAACAATGGGCTTCCTCAAATGCCCTAGGTCTTCGTGAGCAAGCAAGTTGGATGTACACCCACTTTGTTTCTTTTGTTGAGCTTTCATACATTTATAGCTCTAGTGCATCCATTGCATGGCAATCCCTACTCCTTGCATTGACATCAATTGATGGGCATCTCCCTAGCCCGTTGATTAGCCGCATCAATGTGAGACTTTCTTATTTTTTTGTCTTCTCCACACAACCCCCATCATTATATTCTATTCCACCCATAGTGCTATGTCCATGGCTCATGCTCATGTATTGCGTGAAAGTTGAAAAGTTTGAGAAATACTAAAGTATGAAACAATTGCTTGGCTTGTCATCGGGGTTGTGCATGATGAGAGCATTTTTGCGTGACGAAAATGAAGCATGGCCAAACTATATGATTTTGTAGGGATGAGCTTTCTATTGCCATGTTATTTTGAGAAGACATAATTGCTTAGTTAGTATGCTTGAAGTATTATTATTTTTATGTCAATATTAAACTTTTATCTTGAATCTTTCGGATCTAAACATTCATGCCACAATAAAGAAAAGTACGTAGGAAATTATGTTAGGAAGCATTCCACATCAAAAAATTTGTTTTTATCATTTACCTACTCGAGGACGACCAGGAATTAAGCTTGGGGATGCTAGATACGTCTCCAACGTATATATATAATTTTTGATTGTTCCATGCTATTATATTATCTGTTTTGGATGTTTAATGGGCTTTATTATGCACTTTTATATTATTTTTGGGACTAACCTACTAACCAAAGGCTCAGTGCAAATTGTTTTTTTGCCTATTCAGTGTTTCGCAGAAAAGGAATATCAAACAGAATCCAAACGGAATGAAACCTTCGTGAGGATCATTTTTGGAACAAACGCAATCCAGGAGACTTGGAGTGGACGGAAAGGAAGCCACGAGGTGGCCGTGAGGTAGGAGGGCGTGCCCCCACCCTCGTGTGCCCCTCGTAGCTCCACCGACCTACTTCTTTCGCCTATATATACTCATATACCCTGAAAACATCCAGGAGCACCACAAAACCCTATTTCCACCGCCGCAACCTTCTGTACCCGTGAGATCCCATCTTGGGACCTTTTCCGGTGATCCGCCGGAGGGTGAATTGATCACGGAGGGCTTCTACATCAACACCATAGCCTCTCCGATGATGTGTGAGTAGTTTACCACAGACCTTAGGGTCCATAGTTCTTAGCTAGATGGCTTCTTCTCTCTCTTTGGATCTCAATACAAAGTTCTCCTCGATTCTCTTGGAGATCTATTAGATGTAATACTTTGTGCGATGTGTTTGTCTAGATCTGATGAATTGTGGGTTTATGATCAAGATTACCTATGAACAATATTTGGTTCTTCTCTGAATTCTTATATGCATGATTTGATATCTTTGCAAGTCTCTTCGAATTATCTGTTTGGTTTGGCCTACTAGATTGATCTTTCTTGCAATGGGAGAAGTGCTTTGCTTTGGGTTCAATCTTGCGGTGTCCTTTCCCAGTGACAGCAGGGGCAGCAAGGCACGTATTGTATTGTTGCCATCGAGGATAAAAAGATGGGGTTTATGTCATACTGCTTGAGTTTATCCCTCTTCATCATGTCATCTTGCTTAATGCCTTACTCTGTTCTTATGAACTTAATACTCTAGATGCATGCTGGATAGCGGTCGATGTGTGGAGTAATAGTAGTAGATGCAGAATCGTTTCGGTCTACTTGTCACGGACGTGATGCCTATCATGCCTAGATATTCTCATAACTATGCGCTTTTCTATCAATTGCTCGACAGTAATTTGTTCACCCACCGTAGAATTTACTATCTTGAGAGAAGCATGTAAACAGGTCAGCAAACCTTGCGGCGCATCTTCGTGCGAATCGTGCTTGCTGCACTTTGAATGTTACCGAGAGCTGGCTTGATGAAACACCTCGCTTCCTTCTTCTTTTTTTTGCAGGGTACCTCGCTTCCTAGTGACCAGTCTCTTGGCTGATCGTCCTAAGAATGCTTATATATGAATAAAGCTATCTCATTTACCCGGAAAAAAGATTAAGCCATACTAACCAGAAAGGAGGGAGTATGGACTAGCACTACTTTTTGGTGTGTCCCGTCAACTCGCAGAACGAGGAGAATCTTGCAGGACAAGGTGAAGCTCGTTTACGCCCACTCTGTCTACCTGAAGCCTGGTGGCTCGCAGGATGTCGTGGTTTTGTCACGGCAGATATCCTAGAGAAAGGACTTAGTCGTGGAGCCATCGCGACGGGTTAGCTTAAAGGGGTTAAAGCGGAGAAAGGGGCGCAGAGAGTTTATACTGGTTCGGCCCCTTGCGGTGAAGGTAAAAGCCTACGATCCAGTTGTTGTGGGACTGCTTGGGTTTCGATGACCAGGGAGCGAATACGCTTTGCCTAGGTCTCGAGTTGTTGTCTGTCGTCCTCAAACCGCCGCCGGGTCGTCCCCTTATATACATGGGTTGATACCCGTCGGTTTACAGAATCCCGAGGCCGGCTCATAAACATGTCCGGCTCGGTCTCTACTCTTTCTATCTTACAACACAAGTTTACATATCGATATCGGTTTACGTCTACAACCCTTAAACCGGCTTTGGGCCCCGGGCCTTCATAAAGCGTCACCGTCTTTGTCTTCATGGGCTTCAGACATAGTGAACCATTAGGGGGTTAACCCGGCCTCTCCTGGCCGGTTTACGCCCAGTAGTAATATCCCCAACATTAGGCCCCAGATTGATTTGAACTGGTTCATGTCAATCCTCAACGCATCATCATCTTCACAGAAATCATGTAAACCGCCATGACGTCACTTTCCAGGACCATGATAAATTGCCATGACGTCATCTGTTATTAAGAACTGCGCATAACCCACCTTTATTAATGAGCCTCCGACAATCGAGGCAACAGAGCTGTCACATATCCCATTTTTGGGCTCCTCGATCTTCGCGCCTGCCTTTTATCCATTCACCTTATAAATAAGCCTGAGGGGTCCCTTTCACTTTTCCCCCTCGTGCCTCTTCACGTCGTCTTCTTCCTCGCGCCGACCGACCTGCGAGCTCCGCCGCCGCCGTTGTCCTTCGCCTCTGCCTCAACAACGGCCGCTGCATCAACCTGACCGTACCAGAGAAACGCGGTGATCCTCCGCTGCTTCGTCAGCACCAGTAAGTTCATCTTCTCCTCACTCTAGATCCACCATTAGGGTTCAGTGTTCTTCATAGTTCTTCAAAGTTCTTGAAACTGTTCTTCCTTGTTCCTCTTCAGTAATACCAATGGCTAGTTAGATCTGATACTTTCCAATGCCCTTATACTTTAAACTCCTTTTTCCTTGTTAAGGAATCTGCTTTATACCAAACTCATCTGATCTTACTGAACTCTTTGAGTACTTGAAATTAGGTCAGAATATATTTTGATTTTCCAACCCACGGCAGATCTGAAGTTACCATGCCAAGCTGTGAAACTTGTTTTTCCTTCACTTAGGTACCTTAGATCTGTACCTTTTCATACCAATATAGGCGGTTTAGCTTTTGAAAGAATGATAATCCGGCAGGTACCATTAGTCCCCTCTTAAACCGCCGATTCATTTATCTTTGCACCTTCTCCGTCGCAAGGTTCTGGCTTAGCAATATCAGACCCGGTTTAACAATATGCGTACACCTCTGCTTTAACTTGCATCACCTTATACTTGCTCACCATAAATCTTAAACTGGCAATAACTATTTTTCAGCTTCCGTTGAGATGGCCAAACAAGTCTATGAATGTAACTGGGCTCCTTCCCGGGTTACCGAAGAGCAATTAGACAGATGTGTCGCGACTGGCGCTTTAGCCAAGAAAGAGGTCATCCACTAGAGGGCCCCCGGTCTAGAAAATCCTCCTGAGCCCAAAGATAGAGAAGTAGTCATTTTTGTTGACCACCTGGCCCGAGGCTTTAGCCCTCTCGGTTCAAAATTCTTCCGAGACGTGCTTGCCAGTTTTCAGCTTCACCGTCAGGACATCGGTCCAAACTCTGTGTCCAACATCTGCCATTTCCAAGTCTTTTGTGAGGCTTATCTTCAAGAGGAGCCCACAGTTGAATTGTTTAGAGTTTTCTTTCACTTAAACCGTCGCACAGAGTTCACAGATGGACCCAATACTGAACTTGGCAGAATGGCGGTTCAAAAAAGGAAGGAAGTCAGCTTCCCCCATGCCAAGCTTCACAGTCACCCCAAGGAGTGGAACCAAACTTGGTTTTACTACAAAGATACATCTCCAACTGATGAAAACCCCTTGCCGGGTTACCGGCCTCACCGTCTCAGCAATACACATCCTTTTCCCCAGAGGTTGACTATAAAGGAAAGGTCCACCTATGCTCCGCAACTGTCAAAGCTTCAAGCCTTTATGGCAAACGGTTTAACAGGTGTTGATTTTGCTCGCTGTTGGATAAGCTGGAGCATTCTGCCATTAAGCCAGTGCCCCGGTTTGATGTGTGAATATACAGGGAGTTTGACCGATCCTCAATGGCATATTATCATTCAGCTAACAGAGGCTGAAGTTACAGGAGCTGTCAAGAAAATGTTGAATGAATCGGAGGCCGTCTGCGGCCAGACCGGACTAAGTCCTTGCTGCACCTCCAACAAACCGCCAGCTGTAAGAACCACATGACTTCTTTGTTTTCAGCTTAATCCTTTAAAACATTCCCTTTATATTTTGTTCATCTTTGCCAGGGTGATGACCCGTTCTGGAAGAAAAAACCGCCACAGGATAAACCGGCAAAACCACAAGACAAACCGGCCAAGCCACTTCGCCCGAAGACCAAGGTTGTTAAAAAACCTGCCAAGAAAAGGACCACTGCATCCTCTGAGCCAAATGCTGATGACGATGTGGGTAACCCGGAATCAGAGGTAGAACTTGACTCTCTTGGTTCATTTTTCGTACACCTCATTGACAATGACTATTATCAGGACGACGCTGAAGGCAGCCAAGCTGATGATGTAGAGGTAACCATTCTTTCCTCCGATTCAGATCCTCTGCCAACGTCAAAAATCCGTCGAGCAAACCGGAAAGTAAAATTTTCTCACCCCCTTGCTTACTTGGACCCAAACTTTCTTTTGAAGATGCAGCAACACGAAGCTCGCCACACGACCCGGCACAGTGGTCAGGTAGTTACCTCCGCCGCTTTACCGAACACTCCGGTTCGGAAACACCGCAGAGGTCTCTTATACTCTTGACACTTCTTGCCCCAAGGCGGGTTGTTTCCGACAGCCTCTTCATCCGTCTGATTCAAATTATCAGGGCCCTTCCCACTCATCTTCTGGCGAGTCATCAGCCACAAAGCTTCCGCCCCTCAACACAGTTCCTGGGTGAGTTATGCACTTGCTTTTATCTTTGATGTATTGTTTTTGCATACTTTACTAATCTTCATGTTTATTTTCCTTAGTGCCAATCCCAGACCCAGCAAGAAGGCTCGGTTGAATAAACCGGCTGACGATAATATGGCTGTTGAACCGGAAAAAAATCCAAATCCAGAAGAAACCGATGCTGATGCCATGCTCAATGACCCGCCGTCTGAAGACCATGACTTGTTTATTGAACAAGTAGAAATTGACACCACGAGCCATGCTGAAAATCCATCCAGCCCGGCCCGACCTGATGATAAATCGACCAGTCCAGCTAAGGCTACTGACAAACCGCCAACTCCAGTGAAGGTTGCTGATGGTAAAGAGGATGACGTTATGATTACCGGCGTCAGCCACGCCGCTCCTGGCAACCCGGTCGCTTTGTCCAAACATAGCGCCAAAGATGAGCTTGCTGCTATGGGCAAAGGCAAATGGAGCACCGATTTGTCCAGCTACTCCCATCTCAAGGCCCAGACATTCATTCCGGCTTCTTGAACCGTCTGTACACCAGTCGTGATTTCGAGGCCGGTTTAGTAAATCTGATGAAAGAGCGATATGAGGTAACCACACAACTATTTCTCTTATGTCCAATGTCAAATATTAACTCCAGTAGCCCCCAAGTGACGGTTTGGAATACCAATCTAAACCGGGACTTAGTAATAATTTTATACTTGCACTACTATATCTTTTCACCGGTGTAGCCCCCAAGGGCCGGTTTAACTTTGTAAAGATGAACCGAGACTTTTAAAAGACTTCCCAGATCAGTACTTTGAACAAACACACATTAGCCCCCAAGTGCCAAGAGTAATACTTGTATTGTGCTTGGAACTTGTAGAAATTTTCGAGAACAAGCAAATATGCATTAGCCCCCAAGTATCATGTGCATAACTTGTTATGTGCTTGGTACTTCAAACATGTATTACCAACTCATTATACTTCTGTCTGTTATAGGCTGAGCTGAGCAAAAAGGAAGCTCAAACCGCTGATCTGCAGGAAAACATCAAATCCCAGCAAGCCGAAACCGCCAAGGCCAAGGAAGAGTTGACCAGCACTTTAGGCGCTATGGAGAAACTGAAATAGAGCTTCAACACGGAGCGGGCGGATTGGGAGGTAGAAAAATCCGCTTTGCGAAAAAGGGCCGAAGACGCAGAAGCAGCGCTTAAACCGGTAGTAGATGAGCTGACTGGCGTGAAGTGGGAGATACATGCCATGACTGCTGCTGTGTTCGGTAAACATCCTTGATTTACACTCTCAACATATCTTCCCATGCATTGCCGGTTTATTGACGTTTGTAATGGTGCAGGAACTCGCATTAGCCATCTGGGCTCTAATGTACAGAAAAAGCTGAAGGCTGCGTATACTCTGATAGAACAGTTATATACTGGTGCGCAGCGGATCATCTATACTGCTTCACACAACAAGCCTCCCCCCACTTTAATCAAGGAAACCTTAGAAATGTTATCTATGCTTCCTGCCCGGGTAGAAGAGCTAAAAAAGTCTGCTGCAAGGGCGGGCGCTCTAACCGCACTAACCCGGGTAAAAGCATGGGTACTGACCTTGATCCAGTTGAAGCGGCCAAAGGCTATCCCAACTTAAAAGAAGACGGATCACAATTTGGCAATGATGATCTCCGAACCATAAACCGGGAAGTACGTCCACTAGCATGTCAACTGGCTGAAGAAGTGGACCTCTCATATTATCAGGCGATCTATGATGACAAGAACAGACGGGTTGCGGCACCAATTCCGGAAGCACAAATCTTATCCCGCCAATCCGTAAGCACACCTATGCCCCTGACATTGAACCGTCCACCCTTATAAGCGATGAAGCTGTATTCCAAGCCCT
This sequence comes from Aegilops tauschii subsp. strangulata, assembly GCF_002575655.3. Lineage (NCBI taxonomy): Eukaryota > Viridiplantae > Streptophyta > Magnoliopsida > Poales > Poaceae > Aegilops > Aegilops tauschii. Next base: position 259,404,301 of record NC_053039.3, on the reverse strand, counting down.
AACTGGGATCGCCTGGGCAACTGTTTACCTCCAGCCACTGGGTAGAGAGGAAGGAGTTGAACCGGTGCAGGCTGATCCGCAGCCGTCAAGTCAAGCTGGTGACGAATCATGATCTGGAGGCCGGTTTAGTCTTCTACCTGCTGCAATGCTTATTGTGAAACAATTATCCTTTTGGGCACTGAAACACCTTGTAATAGGCTAGTTAAAACACTTGGTCTGGTATGCCTTCGTGCATATTTATCTATGCCTGACACTTGCTAATCCGCCATGCTTAAGACATATTATGCTCATAATCCATAGCAATTTACTCAAGCTATTCCTGCACACAAGAAGTAGATAGTGTCCTGGCGGTTTACCGCCGAACGGGTCATGATGCCCAGATACAAAGCCAGGGTTTATAACCGAGGCTGTAAAAAGATGATCAAATATGAAAATAATTGATACCTCTGACCTTGAGTCATAATGTTGGCTGACCAACATTGTAGTAAGGGTGATAACCCTAATGTTGAGTATAATAACTCTTCTCATATTTTGCCGATTTATGATAAAACCGTTCCGGGTTGTGATAAACACCGGTTTATTCAATACTGGTGACTTTGAGTCTAAACCAGACCGGGTTAAGAAACTCCGGGTTATAATTGAGTACGTACTGACAACTTGCAGTTGACAGCCTAGTCGGGTTAATGAACACCGGTTTATTAGAAAATATCATAAGTTTTGTCAAAAGAGAGAAAAACTTGGCAAAAAGCAAATGAAAACTTGTAGTCGAGGCTTTTCACGGGCTGCCAGGCCCCAAATTCGAGGCTTTTCATGGGCTGCCAGGCCACTGAGCTAAACCATTTCACAAAGCCTTTTAAGATGGTCCTCAATCCTTAACCAATCATCATTTTAACTTGACAAGTTCAGGGTCTTATTAGAGTAACTTGTCAAAGTTCGAAGGGTCATACCAGGTTTACCTGGGCGGAGTGACTTACTTAAATAGGCAGCCTAACCCGGGGTTTTAGGTGTATACACCAGGCTTCCAAGCCATGGCTTGATAGCCTATTACAAGTGTAGATTCTTTGTTCATTGCGACAGCAAAGAATCCCCAAGTAACATTTTGAGTTGTGCTCAGTGGGTGCCTATGTTTGAGTTGTTCTTTTGCAACACTCTCTTTGGCCCCGAAATAATTTGGCGTTTGAGCCGATCAAGAGGCGTGACTATGGTTCGAATACGACCAAGCCCCCAAGTGATTTTGTGGCATTGCGCCGATCAAGAGGTGTAGCTATGGTTCAAATGCAACCAAGCCCCCAAGTGATTTCCATATAAAGCTTTAATAAGATGAATCAAGGGGTAAACCGGACACCGCTTTATGAACAGAAGCCCCCATGTAACCACACATGATATAAGAAAAACAACAGATACCCCGCTTTAGCTGAGGTTCCGGTTTATTATATTTATCATAATATATACATTGTCATAATATGTACATAAGCAGAGCCGATGGCTCAAGTATAGTAGGGCCGAAGATGAGCAATATTCCACGGCCGGTGGGTCTCCTCCTCCGATTTACGTGAGTCTTTGCGCTCTCGAACATCTATAAGCTAGTATGACCTGTTGTGCAGATTCTTGCTGACCACAAAAGGTCCTTCCCAAGGTGGGGATAACTTGTGCATATCCGTCTGATCTTGGATGAGTCGGAGCACCAAATCGCCTTCTTGAATGGTTCTGGTTCTAACCCGGCGGCTGTGATAGCGACGCAAATCTCGCTGATGAATCGCCGAACGGGCTGCTGCCATGTCACGCTCCTCATCTAATAGGTCAAGCGCTTCCTGCCGTGCCTTCTCATTGTCAGCTTCAACATAAGCCGCCACACGAGGCGAATCATGACGGATATCACTTGGGAGCACCGCCTCTGCTCCATAAACCATGAAAAACGGTGTGTACCCCATCGATCTGTTGGGTGTGGTATTAATGCTCCATAACACAGAAGGTAACTCCTCAACCCAACAACCCGGGGTCCGTTGCAAAGGTACCATAAGCCGGGGTTTGATGCCTCTGAAGATCTTGGTTGGCCCTCTCCGCTTGACCATTGGACTGGGGGTGAGCCACTGATGATACGTCAAGCCGGATGTGCTCACGTTGACAGAACTCCTTCATGGCAGCCTTTGATAGATTGGTTCCATTATCTGTTATAATGCTGTGTGGAAAGCCAAACCGGAAGATCACCTTTTTGATGAACTGAACCGCCATAGCTGCATCACACTTACTAACTGGCACTGCCTCCACCCACTTGGTGAATTTATCAACCGCCACCAAAAGGTGGGTCTTCTTGTCCTTGGATCTCTTAAAGGGCCCAACCATATCCAGCCCCCAAGTTGCAAACGGCCAGGTGATTGGAATCATCCTCAATTCTTGAGCCGGCACATGAGCGCGCCTTCAGAATTTTTGAGAGCCATCACATCTTTTGACCAAGTCCTCGGCATCAGCATGAGCTGTCAACCAATAGAAACCGTGAAAAAATGCCTTGGCTACCAGAGACTTTGAACCGACGTGATGACCACAATCTCCTTCGTGGATCTCATGCAAAATTTCACGGCCTTCTTCAGGAGATACGCAGCGTTGAAACGCCCCTGTCACACTGCAATGATGTAACTCTCCATTGATAATAGTCATGGACTTGGACCGCCGGATTATCTGTCTTGCCGAAGTTTCATCTTCCGGTAACTCGCCCCGGTTCATATATGCCAAATATGGAGCCGTGCAATCCGGAATAACATGAAGAGCCGCCACCAACTGACCCTCTGGATCAGGAACAGCCAAATCCTCTTCGCCAGGGAGCTTGACGGACGGATTATGCAGCACATCTAGGAAGACATTAGGTGGAACCGGTTTACGTTGGGAACCCAAGCGGCTTAAAGCGTCCGCCGCTTCATTCTTCCGCCGGTCCACATGATCCACCTGATAACCTCTGAACTGACCTGCAACAATATCTAGCTCACGACGATATGCCGCCATGAGTGGGTCCTTGGAGTCCCAAGTGCCAGACACTTGTTGAGCCAGCAGGTCCGAGTCTCCAAAACACTTAACTCGGCTTAGATTCATCTCCTTAGCCATCCGAAGACCATGGAGTAAAGCCTCGTATTCAGCTGCATTGTTAGTGCAAGGGAACAATAAACGGAGAACATAACAAAACTTATCACCTCGCGGGGAAGTTAACACGACTCCAGCCCCCGAATCCTCCAATTGCCTAGACCCATCAAAATGAATAGTCCAATAAGTATGATCCGGCTTCTCCTCTGGTGCCTGTAATTCTGTCCAGTCATTGATGAAGTCCACTAGCACCTGAGACTTGATCGCCGTCCGGGGCATATACTTCAACCCGTGAGGCCCAAGCTCAATAGCCCATTTAGCAATCCAGCCAGTTGCTTCCCTGTTCTGGATTATATCCCCCAAAGGAGCAGAGCTGACCACCGTGATGGGATGACCTTGGAAATATTGCTTAAGCCTCCGGCTTGCCATGAAAACTCCATACACCAGCTTCTGCAAATGCGGGTACCTTTGCTTGGACTCAATAAGTACCTCACTGATATAATCAACCGGCCGTTGAACCGGATACTCCTTTCCGGCCTCCTTGCACTCCACCGCAATAGCCACGCTAATACCCCGGGCATTAGCTGCCACATATAGCAACAACGACTCTTTATCAACAGGAGCAGCAAGTACTGGCGGATTAGCAAGTTGCCGCTTTAAGTCCTCAAACGCTTCATTGGCGGCGTTACTCCAGACGAAGTTATCCGTTTTCTTCAGCATCTGATATAAAGGAATGGCCTTCTCACCAAGGCGACTAATAAACCGGCTCAACGCGGCAATCCGGCCTGCCAGGCGTTGAACATCATTGATACACTTCAGTTTAGCCAAAGAAGTTATAGCCTTGATTTTCTCCGGATTAGCTTCGATGCCTCTGTTAGATACCAAAAAACCCAAGAGTTTGCCTGCCGTTACACCAAAGACGCACTTTGCCGGATTAAGCATCATTTTATAAACCCGGAGGTTATCAAAGGTCTCCTTCAAGTCATCAATCAATGTATCGTCCTTTCTGGATTTCACCACAATATCATCCACATAGGCATGAACATTGCGGCCGATCTGATCATGAAGACAATTCTGCACACACCGTTGATAAGTCGCCTGGGCACTCTTGAGCCCAAAGGGCATAGATACATAGCAGAAGGCTCCAAAGGGAGTTTTGAAGGCTGTCTTCTCCTGGTCCTTAACTGCCATTTTGATCTGATGATAACCAGAATATGCATCCAGAAAGCTCAAACGCTCGCAACCCGCCGTAGCATCAATAATTTGATCAATACGAGGGAGGGCAAAAGGGTTTGCTGGACAAGCCTTGTTGAGATCCGTGTAGTCCACACACATACGCCAAGTGCCATTCTTCTTAAGCACCAGCACCAGATTAGCCAACCACTCAGGATGAAACACTTCGATGATAAATCCAGCCGCCAGGAGCCTGGCTACCTCCTCATCGATAGCCTTGCGTCTTTCTTCATTGAACCGGCGAAGAATCTGCTTGACCGGTTTAAACTTGGGATCAACATTAAGTGTGTGCTCAGCGAGTTCCCTCGGCACACCTGGCATGCCAGAAGGCTTCCATGCAAAGATGTCTCGGTTCTCATGGATGAACTCGATGAGCGCGCTTTCCTATTTCAGATCCAAGTTAGCGCTGATGCTAAACTGCTTGGGTGAATCACCAGGAACGAAATCAACAAGCTTAGTCTCGTCAGCCATTTTAAACTTCAAGGCTGGTTCATGCTCGGTAGTTGGTTTTTTCAAAGAAGTCATATCCGCCGGATCAACATTGTCCTTATAGAACTTCAATTCCTCGGTTGCACAAACCGACTCAGCGTATGCTGCATCGCCTTCTTCACATTCCAAAGCGATCTTGCAACTCCCGTGCACTGTGATAGTCCCCTTATGACCCGGCATCTTGAGCTGCAGATAGACATAATAGGGCCTTGCCATAAACTTAGCATAAGAAGCCACTAGTGAAACCTATGGCCCCCGGGTCTATTTTCCATCATATTAATCTCCTGTCAATCAGCTATTTCTGTCACCGTTTATTTTGCAATCTTTACTTTTCAATCTATACAACAAAAATACCAAAAATATTTATCTTATTATCTTTATCAGATCTCACTTTTGCAAGTGGCCGTGAAGGGATTGACAACCCCTTTATCGCGTTGGTTGCAAGGTTCTTATTTGTTTGTGCAGGTACTAGGGATTTGCGTGTAACCTCCTACTGGATTGATACCTTGGTTCTCAAAAACTGAGGGAAATACTTACGCTGCTTTGCTGCATCACCCTTTCCTCTTCAAGGGAAAACCAACGCATGCTCAAGAGGTAGCACTTCGCTACTGCTGCTAACTGAAGCCGATCGATGCTGCCTCTGGATGAACAGTGAGTGTTGTTTGGGGGGGGGGGGTTGGATGAACAGTTCCCGGGGGGTGGATGAACAGGACCCCGTGGTGTTGCCTCTGGATGAACAAGACCCCGATCGATCGAGCCGGTTGGGGGTGGACGAACAGGACCCCGTGGAGGGCTGGATGAACAGGACGACCCCGTGGAGGGCTGGTTGAACAGTAGCCGGTGGAGGGCTGGATGAACAGTAGCCCGTGGAGGGGTGGTTGAACAGGACCCCGTGGAGAGGGCTGGTTGAACAGTAGCCGGTGGAGGAGCGTTGGAGGCTAGATGAACAGTAGCCCGTGGATGAATAGTCGCAGGTGGAGGCTGGAGGAGGTCGACGGTGGATGAACAGTAGCCCGTGGAGGCTGGAGGAGGTCGACGGTGGAGATGAACATTATCCCGTGGAGTCCCGTTTTGCGGTACGCCACACCCCTCCCGATGAACAAGACCCCCGTTCGACCGTAGCGCTCCAACACAAGTCCATTTCCTCCGTTTTGCGGTACGCCACACCCCTCCCAATCAACAGGACCCCGTTTCAACCGTAGGAGGTCCAAGAGAAGTTTGTTTCCTCTGTTTTGCGGTATGCCAGACCCCTCCCGATGAACAGCATCCCGTTTCGACCGTGGCCGGTCGAACACAGGGTCGTTCCTCCGTTTTGCGGTACGCCAGGCCTCGTTTCGATCGGCTGTTCCATCCAAGACGGTTGGCTCCCGATGAACACAACGTATTCTGTTGCCTCCCGATGAACACGACGCATTCCGTTGCCTCCCCATGAACACGACGATGACGCAGTTTCTCCGTTCCAACCAAGCCATGTACACGAGCCCTGGCCATACGTACGCGCGAGTAGGCGTTCGAGACCCTGCCCGTATGTACGTACATGGCCGTATTTACTTTCTTGCACCCTGGCCGCTGTACGTACGGGTACATGATATTAACGGGACTGCGTGACATGCTACGGGTGCGCCTCTACTACGACACGTGCCCTTCCTTACACGGCCACGGTTCATCGTTGCAACATGCAGAAAGACCGATCGCATGTACGTACACGTTCGCGACCAGAATGACAACGCTACGTACGCTTCGACCAGGTGGGTCCCGACTATCAGGCACTTCCTTGCGTGCGAAGATGTAGTTGGTGGGTCCCAGCAGTCAGGGGGTGAATCATATTTTTTTGCCCATAATATGGACGCACTTCCTTGCATGCGAAGATGTAGCTGGTGGGTCCGAGCAGCCAAGGGGGAAATGATTTTTTTCGTGAAATACGGTGGCCCGTATGGTGGGTCCCTGCTGTCAGGTGGAGGAATCATTATTTTCTGCGTAATAAGGAGGCACTTCCTTGCTGCGGCCGTGGACCCAGCTGTCAGCCTCTCCACGTACAGTACTCTTCCGATGGAAGTCGTTCCTTTTGACCATGTTGACCATGCTGCGCCGAGAGCACCAGGGCGGTGGACGACGGCGAGGCCTAGGAAGGGGACGACGCGGAGCCGGGGAAGACGCGGAAGTGGAAGCCCACACAGAGAGGAGTACGGGGGTTCACTGGTTCGGCTTCGGTGTGAGGCTGTCGTCACCGTAGAATAACAGGGGGTGTGGGTGAGTGGAGGGATGGCCTGGCCAGCGGTGGGAGTAGTAGGGGGCGGTGAGGCCTCCGCGGCAGCACAACTGGCCACGGGAGGCAGGAGCAGGCGGCACGACCGGCGCTGTTTTGGGAGGCTGGAGCAAGAGTCCCAGAGCTTGAAGAAGCACGACGGCCATTGGATGGACATCGTACGGTCACTGCAGCTAGAATCAATTATATTGACTAAGTTGACAAAGCCCTTGGTACGCATCAACTTAGTAGGCCCACAGGTCAGCCTCCAGATGTCAGGGGGAGGAATCATTTTTTGGGCAGGTGAAGCTAGAATATCCGTGATTGAAGAAGAAGCACGACATCCGTTGGATGGACATCCAACGGCCACTGCTGCTAGAACCGTGTGTTGACTATAAGTTGACAAAGCCTTGCATACGCGTCAACTTATTTTTTTAGAGGACGCGTCAACTTAGTAGGCCCACAAGTGTGTGGCAGAGAACATATAGCCCATTTGAGATTTGTACGAATGTACAACCCATTTTTGAATTCTAATGGAATTTACTACAGCCTATTTACAGTTTTTTAAAAGTACATCCCATTTTGTAGCTAGGACAACGATTAATAATTTCAACCAACCGTTCAAAACAGAATTCAATAAAATTTCCCACATTTTGATGGGATCCGAAATATCTTTATCCTGAAATTTCTAGTCAGATTAAATACAATTTCAATATAAATTTGTATTACGTAAAAATCCAACGAAACCTTGCGCGCACAACAATTAATGAAATTAAAATTTTCAAAATCCAGAAATAATATTTTACAAACTAATTACGTGTTTGGTGCATTTTTTATAGTTACAGCCCAGTTTTTATAATTACATCCCATTTATTATTTCTTAAAGCCCATTTTCTTGTTAAGCCTAATGCATCCCTCCTAGGAAAGATTTGCAGCCCAGCGGGCCGGAGAATAACAAGTTGACCTTGCCTGGGTATTCCTCAAAAAAAAGTATAGCTAGGCTAGCCATTTTCAGCTTGAAAAAATTTAATATCTGGGCTGGATATCTGGCCTGGGCTAGACGGGCCAGAGCCCGCCCAGTTAATACCCTGCTCCCTCTGAACAACAACGAAAACATCGCTCATGAAAAACTCTGTAGTGCTCACACCTCACAAACACAAATACTGCTCGAGCTGCTTGGTCCCAGCTGTCGGCCGCTCCTTGTGTAATTCTTTCGTTTATTGACTACATAGGTTGACAATGGTGTGGGAACATGATGTCAGGAAACCAGGAGGAAGCAAAAGAAATTATAGTTGTATATAATAAGGAGGCACTTGCGTACGTGCGGCTATGGCCCCGGTGGGTCCCCACTGTCATCGTCTCCAAGTGAAGTCATCTCCTCATTCCTCATGTCCGTTCACCATGTTGAAAACGCGAGGCGGCGGCGCCACGGCGAGCACAACAACTAGAAGGATGACGGAGAGGGCCTCGCGGGCCCTACGGATGGTCTGATACAGTGCCCACTGCTCATTCGGGAAGCCAGGATCATAGGGCCACATGTCCGCAACGACATTGTCATTCGCTTGTTCACCGGTGCTCGTTGAGGAGACGGAGGTTGCATCACAGGTCCTCCTGCGCTGGTAGCTCTTCTGCCATGAGGCGTCGAAGTGCGGCCGCACCTGCTCTATGGTGAACACGGCATGAACCGGCTTGGACAGTGTCGCCGGCTCCTGGTCGGAAGCTACGTCCATCGTCTGATTGTCGTCGCTCAGCTCGGCGAGCTTGCTGGTGAGCCAGCATGTCCGGCTGCTGGACCGACCCGCTGCCAAGCACGAGTCTGACTGCCCTGCACCCAGACTGCCTCCCTCGCCCGCGCGCGCTTTCTGCCCAAAATGGTCAGCGCCGCCCGCCCCGCTTTCCGGTGCAGGTGATTGCTCCGCCTTCAAACGACACAAGTGCCGTCCGTCCGTCCGTCTGCCGCCCACATTAATGATACGCGGTTGCCGAGGCGGCTGCTCCGGCGCCACACGCCCGTCCCTCCGCCGCCCACCATTGCTATATAAACTGCTACCCAGCCATAGCCGCAGTCATCCGCCTCCGTTCCCTTTCTCCCATCCACACCACTACTGCCCACCATGGCTTCCTCGCGCTCCAGCGCTCTTCGGGACGGATGGACGATGGACCACAAGGAGATGGCATGCATTGCTACAGACTGGTTGGCCGATAGGCAGCCGGGGGATGATGAAGTCCCAATGGAGAACATGGTAGTCGACGATCCGGCGCCAACCCCCTCCTCCGCGCCATCCTCGCTGGTGCAGTGCACCATGATCATCGGCGAGGCCCGTGCCCAATACATGGACACGGTGAGGCAGAAGTGTCAGGAGCAGTTCCAGGAGGCGCAGCCTAACGCCGCCTACAACCACCATCTCCTCCAGGAGCACATGCAGGCGGAGGAGCAGATTGCCGCGGAGCGGGCGGAGCAGGAGGCGCTGCTCGACTCGTACCGCTCTGCCCGCGAGGGCGGCCTCGAGCATTGGTGGTACCGCATGCAAGTGGCGGAGGCTGCGGCCGCCTACAAAGAGGGCGATGAAGCGGGCGAGGCGCTGTTTGGCGAGACCGAGGACGAGGCAGAGGACAATGCTGGCTCCGACGAGTCCTCGCTCCGCTGGCATCGACGAGGCCCTGCTCTGCCGAGGGCCCGCCCCGCCGGCACCGAGGCGGAGGCCCTACTCCGCCGAGGCCCCGCCCCGCCAACAACGAGGCAGAGGACATCGCCGACTCAGCCGAGGCCCCACCCTGCCGGCAACAAGGGGGAGGATTTCCCCCGCTCCGCCGAGGCGCCGCCCCGCCGACAACGAGACAGAGGACATCGCCAGCTCCATCGAGGCCCCGCCCCGCTGCCAATGAGGCCGCACCACACAAAAAACAAGGAAGAGTAGAACACGGTAGGTCGCCGCCGCTCAGGTCCAAGTAAGGCCACCGTTGCTACCCTCCGGTTGAAGCCAAGCTAGGCGGGTTGACCATTGACGGCCGATTAGGTTCTTGGCGGCGACGTGGAGTCGGACAACAATGTTGGAGAAGGACGCTGCTTCTACTTAACTGCTGGTGCAGTTGGCTCACTGACACGTGGGCCCATCAGGCATCTGGGCCACATGTCAGTTACGCATCTGCACCTGCAGTTAAGTCACTGAAGCTCAGTCCGCTGGAGAAGAAGCTTCTGTTCGGCTCAGCAGGACACAGATGGGTAGCTTCGATTAATTAATTATACCTCCAGCGCACCCCTTTTTAGTTGAAGAATGTATGAAATGTAATGAAATCCGGCATGTTTATATGAAATCCGACCGTGTATGAACGAATTTAGTTCGATTAGTTCGAATTCTTGTATCACTGGCATTGGATGAACATGCAAAACAATACGTACTAGCATTATTCCCAGGGTGATCACCTCGTTTGTAGCAGTTTCACATGTACTCCCTCCGGTCCTTTCTAGTCTGCATACAAGTTTTTCTGCAGTCAAAGTATCTCTACTTTGACCAATCTTATAGAAAAAAGTATGAACATTCACAATGTGCGAAGTAAAAAGGAACAGAGGGAGTACAAAGAGCTTGAGCAGCTTTTTAGCGTTCCTGTACATTGCAATCAAACACACAGGCCTAACAATTCATAGAGAACATTCAAAACAATCGATGATTATGCATCTCAGCGATTCACATGTCAGAGCCAATATTTACTTCACAACTAAAGAATAAAGATAAATCGATCGATGCTGCTGACAGCAAAGGGCGTCCCATTCAAAAATATCAAACGCATGTCTTCTTGCTAACATCAATGAGCAAAATTTGACAAGGTTGTCCCATTCCAAAATGTCAAACCCGTGTTGTTTTGCGTAAATCAATGAGCAAACTTTGTCAAGGTTTTCCCATTCCAAAATATCAAATGCATACGATTGTGGAATGGGCAGGGTTTGCCATCAGTTCGAACATTGACATGGCACCTCGTGCAAAATAAACCAGCTGTTCTTTTTGTGCAGTTCCACCAAAATCAACCAAATTCGTGCGTAGCTTGTATGATTTCGCCCTTATATGTTGCAAGGCCTTGAACATATCGGCACCTCCTTTCTTGTGGTGGAAATGAATGATTCGATGTATTCATGAAAATTTTGTGCAGTTCCCATTGAAATCAAGCAGAGCGCCCCTGTTTGCACAAATACAAAAAAAGTGATTAGTATAAAGCAAACTGTACTATGAATTGACAGTTTAAATAGGCACCTACATGGTCCATGTAGAGCACACTTTTAAAAAATGGAACTCGCCGGAAATAATCCTAGAACAACATTGTACTTGCGCATCACAGCAAAAAAATGGAGATCTGTCGGTCCTTCTAAGCTGAAGTTAGTTTGGTCTTGTGGGGAGTAATGTAACCATCCTTCAACTGCTCCTTCTGAGGACAAGATAGACATGGCTTCTTCATCCTGGCACAATCGGAACTAGTCACTTCACGTACTCCATATTCTTCTTCAGAGGAGGATGATCCTGTTGTGCAAAGAAAAGAGGAGAACTAAATGCTAGCATCCCTGTTTGCTCGAAAAAAGGTAAGGAAATATTTAAAACATCACAGATGAAGCACTTCTCAAGGACAATACCACTTTCTCATGACAGTATCTAAACAGTAGCACAACACCAATATAGATGACAAAGCTCAATCATATGGATGAAATCCGTGGGCGAGTACCAACCTTTGTCAGGAGGCTTATTGTGTAGAGCATACAGATCAAGCACTTCTCCAGAACCATCTGTTGCTATCTACCGTGCTGGCCATGCTTACTATATACTCCTCGATTAGTTTAATGTTTCCAACATCTTCTTGTGCAGTTCCACTAAAATATATGGTATCTTCAAAGAAGATCCCTGTTTGCACAAGTAGAGATAATTACATATTACATTAAGAGTGGCATCAAATCAGTGGCAAAACAATTGCTCGTTCCAGCCATAGCAATAAATAAAGATGCAAAACTATATCATTACTTGTGTCATCACAGTTGCAGTGCTTCATTACAGCACCAGGAGTTGATTTTTGTTTTTCTTCCACTTGTTCTTCCCCTTCATCACTTGGTTCAATAACAGACAAGCTTCGCCTTCGATGTAAGATTTGGCATGTCAATTTGGGAGCACAAGTATGTCACTAAACAACGACATTAATTTTTTGATGAAAGTGGCAAAATACAGGCCAATAGTTGTGAAATATCCTTATCTTACCTCAATGGGATATTACGGTGCACATATAGATTGGAAGTCCTGTCCCCATTCGTGCAGTTAACTAAAATCAAGCAACATTACCGTACAAGTAGCACAACATATGAAAGCACACTGCACAATCATGTGAAAGAAGGCTAGTACTGACCTCTCATGACACGGAATTCAAACAACTCACAAGAAGAAGATCTGAACCAAATTTGCCAACACGGATAGGAAGTAAGATCTCCTCTTGTGCAGTTCCACTAAGATCAAGCAATCAAGCAACGTTGTCAGTGTGACATTTTGGTTGAACTGCACAAAACACTCTTAAAACAAAAGTGTTTTGTGCAGTGCAACAAAAGGTCACAATAGCAACAAGGTGAAGTAGATAACTCTGTTTACACAGAGGTGCAAAGGAAACAACAAGTGGTCAATAACAGTGGATGACATAGAAGCCAACAAAAAGAAGCATCTAACTTATCTAAATGGGAAAGAAAGCAAGATAGTAGCATTTCTCAAATGGTGGCATTGATTCATATTAATAGAGAGATTATATTAACAATAAAATTCGTTAAACATGTAATTTGGTTTTAACTGTGGCATTGCATCAATTTTCCGGCGGCATATTTAGAGGGTGTTTGTTTACAGGGACTTTTTGGTGTAGGGAATAAAAAAAGTCCCTGTTAGTCCCATCTAAACCAAACATGAGGGACTTTTAGGGACTAAAAGTGGGAATTCGGGACTAAAGAAAGAAGACCCCGAGGGAGAGTCTTTTTGGGACTTTCTGCAACAGTTGCCCCTGCCCCGCATCACACCTTATCTCTATTAGTTCATTACTAGGGGTAACATGGTCTTTTAGCATGTCATTTAATAACCTCTAGTCCATGTTTAGTCCTGGAACCAAGCAGGTAGGGACTAGGAACTTTTTAGTTGGGACTAAAAAAAGTCCTAGGACTTTTTAACCAAACAGGGCCTTAGATTAACAATAGCTAAAGAGCTGCACGGGACAGTGGACGCACCAGCACCATGTGCATCTACCGATGTATGAAGGGGTGATGCACAATCTGTTGCAACAAAGAACAAACAACCAAGGAGCATATTTGTGTTTGTCCCAGTTTTGTTATCTTTAGACACCTTTCCCTATGTGAGCGCAGCAAATCTAGTCCTACTCAAACTCTACAGCCTTGTCCCACAAAACAAAAAGATCAGTTCGTTACAGATGTGTGTACTGCGTTTGTCATTGTTTTCCCTTTTCGACCAACGTAGGTGCTGGATAGCCAGTCTGTACTAGTTCTTTCCCCCCTTCTTTCCTCTTTGAACCACATCCAAGATTCATGCTATACAACTTTCCCCACTACTTTCCCCCATTCCTTTCCTCTTTGAACCACGTCCTAGATTCATGCTATACAACTTTCCCCACTACTTCCCCCCTTCCTTTCCTTTTTGAACCACGTCCTAGATTCATGCTATACAACTTTCCCCACTACTTTCCTCCATTCCTTTCCTCTTTGAACCACGTCCTAGATTCATGCTATACAACTTTCCCCACTACTTTCATGTTTGATCCAACACCTTGATTTTAGTGCAGAAGCGGAAAAAGCCCACATGCAGCTAGAGCAATGCATGTGGAATAAGTAAATTATACCTTAAGGTTCTTGGGGTGTGGTTTGGTGGGCGACCGGAGGCCGTTTGGCCCACACTATGTACGGTGGCAAGGAAGAAGGGGCCGGAGGCCCTCCCACGCTGCCGCTGGGTGAAAGAAAACAGCTGCGCCAGTAGTGGATTCTCTCCCTCACCGACGGCGACAGCGTTAAGCCTCCTTCCCTTCCTGGCGGACGGATCCTGCCAGCTCTTTGACCAGCAGTGAGGGGAGAGAGAGAGAGGCCAACGAAGTCTTGTTTAGATCTGGAGAGGGTGAGAGAGTGTGAAGAGAGCAATTGTAACACCCCGGATGTGACTTTCCATATTTGTAACTCCAACTCTTGCCATTTTCGGCTATGTGTTATGATATTCCCTCCGTGGTTGGGTTCTGTCTTCATTTTGCATTTTGTCCATGTCTTGCATTTCATATCATGTCATCATGTGCATCTCATTTGCATACGTGTTCGTCTCATGCGTCCGAGCATTTTTCCCGTTGTCTGTTTTGCAATCCGACACTCCCACATGCACCGGCGCACCCTTCTTGTCTCTTTTCGTGAGCGGGTGTTAAACGTTCTCGGAATGGACCGAGGTTTGCCAAGTGGCCTTGGTACACCACTGGTAGGCCACCTGTCAAGTTTCGTTCCATTTGGAGGTCGTTTGATGCTCCAACGGTTAACCGGGTAACCGCAAAGGCCTTTTGAGTGTTGCAGCCCAACATCCCTCCAAAACAGCCCAATACCCATCTAAGTCACTTCCATGCTCTCCGTCGTTGGATCACGATCGTGTGGGCGAAAACTGCACTCCATTTGGAGTTTCCTAGCTCCCTCTACCTATAAATATGTGCACCCCTCCTCCAAATCCGGGTCCCGAAACCCTAGCCCCGCTCCCTCTCCGCCGCCGGACACGTCCGGTCCGGCCGGACAAATTGCCGCCGCCGCCCCGAGCCAGTCAGGAAGAGCCACGTGGCCCCCGCCAACGCCCGCCGCCGTCGGCCCGCCAGGCCCGCGCGGGGCCCACGCGAGCCCGCTCCGCGCCACCGCCTCCCGCGGGTCGCCGCCTCCGTGCGCCGCCCGTGCCGTCCCGCTCCTCCGCCCGACCTCGTCCGCCGCCGTGCCGTCCCGCTCCTCCGCCCGACCTCGTCCGCCGCCGTGCCGCCCCGCTCCCCCGCCGGCGACCCCGCCGCCTCGCCACCCGCGCGCGCCGCCTCGACGACCCCGCCGCCCGCGCGCCCCGGCCTTCCCCTCGCCGGATCCGGCGGCCCCGTTCCTCCGGCGTCCTCTCCGGCCGACCCCGGCCGCCATGTGCTCCCTCTCACGCGAGAGCTCCGGCCGCGCCTCGGTTCACGCAAGAACCCTAGATCGAGGTTGACTTCCCCCCCCCCTCGTTTTTCTGCCAAGTCCCGAATTGCTCAGATTATGTGGCTCTGTTCATTGCATCATATCTCTTCGCACACTGCTCCATTTCATGCGCATGATATACCGAAATGTTCATCACGAGATGCTCTTCATTTTGTTCCATTGTGCCATGCTCGTTTGAGTTCATCAGGGTGCCCAAATCTCTGGTGCAAGAGTGCTATATGATGTTTACTGCTGTTACTTACAAGAACTTGATGTTTTGTTATTTTTGTTGCATTTGATGTGTGCATCTTTTGGGCATGAGCTCTACATGTGTTGTGATCTATGCCATGCTATCTTTAAAGAGGTGCTTGCCATGTATTTTTGTGATCTATGTGGTGACTAGCACAAGCACGCAAACTAGGCCTCGTGATGTTTCTGTTTTCAGGGACTTAGGATTTTGCTGTCTTTTCCTGCTGTTATTTTGATGTCATGTATCCATGTGGCTATAGTGAGATCCATGCTTCTTTTGAGTATGTTCATTAAGGATGTTTTGGACATATAGTTGTGATCTATCCATCTATACCCCTGTTGGAAATTATGGAGTGACCTAGCATGTCTCAATCTTGCTCTACTTTTGCTATAAAATGTTCCTCGTAGAATGTTAACATGTTATTCAATTTTGCCAAGGTTGTTGTAGTTGATCCATACATGCTATGAACTTGTTCTTGCCATGGTTAGCTTCATGAACATGTCTTCTTGTTGTTGTATGCTTGGTTTGTCATGAAATGCTTTGTGATGAGTGAATCGAGCTCACAAAGATGCCTTCATAATTCTGTTAATGCCATGCTCTGTTTTCTGCTAAGTCTGGAACCTGTTAACGAAACTTGCTCTGTTTACATGGGTACCATCATATCTTCTGTGTCTTTTTGGCTCATGTTCACTAAGGGACATTTGTTCTATGAATTTATTAGATTGATTCCATGCCTTGTTTTGCTATGATAAGTTCCTGTAGCATGTTTATTGCTTGCTCTAAACATTGCTACCTGCTGCTGTTTATGCCATGTCCAGTATTTTCACCAAGTCTGTGAAGCTGATATCTTTTGCACTTTTGCCATGCTTGTTTGAACCTGTTATATTGTGATCTAGCAATAGCTCAGTGTTCATATTTTGTCAAGCATCTTGAGTAAATCACTGTCATATGCTTTGTTGCTATGTTGGGGTGCTGTAGCATAGTTACTTGATGTATTCTAAGTGCTATCATGCTGTTAATCGCAGAATTGTGTCATTCTTGTTTTGCTTGCCATTTGCAAACCGTGCATCCGTTTCCGGTGATCTTTATATCGATTTCGACCGAAATCATCTCATCTTTCCAGTGGAATACTTGGTTTGCCAAGTTGATGCCTTGTTCATCTTTTTCCTTCCGGAGCACGCATATGCATCGCATATCACATCTCGCATATCATGCATGTTTTGCATCATGTTGCTTGTGCATTTCCCGTGATTGATTGTTGGTCCTTTATTTGTGTTCTTGCTTTGGGTAGAGCCGGGAGATGAGTACGCTTTCGGGGAACCTGTTGAGAACGCTTACGAGGATCAAGCTTTCGACAACTCTTGGAACCTTGCAGGCAAGATGACCATACCCTCGAAACCACTTCTATCTTTGCTTTGCTAGTTGTTCGCTCTATCGCTATGCTGCGCTACCTACCACTTGCTATATCATGCCTCCCATATTGCCAGGTCAAGCCTCTAACCATCCTTTGCTAGCAAACCGTTGTTTGGCTAAGTTACCGCTTTTGCTCAGCCCTTCTTATAGCGTTGCTAGTTGCAGGTGAAGTTGAAGTTGGTTCCATGTTGGAACATGGATATTTTTGGCATCTCACAATATCTCTTATTTAATTAATGCATCTATATATTTGGTAAAGGGTGGAAGGCTCGGCCTTATGCCTGGTGTTTTGTTCCACTCTTGCCGCCCTAGTTTCCGTCATACCGGTGTTATGTTCCTTGATTTTTGCGTCCCTTACGCGGTTGGGTGATTTATGGGACCCCCTTGATAGTTCGCCTTGAATAAAACTCCTCCAGAAAGGCCCAACCTTGGTTTTACATTTGTCTACCTAAGCCTTTTCTCCTTGGGTTTTCGCGATCCCGAGGGTCATCTTATTTAACCCCCCGGGCCAGTGCTCCTCTGAGTTTTGGTCCAAACTAGAGCCCTTTGCAGCGCCACCTCGGGGAAACTTGAGGCCTGGTTTTAGTTGTACGGACTGCTCATCCGGTGTGCCCTGAGAACGAGATATGTGCAGCTCCTATCAGGATTTGTCGGCACATTCGGGCGGCTTTGCTGGTCTTGTTTTACCATTGTCTAGATGTCTTGTAAACCGGGATTCCGAGACTGATCGGGTCTTCCCGGGAGAAGGAATATCCTTCGTTGACCGTGAGAGCTTATAATGGGCTAAGTTGGGACACCCCTGCAGGGTATTATCTTTCGAAAGTCGTGCCCGCGGTTATGAGGCAGATGGGAATTTGTTAATGTCCGGTTGTAGAGAACTTGACACTTGACTAAATTAAAATACATCAACCGTGTGTGTAGCCGTGATGGTCACTTTTCGGCGGAGTCCGGGAAGTGAACACGGTTTGGGTTATGTATGAACGTAAGCAGTTTCAGGATCACTTCTTGATCACCTCTAGCTTCGCGACCGTTGCGTTGCTTCTCTTCTCGCTCTCATTTGCGTATGTTAGCCACCATATGCTTAGTGCTTGCTGCAGCTCCACCTCATTACCCCATCCTTCCTATAAGCTTAAATAGTCTTGATCTCGCGGGTGTGAGATTGCTGAGTCCTCGTGACTCACAGATTCTACCAAAACAGTTGCAGGTGCCGAGGATACCAGTGCAGATGACGCAACCGAGCTCAAGTGGGAGTTCGACGAGGAACGTGGTCGTTACTATGTTTCGTTTCCGGATGATCAGTAGTGGAGCCCAGTTGGGACGATCGGGGATCTAGCATTTGGGGTTATCTTCTTTTCATTTGGATTTGACCGTAGTCGGTCTATGTGTGGATTTTGGATGATGTATGAATTAATTTATGTATCGTGTGAAGTGGCGATTGTAAGCCAACTCTCGTTATCCCATTCTTGTTCATTACATGGGATTGTGGGAAGATGACCCTTCTTGCGACAATACCTACAATGTGGTTATGCCTCTAAGTCGTGCCTCGACACGTGGGAGATATAGCCGCATCATGGGTGTTACAAGTTGGTAATCAGAGCCATCCCCGACTTAGGAGCCCCCTGCTTGATCGAATCGCTGGCGTTGTTGAGTCTAGAACAAAAAAGTTTTGAGTCTTAGGATTATATATATCGGAGAGTAGGATTCTTTTTACTCCTCAGTCCCTTCGTCGCTCTGGTGAGGCCTCCTGACGTAGAAGTTTTGACTTTTCTCTCCTCAAATTTCACTAAAAAAAATTTTTGGATCACGCGGGTATCTTGGAATCGTTCCGATGATTTTGTGACGAGAACATTGTTATTGGTGCCTCCTGATATTTAGGGGTTGTGGCAGTGTCCCGGGGAGTTGAGCTCCGAGGTGTTGTCGTCACAATTTTATCGTTGCAGTTCTGGAATACCTGAGTTTCGCCGACATCGAAAATCTCTTTTATGCAGTTGTTGGTGAGATCACCTCGACGCCACCCAGTACTAGGGCGGGAGTTCGGGAGTATTGCCATAACTCATATAACGGATGCTTTTCGAAGGTTGAGGTACACGATTTCCGAAGGTTTCTTGGTTATGTGTTGACGGATGGATACAACTGGATCTAGGGATTGCTAGTTTGGGTGATATATTGTGTGTCCCCTGTATCCCCAACACCAGATTGCATAACCAGAAAATTTCGGGAGTTTATAGGTGGGATTCAAGTAGCTCTTAGCATTTCTTCCCGCAGATATTTGGTTTGTGATTGGGTAATCCTTACCACTTATTTGTTCCAGTTGCACCTTGTTATTTTATTTCATCAACCCTTTATCAAGTGGCTTCTCACCTTAATGGAAGTGTGATGATTTACTATGGAATTCATTCGTTCATCCTCGTTCGAATGTTTATTGTGAAGACTATATGTTGCAATTTCTATCCGTTGATTCAACTTGTCTATCTGTCTATCAAGATGCTAACGGATGTCACCCTCTCTAGGATGGCTCCGCCAACGCGTCAGAATCCGGAACGCAATGATGGCAGTCAGGCGAACCCTCTGCCACCACCTCCGCCTCCGGAGGCATGGCAAGCTATCATGGCAGCCACCAACGCCAATGCTCAGATGATTTTGCAACTCTTGCAAGACCGCACCCAAGGGCAAGGCAACCAAGGAAATCAAGGCCAAGGCAACAATCAGCCTCACTTCGCTACCCTCAACCAGTTCCTCACAAATCAGCCGAAGTCTTTCAGCTACTGTGTCGAGGCCACAGACGCCGATGATTGGCTCGTGGACATCAACAAGCATTTTGAATGTAGCAATGTCAGGCCTGAGGACTTTGTCAAGTTCGCTTCTTTTCAACTCAAGGATCAAGCTGCCGAGTGGTATCAACAATACAAAGATTCCAGAGGAGGTGTGATTACCTGGGATGATTTCCGCCGAGACTTCAAAGCTCACCACATTCCACAAAGTGTTGTTGAGAGCAAGCGTGAGGATTTCCGCAATCTCAAGCAAGGCAGCATGTCCGTGTATCAATACAATACCCAGTTTCAGAAACTCACTCGCTTCGCTAAGCAAGACGTTCCTGATGAAAAGAGTATGATCTATCAATTCAGAGGTGGCCTTAGAGAAGATATGCAATTACCTCTCGTGCTTTTTGAGCCGACCAAGTATGATGATTTCTACAACATGGAACTGAAGCAAGAGGCTGCTCAGCTCAAGTGTGAGGCTTCTAAGAAGAGAGTTAGGGACACAGTTCAGTCTTCTTCTTCCTCACTAGTGGCTGCTAAGCAACAGAAGTTCTGGTTGCCTCCTCCTCCTCCGTTTCGTCAGCCTTTCTAGCAGAAGAACAAAGGTGGCCATGGATCTTCCCACCCACCCAACCCTGGCTATCAGAACAAGTCTCAGAATCAAGCTCCGAGGTCTAATGCTCCTTATCATCGTCCGCTCTCGGAGGTGACTTGCAACAAATGTCAGCAGAAAGGTCACTATGCTAACAAGTGCTTCAACCAAAGGCGCCTTCCGCCTCCTCCTCCTGTGAGATCTTCCAGCAATGCAGTGGTCAAACATAATCCCAAGTCTGCAAAGGTGAACATCATGAATGCAGCTCAAGCGGAGGAATCTACTGATGTGATAATGGGTAATCTCTTAGTTAATGATATTCCTGCAAAAGTCTTATTTGATACCGGTGCATCGCATTCTTTCATTTCAAGACCTTTTTGTGGCTATGCATGATTTGGTTACTCAAGTATTGTCGAGTCCTTTGTCTATTGTTTCCCCAGCTTGGCAAATGACTTCTTGAGTATTCGTTCGGGATTCCGTTATCAAGATGGGCGATTATAAATTTCTATCTTCTCCAATTGTTCTTGGTGACTCGGATATTTATCTAATTCTCGGGATGGACTGGCTTTCTAAGCACAAGGCTCAACTTGATTGTGCTGCCAGGGAAATTCAATTGACACACTCTTCTGAGGATGTTATCATCTATGCCACTCGTGATGAAACCATTCGGTTGTTTTCTCTCAATGAGAAGGGAGAGTTGGATGCTATTTCTCAGATTCTAGTCGTGTGTGAGTACCAAGATGTCTTTCCGGAAGAGCTTCTGGGTATGCCTCCTCACCGGCCAGTCGAGTTCATTATCGATCTTGAGCCTGGCACGGAACCCGTTTGCAAGCGTCCTTACAAGCTTGGACCCAAGGAGCTGAAGGAATTGAAGAAACAACTCGATGAACAAGAGCGTCTGGGTCTGATCAGACCGAGTTCATCTCCATGGGGTTGTGGTGTTCTATTTGTCCAGAAGAAGGATGGCACGGACCGACTTTGTGTCGACTACCGTCCATTGAACAAGAAGACAATAAAGAACAAGTATCCACTTCCCAACATCAATGAGCTATTCGAGCAACTTAAAGGTGCTAAAGTCTTCTCCAAGCTTGACCTTTGAATGGGTTATCATCAGATTCGCATTCGTGAAGAAGATATTCCCAAGACAGCATTCAGAACAAGCTTTGGTTCTTATGAATATACTGTCATGTCTTTCGGCCTTGTCAATGCTCCTCCAACATTCTCTCGAATGATGAACTTCATCTTCAACCCCTATACCAATGAATTCGTCCTGGTGTATCTCGATGATATCTTGGTCTTCTCCAAGAATAAGAAGGACCATGCCAAACATTTGCGATTGGTGCTCGACAAGCTCAGAGAGTCCCAATTCTATGCGAAGTTTTCCAAATGTGAGTTTTGGCTTGATGAAGTTCTTTACCTTGGTCATATCATCTCCGTCAAGGGCATCGCTATTAATCCCGAGAAGGTGTCTGCAATTGTCAATTGGGAACCTCCTCAGAATGTCAAGCAGCTTCGCAGTTTTCTTGGGCTTGCAAGCTATTGCCAAAGATTCGTTGAGAATTTCTCTAAGATTGCAAAGCAAAGCCTCTTTCCAACCTCCTCCAGAAGCATGTCAAGTATGTGTGGACGCCTAAGTGTGACGTTGCTTTCAACACTCTCAAAGTGAAACTCGTCACAGCTACTGTCTTAACTCCTCCTGACGAATCCAAGCCATTCGAAGTTTTCTGTGATGCTTCTCTTCAAGGTCTCGGTGCTGTGTTAATGCAAGAGAAGAAAGTTGTGGCCTATACCTCTCGTCGGTTGAAGCCCAACGAAAAGAACTACCCCACTCACGATCTTGAGTTGGCGGCAGTTGTTCATGCATTAATAACATGGATACATCTCTTGTTGGGAAGGAAAGTGGACATATTCACCGATCACAAGAGTCTCAAGTACATCTTCACTCAGCCCAACCTCAACCTCACACAAACTCGATGGGTCGAAATGATTCAAGAGTACAATCCGAGTATTGAATATACTCCAGGCAAGGCCAACGTCATTGCAGATGCTTTGAGCAGGAAGGCTTATTGCAACAGCTTAATTCTCAAGCCATTTCAACCGGATCTTTGCGAAGCTTTCCGCAAACTGAATCTCCAAGTTGTTCCTCAAGGTTTTCATGCCAACCTCCTAGTCTCTCCTACTTTGGAAGATCAAATTCGTGAGGCACAACTCCTGGATACCATGGTGAAGAAGGTGAAACGTGGTGAAAGTGCAAGTATCACTTAGATTATATTTTGGTGTGATGACAATGCGGTTAGTGGAACTAATGTTGGTTGCTAAAGTTTATCTTAGGACATTGGTTCCAAGGTGTCCATTGATGGAGGTGTGCGACCCCCCAGTCCAAAAAGATCAAAGGTGTGGTTACCGGCGACTCGAAGGTTTTTCGTTTTGGTTCGATTTGAGTCGTAGGTAAAACCGCACTATCCAGAGGGGTCTTCGTGGAATTAGTGTCGTGTGGGAATGCCTCCAAGACAGATACACCAGCCCTCCTACACCTCCTCAGATATTCCACTTGTTGTGTGCTTTGCCGTGGTGTCCTGTGATGTTTTCATCAGAAATCTTCTGGACACCCCGTGCGCACGGGGTAGTCAGAATATTTCTGGACACCCCGTGCGCACGGGGCTGACTTGGCCCGTGCGCACGGGGTACCTCGAAACTCATTGGACACCCCGTGCGCACGGGGCTGACTTGGCCCGTGCGCACGGGGTACCTCGCATCTCACTGGACACCCCGTGCGCACGGGGCTGACTTGGCCCGTGCGCACGGGGTCCAACGGGCAGAAATCCCCTCCCGGCCAAGAACACTATAAAAGCCCCCTTCTTCCTCCTCCATCACCTAACCCTAATGTCTTGTTGAGCTCCTCCATTGCTACACCCCATTTTGCTCACTACTCTCAATCCCTCCACCCAATCTTGTTGAAACTTTGGGGATTGGGAGAGCAAGACCCGATCTACACTTTGACCAAACCAAATCGCATTCCCCGCAACATTCATCCACCATGACTTGTTACTCTTGGAGCTTGGGCTCCTAGGCGGTTAGAGGTTCCTCCGGAAGGTCTTGCTTGTGGTGTGCTCCGGAGAAGTTTGTAAAGGTGTGGTGGTCGCCTTCAAGACCAACCCCGAGTGATTCGAGGCTCATCCGTTGGGGGTGACTCGAAGGAGATTACGGTGAGCCTTCGGTGGCGTTCCACAAGCTTTGGCTCCGGCACCGCTCCAAACGGAGAGTAGCTCTTCCCCAAGGAAGAGTGAACTCGGGATAAAATCCGCGTCCTCGTCTCACTTGTGGTTAATCCTTTCCCGCACTTTACTTAGCCTTGTATGCTTGTTGGCTTGCTAATTAGTTTGTTGCCTAGCATACTTAGCTTAGAACTTGCTTGTCATATAGGTTGTGTTCACCTAGTTGCATATCTAGTGAACCCTTTTTATCCACTAAGCCTTAAAATTGACAAGAAAGAGTAAAATTTGTAGTCTCCTATTCACCCCCCCCCCTCTAGTCGACCGTATCGATCCTTTCAATTGGTATCAGAGCCTCGTGCTCTAATATAAGGTTTTAAAACCTTAGAGGATATGGCCGATCTAGGGAATGAGGGAGGTGTCGCACCACTTGCGGAGGATGGTCAAAACCTACCCCCCGCCGCGGTCGACGCACTTGTTGCTCCGGCCGTTGCTCCCGTCGCCCCCATTAACCCGGGTGCCCCGTTGACCGCGGCCGATATTCTTTCAATGTTTGTGGACCTCAAAACTTCTATGTTGAAAGAAGTTCGCTCCTCGGTCAAGGAGGAAATTGATGCTCTCTTAAAGCCCTCGACATCTGCCTCAAACTCATTTGATCCAAATGCGGTTCATGATGTGGATGATTTGAGAGAACCTCTTGCATCCCCGGCTCGCACTCAAGTTCCCAAGTACAATGCCGTGGAACCATTTTACTCGCCACAACCCTTGCAGCACCCTCGCATTAATCCTGTGGGGCCTCCGCCCCCTTTGAAAGCTAACGCGTTTGCTAAGTGGAAGCTAGATATGGAGTCTCATATTCGCAGTGCATCTACACAACTATGGTGGATTGTGGTCAATGGTTTCAACCCCAAGGATCCCATGAATCTCACTCCAAGAGAAGCAGTTGATGATCAACTCAATGCTACCGCCCACCACATGTTGCGCACAGCGGTGACCGATGACTATAGTGACTCCATTGCTCTCCTCAAGACCGCCAAGGAAATTTGGGATTGCCTTGAGGAGGCCCTCGAAGGTGATGAAGCAATTCGAAGATCTCGGTTGGCTTTGCTCAAGCAAGAAGTCAACCTATTTGTGAGAAATGAGGGTGAGTCCGCGGAAGAGGTATATCGAAGGTTGAAGGCTCTTGTGCTCAATTTGAGAACCTTTGGGTGCACTTGGGTGAATGATGATTTCATTAAGGACAAGTTCATTGATGCTATGGTTCTCACGGAACATACCATGGTGATGATGATACATCAACGCCCGGACTATCAAAAGTTGACCGCGGCACAAGTTGTATCCACCTTCTCAACTCATGTTCTTTTGGAGACCAAGTCCAAGAAGATCTTTGCCATAGCTCAAGCCACCAAGAACTCAAATCTTGCATTGAAGGCCAAGAAAGTAGTTGCCCAACCCTCAAGGGATGAAGAAGTTGTTGAAGAGACTTGTGAGGAAGTTGTTGACACCTCATGCCCGGCAAATGAATTTGCGGAAGACTTTGCTCTCTTGGTCAAGAAATATTTCGGGACCATGGCAAACAAAGGGAAGAATCTACAAGGAAGATCGTTTGGACGAAGAAAATGCTACAATTGTGATAGCCCAAGACATTTTGTGCACGATTGTCCTTATGAGAGACGTGAAGACAAGTCCGAGAAGCTTGTGCTCAAGAAGAAGAAGTTCACCAAGTTTTCCAAGAGGAAAGATGACAAGGCTCTTGTTCATGAGGCGTACATGTCCGGAGATGAAGATGACGGTGATGATGATTATGTGGGCACGGCCGTCATTGCCATGCATGCCACTACCTCCTCCTCCACCACCGGCCTCTTCAACTCTCCCAACGAGGACAAGCCGTTCACTCATCATTGCCTCATGGCCAAAGAGGTAAAAACAAAGTCCAACTCTCAAAAACCCTTCATCCACACTCCCAATGTTTCATGTGAGATAGTGGAGGATGAGTGTGATGATGGTGTGGATAATGATGAGGAATCCTTGATGGCTTTCATGAACACTCTTCATGGTGAAGCTCGTGCTCGTTTTAGTGATCTCCTTAAATCACTCGCCGAACGCGATGATTTTATTAAGAACGTTGAAAACCTCCTCATAGAGGAAAAAGAGAGAGTCGAACTCCTCGAGCACGAGCTATATGAAGAGAGTGTCATGAGAGCATCACTTGAGGAAGCCTTGTCTTCTCATAAAATTGACTTCGTTAAAACCGATGATGCGTTGCAACTTGCTCTTGAGAACAACGATGCCCTTAAATTAAGGGTTGAAAAGCTTCTAGTTGATCACACGAGACTTGTTGAGGAACATGAGCTCCTTGGGACTAGTTCCAAGGTTGTCAAAGGTGACCTCATTGCCCTCACCGAGTCGTATGCTCAACTTAAAGCTACAACCATCAAGGCTCTTACTTCCGTCCCTCATATTGATTTAAATGATGAATCTTGTACGGCTAACTTTGCTCATGATTGCACCTCTCTCCAAGAGGAGAATAAGAAGTTAAAAGCCCAAATTGAGAAAGGGCTTGTGTCGTGCATTCAAGGGGAGAAAAACCTCAATGACCTCTTGAGCAACCAAAAGGAGTGTGTTGCCAAGGAGGGAATTGGGTTGACCCCTCTTCTAAGAAGAAGAAGACCAAGAAGAAGAGCAAGAAGAAGAAGATCGGTCCTACTTCTCCTCCCCAACAAAAGATAGCATTTGTTCATGAAGGACACAATGAGAAGGAGAAGGAAAAAGGGAATGTCGGGGATGGCAAGGTCACTAGGGACAAGGCCATTCCCAAAGAGTTTGCCGGCAAGAACAACCCATCTTATGTCCTCATGAGAGGAAATGATGGTCATACCTTTGCTAAATTTGTTGGCACTAACTATGATGATTATGCTTGGACTATTTGGGTTCCTAAGACCCTTATTGCTAACTCTCTAGGACCCATTGCAAAATGGGGACCTAAAATCAAAGCTTGATTCTTGTAGGACTATACCTCCGGTGGAACACAATGGGTGATCGATAGTGGTTGCACCAATCATATGACCGGAGAGAGGGAGATGCTTGTGGAGTTCATTGATTCGGTCAAGGCCACTTCAAACATCTCTTTTGGTGACAATAGCAAGGGCAAGGTATTGGGTTTGGGCAAGGTGGTAATCTCTAGTGATGCATCACTTAAGAATGTCATGCTTGTTCAATCTCTTCACTACAATTTACTTTCTACGATTCAATTGGCTCGTGCCGGTTATGATTCTCATTTCGGTGAATTTCATGTGACCGTCTTTAAGAGAAGCAATCTCAAAGTGGTCTTTGTTGGGCATGTTGAAGACAACCTTTACGTGGTTGATTTCTCAAATGAGAAAACTTATCTTGCAACATATCTAATGGCCAAGGCCGGCGTGGTGTGGCTTTGGCATCGCCGGCTAGCGCACGTTGGCATGAGAAATTTACAAGCTCTCTTAAAGGGGGAGCACATCCTTGGACTAACCAATGTGTCTTTTGCCAAAGATCGTCCTTGTAGTGCGTGCATTGCCGGAAAACTTCATGAAAAAGCTCATAAGGTGTCAACTATCATTACCACTTTGAGGCCTCTCGAGCTCATTCACTTGGATCTCTTTGGGCCTCCATCTTATGATAGTTTGGGAGAGAGGAGGTATTGCCTTGTCATTGTCGATGACTATACAAGATATACATGGGTGTTCTTCCTCAAGACTAAAGATGAAACTCAAGACACCTTCATCAACTTTGCCAAAGAAGCTCAACGTCAACATAATTGTGAGATCAAGGCAATTCGAAGTGACAACGGCACCGAGTTCAAAGATTACACTATGAACGAGTTCTTGAGCGATGAGGGGATCAAGCATCAATATGCCGCGCCATACATTCCCGAACAAAATGGTGTTGCGGAAAGGAAGAACCGGACTCTCATTGAGATGGCAAGGACCATGCTTGACGAGTACAAGTCTCCATACAAGCTTTGGGCCGAAGCCATCAACACCGCGTGCCATGCTACAAACCGGCTTTGTCTTCGTAAGCTCAAGAACAAGACTCCCTACGAACTCCTAATCGGGAGAAAGCCTAACGTCAAATACTTTCGAGTATTCGGTTGTAAGTGTTTCATTCTAAATAAGAAATCCCGTTTAGCTAAGTTTGCGCCTAAAACTTATGAGGGCATATTTGTTGGATATGCATCAAACTCGCATGCTTACCGTGTTCTCAACAAATCCACCGGATGTATTGAGGAAACGGTAAATGTGGAGTTTGATGAAGATAATGGTTCCCGTGCGGAGCAAATTGTTCCTAGTGTTGTAGGTGATGAGGCTCCTTCACAAGCTATAAGGACTATGGGGATAGGCCACATTTGTCCACAAGAAACACCCCATGTCCAAGTAGAAGAAGAAGGAGTAAGAGCCCCTCTTGTGGATTCTCCAAAAGGGAAGTCATCACCGCCACCACAAGGTCAAGATGCTATGGAAAATCATGAACCTATCCAAGAGCAAGATCAAGTCCCTCATGTTCCCGAGCAAGATCAAGGGCAAGCCCAACCAA
Source organism: Aegilops tauschii subsp. strangulata (assembly GCF_002575655.3). Taxonomy (NCBI): domain Eukaryota; kingdom Viridiplantae; phylum Streptophyta; class Magnoliopsida; order Poales; family Poaceae; genus Aegilops; species Aegilops tauschii. Next base: position 259,376,276 of record NC_053039.3, on the reverse strand, counting down.
ATGGCGAAGAACCAATCCGTGAGGCCCAAGGTCAAGCTCTTGATCAAGATCAAGATCAAGATCAATCCCAACCTCAAGTGTCTTCCACATCATCACATCCAAGTGATCAAGAACTAGAGGTTGTGAAGAGAAGGGTGTCTCCAAGGCTAAAGCATTCTCAAGGCCAAGCTTCTTCCACAAGTTCAAAACCAAGTGAAGAAGAGCTTACCCTCAAAGTGCAAAAAGCGGCCGCCAAGTTAAAGCATCTTCAACATCTCACCGACAACATTTATGGAAGCATCAACAAAGGGGTAACTACTCGTAGACATTTGGCAAACTTTTGTGAACATCACTCGTTTGTCTCTTGTGTTGAGCCCCTTAAGGTTGAAGATGCACTTGACGACCCGGATTGGGTAAATGCCATGCATGAAGAACTCAACAACTTCACCCGCAACAAAGTATGGACTCTTGTGAAGAGACCCAAAGAACATCATAATGTCATTGGAACAAAGTGGATCTTTAAGAACAAACAAGATGAGCATGGACAAGTCACTAGAAACAAGGCAAGGTTAGTGGCACAAGGGTTCACCCAAGTTGAAGGTTTGGACTTCGGTGAAACCTTTGCCCCCATTGCCCGTCTTGAGTCCATTCGTATCTTGCTTGCATATGCTTCACATCATGATTTCAAATTGTATCAAATGGATGTGAAGAGTGCATTTCTTAATGGTCCTCTTAAGGAGTTGGTGTATGTCAAACAACCTCCCGGTTTCGAAGACCCCGATCACCCCTCTCACGTTTATGAACTCCATAAGGCGCTCTATGGACTTAAACAAGCACCTCGTGCTTGGTATGATCACCTTACGGCATTCTTAAGCGAGAAGGGGTTCCAGATCGGGTTAATAGATTCCACTCTCTTCACGAAGAGGGTAAAAGGAGAATTGTTTGTGTGCCAAATATATGTTGATGATATTATTTTTGGTTCCACTAACCATGCTATTGACGTTGAGTTTGAGAATCTTATGACCAAGGAATTTTCCATGAGCATGATGGGAGAGTTGAAGTTTTTCCTCGGATTTCAAGTGAAGCAATTGAGAGGAGGAACCTTCATCACCCAAGCACTTTATATTCAAGACATGCTCAAGAGGTTCAAAATGCAAGATGTCAAGCCCATGAAGACGCCCATGCCCATAAATGGCCAACTTACTCTTGATCCCAATGGTAAAGATGTGGATCAAAAGGTATATCGCTCTATGATCGGTTCTTTGCTTTACCTTTGTGCATCTAGGCCGGATATTATGTTGAGTGTGTGTATGTGTGCAAGATTTCAATCCGCTCCCAAGGAGAGCCATTTTTCGGCAGTGAAAAGAATCCTTCGATATTTGGTTCATACCCCAAACTTGGGCCTTTGGTACCCCAAAGGAGGAACTTTCAAGCTAGTAGGATATTCGGATTCGGATTGGGCCGGAGACAAGGTAGACCGCAAGTCCACTTCCGGGTCTTGTCAATTCCTAGGGAGGTCATTGGTAAGTTGGTCTTCAAAGAAGCAGAATTGTGTGTTCCTTTCAACCGCCGAGGCCGAGTACATTGCTGCAGGAAGTTGTTGTGCACAATTATTATGGATGAGGCAAACTTTGATGGATTATGGTGTCAAATGTGACAAAGTGCCTCTATTTTGTGACAATGAAAGTGCAATCAAGATCGCCGACAATCCAGTGCAACATAGCCGAACCAAACATATCGAGATTCGTCATCACTTCATTCGAGATCATGTGGCCAAGGGAGACATTGATTTATTCCATGTCAACACCGAGAAGCAACTTGCCGACATTTTTACCAAGCCACTTGATGAAGCAAGATTCCGCGAGTTAAGGCATGAGTTGAATATCGTGGATATAGGTAACTTGGATTGAGGTTCTTGCATACACACACATACTCTACTAGTATCTTGTTTTAGATGTAGGCACCTAAGTAAGGGGAGCTAGCTCAACTAATGAGCTATCTTATTCTACTAGTGCATAAATTGATCAAAATCTTTCACATTAGCCATTTGAAGATGGCATTTGTGCTTCAAAGATGAGTATTGGTCTTGGACCCAAGGTTCATACCTTCGCGGTGCCATACCAAACAAACTCAAACATGGTGGCTTCGGCCACCGCCCTCCGTTGGAGGTTGGATCGTTTTTGTCTTTTGTTTGTGTGGTTCTTCTTGTCCTTGTGTTCGTGTTTCCGTGAATGTGTGTTTTCTCGAGTCTCTTCCAGTGCAAGTGCTACACATACTCCTTTCTAGTAGTGTTGGATTTCTTCTGCGACGTGTTCAGAAGTGAGGCGGGAATGCTCTTTGGGGTCTTGGTAAGAATTTGCATTCAGCCATAACCCAACAAGCTTCTTCCTGTCAAAATCCTCTAGATACCCCGTGCCCACGGCCCTTGTACGGTGCGCACGGGGACCCCGTGCCCACGGCCCTTGTACCGTGCGCACGGGCCCCCGTGCGCACGGGGCCTTTAGCCCGTGCACACGGGGTCTGCGGTTTCTGGCCCTGAAGAGGTGGGACGTGGGGGGTTTGGGTTCTTTCCCACCCAGTCGCCCCCTCCACGGCCCAGATCGCCTCCAGGCCGCCGCCGTTGCCTCCTTGTCGCCGGTGCTCCTCCGTGCGCCGTGGGACTTCGCTGCTCCGTGGAGATCTTCCGGGATGGGGTCCTCCTCTGGTATCTCTGTCGTGGAATTGTCACAGCAGATGTCCTCGAGCTAGGACTTAGTCGTGGAGCCATCGCAACTAGGAAGCTTGAAGGGGTTAAGTGGGACAAGGAACACGAGGGGTTATACTGGTTCGGCCCCTTACGGTGAAGGTAAAAGCCTACGTCCAGTTCGAGGTGGTATTGATTAGGGTTTCGATGACCAGGGAGCTTAACACCTATGCCTGGCTCTCGACGAGATCTTTCTTGTCCCTAAACCGCTGCCGGGTCGTCCCTTTATATAGGGAGGCTGACGCCCAGCAGCTCTCAGAGTCCCGGCCGGCTCATAAGAGTGTCCGGCTCGGACTCTCAACTATTCTTGCCTTACACTACAAGTTCTAACATGATAATGATTGCAACTACGGGCCTTAAGCCGTATCCGGGTCTTAAGCCCATCTCTGGCCCACCGTCTTCAAGCTTAGCGCCGGGCTTCTGGCAATGACCATATGAGTAACCCGGCCCATCCTGGCGGGTGACTCTAAGGTCTATATCCTCAACATTAGGCCCCAGATTGATTTGAGCCGGCTCATGTCAATCTTCAATCTTTTCGACAGAAAATCTCCGGCTTACAATTATGTGAAGGCCATAACCCGGCGTGACGTCATCCTCTGGACTCCGGGTAATCCGCCGTGACGTCATCTTCCATTAAGTCCATTTTTTACTCCACCAGATCCGCAACGGATCTTATCTTTACTGCCATCCCGAAAATCGAGGCATTTCATGGGGAGATAACCACGCCGTGGTCTCCTCGTTTCTCGCACCCACTTATGAGCTTGCCCTTATAAATAGGCTGGCCCGACGGGCTTTCAGCCACTTCTCTCTTCTTCGTCTTCTTCCTCGCGCCACTGCTCCCCTGCTCAAGCTCTGCTGCTGCCGCCGCCGCGGGTCTTCTCGTCGTCACCAACTCAGGCCGCAGCATCACCCTGATCTGACCAGAGAAACACGACGACCTCCGCGACTCACCAGCCTCTGTAAGTTTCTTCTGCCCTGTTAGAACAGATCTGCAGTAGGGTTCGAGTAGTTCGTCCGTGTTCTTCGTAGTTCATCGCGGGCCTCAGTAGATTTGATTTTTACTGCCTGTTTTTGATCTTAGCCTTGTATAGAACGACTGCGGTAACCATTTAGCACCCATTTCTCATACAAATAGCCCTCCTTTTACTGCATAAGAACCTTGTTCGAGCTCAAGAACTCCCTCGCGTCTGTTTCTAGGTCTAGAAACTTTTCTTTGCCCGACCATTTTGATCCAAAATATTTACCGCAATGTGTGAAATCTGTTTTCACCATACTTAGTAAAAAACTGCCCTCATTGAGTCATGGCGGTTTACATTTCCGGCTTAAAGAAAACACGCACCGTAGAATCTTCTGACTTAAAGGAGACCATGCACCATAGAATTTCCGGCTCATCTGTGATAAGGCCGTAGACAATTTGAGTTACCCTCAAGCACACCAGCGGCTTAGATAACCCGATGCTCTTAGACATATATCATTAGTCCCCTCCATAAGCTGCCACCTTAAACCTTGACTTGTAAGTCTCCTCCGGCTCATTATTAAACCGGACATTTTTCCCTGTATCATAGGCTTCCAACAGTCACCATGCCTCCCAAAGCTCCTAAAGCCTCCATCACTTGCAACTGGATGAGGTCCAATGTCACCAACGAGACGTTAGCAGATTTTGTCAAGTCAGGCTATCTGCCCAAGAAGGAAGTCATGTCCTATCGTTCCCCCGACCCATCAGAGGAGAGACCACAACCAAGGGACGGGGAGGTGGTCATTTTTGCGGATCATATGAGCCGGGGCTTCGCACCGCCCGGCTCAAAGTTTTTCAGAGACGTTCTGAATTTCTTCGATCTGCGGCCTCAGGACATAGGACCCAACTCAGTGTCCAATATCTGCAACTTCCAAGTGTTCTGCGAGGTTTACCTTGGAGAAGAACCCAGTCTGCTGCTCTTCAGAGAGCTTTTCTATTTAAACCGCCAGAACGAGTGTGCCAATGGGCCAAGTTTGAAGCTAGGCGGCATCTCCATCCAGCGGCGGAGGGACTGCCTTTTCCCTTAAGCAGAGCCGCCCAGCCACCCCAAGGACTGGAATCTGACGTGGTTTTACTGCCAAGACACGTCGCCGGCTGATGAGAGTCCGTTGCCCGGCTTTCGCCCCTCGCGTCTGGAGCCGACTCACCCACTGTCAGACAAGCTGACTCAAGCGGAGAGCCAACCTCTGCTCCCCACCATCAACAAGATCAAGGCTCTCCTGGGCAATGGTCTGAACGGAATCGATCTGGTCCGGGTCTGGATCTCGTGGCGGGTGATCCCATTGAGCCGCCGCCCCGGCTTAATGTGTGAGTACACGGGCCGAAAGGATGACCCCCAGAGACACAGCCGCAACAATCTTCCTGAAGATGTTGCAGAGGAGATGACCAAGGCTCTCTTGAACGAGAGCTTGGCAGACTGCGGAAGGACCGGGTTAGCCCCCTTCTGCAAGACCAACCCAGCCCCAGCAGTAAGCCGCTGATCTGAACATCTTATCTGTATATAACTTTCATCTGAATCGTTTTAAGAAACCATCATTGTATTTTTCAGGCTGATGATAAGTTCTGGCGGGTCAAATATGACCATGAGGCGGCCAAGAAGGCCAGAAAGGCGAAGAAAGCCACCAAGAAAGCCGCCCTGGAAAAAAAGGAAATAGGCCCACTGCTTCAGAGCTGATGCAACTAAGCGATAGCTCTGAGTCAGAGGTAACCCCTGAGCCTGTAAGTCCTTGTTGTATCTGTTGTTTATTTCTGTCCACCTTACCAACATTTGTTCATCAATAGGACGACACCGGAGCAAGTAACCCGGTGGTTGAAGAGGTAAAAATACTTTCCTCCGACTCGGAGCCCTTACCAAGGTTGAAAATCCGAAGGGTAACCCAGAAAGTAAGCTTTTCACATCCTTTAGCTTATCAGGACCCTCAATTTATTTTGAAGCGACAGGTGCATGAGAGCCGGAGGCACACCCGGACCGACAAAAGCACCGACCTCTCCTCCAGGTTACCTGACGCATCGAGGAAACGCCGGACCGAGGTGATCTCAAAATTGTACCCTTTTCATCCTTTGGCAGGTGTTATACGTCAACCGCTCAACTCTTCTGACTCAAATTATCAGGAAACTTCCCCCTCTTCTGGCGACTCTATGCAGTCAAGCCTGCCGGCTTTCAAGACCGTGCCCGGGTAATGATAACTATCTCATGTTGTACTTTGTCTTTACTTACACCATTGTACTTAATCTTTCTGTCTTTCCAGTGCGCAGGCCAAGCTCACCAAGAGGGCGAAGAAGTCTAAGCCGGTCGATGAGCCGGACTTGCCTGAGCCAGAGGCAGCCGCTCAAGAGCCGCCAGCTGCCTCTGCACCTGAGGCCGCTGCCCCAACCACCAAGGCAACTGCAGAAGCTTCTGTTAACCCGGAGGCCTCCAGCTCGGCTCAACCAGCAGATGACCCGGACGTGGTAATTACCCGGACGGAGTTTGTTGAGCCGGAGAGACCTACCGCGCTGGCCAAGTGCTCCACCAAAGGATTGAGGATGAGCAACTGAGGAAACGTCAAGTCGGATATGCTCTCGTTGACAAAACTCTTCCATGGCGCCTTTGGATAGATTGGTGCCATTGTCAGTTATAATGCTGTGCGGAAAGCCAAAGCGAAAAATCACCTTTTTCATAAATTGAACCGCCGTGGCTGCATCGCACTTGCTAACTGGCTCAGCTTCCACCCACTTTGTGAATTTGTCAACTGCCACCAAGAGGTGGGTCTTCTTATCCTTGGACCTTTTAAAAGGCCCAACCATATCAAGCCCCCAGACCGCAAAGGGCCAAGTGATTGGGATCATCCTCAGCTCCTGAGCCGGCACATGAGCCCGTCGCGAGAACCTCTGGCAACCATCACATTTACTGACCAAGTCCTCCGCATCAGCATGAGCCGTCAGCCAATAAAAACCATGGCGAAAAGCCTTGGCCACAAGAGACTTTGAGCCGGCGTGATGGCCACAATCCCCTTCATGAATCTCACGCAAGATCTCTTGACCTTCCTCAGGGGAGACACAACACTGAAACGCTCCTGTAACACTGCGATGATGCAACTCGCCATTGATAACAATCATTGACTTAGCCCGCCGGGTTATTTGTCTGGCCAATGTTTCATCCTCAGGCAACTCACCCCGGGTCATGTAAGCCAAATAGGGCATTGTCCAGTCCGGTATGATGTGGAGAGCCGCCACCAGTCGTGCCTCCGGGTCAGGGACAGCCAAGTCTTCCTCTGTAGGCAGCTTAACAGAAGGATTATACAGGACATCCAGGAAAGTATTAGGCGGCACCGGCTTTCGCTGAGAGCCTAGCCGGCTTAGAGCATCAGCCGCCTCGTTCTTCCTGCGATCAATGTGCTCTACTTGGTAGCCCTGAAAGTGCCCAGCAATGGCATCAACTTCGCGGCGATAAGCCGCCATGAGAGGGTCCTTAGAGTCCCACTTGCCTGATACTTGTTGAGCCACCAAGTCTGAGTCACCGAAACACCTTACCCGGCTCAAGCTCATCTCCTTAGCCATCCGAAGACCGTGGAGCAAGGCCCCGTACTCAGCCGCATTGTTAGTGCAAGGAAACATCAACTGTAGCACATAATGGAACTTGTCACCTTTAGGGGAAGCCAATACAACTCCAGCCCCCGAGCCCTCCAACTGCCTGGACCCATCGAAGTGAATAGTCCAATATGTGTTATCCGGCTTTTGCTCGGGCACTTGTGACTCTGTCCAATCATTGATGAAATCCACCAAGGCCTGAGATTTAACAGCAGTGCGTGGCACATATTTGATACCATGAGGTCCGAGCTCGATAGCCCACTTAACCACTCTCCCTGTGGCCTCTCTGTTTTGAATGATATCACCAAGAGGGGCAGAACTGACCACAGTTATGGGATGACCCTGGAAATAATGCTTAAGCTTCCGGCTTGCCATGAACACACCCTAAACAAGCTTCTGCCAATGCGGATACCGCTGTTTGGACTCGATGAGCACTTCGCTGACATAATAAACCGGCCGCTGAACCGGATGCTCCTTACCCTCTTCCTTGCGCTCCACCACTATAGCCACACTGACGGCTCGTGTGTTCGCCGCCACATATAATAATAAGGGCTCCTTATCAACCGGAGCAGCAAGGACTGGAGGCTCTGCCAGCTGCTTCTTCAACTCCTCAAAGGCAGTATTAGCTGCATCATTCCAGACAAAGTTATCCGTTTTCTTCATCAACTGATATAATGGCATGGCCTTCTCACCCAAACGGCTTATGAACCGGCTTAAAGCAGTGATGCGACCCGCCAAGCGCTGAACGTCATTTATACACGCCGGCTTAGCCAGGGAGGCGATGGCCTTGATCTTCTCCGGGTTAGCTTCAATGCCTCTGTCAGAAACCAAAAAACCCAAGAGTTTGCCTGCAGGAACACCAAAAACACACTTGGCCAGGTTAAGCATCATTTTGTAGACCCGGAGATTATCAAAGGTCTCCCTTAAATCATCTATCAGGGTTTCCTCCTTTATGGATTTAACCACAATATCGTCCACATAAGCATGAACATTGCGCCCAATCTGATTATGAAGACAGTTCTGCACACAACGCTGATAAGTCGCCTGCGCACACTTGAGTCCAAAGGGCATAGACACATAGCAGAAGGCTCCAAAGGGAGTGATGAACGCCGTCTTCTCCTGGTCCTTAACTGCCATTTTAATCTGATGATATCCGGAATAAGCATCCAAGAAACTTAAGCGCGCACAACCTGCCGTAGCATCAATAATTTGATCAATACGGGGAAGGGCAAAAGGATCAGCCAGACATGCCTTGTTTAAGTCCGTGTAGTCCACACACATCCGCCAAGTGCCGTTCTTCTTGAGTACGAGCACCGGGTTAGCTAACCATTCTGGGTGGAGAACTTCAACAATAAACCCGGCCGCCAAGAGCCGGGCCACCTCCTCACCAATAGCTTTCCGCCTCTCTTCATTAAACCGCCGAAGGAACTGCCTGACCGGCTTAAATTTCGGATCAACATTGAGAGTGTGCTCAGCGAGTTCTCTAGGTACACCTGGCATGTCAGAAGGTTTCCATGCGAAGATGTCCCTATTCTCCCGGATGAACTCGATGAGCGCGCTTTCCTATTTTGGATCCAGATTGGCACTGATGCTAAACTGCTGAGATGAATCTCCTGGAACAAAATCAACAAGCTTAGTTTCATCAGCCGACTTAAATTTCATCGCCGGCTCGTTCTCCGTAGTCGGCTTTTTCAGAGAGGTCATATCTGTTGGGTCGACATTGTCTTTGTAAAACTTCAACTCCTCTGTTGCACAAACAGATTCTGCATAAGCCGCATCGCCTTCCTCACACTCCAGAGCCACCTTCCGGCTGCCGTGAACCGTAATGGTCCCATAGTGACCCGGCATCTTGAGCTGTAAGTACACATAACACGGCCGTGCCATGAACTTGGCGTAAGCCGGCCGTCCAAATATAGCATGGTATGGACTTCTTATCTTGACCACCTCAAAGGTCAACTTCTCCACCCTGTAGTTGTTCTCATCTCCAAAGGCCACTTCCAACTCAATCTTGCCGACTGGATAAGCCGACTTGCCAGGTACCACACCGTGGAAAATAGTGTTGGACTGGCTGAGGTTCTTATCAATCAACCCCATACGACGGAATGTCTCATAATAGAGGATGTTGATGCTGCTGCCTCCATCCATGAGCACCTTAGTGAACTTATATCCTCCCACCTGAGGAGCCACCACCAGGGCCAAGTGACCCAGATTATCCACCCGTGGAGGGTGATCCTCCCTGCTCCACACTATAGGCTGCTCAGACCACCGCAAGTAGCGTGGAACCGCCGGCTCAACAGCATTCACAGCCCTCTTATGAAGCTTCTGATCTCGCTTGCACAGACTAGTGGTAAACACATGATACTGTCCACCGCTAAGTTACTTTGGATTGGTCTGATAACCCCCTGCTGCTGTTGATGACCCTGGCTAGACTGCTGGTTAAAGCCCCCTTGACCGTTCTGAGGATTAGAATTTGAGCCGCCGCCCGGGCCATGAAAGCCGCCGGCGCCTGAGCCGCCGCCCGGGCCGTTGTAATTCTTAAAGGCCTTCATGATTGCACAATCCTTCCATAGATGAGTCGCTGGCTTCTCTCTAGAGCCATGCCTTGGACAAGGCTCATTCAACAGTTGCTCCAGCGTCGGGCCTTACCCGCCGCCTCGGGGAGGGGGCCTCCCCTTGCGTCGCTGGTTATTACCTTGTGAGCTGGCGTTGGCTACAAACTCTAGGCTGCCATCGGCCTTGCGCTTGCCTCCTCCTTGGTTACCCGGGTTATGCTGAGGACCCTTGCCATTGCCATTCTTCTTTCCCTTCCCTGCCCTTTCATCATCTGAAGGGGGATCCTTGGTACCATCAGAATCGGCGTACTTGACAAGAGCCGCCATTAGTGTACCCATATCATTGCAGTCGCGCTTAAGCCGCCCGAGTTTCATCTTCAGGGGCACGAAATGACAATTCTGTTCCAACATTAAGACTGCAGAGCCGGCATCCATCTTATCTGATGAATGTATGATCTCCTTGACCCGGCGAACCCAATGCGTCGTGGATTCACCCTCCTGCTGCTTACAGTTAGTCAAATCCACAATTGACATAGACTGCCTACAGGTATCCTTGAAGTTTTGGATGAACCGGGCTTTCAGCTCAGCCCAAGACCCGATGGAATTCGGTGGTAGCCCTTTTAACCAAGTGCAGGCAGTCCCATCCAACATCATGGTGAAGTACTTGGCCATTGCCGCCTCACTGACCTCCAGTAGTTCCATGGCCATCTCGTAACTCTTGATCCAGGCTACGGGCTGTAAGTCAGCCGTGTAATTGGGCACCTTCCTAGGGCCTTTGAAGTCCTTGGGTAGACGTTCATTGCGGATAGCTGGCACTAAGCAAGGGACACCCCCAGTCCTGGTAGGGATACCCACATCGACGGACGTCGTCGGATAAGCCGGGGGAGTCTGGTAAGCCGTCAACTGAGGCACCTGCTCCGCCTCTTGCCGCGCTCTGTCTTGGTCTGTTGCGTGAAAGGCTCCATTATGAGCCGGGCCATGGCCAGGGGGCGGGTCATGGCGTCGGACGTTACTTGAGCCGGTCGCTGAGACCATGTGTCTGCTGTAACTCGGGCTCCGGCCTGGACGAGGGGTCGAGTGGATCCTGTCCCGGCTGTAGGAGTACGCCTCTTGCTGCGGCAGTGCTGTCTGAAGGAGCTCCCTGACCCGGCGGGTTTCAATAGCCGTCGGAGAGTCGCCGTCGACTAGGAGAGCCGCCAGCCGTGCTGCCGCAGTGACCATGTTCTCTAGCGGGTTATTATAATGACCCGGTGGTATTGGCACGTACTGAGGCGGGGCAGGGGGAACCTGGGGAGGCCCCATCACTTGTGGCTGAATAGGGGTCCCAGACCCCGGGCACTATGACCCCTGGCGGGTTACTAGACCCTGCACCTGGCGTGTTGAAGAGGTTGCGTGGATCGTAAACCGGAGGGAGTCGAGATTGGGCCTTTTGATGCCTCCTTCTCAGGACCTCATTGGACGCGTTTTAATCCATCGAGAGCCGGAAGGACTGCGCTTGACTCAACTGGGTTTGGGCATCGAGAGCCGCCCTCTCCGCAGCCATCCTGATCCCTTCTGCTGCCAGATCCTCTTTAGCTTTCACTAGATCCAGCTTTAACTGTGCCACCTCCGCATCATGCTGAGCTTGATCCGTCGGGTCAACTGTGGCGGTTAACAGGGCCGTCATCTTGTCCGTGAGATCCATTAGCACCTGAGCCGGCGAAGGCACCGGGTTTCCCGCTCCAGCAGCAGGGTTTTGAACAGGCTGCGCACCGGCCATGAAGATTCCAACCTGGCTTGGCGGCTCAAACAGGTCCGGAATACTGTGACCATCAGAACAACCCATGAGCCTGCCATCTTGAAGTTGATACAACGAATTTGACACATCGGTGGACGACTCGCCGTCAGAGCCGGCGGCCGTCTCATCACCAGATCCAGATTGATCATAGAGCCCTCCATGAATACATCCCACAAAAGCATGCCTTACGGCAGGCCGGGCCCGGGCGGGTCGTGCATGCTGAGCCGTCTCAATGAGATCGGTGCAGAGATCCGGCTCAGGGCCCGGCTCACCAATCTTGCCAATGAAAACATGAATCCCGCCGAAGGGGACCCGGTACCCGTACTCAATTGAGCCGGCATCGGGGCCCCAGTTTGTATCGTCGATGTAGAGCTTGCCGCGACGACTCTTGGTCATCCGGCCCACAGCGTATCCCTTGAGCCCTTCGAAGCTGCCCTTCAAGAACTCAAATCCACCGTGCGCTGGCCCCATGGTGGGCGCCAACTGTCGTGGAATTGTCACGGCAGATGTCCTCGAGCTAGGACTTAGTCGTGGAGCCATCGCAACTAGGAAGCTTGAAGGGGTTAAGTGGGACAAGGAACACGAGGGGTTATACTGGTTCGGCCCCTTACGGTGAAGGTAAAAGCCTACGTCCAGTTTGAGGTGGTATTGATTAGGGTTTCGATGACCAGGGAGCTTAACAGCTATGCCTGGCTCTCGACGAGATTTTTCTTGTCCCTAAACCGCTGCCGGGTCGTCCCTTTATATAGGGAGGCTGACGCCTAGCAGCTCTCAGAGTCCCGGCCGGCTCATAAGATTGTCCGGCTCGGACTCTCAACTATTCTTGCCTTACACTACAAGTTCTACCATGATAATGATTGCAACTACGGGCCTTAAGCCGTATCCGGGTCTTAAGCCCATCTCTGGCCCACCGTCTTCAAGCTTAGCGCCGGGCTTCTGGCAATGACTATATGAGTAACCCAGCCCATCCTGGCGGGTGACTCTAAGGTCTATATCCTCAACAATCTCCCTCCCCTTATTCTTCTTTTTCCTCCTTTGGATCCGTTTTAGTCTAGGGTTTCCTCCTCTACTAGTCTAGGCCAGTCATTCCCTTGTGGTAGACTAGGGGCGGATGGGCATTACTGTGGCAGTTCTCCCTGCCGCACTCACTCCCGGATCTCGATCTGGAAGTGGTTGCCGCTGGGCGAACCCCGTGTCCACGGCCCTTGTACCGTGCGCATGGGACCCCGTGTCCACGGTGGTCAGACCCCCGTGTGCACGGGGTACACAGTGGTGCCAGTCCTCCTTCTCTGTCTTCCATTCCTCGCCAGCTTCTCGAGCACTTGTACTTATTTGTGTCTCTCGTGTTTGTTGTGCTTTGTTGCTGTTGTGTTTCAGACTCTGCTGACAAGAGGTCCGAGCTCCGTCGCAAGCGCACCAAGGCAGGTTCCAGGGAATTCTCTTTGGCTCCTCGTCAGCCGTCCGAAGGAAGTGGTCAGGGCTCTGAGATGGGTCGTGTTTGCCGTACCGCCTCCAAGCAGCCAGTGATTGAAGCCTCCGAGGATTCAGAAGAGGAGTATGATTCGCAGGAAGATGCTCACTATGAGAACCCCGCAGATGCAGAGATAGAAGATGAGGATGATTCTGCTGATGATGTTGATGAGGAGGAAGGAGAGGAACATGTGCTCCCAGGAGGTCGGAATGTCAAGAGTCTACCTCTCTCTAAGTGGACCAAGCCAGAGCTTTGGGCTTGCAAGCAGGATTTCCCCTATGTGCCAAACACTGATGCAGGGGTTGACCCAAGATTCAAGAATGATTTTCAACACCGGGTGTTCTCTGAGCTGATCATGACCAAGAAAAACAAGTTTGCCCCCCACAAGAAAATCAATGTGGACGCTCTTCGGGACAATGATCATACCTATCCCGGTGTGTATAGTGCTCTTGGGAGGCTTGGCTTGATCCCGTTCGTCGCCTTCCACCATCCGTTCAGTGAAGATCTTGTGATGCAGTTCTTTGCCACCGTATACTTCCACAGTGATGAGGCTCGCACTATGACTTGGATGTCTGGCACATATGAGTGTGAGGCCTCCATGGCCAAGTTCTCTGACATCATTCCGTATCGGTTCTTTGCTGAGGAGCATCCTGAATATGGCCGTGTTCGTGAGACAGGTAGAGACAAGGATGAGATTGCTTTTGCTTACAAGCCAGACAAGGCCTTCACCACCGGTTCTATCAAACATTTGAAGCCAACCTATGATACTATGCATCACATTCTTAGGTACACGCTTAATCCTAAGACCGGGGACTCTCACAATCTAAGGAGCTCCATGTTGGATATCTTTGTCTACCTTCATAACAAGAAGAAAGTGGATGTTCTGGACTTCATGTTCTTTGAGATCAGGCAGTGTGTTCAGGAGAACAAGTCATGCATCTATGCTCCGTTCATCCAAGATGTGATTGAGTCCGTCTGTCCCGCCAGGTACATTGCCAAGTACCGCACCTCCTTTCCGAAGCATGATTCCAACTGGCTTCCGGCTACTCCTCCACCATATGTGCCTCCCAAGAAGGGGCGCAACCCCAGGCCTGAGGATCGTGCTACCTACACTGAGGGATGTTCATCCTATGTGCGGATTCCGCGTAGCAAAGGGAAGCAAGTTGCTACTGATGCCAGTTTCACCAGAGAGGAGAAGAAGTCTCTTCTGAAGACCGTGAGCAACATGTTCAAAATGTGTCAGTCCATTCAGCGCCGTCAGGTCAAGGAGATCAACAAGGGCAAGCTGGTGAGGCGTCAGGAGAAGGCTGAGCGTGCTGCAGCTGGTGAGGAGGTTGGTCCAGGGTCCGAGGACATCGACAGTGTGGCCACAGCTCGTTCTTTTCCCTTGGGGGGATGGCACTTTGATGATGATGATGATGCTTCGAGCACACCTCCTCTTGTCTAGAGTCTCGTTAGCATCGCCTTTTCCCTTTTTGTTGTCTTGATGACAAAGGGGGAGAAGTGTTCTATTAGGGGCGTTTGCAGTTGGTTTCAGTTGGGTGAGATCTCAAGGCCTCGTTTCTCGTTTGTTTTGGTTGTGTTTATTTGGCTTGAGATACTCTTATTTGCTTGCTTTCGCGGTGTGGTCGTGAGCTACCTAGTCTATGTGAGAGACTATCTAGTTTATGGAATTTATCTATGCTTATGTTGATATATCTTGTGGAGTATGATCAAGCTTCTATATGTTAGTCTCACGTTTTTTGCTCACCACACTTGCATGTGATCTAGGCACCGTGTTGGGTTTTATTATGTTGATCACATGCCTTGACAATGTGGATCTAGGGGGAGCCTCATATGTGTGTGCTTGATGCATAATCAAGCATTTTTTCCTTGCACATATATAGGGGGAGCTCCTTTGATCAACTATTGTCGCATGGCTGTTTACTTAAGTTGTATCCTATATGCCATGTCCTAACCATGTTGTCATCAATGCACCAAAAAGGGGGAGATTGAAAGTGCAAGTATCACTTAGATTATATTTTGGTGTGATGACAATGTGGTTAGTGGAACTAATGTTGGTTGCTAAAGTTTATCTCAGGACATTGGTTCCAAGGTGTCCATTGATGGAGGTGTGCGACCCCCCAGTCCAAAAAGATCAAAGGCGTGGTTACCGGCGACTCGAAGGTTTTTCGTTTTGGTTCGATTTGAGTCGTAGGTAAAACCGCACTATCAAGAGGGGTCTTCGTGGAATTAGTGTCGTGTGGGAATGCCTCCAAGACAGATACACCAGCCCTCCTACACCTCCTCAGATATTCCACTTGTTGTGTGCTTTGCCGTGGTGTCCTATCATGTTTTCATCAGAAATCTTCTGGACATCCCGTGTGCACGGGGTCTCTGACCCCCGTGCGCACGGGGTAGTCAGAATATTTTTGGACACCCCGTGCGCACGGGGCTGACTTGGCCCGTGCGCACGGGGTACCTCGAAACTCACTGGACACCCCGTGCGCACGGGGCTGACTTGGCCCGTGCGCACGGGGTACCTCGCATCTCACTGGACACCCCGTGCGCACGGGGCTGACTTGGCCCGTGCGCACGGGGTCCAACGGGCAGAAATCCCCTCCCGGCCAAGAACACTATAAAATCCCCCTTCTTCCTCCTCCATCCCCTAACCCTAATGTCTTGTTGAGCTCCTCCATTGCTACACCCCATTTTGCTCACTACTCTCAACCCCTCCACCCAATCTTGTTGAAACTTTGGGGATTGGGAGAGCAAGACCTGATCTACACTTTGACCAAACCAAATCGCATTCCCCGCAACATTCATCCACCATGACTTGTTACTCTTGGAGCTCGGGCTCCTAGGCGGTTAGAGGTTCCTCCAGAAGCTTCCTTGCTTGTGGTGTGCTCCGGAGAAGTTTGTAAAGGTGTGGTGGTCGCCTTCAAGACCAACCCCGAGTGATTCGAGGCTCATCCGTTGGGGGTGACTCGAAGGAGATTACGGTGAGCCTTCGATGGCGCTCCGCAAGCTTTGGCTCCGGCACCGCTCCAAACGGAGAGTAGCTCTTCCCCAAGGAAGAGTAAACTTCGGGATAAAATCCGCGTCCTTGTCTCACTTGTGGTTAATCCTTTCCCCCACTTTACTTAGCCTTGTATGCTTGTTGGCTTGCTAATTAGTTTGTTGCCTAGCATACTTAGCTTAGAACTTGCTTGTCATATAGGTTGTGTTAACCTAGTTGCATATCTAGTGAACCCTTTTTATCCGCTAAGCCTTAAAGTTGACAAGAAAGAGTAAAATTTGTAGTCTCCTATTCACCCCCCCTCTAGTCGACCGTATCGATCCTTTCACGTGGTATCGACAAGGGCATTTCCAAATACAAGTGCTATCGCATTGATGATAGAGACACTTTATTCTTCGAGGACCGGATTGTGGTTCCTAAAGGTGATCTAAGGAAGGTCATAATGAACAAAGCGCACAATTCTCTTCTTTCCATTCATCCTAGAAGTATGAAGATGTACCATGACCTCAAGCAGTCGTATTGGTGGACTCGAATGAAGCGAGAAATCGCTCAATTCATGAACGAATGTGATGTCTGTCGAAGGGTGAAAGCAGAACACCAACGACCAGCTGGTTTCCTCCAACCTCTTTCTATTCCAGAATGGAAGTTTGATCATATCGAAATGGACTTCGTGACTGGATTTCCAAAGTCCAAGCACGGAAATGATGCTATCTTCGTTGTCATCGACAAGCTTACAAAAGTGGCTCATTTCCTTCCAATCAAAGAATCTATCACAGCAGCTCAGTTGGCAGAGCTATACACCTCCAGGATTGTCTCCTTTCATGGCATTCCACAATTGATTTCTTCAGATCGTGGAAGCATCTTCACTTCTAAGTTCTGGGACTCCTTTCAGAAGGCCATGGGCACCAACATTCGCTTCAGCACAGCTTTCCATCCTCAAACTAGTGGCCAAGTCGAGCGAGTCAATCAAATCCTTGAAGATATGCTCAGGGCTTGTGTCATTTCCTTTGGCATGAAGTGGGAAGATTGTCTTCCATATGCGGAATTCTCCTACAACAACAGCTTCCAAGCGAGTTCGGGCAAGGCCCCATTCGAGATTCTATATGGCAGAAAGTGTCGTACTCCTCTCAATTGGTCAGAGACAGGTGAACGCCAACTTCTTGGCAATGACTTAATCACAGAGGCTGAAGAAATGTGTAAGGTCATCCGTGAAAATCTCAAAGCCGCGCAATCGCGCCAGAAGAGTTACTATGATAGCAAGCACCGTGACTTGGCTTTCGAGATCGGAGACCATGTCTACCTCCATGTCTCTCCAATGAAAGGCACTCGTCGCTTTGGTATCAAAGGGAAGCTTGCCCCTAGATACGTGGGTCCTTTCAAGATCATTGGCAAAAGAGGCGACCTCGCCTATCAACTTGAGCTTCCCTCCAACTTCGGGAACATGCACGATGTGTTCCACGTGTCACAGCTTCGCAAGTGCTTCAAGAATCCTGAGCGCACCATCAACTTCGAAGATATTGATCTCCAAGAAGATCTGTCTTATCATGAGCACCCCGTTGCTATTCTTGAAGAAACTGAGCGCAAGACTCGCAACAAGTCAATCAAATTCCTGAAAGTGAAGTGGTCACACCATTCCGACCGAGAAGCCACCTGGGAGCGCGAGGACCACCTCCGTTCCGAATATCCAGAGTTCTTTTAGTCCTAGATCTTGGGACGAGATCCTCTTGTAGTGGTGGAGTGTTGTAACACCCCGGATGTGACTTTCCATATTTGTAACTCCAACTCTTGCCATTTTCGGCTATGTGCTATGATATTCCCTCCGTGGTTGGGTTCTGTCTTCGTTTTGCATTTTGTCCATGTCTTGCATTTCATATCATGTCATCATGTGCATCTCATTTGCATACGTGTTCGTCTCATGCGTCCGAGCATTTTTCCCGTTGTCTGTTTTGCAATCCGACACTCCCACATGCACCGCCGCACCCCTCTTGTCTCTTTTCGTGAGCGGGTGTTAAACGTTCTCGGAATGGACCGAGGTTTGCCAAGTGGCCTTGGTACACCACCGGTAGGCCACCTGTCAAGTTTCGTTCCATTTGGAGGTCGTTTGATGCTCCAACGGTTAACCGGGTAACCGCAAAGGCCTTTTGAGTGTTGCAGCCCAACACCCCTCCAAAACAGCCCAATAACCCATCTAAGTCACTTCCATGCTCTCCGTCGTTGGATCACGATCGTGTGGGCGAAAACCGCACTCCATTTGGAGTCTCCTAGCTCCCTCTACCTATAAATATGTGCACCCCTCCTCCAAATCCGGGTCCCGAAACCCTAGCCCCGCTCCCTCTCCGCCGCCGGACACGTTCGGTCCGGCCGGACAAATCGCCGCCGCCGCCCCGAGCCAGTCAGGCAGCGCCACGTGGCCCGCGCCACTGCCCGCCGCCGTCGGCCCGCCAGGTCCGCGCGGGGCCCCCGCGAGCCCGCTCCGCGCCACTGCCTCCCGCGGGTCGCCGCCTCTGCGCACCGCCCGTGCCGTCCCGCTCCTCCGCCCGACCTCGTCCGCCGCCGTGCCGCCCCGCTCCTCCGCCGGCGACCCCGCCGCCTCGCCACCCGCGCACGCCGCCTCGACGACCCCGCCGCCCGCGCGCCCCGGCCTTCCCCTCGCCGGATCCGGCGGCCCCGTTCCTCCGGCGTCCTCTCCGGCCGACCCCGGCCGCCGCGTGCTCCATCTCAGGCGAGAGCTCCAGTCGTGCCTCGGTTCGCGCAAGAACCCTAGATCGAGGTTGACTTTTTCCCCCTCGTTTTTCTGCCGTCCCGAATTGCTCAGATTATGTGGCTCTGTTCATCGCATCATATCTCCTTGCACACTGCTCCGTTTCATGCGCATGATATACCGAAATGTTCATCACGAGATGCTCTCCATTTTGTGCCATTGTGCCATGCTCGTTTGAGTTCATCTAGGTGCCCAAATCTCTGGTGCAAGAGTGCTATATGATGTTTACTGCTGTTACTTATCAGAACTTAATGTTTTGTTATTTTTGCTGCATTTGATGTGTGCATCTTTTGGGCATGAGCTCTACATGTGTTTTGATCTATGCCATGCTATCTTTACAGGGGTGCTTTCCTTGTATTTTTGTAATCTATGTGGTGACTAGCACAAGCATGCAAACTAGGCCTCGTGATGTTTCTGTTTTCAGGGACTTCGGATTTTGCTGTCTTTTCCTGCTGTTATTTTGATGTCATGTATCCATGTGGCTACAGTGAGATCCATGCTTCTTTTGAGTATGTTCATTAAGGATGTTTTGGACATATAGTTGTGCTCTATCCATCCATGCCCCTGTTTGGCAATTATGGAGTGACCTAGCATGTCTCAATCTTGCTCTACTTTTGCTATAAAATGTTCGTCGCAGAATGTTAACATGTTATTCAATTTTGCCAAGGTTGTTGTAGTTGATCCATACATGCTATGAACTTGTTCTTGCCATGGTTAGGTTCATCAACATGTCTTCTTGCTGTTGGTATGCTTGGTTTGTCATGCAATGCTTTGTGATGAGTTAATCGAGCTCACAAAGATGCCTTCATAATTCTGTTAATGCCATGCTCTGTTTTCTGCTAAGTCTGAAACCTGTTAACGAAACTTGCTATGTTTACATGGTTGCCATCATATCTTCTGTGTCTTTTTGGCTCATGGTCAGTAAGGGACTTTTGTTCTATGCATTTATTAGATTGATTCCATGCCTTTTTTTGCTATGATAAGTTCCTGTAGCATGTTTATTGCTTGCTCTAAACATTGCTACCTGCTGCTGTTTATGCCATGTCCAGTATTTTCACCAAGTCTGTGAAGCTGATATCTTTTGCACTTTTGCCATGCTTGTTTGAACCTGTTATATTATGATCTAGCTGTAGCTCGGTGTTCATCTTTTGTCAACCATCTTGAGTAAATCACTGTCATATGCTTTGGTGCTATGTTGGGGTGCTGTAGCATAGTTACTTGATGTATTCTAAGTGCTATCATGCTGTTAATTGCAGAATTGTGTCATTCTTGTTTTGCTTGCCATTTGCAAACCGTGCATCCGTTTCCGGTGATCTTTATATCGATTTCGACCGAAATCATCTCATCTTTCCAGTGGCATACTTGGTTTGCCAAGTTGATGCCTTGTTCATCTTTTCCCTTCCGGAGCACGCATATGCATCGCATATCACATCTCGCATATCATGCATGTTTTGCATCACGTTGCTTGTGCATTTCCCGTGATTGATTGTTTGTCCTTGGTTTGTGTTCTTGCTTTGGGTAGAGCCGGGAGATGAGTACGCTTTCGAGGAACCTGTCAAGAACGCTTACGAGGATCAAGCTTTCGACAACTCTGAGAACCTTGCAGGCAAGATGACCATACCATCGAAATCACTTCTATCTTTGCTTTGCTAGTTGTTCGCTCTATCGCTATGCTGCGCTACCTACCACTTGCTATATCATGCCTCCCATATTTCCATGTCAAGCCTCTAACCATCCTTTCCTAGCAAACCGTTGTTTGGCTAAGTTACCGCTTTTGCTCAGCCCTTCTTATAGCGTTGCTAGTTGCAGGTGAAGTTGAAGTTGGTTCCATGTTGGAACATGGATATTTTTGGCATATCACAATATCTCTTATTTAATTAATGCATCTATATATTTGGTAAAGGGTGGAAGGCTCGGCCTTATGCCTGGTGTTTTGTTCCACTCTTGCCGCCCTAGTTTCCGTCACGGTGGATTTGAGTTCTTGAAGGGCAGCTTCGAAGGGCTCAAGGGATACGCTGTGGGCCGGATGACCAAGAGTCGTCGCGGCAAGCTCTACATCGACGATGCAAACTGGGGCCCCGACGCCGGCTCAATTGAGTACGGGTACCGGGTCCCCTTCGGCGGAATTCATGTTTTCATTGGCAAGATTGGTGAGCCGGGCCCTGAGCCGGGTCTCTGCGCCGATCTTGTCGAGACGGCTCAGCGTGCACGACCCGCCCGGGCCCGGCCTGCCTTAAGGCATGCTTTTGTGGGGTGTATCCATGGAGGACTCTCTGATCGATCTGGATCTGGTGATGAGACGGCCGCCGGCTCTGACGGCGAGTCGGCCACCGATGAGTCAAACTCGTTGTATCAACTTCAAGATGGCAGGCTCATGGGTTGTTCCGATGGTGACAATATTCCAAACCTATTTGAGCCGCCAAGCCAGGTTGGAATCTTTATGGCCGGTGCGCAGCCTGTTCAGAACCCCGCTGCTGGAGCGGGAAACCCGGTGCCTTCTCCAGCTCAGGTGCTAATGGATCTCACGGACAAGATGACGGCCCTGTTAACCGCCACGGTTGACCCGGCAGATCAAGCTCAGCACGATGCGGAGGTGGCACAGTTAAAATTGGATCTAGTAAAGGCTAAGGAGGATCTGGCAGCGTAAGGGATCAGGATGACTGCGGAGCGGGCGGCTCTCGATGCCCAAACCCAGTTGATTCAAGCGCAGTCCTTCCGGCTCACGATGGATCAAAACGCGGCCAATGAGGTCCTGAGAAGGAGGCATCAAAAGGCCCAATCTCGACTCCCTCCGGTTTACGATCCACGCAACCTCTTCAACACGCCAGGCGCAGGGTCTAGTAACCCGCCAGGGGTCATAGTGCCCGGGTCGGGGACCCCGATTCAGCCACAAGTGATGGGGCCTCCCCAGATGCCCCCTGCCCCGCCTCAGTACGTGCCAATACCACCAGGTCATTATAATAACCCGCTGGAGAACATGGTCGCTGCGGCAGCACGGCTGGCAGCTCTCCCAGTCGACGGCGACTCTCCGACGGCTATTGAAACCCGCCGGGTCAGGGAACTCCTTCAGACAGCACTGGCACAACAACAGGCGTACTCCTACAGCCGGGACAGGATCCACTCGACCCCTCGTCCAGGCCGGAGCCCGAGTTACAGCCGGCACATGGTCTCAGCGACCGGCTCAAGTAACGTCCGACGCCATGACCCGCCCCCTGGCCATGGCCCGGCTCATAATGGAGCCTTTCACGCAACAGACCAAGACAGAGCGCGGCAAGAGGCGGAGCAGGTGCCTCAGTTGACGGCTTACCAGACTCCCCCGGCTTATCCGACGACGTCCGTCGATGTGGGCATCCCTACCAGGACTGGGGGTGTCCCTTGCTTGGTGTCGGCTATCCGCAATGAACGTCTACCCAAGGACTTCAAAGGCCCTAGGAAGGTGCCCAATTACACGCCTGACTTACAACCCGCAGCCTGGATCGAGAGTTACGAGATGGCCATGGAACTACTGGAGGTCAGTGAGGCGGCAATGGCCAAGTACTTCACCATGATGTTGGATGGGACTGCCCGCACTTGGTTGAAAGGGCTACCACCGAACCCCATCGGGTCTTGGGCTGAGCTGAAAGCCCGGTTCATCCAAAACTTTAAGGATACCTGCAGGCAGTCTATGTCAATTGTGGATTTGACTAACTGTAAGCAGCAGGAGGGTGAATCCACGACGCATTGGGTTCGCCGGGTCAAGGAGATCATACATTCGTCAGATAAGATGGATGCCGGCTCAGCAGTCTTAATGTTGGAGCAGAATTGTCGTTTTGTGCCCCTGAAGATGAAACTCGGGCGGCTTAAGCGCGACTAATGATATGGGTACACTAATGGCGGCTCTTGTCAAGTACGCCGATTCTGATGGTACCAAGGATCCCCCTTCAGATGATGAAAGGACAGGGAAGGGAAAGAAGAACGGCAATGGCAAGGGTCCTCAGCATAACCCGGGGAACCAAGGAGGAGGCAAGCGCAAGGCCGACGGCAGCCTAGAGTTTGTGGCCAACGCCAGCTCACAAGGGAATAACCAACGACGAAAGGGGAGGCCCCCTCCCCGAGGCGGCGGGTCAGGCCCGACGCTGGAGCAACTGTTGAATGAGCCTTGTCCAAGGCACGGTTCTAGAGAGAAGCCAGCGACTCATTTATGGAAGGATTGTGCAATCATGAAGGCCTTTAAGAATTACAATGGCCCGGGCGGCGGCTCAGGCGCCGGCGGCTTTCATGGCCCGGGCGGCGGCTCAAATTCTGGTCCTCAGAACGGTCAAGGGGGCTTTAATCAACAGTCTGGCCAGGGTCATCAACAGCAGCAGGGGGGTTATCAGACCAATCCAAAGCAGCTTAGCGGTGGACAGTATCATGTGTTTACCACTAGTTTGTGCAAGCGATATCAGAAGCTTCACAAGAGGGCTGTGAATGCTGTTGAGATGGCAGTTCCACGCTACTTGCGGTGGTCTGAACAGCCTATAGTATGGAGCAGGGAGGATCACCCTCCACGGGTGGATAATCCGGGTCACTTGGCCCTGGTGGTGGCTCCTCAGGTGGGAGGATATAAGTTCACTAAGGTGCTCATGGATGGAGGCAGCAGCATCAACATCCTCTACTATGAGACTTTCCGTCGTATGGGGTTGATTGATAAAAACCTCAGCCAGTCCAACACTATTTTCCACGGTGTGGTACCTGGTAAGTCAGCTTATCCAGTCGGCAAGATTGAGTTGGAAGTGGCCTTTGGAGATGAGAACAACTACAGGGTGGAGAAATTGACCTTTGAGGTGGTCAAGATAAGAAGTCCATACCATGCTATATTTGGACGGCCGGCTTACGCCAAGTTCATGGCACGGCCGTGTTATGTGTACTTACAGCTCAAGATGCCGGGTCACAATGGGACCATTACGGTTCACGGCAGCCAGAAAGTGGCTCTCGAGTGTGAGGAAGGTGATGCAGCTTATGCAGAATCTGTTTGTGCAACAGAGGAGTTGAAGTTTTACAAAGACAATGTTGACCCAACAGATATGACTTCTCTGAAAAAGCCAACTACAGAGCAAGAGCCGGCAATGAAATTTAAGTCGGCTGATGAGACTAAACTTGTTGATTTTGTTCCAGGTGACTCATCTCAGCAGTTTAGCATCAGTGCCAATCTGGATCCAAAATAGGAAAGCGCGCTCATCGATTTCATCCGTGAGAATAGGGACATCTTCGCATGGAAACCTTCTGACATGCCGGGTGTACCTAGAGAACTCGCTGAGCACACTCTCAATGTTGATCCGAAATTTAAGCCGGTCAGGCAGTTCCTTCGGCGGTTTAATGAAGAGAGGCGGAAAGCTATTGGTGAAGAGGTGGCCCGGCTCTTGGCGGCCGGGTTTATTGTTGAAGTTTTCCACCCAGAATGGTTAGCTAACCCGGTGCTCGTGCTCAAGAAGAACGGCACTTGGCGGATGTGTGTGGACTACACGGACTTAAATAAGGCGTGTCTGGCTGATCCTTTTTCCCTTCCCCGTATTGATCAAATTATTGATGCTACGGCCGGTTGTGCGCGTTTAAGTTTTCTGGACGCTTATTCTGGATATCATCAGATTAAAATGGCGGTTAAGGACCAGGAGAAGACGGCGTTCATCACTCCCTTTGGAGCCTTCTGCTATGTATCCATGCCCTTTGGACTCAAGTGTGCACAGGCGACTTATCAGCGTTGCGTGCAGAGCTGTCTTCATAAACAGATTGGACGTAATGTTCATGCTTATGTGGACGATATTGTGGTTAAGTCCATAAAAGAGGAAACCCTGATAGATGATTTGAGAGAAACCTTTGATAATCTCCGGGTCTACAAGATGATGCTTAACCCGGCCAAGTGTGTCTTTGGTGTTCCTGCAGGCAAACTCTTGGGTTTCTTGGTTTCTGACAGAGGCATTGAGGCTAACCCGGAGAAGATCAAGGCCATCACCTCCCTGGCTAAGCCGGCGTGTATAAATGACGTTCAGCGCTTGGCGGGTCGCATCGCTGCTTTAAGCCGGTTTATAAGCCGTTTGGGTGAGAAGGCCATGCGCTTATATCAGTTGATGAAGAAAACTGATAACTTTGTCTGGAATGATGCAGCTAATACCGCCTTTGAGGAGTTGAAGAAGCAGCTGGCAGAGCCTCCAGTCCTTGCTGCTCCGGTTGATAAGGAGCCCTTATTATTATATGTGGCGGCGAACACACGAGCCGTCAGTGTGGCTATAGTGGTGGAGCGCAAGGAAGAGGGTAAGGAGCATCCGGTTCAGCGGCCGGTTTATTACGTCAGCGAAGTGCTCATCGAGTCCAAACAGCGGTATCCGCATTGGCAGAAGCTTGTTTATGGTGTGTTCATGGCAAGCCGGAAGCTTAAGCATTATTTCCAGGGTCATCCCATAACTGTGGTCAGTTCTGCCCCTCTTGGTGATATCATTCAAAACAGAGAGGCCACAGGGAGAATTGCTAAGTGGGCTATAGAACTGGGACCTCATGGTCTCAAATACGTGCCACGCACTGCTGTTAAATCTCAGGCCTTGGTGGATTTCATCAATGATTGGACAGAATCACAGGTGCCCGAGCAGAAGCCGGATAACACATATTGGACTATTCACTTCGACGGGTCCAGGCAGTTCGAAGGCTCGGGGGCTGGAGTTGTATTGGCTTCCCCTAAAGGTGACAAGTTCCATTATGTGCTACAGTTGATATTTCGTTGCACTAACAATGCGGCTGAGTACGAGGCCTTGCTCCACGGTCTTCGGATGGCTAAGAAGATGAGCTTGAGCCGGGTAAGGTGTTTTGGTGACTCAGACTTGGTGGCTCAACAAGTATCAGGCAAGTGGGACTCTAAGGACCCTCTCATGGCAGCTTATCGCCGCGAAGTTGATGCCATTGCTGGGCACTTTCAGGGCTACCAAGTAGAGCACATTGATCGCAGGAAGAACGAGGCGGCTGATGCTCTAAGCCGGCTAGGCTCTCAGCGAAAGCCGGTGCCGCCTAACACTTTCCTGGACGTCCTGTATAGCCCTTCTGTTAAGTTGCCTACAGAGGAAGATTTGGCTGTCCCTGACCCGGAGGCACGACTGGTGGCGGCTCTCCATATCATACTAGACTAGACAATGCCATATCTGGCTTACATGACCCAGGGCGAGTTGCCTGAGGATGAAACTTTGGCCAGACAAATAACCCGGCGGGCTAAGTCAATGATTGTTATCAATGGCGAGTTGCATCATCGTAGTGTTACAGGAGCATTTCAGCGATGTGTCTCCCCTGAGGAAGGTCAAGAGATCTTGCGTGAGATTCACGAAGGGGATTGTGGCCATCACGCCGGCTCAAAGTCTCTTGTGGCCAAGGCTTTTCGCCATGGTTTTTATTGGCTGACGGCTCATGCTGATGCAGAGGACTTGGTCAGTAAATGTGATGGTTGCCAGAGGTTCTCACGACGGGCTCATGTGCCGGCTCAGGAGCTGAGGATGATCCCAATCACTTGGCCCTTTGCGGTCTGGGGGCTTGACATGGTTGGGCCTTTTAAAAGGTCCAAGGATATGAAGACCCACCTCTTGGTGGCCGTTGACAAATTCACAAAGTGGGTGGAAGCTGAGCTAGTTAGCAAGTGTGATGCAGCCACGGCGGTTCAATTTATGAAAAAGGTGATTTTCCGTTTTGGCTTTCCGCACAGCATTATAACTGACAATGGCACCAATCTCTCCAAAGGCGCCATGGAAGAGTTTTGTCAACGAGAGCATATCCGACTTGATGTTTCCTCAGTAGCTCATCCTCAATCCAACGGTCAAGCTGAGAGAGCTAATCAGGAGATTCTGAAGGGCATCAAGCCCCGGCTTTTGGTCCCTTTGCAACGGACGCCGGGTTGTTGGGTGGAGGAGTTGCCCTCCGTGTTATGGAGCATCAACACTACTCCTAACAGGTCTACAGGCTTCACGCCTTTCTTCATGGTTTACGGGGCGGAAGCAGTCCTCCCTAGTGACATCCGTCATGACTCACCTTGAGTGGCGGCTTATGTTGAGGCGGATAATGAACAGGCGCGCCAAGATACTCTTGACTTGTTGGACGAACAGCGTGATGTGGCAGCAGCCCGTTCAGCGATTTATCAACAAGACCTGCGCCGTTATCATAGCCGCCGGGTTAAATCCCGGGTCTTCCAGGAAGGCGATCTCGTGCTCCGGCTTATCCAGGATCAAATAGATGCACACAAGTTATCCCCGCCTTGGGAAGGGCCCTTTGTGGTCAGCAAGAACTTGCACAACGGGTCATATTACCTCATTGACATTCGGGAGCACAAAGATTCACGTAAGTCGGAGGAAGAGACCCGTCGGCCGTGGAACATAGCTCAGCTTCGGCCTTACTACACTTGAGCCACCGGCTCTCATAATGTACATATTTCTATCAGCCATGTATATATTATGATAAGCAATAAAGCAGGACCTCTGTCCTTTTTCCTCCTCCAAATGTGCACGTGTTTTCTTTGCAAGATTAACATGGTAATTTGAAGGAGGATCCGGCTTATGATCGTATTCGAATCTTGCCGCGGGTAATATGGTCACTTGGGGGCTTCCTGTTCAAACATGGGTCGTATTCGAACCAAAGAGAACATAGCTGTCGATACCCATTTGATTGGCAAAGTGTCGAGCTCATTGGGAGGTTTTCTCTGATCATATTTGAATCATAGTTTAACCCCTTTGAGAACCGACGTGGATCATATTCGAATCAGCGTCGTTAAACAATTCTTAAAATCACTTGGGGGCTTCCTGTTCAAACATGGGTCGTATTCGTACCAAAGAGAACATAGCTGTCGGTACCCTCTTGATTGGTATCGCCACACCCACTGGGGGCTATATGATCGTATCCGAATCTTAGCTTAACCCCTTTGGGCCATGTCTCTGGTCGTATTCGAACCGGAAGCCCCTAAGTTTTTCCGCTTTGTCACAAGTTTTCTCTGATTATGTCAAGGTGTGTACAGCCGGGTCTCACTTTGCCGGCTTAACTTTGGTTTACAGTATTGCTGAACGCAATGGGTGTTATAAGACAGGTAAACCGGAGTTGTGGTACCAACCTTCTTATCCGGGTTATCTAAACCGGAAGTATGCTTGCAGGCTGTTAAGTATGTTCTTACGGCTGTATTCAGGATATCATTGAAGACAAGTCCTTTTTGATTCATATTCCGGGTTGTCTAAAACTTATGATTCTCAGGGCGGTAAGCCGCCTCGAGAATTGTGATTTGCCCTTCTATGCAGGATAATTAAAGGCACCTCTTTTGAGGTTAAGAAAAACAAAGGATTGATTATGACCTGGAGAAACATCAAAGAGAACTTCAAAAGACTTCAGCATTCAAGGCGTGCATGGTGACACGGAAAAAATAAAGTGTTGGTCCTACTCTATTACAAGACTCGTTGAGTCCAAAAGGGTGAGGCATTGTTTGGTAAACCGCCAGCCGAGTTACGACGCTTGCTGAGTTGAAGTCTCCGGCTCGTTCCTATCTTCTCCTCCGGCTGATCCCAAGACCTGGAAAGTTGATGACTTCCAGTCGATGCCGCTGAGAGCTTCGAATTGGGCTTCCTCGTCAATTAACCCGGCCGGGTCAATCTCCGGGGCGAAAGTGTGCTGACGAGCCGGCGGGATCAAGTTGAGGACTTCATAGCGAGGGGTTGGAATCCTCTGATTCTCCGCATTGTAACCCGGCTGGTACTTGGTCAGATCTGTGTCGTTCCCGATAAGGGTGGCCACCGGGCGTACGGCCTTCACGCAAGCTGCGAAGTCCTTCTGATCGAAAGCTGAGCCGTCTTCCTTCAGGCTTGGATAGCCAAGGGCGATGTCCGCCGGGTCTAACTCCGGCAGGAATGCCTTGGCCCGGCTCAGCGCGGCGATCGCTCCGGCTCTTGCAGAGGCCCGTCGCAGCTCTTGGATCCGTTGAGGCAGTACAGCGAGCCGGCGAAGGACTTCTGCCAGGTGAGTCGGCACCTCGTTGGATAGGGCCACCACAGCTAAGGCACGCTATGACCCGGTGTAGAGCTGCTCCACCAGGGTATACACGGCCTTCAGCTTGGTGACCACGCTCTGGTTGAGGTTGGCACTTCGGGGACCTGTTTAACAGAATCAGATAAGCCGCCGACAAGGATGAAATTATGAGATATAAACATTCTAAACTTGATGAAAGCCGGCGCGACGACTTACCGAGGATTGCGGCCACCATCTGGGACACTTGGCGCTTTAGGCCGAAGAGCTCGGCGGTCTTCTCGGAGAGAGCCTTCTCCGCCTGTTCAGCCCGGTTCACCAATGCGGCCTTTTCTTCGGCCCACGCCTTCCGCTCAGCGTCGAATTCCGTCTTCAGCTTTTCTTGCGCGGCGATGCTGGACATGAACTTGGCGTTTGCCTTCCGGGTCTCCATCTCTTGCATTTTCAGCCGGCTCTTGACATCAGCAAGGTCAGCCTCAAGCTTCTTGCCAGCAGCCTGTATAAATTTCTGGGTTATGGCATGAACAGTTACTATATAAGTCCCAAGCGTTTTCCAAGCAAAGACACTTGGCACTTGGGGGCTAAAGCATATTGAACGTATCTATCTACAAACTGCCGGCTCAATTGAGTAAGCCAGAACCTAAGTCTACAACATATTCAATCATAAGTCGTCGACTTGGGGGCTAGCATGGTAAAGGTAACTATGCAGTAAGTAAGAGGACAGCAGAATGATACCTCAGATTTCTGCTGGATCTGGTTCACCATGGCAACCTCTGCGTCCCGGCTCTTGTGCACTTGGCTGATGTAGCCAGAGACGAGCTCTCCAATGCTCAGGTTGGTGTAGTCGGAGAGGTCCAGGTTCACCCGGTGGGGCTGTAGAAACTCCCCCTTAGCGGAGCACTTGGCCAGCACGGTAGGTCTCCCCGGCTCAACGAACTCCGTCCGGGTGATTACCACGTCCGGGTCGTCTGTTGGTGGAGCCGAGCTGGAGGCCTCCGGGTTAACAGAAGCTTCTGTAGTTGCCTTGGTAGTTGGGGCAGCGGCCTCAGGTGCCTTGTCGGTTGGAATGGTGGCTTCGGGGGCGGAGGCAGCTGGCGGTTCTTGAGCCGTCACCTTCGGTTCAGGTAAATCCGGCACTCCGGCTGACTTGGTCTTCTTCGCTCTCTTGGTGAGCTTTGCCTGGGCACTGAAAGGACAGAAACGTTAAGCACAAAAAGGGTAAGTACAGACAAGTATAATATGAGATGGTTGTCATTACCCAGGCGCGGTCTTGAAAGCCGGAAGACTCGACTGCATAGAGTCGCCCGAAGAGGGGGAGGTCTCTTGATAATTTGAGTCAGAAGAATTGAGTGCCTGACGGATAACACCCGCCAACGGATGAAAAGGGTACAAGTGGGAAATAACCTCAGTTCGGCGCTTCCTTGATGTGTCAGGTAACCCAGAGGAGAGGTCGGTGTCCTTGTTGGTCCGGGTGTGACGCCGGCTCTCATGAACCTGTCGCTTCAAAATAAATTGAGGATCTTGATAAGCTAAAGGATGTGAAAAGCTTACTTTCCGGGTTACCCTTCGGACTTTCAGTTTTGGCAAGGGCTCCGAGTCGGAGGAAAGTGACATTACCTCTTCAACCACCGGGTTACTTGCGCCGGTGTCATCCTGTCAATGAGCAAGTATTGATAAGGCGGACAGCAACAAACAGTGAATACAGCAAGGACTTAAAGGCTCAGGGGTTACCTCTGACTCGGAGCTGTCGCTTAATTGCATCAGCTCTGAAGCAGTAGGCCTGCTTCCTTTCTTGCAAGGGGCGGCTTTCTTGGCGGCTTTCTTCACCTTTCTGGCCTTCTTGGCTGCCTCATGGTCATATTTGACCCGCCAGAACTTGTCATCAGCCTGAAAAATACAATGATGATTTCTTCAAACGATTCAGATGAAAGTTATATACAGAAGAAGATAGGATGATCAGATTGGCGGCTTACCGTTGGGGCTGGGTTGGTATTGCAGAAGGGGGCTAACCCGGTCCTTCCGCAGTCTGCCAGGCTCTCGTTTAAAAGAGCCTTGGTCATCTCCTCTGCAACGTCTTCAGGAAGATCATTGCGGCTGTGTCTCTGAGGGTCGTCCTTTCGGCCCGTGTACTCACACATTAAGCCGGGGCGGCGGCTCAACGGGATCACCCGCCACGAGATCCAGACCCGGACCAGATCGATTCCATTCAGACCATTGCCCAGGAGAGCCTTGATCTTGTTGATAGTGGGAAGCAGAGGCTGGCGCTCCGCCGGGGTCAGTTTGTCTGACAGTGGGTGTGTTGACTCCAGACGCGATGGGCGAAAGCCGGGCAGCGGACTTTCATCAGCCGGTGATGTGTCTTGGCAATAGAACCAAGTCATGTTCCAGTCCTTTGGGTGGCTCGGCGGCTCGGCATAAGGGAAAAGACAGTCTCTTCGCCGCTAAATGGAGATGCCACCTAGCTCCAGACTTGGCCCATTGGTGCACTCATTCTGACGGTTTAAATAGAAAAGCTCTCTGAAGAGCAGCAGACTGGGTTCTTCTCCAAGGTAAACCTCACAGAATACTTGGAAGTTGCAGATATTGGACACTGAGTTGGATCCTATGTCCTGAGGCCGCAGATCGAAGAAATTCAGGACATCTCTGAAAAACTTTGAGCCGGGCGGTGCGAAGCCCCGGCTCATATGATCCGCAAAAATCACTACCTCCCCGTCCTTTGGCTGTGGTCTCTCTTCTGACGGGTCAGGGGCACGGTAGGACATGACGTCCTTCTTGGGCAGATATCCGGACTTGACAAAATCTGCTAGGGTCTCATTGGTGACATTGGACCTCATCCAGTTGCAAGTAATGGGAGCTTTGGGAGGCATGGTGAAAGTCGGCAGTCTATGATAAAAGGAAAAACGTCCGGGTTAATTGTGAGCCGGAAGAAATCTACGGTTCAAGGTCAAGGTGGCGGCTTATGAAGGGGACTAATGGTATACATTTAAGTGCATCGGGCTATTTAAGCCGCCGAGGGATTGAGAGTAATTTGATTGTCTACAGACTTTATCACAGCTAAGCCGGAAATTTTATGGCGCATGGTTTTCTTTAAAGCCGGAAAGTTCTATGGCGCGGGGTTTCTTTAAACCGGAACTGTAAACCGCCGAGATTCAAGGATGGCAATTTTTACTAAGTGTGGTAAAATAGGTTTCACACATCGCAGTAAAATTTTTGGATCAAAATAGTCGGGCAAAAGAAAAGTTTCCAGACCTAGAAACAGACGCTGGAGAAGTTCTTGGGCTCGAACAAAGTTCTTATGCAGTAAAAAGAGAGCTACTTGCATGAAAAATGGGTCCTCAACGTCTTACTAAGTGTGGTAAAATAGGTTTCACACATCGCAGTAAAAAATTTGGATCAAAATAGTCGGGCAAAAGAAAAGTTTCCAGACCTAGAAACAGACGCTGGAGAAGTTCTTGAGCTCGAACAAAGTTCTTATGCAGTAAAAAGAGAGCTACTTGCATGAAAAATGGGTCCTCAACGTCTACTGCAGTAAGCCTATACAGAGCTAAGATCAAAAAGGGGCAGCAAAATTCAAATCTACTGAGGCCCGTGATGAACTACGAAGAACACGGACGAACTACTCGAGCCCTAGTACGGATCTGCCTATGGAGTAGCGGAGACTCACCGGAGCTGGAGAGGAGCGGAGGTTGCCGCCGTTTGTCTGGTCCGAGTCAGGGTGATGCAGCGGCCAAGGTTGACGAAGACCGGGGGCGCGACGGCGGCGGCAGTAGCAGAGCTCGGGCAGGGGAGCAGTGGCACGAGGAAGAAGATGGAGAGAGAAGTGGCTGAGAGCCCGTCGGGCCGGCCTATTTATAAGGCAAGTTCATAAGTGGGCGCGAGAATCAAGGAGACCACGGCGTGGTTATCTCCCCACGAAACGCCTCGATTTTCAGGATGACAGTAAAGAAAAAGATCCGTTGCGGATCTGGCGGAGTAAAAAACGGGCTTAATGGAAGATGACGTCACGGCGGATTATCCGGAGTCCAGAGGATGACGTCACGCCGGGTTATGGCCTTCACACAATTGTAAGCCGAAGGTTTTCTGTCGAAGGAATGGAAGATTGACATGAGCCGGCTCAAATCAATCTGGGGCCTAATGTTGAGGATATAGACCTTAGAGTCACCCGCCAGGAGGGGCCGGGTTACTCTAATGGTCATTACCAGAAGCCCGGCGCCAAGCTTGAAGACGGTGGGCCAGAGATGGGCTTAAGACCCGGATATGGCTTAAGGCCCGTAGTTACAATCATTATCATGGTAGAACTTGTAGTGCAAGGCAAGAATAGCTGAGAGTCCGAGCCGGACACTCTTATGAGCCGGCCGGGACTCTGAGAGCTGCTGGGCGTCAGACTCTCTATATAAAGGGACGACCCGGCAGCGGTTTAGGGACAAGAACAATCTCATCGAGAGCCGGGCATAGCAGTTTAGCTCCCTGGTGATCGTAACCCTAATCAATACCACCTCAACTGGACGTAGGCTTTTACCTTCACCGTAAGGGGCCGAACCAGTATAAACCCTCGTGTTCCTTGTCCCACATTAACCCCTTCAAGCTTCCTAGCTGCGATGGCTCCATGACTAAGTCCTAGCTCGAGGACATCTGCCGTGACAATTCCACGACAATACCAGTGTTATGTTCCTTGATTTTTGCGTCCCTTACGCGGTTGGGTGATTTATGGGACCCCCTTGACAGTTCGCCTTGAATAAAACTCCTCCAGCAAGGCCCAACCTTGGTTTTACATTTGTCTACCTAAGCCTTTTTCTCTTGGGTTTTTGCGAGCCCGAGGGTCGTCTTATTTAAAACCCCCAGGCCAGTGCTCCTCTGAGTGTTGGTCCAAACTAGAGCCCTTTGCAGTGCCACCTCGGGGAAACTTGAGGCCTGGTTTTAG
Organism: Aegilops tauschii subsp. strangulata; assembly: GCF_002575655.3. Lineage (NCBI taxonomy): Eukaryota > Viridiplantae > Streptophyta > Magnoliopsida > Poales > Poaceae > Aegilops > Aegilops tauschii. The sequence continues at coordinate 259,342,502 of NC_053039.3, read as the reverse complement.
TTGTACGGACTGCTCATCCGGTGTGCCCTGAGAACGAGATATGTGCAGCTCCTATCGGGATTTGTCGGCACATTCGGGCGGCTTTGCTGGTCTTGTTTTATCATTGTCGAGATGTCTTGTAAACCAGGATTCCGAGACTAATCGGGTCTTCCCGGGAGAAGGAATATCCTTCGTTGACCGTGAGAGCTTATAATGGGCTAAGTTGGGGCACCCCTGCAGGGTATTATCTTTCGAAAGCCGTGCCCGCGGTTATGAGGCAGATGGGAATTTGTTAATGTCCGATTGTAGAGAACTTGACACTTGACTAAATTAAAATACATCAACCGTGTGTGTAGCCGTGATGGTCTCTTTTCGGCGGAGTCTGGGAAGTGAACACGGTTTGGGTTATGTATGAACGTAAGCAGTTTCAGGATCACTTCTTGATCACCTCTAGCTTCGCGACCGTTGTGTTGCTTCTCTTCTCGCTCTCATTTGCGTATGTTAGCCACCATATGCTTAGTGCTTGCTGCAGCTCCACCTCATTACCCCATCCTTCCTATAAGCTTAAATAGTCTTGATCTCGCGGGTGTGAGATTGCTGAGTCCTCGTGACTCACAGATTCTACCAAAACAGTTGCAGGTGCCGAGGATACCAGTGCAGATGATGCAACCGAGCTCAAGTGGGAGCTCGATGAGGAACGTGGCCGTTACTATGTTTCATTTCCGGATGATCAGTAGTGGAGCCCAGTTGGGACGATCGGGGATCTAGCATTTGGGGTTATCTTATTTTCATTTGGATTTGACCGTAGTCGGTCTATGTGTGGATTTTGGATGATGTATGAAATAATTTATGTAATGTGTGAAGTGGCGATTGTAATCCAACTCTCATTATCCCATTCTTGTTCATTACATGGGATTGTGTGAAGATGACCCTTCTTGCGACAATACCTACAATGCGGTTATGCCTCCAAGTCGTGCCTCGACACGTGGGAGATATAGCCGCATCGTGGGTGTTACAGCAACTACAAGCGCTGAGGCTCCAGCGTGTATATATATAGTGGAAAGAGAGTGTGAAGAGTGCAAACCCTAGAAAACAAGCGCCGAGGCTGCAGCGTATACGTGATGAGGTGATTATACTGTCACTACGAGATCGTATAGCTCCGTATCCATCCATTTTGACTAGTCAAAGAATCCTCCTGGCACCGCCCCAGATCACTTTCTCTCTCTATCATGCGGGGCCTACCTATCATTGGGTGGAAGAAAGAAGTCAAACAAAAACAAAATGATGCTCAAGTGTAGTTATCGAACCTGAGACCTCAAGTTTGATGAGCGAACAGGCTAACCAGCTACACCACCCTCCCGTTATGTTTAAGGAGAGGAAAATAACCTTTTATACATTCATGCATTCGTGTGACAAGCATGCCGTGTTTTTTTGCGTGGGAGTCATTGGGATTTAAATCATAATTGTGCCATGTGGCTTTGGTGGTAAGGTCTTTTTGGGATTTAAAGCAATATTGGTAGTATAGAAATAATGCAGCCTTAGTCACCTTACCTCTCTCCACGTAGTACGTTGGGTCCCACCAGTCAGAGGGTGAAACAAACAAATTAATAAGAAAAAATAAAAGTGCTAGCGGTGTATCTTACCTCACATCTCGCTATTGCTCGTGAACACTGTCCAATTGATCCCTCTGTTCGCTCACGTACTATTTTAAGTGAATCCTTATTATAACATGCACACAGTTTTGGGCACTTGTATTCAACCTAAGTCAGTGTGCCACAGTATGTCGTACTACTCCCTCCGTCTAGGTGTAATAAGTCACGTTAGAAGGTGCAGCGGGACCAAGGTGCAAGCAGATTGGAGGAGAAGGAGAAACTTGACCGGTCCTTCCTCCAATCAAAGCCCTGATTTCTGTCTCTAAACGCAACAATTAATCCCAATAACTACGAGATGCCATTTTAGCTACCATGTAGGGCCACGTATTAACTCGCATGCAAGCCGACTTTGATTTCTTGACTGATCAACGCGTAGTTGCGCTCCATGCATTGGGTTTCTGGGGGAGATAACAAGGCAGAGTAAGGAGCGTTTGGTTACATTGCTTAGGCTGGTCATAGTGGTGAGTAACTTGGACTAGTAACATGCATATGTTACTAGTCTATGTTACTACTACCTTCGTCCCTGTTTATAGGTCCCCTTTGTAGTTTGTGCCAAATTTTGACCAAAGATTTAACTAACAAAATGTTAATGCATGTCAACAAAACTTATATCGTTAGATTCGTATTTGAACATAGTTTTCAATTATATAATTTTTTGTGACATGCATGAAAATTGTGTTAGTTAAATCTATGGTCAAAATTTGACACGAAATACAATGGGGACCAATAAACCCGGACGTAGGTAGTACCTTCATAGTGGGTAGCAACATATGGATGGTAACATGCAAGTCTTCATTAATTGAGATATAGACTCATTTTACCTCGGGGTGTGTTATGTTACAGTAACATATTATGTTACCACAAGCATTTGTTTCCTCATTAACTCCATGCCACATAAGCAATTTTTTCTTGGGATGTGCTATGTTACTACCTAAGTTACTCCCACTATGGCTAGCCCAGCTAGCCAGGTTTCGCTTTGCCAACCTTGCCTGGTCAAACGGTTTAGTTTTTTTCTTACCCGCCTTGCCCCGTGAAAATCGTAGTCATGAGTGGGTCGCCGATTTTTCCCTGCGCGAAGTTTGCCGTCGGAAGCGAGCCGATCTGGCTCTCCTGAGCTAGCAAGGTTTTTCTAGCCCACCCAAGCTTGCTTGCCCACAAAAGATAACATATTTTAACAGTTCCAAACGACTAACCTTGCCCGGCTAGGCTATAAACTGTTCTTGCTAAGGATCCAAACGCTCCCTAAGTAAAAACGCTCGCTAGCAAAGAGGCCAGGAGGGGATTGAGATGCGAAGTTAATGGACGACGCCTAAACATTTTGGGAATATCTGATTTTCCTAAGATGACTTAACACCTAGACGGAGGGAGTACTACTCCTCAGTCCAGGTTTGATGGAATATTCATCACCTCTTCTCTTCTTGTGCGTACTCCATTTGTATCTCACTTCCTGTGGCTTCGCACTCGCACGATATTCCTATTCTATGAACCTGTGTGTGCGTGTGCGCGTGTGTGTGTGTTTAACAGCATGTGTGTGTTAGAGAGAGCGACACATCGACCTACTCCTACAGAGAGATGGTGTGTAGTGTATGATTTAGCCGCGAGAGTTGGTGCATCATCTCGTTTCCGGGCGTCCGGTCGGGACAGGCAGACAGCTGCCACGCCCGCTCCTGACCAGCCTGGCCCACCCAAAGCCCCTCCATCACCCACACGCGTTTCCCACCCGAAACGGTCAGCGCTGCTCCAAAGAATCAGTGCCGCATTCATGCCCGGGCAGAGCGAACGCGACCTCTCACTGGCGCCTGCGTTGAAGGGAGAAGCGGATTCAAGAGTGATGGTTGCTTCGTTCGTCCAACTTACTGCTGGGTCTATGTGATTTGACGGCTCATTGGTCATTATTACTGAGGTGGTAGGACTGCTGGATGTCCCACGCTTTCGGCGAAAGGAGGTACTACTAGATTACAATTTTCTTCATTCTTACAGCAGAGGAGTGCGAAAGCAGTGAAAACACGGAGGCTGAGTGATTACATGGCCCACCTCACACTATCACCATATTTTCTAGACACCGTGTGACACCTAACACTTTACATAGTACTAGTATAGTACGTACTGTAATTTATCAGCGAGATACATTTGTACAAGGCTATGAAGCTTCCAGCTTCGGTTTCATGTATCTTGCGTCCAAGGTTGCCCGCTGCAATATTTCATCAAATATAACGGAGACTAACATGCATGCTATTGCATCTCAATGATTGACAGATCATAGCCAATATGTACTCCCTCCGTTCCAAAATAAGTGTCTCAACTTTATGCAAACTTTAGTACAAAGTTGTACTACTACTAAAGTTGACACTTATTTTGCTGGCAACGTTGAACAGTAAAAAAACAATCCATGCAGTCCCTAGCCCTTGAACAGTAAACCCTAACCAGGCTTTAATTTGCTGGCAACGTTGGAGCTTCCGAAGAAATGAAGTTTGCAACCCTTTGACCATCGGATCATTTTGTGCAGTTTCACCAAAATCGAGATGAGCATCCCTGTGGCAGAGAAATTGAAGAAGCATGATTAGAATAAGATTACTGGACTAGTTGATGAGACATAAACTCATCACAAATATAGTATGTACAAGCCAGTAGAGGTATGTGCGGGGCAAAGAAGTAGAGAAATATCCACATGGAGTGATGTGGGCAGCTGGAGCTGTGGTGCAAGCCGGCTGTAAAGGAAGTTGTACCTGATGGATGTCGGGACATAGCTCAACCTAGAGGAGGGCGGGCGGCAGCGGCAACTGCCCACGTCGCGGCAGTGAGCAAGGGACGAAGGCAACCTCACCGGCTTTGTGAGAGAGAACGGCGGGGACCCCTGATCAGGACGTGCCGACAGTGGGTTTTCGACGTCGGCGACGGCGACCGCATCTACACTAAGCATCCACCCCTTCCCCCGGCAGACGTGATCCGCCGGGATGTTAGAGATGTGGCCGCAGTCATTTTGTGTGAGAGAGTGTGAAGAGAGCAACCCCAGCAAGCAACCGTGTAGGCTCGTCCTGGCTATGTATATAGTGGAGCGGTTTCCTTTTCTCTCCATATGAACCTATTTATATTGCTTACGTGCCACTGAAGAAAAAAACTTTATTTATAAATGACGTGGCACCTACGACTCGTTCTCCTATAAACCCTGCGCTTGGCATCTCCAAAATATTAACCTTGCGATTGGCTCTTCGCCTCTTTGGGAAGTCGAGCAATAATGGTACTGGAGTATATATCGTTCTGGCTATATGAGGCCGAATGAATTGCTGCACGTCCACCACGTGGGCGAGGGTCGAGGGGCGAGGTAGAGTGCCTACTTTTACGTCTGTTTCAATATGGACTACATACGAAGCAAAATATGTGAATCTACACTCTAAAATACGTCTATATACATCGGTGTCTGGAGTATGTACTAGTAGTTCATATTGAAATCTACTAAAGGACATATATTCCAAACAATATGATAATCTCTCTAACCAAGGGACGAGGAGTAAACGGAGGGAGTAGTAAAATTTTCTCCTCGTCCTGCGAGCCACCGCGCGCGTGGGCGTGGGAGCGCGCGTACTCCAAGCAAGCTTCACCTCGTCCTGTGAGCCACCACGCCCGTGGGCGGGGGAGACGGCGTACTAAGCAAGCTTCTCCTCATTCTGTGAGTTGACGGGACACATCAAAAGTAATACGTACATAGCATCTCGAGTGTATAGAGCCTTGCCTCTAAGGTAGGCCCCACATGGTTTGCCTCTTTTTTAACATAATGCGTCAAGTTGCAATTTGTTTGTTCACCCATGGTAGACGATCCTCCATCAAGTGGATAACCAGTACACGTGTCAAATGACCATGTGGGCTGCCTTTTCATACAGAAATGAGCTCCACCGTGTACCCGCGCGGGTGTGGTTGGGAAAGAGACGGGAGTAGGTGCGCCGTGCGTGCACCTCTTCTCTTCGTGCACGTCCCCCACCTACGTGGGTGTGTGTGAGAGAGATACAAACCTAGACAGATGGCGTGTGCATTCGTGAGTGTTTTTTGATTGGGGGGTGATTTCGTGAATGTATTTGTGGGAATATGTGTCGATGACATCTCAAACAAAAATTTGACACATGAAGTGTGTGTGAAATAGAGGCCTATCTATATCATATATAGAGGGGGCAATCCACGAGAAGAGAGGGAGGGGTCACAGATATCGATAGAGTCAAAGAGAGGATCAAGTGGGTGGGTGCGAGATCGATGAAGAGAGCTATCGAAATTGTGTGTGTGCAAGTCAAAGATATAGGGCGACTGACCTACCGGAACGTCAGAGGGCACAGGGCAAGTTTGTGTGTAATTTCCTTTTTGAATGGCAGTTCCAAAAAAACCAAAGAAAGGTCCCTACGGGGCATTCTTTTTTTTCAATCTAAGATTAAGGAAGGGACTCCACGAAAGAATATCAAGACTTACTAATTATTATACATTTTTTCATGGATTCTTTGGTCAAGAATTGTCTTAGATTTTTTTATTTTGACCTGATTGAAATTAAGTGGATGCAATGAAAAAAGAAATTGAATTAGACTACTTAACTATTTCAATCTACTAATCTATTCTATGTAGATTCAAAGATAATATAATAGAAAGAGGCAAGGAGACATGACTAGAGCGCTCGATGTATCAGTGTGTGTGGGGGGGAAGGGAGCCAGAGGCCTAACTAGAGAGGTAGAACGACTTGTATATGTGTTGAGAAGGAGAGACCCAGCTATGTCTTGAAGGGAGATCAGTCGACATCCATACATAACTTAAGGACGGGAAATACGTTGGGATAGAGAGAGAGAGAGAGGAGAGAGAGAGAGAGGGAGGGAGAGGGGTAGAGTGCTGGATGGGTGATGGAGTTGCTTCTCGAAGATGGTGGGAGAGGCCTACTAGACAAATTGAGGGTAGAACTGCAATATTATCAATAAGAGTGGGGATGTGTTTCTGTGTGTGCCTGTGTGTGATAGATCTGTCAGAACGCATGCATGGATGATGAAGGGGAACCATGTGTTTGGTAAGCAAACCTAACTAGATCGGTAGATCAATTGTTGTTTGTCGGAGGAAGGGAGAGACATAACTAATGAGGTAGATCGATCGACGCGTGGGGAAAACGAGTTATAAGGACCTAGCTAGCTATATGTATAGCGGGAGATCGGTCGGTGTACATCCATTTGTTAGAGGCAAATAAGGCCCAACGAGACGGATAGACAGAGAAAATGGAGCTAGGAGGTGGTGCGAGAGGCCGAGCTACTAACTAGATAGTGGGAGGAGTGTGCGGTAGTGAGATCGACGAAAAGAGGGGCGAGATTTTACACGTGTGTGTGGGACCGTATGAGAGACACGAGGCATGGACATAGAAAGGAGGAGATGGAAGGTGTGTGTGTATGTTGTAGGCAGGCATCGCTGGAGAGGTTGAACGATCGGTGTGTGTCGGAAAGGAGTTGTGAGACTGTGGGAGAATGACCTAAAGAAAAAAATGATTGTGCGCGATGGATAGAATGTTGAGGGAGGGGGAGGGCGAGGAGGGCGTGTGCATGCACGAGAGAAAGTTAGTGCTAGCTACAAAGGTTAGAGGATTGTGTGGGTGTAAGAGACTAACAAAGATCATAATTTGATATGAAAGTGGATTCATATATTTGAATAGGAGATCATAGTGTTATAAACATATGCATGCATGAATATAGCGGTGATACGCGTGTTGTGGTTTTGCACATGTTATACCATAATGTGATAATGCATGGCGTTTGCAACTCACAGCTAAATTTCGAACAATCTAAACCATACTATACATCGAACAATCATACATTTTATTTGAATTTGAGATAATGTGTGGCTTTTGCAGCTTACAACTAAATATCAAACAATCTAAACAATAGCATATATCGAACAATCTCACATTTTATTTGAATTTGTGGTAATGTGTGGTGTTTGCAACTCACATCTAAATACTTGTAGGCGTAGGGGGCGGGGCACCATACATTATGTGATAAACACATTATACATATGAGACATGGTTTAGATTATGAAGATCTAGCTAGAGCTTGAAATGTACTGTGATTTGAAATCAACATAAAGTGGATTCAAAAAATCAAGTTCGAGTTCATCTAGTACACATAGTTCATATCTAACTCGACAGTAATCATGTGATGTGTTGTGAAGATAATACACAAACGATGGTTTAACTTGACAATAATGATGATTGTAGATCTTCTTAAAATATAGAAACGAATTCAAATGGTTTGACTTCACAAAAATCATTATAGTAGATCTTATTCAAATAGAGAAATGAATTCAAATTTAGTTCATATTGAAGCGGTAGTATATACGTTTGAAATGCACTAAAATGTTCATTTGAGTAACAGGTTGCATGCATTATACACGTAGCGAAATATTTTAATTGAACATAACATGAATTCAAAGTTTTGAGTGGCATTTGTAGTGGGGATTGATTTGGTACAGTACACGGGACTAGACTCTCTTGTGTGGTGCGAATTGATTTCTTTTTGTTTTTTCGTCGACGGAAGTGCGAATTGATTTGGTACAATACACGTTAGGCTTGTCCAGAAATTTCAACCCGCGCCTTGTTACCCTGAAATATTTAAGATATATCTTTGTCTCTTTGTGCTCCGAAAACTCCCTCCATCTCAACCCGCGCTATCGGCGTTCTGGAAACGGGGGTCCCCAGACTTGCCTGCCTGCGGCCCACGGCGTGGCTATGCTAGCGGGCATGTACGGCCCATCATCATCAACAAGGCATTCAAGTCCCTCGCGAGGGGCCAAGCCTCACAAGGCAGACGACGCAGACCTCCTCAGGAGCGGCCACACCAGGCTGCCTCGCGAGGAGCGGAGATATCAAGGAGGGGTAAACCTCACGAGGCTCTCGTGACGTGAGCCATGACGATCAACACCAGGCGGGCACCAGGCGGGCGCCAGCGCGCGCAGCGTCCTTGTTTCCTCTTTGGTGCCAAGGGAGCAAGCGCAGGCGCGGAGTACCGAGGCATCAGGCAAAGGTTTCCCTATTAGTGCAACGAGACCAAGACCAGCAGGCCAGAAGGACGAAGGTCCCGTGGAGCCCAAGACGGCGTCATCACCAGAGCCCTTTCGCAGGCGAATACCGCTTTTGTCAGGATAGCTTGTACTAGCTGTCCCCTTTCAAATTGGCCGCCGTTGTTGGCTCCCTTCCCACTCAATATTTGGGGAGAGGACTAGGGCCTATATAAGTAGAACTAGCCACCACCGTAGAGGCAACTCATCTTGGACTGGATCCACTCCATCCTCACACGCACAAGTTCGCAGAGCACAAGAACACCTCAACCTCAGGAGGTTGTTCTTCCCCTTGTACTGTTCATCATCAACGGTGGCCCGAACCAGTATAAATCTCGTGTCTTTCTGTGTTGCGAGTTCGTCGAGTTCGTCCGCGAGATCTTAGCGAGCTAGGGCGTAGATCGATAGGAGGGAAAGAACTTTGCGCGCACCCCAGAGTTTGAACCTTAAGGGTTTTACCGGAACCCGTGATCCGACATTTGGTGCGCCAGGTAGGGGTGCGCCGGAGCCTCTTCCCCGCCGATCGGTCCGCCGATGCTCCATGTCCCGATGTCCGGCAATCCAAGGCCATACGCCGACCACTGGGCAGCTTGGCCCGCCCAAGCGGTGTCACCCGCCCATGAAGACCTCGACCCCGCGCTCCAGGCGGCGCGGGCGCCATCCAACGCTGCGGGGCGCAGGCGGCGCGGCCAGGCGTCGTCCACCCTCACTCCACGGCAAGTGGGAGCCGCTGCAAGGGCAGCAAGCCACACCGCAGCAACGGCGCCGCACATGTGGCGGGAGCAGGCAAACATGCGAGCAGCGCTCATGGTGGCGCGAGAGCTGCTGCGGTGCCGGCTGATGGAGAGCGGCTGACTTGGCGGGCCTCGCCGCAACCACGCGCCATCGGGTGTGCTTGGGGGCTTCGTCAACACCAGCACGGCCGGCGGCGCAGGGGGCTCCGCCGCCCACGACAAGCATGAGCACAAGCGTCGCCTCCCATGGTCCCAGTGAGATGCCGCGCTACCATCCTCAGGACGCCACACTGGGCCGGGCAACATGGAGTGTGGGGCACTACGGTGAGGTGTTCGGGGTAACGGCCCCGGAAGCCTACGTGCCCCGCATGATGGACCAGGAGTACGCACCGGAGGACGACCCTGGCTTGTTCCTCGGAGAAGATTGGGAAGAAGGGACGCTAGAAGTGGAAGCCTTCCAGGAACCGACGGAGAACCTCAACGATCGCGCCAGCAACAACAACTACAGGGTACCACTAATCTCTCAGGAGTAGGCTTACGCTAACTGTGGGCTGCAAGTGAATCAGGTCACAGCGTCGGTCGACGACCCCGACGCAGCAGCATCCCTTCCGCCGGGGGAAGCACGCTGGGGGACGCGAGGAGGGAGGTAGGAGCAAGGCCCCTCCCCACTTCGCGCGAAGCCAGGCAATGCCCGAAGGTAGGCCCTCTTCCAGGGAGGTGTCGGCGAGCCTTCCCCCGGCAGAGGACCTGTGGTCACCGAGGGCGCCGCTGGCGTCCCCTTCCCCCCCTTTGTGTCGTCCAGGTTGCCGGTCGGCTCAAAGGTGGTCGAGGGTGGCGCAAGGCGGGGCCCTCGTCTGGCGATATGAAGCAAGGCCGGTTCCTGTGAAGAAGGCCCAGTGCTTGTGAAGCTCGCCGCCCGTGACACTCTCACGTAATAATGAGTGGGGTTGTACACGCCGCGAAGTCTCACGGGTGCCGGCCTCAGGCCCTGGGGCTCCCTCCCACACCTAGTGGCAGCACTTAGCTCCGCACTGGTGAGAAGACTTGAAGACCAGAAGACTAGACTAGGCGCCGGTTCTGGCCATTTGCTTTGGATCTCTTCTTCTGTAGCCTTGCTTTCCGGATTTGGATTTAAGTTGAAGTCGAGCTTTTGTCGATGTGTGTGGGGGGTGAATTTTCTCATTTAATCAATTTCTTGCTATCTGGTTCTTGCCTTGTTCTGGAGCTCACGCTCGCCGCCTCCCCCTCACGGGCCCCTCGCGAGCAGGGCTGGGCCCAGCACGCGCGTCGCGCGCGCCGATCGGTGCAGGAACCTCGCGAGGCCCTCTCGGGCAGGTCAGCAGACCCTTCAGGAGCTCCGTGGCGACTCTCGACCTTACAACCCGATTCAGGGCCTTCTCCAGCTAAGGTAAGCCGCAGCGGCAAAACTTGCCGTCAGACTCATGACCGACCAAAACACACCCTCGGTTCGGCATAAAGAAGTAGAAATCATGGTTTGCTTACATGAGGGGCTCCCTCTCCCAAAATGCTCTCACGATCTTTAGGGGCCATGCCCGAGTTTTTACATACAGGGTGAAGCAGTAAAAGGACCAGGAATTAGCCAGATATGTCACTCGCCGCGTCCTCCGCGTCGTCTTCGGATGCACCGCTTGCGTCGCTGTCACCATCGTCGGCGCTGCCGCCACCGTCATTAGCGCCGACGTCCCCATCATCGACCACATCGCCTCCGTCCGCGGCAACCACCACCGCGTCGTCCACTGATGTGAAGGCCCTGACCAACGCGTCCACATTGTCCTCTACCCACCGCGCCAGGTCATCCCGGACGACCGCAGGTACGGGGGCGATGGCGGTGTCAAAATCGAAGTCGGGGTTGGCGTTCAGGAGATGGCTGAAGACACGGGAGAAAGCGCGCTCGACCAGGCCGCGACTCCTCTCTTCCACGAGCCTGCGAGCTTCGTCAGATCGGGCCTCCAAGCGTGTCACCACGTTGGTGAAGAAGCGGAGGTGACTGGCGTAGTCATTCACCTGAGGATGGGGGGCGCTCGCGTCACAGACATGGCCCAGGGCGGTATTGGCACTGTTCCGAAGATCCTGAAGCATGGGAGCGTGAACGCGCTCCAGCGTCCGTCTCTCCTGCACCTCCTCACGACTCTGCCACGCGACAGACTCGGCACCGTCAACCCGCCTCTAGAGGAAGAGCAATTCGGCGCGGGCGGTGGCCAGCTCCGCCTGCGCCGCGGCCAGGGCGACGGCCATGGCCTTCGCGCGCCTCTCTGCATCAGCTAGCCTGGGCCTGAGGGCAGCGGTCCTGCCCACATCCTCCGTTCCCGCGAGCTTCAACTTCAAGTCATACCTACCCTCCAGATCTACGCGAACCTCGGCCACCCGGCAGTCGACTTCCTCCAGGACCTTGGCCTCGCGAACCCCAATGACATCTTCTGCTTGAGCGACTTGATGCTCCCTCGTCTCCAGTTGCTCGAGCTCAAGGCTGCGTTCCACGGCTTCCAGAGCCAGCGCCTCCTCACGCTTCCGCACCTCCTCTTCCTCGGCAGGCATCCCCCTCAGCGACGCAAGGGCGGCTCTGCGCGCCTCCACCTGACGCTCGAGGGACGCACTCCGGGCTTGGAGCTCCCACGCGCGCTTCTCCGCAGCCTCGCGGCGGCGGTCAGCCTCGTGAGCCTCCTCCAAGGCTCGGGAGCAAGCTTCGCGGGAAACCATGAGGGATGCCTCGGCCTTCGCATTGTCAAGATCACGCCGGTAGCGGCCCAGGTTGACAGCCACCCTCAGCTTACGCCACTCCTCCGCTAGTCGAAGACCTTCAGCCTCAAGATGCGAGTCGACACCCGCGAGCTCTTCACGAAGTCGGCTCATCACGCCCATCGCCTCCTGGAAGAGCTCATGGCGAAAGACGCTTCACCCGCGCTCGGACTCGAACGCGCGGCTCATCTCGTCCTCCACCCCGGGGGCTGAAGGCGAGGCATCAAGCAGCGCACCACCTCTCGGCAGGGGGCTGGGGGCTGGTGCTGCCCCAGGCGCCAACCAGTTCTCGCGGGGGGCCCTCGCCGGTCGGGGCCCGCTGCTTGAAGAGGAACCGAAGACTGAAGCCAACCAGGTACTGTCCATGATTGGAGGAGGGGTCCTGGGCACGCCCGCCAGGCTCCATGCCAAGATGTAAGGGAGGAACGACAAGGTCGCAGGATCAGCACGCCACGAAGGCAAGGGCACTCCCGCAACCAACCCTGCTCCAGGGGCAGCAAGCGGGCTCGGAGCGCTCAAGGCCAATGGGGGAGTCGAGGAAGGAGGGGGCCGTTTCTCAGGAGGCGCAGCAGCCTCGACAGAAGGAGCCCTGAAGGACTGACATCAGGAGAAGAAAACAGCACACAAGAAGCCATAGCAGTACGGTACTTACACGTCGACGGTAATGTACTTCCTTCGCTTCAGCGGCCCGAAGATGATGTTGCCGCTCAGGGATCCTTTCCTCTTGCGGAGCTCCTCGAAGTCCATGCAAAGCCGACCGAAGCACTGGACATGGCGGCCAGCGCGGGGCGAGGCCGAGTAAGAGCTTGGAGGGACTGCTCCAGGGGTGCCCGGCTGCGGTGAACAGTCGGGCGCCGTCTCACCACAACCTCCCGAGGTATCCGGGGCCTTGGCCTCGGGAACCGCATGTTGCGTCGCCTCAGTAATCGACGCCCCAGGGGAGGGGTTGCGAGCTCCCGAGGACGACGCCCCAGGATCACCAGGCGGCATAAGCTCCCCAGCACTCGAGCCGCCAACCTCCGTCGGAGCTTGCCCCCCTGCGCCCACACTTGGGGTGAGCTCGGCATCGGCGGCGAGGAAGGGAACCACGTCAACAGGGTTCTTGCGGGGCCCCACCAGGCCAGTCGGGCGCAGCCCCCACTCGTCAAAGGAGGGCATGCTTTCGGCAAATTCATCCTTGTTCTTGTTGGGTAACGTAGTAATTTCAAAAAAATTCCTACGCACACGCAAGATCATGGTGATGCATAGCAACGAGAGGGGAGAGTGTTGTCCACGTACCCTCGTAGACCGAAAGCGGAAGCGTTATCACAATGCGGTTGATGTAGTCGTACGTCTTCACGATCCGACCGATCAAGTACCGAACGCACGGCACCTCCGAGTTCAGCACACGTTCAGCTCGATGACGTCCCTCGAAATCCGATCCAGCCGAGTGTTGAGGGAGAGTTTCGTCAGCACAACGGCGTGGTGACGATGATGATGTTCTACCGACGCAGGGCTTCGCCTATGCTCCGCAACGATATTATTGAGGTGTAATATGGTGGAGGGGGGCACCGCACACGGCTAAAAGATCGTAGATCAAATTGTGTGTAGAGGTGCCCCCCTGCCCCCGTATATAAAGGAGCAAGGGGGGCGGCCGGCCGGCCCTTGGGGCGCGCCAAGGAGGGGGGGAGTCCTCCTCCTAGTAGGAGTAGGACTGCCCTTTCCTAGACCAACTAGGAAGAGAGAAGGGGGAAGGAAAAAGAGGGAGAGGGAGAGGGAAAGAGGGGCCGCGCCCCCCTCCCCTAGTCCAATTCGGACTCCTCATGGGAGGGGGCGCGCCACCTCCTGGGCTGCTGCGCTCTCTCTCCCCTCAGGCCCACTAAGGCCCAATACTTCCCCGGGGGGTTCCGGTAACCCCTCCGGCACTCCGGTTTTATCCGAAACTTCTCCGGAACACTTCCGGTGTCCGAATATAGTCGTCCAATATATCAATCTTTATGTCTCAACCATTTCGAGACTACTCGGCATGTCCGTGATCACATCCGGGACTCTGAACAACCTTTGGTACATCAAAACATATAAACTCATAATATAACTGTCATCGTAACGTTAAGCATGCGGACCCTACGGGTTCGAGAACTATGTAGACATGACCGAGACACCTCTCCGGTCAATAACCAATAGCGGAACCTGGATGCTCATATTGGTTCCTACATATTCTACGAAGATCTTTATCGGTCAGACCGCATAACAACATGCGTTGTTCCCTTTGTCATCGGTATGTTACTTGCCCGAGATTCGATCGTCGGTATCTCGATACCTAGTTCAATCTCGTTACCGGCAAGTCTCTTTACTCGTTCCGTAATACATCATCCCGCAACTAACTCATTAGTCACAATGCTTGCAAGGCTTATAGTGATGTGCATTACCGAGTGGACCCAGAGATACCTCTCCGACAATCGGAGTGACAAATCATAATCTCGAAATACGCCAACCCAACAAGTACCTTCAGAGACACCTGTAGAGCACCTTTATAATCACCCAGTTACGTTGTGAGGTTTGGTAGCACACAAAGTGTTCCTCCGGTAAACGGGAGTTGCATAATCTCAGTCATAGGAACATGTATAAGTCATGAAGAAAGCAATAGCAACATACTAAACGATCGAGTGCTAAGCTAACAGAATGGGTCAAGTCAATCACGTCATTCTCCTAATGAGGTGATCCCGTTAATCAAATGACAACTCATGTCTATGGCTAGGAAACATAACCATCTTTGATTAACGAGCTAGTCAAGTAGAGGCATACTAGTGACACTCTGTTTGTCTATGTATTCACACATGTATTATGTTTCCGGTTAATACAATTCTAGCATGAATAATAAACATTTATCATGATATAAGGAAATAAATAATACTTTATTATTGCCTCTAGGGCATATTTCCTTCAGTTCTTGCAATGGTACAGCAGGCAGTTCTTCCCACGCAAGTCGTCCAGCAAAGGGACTGAGGGAGTCCTGGATTAGGGGGTCCTCGGACAGCCGGACTATATCCTTTGGCCGGACTATTGGACTATGAAGATACAAGATTGAAGACTTCGACCGTGTCCGGATGGGACTCTCCTTGGCGTGGAAGGCAAGCTTGGCAATACGGATATGTAGATCTCCTCCCTTGTAACCGACTCTGTGTAACCCTAGCCCCCTCCGGTGTCTATATAAACCGGAGGGTTTAGTCCGTAGGACAACAACAATCATACCATAGGCTAGCTTCTAGGGTTTAGCCTTTACGATCTTGTGGTAGATCAACTCTTGTAAGACTCATATCATCAAGATCAATCAAGCAGGAAGTAGGGTATTACCTCCATTGAGAGGGCCCGAACCTGGGTAAACATTGTGTCCCCTGCCTCCTGTTACCATCCTCCTTAGACGCACAGTTCGGGACCCCCTACCCGAGATCCGCCGGTTTTGACACCGACATTGGTGCTTTCGTTGAGAGTTCCACTGTGCCGTCATCATAAGGCTGGATGGCTCGCCTTGTTGTCAAGGACAACATCACCTCTGGGGGAGCCCTGGCTGTATGCCAAACTCTCCGACTAGGCGGTTTCGTCATGACCGCCTGTTCAGCCGCTGCGCCGACGATGACTTCCCGGATCATCGAAAACAGCCTCCACGTCAGCTCGGGACTCGCCGAGCAGTTGGATCCAATAGAGCTCTCTTCTTTGAATAAGCTCTTGGATCGCATCGCCGCTTTGGGAGTCGCTACGTACTATGATCAGATCGGGCTTAAACCCGACCAAAGGGAGATTAACTCCCCGCCGGTCACCCATCAGATAGCGGTGGTGGAGGAGCAATGCGGCGATTCTTCCTCTATCTTGAGGACAAACTATGTCCGGATTCCCGAGCTCTCTGAGCCGGATACCGTCTACGGGAGGACATCGCCCAAACCCTGAACCTAGAATCAGGCAGCGGGCCAGACCTATTGGGCAATATCCCGGAGCCCGAACTTCCAAGATCGGAAACTCCTCCGCCCCTGGGTCTCAGATCGGGTCAAGGTTCGCACTTAAATCCACCCACCCACTCAGATATAAACGATCTTTTCCAGATTAGACAAGAGACCCAGGAGACAGTACACCACTATTGGGCCAGATTCCTCCTTGTAATGAACAAGGTCAAGGACTGTCGCGAGGAAGACGCAATTTCATTCTTTTGCAATAATTGCACGGACAAGGGAATCCTCAACGCCATAAGTCACTGTGACATGGCACACTTCGCTGACTTGGCGGCCATAGTACGGAAGTACTGTGCGATGGAAAGCGCCTGGAAAACCCAAACAAAATTTTGGGATGCTCCGACTCTGACAAAACCCCCAGTCCGAACTAAAAGGGTGCACTCTCGTAAGTTTCCCGACCCAATTACAAAGAAGCAAAAGCCCACTACAGGGCGTGGAACCGTATTGGAGGGATGGCTTAAAGGGCCATGCCAAATTCATAGTACAGCGGATACCATACCAACACACAGCCTTAGAGCATGTTGGGTACTCCGGCAGTTGGCCAAAAGCGGTGAGGGTCTCCTTATTAACAATACCGCAGAGCACCATCCCGTGGAGAACAACAATACAGTATTGACAGTCTTCGAGACCTTCGCCTCAAATAATAGGCGTAAGCGAGAACTCCGCAGCATTACCGAAGTCTGCCACGTGGCAGCAATAAATCCATGGAGCGATACGGCTATCACCTTCAATGCCAGTGACGAACCTAAATTTCGAACAGCCCGAGCACCAGCCGCCTTGGTCCTTAGTCCAATTGTGGACGGCTTCCGGCTTACTAAAGTACTGATGGACGGCGGCATCGGATTAAACCTCATCTATGAGGAGACTCTTCAAAAATGGAAATAGACAGAAGCCGCATTGACCAAAGCAGCACGACCTTCAGAGGAATCATCCCTAGTCGGGAGGCACGATGTGCTGGGAAAATCACACTAGATGTGGTATTCGGCACGCCAGAGAATTATAGGTCTGAAGAAATCACATTCCAAGTGGCCCCGTTCAATAGCGGATACCACGCCCTTCTAGGGCGGGAGGCATTCACGATCTTCCAAGCTATACCCCATTACGGGTACATGAAGCTCAAAATGCCCGGGCCCAATGGAATCATCACTCTAGCCAGTGATCCGGACATAGCACTCCGCGCCGAAAACAAAACAGCCGCACTAGCCCTCGAGGCGTTATCTGAAGCCCTCGCAGCAGGGGAATTAACTGCGCTGCACTCCACAGTGGACAGGGACGACGTGATACTCGACAAAAGATCCAAGTCCACCTCTTTTAAACCAGCGGATGAAATAGTCAAATTCCAAGTCCACCCAACGGACCCTACAAAAACAGCATCCATCGGGGCACAGTTAAACCCCGCTGTAGACGCCGCACTACGGGAGTTCCTGCGCGAGAATTGGGACGTATTCGCCTGGCATCCTTCAGACATGCCAGGAATCCCACGCAGGCTGGCCAAGCATAGCCTTAACATTCTAATGGGATTTAAGCCGGTCAAGCAGACTCTTCGGCGTTTCTCTGAACCTAACGACAAGCCATGGGAGAAGAGCTAGCCAAGTTACTAGAGGCCGGATTCATTAGAGAAATAAAACACCCGGACTGGCTAGCAAACCTGGTGATGGTACCAAAGAAGGATAAATCCTGGCGCCTATGCGTCGATTTCAAGGACCTCAACAAGGCTTGCCCCAAGGTTCCCTTCCTCCTCCCCCGCATCAATCAAATTATCGATGCTACCGCAGGGCACGACTCATTGTGTTTCCTCGACGCATACTCCGGATACCATCAAATCAAGATGGCAGAGTCCGACCAAGCCGCAAGGGCATTTATCACCCCATACGGCCCCTTCTGTTTTAACACCATGCCTTTCGGGCTTAAGAACGCCGGTGCAACGTATCAATGCATGATTCAGACATGCGTGGAAAAACAGATCGGAAAAACTGTGGAGGCATACGTAGACGATGTGGTCGTTAAAACCAGACACGTCGAATCCTTAATAGACGACTTGAGGCTCACGCTCGACAATCTCCAAACATACGACATCAAGCTCAATCCGGAAAAATGCGTTTTCGGCGTGCCCGCCGGAAAGCTCTTGGGCTTCATCGTCTCCAGTAGAGGAATCGAAGCAAATCCGGCTAAAATCCGAGCTCTGTCACAGTTGGCTATCCCAACAGACCTCAAGCAAATTCAGAAACTAACTGGATGTGTGGCGGCCTTAAGCCGCTTCATCTCCCGATTAGGAGAAAAGGCACTACCCCTTTATCGCCTTCTTCGGCGCACTGAACACTTCGAGTGGACGGATGCGGCCATGGCCGGATTGGAAGAAATAAAAGCCATCCTGGCCACCAACCCGATCTTGGCCGCGCCAAATGTCGGCGAACCAATGCTGTTATATATAGCGGCAACTCACCAAGTTGTAAGCGCAGTGCTCGTCGTCGAACGAGATACGGACGGACATAAATTCCCACTTCAAAAGCCAGTATACTATGTATCCACTATCCTCACTCCATGCAAATCACGGTACCCACATTATCAAAAGATAGCATACGCGGTATTCATGGCATCCCGAAAATTACGACACTACTTTCAAGAGTGTTCAATTACGGTGGCCTTGGAAGTACCACTCAACGACATAATAAACAACCGCGATGCCACGGGCCAGATTGCTAAATGGGCTATCGAGCTCCTCCCGTTCGACATAACATATAAACCACGGCGAGCCATTAAGTCGCAAGTACTGGCCGATTTTGTCGCCGAATGGACAGAAGCCGAACTCCCTAAAGAATACGGCGTGTACTCCAATTGGATCATGCACTTCGACGGCTCTAAAATGCTGGCGGGTCTGGGGGCTGGTGTCGTCTTGACATCCCCCACGGGAGATACAGTCCAGTACATACTCCAAATACTATACACAGACTCCAACAATGCGACAGAATATGAGGCCCTGTTACACGGTCTCCGGATGGCAGTCTCCATGGGCATTCAACGCCTAGAGGTGTGGGGGGATTCAAACCTCGCAATATCTCAAATAAATGGAGACTTCGATGCCAAAGATCCAAAAATGGCGGCTTATCGCAATGCCGTCCTCAAAATGTCAGCTCGGTTCGAGGGGCTTGAATTCCACCATGTGGCCCGGGAAAACAATCAGGCGGCGGATATCCTCGCCCGCATAGGCGCTAAACGCGACCCTGTCCCACCTAATATCTTCTTGGAAAGGTTGTTTAAGCCATCCCTGGTATGGGAAGGAGAGACCGGTAACAATAGTCCGGACCCGGCCACAACACCAGATACCGAACACTCTGACGTAATCGGCGGCTCTGCCACCGAAATAACACCTTCCGCCCACGTGATTATGGCTGTCATCGCCCCGTGGACAGAACCCTTCCTGGCCTACCTAACGAGGCAGGAACTACGTGAGGACCCAAACGAGGCACGTTGCATTGTGCGGCAGTCTAAAGCCTACAAGGTCCACGAGGGAGAGCTTTATAAGAAAAGCGCTACCGGAGTCCTTCAAAGGTGCATCTCCGAAGAGGAAGGACGGCAACTTTTGGCAGAAATTCATGCCGGACTCGGCGGCCGCCACGCCACAGCCCGGGCCCTTGTAAGCAAGGCCTTCCGTACAGGTTTTTACTGGCCGACGGCCCGAGCAGACGCACAGGACCTCGTCCAACATTGCGTCGGTTGCCAGCTTTTTGCAAATCAAAGCCATATGCCGCCTACCGCTCTCCAAACAATCCCCATTACTTGGCCCTTTGCGGTCTGGGGGCTTGATATGGTCGGACCCCTCAAAGGGGGAAGCCGTAAGAAAAAATACTTATTGGTCATGGTGGATAAATTCGCCAAATGGATAGAGGCAAAACCAGTCAAAACGGCCGAATCCGGACCAGTGATAGACTTCATATCCAGGGTTGTACACCGTTATGGCGTCCCCCACAGCATCATCACTGATAACGGCTCGAACTTTACAGCCGACGAGGTAAAACTTTGGTGCAGCAAGATGGGCATCAAGCTCGATTATGCTTCTGTCTATCACCCGCAAACTAACGGTCAAGTCGAGCGAGCAAATGGGCTTATCATGAGCGGCATTAAACCTAGATTACAGCGGTCCTTAAAGGAATCAAACACGCACTGGGTAGAGGAGCTCGACTCCGTACTATGGGGGCTGCGGACCACGCCGAATCGCACTACCGGATACACACCGTTTTTATGATGTACGGCGCAGAGGCGGTACTGCCCTGCGACATAATTCATGACTCACCTCGAGTGCGCATGTATGAAGAGAAAGAAGCCGAGCTTGATCGGCAGGAAAGTTTGGATGCCCTGGAGGAGGAGCGCGACGTGGCAAAAGCCCGTTCCGCATTCTATCAGCAACAGGCTCGAAGGTATCAAAGCAGAGAAGTATGGGCCAAAACCTACAACGTTGGCGAACTCGTTCTACGCTTACCGGAGAAGAAAAAGAACAAGCTCAAGCCCAAATGGGAAGGTCCCTTCATTATTGACCAAGTTCTGACCGGTGGAGCGGGGTTTTGTTTCGTACCTCTGCGACGGCGTCTCAGTCCTGACCGCCTTCCTAAGCCTACCCGGCTTCGGTGCCCCTCGTTGGTGAGTCACTGCGGGTTCGGCATGGCGTCCCGAGGTCCTTCCCTGTAAAACGCCATATGTGTGCGGTAGGTGAAGTACAGAAAAAGGGATCCTTCTCGAAAGTTGGGACTCCGGTTTTACTTACGTGCGATGCAGGGAGTAGTCCAGGATAATCGGCTGTGATGGCCACCATGGCATCATCGCAACTCAATTGATAGAACGTCCTATCAATCAGCTCCACAAATATGTCCGGATCTTCTTCGAGTCCGGGGTCGAGGGCCCGGTCAGGGTCCTCTGGTTGTGGAGGCGGGCTGTGGACCTCCCTTACAGCTTTTCGCAGTTCCTGCCATTAAACGGCAAGGTAAATAATTATGACAAAGAATGCGGGAAGGTTGGGAGTAAAAAGTGACAGCTCACCCAGCTTGGAGGGTTGTACATGGAGAATCCATCCCGTGGCTTAATGCGGATGAACTCCTCTTCCTCTCCTTTGTACAAATTGGACAGGATTTTTGCTAGAGCCGCGACTGAGTCCGGTCCCTTACGACCGCAGCGGGTAGCATCATCTTCTCCGTTAAAGTGCCACATGGGATGCCCCCGATATTGAAGTGGCTGTACCCCCCGCATTATACATATTGACATAACCTCGATTATTGTCAGTCCTGATTGAGCCAGCATTTTTATCCGGCCCATCAGGTAAAGGACTTCTCCGTTATCTTCCTCCTGGGGGCTCCGGGGGCGCCAGCTGCGGTGTTTCTTCAGGGGAGCATTGTCGAACTCAGGAAGGCCCATCCGAATAGGGTCCGGAAGGGGGACGTCCTCCATATAAAACCACTCCGAAGGCCAGTCCTCGGATGTCTTCTTCGGAGTACCGGAGAGGTATCCGGTCCCGGCGATGCGCCATATTTCGGCTCCGCCCACTTGGTATATTGACCCCTCCTGTGTACGGGGTACGAGGCAGAATAGCCTCTTCCATAGCTCGAAATGAGCTTCGCAGCCCAGAAACAGCTCGCAAAGGGCGACATAACCAGCAATGTGTAATATGGAGGCGGGAGTGAAATTATGCAGCTGGAGGCCATAGAACTCCAGGAGCCCGCGGAGGAACTGATGAATTGGAAATCCAAGCCCTCTTAATAAGTAAGGGACAAGGCATATCCACTCCCCCATGGATGGGCTGGGAAAGATCTCCGCTTGCTCCCCGCCATTATAGGTGGCGAGCCCGGCTCGAACGGGGACCATATACGCTGGAGGGAGAAATCCCTGGGTCTGTAACTCTACTAATTGGCTGTGCGGGACGGAACACTTCTTCCAATTGCCGGGCTTAGGGCTACGGGAGCGAGAGGAGGAGCTGCGATGGCCGGCCATGTTGGAATGGATTTTTTCCAAGCGCTCCGATGGATACTCGCTGTGGAAGGATGGTGTGATCTAGATCTGAGAATCCCCGTCTCTTTAATAGACGATTTACCCACATGGCTAGGGTGGCAATTGTAAAAATGCCCCGACTTCTCGCATTCGCTCGACGCGTGGAGGTTATCCATTATTAGGCGCAGAAGCCAAGGAGTGCAACATTTATGGGAAGCCGGACACTACTCAACAGGTATTCAGAATTAGGAGAAAGAACCCGCCTTGCAATGCCGAAGACAATCTGCGCGCCGGACTCATCGTCATTGAAGCCTGGTTCGGGGGCTACTGAGGGAGTCCTGGATTAGGGGGTCCTCGGACACCCGGACTATATCCTTTGGCCCGACTATTGGACTATGAAGATACAAGATTGAAGACTTCGACCGTGTCCGGATGGGACTCTCCTTGGCGTGGAAGGCAAGCTTGGCAATACGGATATGTAGATCTCCTCCCTTGTAACCGACTCTGTGTAACCCTAGCCCCCTCCGGTGTCTATATAAACCGGAGGGTTTAGTCCGTAGGACAACAACAATCATACCATAGGCTAGCTGCTAGGGTTTAGCCTTTACGATCTCGTGGTAGATCAACTCTTGTAATACTCATATCATCAAGATCAATCAAGCAGGAAGTAGGGTATTACCTCCATCGAGAGGGCCCGAACCTGGGTAAACATTGTGTCCCCCGCCTCCTGTTACCATCCGCCTTAGACGCACAGTTCGGGACCCCCTACCCGAGATCCGCCGGTTTTGACACCGACAGGGACACCCGTCAGGACGTTGAGCACTGTTTGCCGCGTCCCGAGAGGGAGCCCGGACTCCTGAAACCTCATATGGTCCTGACTGCTGAGCAAGGTCCACATCGGGCGAGAGTGGCGCTGAAGCAGAGCGACTCGATGCTTGATGAACTCCTTCACCACCATCGGCGCAGTCACGCCGCAGTCCTTCAACCTCCTCAGCCTGAGCCAGACGGGAAGGAGACGGGGGCTCGCGAGCCTCTGGTGGCCCCAACTGAAGTTGGGAACACCAGGCCCTGGCGGAGCATGGAGCAGAGGGCTGAGCACGCCGGCATCGACGAATACCCACCGTGTCCAAAACTCGCTCGTGGATGGAGGAAGCTCGAAGTCGATCCCCGTGCCCGCCGTCACGGCCACGGCCTGGAAGCTCACGCACCCCGAGCTTTGCTGAGGGTCAATCAGATGCAATGAGAAGAAATGGCGGAAGAGGGCCACGAAAGGAGTGATGCCCACCATGGCTTCACACACAAAGGCGAAGACGGCAAGGAGTGTCACGGATTGAGGGTCGAGATGCAGCATGTGGATCTGGTAATGCTCAAGCACCGCGTTGAAGAAGGCGGAGAAATGAGGAATCAGGCCAGCCCAAAGGGCATCGATGAAGATTGGGACCTCGGTGGCCGCCCGGACAATGCGAGCGCGAGACACAGGCCAAGCCACCGTCTCCCCCACTCGTTGAAGCTGGAAGCGAGCATTGGACACACCTTGTCCATGGCCTCGTTGTTGAGCACCAAGGATCGGCCAACCGCAGGCTCGACGGCCAGAGGCGCGCTTGGCGAAGACAGGGGCTTCTTCCCCTTGTTTGCTTGTTTCGGCGCCACGGGAATGAAGCGGGCAGAGGGCAGGTCAGATTGGAGAGGAGAAGCAGAGTCTCGAGAAAGCAGAGAGATTGGGGAAACAAGGTGTCGGCGATGGAGGAATAACTGTGTAGGTTGCGGGGGCCGCGTAGCCAGGCGGATTCTAAGGCAGCGTGGGGAAGCGGACACGCCCACGTCCAAGCAACCGCCACGCGTCAACGGAGGCCGCAGGCTTTTGGGGCCCGCGGCGCTTCGTACTTGACCCTTGGCTTCGCCTCGAAGCCAAGCCCGAGCACGCCTTGGGCCCGGGGGCTACTGTCGGTGTTCTGGGAACGGGGGTCCCCAGACTTGCCTGCCTGCGGCCCACGGCGTGGCTATGCTAGCGGGCCTGTACGGCCCATCATCATCAACAAGGCATTCAAGACCCTCGCGAGGGGCCAAACCTCGCGAGGCGGACGATGCAGACCTCCTCAGGAGCAGCCACACCAGGCTGCCTCGCGAGGAGCGGAAATATCAAGGCGGGGTAAACCTCACGAGGCTCTCGTGACGTGAGCCATGACGATCGACACCAGGCGGGCACCAGGCAGGCGCCAGTGCGTGCAGCGTCCTTGTTTCCTCTTTGGTGCCAAGGGAGCAAACGCAGGCGCGGAGTACCGAGGCATCAGGCAAAGGTTTCCCTATTAGTGCAACAAGACCAAGACCAGCAGGCCAGCAGGACGAAGGTCACCGTGGAGCCCAAGACGGCGTCATCACCAGAGCCCTTTCGCAGGCGAAGAACGCTTTTGTCAGGATAGCTTGTACTAGCTGTCCCCTTTCAAATTGGCCGCCGTTGTTGGCTCCCTTCCCGCTCAATATTTGGGGAGAGGAACAGGGCCTATATAAGTAGAACTAGCCACCACCGTAGAGGCAACTCATCTTGGACTAGATCCACTCCATCCTCACACGCACAAGTTCGCAGAGCACAAGAACACCTCAACCTCAAGAGGTTGTTCTTCCCCTTGTACTGTTCATCATTAGCCCAAGAGGCAATCCACCACCACCACACTGGAGTAGGGTATTACACCACAACGGTGGCCCGAACCTGTATAAATCTCGTGTCTTTCTGTGTTGCGAGTTCATCGAGTTCGTTCGCGAGATCTTAGCGAGCTAGGGCGTAGATCGGTAGGAGGGAAAGAACTTGGCGCGCACCCCAGAGTTCGAACCTTAAGGGTTTTGCCGGAACCCATGATCCGACACGCGCCTTGCCATTCCAAAATTACAACGCGCACGAAAACTCCCACCTCCTGTGAAATCCCGACACGCGAAATGCCCGTGATACCCCTGAACTGAAAGAACGGCCTAGCTCAAGTTGGTGGGGGTACTTTCATAACTTACCCCACATTTCGGACAAGCGCGTCCCTAAGCCATGGTTCCCCACTCCCATCCCGTCAGCCCACCCATTCATACACTGAGGCCGCAAAAATTGGCGAAGCCCCACACCCTCCTCCGTCCGCCACCCAGCCGGAGCCTCTTCCCCGATGACGTCGTCCACAGCAACACCTCAACGTCCCTCATCCACCGTACCGGATGAGGATCCGTCGTCGATCTCGTCGTCCCGCCGGTTCAGCCACCCCATCCTCCACCTCCAAGGAGCTGCCCCGACGTTCCCCTCGTCTTTCGCGCCACCTCCATTCCCACACCGTCGTCTTCACTTGCGCCATCGGAAGAGCAGCATCATCACCGTTTCCTCGGATGAAGCTGAGGCCTAATCGGTGCCACCAAAGAGGTTGTACACTAATCGCCGCATTTTCTTCTTGATTCGATCTCATGGTGCTGCCAGCGCTCGGTCCCGAGCCGACACGGTGCTGCTCCATCCACGGCGGTGTCGCCGGCCACTTCCTCCACAGTGCCGCTCCCTCGGTGGCGACGTCCACATCAGTAGGAACTGCTGCTGCTGCTTTAGCTCTCACTCGCGCTGCTACTCTGCTCTTGCTCTCGGTCCCCTGCCTAGTCTGCTCTTGCTATTGCTCTTGCTCTTGCTTGCGCTGCTGCTCTCGCTCTTGTTGTTGCTTGCGATGGTGCTCCGATTTAGCTACACTTCAGTCGACTGAATCAAATTTTGGGTCAGTCGATTTTCAGGGGGTGGGGGGGCTCGCCGGAGTTAAGGAAGAACCAGCCGCAGCGGGGAGGGGGGTTCGCCGGAGAGGTACCCCACTATCTATCTTAGGGTTCAGGGTGGGGGCGGTGGTCGCCGGCGGTGGAGGGGCGCTGGCGTGGGGATCGCCGGAGAAAAGGCTCGGCACGTGGGGGCCTAGAGGGATGGCCGGGGCGGCGGCGGACCGGCGGTGGGGAGTGGTTTCGGGGCGGGCGGGGCGGCGCACCGCTGGCCTAGGGCAGCGGGGGGCGGCGGTTTGGCCGGTGGTGGCTGGCGGCTCAGGGGGGTGGAGGTTGAAGATGAACTGCAAGCCCTTGATTTTGTATCCAACGGCTGGAAAATCGACTGGCCAGAGATGAAAAAGTCAGTCCACTGACGTGTAGCCTCACCTGATGCTGCTACACAACCAGCTGCCCCGGCTCTTGCACACGCTGCTGCTGCTGCTACTGCTTTTCTGCTACTAGTGCGTTCAGTTTCGACAGTAAAATTCAGTTTTGACAGCAAAATTTAGTTTTGACAGTTAAGTTCAGTTTCGACAGTTAAATTCAGTTTCGACGGTTAAGTTCGGAGATGAGCGGCTGGTGTATTTTACATCTAGCACTTTCTGGTTATGTATTTTACGTCATCTATTGGAGATGCTATTAGAATTCCACTTAGGTTAACATTGTTTCTCTTGTCCTGCTTCAGCCTCGGCGTCATACAACTCACCGGAGCTGCTCCAACGACGAAACCCTCCATCATAGCGGAGCAGTACCCCGGGCTCCATCTCAAGTTTCCTAAGATCTTCTTCCCCTCCTCCGGTAGCCAAGTCAGCTGGATCATCCTCACCGACCAACCCAATCATGTCGAGACCGACATGGCTTCGCCAAAGAGGTTGTACACTTGTTGCATCTCTTTTTTACTCTACATGTTATATATATTGTCCACTGAGCACACGTAGTAACATGAAATACGATTAGTTTCTCCTACTATATGACAAGCAGTGAGGTACCGGGCAACTTAGCTATCCGTGATGGACTCTCTTGAACGTCATCATTATTTATCTCTACGTGTTTGAGCTGTGTATTTGTCGATGGGCCTGGGAGTTGAGCTAGTAGGGCAGTGGCCTGGGTCCAAAGTAGTAGAAGTAGCACAAAACATTTTTTGAGTGTAGGCTTTTCCTTGCTCAAGCCTACCTACTAGAATCGCCAATGCTCGAAAGGAAAAGTGAAGGAAAAACATAGGAATTGGAAAGATTCCTATGGTACTACTATTCATGCATTTGGTTCAAAGGAATGGAGCAAAGGAAAATTGTAGGATTTGTTCCTTTAGTGTCTCCTTGAAAGAAAAACCGTAGGAATTTTAATATCCACTTGTCTTCCTTTTCAGATTCCTACTCATGAAGCACAATACTAAGAGATAGTAGCATAATAGCATTATAACCGTACATTTTCTTGTGGCTTGACTTAATCGCACCATGCTTCTTTGCATCCTGTGATCTTCCAATTCTTGTGACCCAAACACCCAGATTGGCAGAAATCCTGTGTTTTTAAATTCTCTGTTTTGCACGTGCATTCCTATCCTGTTACCGTGTATTTCCTATCCCTGTGTTGTTAGAATCCTCCAATTCAAACGAGCCCTTACAGAATTACTTCTCTTACAGATAGTTGTCAAAGAAAACCTTGTGTGGTTTGTGCCGCTCCTGGTGTGTCGTTGTCCACCCCAGCTCAGCTGCTCCAACGATAGAAGGGTCCAGCACAGCAGGGATCCGGCCTCCAGATTGTCTTTCGCCGCCTCAGATCTTCTTCCTCGCCGCTGGTAGCCATGACAACTGCATTACCATCATCAACCGAGCAGATGACCTCGAGGACTACACGGGTCCGCAAGAGAGGTCGCACTCTTCTGTGTCAGCTTATGTTATGCATCGCTTAATATTACATGCTACTTTATCGTCTTGTTCACCGATTAGACTCTGAGTCAGCTCCAAACTAATGGTCAAACTTGAGTTTTTAAATGGTTGTGGGGTACATATCGGGGCCGCAATCAATAGTATCTATCTACTATCTGGTTAATCTCTGGTGTCTACTATGAGTTTCATGTTGGGTGGGAAACAAACAATAAAGAAGCCATTATCTGTATTTTTCAACTGAAGCCATTATCTGCCTGCTATCATTGGTTTTGGGTCTATCCACAGGTTGCTACCATCACTCTGGATTTCTGCATGCACTCCTTACATAATCTCACTATGTTTTAATCCTATGCATGTCAGTTAATGTACACAATGGAACTGAACATGTAGAGCAAAAGAGACGAGCCTTGCGTGGCAATCAAATTTCATGCGGACGTCGCTCCATGGTAGGCGCAAAGGCAGCCCCCCATTCACCCATTTCGGATTGTAATCGAGAGGAAGATATCTGTTCTGAGGGGGATTCAGAAGGAGAAGACCACTCATATTTACCCCCTGAGGTCTTCGCTCTAACTTGGCATGCCGATGTTGGTTATATCATGCATATGGTGCCTTCCATTGCTTACTTTATACATCAAATATGTCATTTACTTAGTTTAGACATGCTTTGTGTGAATGCCACCTGTTTAGTTCATTCATCGTTTATGTGAATTATGCAACGCCATCTTGTTTAGTGTGACGCCCGGGTAATTACGCTACAGTAATTCCATGCTAATGATGCCACGTCACCTCGGTTACTGTTGTTAATCTCGCGTTAGTCCGAAACCGATCCAAATTCAAATTTGAAAATCAAGGCAAACATCAAAAGTTTTCAAACTTTAAAACTAAAATGTTCGAGAGGTGACAAATAATGCGTAGGTAATTATTGGTGGAGAAAACCTCTTTTTATAAAGTAGTTAAAGGCGCTAAATTAATAAAACAAAGCGGCAGTAAAACTAATATTTAAATGTCTTTTAAATACTAAACAAATATAAACTAATTGTTTAGGTTGCCAAATCAATTATGGCAGTGTCATAAGTATTAGTACTAACTTAGGGGCTAGATTGATAATTTGTAAAAAAAGGTAAAAATAAACAGAAAAGAAATTAAAGAAAAGGAAAAGGAAAACGAGCAAACCAAAAAAATAGGAAAAGAGAACAGGACCCCCCTGCTGGGCCAAGTGGCCCAGCTGGCCTCAGCCGCCCGAACGGGCCGGCCCACCCCGGTCCACCTCCCCTACTAACCCCCGCTACCCCGTAACCCTAGCCCCACTCCCCCACTCGTCCCACCCCCGCACATCTCCCTCGCTTCCCCAATCTGGATCGGGGGGAAAACGGCGGCCCGACCCCGCCGCCTCACCCCTACGCACCGTCGCCGGCTGGCGCCGCCCGTCCCTGCCGGCGCCTCCTCGTCGCCTCCCCACACCGCCTCCTCTACCCTCCTTCCCGACCGGCCTCCTGGCGCCTCTGCTTCCTACCAGCGCCACCACGCCACTGCCGCACGACCCCGACGCCGCCGCCACTCGGAAGCCCCACCAGAGCCGCCCCGCCACCCCGTCGTCGTCGGTGCCGCCTCCCCGTCTCCGTCGCACGTCCTCATCCCCTCCTCGCCGGACGCCATCGACGCACGCCGCCCCGCTGCTGCACCACCGCCTCGACCTTGTCGTCGTCCCCGTCATCCTCCTCGAGCTGCTACCTCTACCCTACACCGTACGGTGAGGCCAAACCTTGGCCTCTCCTCCTTCCCCCGTCCCCATGTGCACACGTCGCCCTCGCACGCCGTTGCCACCTGACCCGCGCACCGGCCGCACCCAGTGTGTGCGCCGGCGGCCGCCGGCGGTGCTCTTCCGCTGCTGCTGCGGCCCGCGCGCTGCCAGCGCCTCCCCCTGCGACCACCCCTCCGCCGTCTCCCCTGGTCCTGGCCGGCGGCGAGCGCCGTGCGTGCCCAGCGCCCCTCGGGCATGCGCCCGTTCGGGCTATGCCCGTTAGCCACGCGCCCACGCTCGCTCGCCCGACCCGCAAGGCCCCTGTGCCACAGACAGGTGGGCCTAGCCCCTGAGAACGTTTATTAATTAATAAAAATAATAAATAAAATAAAAATAAAATAATAAATAAAATAAATTAATACTAATAATAATAAGAATAAATTAATTATTAAAAAAATAAAGTTATAAAAATAATAATAATAAAATTTAGTTAATTAACTTAATTAATCTGTTTAATTAAATAATTAAAACTAATTATTCAATTAATAAAAACTAACTACTGTTTAGTTAACCTGAGACTATGACGAACGGGACCCACGCGTCTGTTGACCCAGTCAACAGATGGTTGACTGATGACATCATGCTGACCTCATGCTGATGTCATAATTAATTTTCTAATTGAAATAATTCTATTAATTCTAGAAATAATTTAAATCTTTATAAATTAATATAAAATAATCCGTAGCTCGGATGAAAAAACTTTGTACATGAAAGTTGCTCAGAACGACGAGACGAATCCGGTTACGCAGCCCGCTCGTCCGCCACGCATCCCTAGCATAACGAACACGCAACTTTTCCCCTCCGATTCATCTGCCCGAAAACGCGAAACACCGGGGATATTTTCCCGGATGTTTCCCCCCTTCACCGGTATCACCTCATACCGTGTTAGAACACGTCTAGCTCTGCCTGTTGTCCTGTTATGCACTTGCTTGCTATGTATTTACTGTTTCTTCCCCCTCTTCTCTTCGGTAGACCCCGTGACGATGTTGATGCCCCTGTGGTCAACTACGTCACCGATGACCCCTCCTTCTTGTCTGAGCAACCAGGCAAGCCCCCCCCCCCTTGATCACCAGATATCGCCTATTCTTCTCTATACTGCTTGCATTAGAGTAGTGTAGCATGTTACTGCTTTCCGTTAAATCCTATCCTGATGCATAGCCTGTCATTGATGCTACAGTTGTTACCTTTACCTGCAATCCTACATGCTTAGTATAGGATGCTAGTGTTCCATCAGTGGCCCTACACTCTTGTCCGTCTGCCATGCTATACTACTGGGCCCTGATCACTTCGGGAGGTGATCACGGGTTTATACTATATACATTATATACATGACACATGTGGTGACTAAAGTCGGGTCGGCTCGAGGAGTACCCGCAAGTGATTCTGATGAGGGGGCTGAAAGGACAGGTGGCTCCACCCCGGTAGAGGTGGGCCTGGGTTCCTGACGGCCCCCGACTTATACTTTATGGCGGAGCGACAGGGCAGGTTGAGACCGCCTAGGTGAGAGGTGGGCCTGGCCCTGGTCGGCGTTCGCGGATACTTAACACGTTTAACGAGATCTTGGTATTTGATCTGAGTCTGGCCATTTGGTCTATACGCACTAACCATCTACGCGGGAGTAGTTATGGGTATCCCGGTGTCGTGGTATCAGTCGAAGCCTTCGTGACGTTAGCGACTGAGTGGCGCGCACCAGATTGGACTGGAACGCCACTAGGCTAGGTCTGCTTCCGGCCGCGTACGCAACGTGCAGGTGTGCATAGGGCGATGGGCCCAGACCCCTGCGCGCATAGGGTTAGACCGGCGTGCTGACCTCTCTGTTGTGCTTAGGTGGGGCTGCGACGTGTTGATCTTACGAGGCCGGGCATGACCCAGGAAAGTGTGTCCGGCCAAATGGGATCGAGCGTGTTGGGCTATGTGGTGCACCCCTGCAGGGAAGTTTATCTATTCGAATAGCCGTGTCCCTCGGTAAAAGGACGACCCGGAGTTGTACCTTGACCTTATGACAACTAGAACTGGATACTGAATAAAATACACCCTTCCAAGTGCCAGATACAACCCGGTGATCGCTCTCTAACAGGGCGACGAGGAGGGGATCGCCGGGTAGGATTATGCTATGCGATGCTACTTGGAGGACTTCAATCTACCCTCTTCTATAGTCTGCAAGATGGAGATGGCCAGAAGCGTAGTCTTCGACAGGACTAGCTATCCCCCTTTTTTTATTCAGGCATTCTGTAGTTCAGTCCACTGATATGCCCCTTTACACATATACCCATGCATATGTAGTATAGCTCCTTGCTTGCGAGTACTTTGGATGAGTACTCACGGTTGCTTCTCTCCCACTTTTCCCCCTTTCCTTTCTATCTGGTTGTCGCAACCAGATGCTGGAGCCCAGGAGCCAGACGCCACCGTCGACGACGACTCCTACGACACTGGAGGTGCCTACTACTACGTGCAGGCCGCTAACGACGACCAGGAGTAGTTAGGAGGATCCCAGGCAGGAGGCCTGCGCCTCGTTCGATCTGTATCCCAGTTTGTGCTAGCCTTCTTAAGGCAGACTTGTTTAACTTATGTCTGTACTCAGATATTGTTGCTTCCGCTGACTCGTCTGTGATCGAGCACTTGTATTCGAGCCCTCGAGGCCCCTGGCTTGTATTATGATGCTTGTATGACTTATTTATGTTTTAGAGTTGTGTTGTGATATCTTCCCGTGAGTCCCTGATCTTGGTCGTACACATTTGCGTGCATGATTAGTGTACGGTCAAATCAGGGGTGTCACATTTAGCCAGGCATCATATATGTGAATTTTGCAATGCCATCCTGCTTAGCCAGTCATCTTATATGTGAATTATATCAGGACATCCTTTTTTTCGTTACGTATTACATTTCTCAACAATGTTAGTACATTCAACTACTCTTCGTGTGCATCAGCCATTTGACACGGTGATGGAAAATTCTGGAGTGAAAACAAGGTCTTCAGAGCAGACTATACTAGCTGACGAAGCGCATATCTCGCTGGTTACGGATAGCTCCTCAGAGGAGGATTCAGAGACAGATTACCAGTCTACCCCCCCCCCCCGAGGTGTATGCTCTAACTTGGCAGGGTTATGTTGCTCATATCGTGCGTATGGTGTCTTGCATTGCTATGTCATTTGATTAGTTTAGACATGCTTTGTGTGAATGCCACCTATTTAGTGTCTAATTACCATATATGTGAATTATGCATTGCCATCTTATTGCAAGACATTATATATGTGAATTATGCAATGATATCTTGTTGCAAAGGCATTATATATGTGAATTATGCAATGCCATGCTGTTTAGCCAATCATCATGTATGTGAATTATATCATGCTATCATTTTTTTGTATTACGTGTTCCATTTGTCGACAATGTTTGTATATTCAACTACTCTTCCTGTGCATCAGCCATTTGAAGCGGTGATGGAAGTATCTGGAGTGAAAGCAAGGTATTCAGAGCAGACAATGCTACCTGCTGAAGCAGGCATCTTGCTGGTTACAGAGAGCTCCTCAAAGGAGGATTCAAAGACTGATGACCAGTCCTATTTCGTCCCTCAGGTCTATGCTCAAACTTGGCAGGGTTATATTACCCATGTCATGCATGTTGTCTTGCATTGCTTAGTTTTTACATCATATATGGATTCCCATCTGCTTACTTGCTTACTATATAAATCATATATTTGAATTATATCATGCCATCATGTTTGCATACACAACATCTATCTGAACTGTGGCATGACAACCCATTTAATAAAGACATCATATAGTTATATCATCTCATCCTGTTTAGTGTTTACAATCATCATATTTTGAATTATGTCATTCTATCCGTGAATTATATCATGCTATCATGTTTCCATAGGCGGCATGTATGTGAATTATGGCATGCCAACCTATTTAATAAACACATTATATAGTTATATCATGCCATCCTGTTTACATAGTCATCATATTTTCAACTATGTCTTTTCCATCTTTTTTAGTTAGCCATCATAATGTGAAATTGTGTCATGCTATCCTGTTTAGTTAGCCATCATATATGTGAAATTGTGTCATGCTATTCTGTTTGGTTAGATGCTACCTCTTGAGCATGCGTTCGTTTTCCCTTGAAGAGGAAAGGGTGATGCAGCAAAGTAGCGTAAGTATATCCCTCAGTTTTTTAGAACCAAGGTATCAATCCAGTAGGAGATTAAACGCAAGTCGCCTAGTACCTGCACAAACAATCAAGAACCTTACAACCAACGCGATAAAGGGGTTGTCAATCCCTTCACGGCCACTTGCAAAAGTGAGATCTGATAAAGATAATAAGATAAATATTTTTGGTATTTTTGGTTGTATAGATTGGAAAATAAAGATTGCAAATAAATAGTAAACTAGAATTGTAGATTGGAAACTTATACGATGTAAAGTAGACCCGGGGGCCATAGGTCTCACTAGTGGCTTCTCTCAAGATAGCATATATTACGGTGGGTGAACAAATTACTACCGAGCAATTGATAGAAAAGTGCATAGTTATGAGAATATCTAGGCATGATCACGAACGTAGGCACCACGTCCGTGACAAGTAGACCGAAACGATTCTGCATCTACTACTATTACTCCACACATCGACCGCTATCCAGCATGCATCTAGAGTATTAAGTTCATAAGAACAGAGTAACGCATTAGGCAAGATGACATGATGTAGAGGGATAAACTCAAGCAATATGATATAAACCCCATCTTTTTATCCTCGATGGCAACAATAAAATACATGTTGTTTCCCTTTCTGTCACTAGGATCAAGCACCGCAAGATTGAACCCAAAGCTAAGCACTTCTCCCATTGCAAGAAAGATCAATCTTGTAGGCCAAACTAAACCGATAATTCGAAGAGACTTGCAAAGATATCAAATCATGCATATAAGAATTCAGAGAAGAATCAAATATTGTTCATAGATAATCTGGATCATAAACCCACAATTCATCGGATCTCGGCAAACACACCACAAAAAGTATTACATCGAATAGATCTCCAAGAAGATCGAGGAGAACTTTGTATTGAGATCCAAAGAGAGAGAAGAAGCCATCTAGATAATAACTATGGACCCGAAGGTCTGTGGTAAACTACTCACACATCATCGGAGAGGCTATGGTGTTGATGTAGAAGCCCTCCGTGATCGATTCCCCCTTCGGCGGAGCGCCGGAAAAGTCCCCAAGATGGGTTCTCACGGGTACAGAAGGTTGCGGTGGTGGAAAAAGTGTTTCGTGGCTCTCCTGGATGTTTTCAGGGTATAAGTGTATATATAGGCGAAAGAAGTAGGTCGGTGGAGCTAGGAGGGGCCCACGAGGGTGGGGGCGCGCCCTCCTGCCTCGTTGCGTCCTTGACATCCACTCCAAGTCTCCTGGATTGCGTTTGTTCAAAAAATGATCCTCGCGAAGGTTTCATTCCGTTTGGATTCCGTTTGATATTCCTTTTCTGCGAAACACTGAAATAGGCAAAAAAAACAGCAATTTGCGCTGGGCCTTCGGTTAATAGATTAGCCCCAAAAATAATATTAAAAGGTATAATAAAGCCCATTAAACATCAAAAACGGATAATATAATAGCATGGAACAATCAAAAATTATAGATACGTTGGAGGCGTATCATTAGACAACATAAATGTGAATTATTTCATGCCCTCTTTTATTCCCCACTATCCATTGCACCTGTCTATCATACAATGTCCATACATTCAATTACTTTTCTTGTTTATCAGCCATTTGAATTGGAGAGGGTGATGGCAGTATCTAAGGGAGTAACAACACGGTCTTCAGAAAAGATAGTGCTA
The DNA here is from genome assembly GCF_002575655.3 of Aegilops tauschii subsp. strangulata. Lineage (NCBI taxonomy): Eukaryota > Viridiplantae > Streptophyta > Magnoliopsida > Poales > Poaceae > Aegilops > Aegilops tauschii. The sequence goes on along the minus strand of NC_053039.3, from coordinate 259,307,086 downwards.
CCAGTTGATGCAGATAGAACAACGGTTGTACTCGCCCAAAGCCAGCCCCACCACACATAACCTAGACTCTTGCAGATTGTACCCCTACCCAGTTGGACAGAGAACCAGCTACACCCCTTCTAACCCCAACCCCAGCTGATAGTAACCCAGTTCCAGTTGACACAGCACCATCTCCACCACAGAGCACCCGGTGGTGGGGCGGTGGCGTGGGAATCGCCTGAGAAAAAGCTCGGCACGGGGGGGGGGGCCTTGAGGGCTAGCCGGGGCGGCGGCGGACCGGGGGTGGGGAGTGGTTTCGGGCGGCGGGGCAGCACGGGAGCGCCGGCGGCCACGGGCGGCGGGGCCGGCGGTTCGGCCGGTGGTGGCTGGCGGCTCAGGGGGTGCAGGTTGAAGATGAACCGCAGGCCCTCCCTAAACTATATGTGAAGTGCCTCTCTGCTACCATTGCGTTCAATTTCGGCAGTGACATTAAGATTCCCATAGTAAATTTCAGTTTCGACAGTTAAGTTCAGAGTCAACAGTTTTTTCCTCATCTGTTGTAGTCTGGTGGTTTTTGGTGATGTAAATTTTACATCTATCAATTTTTGGTAATGTATTTTACATCATCTATTGGAGATACTATTAGAATCCCACTTGAGATTAACGATGTCTGTCTTGTGCTGCTTCAGCCTCGATGTCTTATGGCTCGCCGGAGCTGCTCCAACGACGGAACTATCCATCACAACAGAGCAGTGCCCTGGACGCCGTCTACAGATTCCTCAGATCTTCCTCCACACCTCTGACAACCACCTCTGCCTCAACTTCTTCAGCGACCAACCCAATGATGCTGAGGTCAACACGGCTACGACAAAGAGGTTGTACACTTGTCGCATCACTTATTACTCTACATTCATGTCGATCCATTAGGGCTATTTTGGTTCAACGGAAAAACATAGCAATAGGAAATTTTCCTATGGCACTCTACTATTCAATTATTCATGCATTTTGTTGAAAGGAATGGAGCAAAACATCCACCTAGAACTACTTTTCAAAATCCTATGCATGAAAACAAGACCAAGTGCATTGGTGGCAGAGTAACATTCTAACTGTACACGCTTTCATATGGTTTCACTTTATTTTGGCCATGTTTCTTTGCTTTCCTCTGCTCTTCCAATTCCTGTGAACCAAACACCCAAGTTGACAGAAATCCTGTGTTCACAAATGCTCTGTTTCCCATGTGCATTCCTATCCTATTCTGGTGTTTTTCCTATCCCTGCGTTTTTAGAATCATGCAAGCCAAATGAGCCCTTACAGAATTACTTCAGTTACAGGTAGGTGTTGAAGAAAACTTTGTGTGGTTTGTCCTGCTCCTACTGCAACGCCGTACACCTCAGCTGAGCTGCTCCATCGACAGAAGCATCCATCAAACTAGACATCACGACTCCTGACCGTCTTTCGCCGCCTCAGATCTCCTTCCCTGCCATCGGCACCCACCGCAACGGCATCACCATCATCGACTCAGCAGATGAACCTGGGGAGTACACGGGTCCACAAGAGAGGTCGCACTCTTTTGCTTCTGCTTATGTTATGCATTGCTTAATATTACCTGCTACTTTATCGTCCTGTTCACCTCTTAGACTCCAAGTCGGGTCCAAATTAACGTTCAAACTTGAGTTCTAAATTAGTTGTGGGCCACATATCGAGGCAGCAATGAATAGTGTCTCTGTCTAATATCTGGTTCACCCAGGGTATGCCTATGTTCTTCATCTTGGGTGGGAAACAAATAGTAAATCAATCATCATCTGTTTTTTATTAAATTAAAGCAATCATCAGCCTGCTATCATTATTTTGGGATCCATCCACTGGTTGTTACCATCACTCTAGATTTCTGCATGCTCTCCTTACATAATCTCACTATATTTTTTTTTGTATGCATGTCTGATATTGTACACAGTCATGCTGAACATGTAGAGAAAAAGAGAAGAGTTTTGCACGGCAATACAATTTCATGCAGACATCGCTCCTTGGTGGGTTCAATGGAAAACCCTCCCCCCTCTCCAGATTGTAATCCAGTGGAAGATTTCTATTCTGAGGCGGATTCAGATGTAGCTGACCACTCCTATTTACCCCCCCCCCAAGGTGTTTGCTCTAACTTGGCATGATGATGTTAGTCATATCATGCATATGTTGCCTTGCAGTGCCTACCTTCGACATCATATATGCCATCTGCTTAGTTTAGACATGTTCTGTAATGCCACCTGTTTAGTGTCAATATCATATATGGGAATTATGCAATCTCATGTCTTTTAGCCAGCTATAATATATGTGAAATGTGCAATGCCATCCTGTTTAACTAGGCATCATATATTTGAATGATATCTTGCCCATCCTTTTCTTCATTACATTTCCATTTGTCGACAATGTTTATACATTAAACTACTCTTCCTGTGAATCGGCCATTTGAGTGGGTGATGGAAAAATCTAGAGTGAAAACAAGGCCTTCAGAGCAGACAGTGCTACCTGTCGAAGCAGATCTCTTGCTGGGTCCCGATAGCTCCTCAGAGATGGATTCAGAAACAGATGACCAGTCCTGTTCCCCCACCGAGGTGTATGCTCTAACTTGGCACGGTCATACTGCTCATATCATGCATATGGTGTCTTGCATTGCATAGTTTAGACATCATATACACAATATTTAACACCATGTTCTTAGTTCAGACATCATATATGTGAATGCCCACTGCTTAGCATATAAATCACATATGTGAATTAAATCATGCAATCCTGATTACTTAGATAACATGTACGTGAATTATGTCATGCGATCCTGTTTAGTTAGTCATCATATTTTTGAATTATGTTATGCTATGCTATCCAGTTTAGATAGACATCATATATGTGAAATTATGTCATGCTATCCGTTTTAGTTAAACAATATACATGTCAACTATTTCACGCCCTCTTTTTTCCACACTATCTATTGCATCTGTCTTTCATACAATGTCTGTACATTCAACTATGTTTCCTGTTTATCAGCCATTTGAATTGGAGCGGGTGATGGCAGCATCTAGCAGAGTAAAAACACGGTCTTCAAATAAAACAGTGCTACCTCTTGGTGGAGATAGCACCCCGGTTGTACATGCACGAGAACCAAACCTACCACACATAACCCAAACTCTCGCAGATTCTACCCCTACTGCGATGGACAGAGAACCAGCTTCACCCAATCTAACCCTGACCCCAGCAGGTAGTAACCCAGTTCCTGTTGACACAGCACCATCTCCACCACAGAGCTCCCAAACAAGAGCAGTTAGTAAGGCAGCTCCAGTGCCCAAAGCGCCAGTACTACCACGGCGAACCCCAACTCCACCAGTTAGTACACCTATTCCTGTGGAGGAAGCACAACCAGCGATTCATAGTTTAGCATCTATCGCATTTGATGTTGTTAAATCCTATGTGCGTATCTTCCCATCATGGAAATATTATACTGAAGATGAAGGAAAATGCCAGTTGCAGGTGTTTGTCCAGGAGTTATGTGTAAGTAATGTTATTCATGGCAATTACTTTGCTTTGTCCCATACATTCTACCTCCATGATGGTTATAATACAGCAAATTTTCCCATTTTTCTCTATAGAGAAGGGCTGATTTGGAAACTCGGGATGAGGTAACCTATGCTAATACATCTGCTATCTTCAAGAATGCTTGGTGGCAGTATCGGAATTACCTGAAGAAAACGTACTTCACTGGCAAAGAATCATCAAATTCCCTTACGTTCTTCTGAGACACATTTACTGGACGATGACTGGGAACGCCTTGTTCTGTACTGGTCTCGAACCAAGAATGCGGTAAGGTCTATGAGCTCATTTTTTTAAGTACTATATGCTTGCGTCTTACTGTACTCTGTTCATGTAGAACAAGTGCTTAAACCTGAAGAACAACTATTCTCATTTAAGATTCCATTGCTACCGTGCATACTGCTTTGCTCTTGTATCACTGTATTTACTCATACAAACTTATTTTAAAATTGAACGATCCAATTGAAACTCCAATGGCACAACAGGTATGTTTACGCATGTTTCTTTAACAAGTTTGCTCTTATAAATAGCTCTGTTGTTTTCAATTTCAATTGTGTATACAGTTGACTTCTCATATCATGCACATTACTAGCATCACAACAGAGCCAATAGTGTTGTTATACATGTAGACCCGTGGTACCCATCTGAAATCTGGTTGTGCCGTGTAGTTTCCCACGCTTTGTATTCTTTCGGTGCTGCTTTCTCTTGAGCTGATATGATTTGAACCATGTATCTATTTTGATTTGGCAAGACAATGCAGTGACCATAGGACATTGATATATGTTTGTCTGATGCTTTTATAATGTACTACTTGGCAATAGAAGACTTGGTAGTTTAATCTTGTTCACCTTACTAATGAACTGGTTCACCGAAATGAGTTTCATATACTAGTACATGCTAAGCCTGTTATGTGTCTGCTTGTTTCTTCTCTTACAATGCTGAATATTGGGGAAGAGTGCCTTATTAAGCAATGGTAAAGGAAGTAATGCAGATAAGGTTCAGGATAGTGAGACATCCTTGTTGGTCTCCAACAAAGCTGATAAAACAGCTAAGGAAAACTATCTTGAAGACAATGAGACAACCCCAAAGTCCTATCTTGGTTTAGTGTTCGAGTTACTGGCCACTACCGCTTGCACAAGCTATTCAAACTCACTGTCTGAATCAGTTCGGTTTCTTGAGTCTCAACTACAAGCTGAAAGACATCGATCAGCTATGCTGCGACAAGAAGCGGAAGGACTGCAGAAGTCCCTGGATCATTCAGATGCATACTTTCTGGTGCAACAACAAGCGTTGGAGGATTTTAGCGCCAAATAGGACAAAGCTAATAAGCTTGCTAAGCTTATTGCCAGCATGGTGGATACCCAGGATAACTTTTCTTGAGCTCTTCAGAAGTTGTTTCAGTTATGGACTTGTTTTGCTACCGCATTTCTTTGCACTGGTGGCCAATTTTGACGGCCAGTGTATGTAATATGCTGCTTTGTTCCCTATATTTGCACTGGTGGCGAACTTTGATGCCTAGTGGATGTAATATGTGTAATAGCTGTAATAGGCTAGCATTAGTTGCTTGCTTATTTATTTCCTTATTGTCTAGTTGTTTGCTTGTAGTCACTGCAGTTCTCTTTCCGCGTTTTTCTAGTGGCCACAATAACCTATTTTTGGTAACTAGGCCACAATAACCATGGCAACACATGGACTGTTGTAACCATGGGCCTCCTGCGGGCCGTAGGATCCATGGGCCCTCTACGGGCCGTAGGATCCATGGACTTTCTACGGGTCGTATGATCCATGGGCCTTCTACGGGCCATAGGATCCATGGGCCTTCTACGGGCCGTAGGATCCATGGGCCTTCTACAGGGCGTATAAGCATTTCGCCAAACATGGGTCATACTATTCGTGGACCATAACGGTCCGTTAATAGGCCGTGTTTGATAACGCTATGAAAACAGCCCAACAGGTTAATGGGCCACAAACGGGCCGAATGTAACCACAGGCTGAATTTGGCCCACAAACGGAATAGGCCAGTAACGAACCGTAACTAACCGAATTCTAGAAATGAGTCCAAGAATAAATGGGCCCTTAGAAGGCCAAAAGTTAACACGGGCTGGAAACAGCCGACAAAATAATGGGCCGTTAATGGGTATAAAGCGATACACTGTTCATTATGGGACAGTTTCATCTCGGGCCTTTAATGGGCCCAGAGTTACAAAGGGCCTCATATGGGCCTAAAGACATAATGGGCCATACATGGGCCGGAATTTACAATGGGCTGGAATCATATTGGACGGCACAGAAAAAGTTATTGGGCTTAATTCCGATAGGCCGTAACGGGTCGTGAGTTAGCGGGCCGTAAATGGGCTATATACGAACAGGCCGTTAACAGGCTTTTTGTGGGCCGGCCCGTTACCTTTTGACCAAGTCAAACAGGCCGGCCTTTTCACCAGAATGGGCCTCTCTTGGGCCGTGCCACGTGTCGACGTATCATAGGCGCCTCCTGTCCAATGAGTGGATGACATCTGTCCCAACGGTGAGCCAACACGTGTTTCCTTCGGCCAATGAGAATTTTACACGTGGAAAATCCCCATTGGTCCGGGCTGTTAACGGATTATCGGATCCAAAACCGGACCCGATAGCTTAACGGCGACCTGTTACGGTGGATGCCACGTGTCGGTTACCCTTGACGAAAACAATTCCATGACGCGCCATTTATCGTCATGGAAGTGGACACTTCCGTGATGATAATTTTGGTAATGTCATGGAACACTTCTACGACAGCACAGGTATGACTATCTTGATTCTGTCTTAACATCATCATGGATGTACATGCATGACAGAAAACGTGACCTACTGTGACAAACATGTATCATCACGGAAGTGTATTTTTTTGTAGTGCTAGGGCATGTTACACCGGGGAATACTTCCTTTAATTGGGAATCAACTGACCAGGAATTGAAATCCAGGGGCGATGGACCTCTAGCTAAGGTGAAATAGTATATGAGGAGAAACCTTGTGCATCGCGAGTTACTAGGAACATCTAGTATCAAGAAGAAGCAGTCAACTAGTGTCTTCTGTGGGATGAATACTTTGCAAGCAGACACGTAAGATTTGCATGAATAAGGGAAGAGGAGTACCATTTCTGGTTGCCGGTGCTATTTCCTCCAGAAGTCGCGGCGATTTTCTTCTTTTTACCGGGGGAACCAATGTTTTGGAGGAGGGTGCAGCCTTGGCCGAACCCATGGACAAATTGTTGGCTATGTTGCCGTGGCCGTACGTCGGCGGAGGGGAAGCAGATCCGAGGCGGCGAAGGATGACGTAGCAGGAACAGCTCCAGTGCGGTGGACGGTGGCGAAGTTGGAGCGGCAGCGGTGAGGCGTAGGACGAAGTGGTTGAACTGGCTCGGGTACGGACAGCTCGGCCTCGGCTTCAACTACTAGCCATGGAGGGCGTTGCGGTGAGGTTGCGGTGGACGATGACGTCGGGGTATCGGCTCTGGTGTGATGGAGGAGGGAGGCGGTTGATGGGTGGGACGGGGTGGTGGACGAAGGACGCTGGGGTTTCGCGACTGGTGGAGAGGTAGTTTTGGCGCCCACGGAGTACGAATGGGGAATCAGACGGGGGCGGGGGGAGCTAACGGAGAACCATGTTTCGGTCTGGGACGCGTTTGTTTTTGGCTTTTTTGAACAGATGGGACGCGCTTGTTTGAAATTTGGGGAAAGTACAAACTTTGGCCCCCTCTTAAATTTCGGACCTATTGCGGGTCGGGGGTAGGATCGTAATCCCAGGTGTCCCAAATAGTGGGCGGGAGCGATTTCGGCCGCGCACATGTGTGCTTAGGCGGCCATTGTGTATGAATATTTTTCGGAGGCAGTTGCGTGGCTTCTAGATGAAGCTACAAACCTACCCCTGTTTAGACCTTTGGACGTCGGGCCGGTAGGTTTCACGGGTCGGAGTTAGAAAAGTAATTTCCTTCTACTACCAAACATTGGTCTCACGCGGTTTCGGGCGAGTAGAGGCTCTTTTGGCGCTTCGTTCGAAATTTTGAAACAGAAGCATTCACGTTTAGAGTACTCTTGAACTTTGAGGATTGACCTAAATAAACAACGTTAAATTTGACCTTGTATGTTTGAAAACCTCATTAAATTATGCGCTTCTTTTTGAAATTTTGACACTTGAAAATCCTATAACTACGATTATTTTTGAATGGAGGAGGTAAATTTGAATCTATTTTGTACACGACTATATATGCTATTATGTACAAAAGCATAGCAAAGATTGGTGCCCCCATAATTTAGGTATGATTTACAAATGCGATGATATCGAATTCAAATAATTGTATAGACTTCATGTTGAATTCGAATTTTTTAAACCACCTTAAGTTTAATTCAAATGTATGCTAGTTCATAGCTTAAGTTGAATTTATAATGTTCATTGTGTAACTTTCGTATGTATGATGTGCTTTACACACATAACATGAACTATACTCACGTTTATATTTGATTGCCAAAGTGATGCATTGTCTAGAGTTCAAAATACTAACTATGTGAATCAATTATGTCGAATAATAACATAGACATGCTCAAATTCGATAGAATCTAGATGTCTGATGGATCAATGACCATTCCTTGCGCGAATTGCAAATATCATGATCCCATCCTAATATTTGGATACAATTTATATTTTTAATCAATGTGTACATCAGTCTTTTACGTGTAGTTTCACTCTCCATCGGTGGTCTCTCACACATGCTCACACACTCTCTCTCGAGGTGTCTTTCTCGCAGAGATGCTCTCGATATAACCCTCCCTCCCTCTCGTAACCATTTACGACTGTTTTCACTAACCTTTATCACAAGCACTCTTCCTCTCACAAGCATACACGCACAATCCCCATCGACCCTTTCTCTATACATAGACCTGCCTATGTGTCTCCCATACACACATTATCTTTAGGCATGTCTCTCACGGATTGTCTCACACCTCTCTTCCTAATCGACGAGTATGATTCTAGCAGAGCATTCTGTAGGATGCCCCTTAAAGTTAGGTTGGATGAATAGTAATATCAGAGATAAGGGGTTACCTTAGCCGGCTTTCTCAGTGGACACGGAGTCCTTCAAATTCTTCTATCTTTGTCTTGTATGACTAGTCATGCATGGGTCTCCCTAAATGCGTCACGGGCCGACCAATGTGGCGCAGGACGGAACCGAACCAAGGGCCTCACCTAGGCCCACCGAACCTCACGCGGTGACACCCTTTGCCCCGAGGTCTCGTTATCTGCTCACACCCACACATACCAACACAGACACCACACAAAAAAATTCTCCTCGTGCCTCTATCCCCCCCTTGCATATACACACCCAAGGGCATCTCTCGCTGTGACATCATATTTGTCTCTCTCTCTAGACCTCTCTCATTTCTAGTTCTATCTCTCCCATGCCCCCCCCCCGCCGGCCCCTCTATCCATGCCTCTCTCGAATACCTAATACACACACATACCTCTCTAGGCCCTGCAAAATACATCAACTACACATTCACACATGTTACATCACGTACCCCATTGATCTCAAAAGCCCTCTCTTCATGTTTATTTCGCATACAACATTCCTTTCGAATAAAGTGTGGCCAAAAAATTATTATAGAATTTCTACATATATACAACATTACAAAGTTATATGGAGGAGTATGAACATTAATTTGCACTGCATGGTGCCCACAATGATATTTATTCCGCAATGTGAATTTTTATATTTTTATACTATACTAGCAAGATGCCCATGCGTTGCACGGAACATCAGGATGCATCTGTATGAGTAGTTTATCTTGTGGGAGAAAAGGATGAACGAGGGAAGGCCTTATTTGCAAATGTGGAGAGGGGTGTGGGTATCTATCTGCAAAATTGCCATAGTTTCCTTCCTACCCGTCGGATATAAATCAGACGGCCTATGTTACAGGATGGCAGGCGCACCATCATCACCAACTCTGTTTTTTTATAAGAGTAGAGATATAAAGTTAGTCATAATAAAGAGAAATGAAGAGCATCTCTCTCCCCATCGCATACAACCCCTCTACGCCCCTTTCACGTACGCACACAAACTATCTCCAAGTCCTCTAAAAGTACGCCCCCAGCACATTCATGCATGTTTCATCTTTCTCTCCCGATATATACAGTGACGATCATTGTATTTGAAGCGAAAAGCACGATACGTACATTGGACTTCAGAATCCACTCATTGCGGTCACCATTTATGTTTTGTGGTTATTATACAGTCACAGGCTCACCTTACATCTCTGTATTTGCTCAAGACACGACTAGTTGACCAGTTAAACGCTCCACGTGGCTCCTCTAGTGTTGCATCACATTATCTCACTACCATTGCGCCCACCTGTTGGCGTGTATCTACTCTACACTCTTACTATTAACAGAGTTGGTTATGATGGTGTGCCTGCCATCCTGCAATATAGGCCGTCCGATTTATATCTGACGGATAGGAAGGAAACTATGGTAATTTTGCAAAAAGGTACCCACACACCTCTCCACATTTGCAAATAAGGCCTTCCCTCGTTCATCCTTTTCTCTCATAAGATAAACTACTCATACAAATGCATCTTGATGTTACGTGCAACGCACAGCATCTTGCTAGTAAGAATGAAAACAAATGACAAAAAAATATTGGACGGTGGTTCGAAGTCATGACCGCGGGCACAGCGGACAAGGTGGCCTTGTATTGGTATGCTGAGTCGTCTGTTTTAACACACAGGAGCTGGTGTGGTGATTATACATACACGCACACATGCACACGAACTGTATGCACGCAACACTCACACGAACACATGCAGCCACGCATGCACGCAACACTCACACGCACACACGCACGCATGCATGCACACACCACACGACCAACACGCACTCTCACGCTCAAGTGCTCAACCTACACGTGCATGCGCACACATCAGGCCCTGACAGACACATACACAACCAGGTGGTTCCCGCGCACAGGTTGGAGTCTTGTCGCACCTGCGTAAATTTGTGTTTATCTGACCTTTTTCCTATGCGAACTAATAGGTGAGACCCATGAGGAACATGGTCAATTTAACTAGTCAACATGGTGCCACGCAGACTATTTGGCCGGTCAACAGAGTGCAATCCGATGCTGAACGGTGAGCAAGTGACCGTATAATCACCGCAAAACATATATAGTGACCGTAATGAGCGTATTCTGAAGTCCGGTGACCATATTATGCTTTTCTCTCTGTAGGCCCTCCAAAACTACATCTCTACACGTTCTCGCATGTTACATCTAACAACTATGCAATATAGCACTACTACTACACTCTAACACAATAAATCATATGTGTTTTTAGTTTTACTAGATATCATATTGTCACTCAATTATTTAGTTTGCATACATTAAAATTGCCTTTGAAATGTATGGACAGTATGATCTACCGCCGGGAAAAATCCCGCCCTTTCCTGTTTAATCAGGTTTGTATCGATGGATCGTGCGAAACAGCAAAACTATAGTACTATAGTACTACAGTACAAGTAACAGTTCACTGGGCCGCCGTGTCGTGTACTCCTCCGTCGTAAGAGTAGAGCGCTCGCTTTCATAAATGTTCTAGTCCCTTTCGCAGACATCTGGGACATCAAGCTACCGGGTCCACGTGCCATACCGAAATACAGTGCAGAGCAGCAGGGGTGAAGCACCCCAGTCATGGCGCCGGCGTAGTAATGAGCAATGAGGCGTCAAATCACAAAGCTGCACCTTTCCCGCAATTAAGTTGGAGGGACGAAGTAATAATGCTAAAAACAAGTTGGAGGGACGAAGCATCCATCATTTCACTCGTTGCTGATTCCGCTTCTCCCTCATCTTCTTCAAGTTAACCACGTGTTGCTTCTGTCGTTGTTCTGCCTCATGTGGGACGCGGATCGGCTTGGTAAAGCACTGACACGTGGGACCGCATGTTAGCAAACCGCCAGGCCAAAAACCTCTAAAAATCAGAAACCTCCCCCGCCATCTGCGCGGCAAAATCACCTCCTTTTTACTAATCTTGATTCTATATTTTTTTAGATCAATATAATTGAGATTTGTATAGATAGCACACAGGAGCAAAACCAAGTGGTACTATTAAGGGCATCCACAATGTGTAGCCAAATGTGAAAATAGCATTTGGAATCGATGGGAACCATTGTGGACGGTGCGGCCAAAGCCAAAAATATGGAACCGAAGCTCCATGATTGATTGATTGAAGGAATAGAAAAATGCAACGTCTCTCCTCTTTCTCCCGTGCTTGGACGCATGTACGGTATAGAGCACAGAGCCTACTCCCCTGTCCCTTCTATCACAAATCACAAAGCAGTGAGGCGTCAAATCACAAAGCACGGACGAAGCAACCATCATTTCAAGCTGACTCCGCTTCTCCATCGTCTTCTTCGAGAAACCACCTCACCACACTAAGCTGGACGGATGACGCTATTGTGTACTAGTACTAGTACATTTACTTGTCCTTTCATTCAACGGAGTTCCTGGATCCAAATAAGGCGGTTGTCTCGGCTTGCAGGCGGCACTTGCGAACGACTTACCGTGGTCTCCCTCAATGGTGTTCTCCGTCGAATGCACTTCGCCAAACCACAATGTTCCAGATATCGTCGATGTCACCGCAATGGGGAAGGAAGTCAAATAGTTACTACCTCCATTTTTTTGTAATTATCAAAATTACAATTTGCAGAAGGCCACTAACACTAATCGAGGCAAAATTGATGGGGTTTGCCTCGTACTAGCAACCAAGGACATTAATATACCCTTGCATACATGCGGAAGTGAGAAGGTTGGTTTGCATGGCACTGCATGAATCAAGCGATGAGGAGTGAGATGGTTAGCTCTTTGGGATTTGAGAAAAAATACGCATTAATTGACACGTCAAACGAGGATTTGTATCGATTAATCCCGCGAAGGAAAACCCCGCCTTTCTTTTTTAACACTAGCACTCCTACGTACGTACTTATATCTTGTTTGGGTCTAGGCCTTACATTGCCATACTTTGCCACACATTTTTACCAAGCTTGCCTAAAGTTTTCAAAATGAAAAGGAGGTAAACTTGCGCACGGCTGTCGCGGTCGCACCGCACCCTCACACAGTCGCTCCTGCACGCCGCAAACCAAACCAAGGGAACGCACCCTCACTGACACGTGCTACCGCATGTGATCAAACAAAACTCAGCCATCCTACCGCTGACACATAATTTTCGTTCATACAATATGTTTATCCAACCGCATGTTGGGGAAGATCCATACGGCCCATGCAGTGGTCTGTTGGGGAAGAAGAAGAGGTGAGGAAGAAGGGTTAGGAGACGTAGGATATTCATCCAACCGCCTGAAAATGGTCGACAAATGATGAAAGTCAGGTGACTTGCATAAATATATGTTTTTACACAGCAAAAGAACCCTAAAAACAACAACATAAAGAAAAACTATCACTGCTCGCGGAATGAGACAGCCTCGTTGTCTTTGGCTGCCGACGTGAACCAGCCGTAGCTGCCGACGTGTGTCTTCGCACCATGGTTGTCCTCGACCTCCAGCTACTCGTTCACACGGAGCATGCGGGCGCTCTGCACGGATGAGAGCACCGCCCGGTTCAAGTCCAGGACGTCCGGTTTTGCCTGCAGGAGGGCCTCGATGGTAGCGGCATCCATGCGCTCCGCGTCGAGTTGAGCCTCCGCCGCCCAGTTCAAGTCCAGGACGTCCGGTTCCGCCTGCAGGAGGGCCTCGATGGCTGCGGCATCCGCGCGCTCCGCATCGAGTTGAGCCTTCGCCGCCCGGTTCACATCCACGACATCCGGTTCCGCCTACAGAAGAGCCTCGATGGCAGCGGCATGCGCGCGCTCCACGTGGAGTTGAGCCTCCGCCTCCCGGTCGTCCTTTAGTATCGCCAGGTTGAACTGCTGGTCCGCCTGCACCATGGGGGACCCGTACGCCGGCACGAAGTCGACGTCCATCGTCTCATACGCATCGGGGGCCTTCTGCGCCGCGACCTCCGCCATGAACATTGGATCGGCTTCCTCCTCCTCGTAGCTTGGCTCCAGAGAACCCGGGGATTGGCCCGTCGCAAAGCGTGCTTGGGAACGGAGGTCTGTGGCGCTGGCCGCCGCCGCAATTTCTGCGCGGTGCTCCGGCGTCAGCATCTTGTAGTACGTGATCTTGCGGCGCACCATGGCTTTCCGGCGAACTAGGGGAGGCTTGATGCGGGCTAGGGGATCGAAAGGTGGGGGAATGGGCTGGAGAGGAGGTGTGGTTTTGAGGCAGTGGCTGGCGTAGGCTGAGCAGCGAAGGTTCTGGTGTGAATAGTGGTTCCGGTGACGACCCGTCAATCGGTTTTGACTGTACATCACTCTTGTCGCATTCGCGTTGCACCCCGGCACGCTGGACCCTCCACGTCGCTCACCGAATGGAACGCGCTTCGTCTTGCGTTTTCACTCGCTTGTGGGACCGCAGTTGAGAGCAAACCGACGTACCTCCCTCTCCCTCACCCGCGTCATTTATACTACTAATCCCTCTGTTTTATGCGGAGTAAATAAAAACAGAGGGAGTATATGATACGTCTCCAATGTATCTACAATTTTTGATTGTTCCATGTTGTTTCATTATCAATCTTGGATGTTTTATAATCATTTTATAGTCATTTTATATCATTTTTTGGTACTAACCTATTGACATAGTGCCAAGTGCCAGTTGCTGTTTTTTCCAGGTTTTTTACATCGCAGGAAATCAATATCAAACGGAGTCCAAATGCCACGAAACTCCATGATGATTTTTCAAGGGCCAGAAGGAAGGCAATCGGCCTTGGTTGCACCTGGGGGCGCCCCGAGGGGGGCACAACCCACCAGGGCGTGCCCTGGTGGGTTGTGCTCACCTCGGGTGCCCCCGGACCGCCTCTTTGCTCTATAAATACCCCAAAAATACCAGAACCCTAGAAGCGTCGACGAAATATTCATCCAGCCACCATCATGGAGGGGTTCACCACTTCCATTGGTGCCTCTTCGATGATGCGTGAGTAGTTCTTTGTAGACCTTCGGGTCCGTAGTTAGTAGCTAGATGGCTTTCTCTCTCTGGCTGAATTCTCAATACAATGGTCTCTTGGAGATCCATATGATGTAGCTCTTTTGCGGTGTGTTTGTTGGGATCTGATGAACTTCGAGTTTATGATCAGTTATATCTTTTTATATCCATGAAAGTTATTTGAGTTTCTTTGATCTCTTATATGCATGATCTCTTATAGCCTCGTATTTCTTCTCCGATATTTGGGTTTTGTTTGGCCAACTTGATATATTTATCTTGCAATGGGAAGAGGTTCCCGGTAGTGGGTTCGATCTTACGGTGCTTGATCCCAGTGACAGAAAGGGAACCGACATGTATGTATTGTTGCTACTAAGGATAAAAAGATGGGATCCCTATCTGCCGCAATAGATAACGGATCTTGTCTACATCATGTCATCGTTCTTATTGCATTACTCCGTTTTTCCATGAACTTAAAACACTAGATGCATGCTGGATAGCGGTCGATGTGTGGAGTAATAGTAGTAGATGCAGGCAGGAGTCGGTCTACTAATCTTGGACGTGATGCCTATGTAATGATCATTGCCCGGATATCATCATAATTATTTGAAGTTCTATCAATTGCCCAATAGTAATTTGTTTACCCACCGTTTGCTATCTTTTTCGAGAGAAGCCACTAGTGAAACCTACGGCCCCGGGTCTTCTTTCTCATATATTTGCTTTGCAATCTACTTTTCCTTTGCACTTTTATTCAGATCTATTAAACCAAAAATACATTGCTGCACTTTATTTTATTTGTGATCTATTATTTCAATCTATTACAACTTTCTCCCGTCAACACGCAATTTCTGGCGTCGTACCCCGAAAGGGATTGACAACCCCTTTAACACGTCGGGTTGCGAGGTGTTGTTATTTGTGTGTAGGGGATGTTTACGTTGTGTTTTCTTGGTTCTCCTACTGGTTCAATAACCTTGGCTTCATATCTAAGGGAAATACCTACCGCCGATGTGCTGCATCATCCCTTCGTCTTTGGGGAAATACCGACGTAGCTTCAAGCGATATCAAAAGGAATTTCTAGCGCCGTTGCCGGGGAGGATCTTCAACATAACCAGGTTCCTAATCACAAATCTCATCTCCTTGCAATTTACATTATTTGCCATTTGCCTCTCGTTTTCCTCTCCCCCACTTCACAAAAATTTGCCATTTTATTCGCCTCTCTTTCTCCGTTCGTCGTTTTATTGCCCGATCTTTTTTTTTGACTGCAATCTTGTTGTGTGGTCATCATGACTCAAGAGAACACCAAATTATGTGATTTCTCAAATACCAACAACAATGATTTTATTGGCACTCCGCTTGCTCCTCCCGCCACTAGTGCGGAGACTTGTGATATTAATACTGCTTTGCTGAATCTTGTTATGAAAGACCAATTTTCCGGTACTCCTAATGAGGATGCCGCGTCCCATCTTAATACCTTCATGGAATTATGCGATATGCAAAAGAAAAAAGATGTGGACAATGATGTGGTAAATATGAAATTATTTCCGTTTTCTTTGCGTGATTCTGCAAAAATTTGGTTCTCTTCTTTGCCTCGCAATAGTATTGATTCTTGGAATAAGTGCAAAGATGCTTTTATCACTAAGTATTTTCCTGCCGCAAAAATTATTTCCCTTATAACCCAGATCATGAATTTCAAGCAACTTGAACATGAGCATGTTGCACAAACTTGGGAAAGGATGAAAATGATGCTAAGGAATTTCCCAACTCATGGGTTAAATCTTTGGATGATCATACAAAAAATTTATGCGGGGTTGAATTTTGTTTCTCGTAATCTTTTAGATTCCGCCGCGGGTGGAACTTTTATGGAAATTACTTTGGGTGAAGCCACCAAATTGCTTGATAATATCATGGCAAATTATTCACAATGGCATACCTAAAGAGCTCCTACTAGTAAAAATGTTAATTCGGTTGAAGAAATTTCTTCTTTGAGTGATAAAGTTGATGCTCTTATGAAATTGGTTGCTAGTAAAAGTGCTCCTATTGATTTTAATGATATTCCTTTGCCTACTTTGATTGAGCAAAATAGTGATGCCATTGATGTGAATTTTATTTCTCGCAATAATTTCAACAGCAATGCTTATAGAGGTAATTTTAATCCTAGGCCTTTTCCTAGTAATTCCTCTAATAATTATGGTAATTCCTATGGAAATAAATCTTACAATAATAATAGGAACACCTCTGATCTTGAGAATAATATTAAAGAATTTATCAACACACAAAAAGTTTTCAACACTTCCATAGAAGAAAAGTTGAATAAGTTTGATGATTTGTCTAGAAGTGTTGATAGAATTGCTCATGATGTGGAAAATCTCAAGATGAAAATTTTTGTGCCTAAAGTTGATGAATCAATTAAAGCTCTTTATGTTTCTATGGATGGAAGTAAGAAAAGAACTGCTATGCTTAGAGCTAAAACTGAATTTTTAGAGAAAGCTTTTTCTAGTGATTATTCTTGCAAAAATGATGAAGATCTTAAAATGATTGGTGTTTCTTCTATCGATTCCTTGTTTAGTAAAGATAAGATCGATGAAAAAGGGACTGGAGAAGAGTCAACTTTAGGTAGAAGGCGTCCCAATATTTCGGAGGGTGAAAATCTTGTTGAGAAAATAGATAAAAGTGGGTTTGGAGAGGTCAAAACTTTAGTTAGTGATGCACCCACTATTTTGGATTACAAAGACTTTAATTATGATAGTTGATCTTTGATTGATTGTATTTCTTAGTTGCAATCCATGCTAAATTCACCCCATTCTTATGAACAAAACAAAGCTTTTACTAAACATATTGTTGATGCTATGATGAAAGCTTTGGAAGAAAAGTTGGAATTAGAAGTTTCAATTCCTATAAAATTTCATGATGAGTGGGAACCTACTATCAAAGTCAAGATTAAAATTATGAATGTTTTTCTTTGTGTGACTTGGGTGCTAGTGTTTCTACAATTCCGAAATCTTTATGTGATGTGCTTGGTCTTACCAATCTTGAAGAATGTTCCTTGAATTTGCACTTGGTGGATTCTACTATTAAAAAGCCTATAGGAAGAATTAATGGCGTTCTTATTCTTGCAAATAGGAACTATGTGCCCATATATTTTATTGTTCTTGATATTGATTGCAATCCGTCTTGTCCAATTATTCTTGGTAGACCGTTTTTACGCACCATTGGTGTCGTAATTGATATGAAAGAAGGAATATCGAGTTCCAATTTCCTTTGAGGAAAGGTATGGAACACTTTCCCAGAACAAAAATCAGTCCACCCTATGAATCAATCATGAGGGCATCTTATGGTTCTCGAACCAAAGATGACAAAACTTAGATCCTTGCCTTACGCCTAGCTAAGGGCGTAAAACTATAGCGCTTGTTGGGAGGCAACCCAATGAATAAAATTTATTTTTGCTTTTTGCTTTCTGTTCTCGTGTGCTTAAAAAATTATGCTACGGGTATGATTATGTTTTTTATGTTTTAATTAGTGTTTGTGCCAAGTAAAGCCTATAGGATCTTCTTGGGTGATAGTTGTTTGATCTTGCTGAAAAAGACGGAAACATTGCGCTCACGAAAATAATTTTCATAAAACACAGAAAAGAGATTTTGCCCTGATTCTTTTTGCCGAAGATTAATATACAAATTACCCAGGTCTTCCTATTTTGGTAGAATTTTTGGAGTTACAGAAGTATTCGCTAAAGTCAGATTACTACAGACTGTTCTGTTTTGACAGATTCTGTTTTCTTTGTGTTGTGTGCTTATTTGGATGGCTCTATGGTTTTCTTTGATGAGTTTTTGCCATAGAAAAGTTGGAATATAGTAGATATAATACAAAAAAAATATATGAATTGGTTTGATACAGCACTTATAGTAGTGGTTTGCTTTCTTATACTAACGGATCTCACGAAGCTTTTGTTGAGTTTTGTGTGATTGAAGTTTTCAAGTTTTGGGTTATCTTACGATGGATGAAGGAAGGATGTAAGAGCCTAAGCTTGGGGATGCCCCGGCATCCCAAGCTATTATCCAAGAATTAGCAACCAACTAATCTTGGGGATGCCCCCGAGTGGCATCCCCGCTTTCTTCCAACAACTATAGGTATTTTACTCGAGGCTATATTTTTATTCGTTACATGATATGTGTTTTGCTTGGAGCATCTTGTATGATATGTGTCTTTGCTTGTTTTATTTTGTGTTTTAAGTCATCAATCCTTGCTGGACACACCTATTTTAGAGAGCCAAAATTATATCATGATTTGTTAGAATTGCTCTCTGTGCTTCACTTAAATCTTTTATGAGCTAGGACTTGCTCTAGTGCTTCACTTATATCTTTTTGAGAACGGTGTGCTTAGTATTTTTGAAGAAATGCTCTCTTGCTTCACTTAGATTTATTTTAGAGTTAGTTAAATTTTGAAGAAACTCTCTCTTGCTTCACTTAAATTATTTTGAGAGAAAGAAAATTTGTTATGCTCATGATCTTCACTTATATTTGTTTGAGCTTGTGAAAAGCAACACATGAAAATTAGTCCCAAAGTGATAGATATCCAAGAAGGATAAAGTAGAAATTTGTCATCAAGATCATTGGACAAAATAGACTTGATTCTTAGTAATAGCTTTGAGATATGATGATGTGATATGTGAGTTATGTTGATGAGTAATTGTGCCCTAGTAAGAATATTGGTGTTAAGGTTTGTGATTCCCTATGCATGCACGAAAGTCAATAATCATGCAATGAAAATTATATCCTACTTGTGGTGCATTATTCGGTGTTAATTATGCTTAATGCTTGCTTATGAGATTATTTGTTTCTTGGTTGGTTGCTTCTCAATCTTTTTGCTAGCCTTCATTTTGCACTAAGTATGACCTCTACTTGTGCATCCAAAATCCTTTAAACCAGTTTTGCCACATGAGTCCACTATATCTACCTATATGCGGTATTCTTTTGCCGTTCTAAGCAAATTTGCATGTGCCATCTCTAATTGCAAAATAAACTTCTCTTTTGTGTGTTTGTTTCGCTCGCGGAACGGTAACGGGTGGCTAATATTTTCCATGTTGGATGTGTTATTCTCACGATGAGTGTTTATTCAATTGTCATTGCACGAGAGTAAGGCAAAGGTTTTAGGGATGCCCAGTCCCGAAATGCAAAAATTAATTTACTTTATGCTGTCAAATAATAAATTCCTTGGAAAGTGTTGGTATGGAAGGCACTCGTGGATACGGCTAGCCATGGAAAGTGAAAGAATGGTGGAAAAGGAATAAACTTTATTTTCTGTTTAGGAACCGCCTATGGCATATCTAGCATGGAAAGTGTTCATAGCTCTACGCCGTCTTCGTTGGTGGGATGGATACACCTCCCAAAATGTTTTTATCTCTAATTTTTCGCTCTGAGCTCTGGCACCTCTACAAATCCCTACTTCCCTCTGTGAAGGGCCTTTCTTTTACTTTATGCATTTTTTTTGTTTTGAATTTGAGTCTCCATCTTCTCTTACAAAAGCACCAACTAGGAGGCAATATGATCGTGCTTAAGTATTGGGTGTAGTTAATATTCGAGTGTCTTTCATGAATGGATCAATGTTTGAGCATGATGGGCTAGGGATAACTTATTTTAGCGTTGATATTTTGAAAGACATGGTTGCTTGTTGATATGCTTGAGTATCTAAATTATTATGTCAAAACTAGACTATTGCTTTGAATCACATAAAATTCCAAATGTCCATGCTATAAAGAAAAGAATATGATATGACTTGATGAACAGCACTCCACATCAAAAATTCTGTTTTTATCACTTACCTACTCGAGGACGAGTAGGAGTTAAGCTTGGGGATGCTGATACGTCTCCAACGTATCTATAATTTTTGATTGTTCCATGCTGTTTTATTATCAATCTTGAATGTTTTATATTCATTTTATAGTCATTTTATATCATTTTTTGTACTAACCTATTGACATAGTGCCCAGTGTCAGTTGCTATTTTTTCCATGTTTTTTACATCGTAGGAAATCAATATCAAACGGAGTCCAAATGCCACGAAACTCCAGATGATTTTTTATGGTCCAGAAGGAAGGCAATGGGCCCTGGTTGCACCTGGGGGTGCCCCGAGGGGGGCACAACCCACCAGGGCGCGCCAGGAGGCCCACGCGCGCCCTGGTGGGTTGTGCCCACCTCGGGTGCCCCACGGACCGCCTCTTTGCTCTATAAATACCCCAAAAATACCAGAACCCTAGAAGCGTCGACGAAATATTCATCCAGCCGCCGCAGAGTCCAGAACCACTAGATCCAATCTAGACACCATCACGGAGGGGTTCACCACTTCCATTGGTGCCTCTTCGATGATGCGTGAGTAGTTCTTTGTAGACCTTCGGGTCCGTAGTTAGTAGCTAGATGGCTTTCTCTCTCTCGCTGAATTCTCAATACAATGGTCTCTTGGAGATCCATATGATGTAACTCTTTTGCGTTGTGTTTGTTGGGATTTGATGAACTTCGAGTTTATGATCAGTTATATCTTTTTATATCCATGAAAGTTATTTGAGTTTCTTTGATCTCTTATATGCATGATCTCTTATAGCCTCGTATTTCTTCTCCGATATTTGGGTTTTGTTTGGCCAACTTGATCTATTTATCTTGCAATGGGAAGAGGTGCCCGGTAGTGGGTTCGATCTTACGGTGCTTGATCGCAGTGACAGAAAGGGAACCAACACGCATGTATCGTTGCTACTAAGGATAAAAAGATGGGATCCCTATCTGCCGCAATAGATAACGGATCTTGTCTACATCATGTCATCGTTCTTATTGCATTACTCCATTTTTCCACGAACTTAATACACTAGATGCATGTTGGATAGCGGTCGATGTGTGGAGTAATAGTAGTAGCTGCAGGCAGGAGTCGGTCTACTAATCTTGGACGTGATGCCTATGTAATGATCATTGCCTGGATATCGTCATAATTATTTGAAGTTGTATCAATTGCCCAACAGTAATTTCTTTACCCACCGTTTGCTATCTTTTTTGAGAGAAGCCACTAGTGAAACCTACGGCCCCGGGGTCTTCTTTCTCATATATTTGCTTTGCGATCTACTTTTCCTTTGCACTTTTATTCAGATCTATTGAACCAAAAATACAAAAATATTTTGCTGCACTTTATTTTATTTGTGATCTATTATTTCAATCTATTACAACTTTCTCTCGTCAACACGCAATTTCTGGCGCCGTACCCCGAAAGGGATTGACAACCCCTTTAACACGTCGGGTTGCGAGGTGTTGTTATTTCTGTGTAGGGGCTGTTTACGTTGTGTTTGCTTGGTTCTCCTACTGGTTCGATAACCTTGGTTTCAAGTCTGAGGGAAATACCTACCGCCGCTGTGCTACATCATCCCTTCCTCTTTGGGGAAATACCAACGTAGCTTCAAGGGACATCAGTATACTACGGATGAGGATCCCCTGACGTGGCCGAAACCATTGAGTAACTGAAATGCGGGGCCCAGCAAGCATGGGGCCCGCCAGTAAGTGATCGAAAGGGAGGGTAAGGCAGGGATACCTACGTCAGAGGATCCACTTCCACTACTACTCCCTCCTTCCATCTATACAGGGCCTAATGCGTTTTTTGAGGCTAACTTTGACCAAATGTCAAAGCATACAGTCAAATTCGTATGGGAAAGGAGCTTCCAATGATATAATTTTCACGTTACATATCTCATGTACTACTATTAGTCTTGTCAATAGTCACAGGCGGTTTTGAAAAACGCATTAGAGCATGTTTAATAATGTAGCCGACTGTTGGCTATAAAGAGAGGCCACCTCACTTAGAGCCATCATAAAAAATACTCATATAAGCATTTAATCTTTGCATGGTTAAGTAATAGGTTGGCTCTTAGGATGGCTATTAAGGTTGGCTCTAAGCATTTAATATTTGCATGAGCAAGGTATATGATTGGAAGAGAGTTGCATGCATACTATTTTTTCTTGATCTATGTGTTATAGCCGGGCTATAGAATAAGAGCCCGCTTCACTCTCTCTCCTCTCCTCTCACTCCTCCAAGTAGGATTTTAATGACATGGCAAGTCTTATAGCCTGCTAACTAGGCCTTATTAGACTTGCTCTTAGGCCCTATATAAATGGAAGGAGGGAGTACTATGAGCACTGCATACTCTACTACAGATGTTGTCAGTACTCCACTAGTACTATTGGACAGGGAGCTTAAAAAGTTACTATTAGACTGGCTATGCGTGGCGAAATCCTAGTAGGAAGAGCATGCACGAGAACAAGCACATTCACGTGGTTGAAAACAAATTGGAAACCATCTCTGTTTGAATACAAATCTAGGAGTACGTACGAATATAACAATATTGATTGGGCGTTGTTGAATGTTGATACTTTTTTCTGTAAGTTTGATCAAAGTAGAGATACTTACTTATATGTAAACTAGAAAGGATCGGAGGGAGTATATTGTAAGTTCAAAAGAAAAATGAACATTGAATACCCTTTATATATGATTTGCGGATGCTATGATCACCGGTTCAAAATTTTGAATCCGCCTTAGGTATCACACATGCACCCACTCATTCTCTCTCAATTTCATCTCGGGGTCCGGAGATCGATTGAAAGAGGACTAGGGTGGGTACAATACGTTCGTTTCGCTTATGAATGTACAATATACTCCCTCTGATCCCCACAGACCCCCCCCCCCCCCCGTGGGTCATTTCTATCATAGAAACAGACCAAACCTTTATCTCCTTGCACGACACGCAGTTGATCTCTCAACATCAATCGATCTCGTCAAGATGTGTCGGGGCATGAACCGAATGGGATGTCAAAATTAAGATGGGAAGCGACACGTAGTGGAGGCAAAGTGAAACTTTAAACGAACCGTTTGTTTGTATGCATGTCGGACAAATTACAACATTGGAAATACAAGCATGGTCTAGGCCCACATGCGAATGATACTCGGCAGAATGTTCAAATGAGGCATGCAGGAGGATGGACTCGACCGGAGGGCGGCATGATCAATGGAGAAGAGGGTTGGAGAGGAATGAGAAATAAGCAACGCCACATGATTATACTTGAACGGCTCAAATAAACAATAAGTTGTCTTGTTTTCCCTTCCGTCTTGGTCACGGAGTAAGATACTCCCTCTGTTTTTATTTACTCTGCATATTAGGTTTGACTGAAGTCAAACTTCATAAAATTTGACCAAATTTATAGAAAAAATATGAACATTTACAATAGGAAATCTAGATGATGTGAAAGTATATTCAATAATGAATCTAATGGTATTGATTTTTTATTGTATATGTTATTACTTCTGTCTATAAACTTCGTCAAAGTTTACAAAGTTTGACTTTGAGCAAAGCTAAAATCCGGAGTAAATAAAAACAGAGGGAGTACGCAGGGACTAGTATAGTTACTACTGCCGGAACATGGTAAGTTGGACCCCTAAATGCGGGCACGGACCGGGCACACCTCAATTATTCCTTCAAATAGTCGGACATCTACATTTAGCACACCATCCGGCTACTTAATCAAGTGTTACGCTTCACTAGTTGAAAAGGAAAAGGGTGGTACCGTACCCAAAACCACCACACTTGGGGCTAGGGTAACAACTTGGTACTGTACCACATTTGAACCAGGCCACAAAAACCACCTGTTCTGCGCCTAATGTGCAACGCGGAGCACTGACGCTCGAATTTGGCCGAGAAAACAGGGAAACCGGCATGTGGGCACACCTATTAGGATGACGTGGCGAAGACTAGTCCAATGGAGGAGCTGGCCCACGACCTCCTCGCCACCGGTAACGTGGGGGCCAGCAACGTGGCGCAGCTCCCGCATCGCCTCTGGACACGGCGACCGCGGTGAGCGACACGCTCATCGTCGCTGGACACGGTCGGCTTCAGTGTGTCGAGGGTGGCGTTAGCACTGTGGCACGACCAGCAGATCAACACTCGGCTCGTCGAGGATGCACGGGGCCGCCGAAGTGCGCGCGCGCCGTGACGGGTCCGCGGAGTGGTGTAGCGCGACCAACTGCATCCCCAGGACCTGAGACCATGACGGGTCGTCTTGCTTTTTCAATGACATGTGGGGATCGCATGTGAGCAAAGGGCATCTCCAACGTTGCCACGACCGCAGCTGACTACCCTCGCACACCAAAAACCCTCGTCCCTCGCCCCGTCGCGCGGTGCGTTCCTAGCTGGCGCCAGCTGCCCGCATTCATGTTGTCTGTCCGTATGCCGTCGTTAAGAGGCTCGGTGCCCGAGGAACCAACTCTGGCGAATTAATGACGCACCCGGATGCTTGGCCTCACCGGAATGCGCTACTTAAAGCGGCAACGCCCAGCTTAACTCCACACCATAGCGCATCGTCCTGCTACCTGGCACCACATCCGCCATGACCGCGAGCGCGAACGCTTTGCGGGAGAGCTTGTCTTTGGGGATGAAGCTCGAGGTCGCCGCCCTCGCTCAAGTCGCCGCTCACGACGCAATAGCGGCGCAGCCGGACGCAGACGCGATCGCACAAGCGGTGGCCACGCTGGTGGCCGACGACGGGAGCACCGTAAGCCACGCGTCCTACTTGCCGCCATCCAACGTCCGGCACCGCCGAGGTCGGGGACTCCTCCGAGGAAACGGCCTTGTGTTCGACCGGCCACGGTCAAAACGGGATCCTGTTCATCGGGAGGGGTCTGGCGTACCGCAAAACGGAGGAAACGGACTTCTCTTGGACCTCCTATGGTCGAAACAGGGTCCTGTTGATCGGGAGGGGTGTGGCGTACCGCAAAAAGGAGGAAACGGACTTGTGTTGGAGCGCTAAGGTCGAAACGGGGGTCCTGTTCAACGGGAGGAGTGTGGCTTACTGTAAAACGGGACTCCACGGGCTACTGTTCATCTCCACCGTCGACCTCCTCCAGCCTCCACGGGCTACTGTTCATCCACCGTCGACCTCCTCCAGCCCCCACCTGCGACTGTTCATCCACGGGCTCCTGTTCATCTAGCCTCCACCGCACGCTCCTCCATCAGCTATTGTTCAACCAGCCCTCTCCACGGGGGTCCTGTTCAACCATCCCTCCATGGGCTACTGTTCATCCAGCCCTCCACCGGCTACTGTTCAACCAGCCCTGCACGGGGTCGTCCTGTTCATCTAGCCCTGCACGGGGTCCTGTTCATCCACCCCCAACCGGCTCGATCGATCAGTGTCCTATTCATCCAGCGGGAATGGCCTCTACTACCACGGGTTCCTGTCCATCCAACCCCCACCGGGAACTGTTCATCCAACCCCCACCGGGAACTGTTCATCAAGAAGCAGCTTCGATCGGCTTTAGTTAGCAGCAGTAGCGAAGGAATCACTCGGGTTCAGTTAACAGCAAGGATCGATCGGGGTTCAGTAACGTAGATAGTGCAATTGTTCGGGTTCAGTTAGAGCCCAACGCCTCGCTCGGGTTCAGTTAGAGCGCAACACCTCGCACACACGCGCGTACGTGTACGAGAGAAACGAGCAAACCTCTGTGCATCGCTCGGCCCCGACCACCCACCGTAACCGGGAACTCCCTGATATTTTCCTCGCCCTCGCTTCTACCACGGTTTTTTCTGTCATGGACGGCCAAAAAAATGTCAAGCAGCTGCGTCTCCGGCCCGCCCAGGATGAAAAGCCCATTTTTTGTCATGATTTTTTGTCA
Organism: Aegilops tauschii subsp. strangulata; assembly: GCF_002575655.3. Classification (NCBI taxonomy): domain Eukaryota; kingdom Viridiplantae; phylum Streptophyta; class Magnoliopsida; order Poales; family Poaceae; genus Aegilops; species Aegilops tauschii. The sequence goes on along the minus strand of NC_053039.3, from coordinate 259,280,804 downwards.
TAGAAGTAGGAGCCCACCACGTCTATGATGATACTGGATTTTGTCATAATTATCGTCACAGAAGTGTCATAAGCGTGACATAAAAAAATTCGTTCAGCCCAAAATGTCACGGATGTGTCTTTTTTTTTAGTGAATCTCTCCAATTTTGCCCCCAAAATCATCCATTTTCGCCCCCAAATCGAGTTTCGAAGTCCAAATCCCGATCTAGAATCGTCGGGCCGGACATCCAGGCCACCAGCCGGACATCCGGGCCCCAAGCCGGACATCCGGCTCCTGGAGGGCAAAATCACGCAAGGTTCTAGACATCAGGTCCCGGAAATCCGGACCCACCACCGGATGTCCGACCCCTGGAGCATCAGCCTCCCGTATTTCACCGTTTTGACCATAACTAATTCATCCGGAGTCCGATTTTGACGTTCTTTAGCTCGTTTTGAAGCTATTGACATCCCCCATCACATAAAAATACTACCACCATCATTTGAATCCATAAAATGTTTGGCAACTTTCGCATCTTTGCCTAGGGCCTTCACCACATCATCTGCATTCCACCACCGACTTCCGCAACCTAACCCATTTTATTCCCCATAGCATTAGTGGTTGCTTGAGTAGCGATTCGAGTCTCCTAAGGTGTTTCGGCTACTTAGGGACGGTTGCTTCTTCATCAACCACTACCATAACTTCCGCATAGGCTTGACCACCATACACTTCCGCCACCCCAACTTAATTTGTTTGTGTTGTGAGTTGTGTCTCCTAAGGTGTTTCGGCTACTTAGGGACCGTGCTTTCAACTCCGACATCGTGTATAGCCCATCATACCATTCCACCACCATAACCCATTTTGACTGGGTTTCCACCAATACTTCCGCATCCACCACCACATTCCCGCTACCACCATTTGACATTTGACATTTGAGATTTTGAGTTTGCAGTTTTTCCATTTCCTAAGGTGTTTCGGCTAATTAGGAACGGGTCAACATCGACAACACCGCCTCTCATCATCGCCACCGACGGTAACCTCGACGACATCATTGTATATTCCCATTGCAATTGCATTGATAACCCCTAGCCCATTTTGCGTCACTTGCCTATGGAGACTAGCCTTTGAGTATTGCCGACAATGTTGCTTGTGCACATTAGTGATCTACACCATTCATTGCATACATACCGTATCATATTGGTATCATATCATCCCTTGTGTCACAAGATTGTTCCCGTATATACACAATTGCTATCTTGGTTTGTGCATTTCGCATTGTGGCCATATAAAAAAAAGAAGAATAAGCTTTTAAGCAAACAAAAAGAGTGAACAAAGAGCTTGTAAGCAAGAGCCATAGCAGCATACTACATTGCACATAAGATTGTCATATCCGATCATCTTGGATCATCTTGAGACAAACACCGGGAACATCATATACATAGCATACTTGGGATAGAAGTCTCTACATTTTGTCTCATATAGGTAGTGCACAAGTGTCGTATCCGCCTATTGAGCAATCGAGCTAGTGTCTCTCTAGAGTTGTGCAACAAGAGCATTTTCCGTGGATTCCACATTTTAAGCTCATTCCTTGGTTGCACGACCCCATTTAGCTATCCGTGTGTGTGTTTCCGTGTGCCACATATTGCTATTGGTCTACTTGTTTCACTTGCGAATTTGTGAATCTCTTTCAACATTATTGACTCTTGCTAATATTTGCATCAAATTTTTGTGCCATTATCCTCACCGAGCTACTCCATAAGCCTTACTTGTGTAGGTGTGAGAATTGACAAGATCCAGTACCAATTGTGCTATTTCCTTGTTACATTATTGAGTCATCATTGATCCATCTTCAACATTGGTCAAGGTACATTTGGTCTAGTTCTTCTCTTTCTCCCACTCACATTTGCTCAAGTCTTGTGATGGATAGGCAAGGCATTTCACCTTCGGTCTACACCAACAATGATGAGTTCGATGCCACGAAAAACTCCACTGATGCCAAGATGCAAGCTCAAATGGAGGAGATCAAGGCCCTCATCACGTCCTACAAGAGATCTTTCTCATCTTTGCGAAGACGCTCAAGTGCACATGCTTTCGAGCTACCATCTCCGGCAAGGTCACATTGGCATCGACACAATCACCGACAAGAACGTGAAGGTCAAGAGCTCAACACGAACAACCACTCAACGACTTCACCATCTCCCTTGGCATCTTTGCCAAGCGACTTCAAGGCATCTTCGCCCATAAGCACCCCAAGACTATGCTCAAGAGAAGCTCCCTAAGCTCAAGTCCGCGACTTCCACGAGCTACTGCGACCTCGACACTGACCACGAGATTCCTTTCTATGGGACTCAAGAACCCGAGGAGTATCTTGAGTGGGAGTGCTTAATGGACAACTACCTCAAGCTACATCAAGTTCCTCCCGAAGATCAGGTGAAGTGTGCCACAAAAAACTTCCACGACTACGCATCGGCATGGTGGCTTCACACACCTTCGGAGAGCTAAGACATGAGTTGGCCCAAGACAAAGAGAGCTTTGCGGCGAGAGTTCGTGCCTCCAACCTACACGGAACAACTTCTACGCCAATTGGAGAACACCATCCAAGGATCCAAGTCCATCAACGCGTACTTCAAGGAGATGAAGAATGCCTTGCGACGAGCCAGCATGAACGAACCCATTTCTATGAAGTTCCACTTCACAATGGGATTACACAACGACATCTCCAAGACTATCTTCCTCGAGAACTACAAGTCCCTCGACGACAACTACATTGGTGCTCTCAAGGCGGAATAAGAACTCATGAAGGCTAAGGCTTCTCCACCCCAAGCACACTTCTCGAAGACCAAGTTCCAAGACAGCGAGCATGAGGCTAGTACCACCATGATGTCCAAGCCCGACGAGCTCCAAGACGATACTCCCAAGTTAGACTTCACCGCCATCCCTCTTTGTGGCATTGATGATGCCGAGTCTACTTCGATAAATTTTCAAGACAGTGCGGCGACGACTACTACTACGGAGCCTCTCAAGGACATGCTTTGGAGGCGAGCGACAATGTGATGAGCAAGGATGATGCTTCCATCTTAGGAGGCAAGAGTGATGATGTGCCATCTTCGGCCTTCATCCACGACGATGAGGACAAGATGATCGAGCATGGGATTTTCCCTTCGGTCATGGAGGAGAGCGATGATGTGCCATCTTCGGCCTTCATCCACGGCGACGAGATAGTTGAGCATGGGATTTTCCCTTCAACCACGGTGACGTATGATGACTTGAGTGACTTGTGCCACCATATTGAGAGTGAGAGTGACTTCACCACTAGCCCCATATATGATGTGTTGCCACAATTCCCATGTGAGGAGAGCCACAACCCCCACCACTTGAGTGAGATGAGTGACTCCACCATATGTGAGTTTTAGTGCACCTATTTTGAGGGAGTGAGTGAGGCACCACATAGAGAGAGTGTGATACTTGATAGGGCATGTGAGGCCACTATGATTTCTAACGACTTAACCTCTACCTCTATTGTGTCTTCTCATTTGGTGCTAGGTCCCATATATGATGACGCGCCGATCCTCGACGACTTCGTCCTTCCTTTGGACAAGACGATGGCCATGGTGGAATATGATGCACCCCCCACATGGTTCCATCACGATGAAGATGACCACCATTTGGTCTTTACCACCTCACCTACACCACTTGAGTGGAATGAGAATGGTAACATAGGTGAAGGTGATGCTCTAGTCCCCCTAGTGGACATTCTTGACATTGATTGCTTGCATGATGTTGATCAACCTATTACCATGCTTCATGCTAATGCGACTTCCCCATGCGATGATTTACCCATTTATGATGAGTTTGATGATTGCATGTGGAGTCTATTAGTTGTGATGCCATGTTACATAGGATTTCTTGTGACAATTCTCTAGGTCACATCATGTTTGACAATCCACTTGACTTGTCATATGCTATGCATGAGATCAACCATATGTCATATTTGCAATCTCATCGTAGTGACTGTGCATATGCCATTAAAATTAACCCAATTTGCACTTATGGCATAGATGACAAGCCCATGGTTATTGGCATTTGTTTTTCTTGTGATGATATTGATATGCTCCGTTTGCAGCATTTATCTCATATGCCATGCCATGACCACCTAGCTTCGGATATGCATTGTTTTGGATGTTGTCCATTTTCTCCATATGATGTTTCCAATATTGCTCATGAGGAGACCCCCATAGTTTCCTCATACATGTTAGGAGATTTTGATTCATCCTATCCATTGCATAATCCCAATAATTATGTGCACAATATGCTCCACATGAATGATAATGCTATTGATGTGCCATATAATTGTATGCTCAGTTTGTGTCCTCATCGTGTTATACATAACAACTATTCTTTCATGATGGATGACATGTTCTTATACCATGCATCAAACTTTGAGCGATTCTTATCTTGTGTTAACTCTCATGTGCACATACACATCACGATGGATGATGTGTACATTTACCACGCACACAATTTCTTTCATTTGCATCTCTTTTGTGTAGGTACCCATGAATACTTGTCAACTTCACAATCCCATGAGTTGACAAAACGAGCTCTAGAGAGCAATGATGACTTGGGATCCCATGGATTGTCTTTTCCACCGCTCTCTTCGCGCAAAGACTTCGCACATTTCTTCTACATGACCCTCACTTGGCTATGGGTTATTGTCCAATACATATTCTATGCCCATCTTGCCATGTCCACTTTGCATGATATGCCCATTCCTATGCCTTTGCCATGCATTTGTGACCCATGCTATGCATTACACATGATGATTGATTCTAGTACTTGTATGTGTATTTGCAAGCTTGGTGGAGATATTGCTTATTATTGCCATGTTCCACCTATGACCCATTCCTATGATGATACTATGATCTTGCTTTGTGTTCGTGCTTGCGATATGTCATGTGCATTGCCTATGCCTATTATTTGCTCACATGACATGATTACCATGATTTCCTCTAGTATGTTGCATCTTCACACTATTAGCTTGCCCGACTTGATTACTATGATTGCTTGCCGTGTTGCATCACCGATGATTCATACTTGCTCGCTTCATGCGGTTGATGACAACCATCTACATGCTTTGCACATGATTGTTATTGCTTCTTGTCATATATCTCCATATGTTGCCTCTCTCAAGCTAGATGATTTGCCGTGTATTGAGTGCAATTATGCCTTTAGTCTTGATAGTGAGTTTGCCACCATAGCATTCTCGCATATTTTTGAAGATTTTGACATATTTCTTGTGAAGCGTGCTTGTCTTAGTTCTTTGCACCATATACCTAGTGCCATGAATATCGCCATTGTTGCATCATATTATTCATGCATATGTGCTTCTAATGGTTATGTGCAAGAGAAGAGAACCATCATGATGGATGATGTGTTTATCTACCATGCGCATATGTTCTTTCCTTTGTTTTGTGCATGTGTAGGAAACTTGGACTTTGTGTCAACTTCCACGTCACGTGAGTTGACAATTCGAGCTCTTGAGAGTGAACCACCTTCTACCACGACGATTCTACATCGCACTTGCTTGTGCTTTGGCATTGTGAAGGACACACAAGGACACGCCTTCAAGGTGAAATCTTTCTTGAGCATGGATATTGTGGATCATACTACTTGTGTTGTTTGCGCACATGTTAGAGATCTTGCTTCCACTTGTCATTTTCACCTTTCCATGCCTCATGATATATATGCCTTGTGTGTTGCATCCGACTTGTGGATTACTTGATCCTATCATATGATTGGTTGCAACAATGTCATTTCTTCACATATTCCATGTCCCATTGATTGCTACATGCTTAACTTGATTGCCTCACACATGATGAACAATTAATCTTTCTATTGTGTTGAGTGCCACACTATATTCACTACACCCTATGCACGATATGCTTGGATTGTCTTACATTTGACCCATGTGTTTAGACACTTCATTTTATTTGGTGTTGTGAATGATTCTTATGCCTACCATAGACCTTTCATCGAGCAACTTGTGAATGCTTGCTATGACCTTGAGGTAGATGCTTATTCTCTTGTCAAACATATTTGCATCGCTACCTCACACTTACATGCTTGTACCCATGATATCTTTGCCTGTGCTCGATTGATATGCTCACATGCCATGTCACAATCCTTTGTCACACCATATGCTATGCTTGATGATGACACTTGTTGGGTGACTCACCTCTCGAATGCTTGGTTTTGCACTAACGCTAACCACATTTGTTTTTCCAAGTGTTTGTTGTCCTTGCTACTTTTGAAGGAATCACAAGACGGTGCGACATTGGAGAGTGCCCATTTCGAGCTACTAGATGATGAGTAGTCGGTGAATGTCCACATCTACACGGCGAAGCCATCTCTTTCCCATGGTGATTTGGTTTTTGATCCGAGGTCTGATCTTTCCCAAAGGAGGGGAGATGATGCGGAGCATCCTATGGACATCACCATGTCAAGAGTCCATTCGGCGAGTGACACGTGTGACATCTACTTCACATACACAAAGGTGAATCATCTCCTTTACACTTGCTCACTTGACCCCTTCGAGGATGGTATACTACTTGACACTTCTCCCGTGTGCATGCATAGGTATTGTTGGAGCTTCACGGATGTCGAGGAGGAGTGCAAGCGCCAAGGAACAACTACACCATCCGCGAGGGAAGCGTGGAAGCAAAGACGGAAGAAGACGGAGCTGTTGAAGCTACAGCGACCGGACATCCGGGCTAGAGGCCGAACATCTGGCGCCTGGGCAGCCACACAGGAGCTGCCCCAATAGCCGACCAGCCGCAAGCCAGCTCCAGGCCCCGGACATCCGGCCCTTCCCCCGGAAATCCGGCGGCGACATATCCAGAGAGCAACCGAACCCCCACTTCAGCCCGGACATTCGGCCGAGACCCCAGACATCCGGCTCGTCCCGAAGCCCCGGACATCTAGCCCCCAGCCCTGACGTCTGGCACCTGCGCGTGCCTAACCGGGCCAGAGGCCCATGTATCCCTTTCCCACTTACCCCTTCGTGGCTTCGACTATATATACTCCTCCCCCTCCTCCTAGTTAGGGTTAGCATTGGTTTAGCTCATACTTGAGATAGAGCTTTGCTCATCCATATGGATCTACTCCACCGAGAGAGACCGCGGCCTCTACGGAGAAGATCCACCTTGGATTCAAGACCCCTTCATGGGATGACCCCTCAAGACCTCCTCTCGGAGATGAACTAGTTACCGTTTGTATCGTCCTTTGTTGGACTTGGATCGTGTATCTCGTTGTGTGTTCGAGGATCTAGCACATGTGTGATCGTTTCTTGTCTATTTGAGTTTTTCCTCTCATTTCCCCTCGTGATTTCCCTCATGTTTCCCCTCGTGTTCTTTGCGGGATCCCCTCCATTTCGTGAAAGATCGGCCACTAGGGTTCCACCCTACATCATTGTGCGTACAGGGTGGCTGATGGGTTGATGTCGACCTGGCACGCCCCATCAGGGGTAAACGTGAGGGAGCTGAAAGTTAGCTCTCTCCCAGCGGGAGGCCGCCGGAGGTTCTCCAGCCGGCGTCGCCCGTGCCTAGCGCGCCAACTAACGGTGCAAAAGTACCGCCAGATCCCTCAGTAGGGGTCTGAGCGCAGCTGCAAGTCTTGGATCAGAGGTCGCACAGAGGGTTTATCCAGGTTCGGGCCTTCGTAGAGTAATACCCTACATCTTGCTTGCTTTTGTTATTCATGGCGAAGGGATATCTCATGCGAGGGGTTACAATGTATGAGATTACTACCGAGAGTTGTTATCTGAGATGAGATGCCCTAAAGGGTTGCCCCGACCTCCCTTTATATGGGCAGGAAGGTCTAGGGTTTACATGATGGTAGATGCGATATGTGGCGCCGTCGCCCCTGTCTTGGAGGGCAAGAAGGTCTTCGTTGCTTCCTCAGGGTTTCTCCTTTACCCTGGGCCAAGTGGGCCCCTGGTGGACACCGAGGTCGGGACCCCTTGAGGGTGCCAACCCCGGTGTAGGACATCGTCAATGATTCCTCAAGCAACTCTTCTGGGTGCCACGGCGCGCCATCATGGTCAGCTCCAATACGACGATTGTGTTGGCGCCGACAAGATAGGAAGCATCTGGGGCGGTTAGCGGCTGGATCGGGCTAGGCGAGAAGTCAAGGAGGCGGGCAGTGAGAGCGAAGGGAGTGCAAAAGGAGGGAGAAGAGGTTTCCATCCGCGTTGAGTGATGTTGACGCGGATGAGTCCAACACGGCACCGAACATGCATACAATCGGACTCCAACAAGTCGGCCCACAGTTTGGAGAGAAATGGGGCATCGACTTGACGTGTTGGGTTAGTTTTCCAGCCCATTTGTGGATGCAAACAGACAAACGAATACGTGCGAGCATTTTATGGCCGCCCCTTCGGAGATGGCCCAAGGAATTAAATTTGGGAAGGATAGAGATCGGTAATTCGCTATGAGCCGAGGCTTATCTACACCCGATGAACAGTTTTTTTACATCAAAGATGTTCGCATGCTCAAGGGGCATGAAATAATTTCGTGGTGTTTAAACATTCGAGGAGCTCTAAGAAAAAAATTGGACCCCAACATTGTACTTTATTTGAAGTTTTTGTACTACCAAATTTTGTTGTTTTTGCCACAACCTCCTCGGATGTCCAAACACCAGTAATTTTTGCACGCACGTCACACATTCAAGCATCTTGGGTGATAAAAAAACAGGTTTTAAAATTCAGATTTGTTTGATTTTTTTTCTATTTAAATGAATTTACTGTTCATGCTCAATGCACGTAGGAATCGAATCGTTGCACTCAGATATAGATGCTCTACATAGGCAAGGGCATGTTCTTCTGACCATATCATCATACTTAACTTAACGTACCACATCGTCAATGGAGTTGGCAAAGTATGACTAAGAGCATCTCCAAAAGCTGCCCTATTGAGGCATCAAAATTTGGTGGAGTAAAAGTTTTGGGCACGAGCAAACGTTGTCTCCAACAACAGTCCTATAATAGAGCACCACTGCTTCAAGGCCGCACCATATCTTTCTTTTAGACATATCATCAAACTCTTGCGGTGCACAATTACAATACCTCTCGGTAGCCCTTGGCAGGAAACGATGCAAAAATGAATTGATTAATCCGAGAGAAATTGTATACAAATGTATCTATCTGAGCATAGACTAAACTTAAGATAAACACATATAAAGATCCATAAGATGATTGCCATAGTTCAGATAAACTGAACTGAACTTTTGCCATAGTTCAGATAAACCGAACGCCGAAACAGAGCACACCTATGGCCATGCTCGCAGTCACCGAAAGCAGCCACCGCACTTGAGCCCTTCTTGGCCAAGCAAGCGGCTGGATCCATCAACAGCGCACAAGCTTGGTTCCCGTGCGCGCAGAGCGTCCAGGAGGAACACGCAGGCAGCGCCGCAGCGACCGCGGGCAAATTCTCCCCAACGCCGCCTCCGAGTCGACGTGGGCACCAGGAGGACGCGGGGTTATCGCGCCGCCGGAGCTAGGAATAGGATTTCGTCCTGCTTTATATATAAATTAAATATTATTTTGTTCAGAAATATGTAAAGTAAACATCGAATTGTGTACACGGGCGAAGACACAAAGTGATGGGTACTCTCATAAAATGCCGATCCTACACTATAGGTATCATGCAGGACACGACTAGGCTACTAAAATAAAGCATAGAAGGATTTGAGTACAACGTCACATAACGCTCTAAAACACGTAAGCTTCACGACAACATCCTCGGAAGGGATAACGACGCTAAGCATCGCCACTGCCGAGTCCAGACGGACAAGGGTTTTCACTCGAAACCTTGACATGGAGAAGAGAACCACGATGACGTCCTCAAGAAGAGAGCGGTGCCCACAGGCGTCGTCGGCGGCGGCGACAAAGCGCAGAGATTTCGCTCGACAGTTCTACCGTGCCACCATGAGGCCTCCAGGACAATGCAAGACGACATCAGATCCCCCAGATACGGATCGGGGCTTGCCACTACCAAACACAGAGAGCACGTCTGAGCCACCCACCATCACACCTCTTGCCGCCCACACGACCAAGAGGGAAACCACCATCGTCAAAATGGTGCCCGCTAAAGAGCCAACCAAGCGGACCACCATCCGGGGCCGCCACCCCGGCCTCCATGTCCGAGACCCCGTCCAATGCCCACATCACCGCGGTGCCGGAGCTCGCCATGCCGTGCCGACCAAATCGAGTCCGGCTTCTATTAGTCGTGCATCGTGCCGGCCAAATCAAGCCTGGCTTCCATTCGTGTACCGTGCCCGCCAGATCAAGTGTGGCGACCGCGAATCAAACCTGCCATGGCGAGGAGCGTTGGCGGCAGGTCCCTCTCCTCCTTTCTTCCATGCAGATCGTCGGACTCGAGCTGGGCAAATGCAACGGCCGGCCGGATCGAGGCCGAGTCGACCGGATTCGACGCAAGGATCCCAGACAGGAGGAGAAAGTCAAAGGAAGGAGCGGCAGCGGGCAAGGGCGGCAGCCATGGTGGCGACAACAAAAGGAGTGACAGCGAAGGCTCCAGCCATGCCGACAAAGGCGGGAGCGGCAGCGAGCTTCGTAAGGTCAGAGGAGCTGGCCATGGCGACCCGATGGCCGGCGAGCGAGCAGAGGCGGCGCTCCGGTCACGCCCGGGAAGAAAAGGGCAACGGTTGGTGCGTCGCGAGAGTGGTAGTAAACTTTGCGGCTGCCTCCGAAGTGCCCAAAAATTTCACGAGAAGCCATTTTTCCGGCTGCCCCAAGAATTTGGAGGGCTTTTTTGCCTTCTCGTGCCCTAAAAACGGCCGCACGTATGTTTCTCTGCAACCGGGCCTTTCGTAAATTATCAACCGATATTTTGTGAAGGATCTGTCTAGGACACATCTAGATGATGTGACATAACTATGTCACATCTAAGCTGAATTCTGTTTGTCGTTTATATTTTTTGTCTTAGTTCTTTCTTTTTTGTAGTTCTTTCTGTTTCTTGTTGCTGCATTATATATTTGTGGGAGCTTAGATGTGATATCCTTAAAAAACAGCACTCCCTCCGTTCCTAAATATAAGTCTTTCTAGAGATTCCAACAAGTGACAACATACGGAGCAAAATGAATGAATCTACACTATAAAATATGTCTACATACATCCGTATGTTGTTGTCTATTTGAAATGTCTAAAAAGACACGAAGTAGATGTGAATTAGACAAACTGTTTTGCCAAATGAGCACAGCCAAAAGAAGGTAGTCACTGTAAAAGTAGACAAGCTGCAAAATGCAACAAGTAATTTAGCAAGATTAGAGCAGAAGACTGGCATTTAAGAGCGTGGCACATCTCCCATCGTTTTATTTCAAATCCCAAACACAGCGCAGCATAGTACCCTACAAATCCCACTGCAAAAATCCCTGAAAACCACATCCAGTGGTTGGCTTATCTGTCCACTACTTGACATATCACACCTACATCCTCCATTGCCCGTAGTCGTCGTGTCCTTCAAGCTGCCTCCTCAAGCAGCATCTGATCGAAGTGCCACACTCCTGCATTTCATCCAAACAATGTAAGAAACCGGGGAAACCCAGACGATAGAATGATGCAACAGTGTCCAGCAAAATACTGACCGTGGCCTTTGCCGACTCTTCTCAGCTGCGACACATACTCAGAGATCTTCTTGATGGCGTCAACCTTTCACATAAATTTGAGATGTTTCTACTTAGTAAAGCACACAATAAACATATCTGACTAGCAAATGTCGTATGCTACATGTCTCGTTCTGTATTAACCAGAGAGTATGGAGGTTTACCTGCTCCTGAAGGAATTCACTCTCAACAAAGTCGGTCAGCTGAGGATCATTGCACCTTGTAGCTACCTGTTAATTTGGGGCACCTCGTTTTAGATTCTGCATCTCGGCATTGCATATCCCTTTCACAATAATTCAGCTGTAAGTAAGCATGGAAGAGCGAGCAACTTACACTGTGCAGGTTGTGCAGTTTCTCATTCACCAGCTTTTCAAGAGCTAGAGCCAATTCCATTGCTGACATTACGAGAGAGGCACAAGTTAAAACATAGGGTATCAGATGTTGCTTTGCTAGCAAACGTATAACCATCAAAACTTGTGTATCACAGGGTTCAAAAAAAAAAGTCAGGGAAACTATAATAATAATTTCAAAAATCTTAGCTACTTTGTGTTACAAATAATCAAAAGGCCATCAAATAGCTGTGAGTGTAGCGAGAACAGCACGCAGCTGATACCCATCTGGACATACCCATCTGAACAATATTGAGAGATCTGACCTCTCCTCAACAAGGCCATTAATTTATCCTCCCCTAAAAAAATGATGCAAATCCTAACTCATACAACCAGATTCACCCTAAGGTTTACTTAACTTTTGCAACAACATCGAGTTTTTGTATGTGTTCCTGATCTGGCAACGCATCCGAACCACTCCAGACAACTCAAGTTTCAAATGAACAACCAGACACTCGTTATCACACAATAAGCACATCACATGCATTCCCCATGTAATGTAACGCACTGTAATAAAATGCAAAGATGTCCAGAATAACTGTATAAGGAAGGCAACTTACCATACAGGGCATCGCCTTTCTCAGGATGGTCGAACTCTGTTAAGGGTGTGACGATTGACTGGAGCCTCACCCTCCCTCCACGTTTGTTCTGGTCGACACAAGAATACACGAAGCATGAATATATGCAGCACGGGGCAACGATCTGGACCAATCAAAGCTAGCAATTAGAGAGGTAGAGAAATCGATACCTGGTACTCCATGAGCTTCTCGGCGTGTCCTCTTTCCTCATCGCTTGACTCCTTGAAGAACCTGCAAGAACAACGGCGCATCAGAACACTGTACTGGTAGATTTTTAACGAATCCACCGGGCCAGATTTGGTGGTGTGGTGAGTGGGGACTTACTTGGCAAATCCCTTGAGAGCAACGTTGTCGCGGTCGAAGTATGCAAAGAGGGAGTGATACGCGTACGAGGCATTGTACTCCACACTGCAATGGCAGTTTTAAAGATTAAATCGACAGTCCCATCCATTTCGTATTGAAATCATAGCGGAAACAGAGTCTCTTTTGTGGCAGTTTAAAACGGTTTCACGATCCGTACACAGAAATAGTGCTTCTGCATGATTCGTCAGAGAAACACGCACCGGAGAAGAAGAAGAATTCATTTTATTTCTACCAAGCGGAGCAACACTCACTTGATCTGCTCGTTGAGGGCGGCCTCGCACTCGTCGACGAACTTGTGCCTGGCGAGCGACTGGTCCTTGCCCTGCGGCACGAGCGAGAGCTCCCCCTTGAGCTCCTCGAACGGCTGGAACATCACCCCGCTGAGCACCTCCTTCCCCTTCGCCGCGGCCCTGCAGCAGACCGCCGACCCTGCCGCAGACGGCAGGGCCCCCGGCAACCTCACCGAACCGGCGGTGAGCCCCGCCCCGGAGAGCTGGCCAACCGCTGCGGCGGCGGCGGTGGCCGGAGACGGCGCAACCCTAGGCAACATCTCGAACCCGAACGGCGGCGGCGCGCTTGCTATTCCGGAAATTGGGGGAGCGGGATTTGGTTTGTGCGGTGGAAGGTGGGAGAGGTGAAGGTGGGAGAGGTGGAGGTGGGGATAGATATAGGCGCGTGGTGCCCGCGGATCCGCGGCACGTGGACGGCGGAGATGGGCTGGGAGGGGCGGGGGCGCGTGGGGTGCGCGTGGCGGGCGAACGCACGGGCGGGGATATTTTGGGCTGTGTGGTGGTGGTGGAGCCCGGTGGCAGCGGAGGTGGAGCGAGTTCTGCCGGTCGTGTAGGGAGGAGAACGAGCATCTGGTTTCGTCTTCTCTTTTGTGCAACATGTATTATTGGGATTTATTTCATGTTTTTGGACGTGCATTTACATTTCTTTATGGACAAGATTATCTGCTATGATTCTTATATAGGTGGAAGTAATGTATTTAACTTCATCTTTTGCTACTTTCGGCACAAGCTATATGCTAAGTCATTAGTGTACAGTCGCAAAAAAAGAGAGTCATTGGCGTATGTTTACGGATCCGGCTTGCCTGCTCCCTCCCCATGCTCCCATCCGTGCTCCCACCTCATCCTACGGCTGTCTTTTTTCTCTTTTCCCTTCTAATCTAATCATCCCCCCCCCCCTCTGATTTTAAGGAGATGGGGCCGGGCCTTATTTTGTTCCAATCAAATCAAGTCACGTACGCAGGAGCACGGATGGGAGCATGGAAAGGAGCAGTCAAGTCTCGTCCTATGTTTACAAGCCATAAGGGTGGTCACAATGGAAGGTTATCATAGTGGGGAATAACTTTAGGTCAAATAAAGATTAAAACACATGCAAGTATTAAAAAAAGATTTCTATTGCCCGGCTCGTGGCACTTGACTTGATCTGTGTGCTGATACGGATCAGGTGACATGCCCACAACCAGTCACGTTCTAACTTGCGGGCACCCATCCGTTTGATTCGAAATGGACAAATCAGACCAAGAACTTTAACAAGAAGTCATTGTTCATGATGTGATGTAGACCAGGTACTGTAGAAGTGCACTGTAACTATCTCACCGTTTATGTCGATCTGTATGTCGATCCTTGATTGGACGGTCTGGGATGAGGGCAAGTCACCATACTGCTCACCGGTGACTCGCTCAAGCAAGTCGCCGGATCTCAGTCCTTTGCGTGCATAGGATTGCAAAAAAGAAGTTTGAGTGGATTGTAATTATTTCATTGTTATTCCTTTGAAAATCAAACCAAAAGAAAAAATCTTCATTTCTCACGTGTCATTTTTCCGCACCAAATGGGTAGATAGTGGTTCTCAACGTATGACCAAATCGTTTTCCTTTGCTCTTGCTAAGCGGTGGCGGCGGCAGATCTAGTACCTTCCAGCTTAGCCGGCCAACCTGATTGTTCTTTCCTCTGTCGGTTGCTTAGGCGGCCGGTGGCAGAGAGGAGAATCCCTAATTCTTGGTTTCGGCTAGTAGTTTATGTTACAGTTTCTTTTTCTCATGGGGGCGACATTCAAGCGGATGGTGGCATCTCCTCTTCAAGTTGCTTTTCCGGGTTTCGAACCTTCTCGAGTTTGTCCATCAGGACAGAGTTCCGGTGTAGATTCCCGCCGTCTCCTTAGGGTGGCGAGGTTAGGGTTTCCTCACTCCGTGTTCATGATGTCGGCATATGGTAGCAGGCGCTTAATCTTGATTCAAGTGTTCAACGACGACGACTCTGACTTCATGGTGCCAGTCCATAGGTCCATGTGCAAGAAAACTTCCCGGCTGTCAATGGTAAGGTCAGACTAGCTCCGGTAGAGGAGCGGCAACAACGGCGCGTCGATGACTCGTTCTAGTAGTGGTTGTTCAGTGCTGCAAGAACCTCGATGTAATTTTTATTACGTTGGGGTTGTTTTGTACTTCGGGCGAACTTTTATATTCCTTTTCACAAAAGCAATAATCTAAATGGTGTGTGGTCAACTGCAACCTTCCACTGAACGAACATCACTAGAAATCTTTAAAAAATCAGGAAAATACAAGCTTAAGTGCAAAGCCAAGAAAAATTAACCCTGGTGGTCTAGTTCTGCCAAAGAGAACCTAAGAGCATCTCCAATAGAAGATGCAAATTTGGAGATGTAAAATAGGAGATGTAAATTTTTATATCTTCAAAACGTGCATTTACATCTCCAAAAAAGAGTCAACTCCAACAGATGATGTATATTGGAGATGTAAAAGTAGTGCTCCAACAGATGATGCATATTTGAAGATGTAAAACTACTACTCGAAGCGACGGCAACCGAGCTTCCGTGGCATGGCGGAGGCGTGGTTGCGGATCGACCGGCGGCGGCCGAGCTTTGAGACTGTGGGGCGGCGCAGCTGCGAATCGAGCGTCGGCGGCTGAGCGTGGAGTCAAAAGGAGGAGCCGGTGGGGGTAGTGTTGGGGAACGTAGTAATTCAAAATTTTCCTACGATCACGCAAGATCTATCTAGGAGAAGCATAGCAACGAGCGGGGAGAGTGTGTCCACATACCCTCGTAGATCGAAAGCGGAAGCGTTAGGTTAACGTGGTTGATGTAGTCAAACGTCTTCACGATCTAACCGATCCAAGTACCGAACGTACGGCACCTCCGTGTTCAGCACACGTTCAGCTCGATGACGTCCCTCGAACTCTTGATCCAGCTAAGGGTCGAGGGAGAGTTCCGTCAGCACGACGGTGTTGGTGATATGATCCGTGTAGGGCTTCGCCTAAGCACTAAGACGCTATGACCGGAGGAGTAAACTGTGGAGGGGGCACCGCACACGGCTAAGAGAACAATTGATGTGTTATGGGGTGCCCCCCTGCCCCCGTATATAAAGGAGGGGAGGAGGAGGCTGGCCACAAGGGGGCGTGCCATGGGGAGGGACTCCTACTAGGACTCCAGTCCTAGTAGGATTCGCCCCCCCTTTTCCTTTCTACCGGAGGGGGAAAAGGGGAAGGAGAGGGAGTAGGAGAAGGAAAGGGGGTGGCGCCCCCTTCCCTAGTCCAATTCGGCCTCCTCCCTTGTGGGGGGCGTGATGAAGACATGTACCTAGGGTAGGGTAATAGGCCTGACCTAGACACCCTTCCCAAGGACATTACCTAAAAATCAAGGATACTCAAAGGACAAACACCATCCACTCGACCATGAAACATTCCACTCGGAAAACCCAATTCCATTCGACTTGGGTGTACTCACTCGGCCACATCAGAAATCACTCGGGTGGCAGAAGATCTAAAGTCACTCAGAACAGCAACGGTCATGCGTTCACTCCGTAGTCTTAATGGTCTTTTATGCACCTTTATTGCTGGCGTTACCAGTAACGTCCTATCTTTATGTACATTGAACCCTGTGTAACTGAGGGCCGGAGGGGTCTGGAGAACTCTATATAAGCCACCCCCTCCACAGGCACAAGGGTTCGCACCCCTTGTAACTTCACGCATAATCCAATCGACCAAGCCCCCGGGCACCGAGACGTAGGGCTGTTACTTCCTCTGAGAAGGGCCTGAACTCGTAAATCTTGCGTGCACAACTTCACCGTAGATAAGATCTTGCCTCCTCATACCTACCCCCCATTGGCGCCCACCTTGGGGCCGGTGTCTTAGCGACTTTCCGGTGAGGTTGCAGTTTCTCCGATTCCCATCATCATGGTTTCTGGTGGCGGTTTGGCTGAAGGCCGCGAGATCCGTCTCGGCGCGCTTGTCTTCATCGCCGACGACTCCGCCTGGCTCCAGGAGGCCCCCCTCGACGTCGAGACACTCCCCGTCCGTGGGGCGACGCACTTTCGCGCGTGCGTTCGCGGCGTCCTTCTGCGGCAGCCGTCGACTCAGTATCGGTCGGCTCCCGCGGTATCTTCGCTCCCCGTTGCTCGCCATCGCAAGCGATCCAGTCAGTCGCGATTCAGCGGTGGGTGAAGCACGCGGTGGCACGCCAGTCGGCCACCCCTCATGTCGCGGCAATCGAGCCCGACGAATCTCTCTACGGCATGTTCGATCTGTCGACTGGCTCCGTCGAGACCCTGTCCGAGTGTGACAGCAGTGACCCTGCGGCGGAGGTCCTGATGGTCGACACGCCATGCAGCCCGCCTGGTATGCGTCGCAATGGCAGCGGCGACGGCAACGGCGATCCGTCGCGTATTCACGAAGAGTACCACCCCGAAACTCTCTCTTCGCAGCAGAGGGAGGAACTTCACCGCCGCAACTAGGAGGTGCTCCACACGCCCATCGTCGGAGAGACCTCTGAGGCTCAGGCCTTGGAGGCAGCGCGCCAAGCAACTCTGGCTGAGCGCACTCGACTGGAGAACCTTCAGCATGCACTCGACGAGCGCGCTCGGCAGCAGATCCCTGAGTCCAGTCGACGATGGCAATTGTTCCCGCCTCAACCTCAGGTATACCACACTCCAATTCAGAATCTTACAGCTGTAGCCCGCATACAGAGTCTATTCAGCCATCCCAGTCGGAGGCTGGAAGAGGTTTGATGCAGATCCGGGCTTTGCTCCGGGCAGCAGGAGAGTAGAACACAGCAGTGTCTCAGCCACGGAACAGAATCCATAGCAGGTCTGTGGTGGCCGACACAGTCCAGTCGGCTCACAAACCTAGATCGCCTCAGCGGCGTGAAGGGCGAGGACATCGTCAAGAGCAATATTTGGGTCGGAACCATGAGCAGTATGATCGTCGACTTGGCCGTGATGACCGCCGTCGAGTGCCTACACCCCCTCCGAGGGGCGGATCATATGTGCCCCGGCATTATGATGACAGGCGCCCGTACAGCGATGAGTGGAGGTTTCCAGTCAACCCAAGAGATCCAGGGTTTGATGTGAGGTCAATTTTGGTGCAAGGTTTGGTCGACAGGAACCGAGCACACAAAGAAGGGCAAGACAGAGATCGCCCGAGTGGAAGCAGAGTACACATGTTTCAGGTCCCGAGTGTTTTAGCAGAGCCATCAGAGCTGCTGAGATCCCTCCCAACTTCAGGTTGGCGACTGGGGTTAGTAAGTTTACCGGTGAGTCGAAGCCTGACACTTGGCTAGAAGATTACCGAGTAGCTGTACAGGTCGGTGGTGGAAATGATGAGGTAGCAATGAAGCATCTTCCTCTGATGTTAGAAGGTTCGGCCAGAGCATGGCTGAATTAGTTGGCCCCAGGCAGTATATTCAGCTGGGAAGAGCTAGCCCGAGTGTTTGTCAGAACTTTTGAGGGTACTTGCAAACGACCAGCGGGGTTGGCAGAATTGCAACATTGTGTACAAAAGCCAAATGAGACTTCGAGAGATTACATTCAGAGGTGGACCACTTTGCATCACACAGTGGAAAATGTATCTCAGCATCAAGCAGTCTGCGCCTTCAAGGAGGGCGTCCGGTATCGGGAGCTTAACCTGAAATTCGGTCGGATGGGAGACATGACTCTGACCCGAATGATGGAAATAGCCACTCGGTACGCCAACGGTGAAGAAGAGGATCGACTCCGCAATGGAAAGGGCAAACCAGTCGCCCAAGACACCGGATGAGGTAGGAAGCAGAAACGCAAAGCCAAGCCAGCAGGGCCTGGTGAAGCTGTAGCAGTTGTGACTCAAGGAAAATTTAAGGGGAAGCCTAAAGGGCCTTGGATCCCCAAGAAGGTGAAAGATCAAGCAGGAAATGATGTGTTGGATTTGCCATCTCACATTCACACCAAGAAGGATGAAGAGGGTAATCTGATTTATCCTAAACACACCACTCGACAATGTCGGCTCCTAATCCAGCAGTTCCGAGAGAAACAGCCCAGTGAGAAGGAAAAGGAGTCTGATAAGGATGAGGACAAGGAAGAAGATGATGATGTTTTTTCCAACGTCAATTCCACTTTGGTGATTTTTGCTGACATTGACAGCAAAAGTCGACTGAAGGTCATCAACAGAGAAGTAAACATGGTTGCTCCGGCAACACCGACATATTTGAAGTGGTCCAAGACTCCCATCACATTCGACCAGTCTGACCACCCACCGCGTGTTGCCACCCTCGGGAGGCAAGCGTTGGTGGTCGACCCAGTCGTTGGGGGTACCCGACTGACCAAGGTCTTGATGGACGGATGCAGCGGCTTGAACATCCTGTATGCTGAGACTCTCCGAGGGATGAGCATTCCGATGTCAAAGCTCAGTGAAAGCAACATGCGATTCCACGGAGTCATCCCTGGGAAGAAAGCCGATTCACTCGGCCAGATCACTCTTGATGTGGTTTTTGGTGATTCGAACAATTACCGAAAGGAAAAGTTGACATTTGAAGTTGTGGATTTTCATAGTGCCTATCATGCTATCCTGGGAAGGACTGAATATGCTCGTTTCATGGCTCGACCATGCTATGTATACCTCAAGCTGAAGATGCCTGGCCCTAGGGGCGTGATCACAGTCACTGGTAATCGGCAGCGAGCAGAAGAGTGCCTCCAGAAGGGCTCAAAGATTGCCGACGAATAAATGGCAGCAGTTGAAATGGAAGAGTACAAGAAGACTGTAGATCCGAGTGATTTGTTGAGAGCTAAGAAGCCTGCTTCAGATTCTGCATTTCAGTCGTCTGGTGAGACAAAATCAGTTCATATTCACCCGACCGATCCCAGCGCTGCTCCGACTCATATCTCGACAACACTCGACGGCAAATAGGAAGAAGCGCTCATCCAGTTCCTCCATGAGAACTAGGACATATTCGCATGGAAACCTTCTGACATGCCTGGTGTACCCAGGGGACTGGTTGAGCACCGTTTGCAAGTCGACCCGAAGGCAAAACCAGTCAAAGAGCATCTCCGACGATCCGCCGTGGAGAAGAGAAAGGCAATTGGCGAGGAAGTGGCTAGGCTTCTGGCAGCTGAGTTCATCCGAGAGATTTACCACTCCGAGTGGCTCGCCAACGTCGTCATGGTTCCCAAGAAAGATGATTCACTCCGTATGTGTATCGACTTCAAGCATATCAATCGGGCCTGCCTGAAAGATCACTTCCCTCTTCCCCGCATCGATCAGATAGTTGACTTGACTGCGGGATGTGAGCGATTGTTCTTCCTGGATGCATATTCCGGGTACCATCAGATCCGACTGTATGGACCCGATGAAATAAAAACAACTTTTATCACCCCATTCGGGTGCTTTTGCTATGTTACCATGCCATTTGGTCTCAAGAATGCTGGTGCCACATTCATGCGCATGATACAGAAGTGCCTGCTCACTCAAATCAGTCGGAATGTGGAGGCATACATGGATGACATCGTGGTTAAGTCGCGTAAAGGTTCCGACCTGCTGACTGACCTCACTGAAACCTTTGCCAATCTGAGGAGATATGATATCAAGCTTAATCCATTGAAGTGTACGTTTGGAGTTCCAGGTGGCAAGTTACTCGGTTTCCTCATTTCCGAACGTGGGATCGATGCAAACCCAGAGAAGGTTGGTGCAATCCTCCGAATGAAACGCCCTGTGCGTGTACACGATGTTCAGAAGCTTACTAGTTGTTTGGCCGCTTTGAGTCGATTTATCTCTTGTCTCGGTGAAAAGGCATTTCCTCTTTACCGACTGATGAAGAAATCTGACAAGTTCGAGTGGACTCTTGAAGCTGACGCAGCGTTTGCAGAGCTCAAAACCCTGCTTTCTGCCCAGACGGTGCTTGCTGCTCCAATCAGCAAAGAGCCTTTATTGCTTTATATTGCAGCCACTGGACAAGTTGTCAGTATAGTACTCACGGTCGAGCAGTAAGAAGAAGGCAAAGCCTACAAGGTTCAATGCCTAGTGTACTATATTTTTGAAGTCTTAACCCCATCCAAGAAGAGATACCCTCATTATCAGAAGCTTGTCTATCGGATTTACTTGACCACAAAGAAGGTTGCGCATTACTTCTTAGATCATTCAATTACAGTCGTCAGCGACGCTCCATTGTCAGAAATTTTGAACAACAGAGATGCAACTAGTCGAGTGGCTAAATGGGAGATTGAACTCCTTCCGCTGGATATCAAATTCGAGGCAAAGAAAGCAATCAAATCCCAAGCAATAGCAGATTTTCTCGTCGAGTGGATTGAACAGCAACTGCCGACTCAAATTCAATCGGAACATTGGACTATATTCTTTGATGGGTCCAAGATGTTGAATGGTTCAGGTGCTGGAGTAGTCATGGTATCTCCGCGAGGCGACAAGCTCAGTTATGTTCTCCAGATTCACTTTGACTCCTCCAACAATGAAGCTGAATATGAGGCACTTCTGTACGAGTTGCGTATGGCCATTTCACTCGGCGTCCGGCGCCTAATGGTTTATGGCGACTCAGATTTGGTGGTCAATCAAGTGATGAAGGAATGGGATGTTAGGAGTCCATCTATGACTGGTTATTGCAATGCAGTGAGAAAATTGGAAAAGAAGTTCAAGGGGTTAGAGCTTCACCATATACCCTGACTGAAGAACCAAGCAGCTGATGACTTGGCAAAGATAGGTTCCAAGAGGGAACCAATTCCCAGCAATGTGTTTTTGGAGCATATTCACACACCATCAGTCCAAGAGGATCCCTTCACTGAAGATCCCCCATAGCCTAAGAGCCCTACTGATCCGACTGAAGTTGATATCCCAGCCGTGGTTGACTTGGTCATGGAGGTTTGTCATTCCTGATTGGACAGTGCCGTATATTGCATACATTCTCAGGAAAGAGCTCCCAGAGGATGAAGAAGAGGCTCGTCAGATTGTCCGTCGATCCAAAGCCTTTACTGTGATGGGTGGACAGCTGTACAGAGAGAGTGTTACTGGAGTCGCTCAGAAATGCATCACGTTAGAATAAGGCCGAATGATCCTCAATGATATCCACTCGGGGACCTGTGGTCACCATGCATCCTCTCGGACCATTGTGGCCAAAGCATATCGAGCAGGGTTTTACTGGCCACGGGCAAATGAGATGGCAAAGGAAATAGTTGATAAGTGCGAAGGCTGTCAGTTCTACTCCAACATGTCCCATAAACCTGCTTCAGCCTTGAAGACTATTCCACTCGTCTGGCCATTTGCTGTTTGGGGATTAGATATGGTCGGACCTTTGAGGACTGGCAGAAGTGGATTCACCCATGTGCTTGTAGCAGTCGACAAGTTCACAAAATGGATTGAAGCTAAACCTATCAAAAACCTTGAAGCAAGTACTATTGTCTGCTTCATCAGAGAGCTAACATTCAGATGTGGAGTTCCGCACAGCATCATCACAGATAATGGGTCAAACTTTGATTCAGATGAGTTCAGAGTTTTCTGCGCTTCCCAAGGCACTCGGGTCGACTATGCTTCAGTCGCCCACCCACAGTCGAATGGGCAAGCGAAAAGAGCAAACGGTTTGATCCTCAAAGGGCTGAAACCCCGATTGATGCGTGACCTCAAGCATGTAGCAGGCTCTTGGTTTGATGAGCTACCATCAGTACTTTGGGGATTGAGAACAACTCCAAATCGGTCGACTGGTCGAACTCCGTTCTTCTTAGTCTACGGGGCTGAAGCTGTGCTTTCGAGTGACTTACTTCACAATGCACCCCGAGTGGAAATTTTCTCAGAAACCGAAGCAGAACAAGCTCGGCAAGATGCTATTGATCTTCTGGAAGAGGAAAGAGAGATGGCCCTAATCTGGTCGACCATTTATCAACAAGACCTTCGTCAATTCCATGCTAGAAACGTGAGAGGTCGGGCATTTCAAGAGGGGGACCTGGTTCTCTGAGTGGATCAGCAACGGCCACACTAGCTTGCTCCCGCTTGGGAAGGACCCTTCATCATCACCAAGGTGCTCCACAACAGAGCGTATCACCTCTACAATGTGGAGCACAATAAAGACGAGCCCCGCGCTTGGAATGCAGAGCTGCTCCGCCATTTTTATACTTAAGCATTCAGACTGTTGAGATGTAATAAGAAGTACCTCTTAGTTTGTTTATCAAAGACACAGTTTTTCAGTCTCCTAAAATGATTGTTGTTGTTTATACGTGTGTTCAAAATCCCCCAGTGGGTGGCTTAGCTGCGAATCCGTTTCGCCTAAGTTTCAAAAAAGAAAATCCTACCGAGTGAAGAGCAAGCCTCTCACTCGGGGGCTTAGCCGCGAACCTGATTCGCCTAAGTTTGAAAAATCCTACCGAGTGAAGAGCAAGCCTCTCACTCGGGGGCTTAGCTGCAGTCCCATACTCGCCTAAGTTTTAAAAATCCCACCGAGTGAAGAGCAATCCTCTCACTCGGGGGCTTAGCCGCGAAGCCGATTCACCTAAGTTTGAAAAAATCCTACCGAGTGAAGAGCAAGCCTCTCACTCGGGGGCTTAGCTGTAGTTCTGTACTCGCCTAAGTTTGAAAAAATCCCACCGAGTGAAGAGAAATCCTCTCACTCGGGGGCTTAGCTGCAGTTCCGTACTCGCCTAAGTTTGAAAAAATCCCACCAAGTGAAGAGCAATCCTCTCACTCGAGGTCTTAGCTGCAGTTCCGTACTTGCCTAAGTTTGAAAAAATCCCACCGAGTGAAGAGCAATCCTCTCACTCGGGGGCTTAGCTGCAGTTCCGTACTCGCCTAAGTTTGAAAAAATCCCACCGAGTGAAGAGCAATCCTCTCACTCGGGGGCTTAGCCGTGGTTCCGTAATCGCCTCACTTAAACACGCCACACACTCCGTCCTGATCCGCAAGGACGACGAGGTACAGGTCGACTGAGACCTTCTCCTCAGAGCTGCGCCACAAGTACAACGTGCGCTCCATCCTGATCCGCAAGGACGACGAGGTGCAGGTCGACTGCGACCTTCTCCCCAGAACTGCGCCACAAGTACAACGTGCGCTCCATCCTGATCCGCAAGGACGACGAGGTGCAGGTCGACTGCAACCTTCTCCTCAGAGATATATCACAAGTACAAAAGACTGTTCCGAGTGAAGAGACAAGTTCCACTCGGAGATAAAGACAAGCATATTTAAGGAAAAACCAAGTTCAGATAAATCCCATGAGGTTCCAGACCGCACATCAAAGTACTCGGGCATCAGGCCCGAAGGAGTTTAACGGTTACAAAACCACTCGGCATACCGAGGCAAATTTAAACGGGTCACAAAGAGTTTGTTCACTCCGCAGGAGGAGGGCTGGCAGGCTCGACGAACTCATCCAGGTCGATTCCATCTGCAATCCGAGTGGCAGCGGCAATAAAAGTCTCCATGAAGGATTGGAAGTCAAGCTTCTTGGTGTTGGCAACCTTGATTGCCGCTAGCTTCTCTTCTTTGGCTTCCTTGTAGTGGACGCGAATCAGAGACAGAGCCACATCAGCACCACACCGTGTAGAAGACTTCTTCCATTCCTGCACTCGACCGGGGATCTCATTGAGTCGAGTCATCAGAGACTCGAGGTCATTCTGGAGCGTCTCCCTGGGCCAGAGCGCTGTGTCGATCCGCGGCACCACAACCTTCAGTCGAGCGAGGTAGTCGACGACGCCAGCAAGACGGGATTCCAGTCGGAGCACGTTCATGGCAGCTTCATCCTTAATACGGGAGTTGATGGGGTCCAAGCTCGTTTCGATTCGACCAGTCTCTGCCTCGAAGTTTTGACAGAATTCTGCACTTATAGAGAAACAATGAGTCGGCGGTTATATGACTAGTCGACGAAAGCAAATCAATCGGACGAAGAAAAGTACCTTCAAGCATGAGGAATAACTTCTTGGCGAGTCCTCCCAGATAATTCTCCAGCTCATCTCTCTTGCGGGTGATGTCTTCCACTTTGTCGGTCAGGGTCCCTTTGTCCTTCTTCAGTCGAGTCACCTCTTTGTTGGCTTCATCAAGGGCAGCCTTCAACTTGGTGTTCTCTTCCTCCAGCTTTCCGACTGAGGCCACCTTCTGGTCGGCGAGCGCCGTTTTCTCTTCTGCCATTTTCTGTGCGGCCGCAAGATCAGAGTCCTTCTTCTCCAAAGCCTGTCTCATTGTTTCTACAAAGAATAATGTTTGAGCTAGAAAAAGGAAGGAAAAGATGGCAGGAGAATCAGTCGTCGAGTTTTTCATACCAGCAGCATCATCCTTAGCCTTCTGCAAATTCATCTTGGCCAACTCTAGATCAAGATTGAGCTGGATCTCCTTCTGCTCCAAGTCAGTGAACCGAGCTCCAAGTTCACAAGATTTCTGTGGTCAAAGGATAGTCAGTCGACAGACACAAAGATTGGTTGCTTCCGAGCAATAAAGTAACAAGCTCAAAGAGTTCTAAGACTACTGCCGAATCAAACATTCAACACTAGTCTCGGGGACTACATCCAGTGGGTGCACTCAGCGTGCCCCCACTGGTTTGACTTTTTGATTGACTTGGTCCGTCCAGTCGGAAAAAAGAGAGAAAGATATTACTTGTTCTCAGACCATAGCCGACTGCCCGCAGTCGACTACGGTCTCGGGGACTACACCCAGTGGGTGCACTCAGTGTGCCCCCACTGGTTCAGGTTCCACTCAACATGATCTGTTCAGAGCGAGTGGAAAAGTTCTGTTCAAAGACCCCCGCCGAATCAAACATTCGACGGTGATCTCGGGGACTACACCCAATGGGTGCACTCAGCGTGCCCCCACTGGTTCAAAGATTCAATCGATACAACCTAGTCGACTCAAGAGGAAACATTATTCAGCAGAAATTGAAACACCCAGTGGGTGTACAGATGCAAAGTGCAGACTGACAAATAGATGCACAGTAAAGGTTTTCAGGTACCATATCCTAACAGAACAAGCGTCAAGCCAGAAGATCAGTCGGAAATAAGCTAACCTGGACGTTGGCTGGAGTGTTGAGCTGGCGTCATAAGCAGCTTGACTGGCCTCGCGAACCACTTTCATCTGCTCCATCATAATGCCTGCCTAGCATATAGCTTCCTTGGCAGCACTCACTTGATCTTCTGGGACGTGATGAGTAGTGAAAAGTGAAGACGGCAGATCAGCTGCAACCTGTGCAGTCGACGCTGAAGGCTATGCACTCGACAATGGAACGCCAAAAGTAACAGAAGCCCGGTTGAGGTCTCCGGACTGCTGAATCGCTGGTTCCGTCGCCAGCATCGACTGGGGCATCTTGCTAGTTGATGCTTTCCTGCCCGAGGTCCTGCCCCTCCTTCCCGTGGGCCTCAGTGGCACATCTTCGTCGTTGTCTGGAAGTTCAATAACATTGGGCGGAGCTGCAAAGGAATCAATCCCAAGAGTTCAGTCGACCGTCAAAATGGCTGATAGAGTAAAGACAAGATGACAAGAGTTATACCCGCGTTGGAAGTGACTGCGTCTTCCATCTCCTCCTCATCATCATCTTTATAAACAGAAGTTCGAGAGGTAGCAGCACTGCAAATTTCAAAATACACTCGGTCAGAACAGGAAAATGAGTCCACCAAAGATCAAGTCGTGCAAAACTAAGAAGTCAAGCTAAAGGATTACCCAGAAGCGACGGGAATGGCCACTTCGATTTTTGGCAAGGCCTTCTGAGGCTTTGATGGCGCGACTTTGGGCTGCTGCGGAGCTTTCTCAGTCGGCACGAGAGAAGTTGTTCGAGTGCGCTTTGAGGTCTGACCAGTCACCTTGCCACAAACACTCGCCGGGTCTTGCCTATGCTTGGAGCGTCTTTCTGAACGAGGTGGAGACTCGACTTCCTCGCCATTGCTTGAGTCTTCGCTCTCCTCGTCTTCCTCCCCATCAGATCGCCACTCGCCGCTGTCACCTCCGCTCACCTCTCCCTCTTGCTCCTGTTCCTGCACTTGCTCTCCGTTGGGCATTGAGTACATCTCAGTATAAATCTGCAAAGCACGGGATTGAACAGATATCAGTCGGTTTCGAGAACTATTATGTATCAGGACAAATGGATACTCGAAGGAAAAGGTCAGACCTTATCCGGCTCGCTGGTGTTGTCGAGTGGAGGAATTCTCCTGGACCCCCTAGGGTTGTCCTTGTTGCCAGTGATGCCCTGCAACCACTGCGCCACCGTCTCCTTGTCAACTTCCTCTGGGTGGATCCGCGTGGTGTCGTCGATGCCCGAGTACATCACATCGGATGATCACGAGCTTGAAGTGGCTGGATGCGTCGACTGAGAAAAACCTCTAACAAATCCATGCCAGTCACGCCATCACGAATGAGCTGAACCACTCGGTCAACCAACATGTTCACCTCTACTTTCTCCGCTGGAGTCACTTTCAAGGAAGAGGGCTTCTCAACTCGGTCCATGGAAAAGGGGGAAGCCCAGTCGAGTGACCAGGAGTCGGCTGGTCTTTGCAGTAGAACCAGGTCAACTGCCACCCTCTAATTGAGTCGGGAAGAATCATAGCAGGGAAAGTACTTTTACCCCTCATCTGGATCCCTAGACCTCCACACATCTGGATCACATGCATCCTCTCATCACTTGGATTAGCCTTTTTAACATACTGGGAACGACAAGTGAAAATGTGTTTGAAGAGGCCCCAGTGCGGTTGACAACCCAGGAAGTTCTCACAGATGGACACAAATGCGGCGAGGTATGTGATGGTGTTGGGAGAAAAGTGGTGGAGTTGGGCTCCAAAAAAGTTCAGAAAACCCCGGAAAAAAGGATGGGGAGGCAAAGAGAAACCGCGGTCGACGTGGGTCGCAAGAAGGACACACTCACCATCCTGCGGCCGCGGCTCGGTCTTGTCCTCCGGAAGTCGCCAGGAACCATGGGGAATCAGTCCCCCTCGACCATATCCTCCAGATCCTCCTGCTGGATCGTGGAGCGGATCCAATCGCCCTGGATCCACCCTCGCGGCAGACCAGATCTCGACGACGAACCTCCCCGACTCGTCTTCTTGCCCTTCGCCTTCGCCGTGTCGTCTTCTCTTTCCCCATCGCAGCAGGTTGAGCTTGGATTGAGCGGCGGCGCCGAGAGTGGAGGCGGACGCAATGGAGAAGCAGAGGAGGAAGAAGAGAAATGGGGCGCACTATGCAAAAAACCCCGACCCCGATGCCTTATATGAGCCTTCTCCCGAGTGACTAACTCGTGGGCCCAGGAAATCCTGTCAAATCCTGCAACAGTCGCGCGCTCGATACATGGCGATAAAGGTGGCGCAAAGATCGAGGCGTCCCTGCCTAATTTGTTCCATTTTCTGCGGCCCTCTCCGTCCCGCGCGCTTCTCCAAATTTCGAATCCCGTGAGATCCGGGAATGGCAGTGAAGTCAATCGCGCCGAAGATTTTATACCATGACAACACTCGAAGCTTATCAGCAAAGTTCACTCGACAGTTTAAGAATGGATCAAGGCGACTGAAAATGAAGTCGAAGTTGTTATGTGGTTCGTCAATCCAAGTAAAATGCTTCTGAAGCATGAAAACTGGGTCGAAACCAACTTCAACTCCTTTTTCCACTCGAACCCAGAACCATTCGGGGGCTAATGATGAATACATGTACCTAGGGTAGGGTAATAGGCCTGACCTAGACACCCTTCCCAAGGACATTACCTAAAAATCAAGGATACTCAAAGGACAAACACCATCCACTCGACCATGAAACATTCCACTCGGAAAACCCAATTCCATTCGACCTGGGTGTACTCACTCGACCACATCAGAAATCACTCAGGTGGCAGAAGATCTAAAGTCACTAAGAACAGCAACGGTCAAGCGTTCACTCCGTAGTCTTAATGATCATTTATGCACCTTTATTGCTGGCGTTACCAGTAACGTCCTATCTTTATGTACATTGAACCCTGTGTAACTGAGGGCCGGAGGGGTCTGGCGAACTCTATATAAGCCACCCCCCTCCTCAGGCACAAGGGTTTGCACCCCTTGTAACTTCACGCATAATCCAATCGACCGAGCCCCCGGGCACCGAGACGTAGGGCTGTTACTTCCTCTGAGAAGGGCCTGAACTCGTAAATCTTGCGTGCACAACTTCACCGTAGCTAAGATCTTGCCTCCTCATACCTACCCCCCATTCCACTGTCAGACTTAGAACCACGACAGGGCGCACTAACCCCTTGTGGGCTGGTTAGCCTCCCTTCTATGGCCATATGGCCCATATCTTTCTCGGGGGGTTCCGGTAACCCCTCCAGTACTCCAGTATGTACCCGATACACTCTGGAACCCTTCCGGTGTCCGAATACTACCTTCCAATATATCAATCTTTACCTTTCGGCCATTTCGAGACTCCTCATCATGTCCGTGATCTCATCCGGGACTCCGAACAAACTTCGGTCACCAAAACACACAACTCATAATACAAATCATCATTGAATGTTAAGCGTGCGGACCCTACGGGTTCGAGAACTATGTAGACATGACTGACGGTGTCCTGGACTAGGGGGTACTCACCACGTCATCTCCTGATCTGTTAGATTGGGCCGAGGACCCCCATGGCTGTATACTCATGGGCCAGTTCGGACTGCTGCCGCATACAAGGAAGATTCCACAAGACTTGGTGATCAAGACAAGGACTCCTCCCCACCGGCGTATTCGGCTAGGACTCTTGTTATCCTAGGCCTCTGGTGCATTATATAAACCGAGGCCAGGCCAGTCGATAGATACAAAAACAATCATAATCATAGGCTAGCTTCTAGGGTTTAGCCTCTACGATCTCGTGGTAGATCAACTCTTGTAATACTCATATCATCAAGATCAATCAAGCAGGAAGTAGAGTATTACCTCCATCGAGAGGCCCGAACCTGGGTAAACATTGTGTCCCCCGTCTCCTGTTACCATCGATCCTAGACGCACAGTTCGGGACCCCCTGCCCGAGATCCGCCGGTTTTGACACCGACATTGGTGCTTTCATTGAGGGTTCCGCTGTGTGATCGGCAAAAGGATCAATGGCTCGACTACAGATCAACTGCGACGTCGGCTTCTTCGTCACCGGCTCGGCCGGTCACCTTGGCTGGACCGAGGACTGCGCCCTACCTCTGATCGTCATGTTCGGATGAGGGCCTTCATCAACATCAACTCCGATCTCTATCAAGATCATGGAGGAATCATCCAGGGAGCCCGGGGGCTCAACGTCAACATTGCCCTCGGGCGACCGTGCTGTTTTTCTGGACAGCGAACTTGTATCCGCCGCCACCGTCTCCTCAAGTGTCGTTTTAACGATTGCTTCAGTAGAATTGTGCGGAATTGAGTCTACAACAACCCTGGAAAATTTCATCGAGTTCCGATGGAGGAATCTCTGGCAATCCGCGATATACCGGAGCCGTGTCAAATCTGGACGGGAATCTGGACGAGTTTAGGGCGTGGTCTCCAGAGCCCAGCTCGGAGGTCCTTTGGAAGATCCAATCGTTCATCTACTGCGGAATTCCCATATCTACCACCCCTCCAAATTTCAGCTCGATCCGACCGTCCAAACTTCGGGAACCTTCCGATTAGTGCATCACTTTTCAGATCTGTTTTCTGCGCGAAAACGAATCCGACCCGAGTTCGTCTTTTTTATGAATGGGATTTCGGACATCCTTTTTGAAGGACGTTTTGTATGGGGTATTGTGTTTTGTTCCCGAACACATCCCACTAACTTTAAAATATTTTGAACATGACCTTCACCATCATGCTGGTGTCAAACCAGTCCGGCAATATTGCTCCACGGCTGCCGACCTGCGCTAGACACGTCATCACTTTGTTGAGCCGAGCTCAAATTCTTATCATCTCACCAAGCCGAACAGGAGTTCGGCATCGTGAAGGATAAATCATCACCAACATCGCTGCCCCATGGATTACACGGAGTGGGTGTTGGAAATATGCCCTAGAGGCATGTGTGGATACATAGACAACACCATGTCCCTAGTAAGCCTCTAGTTGACTAGCTCATTGATCAATAGATGATTACGGTTTCCTGACCATGGACATTGGATGTCGTTGATAACGGGATGACATCATTAGGAGAATGATGTGATGGACAAGACCCAATCCTAAGCCTAGCACAAGATCGTGTAGTTCGTTTGCTAAGAGCTTTTCTAATGTCAAGTATCATTTCCTTAGACCATGAGATTGTGCAACTCCCGGATCCCGTAGGAATGCTTTGGGTGTACCAAACGTCACAACGTAACTGGGTGGCTATAAAGGTGCACTATAGGTATCTCCGAAAGTGTCTGTTGGGTTGGCACGAATCGAGACTGGGATTTGTCACTCCGTGTAAACAGAGAGGTATCTCTGGGCCCACTCGGTAGGACATCATCATAATGTGCACAATGTGACCAAGGAGTTGATCATGGGATGATGTGTTACGGAACGAGTAAATAGACTTGCCGGTAACGAGATTGAACAAGGTATCGGGATACCGACGATCGAATCTCGGGCAAGTACTATACCAGTAGAGAAAGGGAATTGTATACGGGATTGATTGAATCCTCGACATCGTGGTTCATCCGATGAGATCATCGAGGAGCATGTGGGAGCCAACATGGGTATCCAGATCCCGCTGTTGGTTATTGACCGGAGAGTCGTCTCGGTCATGTCTGCATGGTTCCCGAACCCGTAGTCTACAGACTTAAGGTTCGGTGACGCTAGGGTTGTAGAGATATTAGTATGCGGTAACTCGAAAGTTGTTCGGAGTCCCGGATGAGATCCTGGACGTCACGAGGAGTTCCGGAATGGTCCGGAGGTAAAGATTTATATATGGGAAGTCTTATTTTGGTCGCTGGAAAAGTTTCGCGCATTATCGGTATTGTACCGGGAGTGCCGAAAGGGGTCCGGGGGTCCACCAAGGGCGTCCACCCGCCCCGGGGGGACACATGGGCTGTAGGGGTGTGCGCCTTGGCCTATATGGGCCAAGGGAACCAGCCCCATGAGGCCCATGCGCCAAGAGATAAGGGAAAGGGAGGGTCCTAAAGGGGGAAGGCACCTGCGAGGTG
Organism: Aegilops tauschii subsp. strangulata; assembly: GCF_002575655.3. Classification (NCBI taxonomy): domain Eukaryota; kingdom Viridiplantae; phylum Streptophyta; class Magnoliopsida; order Poales; family Poaceae; genus Aegilops; species Aegilops tauschii. The sequence continues at coordinate 259,248,541 of NC_053039.3, read as the reverse complement.
CCTTGGGGAGGATGGACTTCTCCCTGGCCGCACCCTTCCTTGGAGGAAGGGCCAAGGCTGCGCCCCCCCTCTCCCTTGGCCCTATATATAGTGGGGGGAGGGAGGGCAGCAATACCTAAGCCCTGGCGCCTCCCTCTCCCTCCCGTGACACATCTCCCTCCTCCCGCAGCGCTTGGCAAAGCCCTGTTGGAATCCCGCTACTTCCACCACCACGCCGTCGTGCTGCTGGATCTCCATCAACCTCTCCTCCCCCCTTGCTGGATCAAGAAGGAGGAGACGTCGCTGCTCCGTACGTGTGTTGAACGCGGAGGTGCCGTCCGTTCGGCACTAGGATCATCGGTGATTTGGATCACGACGAGTTCGACACCATCAACCCCGTTCTCTTGAACGCTTCCGCTCGCGATCTACAAGGGTATGTAGATGCACTCCTTCCCTCTCATTGCTAGTAAACTCCATAGATTGATCTTGGTGATGCGTAGAAAATTTTGAATTTCTGCTACGTTCCCCAACAGTGGTATCAGAGCCAGGTTTATGCGTAGTTTCTATGCACGAGTAGAACACAAAGTAGTTGTGGGCGTCGATTTTGTCAATTTACTTGCCGTTACTAGTCTTATCTTGATTCGGCGGCATCGTGGGATGAAGTGGCCCGGACCGACCTTACACGTACTCTTACGTGAGACAGGTTCCACCGACTGACATGCACTAGTTGCATAAGGTGGCTAGCGGGTGTCTGTCTCTCCCACTTTAGTCGGATCGGATTCGATGAAAAGGGTCCTTATGAAGGGTAAATAGAAATTGGCATATCACGTTGTGGCTTTTGCGTAGGTAAGAAACGTTCTTGCTAGAATCCCATAGCAGCCACGTAAAACATGCAACAACAATTAGAGGACATCTAACTTGTTTTTGCAGGGTATGCTATGTTATGTGATATGGCCAAAAGGATATGATGAATGATATATGTGATGTATGAGATTGATCATGTTCTTGTAATAGGAATCACGACTTGCATGTCGATGAGTATGACAACCGGCAGGAGCCATAGGAGTTGTCTTAATTTATTGTATGACCTGCGTGTCAATGAAAATGCCATGTAATTACTTTACTTTATTGCTAACCGTTAGCCATAGTAGTAGAAGTAATAGTTGGCGAGACAACTTCATGAAGACACAATGATGGAGATCATGGTGTCATGCCGGTGACGAAGGTGATCATGCCGCGCCTCGAAGATGGAGATCAAAAGGTGCAAGATGATATTGGCCATATCACGTCACTTTATGATTTGCATGTGATGTTTATCACGTTTACATCTTATTTGCTTAGAACGACGGTAGCATAAATAAGATGATCCCTCACTAAAATTTCAAGAGACGTGTTCCCCCTAACTGTGCACCGTTGCGAAGGTTTGTTGTTTCAAAGTACCACGTGATGATCGGGTGTGATAGATTCTAACGTTCGAATACAACGGGTGTTGACGAGCCTAGCATGTACAGACATGGCCTCGGAACACATGCGAAACACTTAGGTTGACTTGACGAGCCTAGCATGTACAGACATGGCCTCGGAACACAAGAGATCGAAAGGTCGAACATGAGTCGTATAGTAGATGCGATCAACATGGAGATGTTCACCGATGATGACTAGTCCGTCTCACGTGATGATCGGACACGGCCTAGTTTGACTCGGATCATGTATCACTTAGATGACTAGAGGGATGTCTATCTGAGTGGGAGTTCATTAAATAATCAGATGAACTTCATTATCATGAACATAGTCTAAAGGACTTTGCAAATTATGTCATAGCTTACGCTTTAGTTCTACTCTTTAAGATATGTTCCTAGAGAAAATTTAGTTGAAAGTTGATAGTAGCAATTATGCGGACTGGGTCCGTAAACTGAGGATTGTCCTCATTGCTGCACAGAAGGCTTATGTCCTTAATGCACCGCTCAGTGTGCTGAACCTCGAGCGTCGTCTGTAGATGTTACGAAACATCTGACATACACGTTTTGATGACTACGTGATAGTTCAGTGCGTAATGCTAACGGTTTAGAATTGTGGCACCAAAGACGTTTCTGTTGGGAATCGTAGCAGAATTTAAAATTCTCCTACGCTCACCAAGATCCATCTATGGAGTATACTAGCAACGAGGGGAAAGGAGTGCATCTACATACCCTTGTAGATCGCGAGCGGAAGCGTTCCAATGAACGTGGATGACGGAGTCGTACTCGCCGTGATTCAAATCACCGATGACCGAGTGCCGAACGGACGGCACCTCCGCGTTCAACACACGTACGGTGCAGCGACGTCTCCTCCTTCTTGATCCAGCAAGGGGAAGGAGAGGTTGATGGAGATCCAGCAGCACGACGGCGTGGTGGTGGATGTAGCGGGTCTCGGCAGGGCTTCGCCGAGCTTCTGCGAGAGGGAGAGGTGTAGCAGGGGAGGAGGGAGGCGCCCAAGGCTGTTGTGCTACTGCCCTCCCTCCCCCCCTTTATATAGGCCCCCTGGGAGGGGGGGGGCGCCGGCCAAGTCCCATCTAGATGGGGGGGGGGGCGGCGGCCAGGGGGGTAACTTACCCCCCAAGTCAAGTGGGGCGCCCCCCACCCTAGGGTTTCCAACCCTAGGCGCAGGGGGGAGGCCCATGGGGGGCGCCCCAGCCCACTAAGGGCTGGTTGCCTTCCCACTTCAGCCCATGGGGCCCTCCGGGACAGGTGGCCCCACCCGGTGGACCCCCGGGACCCTTCCGGTGGTCCCGGTACAATACCGATAACCCCCGAAACTTTCCCGGTGGCCGAAACTGGACTTCCTATATATAATTCTTCACCTCCGGACCATTTCGGAACTCCTCGTGACGTCCGGGATCTCATCCGGGACTCCGAACAAGTTTCGGGTTTCCGCATACTCATATCTCTACAACCCTAGCGTCACCGAACCTTAAGTGTGTAGACCCTACGGGTTCGGGAGACATGCAGACATGACTGAGACGCCTCTCCGGTCAATAACCAACAGCGGGATCTGGATACCCATGTTGGCTCCCACATGTTCCACGATGATCTCATCGGATGAACCACGATGTCGAGGATTCAATCAATCCCGTATACAATTCCCTTTGTCAATCGGTATGTTACTTGCCCGAGATTCGATCGTCGGTATCCCAATACCTTGTTCAATCTCGTTACGAGCAAGTCTCTTTGCTCGTACCGCAATGCATGATCCCGTGACTAACGCCTTAGTCACATTGAGCTCATTATGATGATGCATTACCGAGTCGGCCCAGAGATACCTCTCCGTCACACGGAGTGACAAATCCCAGTCTCGATCCGTGCCAACCCAAGAGACACTTTCGGAGATACCCGTAGTGCACCTTTATAGTCACCCAGTTATGTTGTGACGTTTGGCACACCCAAAGCACTCCTACGGTATCCGGGAGTTGCACAATCTCATGGTCTAAGGAAAAGATACTTGACATTGGAAAAGCTCTAGCAAACGAAACTACACGATCTTTTATGCTATGCTTAGGATTGGGTCTTGTCCATCACATCATTCTCCTAATGATGTGATCCCGTTATCAATGACATCCAATGTCCATAGTCAGGAAACCGTGACTATCTATTGATCAATGAGCTAGTCAACTAGAGGCTTACCAGGGACACGTTGTGGTCTATGTATTCACACATGTATTACGATTTCCGGATAATACAATTATAGCATGAACAATAGACAATTATCATGAACAAAGAAATATAATAATAACCATTTATTATTGCCTCTAGGGCATATTTCCAACAGTCTCCCACTTGCACTAGAGTCAATAATCTAGTTACATTGTGATGAATCGAACACCCATTGCGTCCTGGTGTTGATCATGTTTTGCTCTAGGGAGAGGTTTAGTCAACGGATCTGCTACATTCAGGTCCGTATGTACTTTACAAATATCTATGTCTCCATTTTGAACACTTTCACGGATGGAGTTGAAGCGACGCTTGATATGCCTGGTCTTCCTGTGAAACCTGGGCTCCTTGGCAAGGGCAATAGCTCCAGTGTTGTCACAGAAGAGAGTCATCGGGCTCGACGCATTGGGAATCACCCCTAGGTCGGTAATGAACTCCTTCATCCAGACTGCTTCCTGTGCTGCCTCCGAGGCTGCCATGTACTCCGCTTCACATGTAGATCCCGCCACGACACTTTGCTTGCAACTCCACCAGCTTACTGCTCCTCCATTCAAAATATACACGTATCCGGTTTGTGACTTCGAGTCATCCAGATCTGTGTCGAAGCTAGCGTCGACGTAACCCTTTACGACGAGCTCTTCGTCACCTCCATAAACGAGAAACATATCCTTAGTCCTCTTCAGGTACTTCAGGATATTCTTGACCGCTGTCCAGTGTTCCATGCCGGGATTACTTTGGTTCCTTCCTACCAAACTTACGGCAAGGTTTACATCAGGTCTGGTACACAACATGGCATACATAATAGACCTATGGCCGAGGCATAGGGGATGACACTCATCTTTTCTCTATCTTCTGCCGTGGTCGGGCATTGAGCCGTGCTCAATTGCACACCTTGCAATACAGGCAAGAACCCCTTCTTGGACTGATCCATATTGAACTTCTTCAATATCTTGTCAAGGTATGTACTCTGTGAAAGACCAATGAGGCGTCTTGATCTATCTCTATAGATCTTGATGCCTAATATATAAGCAGCTTCTCCAAGGTCCTTCATTGAAAAACACTTATTCAAATAGGCCTTTATACTTTCCAAGAATTATATATCATTTCCCATCAATAATATGTCATCCACATATAATAAGAGAAATGCTACAGAGCTCCCACTCACTTTCTTGTAAACACGGGCTTCTCCATAAGTCTGTGTAAACCCAAACGCTTTGATCATCTCATCAAAGCGAATGTTCCAACTCCGAGATGCTTGCACCAGCCCATAGATTGAGCGCTGGAGCTTGCATACTTTGTTAGCATTCTTAGGATCGACAAAACCTTCCGGCTGCATCATATACAACTCTTCCTTAAGGAAGCCATTAAGGAATGCCGTTTTGACGTCCATCTGCCATATCTCATAATCATAGTATGCGGTAATTGCTAACATGATTCGGACGGACTTCAGCTTCGCTACGGGTGAGAAAGTCTCATCGTAGTCAACCCCTTGAACTTGTCGATGACCCTTAGCGACGAGTCGAGCCTTATAGATGGTCACATTACCATCTGCGTTTGTCTTCTTCTTAAAGATCCATTTGTTTTCTATGGCTCGCCGATCATCGGGCAAGTTAGTCAAAGTCCATACTTCATTTTCATACATGGATCCTATCTCGGATTTCATGGCTTCTAGCCATTTGTCGGAATCCGGGCCCGCCATCGCTTCTTCATAGTTCGAAGGTTCACCGTTGTCTAACAACATGATTTCCAGGACAGGGTTGCCGTACCACTCTGGTGCGGAACGTGTCCTTGTGGACCTACGAAGTTCAGTAGTAACTTGATCTGAAGCTTCATGATCATCATCATTAACTTCCTCCCCAGTCGGTGTAGGCACCATAGGAAAATTTTCCCGTGCTGCGCTACTTTCCGGCTCGGAAGGGGTGACTATCACCTCATCAAGTTCCACTTTCCTCCCACTCAATTCTTTCGAGAGAAACTCCTTCTCCAGAAAGGACCCGTTCTTGGGAACGAAGATCTTGCCTTCGGATCTAAGGTAGAAGGTATACCCAATAGTTTCCTTAGGGTATCCTATGAAGACGCATTTCTCTGACTTGGGTTCGAGCTTTTCAGGTTGAAGTTTCTTGACATAAGCATTGCATCCCCAAACTTTTAGAAACGACAGCTTAGGTTTCTTCCCAAACCATAATTCATACGGTGTCGTCTCAACGGATTTCGACGGAGCCCTATTTAAAGTGAATGCGGCAGTCTCTAAAGCATAGCCCCAAAATGAGAGCGGTAAATCGGTAAGAGACATCATAGATCGCACCATATCCAATAGAGTGCGATTACGACGTTCGGACACACCGTTTCTCTGAGGTGTTCCAGGCGGCGTGAGTTGTGAAACTATTCCACATTTCCTAAGTGTGTACCAAACTCGTGACTTAAATATTCTCCACCACGATCTGATCGTAAGAATTTTATTTTCCTGTCACGTTGATTCTCAACCTCATTCTGAAATTCCTTGAACTTTTCAAAGGTTTCAGACTTGTGTTTCATTAGGTAGACATACCCATATCTACTTAAATCATCAGTGAGAGTGAGAACATAACGATATCCTCCGCGAGCCTCAACACTCATTGGACCGCACACATCGGTATGTATGATTTCCAATAAGTTGGTTGCTCGCTCCATTGTTCCGGAGAACGGAGTCTTGGTCATCTTACCCATGAGGCATGGTTCGCACGTGTCAAATGATTCGTAATCAAGAGACTCCAAAAGTCCATCTGCATGGAGCTTCTTCATGCGCTTGACACCAATGTGACCAAGGCGGCAGTGCCACAAGTATGTGGGACTATCGTTATCAACTTTACATCTTTTGGTATTCACACTATGAATATGTGTAACATCACGTTCGAGATTCATCAAGAATAAACCATTGACCAGCGGGGCATGACCATAAAACATATCTCTCAAATAAATAGAACAACCATTATTCTCGGATTTAAATGAGTAGCCATCTCGCATTAAACGAGATCCAGATACGATGTTCATGCTCAAAGCTGGCACTAAATAACAATTTTGAGGTTTAAAACTAATACCGTAGGTAAATGTAGAGGTAGCGTGCCGACGGCGATCACATCGACCTTGGAACCATTCCCGACGCGCATCGTCACCTCGTCCTTCGTCAGTCTCCGCCGCATACTCATATCTCTACAACCCTAGAGTCACCGAACCTTAAGTGTGTAGACCCTACGGGTTCGGGAGACATGCAGACATGACCGAGACGCCTCTCCGGTCAATAACCAATAGCGGGATCTGGATACCCATGTTGGCTCCCACATGTTCCACGATGATCTCATCGGATGAACCACGATGTCGAGGATTCAATCAATCCCGTATACAATTCCCTTTGTCAATCGGTATGTTACTTGCCCGAGATTCGATCGTCGGTATCCCAATACCTTGTTCAATCTCGTTACCGGCAAGTCTCTTTACTCGTACCGCAATGCATGATCCCGTGACTAACGCCTTAGTCACATTGAGATCATTATGATGATGCATTACCGAGTGGGCCCAGAGATACCTCTCCGTCACACGGAGTGACAAATCCTAGTCTCGATCCGTGCCAACCCAACAGACACTTTCGGAGATACCCGTAGTGCACCTTTATAGTCACCCAGTTACGTTGTGACGTTTGGCACACCCAAAGCACTCCTACGGTATCCGGGAGTTGCACGATCTCATGGTCTAAGGAAAAGATACTTGACATTGGAAAAGCTCTAGCAAACGAAACTACACGATCTTTTATGCTATGTTTAGGATTGGGTCTTGTCCATCACATCATTCTCCTAATGATGTGATCCCGTTATCAATGACATCCAATGTCCATAGTCAGGAAACCGTGACTATCTGTTGATCAACGAGCTAGTCAACTAGAGGCTTACTAGGGACACGTTGTGGTCTATGTATTCACACATGTATTACGATTTCCGGATAATACAATTATAGCATGAACAATAGACAATTATCATGAACAAAGAAATATAATAATAACCATTTATTATTGCCTCTAGGGCATATTTCCAACAGTTTCTTGAAACATCGCAGAACATATGAGATGTTCCGAAGACTGAAATTGGGATTTCAGACTAGTGCCCACGTCAAGAGGTATGAGACCTCTGACTTTCTTAAGCCTGCATAATAAGGGAGAAAAGCTCAATCGTTGAGCATGTGCTCAGATTGTCTGAGTACCACAATCACTTGAATCGAGTGGGAGTTAATCTTCCAGATGAGACAGTGATGGTTCTCCATATTCACTGCCACCAAGCTATTAGAGCTTCGTGATGAACTATAACATATCAGGGATAGACATGATGATCCTTGAGCAACTCGCGATTTTTGACACCGCGAAAGTAGAAATCAAGTAGGAGCATCAATTGTTGATGGTTAGTAAAACCACTACTTTCAAGAAGGGCAAGGGAAGAAGGGATACTTCATGAAACAGCAAATCATTTGCTGCTCTAGCGAAGAATCCCAAGGTTGAACCCAAACCCGAGATTAAGTGCTTCTGTAATGAGGGGAACGGTCACTGAAGGAGAGCTACCCTAGATACTTGGTAGATGAGAAGGCAGGCAAGGTCGACAGAAGTATATTGGATATACATTATATGAATGTGTACTTTACTAGTACTCCTAGCAGCACCAGGGTATTAGATACCGGTTCGGTTGCTAAGTGTTAGTAACTCGAAATAAAAGCTGCGGAATAAATGGAGACTAGCTAAAGGTGAGATGACGATGTGTGTTGGAAGTGTTTCCAAGGTTGATGTGATCAAGCATCGCATTCTCCCTCTACCATCGAGATTGGTGTTAAACCTAAATAATTGTTATTTGGTGTTTGCGTTGAGCATAAACATGATTGGATTATGTTTATCGCAATACGGTTATTCATTTAAGGAGAATAATGGTTACTCTGTTTATTTGAATAATACCTTCAATGTTCTTGCACCTGAAATGAATCTCGATCGCAGTGATACACATGTTCGTGCCAAAAGATATAAAATAGTAATGATAGTACCACATACTTGTGGCACTGCCATTTGAGTCATATTGGTATAGAACGCATGAAGAAGCTCCATGTAGATGGATCTTTGGACTCACTCATTTTTGAAAAGATTGAGACATGCGAACCATGTCTATTGGTATGAAGAAACTCCATGCAGATGGATCGTTTGGACTCACTTGATTTTGAATCACTTGAGACATGCAAATCATACCACATGGGCAAGATGACTGAAAGGCCTCATTTTCAGTAAGATGGAACAAGAGAGCAACAACTTATTGGAAGTAATACATTTTGATGTATGCAGTCCAATGAGTGCTGAGGCATGCAGTGGATATCGTTATGTTCTTACTTCATAGATGATTTGAGTAGATGCTGAGTGTATTTACTTGATGAAACACAAGTCTGAATTATTGAAAGGTTCAAGTAATTTCAGAGTAAAGTTGAAGATCGTCGTGACAAGAGGATAAAATGTCTGTGATATGATCGTAGAGGTGAGTATTTGAGTTACGAGTTTGGCACACAATTAAGACATTGTGGAAAGTGTTTCACAATTAATACCGCCTGGAACACCACAGTGTGATGGTGTGTCCGAACATCATAACTGCACCCTATTGGATATGGTGCATGCCATGATGTCTCTTATCGAATTACCACTATCGTTTATGGGTTAGGCATTAGAGATAACCGCATTCACTTTAAAAGGGGCACCACGCAATTCCGTTGAGACGACACCGTTTAGAGAAACCTAAGTTGTCGTTTCTTAAAAGTTTGGGGCTGCGATGCTTATGTGAAAAAGTTTCAAGCTGATAAGCTCGAACCCAAAGCGGATAAATGCATCTTCGTAGAAAACCCAAAACAGTTGGGTATACCTCCTATTTCAGATCTGGAAGCAAAAGTAATTGCTTCTAGAAACGAGTCCTTTCTCGAGGAAAAGTTCCTCTCGAAAGAATTGAGTGGGAGGATGGTGGAGACTTGATAAGGTTATTGAACCGTCACTTCAACTAGTGTGTAGCAGGGCACAGGAAGTTGTTCCTGTGGCACCTACACCAATTGAAGTGGAAGCTTATGATAGTGATCATGAAACTTCGGATCAAGTCACTACCAAACCTCGTAGGTCGACAAGGATATGTACTACTCCTGAGTGGTACGGTAATCCTGTCTTAGATATCATGTTGTTAGACAATACTGAACCTACGAGCTATAGAGAAGCGATGGTGGGCCCATATTCCGACAAATGGTTAGAAGCCATGAAATCCGAGATAGGATCCATGTATCAGAACAAAGCATGGACTTTGGTGAACTTGCCCGATGATCGGGAAGCCATTGAGATAAATGGATCTTTACGAAGAAGACGGACGTGGACGGTAATGTTACCGTCTATGAAGCTCGACTTGTGGCAAAGAGTATTTTCACAAGTTCAAGGAGTTGACTACGATGAGATTTTCTCATCCGTAGCGATGCTTAAGTCCGTCGGAATCATGTTAGCATTAGCTGCATTTATGAAATCTGGCAGATGGATGTCAAAACAAGTTTCCTTACCAGTTTTCGTAAGGAAAGGTTGTATGTGATACAATCAGAAAGGTTTTGTCGATCCTAAGGATGCTAAAAGGTATGCTAGCTCCAGCGATCCTTCCATGGACTGGAGCAAGCATCTCGGAGTCAGAATATACGCTTTGATGGAGTGATCAAAGTTTTTGGGTTTATACAAAGTTTGTTAGAAACTTGTATTTACAATAAAGTGAGTGGGAGCGCTACAACATTTCTGATAAGTATATGTGAATGACATATTGTTGATCCGAAATGATGTAGAATTTCTGGAAAGCATAAAGGGTTGTTTGAAAGGAGTTTTTCAAAGGAAGACCTGGATAAAGCTGCTTACATATTGGGCATCAAGATCTATAGAGATAGATCAAGACGCCTGATGATACTTTCAAAGAACGCACACCTTGACATGATTTTGAAAGAGTTCAAAATAGATCAGCAAAGAAGGAGTTCTTGGCTGTGTTACAAGGTGTGAGTATTGAGTAAGACTCAAGACCTGACCACAGCAGAAGAGAGAGAAAGGACGAAGGTCGTCCCCTATGCTTTAGACGTAGGCTCTACAGTATGCTATGCTGTGTACCGCACATGAAGTGTGCCTTGCCATGAGTTGGTCAAGGGGTACAATAGTGATCCGAGAATGGATCACATGACAGCGGTCGAACTTATCCTTAGTATCTAGTGGACTAAGGAATTTTCTCGATTATGGAGGTGAAAAGGGGTTCGTCGTAAAGGGTTACGTCGATGCGAACTTTGACACTAATCCGGATGACTCTGAGTAGTAAACCGGATTCGTATAGTAGAGCAGTTATTTGAAATGGCTCCAAGTAGCGCGTGGTAGCATCCACAAGATGACATAGATATTCGTAAAGCACACACGGGTCTGAAAGGTTCAGACCCGTTGACTAATAACCTCTCTCACAAGCATAACATGATCAAACCAGAACTCATTGAGTGTTAATCACATAGTGATGTGAACTAGATTCTTGACTCTAGTAAACTCTTTGGATGTTGGTCACATGGTGATGTGACTTGTGAGTGTTAATCACATGGTGATGTGAACTAGATTATTGCCTCTAGTGCAAGTGGGAGACTGTTGGAAATATGCCCTAGAGGCAATAATAAATTGGTTATTATTATATTTCCTTGTTCATGATAATCGTTTATTATCCATGCTAGAATTGTATTGATAGGAAACTCAGATACATGTGTGGATACATAGACAACACCATGTCCCTAGTAAGCCTCTAGTTGACTAGCTCGTCGATCAATACATGGTTAGGGTTTCCTGACCATGGACATTGGATGTCGTTGATAACGGGATGACATCATTAGGAGAATGATGTGATGGACAAGACCCAATCCTAAGCCTAGCACAAGATCGTGTAGTTCGTTTGCTCAGAGCTTTTCTAATGTCAAGTATCATTTCCTTAGACCATGAGATTGTGCAACTCCCGGATACCGTAGGAATGCTTTGGGTGTACCAAACGTCACAACGTAACTGGGTGGCTATAAAGGTGCACTACAGGTATCTCCGAAAGTGTCTGTTGGGTTGGCACGAATCGAGACTGGGATTTGTCACTCCGTGTAAACGGAGAGGTATCTCTGGCCCCACTCGGTAGGACATCATCATAATGTGCACAATGTGACCAAGGAGTTGATCACGGGATGATGTGTTACGGAACGAGTAAAGAGACTTGCCGTTAACGAGATTGAACAAGGTATCGGGATACCGACGATCGAATCTCGGGCAAGTACTATACCGGTAGACAAAGGGAATTGTATACGGGATTGATTGAATCCTCGACATCGTGGTTCATCCGATGAGATCATCGAGGAGCATGTGGGAGCCAACATGGGTATCCAGATCCCGCTGTTGGTTATTGACCGGAGAGTCGTCTCGGTCATGTCTGCATGGTTCCCGAACCCGTAGGGTCTACACACTTAAGGTTCAGTGACGCTAGGGTTGTAGAGATATTAGTATGCGGTAACCCGAAAGTTGTTCGGAGTCCCGGATGAGATCCTAGACGTCACGAGGAGTTCCAGAATGGTCCGGAGGTAAAGATTTATATATGGGAAGTCTTATTTTGGTCGCCGGAAAAGTTTCGCGCATTATCGGTATTGTACCAGGAGTGCCGAAAGGGGTCCGGGGGTCCACCAAGGGGGTCCACGAGCCCCGGGGGGCCACATGGGCTGTAGGGGTGTGCGCCTTGGCCTATATGGGCCAAGGGCACCAGCCCCATGAGGCCCATGTGCCAAGAGATAAGGGAAAGGGAGAGTCCTAAAGGGGGAAGGCACCTCTGAGGTGCCTTGGGGAGGATGGACTCCTCCCTGGCCGCACCCTTCCTTGGAGGAAGGGCCAAGGCTACGCCCCCCTCTCCCTTGGCCCTATATATAGTGGGGGGGAGGGAGGGCAGCAATACCTAAGCCCTGGCGCCTCCCTCTCCCTCCCGTGACACATGTCCCTCCTCCCACAGTGCTTGGCGAAGCCCTGTTGGAATCCCGCTACTTCCACCACCACGCCGTCGTGCTGCTGGATCTCCATCAACCTCTCCTCCCCCCTTGCTGGATCAAGAAGGAGGAGACGTCGCTGCTCCGTACGTGTGTTGAACGCGGAGGTGCCGTCCGTTCGGCGCTAGGATCATCGGTGATTTGGATCACGACGAGTACGACTCCATCAACCCCGTTCTCTTGAACGCTTCCGCTCGCGATCTACAAGGGTATGTAGATGCACTCCTTCCCTCTCGTTGCTAGTAAACTCCATAGATTGATCTTGGTGATGCGTAGAAAATTTTGAATTTCTGCTACGTTCCCCAACAGCGGGCACGCCGGCATCGCCGCACGGTCACTTCATCAAGCCGGCATTGACCACGTCACGAGTCACGACCTGCATCGGCAGGGCCGCACTGTTGCTTTTTCAAGCCGATGTCCGTCACGCCGACCTACTTCGACTCATCGGCTGACATCGAGGCTTCAACACCTCGGCTGGACCCGGAGCTTCGCCATCTCTTCATCAACCTACTCCGGATACTTCGGCGTCACCAGTCAACCGGCTTCGTCACGTTAGCTGGACCAGGGGCTTTGACTCGGCGAGCCAACCTTTACCAGCATCGCCATGCCGTCGCTTCATCGCCCATCAGGCAATGAGAATGCGGATCGAGTCCCAATTTTGGGAGTCACTTTTCTTTGGATTGCTACAACAAATAAACCAGGTGCTATTAATCCTAGTATTTTTTGCTTGTTTGGGTTTATTTTTCCCAAGGAATTATTACTCTGGTTTCTCCATCATCTGTACACAGGTCTATCAAATGATGGCCGCATTAACGATGGTCGCGTGGTGGTTCGGTCAGTTTCCGTACATAGTCCGGCGAACGCCGCATCCGGAACTCGGACCGACCTGTGAATTCAGGCTTTGCCACACCTTTACCGCATCACGCCGACACCCTGCACCGACATTGACTTCGGCGCCAGGCCATATTCCTTTTATTACTCACTTTGCATAAATTATTTATTATGCAACAGTTTTTTTAATTTATCATTATTATTATTATTATCTCCGGTTTGCACTATTTTTGTGCACAGGTAAATGATTCGGGTCGGGCAGTGTTGTCACCTCGGCGTACTGACATACCACGTCACCTCGGCTGGACGAGGGGCTTCATCAACACCTCATTAACCCACGCCGGGGACTTCGGCGGCCTGCATTGGTCGCGCTATGTCACCTCTTCGGAGTGCCGAGTTCTTCGCTCGACCACATCGGGCTTGGCGGCTGAGACCTTGTCCCGCACCAAGCTCGGACCGCATCATCAATGCCGAACACATTAACCAGCTAAGTTGCTTTGACGCTCAAAAACTCCCAGTTTTAAATTTTGTTCGATTCGACCAAGCATTATACCTTTTTGGCAAAAAGTGGCTGGTGAAAAACTTCCTTGTCGAAACTTTGTTTGTGACACACAAATTCAAATACCCCGTTTACTTGGGAGCTTCCTTTATGAAGCTTTTCCTCTTGCACATGATTATACTTGTACGGCTTCGTTCCTTGTTCGTGTATTACGCCACAATATGCACCATATTGACTTAAGCGATTTGCAAGCTGGGTTGCCTCGCTCCTGTGTTTACCCCTACGTTCCCGATTGTTCGGCTAGGGAGTAAAGGGAGCACCTCTGCGATTGTCACGATCGGGTCATCCGAGCCGGACCTCAGACTGGGTGAAGCCGAATGCTAGCGCTCTTATTGTTTTCAATTATGGTCGGCACACAACGGAACTCATGAGTACAAAAAATCTATTGCACAAGTCTCATAGTAACAATGAGCACCGAAGAAAAGTATCGGTGGGGGTACTATTTTCTTTGAAGATGCTTCTTACACTTCGTCAGTAATATAGCATAAGTTCCCTGAGCGCGCTTTGTCTGTTACAGCCTTATGGCCTGATTGCCTGGTTATCGGAAACACTGTCGATATTCTCGATAGGTGGAGTACATAACACTTTTCGGCCCTTGACGGAAGAGGGAGAAGCCGACGGTCGGTTAAGATGCGTATAAAGTTCGGGTGAACACAGATATGATATAAGTACTTTGGTACATACAATCATTATACATAAAATTCTTTTACCCAAGTCACTTGGGGCTCTTAAATTTATATGAGCCGTTTTATAATAAGTGTTCTTCTTCTTAGTCGTTGCAAAGTTTTTATTTTTATTATTATTATTATTTATCACTCCTTTTTTCGACACGAGTGTGTGGTCACTAGCCGGGGAGCCTAATTTCTCTCTCAAAGCCGCTAGAGTTTAGTTTGCTAAGCTGGCCTAACGAGAAGTACTCCGCCTTCGGGATAGGAGGTTGAAGCCGTAGGCTGACCTGCTTGAGGTCTTGAGATAAGATGTGTCATGATAAAGCACGACAGAAGCACCTTTTTTTCTAAGACCAATTTTCGATTTGGCACCGAACACTTGATCTAGTTCGGGCGTCCAGTCTTTACTGAAGTTTTCGGTTTTCCAAGCCTATGGCACTTTTAAACTATCTGTGTGTTTCCAGCATTAGTGTCGTAGTGCGGCGCCGGACACCTTTAGGGATTCGGCAAAAACATTCTCGGACATTGCTGTATATGCATCGGTTTCGAATTGCGTCTTTGGTCAATAGTTGGGTTGCCCGGCTCCTGTGCTTGCCTCCTACGTTCCTCTTTGTTCGGCTAGGTGCGCAACGGGAGAACCACTGTGATTGTGCTTCCAGCTAGCATGGTTAAGTGCCTCAGTGGAGAAAGTCGAAAACTAACTGTCACAATAAGCGTAAACTGGTCAGCGATCCGATGATTGTGTTAAATGACAGGCCGTTCATAATATTGGCCGAAGTGTTTACGGCTTGACCTCGACTGTCGCCGAACACTAACCGGAGGCTAGTAACTGGCCTTCCAACTTTAAAGCTCCTATGACTAAGTGAAAGTTATAAAGCCCGCATATCTGATTGCCTCGTTTCTGCTAACACAACCGCCTCCGGGCACCAAGACGTCGGCTAAGGGTTGTTTTGTTAGTGCGGAAACACCCTGCATAGTATCTACAAGGGGTAGAAGCCGACGATAGGCCACTTTCAGCTGATAAACGGTCGCAATGGAGTCAAAATAATGATGTAAAGTACGTGGATACATAGAATCATTACACATAATCTGTGATTTTACTCTGGATATCGATCCTTAATTCGGCCACCCGTGCCCACATTAAGGCTCGGGGGCTACTGGGCTTCGTGCTCATTATTTATAAATATTAAAGGGGCACATCGATCCCCTGATCTGGTGTTGCCACCCGACCAGCGTCTCGGGGGCTACTGCATTGCCTATTCAGTACAGAAAATCCAAAGGGCTCAGTGTTCGGCTTGATCGAACTATGGGAAAGCGCGTCTTCAAACAACAATAAGTACCATCTGGACCTATCTGGCATCAAGCTAATATATCACGGCGACTTTTCAAGACCCTCTCTCAAGGGCCCGTTCGCCGATCACTATTATCTCTAATATATTACACTGTGTTTTTATTCCTATGTATGCTGCCGAGCTAGGAGTTGATCCTCAGGCCGATTTCACGCATCGGCCTGAGTCTCAGGGGCTACTGGGAGCAGCGGTTTCATGTTTTCCATCAGGTGCATCTCGGGTTTTAGACTGATACACACCTTGAGGCTACTGGATATACATATAATGGCTATATACCTCGGCAGAGAATAAACTGCACCAGTCAAAAATATTCACAAAAAATCAGCCCGCTGTCGGGTGGTGCACCACCTCGGAAGCAGTCCGGCATAAAGCTTGGGCGCCAGCGGCTAGCTCCATAGAGGGCATTCCCGGCATTAAGCTCAGCTAAACTCCTTTGACTTTTTTGAACCAAGGTGATCTATGACACCTCGGATATAGTCCGGCATTGGAGCTCGGATACAGTCCGGCGTTGGAGCTTGGACACAGTCCAGCATTGGTGCTTGGCTGCAAAGGATACCTCGAATGCAGTCCGGCGTTGGGGCTCGGATGCAAGAGGACACCGTCACACGGGAACAACTTCAAACCCGAGGCGTGGCATAAAAATAACAAGGCATTGATAAAGGCCGAAGACTTAAAGGGCTCCTCGGATACCCGACGTATAAACTCGTCAGATTTAGCTCGACAATCCTCAAGACAGATGATGGGAAAATTTGTTGAACCAATTTTCAAGACCGACGACCGAAGATGAAGAACAGTTCGGAAGAATCGAGGAGCGTCCCTAACTTGAAGACCGGTTCAGGGGGCTACTAACGGTGTCCTGGACTAGGGGTACTCACCACGTCATCTCCCGATCTGTTAGATTGGGCCGAGGACCCCCATGGCCGTATACTCATGGGCCAGTTCGGACAGCTGCCGCATACAAGGAAGATTCCACAAGACTTGGTGATCAAGACAAGGACTCCTCCCCACCGGCGTATTCGGCTAGGACTCTTGTTATCCTAGGCCTCTGGTGCATTATATAAACCGAGGCCAGGCCAGTCGATAGATACAACAACAATCATAATCATAGGCTAGCTTCTAGGGTTTAGCCTCTACGATCTTGTGGTAGATCAACTCTTGTAATACTCATATCATCAAGATCAATCAAGCAGGAAGTAGGGTATTACCTCCATCGAGAGGGCCCGAACCTGGGTAAACATTGTGTCCCCCGTCTCCTATTACCATCGATCCTAGACGCACAGTTCGGGACCCCCTACCCGAGATCCGCCGGTTTTGACACCGACAATGACCGAGACACATCTCTAGTCAATAACCAATAGCAGAACCTGGATGCTCATATTGTCTCCTACATATTCTGCGAAGATCTTTATCAGTCAAACCACATAACAACATACGGCATTCCCTTTGTCATCGGTATGTTACTTGCCCGAGATTCGATCGTCGGTATCATCATACCTAGTTTAATCTCGTTACCGGCAAGTCCCTTTACTCGTTTTGTAATGCATCATCTCATAACTAACTCATTAGTCACATTGCTTGCAAGGCTTATAATGATGTGCATTACCGAGAGGGCCTAGAGATACGTCTCCGATACACGGAGTGACAAATCCTAATCTTGATCTATGCCAACCCAACAAACACCTTCGAAGACACCTGTAGAGCATCTTTATAATCACCCAGTTACGTTGTGACGTTTGATAGCACACAAGGTGTTCCTCCGGTATTCGGGAGTTCCATAATCTCATAGTCAAAGGAACATGTATATGTCATGAAGAAAAGCAATATCAATAAAACTAAATGATCATAATGCTAAGCTAACGGATGGGTCTTGTCCATCACATCATTCTCTAATGATGTGATCGCGTTCATCAAATGACAACACATGTCTATGGTCAGGAAACTTAACCATCTTTGATTAACGAGCTAGTCAAGTAGAGGCATACTAGGGACACTCTGTTTTGTCTATGTATTCACACATGTACTAAGTTTCCGGTTAATACAATTCTAGCATGAATAATAAACATTTATCATGATATAAGGAAATATAAATAACAACTTTATTATTGCCTCTAGAGCATATTTCCTTCAGTCTTCCACTTGCACTAGAGTCAATAATCTAGTTCACATCGCCATGTGATTTAACACCAATAGTTCACATCATCATGTGATTAACACCCATAGTTCACATCGCCATGTGACCAACACCCAAAGGGTTTACTAGAGTCAATAATCTAGTTCACATCGCCGTGTTTATTAACACCCAAAGAGTACTAAGGTGTGATCATGTTTTGCTTGTGAGAGAAGTTTAGTCAACGGGTCTGCCACATTCAGATCCGTATGTATTTTGCAAATATTCTATGTCTACAATGCTATGCAAGGAGCTACTCTAGTTAATTGCTCCCACTTTCAATATGTATCCAGATTAAGACTTACAGTCATCCGGATTGGTGTAAAAGCTTGCATCGACGTAACTCTTTACGATGAACTCTTTATCACCTCCATAACCGAGAAATATTTCCTTAGTCCTCTTAGGTAACTAAGGATAACTTTGACCGCTATCCAGTGATCTACTCCTGGTTCACTATTGTACCCCCTTTCCAAACTCATGGCAAGGTACACAACACAGCATGGCATACTTTATAGAACCTATGGTTGAGGCATAGGGAATGACTTTCATTCTCTCTCTATCTTTTGTCGTGGTCGGGTTTTGAGTCTTACTCAACTTCATACCTTGCAACACAGGCAATAACTCATTCTCTGACTGTTCCATTTTGAACTACTTCAAAATCTTGTCAAGGTATGTACTCATTGAAAAAACTTATCAAGCGTCTTGATCTATTTCTATAGATCTTGATGCTCAATATGTAAGCAGCTTCACCGAGATCTTTCTTTGAAAAACTCCTTTCAAACACTCCTTTATGCTTTCTAGAAAATTCTACATCATTTCCGATCAACAATATGTCATTCACATATACTTATCAGAAAGGTTGTAGTGCTCCCACTCAATTTCTTGTAAATACAGGCTTCACCATAAGTCTGTATAAAACCATATGCTTTGATCACCTTATCAAAGCATATATTCCAACTCCGAGATGCTTGCACCAGTCCATAGATGGATCGCTGAAGTTTGCACATTTTGTTAGCACCTTTAGGATAGACAAAACCTTCTGGTTGCATCATATACAACTCTTCTTTAAGAAATCCATTAAGGAATGCAATTTTGACATCCATTTGCCAGATTTCATAAAATGTGCCAATTTCTAACACGATTCAGACAGACTTAAGCATCGCTACGAGTGAGAAAATCTTATCGTAGTCAACACCTTGAACTTGTCAAAAACCTTTTTCGACAAGTCTAGCTTTGTAGATAGTAACACTACTATCAACGTTCGTCTTCCTCTTGAAGATCCAATTGTTCTTTATGGCTTGCCGATCATCGCGCAAGTCATCCAAAGTCCACATTTTGTTCTCATAAATGGATCTCATCTCAGATTTCATGGCCTCAAGCCATTTCGTGGAATCTGGGCTCATCACCGCCTCCTCATAGTTCGTAGGTTCGTCATGGTCTAGTAACATGACTTCCAGAACAGGATTACCATACCACTCTGGTGCGGAACGTACTCTGGTTGACCTACGAGGTTCGGTAGTAACCTGATCCGAAGTTTCATGATCATCATCATTAACTTCCTCACTAATTGATGTAGGCATCACTGGAACTGATTTATGTGATGAACTACTTTACAATTCGGGAGAAGGTACAGTTACCTCATCAAGTTCTACTTTCCTCCCATTCACTTCTTTCGAGAGAAACTCCTTCTCTAGAAAGGATCCATTCTTAGCAACGAATATCTTGCCTTCAGAACTGTGATGGAAGGTGTACCCAACAGTTTCCTTTGGGTATCCTATGAAGACACACTTCTTAGATTTGGGTTCGAGCTTATCAGGCTGAAGCTTTTTCACATAAGCATCGCAACCCCAAACTTTAAGAAGCAACAACTTAGGTTTCTTGCCAAACCACAGTTCATACGGTGTCATCTCAACGGATTTAGATGGTGCCCCATTTAACGTTAATGCAGCTGTATCTAATACATAACCCCAAAACGATAGTGGTAAATCGGTAAGAGACATCATAGATCGTGCCATATCCAATAAAGTATGGTTATGACGTTCGGACACACCATTACGCTGTGGTGTTCCAGGTGGCATGAGTTGCGAAACTATTCCACATTGTTTCAAATAAAGACCAAACTCGTAAGTCAAATATTTGCCTCTGCGATCAGATCGTAGACTTTATTTTCTTGTTACGATGATTTTCTACTACACTCTGAAATTCTTTGAACTTTTCAAATGTTTCATACTTATGTTTCATTAAGTAGATATACCCATATCTGCTCAAATCATCTGTGAAGGTCAGAAAACAATGATACCCGCCGCGAGCCTCAACACTCATCGGACCGCATACATCGGTATGTATTATTTCCAATAAGTCAGTTGCTCGTTCCATTGTTCCGGACAACGGAGTCTTAGTCATCTTGCCCATGAGGCATGGTTCGCAAGCATCAAGTGATTCATAATCAAGTGATTCCAAAAGCCCATCAGCATGTAGTGTCTTCATGCGTTTTACACCAATATGACCTAAACGGCAGTGCCACAAATATGTTGCACTATCATTATCAACTTTGCATCTTTTGGCATCAATATTATGAATATGTGTATCACTACGATCGAGATTCAATAAACCATTCACATTGGGTGTATGACCATAGAAGGTTTTATTCATATAAACAGAACAACAATTATTCTCTGACTTAAATGAATAAACATATTGCAATAAACATGATCTAATCATATTAATGCTTAATTCAAACACCAAATAACATTTATTTAGGTTCAATTCTAATCCCGAAGGTAGAGGGAGTGTGCGATGGTGATCGTATCAACCTTGGAATTACTTCCAACACACATCGTCACCTCGTCCTTAACTAGTCTCTGTTTATTTTGCAACTCCTATTTCAAGTTACTACTCTTAGTAACTGAACCAGTATCAAATACCGAGGGGTTGGTATAATAATCACTAGTAAAGTACACATCAATAATATGTATATCAAATATACCTTTGTTCACTTTCCCATCCTTCTTATCCGCCAAGTATCTAGGGCAGTTCCACTTGCAGTGACCATTTCTTTTGAAGTAGAAGCACTCAGTTTCAGGCTTAGGTCCAGACTTGGGCTTCTTCCCGGGAGCAGCTACTTGCTTGCTGTTCTTCTTGAAGGTCCCCTTCTTCCCTTTGCCCTTTTTCTTGAAACTAGTGGTCTTATTAACCATCAACACTTGATGCTCCTTCTTGATTTCTACCTCCGCAGCCTTAAGCATCGCGAAGAGCTCGGGAATTGTCTTTTCGTCATCCCTCGCATATTATAGTTCATCATGAAGTTCTAGTAACTTGGTGATAGTGACTAGAGAACTCTGTCAATCACTATCTTATCTGGAAGATTAACTCCCACTTGATTCAAGCGATTGTAGTACCCAGACATTCTGAGCATATGCTCACTAGCTGAGCTATTCTCTTCCATCTTGTAGGAAAAGTACTTTGTCAGAGGTCTCATACCTCTTAACACGGGCATGAGTCTGAAATACCAATTTCAACTCTTGGAACATCTCATATGCTCCATGCCGTTCAAAACATTTTTGAAGTCCCGGTTCTAAGCCGTAAAGCATGCTGCACTAAACTATCAAGTAGTCATCATACCGAGCTTGTCAAACGTTCATAATGTCTGCATCTGCTCCTGCAATAGTTTTGTCACCTAGCGGTGCATCAAGGACATAATTCTTCTGTGCAGCAATGAGGATAATCCTCATATCACGGACCTAGTCTGCATCATTGCTACTATCATCTTTCAACTTAGTTCTTCTCTAGTAACATATCATAAATAAAATGGGGAAGCTATATGCGAGCTATTGATCTACAACATAGATATGCAAAAACGATCGGGTACTAAGTTCATGATAAATTAAAGTTCAATTAATCATATTACTAAAGAACTCCCACTTAGATAGACATCCCTCTAGTCATCTAAATGATCACGTGATCCATATCAACTAAACCATGTCCGATCATCACGTGAGATGGAGTAGTTTTCAACGGTGCTATATGATTCACGTTCGACCTTTCGGTCTCAGTGTTCCGAGGCCATATGTGCATATGCTAGGCTCGTCAAGTTTAACCCGAGTATTCTGCACATGCAAAACTAGCTTGCACCCGTTGTATGTGAACGTAGAGCTTATCACACCCGATCATCACGTGGTGTCTCGGCACAACGAACTGTAGCAACGGTGCATACTCAGGGAGAACACTTATACCTTGAAATTTAGTGAGGGGTCATTGTCGGTGTCAAAACCGGCGGATCTCGGGTAGGGGGTCCCAAACTATGCGTCTAAGGTCGATGGTAACAGGAGACGGGGGACACGATGTTTACCCAGGTTCGGGCCCTCTCTATGGAGGTAATACCCTACTTCCTGCTTGATTGATGTTGATGAATATGAGTATTACAAGAGTTGATCTACCACGAGATCGTAATGGCTAAACCCTAGAAGTCTAGCCTGTATGACTATGGTAATGAATATATCCTTTCCGGACTAACCCCTCCGGTTTATATACACATCGGGGGGATCTAGGGTTACATAGAGTCGGTTACATAAGAAGGAATCTTCATAGTTTGGTCGCCAAGCTTGCCTTCCACGCCAAGGAGAGTCCAATCCAGACACGGGTACAGTCTTCGACCTTCATGTCTTCATAGCCCATCAGTCCGGCCCATGGATAACAGGTCGGACGCCCGAGGACCCCTTAGTCCAGGACTCCCTTAGTAGCCCCTGAACCTGGCTTCAATGACGAGGAGTCCGGCGCGCAGATTGTCTTCGACATTGCAAGGCGGGTTCCCCTTTCCGTACTCCAAGATAGTCTTCGGTTGTAATGATTGTATCCGGACTTGTGTACACAACTGCAAAGGATATAATATTCCACGAGTCCAATCTGCCGACAACTTTTTGGTAATACGACATCATGCCTGCTCGGCCATTATTTTCGAACCGTTAGCTGGCCCGTTGTCCCACGTCTCGAGACGTGGTTTTATTGGCGTGTCTTATCCAAGCGGAGATTGTGTCTCCCTGTTTTAAGGGATTCTTATCAACCCGGACGTGGGTAACCCAACCGTCGTTTGGGTACAACTCCTTGGGAACAGGCAGGTTTTGAGGCCCAGGAGGGGACGTTCGATATTCGCGGCCTTTATATAGGGGTTCAGACCCGTCTTTTTCTTTCACGCTTGCTTCTTCCTCAACCCTTGCCACCCCGAGTTCCAACACCCAGGTTCCAAGCGCCACAAGCTCCAATCATGTCCGGATCTAGTCATCAAGGCCGGTGGGTGGCTTCTTCTATCATAGAGGGAGATATTGCAAAGCTTCGGGCGGCGAGATATCTGACCGCAGAAATCCTTCATCGGCTTCCTGCTGAGGGGCAGGTTATTCCCACCCCCAGATCCGGCTAGAGGGTTGTGTTCGTGTCCCACTTCCTCCGCGGGTTAGGGTTTGCACTTAACCCCTTCGTCTGAGGGCTCATGTTTTATTATGGGCTAGATTTCCACGATCTGGCCCCGGATTCTATTCTTCTTATCTCGGCGTTTATCGTCACATGCGAAGCCTTCCTCCGAACTCCTCCGCACTTCGACTTGTGGCTCAAGACCTTCGATGTGAAGCCGCAAGTGACAGAGGGGGAACAGGTAGAGTGCGGTGGTGCCATAGTGAGCAAGCTTGCTAGCGCTGTTTGGCTGGAGGGATCTGTCGTGGATTTGTCACGGCAGATGTCCTTAGTGTCAGGACTTAGTCGCGAGGCCAACACATCTATGTGGTAGCTTGAGAGGGGTTGAGCGGAATCGAGAGACGCAACACAAGACAAGGATTTATACAGCTTCAGGCCCTGGGAAACATCATCCGGTAACAACCCTACATGCTGTTTGAGGCTAGGTCTCATTATGATCACGAGGGAGTCGCCGGTAAACCGGCTCTTTGTGTCAGCCCTAGAGATTGTTTCTTCTTGCTTGTCCCTCTTTGGGGAGCCCTGCCCCTCCTTATATATGTTGAAGGGGCGGGTTACATGTGGAGTCCTATTAGGATCAGGACTAGTCTATCTCTAATACAAACCGGATACAAGTCCAGGTCTTAACTCCTTTGTAAGACAAATATTCCTCACGCCTTTCCTCTTAAACCGGCCCACCATAACATGAGCCGGCCTTCTAGGCCTTGGGCCTTGTCACCGTCTGTCCCGCCCGCCGGGTTACCAGTGAATCATAATGTTCAGTCCGGTTGCTTGTAAACCGTCTGGTCTGTGCGGGTCGCCGGTGAATCGCCAAGTCCGGCCGGTTTATACTTCCGGCCGGGTTACGCCACGCGGTATATCCCCGACATTAGCCCCCAAGTTTAGCTTGGATTTATCCATGGTAAACTTATGCTGCAAAATAAACACAAGAAGCAATTTGACAGGTTGTGCTTCGGGTTAAGAATTCTTGTAAACCGGCACCTGATCATCCTTAAGTCCTTGTCATTCCTCCTTCTAGAAAATCCGGGTCAATAACCAGCTTCATACTCAAATTGCTGACGTTGGTTTCTCATAGAAAAATATTGTGAAGAACAATCCACTTGAGTCGGCTTCCAAAGCACCGGCTTAAGAAATATGGTCTTGAAATACTCATCTGATATTCAGCCGGTTTGAAGATGTAAAACTCGCCGGTTTAATATTACCAAAATTGCCGGTTTGTAAATATGGATGGCACTGAGTCATAATTGTTACCGACGCTGGGTCATAATTGTTGCAGACACCGGGTCAATCTGGTTTGCTCAGAACTGAGAATTTGAAGATTTTTCTCCCTTATATCCATATTACCTGTAGCCCCCAAGTCTTGAGCAGAACAAAGTGATGGCTTAAGACTTGTTTCCATATAATTACTGCCACTTTGAAGAAATCCATGTTGTTCATCTCAGTCACTAGTAAAAACTGAATACTCCATATATGTAGCCCCCAAGTGCCGGGTCATTATGCAATAATGAGCAGGGACTTTATAAATATGATCATGTAGATTTGAACAATAACGTGTAGCCCCCAAGGGCCGGCTAAGTAAGATAATATTGAGCTGATACTTTATATATACTTATTTGAAAAGAACATCATATAATATAACCCCCATCATGGGGCTTGAACCCACGTCCACAAGGTTAAGAGCTTTGTGCTTTACCAACTGAGCAATGGACCTTTCAATATAATGGTTTTAAGACTTGTGTACCTTGAATTGTTGACAGGAGCAATTGATAGCCCCCAAGGGTCGGCTCATTATGATGTGATGAGTCGGGTCTTCAATAAGGCCAATAAAAATAACTTTGCATTAGCCCCCAAGTGTCATGGTGCATGCTTGCAGTGACATGAGACTTGCATATTTGATATAATCTCAATTTGAATAATGTAGCCCCCAAGTGCCGGGTCGTAAGCCTGCAGCGACTCGGGACTATTTCTACAATTGTAAAATAAATAATATCCATTGATAATATAATAGCCATTGTGCTAAAGTGACTTTGAGAACCTTAATCATAATACTGGTTTACTGATAACCATAATAAAATCCAGCCATGTTGGCTATTTGAAGATTTGAATAATATAATCCAATGATTTATGAGCGCATGATTCCAATGGCGCAATCCAAATATATACTGGCAACTTATAATCCCAAGCCAGTCCGGGTTAATAAACACTGGATAATTTATCATCATACTGGCGACTTATAGTCGAAAGCCAGGCCGGGTTAATAAACGCCGGATAATTTCTCATCATACACTGGCGACTTATCGTCTTAAAGCCAGGCCGGGTTAATAAACACCGGTGATTTATAATTATGCTTTATTCAACCTGTTTCTGCATACAGCAAGTTTAAAGTGTCCTGGCGGTTTGCCGCCGGACGGGTCATAATGCCCAACATATAACCTGGGTTGATAACCAAGGCTGCACTTAAGAATAATCAAATATGAAATATATCATACATGTGACATTAAATCACATCATTGGCTGGCCAACTTTATTGTAGTAAAGGTGATAACCCCAATCTTGAGTACTGATAACTCCTTCCATATCGTGCCGGTTTATGATAAAACCGTGCCGGGTTGTGATAAACACCGGATTAACCATATATAATACTGACGACTTGTAGTCAAAACCAGACCGGGCTGATAGTCTCCGGATTATAACTTGATGATGTACTGACAACTTGTAGTTGACAGCCTAACCGGGTTGATAAACGCCGGTTTGAAAACGTCGCAAATCTTATGAAAACAAAGAAAACTCAGCAAAAGGCAAATAAAAACCGTTGTAGTCGAGGCTTTTCACGGGCTGCCAGGCCCCAAATTCGATCAAGAGGTGTAGCTATGGTTCGGATACGACCAAGCCCCCAAGTGATGTTGTGGCATTGTGCCGATCAAGAGGTGTAGCTATGGTTCGGATACGACCAAGCCCCCAAGTGATGCTGTGGCATTTCGCCGATCAAGAGGTGTAGCTATGGTTGGGATACGACCAAGCCCCAAGTGATGCTGTGGCATTTCGCCGATCAAGAGGTGTAGCTATGGTTCGGATACGACCAAGCCCCCAAGTGATGCTGTGGCATTTCGCCGATCAAGAGGTGTAGCTATGGTTCGGTTACGACCAAGCCCCCAAGTGATGTTGTGGCATTTCGCCGATCAAGAGGTGTAGCTATGGTTCGGATACGACCAAGCCCCCAAGTGATGCTAAATCTAGGGGTGAACCGAACGTCACTTTATGAACAGAAGCCCCCATGTAACCACACATGATACGCCAATAAGGCAGGATACCCATGTTTGAACCGCGCATCATGGCTACAGGTCCTCTTCGGCAACCTTTAACTTTTTGCAAGAGATAAATTCTTCTTGAACCGGGATTTTGAACCGGATATTGAGGGCTTCAAAACTGCGTGGGAGACACCTTTCCCTTGAACCGGATTTTAAATCGGAAACTTCATTTTCAGCCGGAAATTTTCTGACGGCTTTTAAACTCGAACTTGTGAGAAGTTAATTCCTTTTTGAACCGGACATTCTTAAACCGGATTTGAGAGCTTCAGAGCCTTGTGGGAGATAGACTTCCCTTGAACCGGATTGTAAACCGGATATTTGAGAGCTTCAGCGAGACTAACTTCCCTTGAACCGGATTTTAAACCGGAATCCTTTCTGATGACCCGAAACTTCTTCATTGAGCCGGGATTTTGTAACTGTCATATACTTTCTAAGCCGGAAATTTCCTGACAGCCTTTAAATTTTCATCAATATAACAGTAGCCAACGGGAGCGGGTTATCTTTCTCTCCATCGTCCTGGGGTTCTTAAATTTGCTGAAACTGGCAAGATTTGCCGAGTCATGTCATCGTAGCCCCCGAGTCTCAAGACGACTCGAGGTGTTGGCTTGAGATTCTCCATATTTGACCATAGCAGAAGGTGTATATCATTGGCGTTGATAGCGTGATGTGAATTCACAGAAGGTTGAGGTGACTGCGGCAGGTTTATAAATGATCCCGTATGAGTCGTGTCAGCAACTCGGCCAATGGTTCCTTCCAACTAGCTGTTTGAAGTTTAACCAAACTGTAGTGGCGGCGACTTGTGCGCCTGCCCATTGAGCCACCCAGTGCAGACGGCGGTTGATAGTATATGATAATTTGCCTTCATTTTATTGAAAGAAAACCGGGATACCCAAGCTGTGACTTGCTCATACTCAATAAACAGCTCATGCAGACAGGTGCGGCCCGGTATGTTGATGTAGACCAGGCCGCGAGAGACGGAAGACAAATACGACCGCGACTTCAGAGGCAACACAGGTAGCTGAGTCGGACGCGGTGTTACAAGCCGGTGCAGTCTAGTGAACCGGCCGCGGACGGGGAAAATCGGCACCGGTGTTGTAAACCGGCACGGACGGGCGAGTTAACCGCGGGCGCAGTAACCCGCACGAACGGGCGAGTTAACATAGACCGGGTCCGCAGAGGCGGCAACTTATGTACGTCCGCCCACTCCATAGATACAGAATGATACCATCTTTACAATGAACCATCATCCTGCAAAAATTATATATTGCCGACCAGAGTAATTGTTTCTTTGACAAAAACAAGATGCGCCAAAAATAAACCTTAGATGGATACCACCTGACTCGTCCGGACAGTAAATGAGTCGGCTGCGGCGTTGTAAGCCGGTGCGGACGGGGAAAATCATCCTCCGTGTTGTAAGCCGGTGCGGACGCGTGAACCGGTCGCGAGGGCGGACGGGCGAGTCGTCCGTGGCGCTATAAGCTGGTGCGGTCGCGAGAGACGGCCACAGGCGCGGACGGATGTAAACCGAACGGCGGGGGCTGCGACTTGCACGTGTATCCGTCGAGCAGCATGGCACGGAGGAACGCTAGTGCAAAATTATGCTGGCACATGCTCCATGTCCGCCGTATAACAATACCGTTGTCATAAATAATTATCCTGCATAAAAATATTGCAGGACAAAATAATTTTTCCCGGATGAATTAATATACGCTTAGAAAAAATAAAGAAAAATAGCACCTGGTATTTGTTATCGGATGAGGATGCTGGT